>NC_062220.1:110476061-111780770 GCF_902686445.1 Sciurus carolinensis | reverse complement strand
AAAATTTCAAAGGGAAAACAAAAGTTGTTGACTTGATTTACTGCAGACTGAAGTCCATTTGTGTGTGTGTGTGTGTTAAATAATACATTTTTCTCTCTTCATCTTACCATTTACAGCCAACACCTGTATCTATACATTCTATTAAAGTATGCATATACTGTATTTCATATAATGTATCAGGTATCAAACCAAAATCAATCCTTAATTGACATGTATCTTTAATTCTGAGACCTACTACTATAGGGAATGTGATGGATATCATGAAATAATCACAAAATATTTTTAACTATGCACTCTGATATGTTATGTAAATCCTTGGGGATTGGAAAGCAGAAAATAGAAGATATCAATTTTGAGCATTATGAAAGATGGATCTTGAGGAGATGAGGGAGAGTTGAAATTTAAGTGGATAGGAAAATCATTGAGAATTTCAGGAATAAGAAATTGTAGGTAAATATCCCAAGTTGAGAGTAAGCATGCCCACTAATCGCTATGGGGACTCTGGTTATCCTGGAATCAGGGCTGGCGGATATGCCTCAGTTCAGTCCAGGCATTCTCACTGATATTCATGTTGTTTCCATTCCAGGTAGTGCTATATAAAGCATGCAAGAATTGGGGCGTTACCACAGCCTAACTCCTCTGACTTGGAGATAATGGAACTGGAATGGACAGATTCACACAGTATGGTATATGAAGCCCACTGACATAGGAATTTATGTAGGGAAAAAGACCTGCTTTCCCCTCCATGAAGTCTGAGGACAGATGACCATCCTGTGTTGTTCAGTCTGAAATCGAGTCCTGCTTGACCTGAAATTATTGCTCTTGGTGTTTAACTTCATCTCTGAAATAATCTCCAAGTTCATATTGGTGGCTTCCATTTTAATTCAGATTATTGGAACTTGATCAGAAACTCACATGAACTCTGTTCAAATTCTCTTTGCTTATTAATTGATGGTGTTTTGTTCAGAGGCCCAATTTCTCACCTGGGCAGTGAAACATTGTCTTACTCCCCCAGGTGAGACTGATCTAGCAGGTGAAAGTATTGTTTTGAGTACAACATGTCCTGTGAATTATCTACTGTAAAGATCTTTAGCCACATTACTGGAAACTTGGTTAGTATTGTAGGTGGTCTGCATCACTGAAATCCAACCCCACCTCACTAAACTTTATGGAAAATAAAGATAGATTCTAGAAAAGAAATGCATCAGTTACCAATAAGAAAAGTAGACACGAGTCACCAAAAAAATGTCAAGAACTTTGGCAGTATTCCAGAATCTTTTCTGGTTTTTGTCTTGCACAAAATCTTTCAACATCATCCAATTTGTAACTACTACCATGGATTACATAGGAATTTTTTCCTCTACTTCCTAAATCTTATCTTAGGTATGTATTCCTAAATGATGTTTCCATTTAAACTTTATGTAAATGGCTATTTCTAGACTTTCTTTGCATAATCTTTTGATTATCCATTATTATGTTATAATAATCACTTTTAAGTTTAGTTTCCGCATTATCACTGACATATGACATTTTGTTTTCTACATATAATACCATATTTTATTTTATTATTTTATATTTTTGTGCCTGGAATTTTTGGCTAATATAATTAACTTTCCTATCAATGTTCACATCAATTTGACTGGGTAGGTGCACATATACTTTCTTCATGATATATATCATAGTTGTGTAATTACAATATAACCTCTAAATTCATGGAAATGATTTGTACTCCCACAAGTAAAGTTTTAGAATTCTATGTACACATTATTCTCTTCCACAGTTTATAATACAATTTTTTTTTGCATCTCATCTGAATGTGCTAGAATTTTGGTTTCATAATTTCATTGAAACTGTGCCTTTTTATTGCAGCACAAATTATCATTACATTTAAAATGGAAGATATTTATACATGAATGTGTATCAGAGAGGTATTATATAGTAGTTTTGTGGTCTTTGGAAAAAATTGATTTCTGTGCATTGCTTCTAAATTCTGCATTAGTGAGATCACATTGGCATCTAAATTTGACCGGAAAGAAAGTATTTTTACTATAGAAATAATAAAAAAATAAATTGTAGTTAAACTACACAAACAACATTTTGTGAAAAGTCAAGAGAGGTTGTTAGACATTATTTTGGAAAAGGTATTTATTTTTCCTGGGATGGAAAATTTGCTAGGTTATTTATTCATTTATAAAATCAGGTTGCATGCCCTGAATTGAAGAAATGGTGACTCAATAACACATATCACAGTGTGTAGTGATTAGAAATAAAGACAAATGTATTACATGAAAGTATATAGGAATATGAATACAAATCTGCCATGTTGGACACATGACTCAGCAATAGATGGAAATCAGTCTCAATAACTCAACAATGGTGTGGGTAGAAAGTACCACAGCTTAATGCTACAATGTAACAACAATTTCCTTGCACCAGAACAATAATTCTTCTGCCTTGAGATGATGTGCAGATAGTTCACACAGCAGATATCTCTGATTGTCTTCCAGAACATCAAGAATAACACTGGAGGATCATACTCACCTGGTACCAGGACAGGACCCTGCTGGGTCAGGATGTCAGGCTTCCTAGACACACGAGGAGGAAATACGATCTGGCTACAGGACTGGTTCTTCTCCCAATTCCCCTTCTTGTGTCCTGTTTCTACATGCTCTGTCTTTCACACTCTCTGTCTCTGGCTCAGGAGCCCCTAATTCCCCTCACTCCATCTTCTCACCTGGAACTGCCTTCTCAGAGAATCTATGTAAACTTTCTAGGTGTTAAACAGTTTTGGGGCAAGGCATTGGTATGCACCACTGAAAGTGGGAGCGGCAAGAGGTCTTTGGAGACTGACCACACCTAGGGTTTCCTCCTATAAAGACCACAGCATCTGAATATTTACCTGTGACTGGAGGTAATAGTACTCCCAGGGAAGAGGGCTAGAAGCTCATCCTGGGGTGTGGATGTGTTTACCATCCAATAGAACTTGTGTTTTCTTTCCTTGGTCAAAATGAACCTGTCAGATTTCTTCCATGAGTCACACTGGAGGATTATCTTCCCTCCTGAGGTCATGATAAGCTTCAGCAATGCTGAGAGGGAGGGTTTGCTGTAGAGTCCAAGGAGAGAAGAGAAAGGGGCAGCCATGTAAAATAGTGTTTACCCTACTCCACAATAGTTCCCATGGCTGAGCTGCAGAGAAAAATTCCCCTGAGAAAAGGCCCCCTTCCTGAGTGTGGAACCTGCGACTGGGACCCTTGAGTATCTTCTCAGTTGTCATCACCAACTCCAGGAGGTCACTGTGCTCTGTTCAGCAAGCTGGGCTGTGATTGTTACAGTGATATCATCCTGCTTCATGCTCTGTTATGGATGGAATGAAGAAGTTGGCCTTGTCCTGGGCTCCAGTGGGAACTGATTATCCCAGCATCCTAGGATTCCTGCTGTATCCAGATGGTACACCGGAGCATCCAGAATTTCTAACACCAGGTGATCATGGAGTTTCCCCAGGTCATCCAAGAGCCTATCTGTGTTAGAATTCTCTCTAGAGGAAAAGAACAAACAGTGTGTGAGTGAATTTGTGTGTGTGTGTGTGTATAATCACATATGTGCGATTATAAAAAACAATTTATTTGATTGACTTATAGGAACAGAAGCTGGATAGTCCCACAATATCTGTCCACAGACCAGAGAACTGGAGGAACCAGTAGCTGCTTAGTCCATAAAGCTAGAGACTCAGAAGAGGGACCAGTGATGTAGCCCCAGTCTATTACTGAAAACTCCCCTGGGAATCACTGGTCAGAGTCTACTTTGGTAGAGTGAAGGAGTTGGAGTCCAGTAGTCTCAGGAGATAGCAGCAGCAATTCAAGCACCCACACAAGAAAAATGCATTGGTGTTCACATTGGCTGCTTTATTCTTCTACCCTCCTTCCATTGGGCCCCAATCCATTGGAGTATGCTGCCCACATTTAGGACTGGTGTTTCTCATCAGTTTGCTGTCCATATTCCAATTATCTCTGGAAATACCCTCGTCAAAAAAGCCAGACATCTCTTATTCCTTGACATCTCAATCCAATCAAGTTGACAGTCCTGGTTAATCATCATAGTAGCTCAGACAAGATGGAAGGTTTGGGGAGCTTCTCTAGAAGGAAATCAGAGGATGGACATTTTCCACTCTGCTTTCAGTCTCATAATTCTCTCCTGATGGTGTAGCACAGAACCACAGTTCTTAATCCTCACTGATCAGTATGGTCCTACATTCCTAGTGAGGAGGACAGAGCTAAGGACAGAGCTGAGGTCAAAACTGGAGGAAGATTCACCTGCCTGTATTTGGGTCCTAGAGCCCAGATGCAGCCCTGGAAGAGAGTTCTCTGTAAGATTTTCATCCCTGAAATCTGAGCTCTTTTTTTTCAGGAGGCTCCTGAGTCCTTGATGGTCAATGGACCATCAAGTCCTAATGGACCTGACCTGGCAGTGGGGGTTTTTCCATAACAAAAAAGTGCCCCATTTCACTCTCTTGAAATCTCACCAAGACAGAATGGGACCAGACATATGGGGATCATGCTCACTCCTTTCATTGATCCTAGCTGTGCAGACGGGTGAGATCACAGTGCTGATCAAGATAGACACACATGGTATGATCCACTCAAAGTACAAGCCCTCTCTTTCAAAGTTTTCCCATCAGCAGTGCCACAGGAAGGAGAATTGCCTCACCCCAGGAGCATGACTCATATTTCTTCATGACTAGGATCAGGATAGGCACCATAATTTCTGTCAACATTTAACAGAGAAGTGAGTTCTCCTCTGATTCCTGAACTACTCCACTCACTGAAGTTTGGAACATAGAAGCAGATACACTTTAATGCCTTCCTGAATGGGCTCTCCCTAGATGAGGGTAACTGAGGGTGTTTTGTACTCTCAAAAATTCCCTATGATATCTCTGATAGTACATTAATCTGTTGACACAACACAATGGGGTCTTTACCATGGCTAATCGTCTCATTAGCAATAGAAATGCTTCAAGGAAGATAAAGTTTCATGCTACATGATAAACTGTGATTCACAACAGACACATTTACCATCTAAGTGTGTGGGTCAAATTTAACCTTACTGTAGTGATGAGTATGAAGGTTATATTGTTCCTTGAAAAATAAGGATTTGACCTGTGTCAGTCCACTCATTTGTAGATATATTTTGAAACAACCAGACCTTCCAATGTCCTTTGGAGGGTTTCTGTGACAGATTTATTCTGACCAAGGATGAAGGGCTGATAAACACCCATTTTATCTTTACTGTACTATATCTTTATAGTAGCAGAGCTGAATTTTCCACTGGGCCTTATGAGTTACACATACAAGGTCCAGGATAAATTCTTCAGTGGACACAGTCACTCCACAATGTGGTCAGTTCCCAGTACTCCCTGCACATATTTGCATATTTGTTACTGGTGAAGAGCCTATACCAAGCCTCAGGTCCTTAGGGCACTGGATCCTAGTAGGGGTGGGGAATGAAACCAAGAGATATGAAGACAAAAGAAATACACATACATGGAGAGTCTGATAGGAGTTGAGGGAAGGGTCAGAGACTCCCTGGGGGAAGAAGGGTGGTTTCTCAGCTCAGAGTTAAGGACAAATGCATGCATGGGGGGATGATCCCTATATACCCTGACCTTTCCACTCACCCAGCAAGAAATCCTCTCTCTCATCCCAGTCAGGACCCTCAGTTTGTTCCATAGGTAACATGATTCTGCAATGTCTGTTAGAGATATGGTTTGATATTTCCCATTTGTCCAAGGAGGACAGTATATTCATTTAGAAGCCCGGTGCTACCCTCTTGCACTGAGTCTTTCCCCAAAGGGGACCTAAGAGAACTATATAGTTCACACAACTCCCCTACCTGTTTTCATAGCTCTGTGACTCTCAGGAACCCTACTCTCAAGTGAGGAACCCTGAACCCCAGGATAATTGAGAACCCATACCCTCAGCTTATAGTCCAATGCCAGAAGAGCAGTGAGCTGGACTGTGAAGGAAGGTGGAAGGTCAGCCACTGGATGAATTCATCCCAAAATGGATGAAATGAGATGGGGAAATTCCAGGTCCTCTTCATGCCTTTTTATCATACAATAGTCAGAGGAAGATCTGGGTAAGGGAAGAGAGGAGATCAAAGAATATAGGAGGTTAAACTTTTAGGAAAAGAGGTGAAAATAAAGAAGGTGGGAAACTGTATTCATAGCCCCACATCCTTCTTCTACCTCTGTTCTAAGCAGCCTCTGGGGTCTGCAGCCTCTCACCATGTGGGCACACTTCAAGCCTTTTGAGCATCATTGATCGCTTAACCCAGAGAATTCAGTCTCCCTTGTACTAGGCTAAGTGCCTTAGCTTTTCATATGGTGACCAAAATGCTTGTCACAAGCTACTTGAAAGAGAAGATTTATTTTGGTTTACAGTTTCAAAGGTTTTAGTACATGATTCTCTGGCTCCATTGTTTTGGGTCGGTCCGGGTAAGGCAGAATATCATGGCAGAAGGGCATGATGAGGAAAGTTGCTCAGCTCATGGCTCCAAGAAGCAGAGAGAAAGAGAGAGAGAGAGAGAGATGTGCAGGAAGAAAGGGACCAGGAATGACATAGCCCCAACGGTCATGTCCCCAGTGATCCGAGTGATATATTTCTTCCAACCATGTTCCACTTGACCAAAGTTTCCACCCACTCCAAATAGTGCATTCAAATTGTTAATTTGTCAAATGGATGATGATGCTAGAGCCCTCATGATACAAGCACTTCACAAAGTCCTTGCTCTGGATGTTGCTTCACTAGGGATCAAACTTTCAGCACATGGGCTTTTAGGGGCAATTTCATACCCAAACCATAATCCTGAGCTTCTTAGGTTAATTTTCTCTACCTCAACTTTTTACAGACACTGTTTCCAGAGGAACTGAGAGGAAGATGGATATGCAGAGAGAGGCTTCATGTCTCTCAGCACAGAGGATATCGGTGTATTTTGGATAGTCATTGTAAGAACAACTGCATGAAGGGGAGTTGAGATAAGGAGAGAATTGTCTCAATTCATGCCTGTTTTCAAGGTGCTAAAATCCAAAGACCACAAAGACACCCAAGGACCCACATAATCAGGCCCACAAAATGAAAAGTAGAGTATATTCTGAGGTCAGGGTGGTAGAATTAACTGAAAATCATAACTGAAGTTGAGTGGTTCACCATACTCTTGAGAATGAAAAATTCTATCTAAATGTGGGACTTTATTCTCCCACATATCAAAGACATAATCCTTTCAGAATTCTTTTGAAATTAATTGAAAAAGCCAAATCAGTTATGAACTTATATTCCAGTGACTTCTTTAGAAATGTCCCTTGGGACATCATTCAACTCTTGAAGTGACCCCTCTCTAGCAATGACTGTGGCCATTTTGTGAAGGAAAGCAAAAAAGGCAAGTTTTCTATCTCATTTTTTTCATGATGCCCAAGTTAGAGCTTGGTCAGTTTACTTTCCAAACACCACAAGTAAGAACTCCCTGTACCCCTTCCCACTATTTCTTTCCAGCCAGGCCCATGTGATGAAGACCCTGAGGGAGTGACATGCTCAGAGAAAACACTCAGTATTCAAGGAAGGAGGTGCATCCACCCTAAACCCAATAGGGGAATTCCTGAACACACTTACAGACAAGCAAGAGAGGACAGGAAGGTCTTTCCTCTCTCTATACTCAAGCTTTGCCCCACTCTAAGCATGTACCTTTCCTCACTTTCTTCCCATGACAGACTGCTGTACAGAAATCCTCCAGGTCATGACATATGCCTACCTATGCTGCTTAACACCCAGATGGTAAAATATATCTCCTTCCTCCCAGTGATAGGTGCCCCTAGCTGATCCCAGAGAGTAGGATGCTCTGCTGCATACTCCAGAGGGGAAGACTCAAGGGACCTGGAAGGCAAAGGAACTGTCCCCAATTAATGCACCCCAGCCTCGCTGGACGCCCAACAAAGATCACCAGATGGTTCTGGGAACTTTTGAGACTCACTGGATTCTAAAAAGATAAATAATATTCTTACATGTTAGAAATAAAACAATAAGCTTTTTGATAATTGATAAGTTAAATAAAAAAGAAAATAGAAATTAATGAAAGGTTTAAATTGATTGATAATATAAACATTATACATTAAATATTAAAATTCTAAAATTAAGTGCCATGAATAAATAAATCAGAAAAGTCCTAGGAAAATCAATGACCTAGGTTACTATATCCAAAATTTAGAAAAAAATTAGCAAGAAATTCCAAATGAAGGTGTGGTGATGGAAATAAAAATGACAGGAGTAGCTATTAATCAGTACAAATGTAACATGGAAAAAATTTTTAAAAGTCAAAAAGCTTATTATTGAAAACACTAATGACATTTATATATTGTAGTCACAATGACCAAGAAAGAGAAGAACCATTCCTGTACTTACATTGCAGGAATGAAATAGGGTCAGTATTACAGATCCTATACACTTTTTCTAAAAACAAAGAGCATATATAGAATATTATGAACAATTGCATGGCAATATATTGAACAATGTAGGTAAAGGGACAAAATTCTCAAATACATAATTTACAAAGTAGAAGAACAAATAGAATATTTGAATTATCTTACTTCAGATGCAATAACATGTTACATAAGGACTGGGATACATTCTGAGAAATGTGTTATTAGGTCATCTTTTATTTTTTTTATTGTAAACAAATGGGATACATGTTGTTTCTCTGTACATGGCGTAAAGGCATACCATTTGTGTAATCATAAATTTACATAGGGTAATGTTGTTTGATTCATTCCGTTATTTTTTCCCTTCCCCCCACCCCTCCCACCCCTCTTTTCCCTCTATATAGTCCTTCCTTCCTCCATTCTTGTCCCCCTCCCTAAACCTAACTCTAACCCTAACACTAAGCCCTCCCACCCCCCATTATGTGTCATCATCCACTTATTAGCCATATCATTCATCCTTTGATTTTTTGAGATTGGCTTATCTCACTTAGCATGATATTCTCCAATTTCATCCATTTGCCTGCAAATGCCATAATTTTATCATTCTTTATGGCTGAGTAATATTCCATTGTATATATATACCACAGTTTCTTTATCCATTCATTAATTGAAGAACATCTAGGTTGGTTCCACAATCTAGCTATTGTGAATTGAGCAGCTATGAACATTGATGTGGCTGTATCTCTGTAGTATGCTGATTTTAAGTCCTTTGGGTATAGGCCAAGGAGTGGGATAGCTGGGTCAAATGGTGGTCCCATTCCAAGTTTTCTAAGGAATCTCCACACTGCTTTCCAGAGTGGCTGCACTAGTTTGCAGCCCCACCAGCAATGTAAGAGTGTACCTTTCTCCCCACATCCTTGCCAACACCTGTTGTTGCTTGTATTCTTGATAATCGCCATTCTAATTGGGGTGAAATGGAATCTTAGGGTGGTTTTGATTTGCATTTCTCTTATTACTAGAGATGTTGAACATTTTTCCATATGTTTGTTGATTGCTTGTAGATCTTCTTCTGTGAAGCGTCTGTTCATTTCCTTAGCCCATTTGTCGATTGGATTATTTGCCTTCTTGGTGTAGTTTTTGAGTTCTTTATAGATTCTGGAGATTAGTGCTCTATCTGAAGTATGAGTGGCAAAGATTTTCTCCCATTCTGTAGGTTCTTTCTTCGCATTGCTGATAATTTCCTTTGCTGAGAGAAAGCTTTGTAGTTTGAATCTATCCCAGTTATTGATTCTTGCTTTTATTTCTCGTGCTATGGGAGTCCTGTTGAGGAAGTCTGGTCCTAAGCCAACATGTTGAAGATTTGGACCTAATTTTTCTTCTATAATCTGCAGGGTCTCTGGTCTGATTCTGAGGTCCTTAATCCATTTTGAGTTTAGTTTCGTGCATGGTGAGAGATATGGGTTTAGTTTCATTCTGTTGCATATGGATTTCCAATTCTCCCAGCACCATTTGTTGAAGAGGCTATCTTTTCTCCATTGCATATATTTGGCCCCTTTGTCTAGTATGAGAAAATTGTATTTATTTGGGTTTGTGTCCGTGTCCTCTATTCTGTACCATTGATCTACCTTTCTATTTTGGTACCAATACCATGCCATTTTTGTTACTATTGCTTTGTAGTAGAGTTGAAGATCTTGTATTGCGATACCCCCTGCTTCACTCTTTCTGCCAAGGATTGCTTTAGCTATTCTGGGTTTCTTATTCTTCCAGATGAATTTCATAATTGCTTGCTCTATTTCTGTAAGGTACATCATTGCGATTTTAATTGGAATTGCATTGAATCTGTGTAGCACTTTTGGTAGTATGGCCATTTTGATAATATTAATTCTGCCTATACAAGAACATGGGAGATCTTTCTATCTTCTAAGGTTTTCTTTAATTTCTTTCTTTAGTGTTCTGCAGTTCTCATTGTAGAGGTCTTTCACCTCTTTGGTTAGATTGATTCCCAAGTATTTTATTTTTTTCGAGGCTATTGTGAATGGGGTAGTTTTCCTAACTTCTCTTTCTGAAGATTCATCACTTATGTATAAAAATGCCTTAGATTTATGTGCATTGATCTTATAACCCACTACTTTACTGAATTCACTTATGAGTTCTAAAAGTTTTCTGGTGGAATTTCCTGGTTCCTCTAAGTATGTAATCATATCATCAGCAAATAGGGATAGTTTGAGTTCTTCTTTTCCAATTTGTATCCCTTTAATTTCTTTGGTCTGTCTAATTGCTCTGGCTAGAGTTTCAAGGACGATATTGAATAGAAGTGGTGAAAGAGGGCATCCCTGCCTTGTTCCAGTTTTTAGGGGGAATGCTTTCAGTTTTTCACCATTTAGAATGTATTAGCCATGGGCTTAGCATAGATGGCCTTTACAATGTTAAGGAATGTTCCCACTATCCCTATTTTTTCTAGTGTTTTGAGCATGAAGGGGTGCTGTATTTTATCAAATGCTTTTTCTGCATCTATTGAAATAATCATGTGATTCTTGACTTTAAGTCTATTGATATGGTGAATTACATTTATTGATTTCCTGATGTTGAACCATCCTTGCATCCCTGGGATGAAACCCACTTGATCATGGTGCACTATCTTTTTAATATGTTTTTGTATGCGATTTGCTACACTACCTTGTATTCTATCAGATCATAATGGATTGAAGTTAGAAATCAATGAAAGAGTAAAAAACAAAAACTACTCCAACACCTGGAGATTAAACAATATGCTATTATATGATGAATGGATAACAGAAGATATTAGGAAGGAAATTAAAAAATTCTTAGGGGTAAATGAGAACAAAGAAACATCATATCAAAATCTCTGGGATACTATGAAAGCAGTACTTAGAGGAAAATTTATTTCATGGAGCGCATTCAATAAAAGAAGTAAAACTCAACAAATAAATTACCTAACACTAAAGCTCAAAGCCCTAGAAAAAGAAGAACAGACCAACACCAATAGTAGTAGAAGACAGGAAATAGTTAAACTCAGAGCTGAAATCAACGAAATTGAAACAAAAGAAACAATACAAAAATTTGACAAAATAAATAGTTGGTTCTTCGAAAAAATAAAATTGATAAACCTTTAGCCACACTAACAAAGAGAAGATGAAAGAAAACCCAAATCACTAAAATTTGGAATGAACAAGGAAATATCACAACAGACATGATTGAAATACAAAATATAATTAGAAGCTATTTTGAAAATTTATACTCCAGCAAAATAGAAAATTTCGAAGACATCAACAGGTTTCTAGAGACATATGAATTGCCTAAACTGAACGAGGAGGACATACACAATTTAAATAGACCAATTTCAAGTAATGAAATAGAAGAAATCATCAAAAGCCTACCAACAAAGAAAAGTCCGGGACCAGATGGGTTCTCAGCCGAGTTCTACGAAACCTTTAAAGAAGAGCTCATTCCGATACTTCTCAAAGTATTCCATAAAATAGAAGAGGAGGGATCCCTCCCAAACTCATTCTATGAAGCCAATATTACCCTGATACCTAAATCAGACAGAGACAACATCGAGGAAAAAAAATTTTAGACCAATATCTTTAATGAACATCGAAGCAAAAATTCTCAACAAAATTTTAGGTCATCTTTTTGTAGAAACACAATATACTTACATAAACCTAGATGGTGAAGTCTACTGCACACTTAGCCTATACGGTACAGTACGTTGTTCTTAGGCTAAAACCTCAGCATATTACTTTACCGAATACTATAGGCAATGGTAACTGTGGTAAAACTTCACATACCTATATGTATGTTAACATAGAGAAGGTACAGTAGAAATATTAGGTGATAGGAATTTTTCAGTTCTACTATAATCTATGAGATCACCTTTGTAGATGTGGTCAATTGTTGACCAGGTTGTCATAAGCAACACATGACTGTACATTGACCAGCTAATCAGAAATGTTCACAGTGTTAACTCCAGATTGGAAAGTTTCATGGGTGAATTATTCCACAAATTTTTGTACTTATAACACACACACTCAGGCACACCTGTGCACACACATGTACATAAACAGTACAAAGTCGCACAAACTTTCTCTGAGAATAAATGAAGAAATATAATCCAAAATTTTATCAATGAAAACTTTGATAGCAAAACTTGACAAGGAAACTACAAGAGGGAGAAGTCATAAGAAGATCTTACTTGACTTAGATGTAAATCCCTAACAAATAACCATGAGTAAGACTCATTCCTCTATATAAAGGACAATATATCCTTATATTGCATTTTTAATTTTTTCTTGTTGCTCTTGATGAGAAAACAAGGGCAGCTTAATTTTCAAAATTCAATTCAGCATATAAACAAATAAATTAAAAACTTTCATATCAATAGATATAAGGCATTTTTGAGCATTTTTTCATACACCTGTTAGCCATTCAGATGTCTTGTCCTGAGACATATCTATTTAGGGACTTGATCCATTTTTCAATTGGGTTTTTTTTTTTTTTTTCTTTATTCTGACTTGTTTGTGTTCCTTATATGTTTTGGAGATAAACCCATCATCAGATTATGATTTGCAAATGATTTTTCCCACTCTGTGGATTGTCCCATTTGGTTGTTTCCTTTGAAGTGTGGGAGCTTTTTAGTTTGATCTAACACCATTCATCTATTTTTGTTCTTGTTTCTAATTTTTTAAGGTTATAGCTTATGAATCACTGCTTGGTCCAACATCACAGAGCTTTTCCACTCTGTTTTTTCTCTTCTAGAAGTTTTACTGATTCATGCTTATGTTTAACTCTTTGATCTATTTTGAGAGGATGATTTTTGAGCAAATCAAGTGTCCAATATCATTCTTTTGTATATGGATGGGTATTAAATTTTTCCAGCCCTGTTGACTAAAAGGACTTCTTTTCTCTATTGTGTATGCTTGGAAACTTTGTCAAAAATCAATCGGCCATAAATACGTGAATTTATTTTGGGGTTCTCTATTGCATTCTATTAGTCCTTGTGTCTGTTTTTATTCCTGTTCCACGCTGTTTTGGTTAATATGGCTTTGTAATAGATTTTGAGGCTAGGAAGTGTGATGTCTCTACATTCGTCCTTTTTTTTCTTAGTACTGTTTTGACTCCCTTGCACTAGGTACCTGCATGTTCTGCCATTTCTTTCCTATTTCTAAAATTTTTATTAGTTCTTTTATACATGATAGTAGAGTATATTTTGACATATACACTCACGGAGTATAACTTCCCATTCTCAAGGTTGTACATTATGTGGCGTTACATCAGTTGTGTATTCATCCACCATTTCTTCATATTGCTGTATTGAGGACCAGGCTTCTAGAACATAAGCTTTTGGTGGACACACACAAACTATGTCCAACCTGTACTAAAAGGAAACAGTACACCGAAGGAGGAGGAAAAGACTGTACTTTGTTTCTAGGGAGTTGAGGGTGGATGTTGTTGCAAATACAATATGAAATTTCATGAAGGGGGCTGTTTCATAGAAGGAGACCTACAATATAGGCCCAGAGGAAGAGTCATGATATTTTCCTTATTTTCCTGTATAGTTAACTTTAATCAGGTTAGGGATGGAAAATCCACATGTAACTTTCAAAAATTATTTAAGATCTTTATTCACAATATGAAATTTGTTGAATTTCTTTAAAAAAATTATGTTGTAGACTTTTATTTACAAATCACAAATGAAGTTCTTAAAATTTCAATTTGATCAGATATGATACAATATAAAAACTTTTAAAGATGCATTGGAAAAATTCAGGATTAAAAAATGCCTGTCATTACTAAAAAGAGACATCTTAAGATAAAGATAATAAAATTCTCATGCTGCAAAGATAATGCACATAATTCTTATCTAGTCAATGGGAAAAATGTATACACTTAAGGTCTTCAGTTCCAATCTTCATTCCTTGCTTATTGCTGGAACTTACGAATGATCAGATTATGGTAGAGATAGTAAACTGACATTTCAGTCAGCCCTGCCCTGCTTAGCCTCTGTGTAGGTGAATTCTCTGCTGGTGGATTGGCTGCTTGTGGTTTAGTTTTCTAGGTGTCTGTATCATAATTGAAGTTGTGGTGGTACCAGTGCTGAGTTGCTGGTGAACTGGGGTCTCATCATCTTAAATTCCCCTATCAACTTCATTGCTGTCCTTTCTAGGATGCCTTTGGGGGAAATCATCCCTGTGTAATTGTGGTCTATAAGTCTGATGTAAATTCTTTCCCTGTACCTTCCCTATCCCTATTCTCCTATATCTTAAGTGTTGGCACTATCACCTTTTCCTAAAATAGGGTTGGACTATCGTGGTCAACAAATTTGCTTCCTTCATAATCTTTTCCTTTCAACAAGATCAAACTCCAGAGTCTTTCCCTCTCTTATAAGGCACAGGTACTTCCTGAGGTTTTTTTTTTTTTGGCAGTCTGGTACCCAATTACATTTTTCTCCATGTATTCTTTGTTTATTTTAAAATTTTTATTGATGAATTATAATTATTCATGTGCTATTTTGCCACATTCATGCACATAACATAATTTGATCAATCTCATTCCCCAGTCCCTTCCCTTTGATTCTCCTCTTCCCTCACCGAAATATGCTTGCTCTACATCTATTGATCTTCAATCTATTATTATTATTATTATTATTTTATTATAATGATTATTATATTAACTAGTACACTGTAATTATATATATTCATATATATATCATAACATCTATCTCTCTGTATAAAGTCAGATTCATTGTGGTATATCCATACAGGATATAACATTATTTGATAGATTTAATTCCCCAGTACTTTCCCATGCACTTCCCACCTTCCCCTCTCTTGACCCCTTTCTACCCTGTTGGCTTCCCTTTTATTTTCATGAGAGATCCTGTTTTGTTTTTTTTCCTCCCTATCATCCACATATGCGAGAAAACATTTTTTCCTTTTCTGAGTCTTATTTCACTTAGAATGATGTCATCCATTTCCATCCATTTACCAGCAAATGACAATTTCATTCTTCTTTATGGCTGAGTAAAACTTCATTGTGGACATATACCACATTTTCTTTATCCATTCATCTGTTGATGGTCACCTAGGCTGGTTCCATAACTTGATTATTGTGAATTGAGCTGCTATGAACATTAGTATGTTTGTATCATTATGGCATTCTGATTTTAGTTCTTTCAGATAAATATCAAGAAGTTGGATAGGTGGGTCATATAATGGCTCCATTTCAAGACTTTTGAGTAATCGCCATACTGCTTTCCAAACTGGTTCTAGTAATTTATAGTTCCACCAACAATATATAAGTGTAACTTTCTTTCCAAAATCTTGCCAGCACCTATTACTATTTGTGTTCTTGATGATTGCTAGTGAAAGATTTACTCAGATTAAGGATATTCTGTAAGCACTAAAGTGACTCATGGTATAAGAAATATAATTATCTAATTATAGAGAAAGACTCAGTATATTAATTATCTTTTCTCTTATGCATATGATTGTTCATTTTTTCACTTTGCAAGGACCTGAGGAGTTTCAGGGTGTGATCTGAACACTGAAATTATGTGACAGAAATATACTTAGAGGCAATTTTTTTTAAATGCCATACTAGTGACAAGAGAATTTTGAAATTTGATGTTCTAAACTGTACATTAATATCTCTTATAAGAAAAATTATGTCAAAATGAGTTATCAGAAGTGTCAGAAATATATATTAACTGTTATACTTTATTCACACCTTCAGTTACTGATTTGATATAGTCAATATATACTGCCCATGTTATAACAATTTTTAATATCTTGAAGTATTATCATACAGGGCCACAGTCCTTCCTTGCTCAGCACCAATTGTGGCATCAAAGTCCTCAATGAGTGTCAGATCTGCAATGGGTATGCAGAATAAACTTTAAAGGATAATAGAAGTGAAACAATGTACTCAAACACTTCCACACAAATTGGCAGGGGAATGTAGATGTGGAGAAAAATTATATGCAGCTTTCTGGGGAAATAGTGTAAAAATTGACAGAAAAAGAAAAGGGCTATATGAGCTATACATTTCTATATAATTCATTTTCTTATTTCTTCCAAAGCTTTTTTATTCCTTCTGATGGCCAGATAGATAAAAGGCCTAAAAGTACAAATAAAGGGAAAGGAATATAAAATCATGATTACAAGAGGAGAAAGATGTTCTGTATTTTATGTATCATAAATCTTAACCTCAAAGACCTCTAGAAAATCAATACTATACAATAGGGTTCTTATGACTGGGCTTCACCACACTATTTTCGTGAATAGATTATTTTAAAAATAATTTTAAGATGAATTCCAGAAAGTCAAGCATATAGAAATGATTCAAAATAGGCTGAAATAATACATTGTCCTTGATGAGGGACTTTTTATTCCATAAAGCTGCTATTTCTCATTAAGTTGCATATTTCAATATGGCATCCAAGTTCTTCAGGGATAAGGTTGTGACTACCAAATGCACTTCTGCTAGCTGATACAGTGGCAGAGAGGGAGAATAAAAAGAGTTTACTTTGGAATGGGACTTTGGTAAAGATAGTGAGCAAAGATTATTATCAAGAGAAAATATGAAGTACAGTAATACTTGGTTTGGAAGAGTGGAAAAAAGAAAAATAGAAAACAGGATTGGTGAGAATAATCTCTCCATCTGGAAAAGTTTAGGAAAGTTAGTGCTCAGTGCCTAAATTTGAGAGTGGAGGGAAGAGGTGGCATTTAAGTAGGTGGGAGAAAAGAAAAATATAGTATTTTTTTTTACTAAAATACTATGTAGTGTACAAGAGAGTATTTAAGAAGAGATGCTGAGAAATGTCAAGAGACATAAAAAATGTCCCTGCTATTGATAGGGGACCCTTTAATGAGTCTGACATCCCCCAGGAGATTGTGCTACTCTTATGAAGAGGTCACAAAAAGATTTTGAGTAATTAAAGTGTAAAGTACTATTTTATCAAAATATAAAATAAACACAAAAAGGTACATAAATTATGAGTTACACTCTATGAATTTTTCTTTAGCTAAATGTACACAGGTGACCATCTACAGGAAGAACAATTAACAGAATCCTAAAAAGTCTTCTTGTACATGCTTCCAGTCACAGACTGTCCTCCATTTCAAGATAAACACTGTTCTCACAATTCTCATATTTATGAATGATTTGTCTATTTTATAAACTTTATCCAAATGGAAGAACATAGTGTAGAATCTCTCTGGTTGTGTGACTGAACTAGTTTGCTTATCATAATATTTGTGAATTTTTTAGTGTGTAATACAGCAATAAAATGGTTATTCTTGATTCAGAATATTGTATTGTATTGAAAACATTCATTTCTCTCCACATGGATAGGCCATTTGATCCGGGATTATTTGCTTAAAAAAATTATGCTGCCACATCCTTATCATGAATTAGGTTAGTTGGGTTAATATATGGACTATTTTATTTTATTACTTTGCTTAACTATCCCCTTCGTTCTCCTAATTATTTTACTTTCATTATTTTGTAATGCTTTGAGATGTGATAGTACAATAAATATATTGACACTAATTAAATAATTATATTAACCATAATTAAATCAGTTAATAATCATCAATGAATGCAAAAACCAGTGAGTGAACATTTAGAGTGAAAGAATATCTGTAGCTTCAAATTACCTCCTGAAAAGATACTTTGGAATTACTAAGGTAAAGATAATGGTATCTTTACAGTAAAGAGCCAGGGAGACACTACATGATAACCAAGTGATCGAAATTAACATCACCAGCCTGGCATGGGGGAGCATATCTATAATCCCAGTGAATCAGGAGCCTGAAGCAGGAAGGTCTCAAGTTAGAGAGCAGTCTCAGCAACTTAGTGAGGCCCTGAGCACCTCAGAGAGAGCCTGTCTCAAAATAAAAAAAAAAAATAAAAAGAACTGGGACTGTGACTCAGTGGTTAGGTCCCTATGGGTTTCAACTCCTCTTTAAAAAAAAAAAAACTAACATCATCAGTAATTGGTTGAAGCAACATCAAAATATCAATATTACATATCTCTCCATGTGAGGAACAGAAAAAATCAAAATACTGAGAAATACATAACATGTTGAATTCTGAGCAAGCATCAGACAGTCAACTCAGAAGGAAAAGGAATCTACAAAAGAGCTTCTCTGTACTGTTCACAAGTGCCCATGTCACCAGTGCCAAACAAGAATGAGGAATATTCCAGATTAGAGACACATCACTAAAAGGTGCACATGCTCCAAGATTTCCTCCTGCTGTGTAGGCAATGACAGTAGAACTGTAACATAATAGGTCAATTAATGAGATATAAATATGGTTGAGATTATCAAAATAGTAAATAAATATTGATTTCTTAATTTTAATAGTTTGTGGCTATTTAGGAGAATGTCCTTGATTTTAGAACATGCACATCAAAGTATTTTGCTTTAAAGAGAAATTATATTTGCAAGTTACTCTCAAAAGACTGAAAGATATTGTGGATATCAATGATATACCACATTGATTAGGAAAATGAGCAAGGAAATTAGATGTAAAAATTTGGGAAATTTGATTGAAAAGTGAGAATTCTCTGTACTATTCTTGAAGGGTTTAATAGGCCTGAAATCATGTAAAAGTTAAAAATTAAAACAGAGTATTTCTTTGTCATATACATTTTTCTGATTGAGGAGTCCAATGTTCCTATTATTACCTAGAAGTCAGTCCAGATGTGAAAATAATAATAAAAAAAGGTAAACTGTAAGTGCATGTAAATGAATTGAAGAAAGATTGGTGGAGTGGATGGAGGGAAAGGCAGGGCAGGGGTGCTGGGGATTGAATTGGAGCAGGTTAAGTTCCAGAACTTTGTCATAATGTCAGGATATATCCAGGTGTTGTATATAATGAAAAAGAATAAATATAATATAAAAAAGATATTATAAAAATTTATATAATTAATATTTGAATTTATATAATTGGCTATTTTCAAGAATAATTTACTCACCTCTAATTTATGAATCATGACTGATGAGATTAATACCATGATAGTTTTAGCATTTTTGTTGTTTCCTCAAGGAGATGATAGGTAACACACATGAGTTCAGAAAACAGAGCTAGAGGGTGAGGTTTGAGGTCAGAAAAGCAGCCAAAGTGAAGAGAGCCAGATGTTCCTTCTTTTCCAAAGAACACAAGAGTACTGCTCACAGGTAAGACGAAGGGGTATGAATTTAGGCTCAGTCATTAACAAATACTGGTGAACAATTTGTGGGTAAATAATTTTTCATATTTGGTTCTTGGTTATGCAGTGTATGACACAAGATTACTTAAACTCTGAAGTACCTTCTGTTTTTCTAGAAACATTTGTCAGATGAGGAGAATAGATGAATTAAAAGTGACACTGAGTCTTTGAGCTTGGTTAACCTGCAATGCTATTTCTGAAATATGAGACCATTAATAGATTTTAGAAAGCAAGATCACAGTTTAAGAACTTAGAAGCAGATAATGGTAAGAATTCATTAGAATCAGTTGTCTGTAGTCCCAGAGACTCACAAGGCTGAGGCAGGAGGATCCTGATTTCAAAGCCAGTCACAGCAACAGTGAGGCACCAAGCAACTCAGTGAGACCCTCTCTCTAAATAAAATACAAAATAGGAGGGCTTGGCATGTGGCTCAGTGGTCAGGTGCCCCTGAGTTCAATCCTTGGTATTCCCCTAAAGAAGAATTCAATACAATAGTGTGTGTTTATATGTATATAAACATATATATATATAACATATATATATATAAACATATATATATATAACATATATATATGTATATTTCAGCCTCTAGTTAAAGATAAATTAAAAATAGAGAGTAAAGAGTCAGAGGAAGAGAAATTCTATTCTTGGACACTTTCCTTAGAAAAAATGCAAATGGCAACTACTGTCCCAATTCTTTTGTTGCCACCAACTCACCCTGTGGACCTCTATAGACTTACTATTGCAGGTCTAAGCTTTGTCATTGTGTTAGATAAATTATAAAATACTAAACTATGAATTTTGTAGTTTTATTACAAGAACATGAGGATGCCACTGATCACTTCTAGAACTTAGGGTGAAAAGTAGGTAATTATTCCAAGGAGCATGTTGTTCGAAATCGTTTGTTTAAATTCTGGGTCTCCTAAACTGATGTTCATGGGCAAATAGTTGTTATATTGAAGCTCTTATACCAAAGCTGTGTCATCATAACATCTTCCAGGTCTTGTTTCCTTTGTGGTTTTCCATCATTTCAAACAAAATTGTCCTTTGGTTTCATAGGTTGAAAACATTTTCCGTATGATGAAATTTCAAGGTTGCTGGGAAAATGGCTTAAAATGAGAACACTCTGTTTTATGAAATCATTCAAATTGAAATGCTTCTAATCTAGTAAAGTTCTGTTTGATTTATGGCAGAATTTTTTTTTATTATCTTCATTTTAAGGTAAATCTCATTCAGAGATAATTGAAATCCAGTAGAGAACCAGGATTAGATAAAGAATTTAATGTGAAAAGTCAGTCCTAGAGGGTGTGTCCCCAGGAGTGGGTACTTGTTTTGAGAGTGTTATGCCAATATTAAGAAGATTCTGTGAAGATTCATATCCTCAAAAGGAAACGTCTGAGTGTATGTTGTCACTTCAGTTTCTGAACATAACATGTTTTGATTTGCTAAAAACAAAATGTGTCAACAACCCTGAAGGCTCAGATTTTATTCAGTGTGCAATCTGAAAAAAGCCTCCTCAGATTCATGGATTCTGGAAGAAGACATGAGATTCCTGGGTTTTAGACCAAGGACCTTATTACATTATTGCTCATCTGCGTTTTCATATGACAGTTGTTTGATAACCAGTTCCCAAAGAATGTATAACATTAGGGGAACCATAAGGTTAGGGGTCACAAACCCTTTATAATGAGCAGGAAACTTGTCTGACCTTTGTTCTGAAGGAAGTTACTGTGTCTGTCTTCCATGAGTAGCAGCTGTACCAACATGTTTATGATTATCTAGAAGAGTGCATGACTCCGCTTTCACAGCATGCACTAATGCAAGGAACTCATGGAAACTATACTTTTATTAATTAATAAAAAAACTATTTAGTAGCTATTGTTATTAATTTTAAGTTTTTCAAAGAGGAAACATGATAATAAGTAGCAGAGTTAAGTTTTGAATTTAAGAAATGAAATCAGAAACCCTAATCATAAATACTGTATATTGTACTTGCCTCACCCAAATGTACCATTTATACAAGTGAATTGTTCTTTCTTCAAAATAAATGCTAAGGAAAAACTTGAAACAACTCAAACAAATCCTTAAAATTCCAACATGAAATATTTCTAAGATTGTGTATATACAGAGGTTTGGACTCACAATATTTGGATTTTATGATAGTGTGTAAGTAACATGCATTTAGTGGAAACTGTGTTTTGATTTTGAATTTTGATCTTTTCCCAGGTATGCAATGCATGGCATGATACTCTCTTACCATACTAGGCAGCAGCTGCAAACTATAGCACCCAGTTATTCAGAAAGCCATGAGGAAAGCAACCCATCTCTACAATGTGCTGTGCTCCTAACTTATGGTGCTCAGTAGGTTGGGTGTATTAATGTACATTATTAATGCACATACACATGCACACTTTGAAAAGGTATACATGTATACTTTAAAATATTTTCTGGGGCTGGAGATAGCTCAGTTGGTAGAGTGCTCACCTTGCAAGAATAAGGCCCAGGGTTCAATCCCCGGCACTGCAAAAAAAAAAGAAAAAAAAAATTCTGATTAAAAAGTTTATTTTGGAAAATAAATAAAATTATAAAGAAGAAATATCACTTCTTAATTCTTACACTCACTCAACATTACATTGCAAACATTTTGTTTCGTTTCCTTTTCTTTGGATATGATCACACAGATATACACAAAATTAGAAGGTTTTTGTGTTCTGTACTTTTAATTATCAATTTACAAACATTCATTACTTCATTATTAATTATTTCATTACCTCTTCTGTTTACTATTATTGAAATATGATATCTGTATATCAAGTGAGTGTACCATAATTAATTTGAATACACTCTAAATGTTGAGGATTATCTGTTTCTAAGATCTCCCTATTAGAGAAATGTTTTTTAAATGTCCCAATTATAATTTGATTAGACATTGTATACAAATTCTGTCTTAATCACATAATGACATAAAATTTCTTTTATAAATATGAGTCATTTTGTTGAAAGTATTTAGTATCTGTTTACTGGAAAAAATGTTATAATTTTCTCAGTAAAATTTCAGTAGTAGTTAGATGCTTGCATATAGTTCCAGAAGCACCATTGTATAATCCAGGGTCCCAAATGAAGAAAAACTATTCTTTTGCCTCTGAAAATTAAATTGCATAAAATTTCTCATTGCATTTATAACCCTTTCTAGGGATTTAATGCGTGAATTTAAAATACTTCCACTTCTGAAGTCAAGGTTATAGACCTCAAATGCGTCTATAATGTATCCACACCTATCTTAAATTGTATGTATCCTCATACTTTTTAAACTTAAGCATATATTAACCAACTTTAATAAACATTCTCTGGCTTGTTGCACAAGTCATTCAGCTTCCAGATAAAAGCCACCCATCACACATCAGACAAGTTTCCTGTGTTCAAAGGACTTTCATTTTAGGGGTGTAATACATGGTGAATAAAAGTGAAAATATCCATGAGCCAAGCAGAATGTGTATGAACATGATACAAAAATAGAATAATTTTCACAGCTGAAGCAAAAAGATAGATTATTGGAACTTAGAGGAGAAAAGCTCATGTTTACCTGGTTTATTGGTAGTGAGATTTTATAAAAATTTTTCATAAAGGAGGAAGATGCATGGAAAAATGATAAAGTAATTTTACCAACATAACCTAAATGTAACAGAAATTTTTACTCTTCTGACTTTTGAGTAATTGAGGAACTACTTCATAGAAATATGAAACTAAACATTAAATGAATACTAAAATTTTGCTTTTAGTCATTTTCATTATAACTCATGGTATAGACTGAGAACAGCATTGAGGTATAAAGACGTCTCTAGAGTTGGTATTTGGTGCTTCAAAATACTATTCATCACACATGTCATAATGTTACATCTATTTTTAAAAAATCTTTAACCAAAAGATGCATCTAGCTTGAAAAAACAAAATTAGTGTGCAAGAAAAGTTCAGTAGTGGTTAGACAACTTACTGGGCAAATTTTTGTGATGGAAGTAGCCTTATTTATATCTTTGTGTTCTTTCCTAACCACAAAGTTATAATAGGTCTCCTAAAATGTAAGACAAGAGTTCTAGATGTTTATAGAATATATTTTAGTTTCTATCCCATAATAGATGGCATCATTTCATGCTTATGTGGACTATGAAAGTTAGTTAAGGAAGTCTTCTGAAATATTCATACAAATGCCTGGGTTAGATATTTAGATTATATAATGTCCTAGCTTCAAATCAACCAGCACAGTGAATTTCATTTCTTTTTTCCTTTTCCCACAGAGTCATTTGAGAAGCTTATGAAATACTTAGGATCCTCAACCCATGCTCTCAGATTCTGAAAATTCTACATCATCAGCTTCATTTTCACTAACATCTAAACTTGTTCTTAGATGTTGTTGAAGATGATTGCATTTATACAACACATTCAAATGACTCCTATCAAGTTATTCTTCTCAGATGGTCTGATTTAAAAATTCCCAAAAGTTCTCTATAAACACTAAATTGTTTTGTACACATATTTTATTTATTTATTTATCATTGGTTCTTCTTAGTTATACATGATGGTAGAATCTATTTTTATATATTTACTTCCCTAACTAAATTAAATGGATGTGACTATGAAACCAACAAAGATAAATAATCATGAAATCACACATAACTAACAATGTAACACTGAAATACATGAATTTAACACTGAGATACATGAATTCACATAGTGAATGGGATCTATTTATTATTGTTTTTAGAATCCACTTTTTTCTCAATATAGCATGTCATTATTATAAATTACCGAAAATCATCTTGTACCATCACATTATTTAAGAATTATAAGTATAGTTTGTGATAGTCATAAATAATTCAATAAAGTTGTAATCACTATTCACTGATTTTGATTTTTAATATTTTTCTTCTATAAAAGTAAGAAAAATTCTCATAAGTCTACTTAAAGATAATCTTTTTGATATTTTCAATTATTCTGTATATAGAATTTCCCCATCAAATGGATGAACAAGTCAAAAGGTTCTAAGTCAATTTGCTAAAGTTATAACAATTTATACTAAAATAATATCCTAGTGTTTGCAGTTTCTTACATGAAATAGATAAATTTTTGAAATAAATCCAAGAATTTTTAATTTTTATTTTCAATGCTTAGCTTAAAATATTAGTGAGTTTAGAATTCGATAATAAGATTAGAGATTTTTCAAAGGATAGGTAATTTTTTTTTCGTAAATCTACATTTTGCTTGTTGACAATTATTATGATGGCATTCATGTTTTTCCTCATTGATCGTAATGCATCCAGATGTAATATATATGGTAATCAACTCTTGTCATATATGTTCAATTATTTTTCCATCTGCTCTTCTACATAGCTTTGCATATGTGCATATTTAAAAGACAAAAGTTCAGAAAATTGTTTTGTCTTCAAATCTTGGTAATTTAACTTTGAAGGGAGGTTGAAGCTGGGAGATTTACATAATTTCAAGTTTGTTATCTTCTTCTTTAACATTAATATAGAAAAAAACTCAAATTTTCATATCAGAGTCTGAGATACTTTTTGTTACTGGTAAGACTATCAGATATTTTTAGCACATTCATGGTCCATTCATTTTCAGACTACTGCTGTCACTGAAATGCTTGATTTTTGTATGTGCTCAATAGAGATGAGATAAATGAGGAAATTTCACTGAAAATATACAGGTCCTTTTGTTTTCTCACAACTGCAAAGATGCATCCATAATGTATCTCCTGAATCACTTCATAGTGTTCGGCCTACAATTATGAGGGCTTGGATATGATGTTACAAACCAACAAGCACAATGACTCCCTGGAGGGCACCTGAACTTTGAGTTTCACAACACTCTGCCTTTTCCTTTATAGGCATCTCCAAGTCTTATAGCTAATGAGAATCCAGGTGCTCTCAGCTGGGTCTGCAGATGTCTGGAATTAGGGCAGGCAAACAGCAGGGAGCTTCCTTTCTCTTCTTCTTCCTAGTATTTGTAACACAGAAGCAGCCATCCACAAGTGAGATCCAAAGAGGTCATGTGGATCAGCTTATAAGTGGATTTAAAACCACTGGTGCCAGAATCCCATGAATAAACCACTATATTTGAAGAGGGTATGACTTGCTGCAGTATTAGTATTAAAATCATTCTTCTTAATGGAATTGACTCACACCGAAAAAGATGTTCTTGAATATGCCAGGTGCTGAATAGAATAACACTACACAATGACTCAACTTTCTCTGTCCTTACATGCCTTCTGCTTCCCTTGGTCCTAATTTCCCTCCTTCCTTCCTTCCTTCTTTCCTTCCTTCCTTCCTTCCTTTCTTCCTTCCTTCCATCCTTCCTTTTTTCTTCCCTCCTTCCTGTTATTTTTTAATGTCATGAAAAAATTCTTAAGTACTTAACATTAGCTTTTGCTTTTAAAGATGTGAAAATTTTAATCATGTTGAAACTTAGGGATTAATCACATTTTAAAATGAATTATTTATAAAGTTTGTTCAAAGTGGTTTTTGGAAATCATTCAGTAGGTATTTAATGTGGAGTGTATCATCTTTTCATATCATTCTATAATCTGTTAGATTAATTTTCATAATATCTAATTTAAGATCTTATTTTCTTACCCTAACACATTATCAATCAAAGCTCAAGGTCTTGCAGGATAAGAGGCAAATAAGGTCAGAGTTTTTCAGGTCATAGCAGTAGAGAAAGCCCTGGGTTAGCAGAGCAGAGTACAGCTGGTAATCCCAACTCTGACCTCAATCTTGCATTATCTGAGTCCTGAATTTTAGGATCTCAGAAAACAAAATAGCAGGATTGACTGAATGATCTCTACATGTATAAAATGAGCCATGACAGTGATGGTTTTAGAAAAGGGGACTGAAAATGTCAAATCACACAACATCACAGGGCGTGATCAGGCTCTTTTATTTGCTTATCTCTAGTAGAGAAAACAAAGAAAACAGACCCTACTAGCAATTTTCTATAAGAAAAATATTGAAAAAAGTACAGTTTATTTCATAATTCCCTGTTTTTTCTGTTATAATTTCTCTCAAATGCACACCATTCCCTGAATCTGAAATCTCCCTCTGGAGGAGCACAACTGGGCACACCTGGGCACACGTAAGCATACCCAGCTCATCTTGCTCAGCCTCAAACCAACATCCACAAGAATAGGATGCCCAGAAATAGGACTTTTTGAAGTCTGAAGTTATAAGTTTCTGCTTTTGAAGTGCATTTGGAAATGGCCCCAAGTCATATTAAAAAATAAAAGAAAAACAAATTATTGTTATTTAGATAGCACCTTCCTCAAATCCCTAGGTACTACTATCAATATTTAAAAGGAAAGAATCATTGAAATAAATGCTCATACACAAATGTCCCACACTCCAAGTACTAACAATTTGAAAACTAAGGGAAACTCTTTCTTAAAATTTTTGTGAAAAATCAAACTTGAAAGTAACTCATTTGTTCTAGACTACAGGGACAGGGATGAGTTAAACAAACTTGTAACAGAAATGGATTTGTGCATCTCTCTTTGGGGCTAGTGACGAGGGAACTCCACAAAATGAAATCATAATAGTTTGTTGTGAAAGTATGTAGCCCACTCCCTCATGCCCACTTTTAAACAAAGCACCATTAAAGAAAAATTATTTACCACCTAATTCCTATGTGTAGAAAGTAAATACAGGGACCCAGTTTTCCTTTCCTTTTATTCATTTATTTTTTCTTTATAGTGCTGGGACTCCAACCCAGTGTCTCTCACTTGTCACTGAGCTTCATCCTTAGCCATACTTTAAAATTCAATAAAAATTATTGCAAGTAAAATTTTCAAGACCAAAATATCCAGTGTGAGGTTCAGTGCCAGTAAATACTGTGTCGCCTAGTGTGAGTTTATTACTCACCTTTTCGGAGAAATAGTCACTATTCACCTAATTTTTAACTTTTATTTTATCCTCCTGATTTTAAGAGAGCTGAAAGCTTCTAGCTTTTATTAGGGAAGTCAGAATAGACAGAAATAAAGCAAAAACAATGAAAATCACTTAAGAAATTTCTTGCTGTGTTTTTGGTTGGTTCCTATACTCAAATTCTGCTGACTTCAAAATATGGTTATCCTTCCATATGTGTGGGATATTGGTTTGTTTATATTGTTCTGTAAAAGTTTCTTATACAAAATTCTGTTTGCATATAACCTATATACAATCTTATATATACTTTAAATCATCTCCACTTTAATTATAAAACCCAATGCAATAACATGCTATGTAAATAGTCATTATGCTGTGTTGTTTAGGGAATAAAGACAAGAAAAGAAGATTGCACATGTTTAGAAGAAAAGCAACCACCATAGGCCTAACTAATTGTGTATTTGAACCCTTGTTGTCTTAATCCACATACATGGAAACCATAGACATGGAGGGAACACTGATGGAACTGAATGTGTAGGGGAAAAGGATGGGTTTGTCTTTCCTAGCACCAACCAAGGAGAAACTAATAATCTGTCACTGTACTTCATCTGAATTTCAATAACAGTAATTACAGATATAAAAAGAAAGTTTTCTGGGCATCTATAACTTTGTGCAATGAAAAGTATAGGGAAACAAGGGAAGCTTCAACAAATACTTATAAAGCTTTTAATTATTTTATTTGCAGAAGAATTCCATGTGCGATGCATAAAATATTTATTCTCCTGACTTATTAATAAACCACTTCCTCTTTCCCCACATCCCATCTGCCACAATAATATGAGGAGAAGGGAATGAAAACTGATCATCCTGAAAGGAGACACTGGAGATTATGATATAGACAGGAGGAGACACGAGGAGGTGGATGGAAGAGGAGTCAGCCAGCAAGGCCATACCAATTCCCTCTGAGAGCTGCATCGCCTTGAAGAGAAATATAAAATCAGAGCAGCAGTTATATGCATCCCATTCAAGACTCTAGGGAGAGATAGGGAGGGATTTCATCACATATGCCTGTAATAACTTGGAGGAGAAGTGTTAGAAAGAGACTCTGAGGAGTGATCACGAGCTACTCTTGTATTTGTTGTTAGGTGGAAAAGAACCTAATATTTCTATATGTTGCCCTGAAGTAGCTGAGGTCTTTCATGGCTTGAGAGCGAGCTACTGTGGTGTCAGTGGTAGGACCAAAGTGACCCTGGTAAAAATAACATCATGGTGGACCAGTAGAACTGATGCTACAAGGAGGCTGTGGCCAAAATTAAGTCAGTTATCAGCCTCCAAAAGCAGAACAACAGGGTCACAAGTACAGTGCTTTCTCTCTCTAAAACAGCTGCCAACTCTCAGAGGACTTCCCGGGGTTAGAGAAATGATTTCCTTTCAAACTCTAAAATAATTAAAAAAACAAAGGAAACTCCTTTCATCAACAAAATTATTTAATCCTTTGTGATTGGATACTAGATAGCTATTAAAATCATGGAACTGAGGAATATATATTAACAATTAAAAAGAGATTTTAATTCAAATGTATATATACATATATATATATATATACACATGTGTATGTAAATGAAGATAAGAAAAGAAATGTAAACACATATTTATGAAGTTTATTATTGGGAGATGGGATTGTACATTTCCCCTTGAGTGTTTTAGAGTTGTTGTTGTTGTTTTTCTATGTATTCAGCACTAACCATGCATATTGGCTAGGCTAAATTATGTTGTAGTAAGAACGATTATAAACCTATGTAGCTTAGCATGAAGACAGTTTATTTTCTTTTATGATAGTCTGGCTTGTGAGAGGTAGCTGTACCTTGCTCCTCTCAGATGCTTAGTGCATGATTTCTGAGAGAAGAAAACTGAATACAGAAGTCTGCACATTGGCTCTTTCAAGCTACATCTCCCATGTCATTATGGATAGCCAGTTGCCCCACCTGAAGTCACCTGGAAAGAGTGGAGAATTCGGAGCTCATAGCATCTATTTATTTTTAATTCAAAAGAAAATCATATAAAAATTTAAAAATTATATGTTAGTAGAAAATTTTCAGTCGTTTTCTCCAATGCCATAAACATTTGAAAATATGATACATTTCAATAACACATTAAAACACCTTAATACTGTAAGTAGCAGGGTGCTGTGGCATATGCCTGTAATCCCAACTGCTCAGGAGGATGAGACAGGAACATCACAAGTTCAAAGCCAGTCTCAGCAAAAATCAAGGCACTAAGCAACTTAGTGATACCCATCTCTAAATAAAATACAAAATAGGGCTGGGGATGTGTCTCAGGGGTGCAGTGCCCATGAGTTAAATCCCTAGTATCTCCCCCAAAATTAAAAATATTAAATAAATTTAATTTAATTTAATTAAATAAATTAAATAAATTAATTTAATTTAATTAATAAAAATGCTATACATAAAGATAAAAATAAAAATTATAATTTGGAATACTTTAGAATATTATTCAGACATTCTATTTCCTCATATTATTTGAGTTACAGTCAACTTCATTCTTCATTGTTTTAACTGCAATTATTCATAGTTTATCTCCATAAGTACATTGTTAACTTGAATCTCTGTTTTTTGGTTTCAATGCCCCTACATTATCATTTCTCATTTTTTTTAGTTATTTAATTTTCCTCTGCTTTTTCTTAGGTAAATTTTCAAATATTTGCTCTATTCAAGTGTTATCATTTTTATATCAAATCTCTCTACAATCCATCTCCAGTAAGGATTTTTTTTTTTCTGCTCTCTAACATTTCTGCTTCCATGTAATCTATTCTTTTCTCATGTGGACCCATTTAACCTGAGATTTCAGTCTTTGCCTCCCTGCTAATTTTCATTCATTATACTACACTTTCTCTTCATCTCCAATGATTCTTTCTATGTAGATGTTTGCTGTCTTATTTCAATTGAGGTATGCCTTCTTCTGCTGAAATTATTTTATGAGGACTTGGATTAAATTATTATCAGAAATGTGTTGTTCGTTTCAGTATTGTCTTAATCTACATTTTTTTTTGTTTCACACCTTTCTGGATTATTGTTATCCCCTTAGGTTTACCAGGGAACAGACAGCCAAGCAAACACTGCGTTTACTCCAGACACTGTGTCCTGGAGCTCTCTTGATTTTCCACCTCTGTTGTAGGTGGGACTATTTTTAGGCTAATATCTTTACAGGTGTGATTTTCTCAATTGGTCCAGTGTGACTGATATTGCTGGGGTACAGTTCCATCCCACAAGCTGGATTTTCACTCTTTTCCAGATGATCGACCAAGGAGCACATGCAATACTGAGCCTCTGCTGGGAGCATGGCACCCATCCTTTCCTCTTCCTGTTAGTGCAGGATGTCCTAACTGGAAAGTATTGGTGCTGCACCGCAGCCTGAGAGTATCATGTGTATGACTTTCTCTAACTTTGTACTGTTTTCTGCAAGAATCCTTCCCGCAGGGGTCATGAAAAGAGACCTCAGGGCTTAGGTGTTGCTCTAAAATGCTCAAAATATATACGCATATCACAGAGAGCTCTGCAGGCTAACTCTACTAACATAGCTGGACATATAAAGAGGAGATACTGTCGTCTTACTGTCTTTCTGTAAGTGGGGCTTCTCTGATAAGTTTCTAAAATAGTATTTGATTTTTTTGTGACTTTGAATTAATTTAAAGAGCTAAGTTTTTATTTCTCTGCCTAGTGTAGAATAATTTTATTTCAGTACATAAACCCCAATTTTAATCTAAGGTTTGTGCAACATATTTTTCTATAAGAAAATTGAATTATTCCTAGCTGCACATCTTTGCTTTAATAAAAATGTGTCAAAGAAATGTCTATTTTAAAATTAGGTCCAAAAATTGACATTCCATCGTGCTGATGATGATTTATAATATGAGACATTTTAGAAATTTAATATATATTAAAATACACACCAAGCTATTTATCTTCATTTTGTTCTATAACTTTATCAAGGACAAAATTTAACCACCTCATTATACTTGGCACAAAATATTTTATTTGTTTAATGGTAATTGAATTATTTCCAGAAAGGTTGACATTTTTCAGGTACTCTTTCTGCGTCATGCAGAAATCAACCCAAACACTGAAAGATGGGGAAAATGCTGACCTGATGTGGGGAGAAAAAAATTGTGTTATTATTATAAAAGGAGACTGCGGATGTAAACAAAAGCCTCAGTGGACAGGAGTCTGTGGAAACCAGGGTTCTCATCTTTCCTTACTATAAATATGTGAACTCATAAATGTCTTTTCTCATTAGAAAATGAGAATTTATTTTACCATCTTGTAGAATTTCTTTTACCATCTCACAATTGCATTGACTGTTGTAAAAATTTACCATGAGAACCAGCTGGAAGCTGCAGAAGCAAAACTGTTGCTGCCAAAGTTTCACTAAGTAACTGGAGAGCACCACTGCCCATTAGCAGGACAGACAGAAGTGTGCTGTCATACCATGGCACAACATCCTGCTCTTGCCTACAGCATCATGGCCCTTGTTATCCCAGGATGCTTCCTCATCCTGCAATCCTCACCATCAATGTCACAAAGGAGAAGGCTATGGACTGTCCCTGTCCAGGTACAATAGCTTGGGTGCCAAGTCTGGGCACGGTTCCTGATAGCTGAGTAGCCAGCTGCAAAGGAGACTAGGAAACGAGAACTTATTTCCCCCCAAGATTCATGAGGAGAAACACCGTGGGTATCAGAGAGACTGTGAGACTCTCACATGCAAAAAGAAGCAGTCAAAATGAGTACTCAACCTGGTTTCTTTGCCTCATACCTTGTTTGCACACTGAAAAGAAGTGTGTTTGAATCAAGCTTCCTGATGATATCTTCCTCCTAGTGAGAGGACCTGCAACTTCCTAGAGGTTCTAGGGATATTAAATGGTGGGCAGCTGATTTTACAGTGATCAATTCTATCTGTCATTATTCATTCTGCCTGCTGGAGGTGACCACCATCACATCTACACCATCAGGAAAGATCCATCAGGTGCTGGTACCTCTTTGTTGGAGCAGAGAACATACATCCTGCCCCAAACAGGCCTTTCTATTGAATGCTAAATGGTTGAGTATCCATTGTCCTTTTGCCCTACTGTTTGGAAACTCCAGGGTGAGCTTTGTTTTACCTGCTGTGGGGACCCTGTAGTATGCTAGCCCAGGGTCCTGACATACACTTGCACCCTATTCACAGACTAGCACTTTACACAGTGTTACAGTTTACATACCTTGTGCTCTGTGTGCCATGTGTCTTTCCTCAAAATGGAAATGATCAATGATTATTAAAAATTGCCACTAAGAAAAGCTTTGAGCTACTCTTAGCAAGAAAATTGAAGCTGGAGGCATCACAATACCAGACTTCAAAATATACTACAGAGCTATAGTAATAAAAACAGCATGGTATTGGTACCAAAACAGCCATGTAGACCAATGGTACAGAATAGAAGACACAGAGACAAACCCACATAAACACAGATGTCTCATACTATACAAAGGTGCCAAAAACATTTACTGGAGAAAAGATAGCCTTTTCAACAAATGCTGCTGTGAAAAATGGAAAGCCACATGTAACAATATGAAAGTAAATCATTATCTCTCATCCTGCATGAAACTCAACTCACAGAGGATATAAGACTTAGGCATTAGAACAGAGACCCTGCAACTACTAGAAGATAAAGTAGGCCCAAACCTCACCATGTTGGCCTAGGATCTGACTTCTTTAACAAGACCCCTAAAGCACAAGAAGTTAAATCAAGAATCAATAAATAGTATGAACTCAAACTAAAAAGCTTCTTTTCAGCAAAAGAAACAATCAATAAAGGGAAGAGAGAGCCTACAGATTGGGAGATAATATTTACCACATGCATCTCAGAAAAAGCATCACTCTCTAGGATATATAAAGACTCAAAAACTTTAACAACAAAAAAACCCCAAATAACCCAATCAATAAATGAACTAAGGAACTGAGCAGACACTTCACAGAAGAAGATATACAATTGATCAACAAATATATGAAAAAATGTTCAACATCTTTAGCAATTAGAGAAATGCAATCAAAACTGCTCTAAGATTTCATCTCACTCCAATCAGAATGGCAATTATCAAGAATACAAGCAACAATAAATGTTGATGAGGATGTGGATAAAAAGGTACACTCGTACATTGCTGGTGGGAATGCAAAATGGTGCAAACATTATGGAAATCAATATGGAGATTCCTCAGAAAACTTGGAATGGAACCATTTGACCCAGTTATCCTACTCCTGGGTTTATATCCAAAGGACTATGGTGACGCAGTCACATCAATGTTTATAGAAGCTCAGTTCACCATAGCTAAAATATGGCACCAACCTAGATGTTCTTCAACAGATGAATGGATAAAGAAAATGTGGTATACATATAAATATGTGGGGACCCTGTAGTATGCTAACCCAGGGGACTATATATATATATATATATATATATATATTATATATATATATATAATATATATATATTATATATATATAATATATATATATATTATTATGGAATATTACTCAGCTTTAAAGAATGAAGTTATGGTATTTGCCAGTAAAAGGATGGAGTTAGAGAATATCATGCTAAGCGAAATAAGCCAAACCCAAAAAACCAAAGGCCAAATGTTTTCTCTGATATGAGGATGCTAATTCACAATAAGGTGTCAGAGGGATAGGGAAAAATAGAATTACTTTATATTAGATAGAGGGGAGTGAAGGGAGGGGAAGGGGTATGGAGGTAGAAATGATAGTAGAGTGAAACAGACATTATTATCTCATGTACATGTATGACTGCATGACTGATGTGATCCTGCAATGTGTATAATCAGAAAAATGAGAGATTACACTTCATATATGATCTATCAAAATATATAAATGCATTCTATTGTCATGTACAACAAATTAGAACAAATTTTCTAAATTAAAAAAAAATAAAAGCTTTGTATTCACAGTTAAACTGTAGGACACACCATTAATCTTGTTTTGTAAACTTAAAAAAAAAAGTTATAAGACTGAAATACAGAAATTACTTTAAAACATTGCATACTTCCACCACTTGGTGTTTCATGCCTGTAATCCCAGTGGCTCAGGAGGCTGAGGCAGGAGACTTTGAGTTCAAATTCAGCCTCAGCATAAGCAAGGTGCTAAGCAACTTGTTGAGACCCTGTCTCTAAATAAAATACAAAATAGGGCTGGGATGTGGTTCAGTGTTTAGTGCCCCTAAATTCAATCCCTGGTTAAAAAAAAAAAAAAAAAAAAAAGAAAGAAAGAAAGAAAAAAGTTGCAGCCTTCCAAAACCACATGGTCTTAGAATAAAAAAGCAAAAGTTGCAGTAAAAGTTCAATAACAAACATTCTAAAAATAAGTGAATTATCCTAATATTGTAGACATAGGAGAAAATGGTATAATTCCTATCTTCCAGGAACCATCTCAGTTCTAAAATGAAATAATTAAAAGGGGGATATAGAAACCAACAGAAAGGGTATATGGTGGTCTCCTGGTCCAAAGCTTCCTGCTCAGGGGAAGAATCTGAGGCCCAGAAAAAGGAAGTAACCACAGGTCCCCATTGCCAGAATGAGCATTGTGTGCGAAGGGTGGACTCTATTCATTCAAAGGCAATTCAGACTTCTGGTTTTGGATCCTACATGGAAAGAGTTTGAAATATCATTGTTATCCTTACGTAAAAATCCTGGACAACCTGAACATCAATAACTCTTCTTGAATTCAGGAGAAAACTGAGATCCTCAGGCAAAACATCACCCCCAAATTTGGAGAAACAGGTGTACCTAGGGAAAGAGTCAGGAGTACTAGAATAGGAACTGTTGGAGCATAAATTGGTAGAAAGTCTTACATGGTGATTTCAATGGATTACTGAAAATGAATGTGGAACACAATAGCTTAAGACAGAGAGATTCCTGAAAAACAAGGCTTTATCTCCAGGAACTTCAGCAGGTTTTCACAGTGTATATACGATGAAGACCTCTTTATGTCTTTGGAAGGGAGAAGGCAATAGTTATCTCAGTGAAACATGCCCAGACCATCTCTATGATGGAGGCCTGCCTTTCTGGAGAGAAAAACAAATTATCAGAAACTCACCGATTTGGGGAAGGGTGTTCTATATACTTCAGACTCTTCTATCTTTCTCTCATAAGAAAAAAAAAAAAAAAGTCAATGGGGGTCAGGTTTCAGATAATTCAATTTGTGATGCTCCAGTCCAGGGTAGGATAACCTGGGTGTGAATCCATATCATTGGAGACACAATTTTGCAGGTCACAGAACCAAGACACAAGTTGTCTAGAACAGCAAGATATAATCAGAAAGTCACAGAAAACTCACTCCTACACAGCAACTTCCTACCACAACAGGCCCCAATATAATAATGATGAGTGACAACTGAAAAGTTTCCACAGGGCACTGACCCTGTTGGAGGAAAAGTACTTAGGGAAGCCCGAAGTGAAGGAGGAAACAAACAAATGAAAAAAAAAATAATCTATTAAAAAGTTTACAAATAACTCTAGAAGAATTTGAAGCCTCCAGCACCTATAGCTATAACAAACTTGGACTATTGCCCAACTTCCATGCAGAATAACATAAATTCTCACACGAAAGCCCTATTTATTTCGGTTCCTATTCCTATTTACTTTGGTTCCTATTATCTAATACAATATGTCTGGCTTCCAGCAACAAGAGCAAAAATACAAGTTGTGCCAATTGCTAAAAACAATGCAGTCAGGAAATAGAATGTAATCTTTAGAATCAGACTGAGATATGATATATGATCAGACAGGAAATTTAAAGTAATTAGAAGTGAAGGGTTAAGGGTTTAATAGAGAAGTAGAAAATATACAAAAGATACATAGTATAAACTTATGGAAACTCTGAGAAAAAATTGAGAAGCATTGTGAAAAATCCAGAACACTCTAACTCAATGAAGGATGTTTTTGATGAACTTTTCAGTAGAATGTATGCGGCTGCAGGAAAAAAAAAAAAAAAAAAAAAAAAAACTCGAAAGATATGTCAATAAACTCTACCAAACATAAAGTGCAAGGAGAAAAATTAGACAAACAGAACATTCAGGATCCACTGGGGAACTTCAAATAATTATTCTATGTGTAGTTGGAATACTAAAAGAATACAGACAGAATGCAAGAAATAGTTAAAAGTAATGATTCAAGAAGGCTTCAGAATTAATGGCAGATACCAAATCACAGATCCAGGGAGGTCAGAGAACACCAAGAATAAATCCCAAAGCACACACACCAAAGCATATCATATTTAAACTGCAGGAAACAAAATCAAAGAGCAAATATTAAAAGAAATTTTACTTCTTAAGTATGGAACATATAATTTTAAACTATTTTTAAAAATTAAAAATAAATTAAATTTTAATTAAAATTTTCTTTTAAAATTAAAGTAGAATAAAAAGACATCATGTAACATCAGGAAACATCAGAAAACAGCAAGGAAATAGTGAAATATGTACAATGTTGAAAGAAAAATATTCCACCAATGTCTAATTTTACGTCAAGTGAAAATTTATCCTTCCAAAATGAAGGAGCAATAAAGACCTCAGAATAACAAAATTTAATTCATGGTTTCATTCAATCTCTTTTCTGTTATCATTCATGAATGTTATAAAGCTTGCAGTTATCATTAGTTATATTCTACAAATGAATAGATTATATGTGAATGCATTCATCTCTACCCAGCTTTCTATCTAATAGGACTTAATTTATCCACCTACTGAGCTTTCTGTCCCACCAAGTATCAATCTTTCCTTCTATTTCCAATCATTACTTGCTCCAAAGGAAAGTGGAAAGCAGAAAGAAAAGTTAGGTATAGGAGACTAAAGGATGTGTATGCTTTATCTGCAATGAAAGGATTCTACTAGTTTCTGCTGATCTTTATCCCACATTGAGTATAAGAAATAATTTTTGACTTGGAAGATAAAAGACACATGCTTTACTGTCACTATTTGCTTCTCATGAACACTAATATAGTTTTCACTCAGACACTGTACCATTTTGAATCTCAGATTTATGTTCAAAAAAGAGATTTTAGATATCATCTATTCCTACTTCAGTTCTCTAAAATGTAGGATACCTCTAATTATAACTTAAGACAACTTACAAAATATTCAATGTCCCAATAGAATGGTTATTATAGTGATATTATGATAACAATAATAAAAGCATAAATAAAAATAAATATAATGTAGATAGCAATAAAATAGTATAATATAAATAAGATTGCATATATGTTTTCTCATTTTAGGACTGTAACATACATACATATATGAGACTATATATAAATTGCATGTGAAATTGAAGGAATAGAGTTTGTCTTTCTGTGATCATTGTTTTATGGGTAAGTGTGGCAGTTCCCTTATTTTCTATTCTGAGATCTCTCCACTGGGGCTGGGTATTATAGAATCTCTTGCCCTCAACCTTTCAGTTCCTCCAAACATATCAAACCCAGCTCCAGACTACCCCAAATTTTCAGATACATTTATTGAAAAGGCATGTTTTACTCAGCACTTAAAATATTTCAGCTCATATTGGAACACTGGTCTAAGAAACATTAGTTCTAATTCTAAGGTCTTTTGTAAAAAAACTACGAGATTTTTCATGTACACAGATTTTCTTTTCTTTCCTTTTTGTATTAGAAAATGTGTTTCAAAAATCTTTCAGAACCTGAATATCTGGAAAGAAAATTAAATAAAGTTACCTTTAGTAGTATATAAAAGAGAGACTACAACAGACTAAAAAATCTATAACAAGTTTTTTATTTCCATAATTCTGAGCCCGGGCAATAGATTCTCTTTTAATGGTATATATAAATTGTATTCTGAATAACCTCATGCATTAAAAAAGCATTCTTTTCCAACCAGGTACTATAATGTCTTGATTAGTCAGACAGGAATTCTGTATGATGTAATTCTCATTTCCCAAATCATCTGGGAGTTCATAATCCTTCATACATGAGAATCTGCTTGTTTTCTTTAGCAATATTTCATTTGCTATCCTAGTTTAAGAATAGTACTCTACTCTGTTAACCAAGTATTCTTTTATGTTAATTTTTTTGTCTTCTCTATATGGAGTAAAACACCAGATAGTTAGGTCTGAATTTATGAATAAGTAGAGTAGACATTTCCTAATGTTGTAAATTCATCAGCACAGTAAAGGAATTCTGGGCCTTGCTCTTCTCCTCAAGAAAACTTCTGGTTTTCTTTTAGTTACCTAAAAATTATTTTAACAGAGTAAAGTTTTTTATCCCATCACTAATACTAAATGGATAAGTACTAGGCAATAATGTGCTAGCGAAGTGATTTATATGAAGGCTCATGGAAATGACATAAATTCCACCTTCCTACTTACACGTTTAGACTGAGATAAGAGAACATCACCAGACTACTTGAACAGCATGCAAGTGTGTATGAAAAAACGACAGTGCAGGATAAGGACAAGGAGGGCTCTTTGGGTATTGTGATATTTAGTTCATAATTTTTTCTTAGTGCTAATTCTGATTGTAGACACATTGCCCAATTAAAAAGAAAGCACCCTCTATATAAAAACTGGTTAAAGAAAAAGATATTTGAATTTAACAATTCAGCATAGGAAAAATTTAATCTTCAATATTGATTTTTCCAGTTTATTACAAATCTGTAATTTTAAGATCTTAAGCAAAATTCACAGCAATAATAAAATTTATTACATATCCATAGTTAAAAGGAATTACCGAATGATGGTTTTTGAACAGTACTTGTGGAAATCATGAAGTGCAAATCAGGGGAAGATCCCAAACTAGAAATCAGTGTTCTCCTGATGACAATCCAGAGACCTTCCTTTTACCCTCTGATGATGTTTATTTTCATCAGACAGCACAGCCATTTTTTCAAGGGAAATAAAAAATAACTGACTTGATGTCTTAGTCAGCTTTTTCACTGCTGTGACTAAATGACCAGATGAACACAACTATAGAAGGGGAAGAGTTTTTTTCAGGGCTCACAGTTTCAGAGGCCAGAGTCCATAGAAAACCGGCTCCATTTCTCTGGGCTCCAGGTGAGGCAGAACATCATGGTGGAAGAAAGTGGCAGAGGGAAGCAGCTCTCATCATCAGGAAGCAGAGAGAGAGAGAGAGAGAGAGAGAGACTCCACGTTCCTTATACAAAATATATACCCCAAAGTCACACCCTGATTCCTACCTCCTCCAGCCACACCCTACCACTTCAGTTACCCTTCAGTTAATCCCTATCAGGGGATTAACTCACAGATTGGGTTAAGACTCTCACAACCCAATCTCTTCTCCTTCAAACCTTGCATTGTCCCACATGTAAGTTTTGGGGGGATACCACATCTAAACCATAACACTTGATCAATAAAAATTCCCAGAATTGAGAGTAATTTTTATCTAACCATATACAAGAAATCTGGGATCACAGATACTGGCCAAAATATTCAGTACCCATTGAACAGGATGTTCTTTCTCAATTAAATATGCTAGAAATGCTTATTCAATAAGCCAAATTGATTAGTAATTTAAATTTTTTTCTTGGCCAGTGGTATATTTTCCTAGCAAGGGTAATTTAGGCTTATGCTCGGTAAACATATGAATCATTTCTTAAATTATTTACAGCTAATATAGCATGCTTCAATGTAGGCAAGCTAAGAGCTAATAGATCGGGGCAACATACTAACCTCTAACGTCAGTGACTGCAGTTATAGCATGCTACACATCTAATGTCCAGCACATAGCAACCCAGAGGCAGATAAAATGGGTCAGGGAACCAGGGTCAATAACATCTCTTTTAGGGAACTATTTTCTTGCTATGGACTTTAGTTTACAATTTACCATGGAGAAGATTACTTGTTTCAAGAATTCCAAAACTTCCAAGGGGGGCATTATCTTTTTTAATACAATTGTGACTCATTTCTTATTGTCATTAGATGACTTGTGCCAACCCACTTTTAATTAAAATGCTTCCTTGATAACTGAAAATATAAGCATTTCCTCACTCTTCAAGTTTGTAATTTTTTTTTTACTTATACCATTCTTAGGTTTGTCTCTATCTTCTATTTCTTTATTTTTTAAATGTCGTTTCTTTACCAGATGCAAGTCAACTCATTCTTTCACCTTTACCTTCCCAACATTGTAGACAGATTTTGTAACTACTAGATCAAACAGTAAAACATAATAACATGTAAAAGAACAAAACCCAGTATCTTTGGAGATTTGAAGCACACACTGTCTGGAGGATTTGGAGAAATGTAATGACAGAGATTTTTGGCAGAGGTCCAATGGCCTTGTTTTCACATGGATAGACACCTAACTTCTACATTCATCCTTCTTTCTTTCTTCCTTTCCATGCACCCCAGAGGAGGCAGGGCAGCACCTCCTCTAACACAAATCAGGGCCTTTAGATGGATACTTTTTTTCTGGATTTTCAAATTTTATCTGAATTTATTTTATTTGATTCTCATTGTGTCTCACGTGCAACTATGTTTTCTTTTTCATTCATCTTGTAGAAATTTTTCCAGTATATGTAGACCATTTTTCATTTTGCCTGACAGGGGCTCTCACATGGAAAGTTCAGTTTGCCTCTTTTATGCTGTCACAGGCTGAAGATGAGGAGGAGGATTGTGTAGATGAGAACTATAATTTTCATCCTTCTGTTCTTTCCTCACCTTCCAGACTGCTCATGGAAAAATACTTCATTTTCTAGCTTCTACACCCAACTTACACCCAACTTTTGTACTCATACTTTCTATCTCTTGATTATTTTACTCTTTTTTCCATACCATTTAAATTAGTTCTCCTATTTGATGCATTGATTACTGTAAAGATATATTACAATTGGTCTTTGTGATTGAATTCAAAGAGCTCATTTATTATTAAGAATGAACATTTTGTTATGCATTGCAAATGAAACACCATGTTTTCCCTTGCATTTGCTTTACTGTGGTGTTTTATTATGGAGTTGTACAAAGGTATGTACTGAAATATAATTTTATATATATATATATAGTTATTAATGTTATTGATTTATAAGAACTTTTTCATGTTCTTTATTCCAATTTCATCACATCACATTCATTTGATGAAGATACAAAATACTGTACAATCTATCTGTGACCTTTGATGGAAAATATTAGGTTTTTGATTGTTTCATAAATTTTTTTTTTCTGAGATCAGTTTTTGTTGTTTTGTTCATTCATTTGTACTTTCTATTTCATGCTCTGAATTTTCTTGCTATTTATGGAACCTATGTCCCATGTCAGTGACTGAACAGATATATTGATTAGTTTTACATGTGTTTTCCTTATCTCTGCAGGTCTGTGAGATCAATTCTTTAATCAGTTGAAATAACTGCTAGCATGAGACCCAGATCTGTGGAAGCACTTATAATCATGTCCTGCCTGAAGATCAAACATGAACCTCATATCCAAAACTAAGCATCCTCTGGTAAGGATTTACCATCTCTATATCCTAACTTTTTTTTGTCTCCTTTAGATAATTTAACAAGGAGAAAACCATCATGTCTAATACTTCCATCAATCTAAGTCTATTTTGGGTAGTGGTGGGATAAACATCCATGTGAATGGGCACCTGGAACTATGAACATCAAGGTTCTTACAGTCATCTTTATCCCTATGCTCTAGAAATATACAGAAAGGTCTTACCCATTCATTAATATTTCTGTTCTCATGGATGGGACTTTTGAAAACAGCTGTGTCTTATTTTTCTTAGTTTTGTTTATGTTCTTTGCAGAGTCTGGATTTACCCCAGGCGCTGTTTCTCTCTGGAGACTACTTGAAGTAACTGATGCAACTTATTTAGAAATCAGTGTACTCAGCTATTTTTTTGGGGCTAAAACCCATATAGAAAGGATCCTTTTGAATATTTGAAGGTGTGGGGCATATAAATTGAATGCTTCAAAGAAAATCAGCACATAAATTTCATAATGGCTTTCCAAGGCCATTTACTGACTTCCATGGTTGTTAACTGGGAATTTGTAATTTCTCTAAGTCTCCTGGGTCAGCACTATTTGTATAGTACCCCACTCATATTCAAGTTTCACATTTGGATTTGCTCTATTTTGTTTTTTCTGTTTTGATTTTGATAGATTGATCTATTCTTAGACATTTTCAATTTGTTGATCATACTCATTCTTACCTTCCAGTAGTTGTATAGTGGTCATTAAAGTAATTTTCCTGCTTTCTAAACTCTATGTGAAAAGAAAAGAAAAAGATGTGTGTTGACTAATTCTATTAATGTCAACAGAAAATGTGTTTAGAAAATGTTAATATTTTTTCTATTTAGAGATAATTCACAGTTGACTTTATTTAATTAATAGCATGCTTATTACTTTGAAGCAGGATTTGATTTGAGGGGAATGGATCAAATCATAAAATAAAAATGTGTAGGATGACAAGAGAACTCTAAATAATGTGCTCTGAGAAAACTAAGGCCAGAAGACTGATGGGGTGACCAGTCACACAAATAACATCTGGTATAAATGAAGGAGGTAACCATATATAGCAGAGACCAGAGAAATAGAGGAGGAGAACTATGTAATGCTGAAAATATCAATGCATCTCCTTACTTATCCTTCAAAAATCACTCATTTTTTAAAATCTGCTTTGAATTTTTATACTAGTTCAGCTTTATATTCTACATATAATAATACAATGACTCCCCTAGTCAATACTGTGACCTTATATTTCCCTGGCCTTCTCCCTCAATAAATTTTACTGCCAGTATAATTCAGTCTCACCCTTGTAGAGGCTCACCCTTGACATTGGTATAACCACACCTATTCCATCACTAAATTACAATATACTTTTCTTCCACACATCCTGCACACTCTCACGATAAGCAGACTTTTCAACTGAAAAGAACTTTTAATGACATTGTAAAAAGTAAACAAAATTTTCCCAAGACATACTCAATGATCAATTACTTTTTCCCCAGCCCAATTTGCATTCAGCATGATAAAAGTTGATACTGCCATAGTTAAGACAGGAGCTACAGATCTGACAAGGACTCAATTCTGGTTTCTGCTGCATTCTATTAGTGAAAGTAACTCCAAGGTCAACTCAGATTCAAGGAAAGTGAAATGAAGTTTACCTAACAATGGGAAGAGTGGCAAAAATTCCCTTGCCTTTTTTCATTATGGGGATCATGCAATTGGGTTGGACTTTGTGTGAAGAAACCTTTCTTAAATATGTGTAAAAGAAAGAATAAATAATTTTATCTTATCCTAGATGAATTTTTTACCCACACTATCAGAAAACTTATTTTTCAAGATCTGCTTTATTGCCCTATTCTCTGGAAAGACTTTTTATTTCTCCATCAGAGAAATCATGACTTTCACTTTGGTTTAATTGCATAATAAAACTTTTCACATCCAGGATCATACTTGAGATTTATATTCAGTTCTTTATGTTTACAAAGTAAACAAATTGAAAAAAGAACAATATTTTATTCACAAATATCCCCAAGGGACTACCACTATTTTATTAGCACTTACCAAATAATTGTTGAATAGTTATTGACAATCTGGATGATAAGGGATTGATTTTTTTCAATAATTTTTATTATTGAGCAGAATAAAGTTTAATGTTTATTTTAATTTTTTGCATTTTTCTAATTTTTCTCAATGTAGAAAATTTGGAAAATACAAATAACAAAAAATTTTAAAAATTCATAACTTCATTAGGTAATTCCATCTAAATCCTAATAATCATACTTGCAGTCTTTATTTATATGTATACTCCTATTTTTTAAGCACAAACTTGGCATATTTTCATTAAAATTTTGGTTTCATGTTTACAGTTGAGAGTAAAAATTACAACTTTAATGTGTGACATCAATAACTAAGAAAACCAAAGTTACCCTAATCAATATTTTGTGACCAATGTTACTCTTTAAGCTTCATCTCAAGTGCTCCAATTTGTTATTAAAAATGCATTAAAATGTGATGCCTCAGATCTTTTTCCCAAGTACTATATGAAAGTTTTCCATTTATCGGAATATAATGAAAACATATCTCAAATTCTTAGTATGAAATTTTCTCAAATTATAAAATTAGTTAATATAATACACTTATGTACATATGTATGTAATATATATGCAATATATATATGTATCTGTGGATTCATAGCAATGAATGTTATAATCTTTACATCAAAGGATATGTTTGTCTTAAGTGATTAATAAAAGCATTTTTCAAATTGTATTTCAAACAGCAATTATTTAGCATTCCATTTGTATCACACTTTCACAATCACTTGGTATTATGACTTAATAAGTTTAGTCATTTTGTCTGTTTGTTATTGGGAATTTCATTTGTATTTTTCTTGCAAAAATAACTTTAAAATATTTAGATGTGACTATGCAATTAGTTTGCCTATACTTATTTTTGTTGTCTTTGTTTTTCTTGTTGATTTGCTGTTTATTATATATTCTGGATGTATGACTTCTTGGTCAGGTCAGAGATACATATATATATATATATATGCATATATATAAGTTACTTATCCAACTCTGTGACTTAAATTTGAGTTTCTCAAAGATGGATTCTTAGGAAGAAATAATCATGATCCTTGTTTCAATGTGATCCTTTTTGTCAGTCTTTTTCATTATAGTTACTGTTCAGGTTTGTTTGTTCGTTTATTTGTCTAAGCTTTATTTTGCCTTGACATTTACATCCACAGTCAGTCCTGGGTATATTTACAGGAACAATGTTAGGTAGATGCAGGGCTATTCATTCACTTATGAATATTCAAAAGGGCATAGATTTTTCTGCACTGCTCTGAGTGCATACTAGGGAAAGCAAAAATACATGCCTGGGAGTTCAAGGAGCATATGCATTTTGAGTTTTCACATTTTCTTCAGATGTGGGGCACAACTTGCAAATGTTTATGATTTTTTTTAACTCACTCAAACACATGTCATTGTTGAAACTACATTCAATGTTTTTAAGATTTATTTAGGAATTTTTATTGTGTTTCATTGATCTGTACTTCAGCGTCTGTCTATACAGTCTCAGGAACTATGGCTTTGTGATTGTTGCTTTGGTATGTCTTTTCACTTCATTCTGCTTCATGATTTTTTTTTTCACTGTTTTTGAGTCTTTGCATTTCTATATAATTTTAGAAATAGCTTATGAATTTCCACAAAAACACATGTTAAACATTTTGATTGTGATTACACTGAATATTTAGATCAGTACATGGATAACTGACATTTAATGTATGGATGTATCCAATGAACACATTGCATTCTCCTATATTTTTGTCATTTAAAGATCTTCCCTTCTTAATGTTTTTTTTTTTCTCTATAAGGTCTTTCATAACTCTTACTATATTAACTCCTAGGAGTTGATTTTTGTTGTTATTGTTGGTCATATAGTTTTCTATTTGGTATTGTCTCCAGAAATAATTAATTTTTGCTATAGTGGACAAATGATTTATTTGTCCACATATAAAAAATAATTTTTTATAGTGGAAATAATTTATTTTTGGTTGGTGAATCGCTTTGATTACCCAAATTTCGTGAAAGACTGATATGATTCCTCTGTAAATTGCACAATTTTAATTTTGTATGTTTTCCTAAAGAGTAACCCTTTGAGTTCCCAACTAAAATCCTGAGAGTTTTATCAGACCTCTCATCCTCAGCAGGTTGTAAAATCTTTCCCCATGAGGCTAGGAGAGTTTCGCTCACCTTAACTTCTCAACTGCTACTTTCACTTGGGGAATCAGGCTGTTAAGGGATAAGTCCCCATCAAACCACCCCCACTTGAAATGCCAGTTCAAGTACTGGTTTTTCAGGGTATCCACACATCTCTCTCATTTAGCTACAAGTTAGGGATTCTCTAATTGCTCCAACAATTCAACAGAACTTTTTCAATGACTATTTCCAGTTTACTATAGAGTAGAATATCATAAGGGATGAATAGTCAATGAACAGGTACATGCAGAGAATTGTAAAAGGGTTCTGATCTCAGTTTTTTCTAGCCCCATAATGTTAGGGTGGGCCACCTTCCCAGGCAGTGGATGCATTCACCTACCTGGAAGTTCTTCAACTATCATTTAGGAGTTTTATGGAGGTTTAATTCCCTACGAATGATCAATTAAGTCATTGGTCTTTGGTCTTTAACTCAAATTTCATTCCCTCTCCCCTCCTCTGGAGTTTATCTGAGGGTGAGACTAAAAATTCCTGTCTTGTAACCATGCCTTGGTGTTTCCCCTGACCTGCATCCATCCTGAAACTATCCAGCCCCCAGTGATGATATTATGATCTCACTTTCACTAAATAAATCAGTACAATATTATATAATGCTATTGTCCAAGTTTCTATTCATTAAGTTCACAAAGATAATAAGGAAATACAACATGATTGTCTATTCTAATTGTTCTTAGCTCATTAGTATACAAAAAAGACATTTATTACTCCAAAGATTGTAAGGCTCTTAGAAGCTCTAATAAAAGTTCTCCTTTCATCCCTCACTCAGGAAAATACAAGGGTTTAACAGCTTGAGTCAGGAAGCAAGGACAAAAATCAAATTTTTATTTCTTATTATATCATGCCAGAGAGAAAGTTTCCCAGTTGTTATTAAATGGTGAGGATAAGGATGGCATCAGGAAACAGACTAATGTCACATTTATGGGAACTGTCCTACCTTGCATTCTTTGGGATTTCTTGTGTGGTCCAAATTTCATGGAAGAGGTTAACTTTCAAATTATTGAAGTAAGGATGTGGTGTGGGCGTGGGTGTCAATGTCATATTTTACAACTTTATTTTCTAAATTATAACTAAAAACTATATTTTAGTAAACTTTGGAATTCATAAAAGACTATTAGGATGAAAAGTACTTAAAGTTACATCTTACCCCATGACTTCCATTCAGTAACGTCATTGGGCTTATTTATATCTCATATATATTTATAGTATATATGCTGTAATTGGTTCATTTATCACACTTGCTTCAATTTTTAGAAAAGAGGAAATTCTGATACTTGCTATGAAGACCATAGTTTAGTAAATAATGATTTAAGAAATGAAAATGAATCCTGATATTAAGAGAATATACGTTTTGTATATTCAGAAGTCATGTAGGTATGATGTTATAATTTTAATGTTTTCCTTCACTCAACAGAAATCAACAAATTCTTTGTACCCAATGGTTCAATTTTAAAATTATAATGGATATATCAAATTTGTTATCTCCAAAGTAAACAATTAATACATTCTTTCTCAATCATAAGAAAAATAATACTTACGTTTATTAATAATTCACATATTTTGGCACTGTAAATATACAAACTACAGAAGGCACAGAATATGTTACAATTCTTCAAACAAATTCTTTAATATTCTTCATTTTTTTCATTTAATTTGTTTGTTTGTATTACTATTGGGTTTTCCCTGCACACAATTTAGAAGTATATATGTCATTTGTAATATCACTAATGAATTAATTTGGTAGGAAAGAGATTTTTTTTCTCTTTATTATGATCTCACTCACTTCTGACTAAATAATTCCACATAACATTATGTAGTGTCATCGTCCAATGATCTGTACTAAAAGAATATGAAAGTAAAAGAATATGAAATTACTGAGATACATATTGTAATAGCTCTTATAATAACTTTGGTGATATTAATTTCAAATTATTTCCTACTTCAACTTTCATGACTGCTATTAGCTTCTAAATCATGATTATATTTTTTTCTGTTTGAAATTTCTAGAAAGTGAATCCTATGCTTATTTTGAAGAAAATTACAATATGGTAACTATAAACCCAATATATTGTTTAGGTTATAGTGAAAACTAACTAGGAATGCTAGGTGAAACCACAGTACTAAACTGAAAAGAGTTCTGACTTGTAATACAACTCTGAGAATAAATAGTCTGATCTTATTTTATTTTTAAATTTTAATTACTTATTTTTGCAGTTTTTGGGGATCAAACCCAGGGCCTTGCATATACTAAACAACTCCTCTACTGCTGAGGTATGTCTCCAGACTCTTGATTTTAAAATTAAAGAAAACATGATATGTGAAAAATAAGATATATTACATAAATTATTGGTCTCTCAGATATCCCATATTGCAAGCTAGTCATTGTGGAAGACATTATTTGGACCTTTTATTTCCTTTCAGAATCTTAACTTTGGAATAAATTTTGTTTACTCTCTCCAAATATAATCTTTCTACTATTTTTAAATATGTTCCTAAGTTTCACCTATAAATTATTATAAAATAGTCACTGTAATCCAAGGCACAAGGATTCTTTTTTGTTCTAACTTCTGTTTACATTTCTTTGCATTTCTCACTGTTCACTGAAGATCAGTAATAGGGATATGAATGATTAACACTTATATCATTGGTTCCATACAATCAGTAGTTGTCTTAGTCTACATCCCATAGAAATCACAGCACAAGGTAAGTATTAAATCTATTCCTTTACCCACTATAATTATGTTCAAGACCCAAACATCCAGTATCTTTTTCTCTATTCTACCATAATTTGAAAAACTCATAATAAAAAGAAAATAAAGGAACCAATTATATATCGGAGCTATAATTGTTTTAGCTGCCTATGCAAAATAAGTAATGATTCTTGAAAAAAAAAATCTATTGCTTTAGAAGGTAGAATCCTAGGACACAAGAATGCATGAAAGAGAAGAAAGTGAACTATACATGATTCAATACCAAGTTGACTGTTACTTCTCAGTGAGACACAAACCTACAGTCCCTTTCTTCATGCAGGACATCTCATAGTGGACTGAACAGAGAAACCACTTCTGAGAAAAGTCCAGAGAACAGGAAAATAATCTGCCTGAGATCCTCCCTCCCATCCGTTCTTCTATTGGTCAATATTTGTCCCATTGACATTGATTTTCTGGTTTTTTTTAGACTGTGACTTTTAACCTCCTTGACAGTTTCTCAAGAAGCCAGATCTTTCCCTGTCTCTTCTTATGATGTGATATGTCTGATATCTGAAGTTATGGCAAAAGAAAGATAGTGGGGTAAATGTAACTGGTGCCCCTGCTAGGCACAGTTTCACAATAATTCCCAGGACAACATTCTCTGGCAAGGAGCTGGTCAACACCCTGTGTTCTAAGCAGAGTCAGTGCACCAGGGCAGAGGGTAAAGGGAAATAAAACAGTTGAATATGAGAGATGGAGGCACCAAGAGTGTGTAAGAAAGCACATTTAGTGTTTCTGCCTAACTGTACTATTGAAGGGTTTATTAAAGATGAACATATATTTCATGGTCTTTACATACTTCTAATAACTGCATAATGTTTTTTTTTCTTTGTGATATTAGTAAAGTTGAAAGTGGTCAGTTATAATACTCCATGAATTACTTGGTTCCATTTTTATTAGTCTTAGGACAAAGTGGCTATGTGGATAATGAAAGACATATTTACTTTGCAAGTACAAGTGAATAAAATTCTCATCAATAATACTGTCTATATGCAAATTGCTTCCTTCTACCATAGATTTTCCAAGACACAAAAATGTCTTAAGACTGAAATGATACTGTCGATGTCTTTATTTTTAAAATAATTTTAGGAAAACAGATTAGAGATCATCAAAGAATCTAACCTGTATGACTTTCCAATTCTATATGTCTTTAACTTTTCTCTTAACATATATTATGTTGTGATATTTCCTTTTTCATCACATATTTTAGTAATTTGGGTTTTTTGTCTTTTCTCTTTGTTAGCACAGCTAGGGTTTATCAGTTTTATTTATTTTTTTCAAAGAACCAACATTTTGTTTTGTCAATTTTTTTGAAATTTTTTGTTTCAATTTCATTGATTCAGATCTGATTTTTAATTACTTCCTGTCTTCTACTGTTTTTTGGTATTGATTTGTTCTTCTTTTTCTAGGACTTGAGATGTAATGTTAGGTCTTCATTGTTGACTTTTTATTCTTTTAATGAATGGTTTTAATGCAATGAACTTTCCTCTTAGCACTGCTTTCATGGTGTCCCAGAGATTTGATATGTTGTATCATTATTCTCATCTACCTCCAAGTAGTTCTTTTAATTTCATCCCTGATTTCTTCTGTTATCCATTTGTCATTCAATAACTTATTATTTTGTCTCCAGGTGTTAGAGTAGATCTTATTTTTTATTCTGTCATTGATTTCTAATTCATGATGATCTGATAGAATGCAGGCATCATTTCTAATTTTTTTCATTTGCTCAGAGTTGCTTTATGGCATAAGATATGGTCTATTTTAGAGAAGGATTCGTGTGTTGGTGAGAAGAAAGCGTATCGTTCATTGATGATGAAATATTCTATATGTGTCTGTTATGTCTAAATTGTTTATTGTATTATTTAGTTCTAGAATTTTTTTTGTTCAGTTTTTGTTTGGAAGATCTATACAGTGGTGAGAAAGGTGTATTAAAGTCGCCCAGTACTGTACTGTGTCATGGTCTATTGATTCTTGAGGTTGAGAAGGGTTTGTTTGATGTATGTAATAGATACTCCATTTTGGGGGGCATAAATATTTATGATTGTTATTACTTATTGAGGTGTAATTCCCTTAAGCTGTATAATATGACCTCCTTGTCCCTTCTGATAACTTGGCTTGTGGTCAAACTTACCTTTTATGAGGATGTTAAAACCCTGCTTGTTTACAGAATCCACATGAATGATATGTTTTTTCCCATCCTTTCACCTTCAATCTGTGGATGTCTTTGCCTATGAGATGAGTCTCTTGGAGACAGCATATTGTTGGGTCTTGTTTTTTTAATCAAATCTGACAGTCTATGTCTTTTGAAAGATGAGTTTAGGCTGTTAACATTCAAGGTTATTATTGAGATATGATTTGTATTCCCAGTAATTTTGGTTTATCTCTGGTTTTAATTTTACCTAGTTTCTCTTGATTGACTACTCCTTTAGTGTAGTTTCCTCTCTTTGCTGGTTTTCACTTTTTTCTTTTTTTTTTCACTTCATCTTCATGGAATATTTTGTTGACAGTGTTCAGTAGTGCAGGCTTTCTAGTTGTAAATTCTTTTAATTTTTGTTTATCATGAAAGTTTTTTTATTTCATCTTCAAATCTAAAACTTAAGTTTGCTGGATATAAAATTCTTGGTTGGCATTCATTTTCTTTCAGAACTTGAAATATATTGTTCCATGTCCTCCTAGCTTTGAGGATCTGGGTTGAGAACCAAATTGCTTCCCCTTATTTTATTTATGTGTCAAATGTAATCAACTAAGAAATTATGTTGTCAATTTCATGTGTATGCAGCTTTCAGTTTTGATATTATTATTTCATGCTAATTAAAAAATACTTGTTCATAATTTGATAATTTTAACTAATAAATTTTGAATACCATCAGAATTTACAAGTGTATTATTGTTTGATTGTTAATATATTATTATTGCCCACAAAACACAGCTTTTTGTCTCTCTTGTATTCCTATCCCCATCTCAGAGGATGCCTACTGCTTCCTTTTCCTTTTCTTACATTTTCTTCCTCATATTCACCTCTCAACTTTTTCTGGTGTACTCCCTTTGCTATGAATTGTTTCTACTTGGGATGGGTATTCCTTTTCATAATTAATATGAAACATCAATGTGCTCTCAAACTTAATTTGATCCAGGGATACTATTCTTTTCCTTCAAAGAAAAAAAAAAAAAAAGGAAGAAGCAGTGCTAACAATAATAAAGTTGAAACACATTTCCTGAAAATAAAAGAAAAGAAAAAAGAAAAAGACCAGTTTCTGAGGAAATTTTACTCTTAAAAGTTTAACTGATCCTAGGCCAACATGGTGAAGATTTGGGCTTACTGTTTTTATTATGAGGTGCAGGGTCTCTGTTCTAGTGCCTAAGTCTTTGATTCACTTCGAGTTTGAGTTTCGTGCAGGGTGAGAGATAGGGGTTTAATTTCATTTTGTTACATATGGATTTCCAGTTTTCCCAGCACCATTTGTTGAAGAAGTTGTCTTTTCTCCAGTTTTGGGTGCCTTTGTCTACTACGAGATAACTGTATTTATTTGAGTTTGTATCTGTGTCTTCTATTCTGTACAATTGGTCTACATGTCTGTTTTGGTACCAATACCATGCAGATTTTGTTACTATGGCTCTGTAGTGTAATTTAAAGTCTGATATTGTGATGTCTCCTTCTTCATTCTTCTTGCTAAGGATTTCTTTGGCTATTCTTGGTCTCTTATTTTTCCAAATGAATTCATGATTACTTTTTCTAGTTCTATGAAGAATATAATTGGGATTCCTTGTTAAGTCTTTCTTAACAAGACTCCTAAAACACAAGGAGTAAAATAAAAAATCAATAAATGGGATACAGTCAAACTAAAAAGGTTCTTCTCAGCAAAGGAAACAATCAGTAATGTAAAGAGAGAGTCTACAGAACGGGAGAAAATCTTTACCACATGTACCTCAGATACAGCATTAATTACCAGGATATATATACAACCCAAAAATCTTAACACCAAAAATACAAATACCTCAAGCAATAAATGGGCTAAGGAATTGAACAGACACTTCACAGAAGTATAATTGATCAACAAATATATGAAAAAATGTTCAACATTTCTAACAATTAGAGAAATGCAAATCAAAACTACTCTAAGATTTCATCTCAGTCAAGTCAGAATGGCAATTATCAAGAATACAAGCACAATAAATTTTGGCAAGGTTGTGGGTACACTCATACAATGCTGGAGGGATGACAAATTGGTTCAATCATTATGGAAAGCAGTATGGAGATTCCTCAGAAAACTTGGAATGGAACACCATTTGACCCAGCTATCCCACTCCTTGGTTTATATCCAAAGAACTTAAAATCAGCATACTACTATGATGCAGTCATGTCAATATTTAAAGCAGTTCAACTCACATAGGTAAACTATGGAACCAACCTAGGTGTCCTTCAACAGATGAATAGGTAAAGAAAATGTGGTATGTATACACAATGGAATATTAGTTTAAAGAAGAATGAAATTATGGCATTTGCTGGTTAATGGATGGAGCTGGAGAATATCACGTTAAGCAAAGTAAGCCAATCCCCAAAATCCAAAGGTCAAATATTTTCTCTGACATGCAAATGCTAATTCACAATGAGGGGGAGGACTAGGGAAGAATAGAGTTACTTTGAATAAGTAGAGGGGAATAAAGGGAAGGGAGGGAGTTATGGGGGTAGGAAAAAATAGTAGAATGAATAGACATTATTACCCCATGTACATATATGACTACATGATCAGTGTGAGTCTACATCACTTACAACCAGAAGAATGAGAAATTATACTCTATTTATATATGATGTGTCAAAGTGCATTCTACTAATTAGAATAAATTTTTTTAAAAAAGTTGTTCTGATTGAAAAGTGTTAGAGTTCACTGTGAGACCATGTGTCCAACGAACATTGAAAACATATACCAACAATATTATGACAAAATCTGTAGAACAAAAGTTGCTACTTACCATATTATATTAAAACAGTATATTAAAAACAATCGAGGCAATCATCTTGTCATCTGAATTTTTTCTGAAATTTACACAACTTTGAATAAAGTGAACTACAAACTTCAGAGTATATAAACAATTATAAGTCTTTCTGTTTTGTAGGAATACTCTAGAATTATTTTATAGCACATATGTTATATAACATTTTGAGTATTCAGTTCTTAGTTCTCAAAACACATAAATTAGTAAGTAAGAGTGAAATGAAATCAATTAGTATTTAATTCAAAAGAGGGAACAATAAAATATGCCCAAGAGAACCAACAATGAGCTATAAAAAGACCTAAACTCATACACACATAAAAAGTACAACTAATTTAAAAAAAAACCTCAAGATCAATTTCTTTGAGGAAAATAACTAAACAGTTCTTTGTCTGATAATGTAATCAAGAGAAAAGAGAAGAGGCAGTAGTGAATAAATTTCTTTCAAAGTAATAAATTGTATGTAAAAATAAATAAATATATTGGGGAATTAACAGGTATATTACAGACTCCCTTGCTCAATTCTCAGTTCTTAAATTGAAATGTATAAGATGAATAGTTTTCTGAATTATAAACTATCAATTCTGACCTTAGAGACCCTAAAATATCTAACAAATCCAATTGTCAAACAACATAAAATACTTGGTGAAAAATTATCTTGCAAATAGCTCAGATCATTTAAAAAAATTTTCAAAAGCTTGAAAGAACAAATAATTCTAATTCTTAAAATTTTAAAATATAGGAAAGAATTTAATAAATGTTTGTCCTACAATAAACCATGAAACTATTTGAAGACATTCCCCACACAGAATCAAGTATGAATAATATCTTTTATGAATATTTATGCACAAATCCTAAATATTAATGAATATATAAAACACATTAAAATAACAGTATTCTATGCCCATTTATTCCCATTTTATTGTTTACTCATACTGTGCAATTATTTTTGATATTTTAAGAAAGGATTTTATTCACCTAATTATATAATATGTCTTTGATATATAATATATCACTATTTGGGTATTTATGTGGAAATTTAATTAATTTAAGAAACATACTCTTCATTGCAATCAAAATGTAATTATGAGTATCAATTATAATTGGGTTCAATCACATTCTGACATTTATTAACTGAATAAACTGGTATTTTCTCACAGAGTTGCAGTGAGATAAATAATAAAATGTTTATTTGTCAGTGGTATCTAGTAGATCTAACACAATCATTGCTAACTATCAGTATAATGCAATAAAGTCATCAAAAATAGTAATCTGCTTTATCATTATATTAAATATGAATTGTAATGTTCTGAAAAAATTGAAGAACATAAATTTCAAGATGATCATTTCTGGGGAATAGTATAACAAATAGGAGAATGGGTTTTAGTCCCTTTTCTGTTCTATGACCGACTGAGACTGATATGTTTATAAAGAAAAGAGGTATATCTGGTTCACAGTTATGGATGATTGAAGTTCAAGATTGGCCGCTGTATCTCCTTGGCTTCTTGTAAGGGTCTGATGATGGAAGGGCAAGTGGGCATATTTGTGAGCATCACATGGCAAGAGAAGAAAAGCAAACTAAGGAAGAAAAACTGGCTTCATAATGCAGTCCTTGGTATAGCTAATCTAGCCCCCCAGACTAAAACTCACTCCAAGATAGCATTAAGTATCCATGGGACTCTGCCCAATGACCAAAATATTCCACTAACTCTGCCTCCCTAAATGCTGTGTTGAGAAATTAAGCTTCAGATTAATTTATTGTCACCAGTTGTGTTGGGCACAAAATATATTCAAACATCGCAGTGAAAATCAGCGTATCACATGTTTGATAATTTTCAATCAGCTATTAGAAAATTTTTTTGTGGAACTCAACTATTAGATGAGGACTTTAATAATATGACCTCAAAGTTCCATCTTTTTCTTAGAGCTTTAAATAATAGGAAAAATATTCAGAATAGCAAAAATGGAAGTATGTGTTTTATTTCTTATTTTGTTGTTGACTTAGGGTGAAACTCAAGGGAAGAATACCAGTAGACTTTGCTGTTTGTTAACATATTGATGTGAGAATATTAACTGTACCTTCATGAGTTGATTTTTTCCCCTAATTGATTGCAAAGAGAATTCAATTGAACAAATATTTACTCATTTTTAATGTTCTAGAAGGAATTGTCTAAATTTATTTTTCCCTTGAAGAAACTAATATGCAGTCTAATTCCAGGTTAAAAACTCTTGCTGAATTATATATGCAAAGTTATGATCATATTTTATTTAATGATTTATTTTCATTGAACTATTCCCCAACTGGCACACAATTTCCTCTCTGTGAATTCTCACTTAATGAGTAAATGACAAATATCCAACAGATTTAATGCTATTTCAGCATTCTTCCATCTGGAGTTTCTCATGGCCGAACCTGCTCTAAATTACAGTGTATTATAAGAAATTTAAATAAAAATAACAAAAAATAATTTTATTTTCCCTCAAGGTTTTTAAAATGAATTTTAGATTATACAGCAGATTCATACATACAGGAAAGTAAATTAAAAGCTATTTTAAGCAAGCACAATTTTTCACAATTTCAGGATATCTTTTTTCCTGAGTAGTAAAGTACTTAAATTCTAGTACATAATAATTTGTATATCATTCAGTCAAATGAGACTTACCCATTTCTCAACTATATGTATGTATATGTTTTGCCTGAATTTACCTTTCAGCTTGCCTCATACAATAACTTAACATTTAGGCATATTTTGGGGGTCTAGTCTATAGCCAGTAATGAAAGAAATTAGCAAAACTAAACTTAAATGTTAAGTTATCCAAACACTGCAAAGTTCTTTTAGTTACCTGAGTAAAGTTAGCTGAATAAATATACAGAGAGAAAAGAATATTGAGACCTCAAGATGCAAATTACAATAGCTTTTTCAATACACTCAAATGGAAAAATATTTTTAATTTGTTTTTCAGAATTTTTTCATGTCAAATTAGTTAGAAAAACTGCAACTAATTCTGATTTAAGCATATGAAATTATAGAAATGTAATCACAAATCATCTTTAAAATTGTAAATTAAGGAAAATCAACTGTTTAATATGAGCTATTTTTTTCGGTTGTCTATTGTAAGTTATGTAGCAGTTAAATTACAAACAGTTGTAGGATTTGTTGTTTTATTCTTCATAGTTGTATCCTCTGTCAAATATTCAACTTTATTAAGGTTATTGAACTGAACACTCACCTATATTCTTGGATTAAAAAAAAAGACTCATGTATAGAAAATTAAGGGTCTGCTTTGCAAAATTCATCTTCCAGATTTGCAAAAATAATTTTCCAATTTTCCAGATTGGTGACGTGATCTGGTGATTTATAGATTAGAATTATATTTGGCTTCAAGTGACTGAAATCTGAAAATGACAGTAGCTAAATAAGTGAAAATTTATATATATATATATATATATATATATATATATATATAATATATATATAATTTACATAGAACAAATTGTCTCTCAGTCAGAGTTCAGGGAATAACACCATTCCACTCTAGGAAAAGGTTTTATGCAGGTTATTGGTTATTATCATGTCATTGGCGTGACTGAAGGCACAGATAGCAGCCTGAGAGCAACATAGATCTGGCCCATGATGAGACTTTCTGCCTCAGTTGCCACCACAGATGCATACTGGTTTACAATAGCCTCACAACTCACGGAGTTGGAGACTGACCACACAGAGCTATAAAATCCAGGGGCTGGGTTGTCAGAGCAAGAAGGTGGACATGATCACAACCATCTCTCATCCTTCTGAAGCTGGAGGATGAGCACTGGAAACTATTGCAGGAGTATAGGACCCTACTAGTCAGTCTTGGCAGGCAGGAGTCCTGGAAGGACCATAACTCACTTCCAAAGAGCATGAGATAGCTTTCAATTGTCAGACTTGAAATCATGTCCAGACCATTTCTAAGACTTTCTGTGAAACTGTAGTGTTTAGAGTTCCAAGCCTTTTAAACAGAAATTAAGCATGAAATGATGATTGAGAAAGGGAAACTCAGGAAGTATTCTTTAGTGTGTACCTGTGGATTCACACCAATGTGGGATTCCTCAAAGCCTGAGGCCTTCATAACCATTTGGTGTTCTACTGTGGTTCCAATGACCTTGTACTTGCTCTCTTTGTCAACGTTAGATAGCAGAGTTGGAACCATCACATCTATATTGATTGTACCAGGTAAAGAAAAGAACCAGGAGAAGAGAGTCCACAGTGCAAGTGCCAGTCATCTGATAAAAATTATTTCAAGGAAGCAACACCCTGTATTCCCCCATCTACATTTTATTGGCTAGTACTTAGCATATGGCCATTTAGCCACACAAAGCCACTAAGGCTGTAGAATACAGAAAATGTCTTTTTTTTTTTTTTTTTTTTTGTACCAGGTATTGAACCCTGGGGCACTTAATCACTGAACCACTTTCCCATCCCTTTTTTAAAATTTTGAGATAAGGTCTCACTAATTTGCTTATAGCCTCATTAAATTGCTGAAACTGGCTTCAAACCTGTGATCCTCCTGTCTCAAACAATTTTGCACCACCCACTGTAAAATTTTTTTTTTTCTTTTTTTTCTGGTACTAGGGATTGAACCCAGTGGCACTTAACCACTGAGTCATATCCCAGCCCTTTTTTCTTTTTTTCGTATTTTATTTAGAGAGAGGATCTTGCTTAGGGTCTTGATAAATTGCTGAGGCTGGCTGTGAACTAATGATCCTCCTGCCTCAGCCTCCTGAACTGCTAGGATTAGAGGCATGCACCATCATGTCCAGTAGAGAATCTCATTTTTTCCCCCTTAATCTCTCCTTTCATGACAATAGAATATACTTTGATAAATCTTACATAAATGGAGTGTAATTTCTCATTCTTCTGGTTGTACATGAGAGAATGTCATTTGAGTTGCAAATTGCCATGTGCCTTGTGGGAAGTTGGATTTATATTTCAAAAAAAAAAAAAAAGAGAATTTGAGAAGGGACTTGAAATGTGTTTAACCTTTGGCACAAGCCTGATCTTGTATTTGACACTTTTCATTTGCTATTTGATTTCATTACCACAATTGTATCAACTCAGTATTTCAGTGCCTTTCTATTAATAGTAATATTTTGGATAGGGCAATGTGTCATGGTTTGTATCTGGAATGTCCCTCAAAAGGCAATGTGTTGAAGACTTGGTCCCTGATGCAACAATGTTCAGAGATGGAGCTTTTGAAAAATGATTGGATCACGAGAGTTCTAATTTTATCAGTGGATTTATCCATTGATAGCTAGATAGATTACTGGAAGGTGGTAGAAGCTCCACATAAGCAGGGCATGTTTGGAGGAACTAGGTAATCAGGGTGGTTCCCTTGGTACCTAATTTTTTCCTGATCCTTTTCCCTCTCTTTCCTGACAAGCCCGCACCTCCATCTTTCTCTTTCCCAGTTGCCATGAGTTGAATAGTTTTCCTCTTCAAGTCCTTCCTCCTTGATATTCTGCCTCACTTCAGGCTGAAAGCAATGGAGGCAGCAGACCAAGAACCAAAACCACTGAAATTGTAAGCCAAAATAATTCTTTCCTCCTTTAAAGTTTTCCTTTCAGGTATTTTGGTTTCATAGATTAAAAAACTGATTAACACAAACAGATTAAATGTCAGATTGGTCCAAGTACCCTATTTTAATACTAAAAAGGTACATATTCTTAATTAAAAAGCCATCATATTTTTTATGAAAAAATCTCAAGGCCACAGTCTTCGATAAAAAATAAGCAAGAATTTTCAGTTTATTTGTTTAGTTTTTATCCTGTTCTTTTCTGACATGCAGTCACAGAATCAGGTATATTTGAATTTATTCTTTTTACTTGTAGTAGGTGAAGCCAGGAAATAGAGGGAAGAGTTTTAACTCGTGGGAGTTTCTTTAGCTCCCCTTCGTAATCTTTCCCAACAGAATTCTCTCTCTTTAAAGTGGAAAATTAAGTGTTTTCAAGTTCATATGAGTTGCTTTAAAATTATAGCTTCAGGACAATTGCTTTAACTCTATCTTTTAAGTTGGTTCCTGAATCAATCCTATTTAAAAATCGTGAAGCTATGACTTATTTCAATATGTTTAAACATGGTTTTGTTGAAATATAATATATATATGTAATAAAGTACAAAATGAATTCTTTATGTGCTTTGGTTTTGCATCTGGTTACTTTTTACTCAAATTCATATTTGTGAGATTTATTTATTCATGTCATTGAGCATCATAAATTTTGTGTTTTATACTAATGCTGCATAATAGTATTGTATCATTCAAAGTGTTATAATTTACTTGTTTTTGATATTGCTATATTAGACAATTTCAAATTTGGAAATATTTATACATGTCTAGTCATGGTTATTTGTGTAGCTATCTTAAAAATTCTGTTCTTAAAAACACATTTGTGGGAACATATAATATGCATATATTCAATGTTAGTAGATATTAACACAAACATTAAAATTTCAGATTGGTCGAAGCATCCTGTTTCACTTTACATTCCCATCTGCAATGTTTGAGGATTCCAGTGGCTTTTCCTTCTCATCAATATTGATATTGTTTGTGTTTTCCATTGGAGTCCTTTGTTTTCCTATTCATTATTATTTTCAAGATAAAACATGCAAATGACCAACAGGTAAATGAAAAGATGCTCAATGACACCACAGGAAAATGCAACATAAAACAACAATGAGATATCACCTCTACTTATAAGGTCATATTACACACGTGTGTGTGTGTGTGTGTGTGTGTGTGTGTGTGTATGTTGGTAGGGATGTAGAAAAATTAACCTTCTGCTCCATTGGTAGAAATGTAATCTGGTGCAGCCACTGTGAAAAATAGTTTGTAAGTTCCTCAAAAAATTGAAATAGAATTATCATATGATTCAACAATACTTCTTCTGGAAGTTCTATTCATTTTCCAAATAATTAAGCCTCTATTGTAACTGTTAACACTGCATTCTGCTTCTGAATAATGTACATAATAATATGGATTTGTAGACATTTTGTTTTATAAATAATTAATTGAAATTGGAATCTCAACAAGAAATCTTCAATGCAATGTTCATTGAAACATTATTTACAGTAGCTAAGTTACAGACACAACTCAAATATCTTTGAGAGATGACTGGATTTACAAAAGAACATTGTACACACATACATAAAATGAATATTATTCAACCTTAAAACAGAAATAAAGAAAGAAATAGTGAGGTTTGTGACAACATGAATGAACCTAGAAGCATTGTGCTAAATGAAATAAACCAGTCACAGAAAGACAAATAATACATGAGTCTTATGTGAAATGCCTGAAGTAGTGAAACTCATAAAGACTATTAAACAGTTAACAGAGAACTCAAGAGAGAAGGGAATGGGATGTTTCCCAATTAGTGTAAAGTTACTTTCATGCTACAGTATAATATCTATAGTCAATAGTATTATATCATGTTTTTAATATTTATTAAAAGGATCAATCTTTTGGTAAGTATTCTTCACACACACACACACACAAACTCTCAAGTAGAGACACAGAAAACTATTGGAAGTGATGTAGATCTATTACCTCGATTGTGGTGATAGTTTCATATTTTTCTGCCCATATCCAAAATTGTATAATATTATACACGTGCAGAGGTTTACATATCATTTATATCATTAAAACTATTTGGAAAAGAAAAACACTGCAATTTTTTAATAGAGAAAACACACGTCTTTGAGGCTAACTGCTCCTCTACTGCTTGGTAAGCTTTATTTTGTGAATGTGTGTAATGTCATGGGTCAATTAAAGGAACTCATAGCTCTAATGATTCCCCCGGGTTGTTCTCCAGGAAGAATCTAACCGGTGTTGTTAAAAAGTCATCTACCTGGTGAAACTAATATAAATAAAACTTAAATTTGGCTAAGGAACTAACAGTTGATAAATAATAACTACAAAACCCAAAGTTTGCTGGGGTCAATATGAGGACTCACATAGGACCTCATCTTTGTTTGCAGCAGATAATCTTAGAATGAAGAACTTCTGATTCTTTTATTCCTTGGCAAGCATTTATCTTTCACACTTATGTCTCAGGCCATGACAGTGAAAAAATGAGTATAATGCTGTCCCTTTTCTAAGATATTTAAAATCTAATGATAAATATGATCATTTGAAACCATGAAAAGGAATCACATGGAAAGTAATGACACATATCTAAATATGTGAATGACCTTTACAACTCTGATGTTTAAGAAATGTCACATTAGTTTATTTTTTACATCAATTATATTGTCTGTGATAATAATTTGGTTCACTAGTGGGAGAAATTCACTCTTTTGAAGCACATCATTGATTAGGCAATGAGAAGCTCAGCTAATTCTTAGCCGAGTTCAAATATGGGGAGCTTTGATATGTTTGAGAGACTTATATGTGTAAAGAGCACAGTGACACATTTCTCTTTAAAGTCCTGGGTTCTCCTTCGGAGATCTCTAAGGAACAGATGAGTTGAGCTTTGATGGGCCAAATGCTTTCTTAATGGTCACCAAGAGAGAGCTAGTTGAGTTGATGCATGCTTTTATTGGCATACAGTGAAGTTCTAAGATATTTTTTAAAACACCTTATGAATTGAGTTGGAATAATTAACAAGACATACAAAGGTAAATCTATTGTGTATATCATTAATTATTTTAAAATTTTATTTATATTTCCATGTTTTATAAAATGAAAAAGAAAACAGTGTATGATTTTTACATGTACATTCACCTTTTCTTATATTTTTCTATAATATCTCTGAAAGTTACAAAAAACAACCTTTTGCTTATGTGGAAGGAAGTCTAAGACTAGTCAAGCAGATTTGCAAGATAAATTATCCCTGAATATATATTGAGTTTTTCCAATTGACAATAAATACATTTTCTAAAGTATTGAAAAAATAGTCTTCTAATAGGTAGTTTTTCTTTGTATGTGTATGTGTGTGTGCTATGGTTGTTTAGGGTCAATAGACTCAATTGAAAACATAATTGTTCTAGGTATATGATGGAATATTAAGGTCAGTATGGATAGAGATAAATATCACTTTAAAATGAAAATGCAAATCTGATAACTGGTGAAGAAAATTTGATATTAAAAACATTCCAATTATTTCCTAATCATCATAAAGGAAGATATAGAAGTTTCCTAACATTCCAACAAAATTTAAAAAAAAATGGTTTTCAGATATGCACCCAGAAAAATGAAAAAAAGCAAACTTTTTTCTCAAAGTAATTTAGAAATTATATTCACCAAATTAAAAAGAAGCCTAAAATTTAAATTGCAAAAAATATTAAAAGAAGTGAAAGAAAGTTACTTTCTTTTATACTTCTAATGTTAGATTTTAAAACGATGAGATGAGCTGGTTTGGAAATCAATTAAAAAATAGGAAACTTGTAAAATTGACTTGGTACCTTTACATAAGATATTAAGTAACAATCTAAACTGCACACTGTAGGGCAAACAAATAGATTATGAGTAATAAAATGAAATAAATTCTGGATAAATTAGAGAAGGATTTACATGTTTTAATGAAACTAATTGGAAAAGGTTATGAAGCACACACAAAAGGAAAAATATAGACAATTCAACAAGTGAGGTTAAGAAAATTGGGCATTAAACTCTAGAAGTACCATGCAAAATAGAATAGAATATAAATAAAACATTAAAAAGACTATGGCATTTTAAAAGATTTGACTGAGAAAATAATGAAGCAAACATGATCTCTTTTTTAAACATTTAAAATTATATATACTTGTAAGACATATATGAATGAGCATATTATTTAATTTCATATTTACATACTCCTAATCATAAAATAAATACTAGGAATATATTGTTACCCAACCTCTAAGTAACATGGCAAGACAAATTAATATTTTTTCTAATCATAATTTGAAAATGCCATTAAAATTATGATAAAAATTTACAAATATTAATTCAAAGCATCATTGAAAGAGCATACCATATTTATATCAGAGATTTTAAAGATTTCATAGAAATAATGAAATTTGACAGATTACTAATATAAATAGGTAATATCTAGGTCATAAATAGCAAAAGAATCCTGACAAAAATCTGAATGTCAAACCACAATCTGTACCAATGGAACCAGGATGATCAGGACTTGTCAATGACTGACAGTTTGCCTATATTTTGTCCCTGTTTCTATCTCAGGCTTGCCACAAAAAACCACATACACTCCTAAACCTGCCACAAAATGCCTCTTTTTATATTAGCTCACCTCCAGCTCCCTGGGGCTAACAAATTATGATATGGGCACATCTCAAGTTTCTTGTACTTCTTTTTAGCTCTAAATCTTTCCCACTCCCTGCCTGCCTTTAAGTCTGTATCCATTGTAGGTGGTGCTTCCTTGCTACAGAAAGCTCTAAATAAATACTTTATCTATCGTGCTAAGTGAAATAAGCCAATCCCCAAAATCAAAGTCCTAATGTTCTCTCTGATATGCAGATGCTGACTCACAATAGGTGGTGGGGAGGGAGGAGTGGAGGTTCACTGGTTGGACAGGGGGAAATGGGGCAAGGGAGTGGGCATGGGAATGGGAAAGATAGTAAAATGAATCAAACATAACTTTCCTGTGTTCATATATGAATAGAAAATGATATACAAATATAAAACCATATCATGTATAACCACAAGAATGGGAAGTTATACTCCTTATGTATATAAGTCAAAATGCATTCTACTGTCATGTATAACTAAAAAGAACAAATAAAAATTAAACAAAATATGCTAGAGAAAAATAGTCTGTTCTTATTTGAATTTTTTGTTGTTGTTGTTGTATATTCCACAGATTATTTGTACGTAGTAAAGGGCTAGGGAACATGTAGCCCACCACTTAACTTTCTGAAAGGTAGAACATAGAAAGGAGGGCTTTTCTTTTCTTTTTCTTTCTTTTTTTTTTTCCCCAAACAAAGGTAGACTTACCATAATCACTGTAATTAACTGGCATAGTGCCTAAGGATAGCAAGATAGCAATTCTACCTAATCCTTTCCACCATTTTAGCAGAACTTCTGACTTGTTTGTTTTTCTTTTTCTTTCTCTTTTATTTTTTGGTACCAGGGATTGAACCCAGGGGTGCTTAACCACTGAGCTACATCCCAATCCCCAGTCCTTTTTTATTCTTTTGTTTTGAAACAGGTCTCATTAAGTTGCTGAGGATCTCGCTAAATTGCTGAAATTGGCTTTGAACTTGTAATTCTCCTGCTTCAGCCTCCAGAGCTGCTGGGATTAAAGGCCTGCACCACCACGCCTGGCTCTTTCTCTCTCTTAAATTAAAAAAAAAGAAAGAAAGAAAAAGAGCATACTTTGAGGTCAATTATATTGGATGTTGTCAATTGTGAGAGAAGCAGAGAAACTATACACATTACACATACTTAGAAATCACCAAAAATCCCCAAATCAAATTAAAAGACATTTATAAAAGTAATAAAAATATAATCTGCAAAACAGTCCTATGGGATTGAAAATGAGAAAATAATAGAACACACTTCTTTGGCTTTATGTGAAACCTGGGAAACCTGCATAATTACATGCTGTCCACCTCCTTGTAGGGAAAATGGAGGGTTGTGTGAGGGTATTCACTGGTGTCCCTAGGATTATGTTCTTTGAAATAGATATTTTACATACACTCTAAATATTTTATATAAATAATTGTGTCATTGAGATGTGTTGTTTACCTTTGCATGGTCTCATCATTATCCCAAAGTCCTCAACATTTTTAATTTCTATTTATCACACATGACTTTATTTTGATTTAGAACATGACTTTAGTTAATAATACTATAATTTTTTCAGGTTAATTTAAACACACAAGGAATTTAGTGATGCATACTAGATTACAGAATTACACAAAAATTTGTTGTGTAATTGAGTTAAGAGGCTCAAGTGTAAGCTTTCAGATACAAAGTTCACACACAGGTGTGTGTAAGAGACTGCTCTCTGCTGCGGCAAGACACAGTACAATAGATGATTTGCACAGCAGTTGCTCTCAAGCCAGATGGGAGACCAGTTCTCCATTCAGAGCCTGATCTTAAAACCAGGGAAAATTGCAGTGTAACAATTGCCAACACCAAAAGGCCTGTACTAGGCAGAGCCTTTTTGTTTGTAATGCTCACATTAAGTCAAAATCATGTCCAGAGGCAATGGATCTGTGTAGCACAGGTCAAGTCCACAAACTAGCTGTAAAGGATGCAGGGAAGTGTGATTGAGCCTGCTCTCCAAAGAAGATGCTTGGTGCTCAAACAGTTCTTCTATTTCAATGCATCTACAAAGGTTTTTTTTTTTTTTTTTTTTTTTTTTTTTTTTCTTTTTCCTTTTCATTTTGCAAAGACTGTTTCAGCTTCAGAAAGTCTATTCTGTTTCTGTATGTTGCACTGGAGTCCATACTGCCATTATCACCCTTGTCATCTCAAGTTGGCTCTGCATACACTTCCTTTAGCAGGAGACAAACTGTGTTTGTGTTCTGATGGTTTAAAATGAATTCCCTTCGTTCAGGCTTCTGATCAGTCTCAGATAATCAATTGCCATGATTGTTATTATCATATTTTGACTTCTCTGAATTTTTGGCACAGTAATTGAGATATCTTTGCTGATATCTACAGTGAATTCCACAGTGTGTGAAAGGTAAAAATCATATTTAAGTCTCATAAAGCAATCTGCCAGCCAAAAGGGTAGAGAAAGTTTTGCTAAATTCAACTCCCATGTGAAAGGAGAACCAGCCAACTCAAGCGAACTTGACCTTGACCATGTCTCAGGTTCACAGAGTGCCATTGTTGGCACACACTCTGAGAACAGGGTTGGGCTCTCAACCCCACTGTTCATATCATATTGGATTCTGCTGATTGTGCTCAGGGCACCCCTTGGGAAGCAGAATCTTACCAATTACATCTGCAGGGAAATTGTCAGAGTCAGAAATTCACCTTCACCAGGGTTCCCAATACCTGGAGACTTGGTTGGCTCCTCTTTCCAGAAATCTCTTCTAGCCCTACAGCTGGTGATTTTGAATGGCTCTACATACTTTTAGGAGATAAAATTCACACAATGCAACAGAATCCACACTTATAATGCCGTATCTTAAGAAAAATAGCAAACCAGCATATAAATATAAGATAAGTGATGTTTTCTAAGTTTTTTAAAAGTGTCGTAGATAATCTATAAGCAAACAATAGGTAATCATTTAAAGAAAGTCTGGACACAGGGGATGTTGCTCAATGGTACAGGTTTTGCTAAGCATGCATGAATCCCTGGGTTCCATCCCCAGCACTGCAAAACAAAAATAAAGAGAAGGGGAGGGAGAGGAGAGACACAGACAGAGACAAATATTTGATTAACTTCATTGAGTCAATGTAAAATTATGTTCAAAGAAAACACATTATGAAGTCCTACATTATATAGTACTAACTATAAACACTGAAAAAGAGTATATACAGTATATTTAAATAGATGTACTAAGTTTGTCTTATTTGAAATAATATTTTCCTTGTATTTTTCATGTTGTGTCTCCTGATTTTCCTTCCTAATTCATCTACCTTTCCTCAGTTTCCCTTCCTCTGTTACCTGGTCATTAAGCATTGATTGCCTGTAAAATTCAGCACTGCTGTCAGTACACTTTCTTCCTACTTAAGAACGTAATATTTCAGACACATTTTGAGTGGTGGAAGCTTTAAATAAATATCTTTTAAGCAAGGTAATAGTTTTTAATTAAAAGGACATTATGAACTAATCAGTTTGCCCCTGTAGCACTTAACGTGCCGTCAGAAAGTCAAACCCTTCTGAGTGGGTTGGGATAAGAGGCTTGGTAGAACACTTGGCTATAACACAATGGTAGAAGCTGGTCAGGAAGTCTGCAGAAAGCAGTTGCCATTGCCGTTAGGCAGACGACCTGAACCCCTTATAGGACCCTTGGGTAGCTGTTAGGAAGAAAAGCTGCCATGGAGGTGGGTAGAAGGAACACCTCCCGGAAGCTCTGATCAGACTCTTACTTGCCTCTTATAACTTCCAGTCTCAATTCTGATTGGTTGCAAGAACACTTATTCCAGGAGTCAGGAAAGCTAAAATAGAAGATTGGTGAGGACATAACACAGGAGGAGAGCAGGCACATACCAGAAACCAGAAATATGGCTGCGCTGCAGCAGAGACTGGTGCCTGTCATCAGTTTTCAGATCACATAAAAAATGACTGTCTCCTTCCTCCTGCCTACCAAATCTCTTCCCCATTTCTATCTTTGCTGCACCCTAATTTAGAACCATACAAGGAAGGGTGTCCTGGGACATGTAGAGTCAAGTTGAGATAGTATAAATCAGCAGTTTCCAATGTTATTTAATACTGGATTATAAATCATATTCTGTATCAATACAAAAATGGAAAGAGGTAGAATGTTTATAAATCTGTGAGCCAAACAATGAGTTCCTTTCCTGACTGCACAAGATAAGATTCAATATGACTAGACTGTGTTCTTTGTCATCAGCATCAGATATTTTTTTTTCAGTCCTGTTCCCTGATCTTCTGTACAAAGAGATAAGGAGTCTTGGGTTGTCTAATGGTGAGATTCAGCCAGTTATTTTCTTCCTGAAATGAAATCCATATTTCTCTACTTGTAATAATGTCAACATTGTGAAATATGTTTTTGATAATTCTAGTAAGTCTTAAAACATGACTAGCATGGGGTATAGTGATGATTCACAAATTGTCCATATTGACACCATCTTGGTGTAACTGGACTTCCAGGGACCACAGTGATTTTTCTTTCTCCTTTCTTGTATTGTTCAGTGCTTCAGATTTTAGACTCATGTCAGACTGTGTGGGTTTGAATACTGGTTTTAGCCATGGGGTCTTCAGCAATTTTCTGTAAACCAACTTTCTAATGCATCAAATCATGATAAGAATTGCATTGCATCTATTTCTTTGGGTTATTGTGAAACTGAATGTGCTAAAGGTGTAAAATCAGAAGAAGAAAGACATCATCATGTAGAGGAAGTCCTCACTGACTGCAGGGTACTATTTTAAGTCTCTACCTTGAACTGAACTCTCTCTGCCTCTTGCTATTCGAGCTTAGTGGAGCTTCCGTGCCTGGCACAACTGTTAGACTTAGTGTCTCCGTGTTCTGGTACATTTTTCAAGCAAGACTGAACTAAATAAAAATGCTTTGGACGGTTCTGTACTAATTTGTAGTTCTTTGTATCTTTGACATTAGGCAACCTCATCCAATTTTATGGTTTAATTTCTATAAACGTTCTGCAAATTCCCTAAGGTACATTTCTATGTTGAACTCTGGACTTAAACACTCCCAAATGGTTTCACCTTGGTTTCACCTGAAAGTCACTAGCACCTCAAAGGTTATGTTCCCAAAATAAAAGTCACAAAATCAGCACATTCCCAAATGCAGTGTTATTTTTTTTTATTCTAATTCAGCAAGTAATACCAGTTATTCATTTGAGATCCCTGATCTAATGCAATAAATCACTTTACTGAGGCCATCTTGCCTTTGTATCCCTTTGATTTCTGTAAGCACCATTCTCTTCTGCATTTTCTGTATTCCTGCTTTATTGTTTCTTTTGTATTCTCAAAAAAATTTTTTTTCTTCTTCGCAGTTTCTTTTTCTAATCCTAGATAAAATTTTCCCTAGATCTTTTTCCATTCTGTCTACCCTTTGGCACTTAGATTTGTCATAATCATTTATATCTAACATTTTTTTCCTCACTAGCTCTCATGATTTGTCAAACTTAATTCTATTACCTGTTTGTTAGCAACTACTAACACAGTTGTTTACATAATCAACCCCCTACTTGTACTTATTTTCAGCAGATAATTTTTTCTAGTCCCTCAAATGATATTATAGTAATAGGTGAAACACTGGATTGATCTTCCTTTTTGAAAAGTACTCCTTTAATTCTGGGGACTTCTGAGTATTCCTCATTTCTTGACTTTCTTACTTCCTTTTTTACTTTTTTTTTTTTTTTTGGTCAGGGATTGAATTCAGGGGTATTAACCACTGAGCCACCTCCCCAGCCCTTTTATGTATTTTATGTAGAGACAGGGTCTCATTGAGTTTCTTAGGGCCTTGCTAAATTACTGAGACTGACTTTGAATTTGCGATCCTCCTGCTTCAGCCTCCTGAGCCACTGGGATTACAGGCATGTGCCACCATGACCAATACCTTTTTCTTTTTCTAACCTCCACTTAAGTCTTCTCTTCATCCTTCTTAAAAATGAGTGTTCCCTAAATGTCTCTCTAACGTCCTCTTTTCAATTTGTAAAATCACACCAGCTATCTTATTAATGCTTGTGTATTCTTCATTCCTCTATATACTGATAAATAAAATATTAAATCTGTATCCAAGACAAATAATTCCCTGTATTTAGACCTGAAATTTAATTGTGTCCAGGATATCTTTATTGGGGTAGCTTATTCATGCTTCCAGTTCAATAAGTCTTAAACTTACTATCCTTGTCACCTTCTAAATTTGCTGCTTGCCCAGGGTTTTCCTTACAATGGATGGTCCCACCCTTTGCCTCTCATTCCTTTTTTGTGTCTCCATAGTCAACAAGTTTACCATTCTACAGAGTATTTTTCAGATCTGCTTTTTTACTTCCTTTTAATATCAGTCTACAACTTAATTCTGGTCCACCATTATATCCCTCTTATTTAAAATCTTGGTTATCTGTGTTTTACTTCTGGTCTTTTGCTGTCCTGTTGATAACCTATAAAGTAGTCAAAGTGATTCATCTAAAAGGCAAGTTGAAAATTTTAATCTATTCTTTAAAATCTTTTGGGGTCTTTCCACTTTGTAGTCACCTAATTTATTGCCCTAATTTTGTACTGTACTAATTTCCACCAATATCTATTTTATTCTTAAACTCTTTGTTGTATGACCCCCCCAAACTCATTGTGCCATTGCCTCTCTATGGATTGCTCATTTCCCAAGTCTTTATCTGGTTTCTGGCAAGTAATCTTTCCCCCAGATCTCACTCTGTATGGATCTCACTCTCTTGCCTACCATTCTGGTTTCTGATAAATTCTATCTTTATATTAATTCTCAGGCCGAACTTTGAACTTGAATAGCACAATGCATGCTATTTATATTAGTTAGTTTTCTATAACTATAAGAAATTACTTAAGGCATTGAATTTATAAAAAGAAAAGTTTTATTTTGATTCGCAGTTCTATTCCTTGATCATGGTGGGAGCACATGGTGGAGTAAGACACTTCATGAGCCAGGAAACAAAGTAGATGAGACTAGGCTCCAAATCCCCTTCAAGGGCACACCCTAATGACCTAAAAATCTCCCATAAGACTTCATCTCCTAAAGGTTCATAGAAACTTCCAAGCCACCCTAGAGTTCAAGCCTTTAATGAAGCTTTGGGAGAACCATTATCTAAATCATAACATACACTTTAATGTAAGTGGACTGTTTAAACATTGATCTTTACCAAGAATGAGAAGGGGACAAATCATATACTGAATCTCCACTGCCTAGGCTAGAGTTGGCATTCAGAAATAACTAGTGTTAATTAAGCTAAAAATGATTTTATTTCTTAATCTCTTATAATCATCCTTTTAATTTGTCATTTTATTGGGTAGAGAGTCCTTGTCTTAGACTATTACAAAATACACGTCAATGTCCAAATTTTGTTCTGATTCTTCATTTTAGTAGGAGAGTAGTGGAACCCCACAATAAAGTATGATTTTAATTACTTTTGGGAGGTGTATATTTATTGAATTAGTGAGCCATGGTTTTGCTCCTACTTTGCTAAGAGATCTTTAAAATCATGAATATATCAAACAGGTTTTCTAACAAAATAAACCACAGTGGTTAAAAGCTTTCTGCATATTTATCAGGTTTATGATTTTGAGTAAGTTTCTTAAGTGATTTTTGAATATGTTTTCTTGTTGGTAGAATGAGCATTATCAGAGCAATAAAAGTAGGTATGTTTAACACAGCAGTTGAAATCGAGGCATGGAATTTTGGCATTTTAAATTCTTGGTATTAATAAAAGTATTTCCCAGTAATAACAAGGAGTAGAACTTTGTCATGAGAATGGATGGATGAAAGATGAGGGGGATTAAAGCTAAGAATCTCAAATAAACTAACATGGTTACTGCAAGGAAGACCCAGGGATTTTTACATAAAGGTGAGGAAAATCCAGAACTTTTTCACTGGTGATGCCAGGGGGGACCACACTGGCATGATGTTTTAGAGGATATTTTTAACATTATGAATTTTTAAAATGGGTCCAGTCTTAATCCAGCATTTTCATAAATATACTTTTTAGAAATAAATATTTGTATACAATTAAATATACAACTTACCATTATCGGTGATGTTTGAAATACTGAAAAAGAGATGAAAATAAGGATTTGTTAAAAGTATGGCACATCGCTATAATGAATATTGTGAGACTATGAAACATGTAAAACAATACGTTCTCATAAGGAAAGGTATCTACAATATTTCATTAAGTACAAAAGAAATTTTCAGTACACAGTATTTTGCTATGATATGGATTTGAAAGTAAATGATATATAATAATGAAACTTGTCACCATGTGTTCCAACCCTGTTTTTTTTTTTTTTTTACCAGTTGATGCTCGAAGTGTAAAAATATCTGATCTTTTCATCCACCTCACAATGCTCCAATGACTTCTCTTTTTTTAAGATAACAAGGATAATACTTGTTGTAATCTGCGATTCTCTGTAATCTGACCCCTCTCCAGCTCTCCAAATGTGTTTTAAGAGGCAGCTCTTCTTTCAGCCTGTACTTCAATAACTCTAGTTTCCCTTCTTCTATATACCATGCCCCTCTCATCCGTATTCTCCCAGCATGGGGTTATTCGTTTTCAGGTCTCAGTCATGTTCTCATCCTCAAGAAGTAACTAACTAACTAAATGCCTCAGATGACATCAAATCCCTAACTTATGTATTTTCATAGTTCGCTGATCTCTCCATCATTGCGCTTATCATAGTTGTCACTTTATATAAGTGTGTGATTATTTGATTCACATCTGTCAGCTCTATTAGATTATAAACTTTTGAAGGGGAAAATCCCATATCTGTTATTGCTTATCATTTTTATCATCAGCCCCTAGCACTGCATCTGACATATCTGCAGTAGGAACAAAATTAACTTCGGTTGTTGAATACAAGTTGCATTTGTCTGAGGATGTTTGAGAATGTTTGTCTTTAGAGGATCAGTTCATGAAAACACTTACTTTTTCCTCTGCTCAGTACAGTAGTGTGCATTTTTACTGTTTTTACATAGAACTAGTATTTACTTTGAATATTAGAGAAAAAATAGCAAAAAAATTGATTTTGTAGCACTTGCCTGGAGACTGGAGGCTCCATAAATGTGAGACTATTTCTGACTTTCCCAAGAGGAGAGTGTCTGTCAGTGAGGTGCAACACAATGAATGAACATGACACTTGATGTCTTCCCTGAACATTGTGAAATATTATATTTCAGTCAGAGGATCAGAAATTTTCTTTCTCTGTTACTTCAGCAAAGATAGCAAAAACTATAAGAGTTTCATTGTTAATATCAACAATAGCAACAGTCACTATGGTAAGAATAATATTATAAGCACCCTTCCTTTCTTAATTTCAATTCATGTATTTAATCCATTCTTTTTATATGCATAGGTGGTATTAATTTTTGTTTCTTATACAAATTAACTAAGATGCATTTTATGTTTCTGTGTCTTATAATGCTATATTTTAGAATAATATAGCAAGGTAAATGTTAAGAATTATTTCTTAGGACCATTTAAAATTATTGGCATGTTTCTGGTTTTCAGATTGGTAACTTTTAAGTGCTCACATGGAATCTCAGTGGTTTGATGCCATTCTCCTTAAATTGACTATTTGCAACAAATAAATGTTGGGAATTGAAAGAGAGGAGCACTTCTGTCTTGTGGATATACCCCTGGGAAGTTTGCAGTCTCATGGTGATGATGAAACAAAAGAAAGATGTCAGATTGTGCAGTTTGCAATTACTGAAGCACTAAAACTAATTTTAAGTCATTTATGTTTTCAAGAAGGTGATCATTGTAGTCATTTTAAAGCATCAACCCTTGAATAAGTTTAAATTACTAAAACCTCATTAACCATTAATGAAAAGTAAAAATGGTAGTTAAGCCCTGGTTTGCCTTATTTTTCAGGTGCTTATATCTTTCTGACATATCGGTTCCTTACTTTCAATGTTTTAATGTTAAATGGCATGTGTGTGTGTGTGTGTGTGTGTGTGTGTGTAAAATGAATGATAATGCAGTTTACATAATCATTCACAACCTGTCTTGTACTAGGTCAGTAGAATCTAAAGAACATTATTAAATGTCATAAATGGAAAAGTCAGGTTGTCATTTAAGATAAAATACATGGATTTTAGGTTTTAAAAGGATAAAAATAGATTTTAACTGATAAGGAAAACAATGAAGAGGGAAAGTCCTGATTGACCTGGGCCCTCTCAACATGGGAAGTGGACAGAGTACCTTGATGGCCTCCAAGAAAAGTCACAGGGAAACCCCAGGAGACACATGGAAGAAAGGCTCAGAGGACAGTTTAAAGGTCTCTAAGCACACGCTTTACTAATTTGGATTAACATAGAAAGCAAGGGAAGGGGACAAGAGTGTAGAGAAGGAACGTTAACAAGCTCACCAAAGCATGCCAGCAGGTTGTACTTTCTGCTCCTATGTCCCTTTTGAAAACAACTGAATGACTGATTAAATCCTGGACAAAATGTTATTCAGTTTTTTATATAGACAAATAGCTCTATCTATCATCATGAAGATTCCTGAGGTGCCATGGTAAAACTGTGTTTGAACATGTGTGATAGCCGATGACATGGGCCTTGCTTTTCTCTCTGCTGCATCAACCTAGCCTTCCCCACACAGTTGGGGTGCTTCAGGAGCCAGAGTTGAAAGCTCAGCGTGCAGACCCAACGCACTCTCATTCCCAAGAAGAGAGGCAAGAGTGAGCACTTTTGAACATAGCTGTAGCTCACCAAAAACCTGGTGAGCAACCACCACATTTACATGCATGCCTCAGGGCAGGGACCAAAGGAGAGTATCACCAGCAGGTGGCTGATTCATGAGGAAAGGTTGTTGAAATAGTTTGTGCCTCAAGAATATCTTTTACTTAATCAGTCCCTCTCTTTCCCTTCTTTCTATTTTCAATGTGTGTATGTCTTTGTTTAACATGTCTTAGAAGCTGTTTTCTCACTTACCTCTACAGATTACCTAACTAATGGATTTTATCCATCCCAGTCGATTTACTTGTTCTTTACAGCTAAAGTGAATATTCATAAATGACATAACAAACCTAGGATGCAAGTAACATTATACATTTATAAGAAAGAGTGCAAGGAAAGAATGACTGAATCTTCTGGGTTTCCAAATGCTCATTGCTGCTTTGGAATAAGTTGTCTCCAGGGGTATCAGAATTGAATACTGTTGGGTAATGTGTGCTGTCAAGAGCATGGCACAGTTCAGGCTGTGTGAAATGAGATGTGAGACTGAGAGCTCTGGTCAGGTGGGGTGTGTTGCGGTTTTAATGTGGTTTTCCTCCTCCAAATCATGTTGAAATATTTGTCACCACCCTAATGGTGGTTAATAGGAGGTGGGAACTCCAACAAATAACTAGGTTATGAGGGATTAATGCCACTCTTACAGAACTGAGTGTGTTCTTCCCAGAGTGAATGAATTCAGATTGTTATAAAGTACAGTCATCTCATGTTCGCTCTCATCTGCACTTACCCTACAGTCCTACTGCCTCTTCTCCATCTTGTGACACAGCACAAGGCTCTTGAGAGAAGCTGAGCTCAACACATACTGTGGGCTTTGGGGAAAACTATGGCTAGAGTAAGTAGAAAACTTTCAGGACAGTGATTTCCAGAGAGAACAGGATGAAGAAATTTTATCACCAGGTGGTTGTTGCTGAGTGACCATACATTCTGGGCACGTGGCTGAGGCAGAGCTCCATGGCTGTTCTCATGTCTGTCCCTCTAACTCCCACTTTGCAGGGTGCTGTTTCTTTCTTCAACATCCTCCCAGCATCTTTAATTGAGAAAGTTTGATACCTTGCTCATTGTAAGGAGAATTCTTTCCATTATGGAGGGAATGTATTAAGAGAGAAATTTGACTGTGACAGGTGATGACATTAGACTAGGTCTTTGTGTGTGTGCGGGGGGGATAATATAGAAGGGAAGTGTCTTTCTTGTTCTATCATACATATCAGGAGATACATTAATTTTTAAATTTTGTCATTTGATTATTGTAATTTCTGCCAGATTCTTCCATTGTGAAGTTCCTAATTCTTCCCATTCTTCACTATACTAGAAGCAAGAAACTGAGTCTGGTCACAAGGAACTTGATGTCCTATTTTTAAATCAGTTCTGTTAATAACGTATATTTTAGTCTATGATTACATTCTTATGCTTCTTTTTAAAATTTTGACCACTATTTTTGACATTCATTTATTTGTTCGACCTGCTACAATCATTGCTATAATATTATAGTAATTATTTTTCCATTCCTCTGTTCTATGTTTATTACTTGGAATTATCTAAGAATATTGGTTCTTCATCCTTATTTGTTGATGTACCTAATCATTTATTTAGGTTCATATGGACTCAAGGGTGATTGTTTTTATTTTTTGCTATATAATACAATATTGTCATTATATCTTTCATTGCTCATATTGTTCTTGCCTTAGAGACTTTGGAGCTGCTTCAGATTAGCCCTCAGTGTTTTATGGAATGTCCTCATCTTTACTTTTAAGTGCCCCATTATTTCCTGGCAGCACAAGATGGTCTAACTCAACTGTGTTTTTCCTGTTCCAACCCCAAATCATTTGTCTACTTTTATTGGATAATGATATTTTGAAATTAAATATGGTCACTCTCATTGTACTTTTTGCTGTGGGGCTGCCCTGATCCTAAGTCTTCTCAATGGCTAGAACTGGGGATATCTGTATATCTTCTAGATCCTGAACACTGGAATGACTATAATTATCTCTTTCTAGCAACCTTTCACTTATGATCTATCTATCATTTACATACCTACCTACTATCATGTATTTATCTCCTTATTTATCTATTCATCATCTCTCCATTAAAATACACATGAATTTATACCGGTACTTCCTATACTAATCTAGCACCAGAGAATTTCTTCTAACCCTCCTTCTTGTTTATTTACAAGTTTTATCTCTGATCATGAGAAACCTAGCTTCCCTTATCTACTACTTATTTATTTTTTCAATCCTATTTCTATTGCCCCATCCATGGGGGCTATGTTCTAAGATCCCCAAGTGGATGCGAGACACCACAGATAATGCCATTTTTCCTAGGAACACATTTCTATGACAAAGTTTGACTTACAAATTAGGCACAGAGATTAACAATAACAAAAAATAAAATAAAAATGGAACAATTATAAAATAAACTATATTAAAAGTTATTTAAAACTTTCAAAGTATTTATTTCCAATATTTAATATGTTCCAACCATGGTTAACTGCAGGTAATTGAAGTAACAGAAAGCGAAACCATGGATAAGGAGGGATGACTGTATTTATATAAAGTACTTTCAGAATTGCTAACCAGTATCTCTGATACGACCAATTGGAGTCAGATGCTTGTGCACAGTTCTTTGCATGTTTCACCTTCGACTATTCAGTTAAATCACTATTTTCCAAAGTTAGTTATATCAGCTCCATTTTTTAGCTTCAGTGAGGTTATGTCACAGATTAGTAATACAATAAAGTTCTTGATTTGTCTTTTATTTAATTAATTAATTTCTTTATTTCAAAGATTTAACCCAGGGATACTAAACCACTGAGCCACAATCCCCACATCCCCAGCTTTTTTTTTTTTTTTTTTTAATCTTGAGACATGGTCTCACTAAGTTCCTTAAGGTCTTGCTAAATTGCTGAGGCTGGTCTCAAACTTGATGATCCTCTTCTCTCAGCCTCCTGAGTTGCTGGGATTGCAGGTGTGCACCACCATACCTGACATAGCTAAGTTCTTATGTATTCTATCCTGTGTTCTATCCTGTTTCTAGTTGATTTTTAAGAATTTACAGGGAATGAAGTTCACTGTATAGTTCCACAGATTTTTACAAACACATGAATTCATGTATTGATCAACCCCATACCAGGTCAAACAATTGTTTCAACCTAAAAAGTCCTCACCAAAGCACTTCAGATGATTCTATATATACAAACTTTTTGCCCAAGCTACACTTCTGGAAGGAACCTTAGCTTCACCAAGCATCAATAAGTTATTTGTTTGATGTTCTACATAGGGCTGCAAAGGCCCCAGCATACCGTTTACTGATTCCAGAGAAAGAACATGGAGGACACAACAGAGAGGGTTTGGACATATTATTCTAAATGTTCTTTGATAGTGGCAGGAATGGATACAGCAGAGGGCTGGACTGTGTCTGCAAGCAGGGACGGGGAATATATGGGATGAGTTCCATGCCTACTGAGCAGATGAATTTCTTCAGATGTTTTGGAATACATTCTTTTACTTTACAGTCAAGGTCATTCTGCTGGAGACAAGGAAAGCGGCCACTTTCCCTTCTCCATTTCCTTCCTTGTAGCAATCTCTGGATGCCTTATCTTACTACAAGCTTCTTAGAAACTGACTATCGTTTGCCCCAATAGCTGAGAATAAGAAGATTAAGGAATTGAGGAGGACTTGAATATCTTTGGACTTGAACAAAGACAAATCTGTAATATTTGATAATGGATTTAATAAATTGAGGTTAGTTATTTGTGACATTTGATATTAGATTTAATTATTTCAAAACTGTACAGTTTTGGGCTTCAACTTAGTTTAAAGGCTACTTAATTTTCAGTTGACTACACTGCTTAACAATATTCACAAATGATATTTATTTTGAGATGGAATAACATCTATTAAAGTTACGATTTTATCTCTCTCCCTTATCTCCCTTATGCTTTCATACTCTCCATCAGGAGGTATGAACTTTTTATTAAGGAAGAAGAAATGGGAAGATAGATTTACCTCTCTTTCTCTTCCATCTGCACTTTGGTTCATTAAACTTGGGCTCCATATTTGAGCCCTTACATTCTCCCTGCTACCTATGAGCAAGTGGTTCTAATTCTAGCTTTCTGACTTTGAAAACACATTTCAGCTACCAACCTAAACTACACTTACAGATCTTTTAACAGAAACCGAGTTCATTTTTTAATCTTCGTTTATTGATTAATTTGTCTTTTTATCTTGATTTTTTAGAACTGGCAGGAGAGTATCATTTTGTAGGTATTTATTTATTTAATCATCATGAACACTATTTTTATTCTCTGGTACTATATTAGTTTTGATTCCTCATCTTCCTAGTAAAGGCTCAAAGAAAATGTTTTAACTAGAGGTTGATGTGGTAGGGGGTCCAAGGAAGTAATGGAAGAAAGACAATAAAGGATGGAATGCAAATTGAGATACCACCATGGACATGTGGAACTGAATTCCACTGGAGGCCTTCAGAAAGACTGCATTACATCAGAACCCTCACTAGCAAGAAAACTAAGGTATTCACCCACTAGCAACCATCTCGCATGTTTAAAAATTTCCCCTGGTGCATTAACTTTTGGGCACTTTCAGTCTACCCAAAGGTTGAGCAGCTCTATGGCTAGAGAAAATTCTTTGACTGAAAAACACAGACAAAAGTATGTAAACTGAGATGACTCTTGGAGTTATCCAAGGGGATACAGATGGGATAATCACAGGATCTACTATGAGCACTGTTTGTGTTAAACTGATGAGGAAGCAGAGTTCAAAAGAGTTGAGTAACTTGTCTGAAATCAAAGGACTAATAAGAAGTTGAATGTTTAAATCCAAATCCAATGGAGTCTTACTCCCAGTGCTTTTCCTCTGTATGTGAAGCTAACTTTGTTTCTGCCTTGTCTTTTGCTTCTGGGTGATCATGTCTCCAGGCAAAAACATTCAGTGAAGAAATACTTTATAAAGAGATAAAAATGAAGTCATGGAAAACTGAATGGACTTTGTCCTGGGGACCACCAGTAGGTAAAAAATCAGTTTGACTTGGACCAGGTAAATATCGATGAAAATCTTAATTGAACTCTAACAATTTCTTCTAATTAAAATTATCTTGAAGGATGTTAGAAGAGACAACTGTGAAGTCAATGGTCTGATAGCTTGAGATGGTTCTTGTACAATCTGAGCACATTCTTTTGTCTGCAAATTTTCAACATCCAGCTGGGAGCTGGAAAAGTAGAGGAGCAGACTTCATCCATAGCTGCCTTAGAAACCAGAGCAGGGAGAAAAACATTAAGTTTAGCTGGGCTGCAGGGCTTTACTTGAAATATGAGAAGGACGCATGATGTTCCAGTGAGATGAGCCCTTCTGTGAGGGAACTAGACCTAAGGCATTTCCTTCTTGTCACTGATGGTTTTCTGGGTCACTCTCACTGATGAGGTGAGAATGAAAAAAAACCAAAAATGTTACCCTGCATATACTTCTTGGGACTTATTTCATGAAAAGCATTTCTCTTCAAGTTGCAACATCTGAGATCCTTGAGTACAGTGATAGGCTTTCATTTGCCAAATCCAGTTGAAGACTCATGGGGTGAACATAGAGACTAACAGTACATCTGGGAAGTTTATGGACGCTAAGGTTGAATGGGACCTAAGGTAAAGTCATTACCCAAGGTCATAAGGAGATGTGAGTTTGAATGACAAGTTAATGAATCTTACTGAAAGGATAAATGCCTCCTGAATTACAGTCATCATTTTTAACAAGCATATTTCTTTTTAGCTAAAGAGAAAAATAGTCATGTTAGGAAATACAAAGGAAGGGACAGAAAAAATTAAAAGTTAAATTAATTTTGTCACATGGTAACAAAATTATTATATAGTGGTATGAGTATACATATTCCTATATGTGAATACATATATACATAATCACACATAAATAAAATACATACACATACTTTGAGAAAATGTGATATAACTTTGCACAATCTGGAAATGGAATGTACATAAGTTTCAAAACACTAATTTTTTAAATAAATTATGTATATTTTCCTCCTTAGTTCTAGTTTTTTTATTTGACACACTTTCCTGTTTTTATATTTCTTGTGTATAATTTAAAGCCTGTGCATTATCATAGTAGTTTTGTTTCAAATCGTATTGTCAATAATTTCTCCCTCATTGCTAGTTTGTAGAAGAAAACAGTATCTATAAAATTAACACAAAGTTTTCATTTGCTTTTACATTCTCTTCCTTTTCTAACATTAAACCAAGTTTTAAAAACTATCTGGTTTTCAAATCTGTATTATAATGTTGCTATCAAATTATTTGATCTTATTAACATTAGGCTATGTTTTACATTCATGTTATTATAAGAATACAATAAATATTTGCTTATATTTATGCAACTTCTGTTATCTTATGTATTTCATGACTGATTTTTTTTCTAACCATATCTTTATTCATATATATTCACATCTGAATTAACTCTCAGTCACCTACAGTTTCAGTTCATATATGTACGTGGCTATGTGAGAGGAATTTTTTCTAGGAATATTGACATATAGTTTGTCTACCTTCTTTTTCTTACTCATAGTCAATAATTTGGCTTGGTATAGAAATATTTGGTCATAACCTGCTCCACATGAAACTCTACATATAGTATCTTATTATTATTCAGGCATGCTGTGATTTACAATAAAAATCTAAAGCTCTTTTCACACTTGAAGTGTATTTGTTGTTTTATGTATATGGAACTTTTTTTTTTAGTAAACCTGGCACTTAATATATTTGGGTTTTACTCCTTAATTTGAGGATTATTTAGTCAGTTAATTTTTAAAGCTTCAGCATGAAGCCTTGGAAACAGGACACTTGTCTTCCCCCATTGCAGTAATTCTACTCTTTCTAATTATCTGTTCTTTATCAGATAATTTCCATTATGGTTGGGAAGAGCTTCTCCTATTCTCTCATATTTGTTCTTCATAATTTTCATTTTATGTTTACAATGATAATACCTTTTACTTCACTGATGTGGTTATACAGAAGTTTATCTGCTTTACTCTGCCTCACCTCTACCTTAAAGTCAGAGGTGATAGTTTTGATCCTATGCAGGGTATTTTAATTTCATAAAATGAGACACATAGACTATTTTTTAAATTTATGGGTTTTGCTTATTTATTTATAGGTAAAATATAACCTGTAAAACAAGAATTTTGCCCTGATTTTATTCTTAGTGTGTTTATCTTTATCCTTTCCAAACTCTGCTTTTTCTCTTATTTTTGTAAGGCATGACAGTCTATTTGCACCATATTTTCACCTTTGTTAGTTATTTTTGTATTACAAACCTTTATAACAATACATGACAAAGAATGTCTTTCTTAGTAAGTTTTGTTTAATGAAAAGCCCAGGAAACATATCACCATGATATCATTGCCCAGTGTAATTTATTGCATACATTTATGTTCACACCAAAATATTTGGAAGTATAGAATACTTGTATAAAGTGTCTCAGATAAAAAGCAAAGGGCCCTGACCAGTGGGGCAAACAACAAGTTGAGACCAAGAATGCTGAACAACTAAAATAAACAATCAATTCTGCTAGTCAACAATTTCCTCTTCTGATCTTCAAGTCCTGACCTACAGGTATAACCGTCATTGTACATTTCAGTGCACAAACCCCATAAGTGAATTCCAAAAAATACAATGTCCTCCTATTTGAAATGAATTTTCAGAACTATATTAGATACAATCGAAGCTGCCTAGGCAAATGAATATTTACCACTCAGAACTGTTGATTAAAAAATTGGGATTAATAAGACTGTATAACTTTCATTCAAAATAAAGTAGCTAAGTATAAATGATATGCCAAAACTATGGGTCTATTTCTATGGTTTTTATGAGATTTATAAATCAGATTTATAAAAATGTTATTACTTCCAGAATATCTTTAATCTTAATACATTTTTCTTCCTGAATAGTCTGATAAGACCCATGAAAGTAATATAAGTTCTCAAAAGAGCAAATATTTGAAGGAATTATTAATATTAAATAAAACCCATTTTCCAAGTGTGTCATCAAGACATGTAATCTAGAGAATAACATTAGATTTAATATTCTCCATACCTGTGGCAGTAGGCATTATTGATCCACTCTCTACATGGGATTTTATATTAGTGGGCTCAAATGAATCATAGGCTAGGTTTTTCCTGCTGTATCTGATATTAGGGAGATTTTATTAGAACTTGATGAAATATATTCCATAGTTAGTACAGTTGATTAATGCATTTTCCTCAAAAAGTCATGTTTGAGTTCAATTTCTTTGGGATATATCTCTATATCATTGTCTACAATGATCTACTAATCCCAAGCAATCCATCAAATGTAGTAGTACCCAATGTCATCTGTGGAAATTAGATGTAGAGTGATTTAGCTGAGTTACCAAGAGTAGTACCATCTGGTTATGTGTCTGTAGTCTCATGAAATATCATAGGTGAATTCCCTGCATTTCAGAAAATTCATGATTTAAGATATTGAGACTCCCATTAAATAAAATTATATAAACTTCATTTCAGTTTATTAATTTTTAAAATTAAAAACAGAAAGGTTTAACTAGTAACCATGTTTATAGTTTCCTGGCCAATACAGTCTCTCCTTATAGATAATATACATAGACAAATAATCAAGAGCTTATTTGCTGAATTCTAATCAAGAAAGTTAATTTTTACATGTTAAAGATTTATTTATAACATCACATTTTAAAAATCTGGTGTACTTTACTATTGGCATGAATATTGAAGAGAAATGGATATTGATGTCTGTTATTAAGATCAACCAGTCTTCACCAGAGGGTCATTACATGTAGTCTCTATGATAATCTTTTAGTTTTCCAAGCTGAAAATATGCTTGTTTCTAACTATTTCTCTACACTTGTCAGTTAAATTATGTACTAGTCTTGCTCTTGCATCTACATTACTGTTCTCATAAGCTAAGTGTATATATTTATGATTCAATTATTTGCATGTTCTGCTATTCAGTTAGCAGAAGCAAATTTTATTCCCTTATTTTCACTTTGCTGGGGGCATGTATGTATAAGGGGTAAGGGAGTGGAGTATCATCTGTTCAATATACAGCCGTGTGGAAACAAGTATTTTACAACACTGAAATTTGGCAACTTTTTATCGTATACTAGTATATTCTATGTGAGTTTTCACATGAGTAGATTTTGTTCACTTACTCATCTGGCACCTGTTTTTTCTTTTTCTTTCTTTTTTTTTTGTACCTCAAATTTGTATGAGAAAATATTCATAGAACATTTTTTATTCTCTGAAAATTTTAATAAAAGTTAAATATGAACACAAACAAAAATGCAAGGGAAAATTCACCCCCTGATCATCTTATTACTTCCTTATCTCTAAATTCTGACACTCTCCCACAAAAATTTTATCTAAATACTTTGTACCCTTCACCCAATTTACGCACTTGGCATGAAGGATAATTGACAATATTCAATTATCATAGTGCAAGTTTATTTTTATAAACGACACTATGGAAGTTAAAAATTCAACTGTGTATTGTCTATATTCAAAGATTACATGTGTCTATATATGTGTATGTGTGGGTATATATACATGTGTAAAAGTGTATATACATATATATGTATATCTAAATACATATGTAAACTTTGAATATATATAAATTAAATATTGAGTGTATATACATGTGTAGTATAATATTGCTAAAATCTATCAGTTTTATTATATGAGGAATCATTCATAGTTCTTTCCTCAATGAAACTTTGCCTTTCAAAGTGTCATTCACTTTGGCTAAAAAAACTAATAGCTCCTTCTGGTCTTTATTTTAAGTGTACTTAAAATTATTTCCTTAATGCACCTGAAATCTTCCTTCACTTAACTGCATATTTATTATGTCTCTGATACCATCAATCAACACATACTTCAGAGTCCTTTTAACCTCCCTAGTGGGAGAACATACTGCACAGCCCCTGTGTTGTCCACCTCTACACTGCAGAGCCCTTGGAGCTACTATATGGATAGGGGATGCTCTATTGCTCTACTATTTGCAGCCTCAATCATATTTTTTATTGCTTAGAAACACGTGGTATTCACAATGTGCAGGCAGTTAAAGACAGGAAATATTGTACACTAATAACGATGAAGCCGCATTCTGTATCTGTGTGTCTCTCTTTTTTCTCCCTTTCTCTTTCCCTCCCTCCCTCTTTTCTATGCTCTTCTCTCTCTCTCTCTCTCTCTCTCTCTCTCACACACACACACACACACACACACACACACACAGAGAGAGAGAGAGAGAGAGAGAGAGAGAGAGAGAGAGAGTGTGTGCGTTTAGAGAGGGTTTTTAAAATCAAATATTAATTGAATGAATTTTAGGAGTTGATAAATTATTTTACATTTTCAGCATATATTTGTAACCCAGTGAGTTGAGCCTATTAGATCCATAAATACAGGGGTATTGACACAAGGAAATCGATTATGTCATGTGGGAGAGCCCTATAACAAGTATATATTCCTTTAAAATGATTCTGTCCCCTAGGAACACCAGTGAAGAACAAAGCAGGATTCTGGAATTCAATGAATTGATATGCTTCTCTTGTTATGAAGCCTCTGCTTGACCCATCCTCCAGAAATATAGGAAAGGATAGTTAGAGTACAAGAGAAATGGGAACCAAGAACAATTGACACACAGCAAGATGGAATTCTATGAAGCTCCATAATTAGTACTGAGCACTACTGTTAGCCATTAACTGTTGGAAAAGGTAGGGATATATGCACGTAATCTTTTCTGACTTACTACATCTTCAAGAAGGTAAGTGATCAGGTTATGTCCTGAGTTCTATACCTTTAGTTTACAAATAGACTAGTTTTAGAATATTTTAATTTTATGAAGAAATTGAGCAGAAAGTGCAGTGTTTCCATATGTCTTCTCTCTTCCCCTCAATTTTCTCTATTATGAATATTTTACTTAGTGTGGGTAATTGTCACAACTGATGACCTTTTATTTATACACTGTTTTGAACTAATGTCCATAATGTGTATTAGGATACACTCTTTGTATTGTAAAGTTCTTTGGGCAATATTGTATGGAAAATCCACTACCTGAAAATTCCCAGTGCTCCATTACTTATTTCTCCCACTCTTCCTTCAAGTCCCTGAAAACCGCTGAATTTTACTCTTCTGTTTCGCACAATTTCATCTAGTTGGAATCTTACAGAATTTAACATTTTTGGTCTACTCCTTTCACTTTGCAATGTCAATTAAAAGTTATTCTATGTCTTTTCATTCTGATATAATTCATTTCCTTTTACTGCTGCATTATATCTCATTGTATGGACAAACCTGTTTGCTTATCCATTCACCTACTAAGGACATCTTTGCTGTGTCTAGTTTGGGGAAATGATTATTGTATATGCTATTGATATATAATATTTATATGGACATAAATCTTTAGATCATTTGCCTAAATGCCTATTGGTGCTGTGCTAGGTCCCATAGTAAAACTGAGTTTATAAGAAACTACCAAACAGTTTTCTAAGTGGTTGCTCCCTTTATATCGCCACCAGTAATGAACAAGAGTTTTGTTTGCTCCAAAGACTGGTCACCATTTGATGTTGTTAGAATTTTGCCTTTTAGCCATTCAAATAGATACGTGGTGATGTTCCACTGTTACTTTAATTTGCAATTTCACAATGATTGGTAGTGTGGAACATGTTATCCCAGCTTGCTTTTCATTCATGTCTTTTTTATTAAGATACATAAATCGTTTCACCACTTTTTCACAGGTTTGTTCTCACGCTGTTGAGTTTCAAGTTCTTTTGTATATTTTGCATACAAGACATTTAGACGAGATAAATGTTTCAAATATCTCTTATTCTGTGATTTGACTTCTTATGCTCAATGTATTTCATAGAGAAGATATATTTAGTTATAATGAAATCCAACACATTCTTTTTTTTTTCTTTTTCTTTTTTCTCTTTCATGGAGTGTCATTTTGGGTATACCTAGGAAGTTATTGCCAAACTGGAGCTCATCTGGATTTTTTTCCTTTTTTATCTTCTAGAAGTATTATAATTGTGCATTTCACACTTAGTTCCACAATTCATTTTGGGTTATTCCCTATGAAAGCTAGGAGATCAACAAATGCTTTTTTCCTTTTTCATGTACATGTTGAATTATTTTCAGCACCATTGGTTGAAAACATTCCTCTCCATTCACTAACCACTGCTCCATGCTCAAAGTTGTCTACATTCACGAGTCTATTTTTATCTTCCCATCCTATTTATTCACTTATTTGTATGTTCTTTTATGGTCATGATTACTGATTCTTTATAATAAGCCTTGGTTAGGAAGAATCATTTTTACAAATTTTTCATCAATATTGTGTTTGGCTATTCTGTATCTTTCACCTTTGATGTGAAATTTATGATTATTTAATCACATCGACATAACTTGCTAAAATTTAGAGTTCGTTTAATCTATAAATCAAAAAGGTAAAACAATATTGAGTGTCCATGTCCATGAACAAAGATTATCTCTGCATTTATTTAATTTTATTCAATTTCTTTCATCAGAATTTTGTATTCTTCCTCATATAAGTCCTATACATATTTTAGTAGATTTATACCTACGTATTTTTTGCCCTCCCTTAGTGGTTTTTCTTTTTTTTTTTTTATTCATTGTACACAAATAGGGTACAACTTTTCATTTCTCTGGTTATACACGAAGTAGAATCACACTATTTCACTTATCAGAGAAAACATTCGGCCTTTGGTTTGGGAGGTTGGCTTATCTCATATGATATTCTCCAACTCCATCTATGTACCTGCAAATGCCATAATTTTATTCTTATTTATGACAACAATATTTCATTGTGTATATATCCCACAGTTTCTTTACCCATTCATCTGTCGAAGGGCATCTATGTTAGATCCACAATCTAGCTATTGTGAATTGAGTTGCTATAAACATTGATGTGGCTATGTCACTGTAGTATGCTGATTTTAAGTCCTTTGGGTATAGGTCAAAGAGTGGGATAACTGGGTCAAATGGTGGGTCCATTCCACGTTTTCTGAGGAATCTTCATACTGCTCTCCAGAGTGGCTACACTAATTTACAATCCCACTAGCAAGTATGAGTGTACCTTTCTCCCTACATCCTTGCCAGCACCTATTGTTACTTGTATTCTTGATAATAGTCATTCTAATTGGGGTGAGATTAAATCTTAGGGTAGTTTTGGTTTGCATTTCTCTTATGACTAGAGATGTTGAACGTTTTTCTACATATCTGTTGATTGCTTGTAAATCTTCTGTGAAGTGTCTGCTCAGTTTCTTAGCCCATTTATTGATTGGATTATTTGTATTTTTGATGTAAAGATTTTTGAGTTCTTTCTAAATTCTAGAGATTAGTGCTCTATCTGAAGTGTGGGTAGTCAAGATTTTCTTCCACTCTGTAGACTCTCTCTTTATATTGTTGATTGTTTCCTTTGCTGAGACTCTCTGATGTGTTTTTATTTTGTATTTTTCTTTTTTGTGGTGGGGGATTAATGTAAATTGTATTGTTTCTTTTACAAATTCCAGGTGTTCATTGCCATGTAGGAAATTCCAGCCATTCTTTGGGTACAGTAAACCATGCTATTCCTGTGTGTTAACCCTGTATCTCACAGTCTTACTGTAATGGCTTATTACTTGTAAGTTTTTTCTGCATTGACTCTTTGATATTTTCTACGTAGATAATCACATCATCTATGAAGAAAAACAGTTATTTCTTCCTAATATTTACCTTTATTTCATTCTCTTGAATGAAATAAAGTTAGCTAGGACTTCCAGTACAATGTCAAGAGTAGCTACAGAAAACTTTCTTGCAAATTTTCCCAACTTCTGAGAAAAGTGTGTATTTTCCCAGTGTTTAAGTACGAAATGGGGCTGAAGACTTTCTGTATGTTTTCTTTATCAAGTTGAGGACGTTCTTTCCATTCTGAGTTTGCTGAAAGTCTTTATCATGAATAGATATTGAACTTTTCCAAATGTCTTTTTCTGTGTCTGTTGATATAATTATTTGGCTTCTAATCTTTGATCTGTTACTGTGATTGTTGATTGCAATAAGTGATTTTTAAATGTTAAGCAGACTTGTGGACCTGGAATTAATTCCACTTGGTTTTGATGAATAATTATTTACATATACTATTGGATCCAATTTATCAATATTTTTGAAAATTTTCAAAACTATGTTTATGAGAAAAATTTTTCTTTTTGTTCTTATAGTGTCTTTGCATGGTTTTGTGTACACATACAAATATACATACATATATATGTATAAAATGACTTCAGTAAATTAATTTTGATGAGTATAATAGATAATGTACTTCAAGGTCAATTGCAGTGTTGGGAATTCAGTTAATAGTCAATAAGCTGCATCATTTATAATAATTATTAGAGCACTGTCTGGTAATATGATGTACTGCTACTTAATTCAATTGCCATTTTCTTCAATTTGGAATAAGAATTCAGTGTTTATTGTGGAGGCAGAAAGACAAATGTCATCCTATTTCCAACACTTAGTAAATACTAGTTGTTTAAACTGATCACATACTTAAACTGTCTCAAACACAGTTTCTCATTGAAAATGGGAATGATAATAGTCCCAGACTCTCTGTGAAGGCTAAAGTTAAATAGATAACACATGTCATAGACTTTGGACATCACAGGTCACAGGAAGTGATCATCACATGTAAGCTTTTGTCATTTTCTCTCCTCTAGCATGAGCAATTATAGGGAGATCTTTTCTGAGGTTACCTCCAGTTTTGAGAATTTTGTTATTTTTCTTTCATTAAAAACAAGTATAAGAGCTTAACTATGTATAGGGTTTAGGCTTCATTGAGTACAAGGAGCCCCATTAGTGGGAAGAGGGGGAATTTAGATCTGACTCTTCCATAATCTCTGTGCCAACACTTTTTGAACAGGGCAGGATTCAATATTGATGCTTTGTTTCTGTCTTATCTACACTAGACAAAAAAGGCCTAAAGGAATAGGTCTCTGGGTTCATATTTCTGTATTTTCAAACATTCTTTAAATACAGTGTACCTTGTATGCTCCTCAAAAATGGAAAGGGAAATAATGATATTCTCATGATCTTGTTTCAAAGGTAGAAGAAAATTTGTTTTTATTAAGAATGCAAAGTAAGACTGTTTTCCTTTGAGGAAAAAAATAATAAAATTTGTCATAACTATTTGCATTGTTAAACCAGAGGCTGAAATACAGAAAGGCCCTACATGGCAATGTCCCTGCAGTGCTGACAATCACTCTATGTTCCCTTTAATCCCTGTGTCATGTTTATAAATTCCTCTTAATTATGTTAATGAATTGTTATATTTTATAGATTGTTTGCTGTAAAGCATACTATATATGAAATTAAAAATAAGATATATTTGCAGTTATATATAACATATACACATGATGAGGTCTGACAAGCTTAATTTCTCTTAATTTTAAAACTACCAAGATTCAAACACCTCAGTAATGAAAGTCTTTTTGGAGGTGATAGGATTTTACACTCAAAAGTGTGGGTAGTTATGTGTGTTGTGTGTGGAATGGAAAAGATATACTAAAGAATGGAAAGATATACTAAATTCAGGTTATGAGAGATTTTGGGTAATTTAACCAAAGGAGGTCGCAACTTGCCAAGAAGTGTTTTAAATATAATAAAAATATCTGACACAAAATGACAGTATATAAACAAGGGTAAATTTTTTGCAAGTATGTTCATGAATTTTTGGAATATTGTTCTAGATACCTTTATGTATTACTGAAGTTAAAAGAGTTATTTTTGTAGTCAAGAAACTCAGAATCTATTAGGAGAAAAAGTGAAAAATCACCACATCACAAAACATAATGATACATCCTATAGTTGAAATACTTACCCAACATATAGTGTTTATATGTATGAGAAGTAGAGAGCAGGGGTCTTAAAACAAAATAGATGAGGGAAAAATGTGCTTCTGAGTTCTATTACATCGATGGGAGTTCTCTATGGTTGAGTGCTAGTATGCTAGCCGTTTTGAAAAAAAAAATTCAAGGCAAAAGTAACAAGTTGTGAAAAGTGTGGAGTTCTGGAATTTTTTAGCAAATAAATGGAAAATATTTTACGTGTTCAGAACACATTTTTTATGACTTGATAGTGGTAAGGTAAAACTGCAAGTGCACTAAAGGGAAATCCTGCCAGGTTATGTCAGCCAATAGTAAAGCTAGCAGACATATTTTCACTCTGTGGGCCAATTAAGTGAGTGTGATGTTAGGAGAAGTGAATGTTAGAAAGATAATTCTCTTGTGTCACCAAACGTAGAAAATCCTGTCTTTCATATCAGGATACTTGGCAATAACCTTTTAACAAAATTTACTTCAACTGGAAAAGTATGTACTTGTTCAACTCTCATTAATCTTGGTATAGAATGTCCACAAGTTCTGGGTTATTCCAGTCCCTGAAGAAACTGTAACAGACAGGAAGGAAGAAATGTTCTTCCACTAAGTGTGATATGTCGGTCTGAGTCTTGAGAAATGATGGGTTCTTGAAAGTTTCTTCTGCCAGATTAAAGACACTTGCCACAGTATTCCAAAGGAGAAAGAAAATATCAGTGGTATTATCTTATCAACCACTAAGTCTGAAAGTGAGGAATGATCAATCATGCATTTGGAGCTTAATTATGGGGTGAAGGTCTCTCTGATCACCTTTCCTAATGAGTCTTTACTGTTGAGAATGCTGTATTAACATAAGGAGAAGCTCACCCTTCAAAGTTGAAAAGACTCTAGGAATAACATTTCTAAATTGCTTCTATCTTAAGTAAAACATACAAGGATTTTTTGGAATAAAATAAATACTGGCAATGTATGTTTTTTTTTTTTTAATAACTCTGACTTCTTTGGTCAATGTCAGATGGATAAAATAAGTTAATACTCAATAAGGAGAAACACCCCTGATATTTGGCAAACACTATTCTAAACTAAAGGGTTTGTTCATTTCTTACAAGGATGCATAAATTTTGGGGGGAAAGCAACGTATCAGTCAAAGACAATTAGAGGTATTTAGAAAGTAGTAACAACTCAAAAACAAATGTGACCTGATGTGGCAGAATTCCAGGGTGGAATTCCAGAGCAGCATTAAAGGAAGGATTAGCTGAGATCCTGCCACTGAAGAATGCAGGACATGGAAAAGCAGGGTAACTCCCCCATTACCCCTGTGTCTGTTATCTCTGCCTGCTTAGAAAACTCAATTATGTGTTGTAGGTTAAATCCCAAACAAACCTTACCTAGGTATTCTATTCTACATAGTGTTGACTGATGTCACTAGATACAAGCAGCTGGTGTCTGGGTTGGACCACAGGATCCAATATGACTGGGACAACTTAAAGCCTGGGTTCATCTTCTTCCTTGTGCTCCCTCTATCAGGGCATTAGTTGTTCTTCTATGGCAGCACAGGCATCCAAGAAACCAAGACAGATGCAAACGGTCTACTTAAAGTCCAGGTTTAAAATTAATATGGTATTTATTATATCCCCTTATCCCAAGTCTACACCTGGAAGAGACAAGGGAGGTTGACCATATTTCTCAATGAAAAGAGTGTCAAATAATTTGTGAATATTTTGAATGTACCCTAGGCCCACAAGTCAGAAGCAAGAGAGGTGACTAGCAATACTTGGAAGGAACCAGGAGAAGATAAATATGATAGAATAGCTCTCTAGGTTATATTCTAGGTTGGTCATCTCAAATCCAACTTCCACTGGACAGAATAGAGAGCAAATGTTCCAGGAGTCACTTCCACTTTTGTCCTCCAAATATAGAGGGCTGAAGGGGCAAAGAGAAATAAATGTCTGAAGAGAGTTGGACATGCAGAGAGGAGAACATTTTAGATCCTCTTCACCATGAAGAGTATTCAGCAATTCAACAAATATGTGAGCTTATCCAAACACCTTTAGTGTAATAATGAATTAGCTTTCAAAAATACGATTCTGCTTTAAGACATAAGGAAAGTCACTTCAGCATATATCTGGAATAAGTCATTGTGGTTGAAAGTACGGAGCTGGGAGAATAAAGACAAATGTTTACAGTTGTAGCTTTTCTGGATAGAGTATATTGAACACTAGTAAGTACCAAATTATTAAGCTAAATATAGAGGCCAATTGCCTCATAATACAGCCAATTAAAAAATGTGAATTAAAGATGTATAACTGTCAGAGCGTGTTCCAAATGGAAAGAATAGACTGAGTAATGAAGGACTAATAGAAGAAGCAATATCTAATTATCAACTTGATTTGAAAAGGTAGTAAACAGTTACTGGACATCATAAATTTAAGGACACTCATGCCAAGACAAATTGTAGAATAGCTTCAGAATGTCTATTATAAAGAAATATAATTAAAGTCCAACAGTCAGAAAATAAAGATACCGACTAAGGAACTGAATCACCGCATCTTGGGATATTGGCACACAGAGATCAAGAGCACAGGTAAAAGCCAGTAGGTGTGGTGTATTTTGACATATCATACATACATGGGGTGTAACCTGTTAGAATTTGGGTCCCATTCTTGGGGTTGAACATGATGTGGAGTTATACTGGTTATGTAGTTATATATAAGCATAGGAAAGTTATGTCCATTTCTGTCTACTGTCATGTATATCTAAGAACAACAAATTTTAAAAATGACTTTTTCAAAAATAAGTAAATAAATAATAAATAAAAGTTAAAAATTGTTTATAAAACCAGTTGGTAGAGTTGATTCCATCCCCACCATTTCATACCCATGCAACATGGGGCAATTAACTGTGCCCCAGTTTTCTTAGCTATAAAATGAGGATATCTACTTGTCTTATTAGTTGCAGGTAGGATCATGAAATTAGGCATTATTTGTAAATTAATGGAATATGCTTTAGTATTAGTACACAGTAAGATTTTGTTGTCATGATTGATTATAAATATTTTTAGCAATATCATTTGTAAGAGGACTTGGAGGACTAGGAGAATTGTTCAGAAAAATCAATATTCTCAAGTACAGAAGATGCTGTAAGATCGGATGCTGGCCAAAACCAGATCAGACTACAAGCATCTAAACAAAGCTTTATTGGGATTAGCTCTCAGGCGAGATTCACCTGTCCACCATGGTAAAGGGCCAGGGTAGTTGCACCACAGCTCCGGCCCGGCTGCGTTTTTATAGTACGGGATAGTGGGAGAAGGCTTGAGGGTTTCGGGTCCCCCTGGGGTTGGCTGGAGATCCTGCAGGGACTTGTGTCCCTCTGGGATTGACTGGAGACTCTGTTGATTGATGGGCGGTTGCAAGACGCCACTAGGTTTTATCTGTTAGTGTCTGATTAGTTGTTCTTTGCCCTGCCCCCATTCAGTTGCCTCAGACCTCCTTAACAGATGCAGTTCTTCAGAGAAAAAATATGGAATACAGGCAGAATACTGCAGATGAACTAGTCAATGATAACTGCTGTGACTTCAAAGTGTCATCCAAAGGCCCATATGTTGAAGCTGTGGTTCCCCAGTCTGTGAAACTATTGTGAGAGAGTGAAACCTCTGGAAGGTGGGCTCTAGTCAAAGGAAGTTGGGTCACTGGGGGTCATCCTCTATAAGGCAATATTGGGCCCTGATCCCTTCCTGATTCTCTTTTTTTGGCTTCCTGGCCACCATGAGATGAACAGTTCTCTTCCACCATGTGCTCGCACCATGATGTAAAGTGCTTCTGCAGGTCCAAGGTAACCAGGTCAAGTGACCATGAACTGAAACCTCTATACTTTGAGCCAAAATAAACCTTTTCTCCTTTTTATTTATTATCTTAGGTATTTTGTCATAGCAACAGGAAACAGAGTAACACAATGGCTGAAGAAATAAGTAAAACTTACAGTGACTAAAATAAGATAAAGTTGTTAACAATTAAAGTTTTATAACAGCAGGAAACTAAAATTCCTGATGTTATTATCACAAAATTTTGGAAGATGTAGGTCAAAAAAATATAAATTTTAGTTAGGACTAGAAATAATAATACACTGTATAATTAAAGATTGAGATAAAAAGCAAGATATTTTGGAAGATGTTGGAAGAGGGATTTTAAATTTCAGTTAAATAGGACTATAGATAATGACATATTGTATATTTAAAAATAAGAAAAAACCAATTTTATGTCTTTATTAGCAGAAACTCCAATACAATAAAGTTCACGTATATAAAATATACCTTTAGCATCATAATCATTGGGATAAAACTGAAAACTTTTTCTCTAAAATCTGGTATAAAGTAAGAATGTCTACTTTTACCACTGCTCCTCAATATATTAGAAGTTCTAGCCAGAGTAATTGGGCAAGTAAAAGAAATAAAAGGTTTCTAAATTGGAAGGAATTGGTCCACATATCTAACTTAATGACAAGCACTCTCATAGAAAACCTAAAATACTCTTCAAGAAATTGCTAGAACTAATATATTGGATAAAATTGCAGGATTAAAGATCAACATAAAAGTTCAGCTGTGTTTCTATTCACCAAGAGAACTCTAACAGAAAGAGAAATTAAGAAAACAATTTCATTTTCAATGACAAGAAGAAGAAACTATTTCGAATTTAACTCAATCAAGAAGATGAAATATCTGTACACTAAAAATTAGAATACACCCATGAATTTAAAAATGACACAAATAAAAGGAATCAAATAACATGTCCATGTAATAGAATAATTACTACTGTTAAAATGTCAATACAACTTGAAGTGATGTGAAGATTCGAGGCATCACTTTCAAATCTGTAATGTCACTCTTCACAAAAGTAGAAAAAGAAACCTGAAATTCATATGGAACCACAAAAGACCTTGGATAGTCAAAACAATCTTGAGCAAAACGAACAAAGCTGAAGACCTCATCCTCTCTGACTTCAAATTACATTGCACAGCTATAGTAATCAAAACTATGTTGCTGACTTAAAAGCAGACCCATAGACCATGAGGACAGAAAAAGATAAGCCATAAATATACAAGCATTTACCATCAACTATTTCTCAACGGAGTTGCCAAGAACACACAATAATAAACGTATCATCTTTTCAGCAAATGGTGCTGGGAAAACATATCAAAAACTGAACTTAGATCTGTATCTCTCACTATTTACAAAAATCAACTAAAGTGGAGTAAAAACTCAAATATAAAACTTGAAACTGTAAACCTCCCTGAAGAAAAAATAGGGAAAACTTTTGTTGACTTTGGTCTTAACAATGATTTCTTGGATATGACACCAAAAGGCACAAGTAACAAAAGAAAATTAAGTAGGCATGCTATGTTATGTTAAATTAAACTAAAAGCTTCTGCACAACAAATGAAGCAATGAATAAAAGAATATCCTACAGAATAGAAAAAAATTTGCAAACTATAAATGTTAGGGCATTAATCTCCAAATTTATATACCTTCAGTAAAACTCATGATTAAAAATACAAGTAATCCTACAATAAATGGGTGAAGGACCTAATTTGATATTCCTGAAAGAAAGAATCTTAGATGAAAAAATGCATGAAACATCTATTCATCATTGAAATGCAGAGCAAAACCCACAATGCAATACCAGCTTACATCTTTAATGTTGATTATTACATCTTTTTTTTTTAAAGCAAAAACCATAACAAACAAAAAATAACAAGTGTTACTGGGCACAGTGGTACATGCCTATACTCCCAGTAACTCAGGAGACTAAGGCAGGAAAAATCATATATTTGAAGCCAGGCTCAGCAATTTAGCGAAGCCCTAAGCATCTTAATGAGATCTTGACTCAAAATAAAAACTAAAAAGGACTGGAGATGTATCTCAGTAGTAGAGTGTCACTGGGTTCAATGCCAGTACCAAAAAGAAAAGAAAAAAGGAAGGAAAGAAAACAAGTATTGCTTCACTCATGCAGAAAAAGCAAGCTTTTTACATTATTGGTGAGATTGTAAATTAAGGCTGGCATTATGGAAAATAGCATGAAGTTTTCTCAAAAAAATTTAAAAATAATTCCCCATATGATCCAGCAATACTGTTCTGGAATATATACCTGAAGAAATTAAAAAGAGGACTTCAAAGAAATATCTACATCCCTATATTCTTTGCAGTTCTATTTGTAATAGACAAGACATGGAAACAACCTAAGTATCTTTTGACAATTGAAAGGTTAAAAAATGTATAGTACATACATTTAATGCAATATTATCCAACCTTAAAAAAGAAGGAAATCCTGCCATTTGCAACTGTATAGACATAGCTAGAGGGCATTATACTTAGCAAAATAAGTGAGACATGGAGGAATACTGCATGATCTTACTTTTATAGGGAATGTAAAGTACTCAAATTCATAGAAACGCAGAGTGAAATGAGTGCTGCCAGACGCTGAGGGAAAGAAAAATAGTGCCATCCTGGTTACAGGGTACGAAGTTTTGCTTATGTGAGACAAACACCATGGAGACCATAATTTTAAAAGTACTCAAAAGTATATTGTATTATATCCTTAAAAATCTGTTAAGAAGACTGATCTTAAGTTCAATCTCATCCCCACCACTCTCACATGACAGATATGTAGAGATGATAGACATGTTAATTAGCTGGAATGTATTGATCATCTTATAATGTGTACAAACATGCAAGCATTAAGCTGCATACCTTAAATATATAAAATACTTGTATATTTTAAGCTGTTAAAAATCAAAAGCATGGAGCTAACAAAACATATACAAGATCTATTATGAGAATTACAAGATTCTACTAAAAGAAATCAAAGAAGATTTAACTAAACTGAGAGAAAATCATGAATTGAAAGAGTCTATGTCTTCAGATGTCAATTTTTCCCTAAAAGTAACCATCAAAATTTCAACGAGCTATTTTGTGGTTATCAACAAACTGATTGTTACATTTATATGGAAGAACAAAATACAGTACAGTCAGCACATTGCCATAGAAGATGAACTTTGGAGGACGGTATCATCCAATTCGACTTACCATAAATCTACAGGGATCAAGACAGTGTGATATTGCTAAAACAGCAGCCACGTAGATCAGCTTAATAGGTTAAAGAACCCAGAAACAGAGCTAAATATATATAACAAACTGATCTTGGATAAAGGATAGGAAGCAATTCACTAGAGAAAGGAAAGATTTTGAACAAATGATACAATATATAAAAAATCACATATAAAAATCAAAATCTATCTAGATGCCTTTCACAAATGTTGAACTTAAAATATATCATAGACATGGAAGTAAAATGCAAAATTGTAAAATCTTTAGACTACATTAGAGAAGAAAATCTAAGTGACCTTGGATTTAACAATGAGTTTTTAGATACAACATAAAAAGCTCAATGAAAGACAAATAATATATTGAACTTCAGTAAAATTAAAGCCTTCTTTTCTATGAAAGACACTATCAAGTGAATAATAAAACAAGTCATATACTGGTAGAAAGTATTTTCAGAACATATATTTATTAAGCCTTATATACAAAATATAAAAAGAACTTTAAAAAACAAGACTACAAATATATCAATGGTCAGAGGATTTCAATAGACCTCTAATCAAAGAAAATGACAAATGAGCACCTAAAAAGATATTTAATTTGGCATTATGAAGTGTCAAGATAAAACCAAACGAAATTCTGCTATATTCTATTTAAATTTCTAAAATTTAAAAAAAAAATGACCATACCAAATGGTGAAAATGATGCAGAACGGCAGGAGCTGATGAGAATACAAAATATCACAACTGTTTTAGAAGAGAGTTTGGCAGTTTCTTGCAAGGATAAATTACACCATGCAATTCAACATTTATACTCTGTGCTATTTATCTATTTGATATGAAACGTTATGTTCATGCACAATTTGAAAACAAAAAAATGTCTATAGCAACTTTATTCATAATTATGAATAAAGAAACAACCATAGTGACCTTCAATGGGTGAATAGATAAGTGAGCTGTTGTACATCCAAATAATGAAATGTTACTTTGTAATGGAAAGAAATTATCTGTCAAGTTATTAAAGGACAGGTAGGAAGTTTAAATGTATACTTCTTTGTGAAAGAAGCCAATCTGAAAAGGCTACATATTGTATTGTTCTGTTTATATTACATTTTAGTACAGGTAAAACTTTCGAGATAACTAAAATATCAGTGGCTTTTAGGAAAGTAGGGAAAGATGTAAGTTATGCATAGGTGAATGAAGTACAAGAGATTGAAATGTAAGGGCAGTGAAGCAATTTTGTAGAATATTCTAGTGGTGAATAAAATACAATGTTTTCTAAAATCCATACAACTTTATAAGATGAAGACCAACCTTAGAAGGTGCAAATTAAGAAAAAAAAAAAAAAAACCTATGCAGCAGTTCAGGGAAACCCAGGAATGTAACAAGAGAATCTATATCTAACTGTTCTACAAATATATTAACTACACTGATGGACCAGAGGACAGAAGTGCAGACTAAGTAAAAATGAGTGGAATTTGCCATGAGTATAAAGATAGAAGGAAATTCCCATAAGTACTATATTTTAATAGTTAAAGTTATTTAGCCTAGGTTAACAATTCAGAAACTGCCTATACATGCATATCGAAATTCAATAATTCAGTAAATGATGACACATAATGGGAACCAGGTTTCTCACAGTTCAAGAGTGAATTTACAAATCAATAACAGGAGGAATCTGGAAGGATCTATGTGGCAATAGGATATGTATACAAACATCTGTAGGAGGTCACATTTAACCATATGTAGATTCAGAGGGCTACATTTAGAATAATTATAGAAATTTTCATATATTGACAGCAGAATACATACATGGATTTTTTTGTTCCATCAGCTGAGAGAGACTAAGAGAAATGACATACTTATAGGAATAAGTATATCTAATAACCAGATCTTGCCATATAATACCAATTTCAAAAGTAAGGACTCCTTGAGAAATGACTGCATTCAACACAGGAGCAGAAAAACACAAGTTGATTCTTGAGTATCTTATATTGCAAGAATGTATGACAGGACTCAAATATCTAAGTAAATAAATAAACACAGGAATAACCACGGATTGTGGTATATCATAGGGGTACAGAAGGCAACACAATGGCCAAATCTGGAAAAAAATTGGAGCAACAGAATAGTGAAAATAGTATTGGATTATAACCTTAGATATAAAATGAAGGATTTAATAAATTAATAAATGTTGGAATGGGAAATACTTCTCCTGAAAAATAATGGCAAATATATTATGTTGACACTCAATCCTAATGTAGAGTGAGCATGATTTCATAGTCTTGAAGGATTGGATCACACATAGTGACTCCTTTCCAAAGAGAACACTACAGAAGAGCTGGGGGAGGGGTAGTAAGTCTATAGAGAAGAAACGTGACACACCCACCTCCATCAGGTAATCTAGATCCACATCAATAGTCACAAATCAGGTTAATAATACACAAGCCTTTTCTCATTAGGTGGAAAGGGCACTTTCCTTCTATAGTTTTCTTCCAGAAACCCAATCTAGTCATTAGAAAAACATCAGACAAGTTTCAATAAAGGTACATCCTAAAATATATAGCTCACTGTCACTCCTGAAACTGTCAGGTCATCAAAAGCATGGAAAGTAAAAAAAAAAAAAAAAAAAAAAAAGATCATCACCCCAAGAATCCTGAGGAACAATGACGAAATGTAATGTAATATTGATGTTTTGGATGCACTCCTACAATAGAAAATAGTATTAAATGAAAGCAAATAAATCTTAATAAACTATGAATCTTAGCTAATAATATATAAATACTATTTCATTAATTGTGACAATACTGATATAAACTTAGGTAAAAGGAGAAATCAATGTATATTATATATGTGGGAGTATGAGAACTACTCTCTGACTGGTTTTTTTTGTAAATACAACTTTCTTCTAAATCTATTAATTGAAAAATTAGGGAGCATTCAAATGTCCAGATAGTCTTAGATTTTGAATTTTATTAAAAAAAAAAACTATAGAGTATACTGAGGTGTGCTGTTAAGAGAATGTTAGTTATATTTGCAAGTAATTTTTAGTTGAAAGAAGTGGTATAAATGTCAGAGACAGAAACAGAGAGAGAGAGGAAGAAAGAGAGAGAGAGAAATGAACACTGAGGTGGACATGGTGATCTTTGTGATTGCCTGCCTTCAAGTTTATGCATCCAATTAGACTGTAAACTTCCTGCAAGTATTAATTGTTATCTTTCTTATAATTCTCCAGATGAGTGATTTATGCATTACAGAATTCCAATGTATATTTCTCAGCATGTGAAAAGCATTATAAGAAAAAAAAAATCATTATTTGTTATGGGGCTTGAAGGTAGGAAAACTCTTCCAAGCTGGTTGCTATGAGAGTTGTTTTTCAGCCTTCCGTAAAGTATTTTCATACATACTTCCATTTTATATTTTAGAATTTGGTGGGTCTTTCAGTGATATTTATTCACACTACTGAAGCTGTCGCTTTGCCTATTTCTTTTTCAGCTAGAATTGCTCAGTTTTGAGGACATGTGTAGATTCATCTTCCGAGGTAAAGAAGTTCAAAAGAACTTGTCTCAATGTTTTCCTATAAGTCAGTTTTAAATTGTTAAAAAAGGAAATAATACAAATAAATAGCAATGTCTTCGAAAAAAGTATGTGGGCATGTATGTAAATCCAGTAATGGACTGGCACATTGCCATTCAGGAATTTACTGACAGTGTATGGGTACATATATAATAATATACTATATCATAGTTTATACATGTATATATACATATGCACACACATATGTATTTATATGCATATGTATTAATATTTTAAGAGATCTTGGAAAGTGACAATCACTAATATCACAGATAACACTGACATTAGTACATATTATTTTTAAAGTAGTTATGATAGAGAACTAATAGCATAGTATCTAAAACTGAAGGCTCCTGAGTCATATAAGTCAAGCTATGAGGACTAGTATGACATTTACTTGCTGTGTAAATTTCTGCATAAATTTAGTTTATTCAAGTTCCACATCCTTGCCTATAAGGGGAACAATAATTTTTTCTACTAATTTGGCTTATGTCAGTATTAAGTATGACTATATATGAAGAACTGAACATTCTGCCTAACATAATAAGACCTCAGGAATATATTACTTTTATTATCATATTCTTGCGAAGATGTATATATTTTTGTTTCCCCAACAGTCTCATAATACAGGAATATTGTTGATAAGATAATATTCTGGAGAGAATGAACTTCTTAGAATTCAGCATAAAAAGCAACTCCCCAGAGACAATCCAACTATCCTCATATGTATCTTCTCTTTCAAATATTATGAACAGGAAAAAGAAAATACCATGAAACCATGTGTTTAATGTCAGTTTTACCAAACTACTTCTAATATAAGCTAGGGACTAAACAGCCACATGGGAGAATAAGGAAATGCCAAACAGGATATTCTGGTCTAATTTAGGGCAGCATTTATGATCATTAGTACTGTGTACTATGATCTTGCTTAGTTCTTTGTCAAAGAATAATTAAAAGCACTGAAATTTCAAAGCATAAGTGGTTTCATAATCTCTGATCATTTTCCTCTTCTAATGTAATGTTTTAAAGCTAAATAATAGTGATAGTCAGTTGACACTAATTATGCTTTTTAAATCATGTGCAGTCTTCTAATTTACTTTAGTTTTGGTCAGGAATCCAGCTTAAGAATGAGTTGATATTCCCTATAGGTGACCCCCTCATAGAGAGACTTTTACTTTTGCTTGCATACTTGTGTCATATAAGATTATTATAATGAAAAAGTGGGGCAGCTATTTTTAGTAGAATTTTTACAATTCTCAGTAAAGTCAGTTCTTTGACAAGGACATATTATCCATGTTGATTACCCAGCTATTTTAGAGAACTTTAATATTCTGGTAAGCTCAATAAATCTTAAAAAAAAAAAAAAAAAAAGAGAGACTGCTATACTTTGTCCTGGATTTCAGAGTTTATATAGATCTTCTGTTTGTTTTTAAATTATTTCTGTTATTGGAATAGGATTCAAATAGAAATTCATCAACATGTTGTGGCCAAAATTGAAATTTTGTTATTCATAACATTTTAAAAATAATGCCCCTAAAATTCAAAGGCTTTAATATTTTATTTTAAAACTTATCATCTGATTTTGGAACTGATTAAAAATATATTTGGATAAATAATTTTACGCCAGGAGAAATATCAATAGAGAGGAGTTACTGATCTATAACTTAAGAAGAATCCCAGAATCAAATAAAAAGTAAAAATCTATAGCATCTTCAAAAGATAACAGGAGAAAATATAAGTGAGTCTGGGTTTGGCAATAAGTTTTATGTCCAAAACCACACACACACATACACACACACACACCATGAAAGAAAAACATTCATATGATGAATTTCATTATAATTAAATACTTACCTGTGAAAAGTCAAGTTAGACTGGAAGATACTGTTTTCAAATTACACATCTTAAAGGATCTGTATACAAAATGTACAAAAGAACTCTTAAAATACAACAATAGGAAAATAAAGAAACACATAACAAAAATGGACATAAGATCTTAATATACTACTCATCAGAGACAATAAATGGATGATAAGCGAGCTTAGAATAAGATTTTCCCCATCATATGTTATTAGAGAATTGCAAATCAAAATGACAAAGGAATATCTTTGTGCTCCTATTGGAATGGCTAAGTCAATACACCAAACAAATGATGACCAGGATATGGAGCAACAGAAAATCATTCCCTCATTGCTGGTGGGAATAGAAAAGCATGCAGCAATTTTAGAAAATGTTTAAGGTTTCTTAAAAATTTAAACTTAGGGGGTTTTCAAGATGGCAGACTGGAGGGCGGCTGCATTTCATGTTGCTCCAGGACGCAGGATTCAAAAGAGGAGATAGTGAGAGGCTTGGGACCAACTCAAAGCCGCCTGGTAAGTCTCTCCCGTTGGGGAGGCGTCCCGGATGGGGCGGTAGCCCCGGAACGCAGGGAACTTTGTGAAGTAGAGTCGCTCGGCGAGACGCCCCTCCCCCCACTGGAGCGGTAAACACAGACAACTGGGATCATCGTAGAGGAGGCGGCTCAGCACAGCACTTGGACTCGGAGCAACCACTGGGGCTCCGGGCGGCTGCCTGAGGAGGAGCTTCGTGGCAAGCTGTTTAGACCCAGAAGGACCGCTTCTGAACACCGGGGGGTTGCCCGGAGGAAGAGGAGGAGCGCAGCAGGTTGCTTGACCTAGGAGTGACTGCATCAGAGCCACAGGCGGTTGCCAGAGGAGGAGGCTAGTGGTGAGTTGATTGGACTAAAAGTGACCGCTCCTAAACACCGGTGGCCTGCCTGGAGGAGGAGCACGGTGGGTCACTTGGTCTCGGAGCCACCGCTCCTGAACACCCGGGGGGCTACCCCGAGGAGGAGGAGGAGGAACAGGGCGGGTCACTTGGACTCGGAGTGATTGCCTAGGGCTACGGGTGGTTGGCGGGAGGAGGAGACGCGAAGTGAGTTGCTTGGACTCCTAGTGACTGCGTTGGAAACCGGGCTGCTGTCCGGAGGAGGAGGTGTGTGGCGGATCTCTGGGTATCGGACCTATTGTACGGGGCTCCAGGTGGCGGCTCAGAGGAGGGGCCGCATAGCCAGGCGATTAGGTGCAGAGCAGGGTCCCAGGAGCTAGGTGGCTTCTTGCTGGAAGAGCTGCACAGAGACAGGCCTAGGGACGGAGGGAAGTTTCCAGGACTGCGGGCAGATTCTCTGGGAGAGGCAGCCTAAGGAGACTCGCCTGTGAAGGGTGAGGCTCCCAGGCCCAGGAGGTAGGTCCGGGCCCCTGGGAACGTTGCAGAGGAAGACAGCCCAGCCCAGGCGGTAGTTGTAGATTGAGGGGAACCTCTAGGAGGGCAACTGACCAGCGAGACCTCCCCACCGAGTGAGTCTTCCCTGCCAGGTGAGGTTTTACCACAGGGACGGTAAAACCAGAGACACAGGCACAAACAGGACTTGCCTCAGCCTGCAGCCTAGTTCCCCATTGGATGACCATTGGTCAACAAGTGGAGGCACCTCTGCCCACTGGCAGGGAATATACGCCACCTGAGGGTCACGACCTCTAGAGAGGCAGCTTCTTCGTGGAGCTCCGCATTATCAACTTCCTCCAAGACTTCAGGCTACTGAAGGATAAGAGGGGATATACTAGCAATCTTCAGGGACATTATAAGTCGATAGAGGAAATCTGCAATATCTTAAGGACCCACTGATTCCTGAACAATATGAGAAAACAAGGGAAGAAAATGCCCCAAACAAATCTAGATGTTACATCAATAAAATCCAACGACAGCATGGCAGAAGAAATGACAGAAAGGGAGTTCAGAATGTACATAATTAAAATGATTAGGGAAGCAAACAATGAGATGAAAGAGCAAATGCAGGCATTGAATGATGAGATGAAAGAGCAAATGCAGGCATTGAATGATGAGATGAAAGAGCAAATGCAGGCATTGAATGATGAGATGAAAGAGCAAATGCAGGCATTGAATGAACGCACCAATCAACAGTTAACAGAGCAAATTCAGGAAGCAAAAGATCATTTCAATAAAGAGTTAGAGATATTGAAAAAAAAACCAAACAGAAATCCATGAAATGAAGGAAACAATAAACCAAATTAAGAACTCCATAGAAAGCATAACCAATAGGATAGAACACCTGGAAGACAGAACTTCAGATATTGAATACAAAATATTTAACCTCGAAAACAAAGTTGAACAAACAGAGAAGATGGTGAGAAATCATGAACAGAATCTGCAAGAACTATGGGATATCATGAAAAGGCCAAATTTGAGAATTATTGGGATTGAGAAAGGCTTAGAGAAACAAACCAAAGGAATGAACAATTTATTCAATGAAATAATATCAGAAAATTTCCCAAATCTGAAGAATAAAATGGAAAATCAAGTCCAAGAGGCTTATAGGACTCCAAATACACAAAATTACAACAGACCCACAGCAAAGCACATTATAATGAAAATACCTAACATACAAAATAAAGACAGAATTTTAAAGGCTGTGAGAGAAAAGAACCAAATTACATTCGGGGGAAACCAATACGGATATCAGCAGATTTTTCAATCCAGACCCTAAAAGCTAGAAGGGCCTGGAACAACATTTTTCAAGCTCTGAAAGAAAATGGATGCCAACCAAGAATCTTATACCCAGCAAAATTTACCTTCAAATTTGACGATGAAATAAAATCATTCCATGATAAACAAAAGCTAAAAGAATTTACAGAAAGAAAGCCAGCATTACAGAACATTCTCAGCAAAATATTTCATGAGGAAGAGATAAAAAACAAAGAAGCAAATCAGCAAAGGGAGGAATTATCCTAAAGGAACTGTCAAATAAAGGAGGAACCAAGATGTGTCAAAAATTTTAAATATGAACCAAATGACCGGGAATACAAATCATATCTCAATAATAACCCTGAATGTTAATGGCCTGAATTCATCAATCAAAAGACACAGACTGGCAGATTGGATTAAAAAGAAAGATCCAACAATATGTTGCCTGCAAGAGACTCACCTCATAGAAAGAGTTACCCATAGACTAAAGGTGAAAGGATGGGGAAAAACATACCATGCACATGGACTCAGCAAAAAAGCTGGAGTATCCATCCTCATTTCAGATAATGTGGACTTCAAGTCAATGTTAGTCAGAAGGGATAAAGAAGGACATTTCATACTGCTTAAGGGAAGCATAAATCAGCAAGATATAACAATCATAAACATCTATGCCCCAAACAGTGGCTCATCCATGTATGTGAAACAAATCCTTCTCAATTTTAGAAACCAAATAGACCATAACACAATAATACTAGGTGATTTTAACACACCTCTCTCACCACTGGACAGATCTTCCAAACAAAAATTGAACAAAGAAACCATAGATCTCAATAACACAATCAATAATTTAGACTTAACAGACATTTATAGAATATACTATCCAACCAAGAGCGAATACACTTTCTTCTCAGCAGCACATGGATCCTTCTCTAAAATAGACCATATATTATGCCACAAAGCTAATGTCAGCAAATACAAGAAGATAGAGACACTACCTTGTATTCTATCAGATCATAATGGATTGAAGTTAGAAATAAATGAAAGAGTAAAAAACAGAAACTACTCCAACACCTTGAGATTAAACAATATGCTATATGATGAATGGATAACAGAAGATATTAGGAAGGAAATTTAAAAATTCTTAGAGGTAAACGAGAACAAAGAAACATCATATCAAAATCTTTGGGACACTATGAAAGCAGTACTTAGAGGAAGATTTATTTCATGGAGCGCATTTAATAAAAGAAGTAAAATTCAAAAAATAAATGACCTAACACTACAGCTCAAAGCCCTAGAAAAAGAAGAACAGACGAACACCAAAAGTAGTAGAAGACAGGAAATTGTTAAACTGAGAGCTGAAATCAACGAAATTGAAACAAAAGAAACAATACAAAAAAGTGACAAAATAAATAGTTGGTTCTTCGAAAAAATAAACAAAATTGATAAACCTTTAGCCACACTAACAAAGAGAAGATGAGAGAAAACCCAAATCACTAAAATTCGGAATGAACAAGGAAATATCACAACAGACATGACTGAAATACAAAACATAATTAGAAGCTATTTTGAAAACCTATACTCTAACAAAATAGAAAATTTCAAAGACATCAACAGGTTTCTAGAGACATATGAATTGCCTAAACTGAACGAGGAGGACATACACAATTTAAATAGACCAATTTCAAGTAATGAAATAGAAGAAGTCATCAAAAGCCTACCAACAAAGAAAAGTCCAGGACCAGATGGGTTCTCAGCCGAGTTCTACAAAACCTTTAAAGAAGAGCTCATTCCAATACTTCTCAAAGTTCCATAAAATAGAAGAGGAGGGATCCCTCCCAAACTCATTCTATGAAGCCAATATTACCCTGATACCTAAACCAGACAGAGACACATCGAGAAAAGAAAATTTCATACCAATATCCTTAATGAACATCGACGCAAAAATTCTCAACAAAATTTTAGCAAATCGCATACAAAAACATATTAAAAAGATAGTGCACCATGATCAAGTGGGTTTCATCCCAGGGATGTAAGGTTGGTTCAACATCAGGAAATCAATAAATGTAATTCACCATATCAATAGACTTAAAGTCAAGAATCACATGATTATTTCGATAGATGCAGAAAAAGCATTTGATAAAAAACAGCACCCCTTCTTGCTCAAAACACTAGAAAAAATAGGGATAGTGGGAACATTCCTTAACATTGTAAAGTTCATCTACGCTAAGCCCATGGCTAATATCATTCTAAATGGTGAAAAACTGAAAGCATTCCCTCTAAAAACTGGAACAAGGCAGGGATGCCCTCTTTCACCACTTCTATTCAATATCGTCCTTGAAACTCTAGCCAGAGCAATTAGACAGACCAAAGAAATTAAAGGGATACAAATAGGAAAAGAAGAACTCAAACTATCCCTATTTGTTGATGATATGATTGTATACTTAGAGGAACCAGGAAATTCCACCAGAAAACTTTTAGATCTCATTAGTGAATTCAGTAAAGTAGCGGGATATAAGATCAATGCACATAAATCTAAGGCATTTTTATACATAAGTGATGAATCTTTAGAAAGAGAAATTAGGAAAACTACCCCATTCACAATAGCTTCGAAAAAAATAAAATACTTGGGAATCAATCTCACAAAAGAGGTGAAAGACCTCTACAATGAGAACTACAGAACACTAAAGAAAGAAATTCAAGAAAACCTTAGAAGATGGAAAGATCTCCCATGTTCTTGGATAGGAAGAATTAATATTGTCAAAATGGCCATACTACCAAAAGTGCTATACAGATTCAATGCAATTCCAATTAAAATCCCAATGATGTACCTTACAGAAATAGAGCAAGAAATTATGAAATTCATCTGGTAGAATAAAAAACCCAGAATAACTAAAGCAGTCCTTGGCAGAAGGAGTGAAGCAGGGGGTATCGCAATTCCAGATCTTCAACTCTACTACAAAGCAATAGTAACAAAAACGGCATGGTATTGGTACCAAAATAGAAAGGTGGATCAATGGTACAGAATAGAGGACACGGACACAAACCCAAATAAATACAATTTTCTCATACTAGACAAAGGTGCCAAAAATATGCAATGGAGAAAAGATAGCCTCTTCAACAAATGGTGCTGGGAGAATTGGAAATCCATATGCAACAGAATGAAACTAAACCCATATCTCTCACCATGCACGAAACTAAACTCAAAATGGATTAAGGATCTCGGAATCAGACCAGAGACCTTGCATCTTATAGAAGAAAAAGTAGGTCCAGAGCTTCAACATGTCAGCTTAGGACCAGACTTCCTCAACAGGACTCCCATAGCACAAGAAATAAAACAAGAATTAATAACTGGGATAGATTCAAACTAAAAAGCTTTCTCTCAGCAAAGGAAACTATCAGCAATGTGAAGAAAGAGCCTACAGAGTGGGAGAAAATCTTTGCCAATCATACTTCAGATAGAGCACTAATCTCCAGAATCTATAAAGAACTCAAAAAACTCTACACCAAGAATTCAAATAATCCAATCAACAAATGGGCTAAGGAAATGAATAGACACTTCACAGAAGAAGATCTACAAGCAATCAACAAACATATGGAAAAATGTTCAACATCTCTAGTAATAAGAGAAATGCAAATCAAAACCACCCTAAGATTCCATCTCACCCCAATTAGAATGGCGATTATCAAGAATACAAGCAACAACAGGTGTTGGCGAGGATGTGGGGAGAAAGGTACACTCATACATTGCTGGTGTGGCTGCAAATTAGTGCAGTCACTCTAGAAAGCAGTATGGAGACTCCTTAGAAAACTTGGAATGGGACCACCATTTGACCCAGCTATCCCACTCCTTGGCCTATACCCAAAGGACTTAAAATCAGCATATTACAGAGATACAGGCACATCAATGTTCATAGCTGCTCAGTTCACAATAGCCAGATTGTGGAACCCACCTAGATGTCCTTCAATTGATGAATGGATAAAGAAACTGTGGTATACATATACAATGGAATATTACTCAGCCATAAAGAATGATAAAATTATGGCATTTGCAGGCAAATGGATGAAACTGGAGAATATCATGCTAAGTGAGATAAGCCAATCTCAAAAAACCAAAGGAAGAATGATATCGCTAATAAGTGGATGATGACACATAATGGGGGGTGGGAGGGGTTAGTGTTGGGGTTGGAGTTGGGTTTAGGGAGGGGGGCAGGAATGGAGGAAGGAAGGACTGTATAGAGGGAGGGGAGGGATAGGAGGGGTGGGGGAGAAGGGAAAAAATGGCAGAATGAATCAAACAACATTACCCTATGTAAATTTATGATTACACAAATGGTATGCCTTTACGCCATGTACAGGCAGAGAAACAACATGTATCCCATTTGTTTACAATAAAAAAAAAGTAAAAAAAAAAAAATTTAAACTTAGTCATATTATGTAATTCTGCACTGCAATAATAGACACTTACCAAAATGAGTTAAAGATGTATGTCCACAAAAAAACTCATCATTGCCCTAGGAGGGAAGCAGCCAAGATATCCTTCACTAGTTCAATATAAAGCAAACTGCCACGCATTCATACAGTGGAATATTATTCAGCAACAAAAAGAAGTGAACTATCAAATGATGAAAAGACATGGAAGAAATTTCAATGCATATTTCTAAGTGGAGAAAAGTAACAAGTCTGTAAAGGATATATACTGTATGATTCCTACTGTAAGACCTGCTAGAAAAAGTGAAAATGTAGAGACAGTTGAGAGCTCAGTGTCTGTCGTGGATTCTGGTGACAGAGGAAAGAATGAATGAATGGGTCACAGGAGAATTTTCATTGTATTGAAACTATTTTCTGTGCTTCTCTAATGGTTGATATTTATCGTTATGCAAATACATACAAACCCAGGGAACCCAAAGAGTAAACTCTAATGTAAACCATGGAATTTCATTTAAAAAATATTTAAATATTTGTTTATCCACTGTAACACAAATATCACCTGATGCAATATCTTACTAAGGAATTACATGTGATGGGAGAGAGGGAGAATATATGGGGACCTTTCTGTTCTTTCTTTTCAATTTTTCTGTGAAACAGGAAAAAAAATGTCTTGTCCTTTGCCACCCTCATTTGTTTTTGGTTCCTACTTCATCTCCTATTTTAAGGTAAAATGTCACATTATAGTCTTATGATTCATTCATATTTTTGAAGAATGACCCATGTTTGCTAGCAAGCTGAGCATATTCATTCTTTCAACTCTGGAGTTCCCCCATTTCTTTACTAATACTCTTAGTAGACTAGCATCACTTTAAGAGCGATATGCACTCGTCAGAGAGTGACCATTTTACAATAAAATTTATTTCTCTGTCTCAATTTCCATGCATTGTTGGATTTAATATGCTTGTTTCTATACTTGATGCAACTGTCTGGACTTCCAAAGTATTATGAAAATATATACATATCCTGAAAACTTTTAGTGTATAAAATAGTTAATATTTTAGAAGTAAATTAATATTTTAGAAGTAAAAATATTTCTTCTCTCTGTAAGTATATACAAATATATATATGTACATATATACACATACACACAAAGACATCTAGCTAAGTTGCTCAAAATATAGTACCTGCCTTTAATTAGGTTTGCTTATAGATTAATTTCCTGAGAATTTATATTTCAAAATGGTAAGTGGAATAGTTCTTCATCTATTCATCTCAACTTTCATTTCCATTATGGCAGTTGTAAGGCCTTCTTTGTGAATTTTGTGCACTTTTTTGGCTCATAACGTCCTAAGATACGTGAACATTGTATTGCTGCCAGGAGCTGTGGCACATGCCTGTAATCTGGCTGGCTCAGGGGACTGAGGCAAGAGGATCAAGAATTCAAAGCCAGCCTCAGCAAAAAGCGAGGCGCTGAGCAACTCAGCGAGACCCTGTCTCTAAATAAATACAAAATAAGTCTGGGGATGTGACTCAGTGGTGGAGTACCCCTGAGTTCAATCCCTGGTACTCCCCACAAGAAAAAGTACTACTTCTTTAAAGGCTATCTTATGTCTCCAAGTTAAATTACCAGTACACATACATTTCAGTATTAAAATTTTAGTATTAAACCAATGGAAATATTTCTGACCTCATTTATTCCTGTGGTTATCTGTTCTTTCTGCTGTTTTTTTTTCCAGCTAGATCATTTATTATTTCAAAATAATGGTAGTTCAACTTCTTTCCTCCAGTCTATACAGCCCTTGTGTCTTCTTACAACATTTGCTACAAATTGCAACACTCTACCAAATAGAAGGTAAGAGTGGATGTTCTTGTATTATTCCTTATTCTGAAGAGAACGTGTCCAATGCTTTCTTAGTAAGTACATAATTGTGGATTTGTTTTATCAACCTATCGTCTCTCTATCAGTTCTCTCTTTCATCCTTCTCTAATCTCTAATTTATCAATCATCTACTTTCTATCAGTCATATATTATTACCCTCTCCCTCTCTTGTCAATTACCGATCTCTCTCATCACTTATCTATCGATTGCTTTGTTCATGGATATGTCATCTAGTTTTCTGTTGTCTATCAATTTGTCATCTAATTATTATTGTCCTGAAAACCTATACATAACTAAAGAACTTTCTAGCTATTACCACTTTGCTAATATAGTTATTCTAAGGTGCTTAATATTATGACTGGATTTTTTTCCTGCATTTTGAAAATAATTATAAAATAGTTCCTTTAAATGAATTAATTAGGCAAATCACATTTCTTATGCTAAATCATCTTGGAATTCTTATAAAATTCAATGGATTATAATCATTATCTTACATTTGCTGTAATATTTAGTTTACTAATAATTTATGTGTTTTGCACATATATTCATACTTGTAATGATAATTACTATTTGAGCTTTACCTCTTTTTAGGTTACACTAGATTCAAAATATGTAATTGGTCATAATTAGCAATATATATCCATACGAATATCTATAGAAGATTTATTCATCATCAAAAACTGAAAACATCCCAAATGTCCATTAAGAGTTAAATATATGATCAAATTAAATTCATGTGATAGAATACTGTTTACCAATAAAAATTATAACAGCAAAAAACAAGCCAATAATACAAGCAATGATGTAGATGAGTCTCAAAATTATTTTATTGAGTAATAGAAGTCAAACATTTAAATGCGTATTTTGTATGATCCCATTTATGTAGAATTTTAGAAAATGCCACCAAATCCATCCTGACAAATGGAAGATCAGTAGTTGTCTGGGACCAGTTAAGCAGGATTGATTACAGTGAAGAGGCATGACATATCTTCTAGGATGATATATCTTCCTTCTGACAGTAGGTTAATTCATGTATACACCTGTAAAACATGCTAAATCATATACTCTAAATGGACATAGTTTTTAATACATAAATCATACTAAATTAAAATTAATTTTTAAAAATTAGTGCATTGTCCTATAACACTTATTATTAGAAAGTTCAATATTAATGATTTTCTTTATTTTGTAGATAATCTGTTCTTTCTTCATAGTGCCAATATTTTTTTCTTTGTAACTATTAGATTTTCAACATAGTTATCTGTGTATTGGTCAGTTTCTCAATGCTGTAATGAAATACCTGAGGCAGGCTCATTTTATAAAGTTTGATTTAGCTCACAGTTCTAGAGGTTCAAAGGCATCGTGCTGGCATGGGCTTGGTCATGGAGGGGATCTCATGGTGGACGATATCACAGTGGTGGGAGCATAAGTAAGAGGGAGATATTGCTGCAGCAAACAAGAAAGTCAGAGAGATTCTGGGGTGCCACCATCCCTTCCTAAGACATTTATGTTTGGCCTAAGGACCTTTCATTAGGCCTCATCTCTTAAAGGTTCCACTGCCACAGTGAGGATAAAATCTCCCACATAGGAATTGTTGAGGGACAAAGCAAATCAGAACCACAGCAGTCTCGTTTATTTCTTATCACTCACATTTTGACACTCTACACAGCATTTAGATCAGAATGTCTTCACTTTTTTAATATACAAGAATTTATTGTCATGATAAATCCAAGTATTTCCCCTAACTTGATGGGTTTTCTTTTTTCATAAACTTTATTATGTGAGTCTTTTTATCTGAGTTTGGAAACTCTCCTTATATCATTTTATTTTCTGTTTCTCTATTCTTCTGCCTTGTAGCAGAATTCTGCATCTTATGCTTCAACACTAATTCATTCTTTAACTATATTAGCCTACTTTCTGTCTAAATCTTAATGCTCTTTTCTCAGTATATTTAATCCCATCATATTTTTATGTGTATGATAGAGGAATACACACACACACACACACACACACACACACACACATATATATATATGGATATCTGTTATCTCCTTAAATTTATTCAGTCATATTTTATTTAACTCAGTATCTGTTACAATAACCTTTTTTTTTTTTTTTTTTGGTGATTTATAGGGTCTAGTTGTTGAGTTTCTTTCATGGTTGTTTTATTGTTCAGGTGCCTGATGATTTTCGCCTATGGATGCACATTACTTTGTGGGATTGAAGACGGGCTTTAGGAAAATTATTTTAGTATACTGGGTATTTTTAATTTTTAAAAAAATTGTTTTAATGAGTCGTACATAACAATAGAATGCACTTTGATACATCATATATAATGGAGTATAATTTCTCATTCTTCTGGTTATACATGATGTAGAATCTCATCAGTCATATAGTTATATATGTACATAGGATAATAATGTCTGATTCATTCTACTATCCTTCCTACCCCGCAGGCCCCCTCTCCTTCCTTCACTCCTCTCTACCTAACTCAAGTAACTCCAGAAAAAGAAGAGGTTGAGCTCTAGGCAGGATTCCAGTCAGCATAAATTACTGAAGATCACAATCAATTGCTGTTAGTCGTGCAATGAAGATTCAGTGTTTTACTTTGTATTTCGGTATTTCATTTTGTATTTCCCATGGATAAAGAATTTCTAGTTTATATTCTTCCTGTGTGTGGTGGTTGTGATGTCTATGAGACTGTGTAGAGACATAAATGATAAAGATGGCTTATGTTCCTGGATCAGTTATCCTCTTTCTTCCTCTTTTCAGGCAATTTCCTTGTCCTTCCACACCAGTCTCAGGGACAGCAATATTGTCCAAAAACAAAAACAGTACAGATTCCAGTGTAGAATTTAAAGATCTTTCTGCATGCTATTAACCATTATTGCAAAAATCTGTAATTATTTCATCAATTGATTAATTTGAATGATAGGCTCCTAGAATGTTTGCCAAATGGGTAGGGCTTGTGTCTGATTGACTCATAAGTGAAACTGCAATTCTGGCTCTAGTAGACATTACATAATTATGTGTTCAATGTATTATCAAAAATAATGTAAACTGGGCATGGTGATGCAAGCCTATAATCCCAGCAGTTTAGGAGGCTGAGGCAGGAAGATCAAGAGTTCAAAGCCAGCCTCAGCAATGGTGAGGCACTAAGCAACTCAGTGAGACCCTGTCCCTAAATAAAATACAAAATAGGGCTCAGTGGTTGAGTGCCCTTGAATTGAATCCCAAGTACCAAAACAAAACAAAACAGAAAAACAAAAGTAATGTTAACCAGGCCTCCTTGGTATACGTAGCATTTCTTTTCTGAGACAACAACAATCCCAGGAACAAAAATCCAGAGATGCCTTGCTTCTTCCAACAATTTTGCTTACTCACCCAAGTGAATTAAGAAGCTGAGACAGGATGTAGGTTTGCAACTGAGTGGCAGTTCATACCTGGCTGACCAGCTCAGACTTCTAGCACTCAGCATTCTAGTGTGTGGTGGGACCAATGCAGAGCCACCAGCTCTGACCCCACCTTGTGTGAATTTTTGACTGTGCAACCAGTCAAGCTCAGTTGTAGAAGGATTTTCCATTGTTTCCCCCAAATGGTAAACTTAGTGAAACTTCCTTCATGTTTGGTATCAGTTAATTAAATTTTCCCTCTTAGGTTTTAACCTTAGTGCCAGTATATCTCCTCCTCCAGTGTAGCTTTAAAATTATTTGTGGAAAGTTGAGAGAGAGGCACTAGGTAATTTTGGATAGAACAAATATACTTCTCAATATTTCTTCTTTTATATTTTATAATTCTATTTTCTACTTCCCTCTCACATTTTTTAGAACGTGAGTTCCGAAGCCAAACACATTCAAAATAGTCTGATCTTGAGAAAATGTTTTCAACATAAACACTATTTACTCCTGCTTTTATTTGTCCCTTCCTTTTCCTTTCTCTTTCCCTTCCCTTTTCCTTCTTTCTCTTACCTTCTTAATATAGTAATGATTTATCTTCATTTGTAATTTCAAAAATAATATAACCATAATGATATTTCTCAGAAAACATGGAATGTGGAGGAAAATTACTCATAATTTATATAGTATGTAGATGTGTGATGGTATGATTATTTTTTCCACATAGAGAGTATGATAAATTAAGGATTCTACTGTGATCTATAATGTACCAGAATAATGTGGCATAATTATCAGACATCTGTATATAATGTACTTACATCGTCTCATCAGTGAACTCTTTGGAAACTCAAGGTAATGTATAAGACTTACCCTTGATAAAGATTAATGAACAGTTATGTATATGTTAGAGGTTACAAAGTTTGGAGTTTTGGACTGGAATTGTTAGAGTAATTGTGCCACAATGGGAAGAGACAAATCCATGGGATATGCAGCAAATAGGAACCTAAGAAAAATATGGCAAATTATAAATCTGTGTTTTGGTATATGTGGAGGAACATTAAAAACAACTTGCATTTAGGTGGAGTATCTTCCTTATTTTTACATCATGCTATAATCCCCTTCCATTATGCCTATTCAATATAAGTATGTAAGTACCTTATAAAATAGCACTATTGTACTTTAGAAATGATGAATAAGTTATAAATACATGAAAAACAGCATTATTATATAATGGTATGCTTTTTATCTTTTTTTTTTTTTCTTATTTGGTGGTAGGATTGAACACAGGATGTGTACCCTTTACCATTGAGCTCAGTCAACTCCTATTTATTTTTAATGAGCCTTGATATATTTGCATAATCATTTACATAACTACTACTTCTTTTATGGAAACTCATTGTACTACTTTTTCTTGGATGTACATTTCATTTCAAAGTAAATTCCTATTAATGAAGTTGTGATGCAATTTAAAAATATTTAAGATATTTAATATTCATTTTCAAATTTCCCTCTATATTATGTGCATCATTATATTTCCCAGTATCATGATTTCTGTACCTTTTTAGTTATAGTGTTAGTGGAAATTTGCAATAAAAATACTAATATCAGAATAACTCAGCATATACCAGTGTTTAGGGCACTATTTGCAATTTTAGTTTGTCACTTTAGTAGAAACCATTTTGGAAATTATTACTCATTAATCTTTAAAATATTAACCATCTTCTCTGTTTTAATCAGCTTTTTGGTCACTGTGATGAAAGATCTGACAATAATAATTTTAGAAGAGGAAGAGTTTATTTGGTGCTCAGTTTTAGAGGTCTCAGTCCATAGACAGCAAATTTCATTCTTTGGGGCATAAGGACAGGCAGAATGTCATTGCAGAAGAGTGTGAAAGAGGAAAGCTGGTCAGGACATGGCACTAGGAAGCAGAGAGAAAGAGAGCTCCCCTCACCAAGACAAACTATAAACTTGAAAGGCACACCTTCTGTGACCTACCTCCTCCAGCCACACCTTACCTGCCTACAGTTACCATCCAAAGTTAATTTTTATAAGGGGATTAATTGCACTGATTAGATTAAAGCTCTCATAACCCAATCATTTCACCTCTAGGCCTTCTTGCAATGTCTCACACACAAGTGTTTGGGGGACATCTAATATCTAAACCATAACATTATCTGTGAAAAAACAAGATGTATCTATTTTGAACTAAGACACCCCCCAGAGGACATATTTCTTATTCATTGTATTATCCAGAAATTTAGATTTTTATTTTATTTTGGTAAGGTGCCAATAATTCCATTAGGCTTTTAAAGTTTTGTTTTCACTTGCATTTCAGTCATTAGCAACAGCTCTGCTAAAGAGGAGCATGAGGAGTTCTTTGCTCTAGGCCTGGTGCTTTAGGCTGTAAGTCCTTGGATTCTGGGGACTGGCCCCTCGAAATCTCCAAATTCCCTTTTAATCCTTCTTCCAGTATGCAGAACTCAGAATTACCTGTGAATTGGCTCCACCCTACTTCTTGTACCAAGAGAGCCCTGACCCCCACAAAGGAAGTTTTCAGGGTTCTTCAGCGCTGCACCTGAGGTTCGGCCAAGACACCAGGACAGAAACGGCAGTGGTGGTTCACACATCCACACAAGTCTGCTTGTGGGTGTAGAAGGAGCCTGGGCAAGACAAGCACAGAGGTATACTGAGGGCAGAGCTGGCATAAGCAAAACCTCCTAATGTCTGACTGAACTTCTTTCTACAAAAACAATCACCTGCACACCAAAGTCCAATAACATTGTCACTTTTTTTCAGTATTCGTATCATTTTCCCCATATCTTAGAGGGTTGTATATATAATTAAAAGAGTGCATACCTGGTGCTGAAAATATATGTGATTACATATCTTCCTTTTCCTTTTTTTAAAGTTAGAAATATGCATACTGGTGCTATAAAAGTTGATCTTTAGTAAAAATACTGGAAAAAGACAAAACTTGATAGAAAATTAAAAGAGGAATGAAACAAAGCTGTCAATATTAATATCTGATAGAGAAGGATTCAAGGCAAAAGAAAATGAAAGAGAACAAAGGAGTTATTTTATATTGATAAGAAAAATCCACAATGAAAATTTTATCATTTTCAAAAAGAATACTAAAACATGCATTTTTTCTCACTGATAGAGTGACTCAAAGGTCAATAATAAAGTTAGATGCTAACATTTTTATAATGTTCCTGGTAAATCATAAAAACAAACCCTTAGCTAATTAATTATTACTATTTATTTATATAAAAATACACTCTAAACTGAGATATTAAATTTTATTTCAATGCTTAAAAGGGTTACAAAATTCTCATTTCAAAGAATAATATGTTTCAAGTACTTTAAACATAAAATTATGCAACTCAATGTACCTAAGTACAATGAATAAAAATGAATGTTATTACTACAAAGATATAAGCAATTTATATGACAATCTAAAAGAAAGAACTTTAAAAAATTCACCCTCCTAAATATTCCATTGGTTCATTTAAAGAGAAAATAGTTAGAGCTAATACAAAACTATGAAGAATGTGAGGACAGGAATAGTACTATATAAATTAACTCTGTTCAAACAAATGATGTTAAATTTGTGCATCTATATTATAATTAAAAATTATCTTCAACTCTATCTTTTTAGGTTGGTAAGCATCCCTATGGGTGGTTTATAATGTAGGACTTAGGTAAAATATTGAGATCTATGGCACAGATCAGAATAATACTACATAGTGTTTTGTGCTGTTCCGACTACTGCAAGTGATTTTAAGACTGTTGTCTGTCTTTCCCACTAACATGATTTCCTTCCAGTGTTGATATTTATAGAACACAAGATGTTAAGAATTAAGTGTTGCCAGGCATGGTGGTGCATGCCTGTAATCCCAGTGGCTCTGGGGGTATCACCAGTTCAAATCCAGCCTCAGCAAAAGTAAGGCACTAAGCAACTCAGTGAGACCCTGTCTCTAAATAAAATACTAAATAGGGATGGGGATGTGGCTTAGTGGTGTAGTATCCCTGAGTTAAATCTCCAGTACTCAAAAAAATTTAAAAAATTGTGTTTTGTTTGTTTGTTTTTATTCTCTTAGATTTAAGTTCTAGGAGAAAGGGAGGAAAAGGAAAATTACTGGAATAAAATTGATCAAATTATGTGCATGTACAAATAGGGAAAAATAAATCCCCCTTTCATGTATAATTATAATGCACCAATACAAAATTCTAAAACTGATGTTCAATTCCAGTACTGTGCAAAAAAATAAACACAAACAAACCAAAATAAATCTAGAAAAAAGATACATATAAGAAAATCTCCTTGGAGTTTGTATAGATTTATACCTTTCCTACTTGTAACATCTTTTCATAATTTGGAGTTCTTTAAGAAAAAAAAAAATCCCTGAAATTTAAGAGAATATAAATGGCTAAACAGGCATCCCAAAACTTTGCTAAAATTGGAAAAGAGAAACAAGAATCTCTTTGATATTCTCTTTACCACAATTTTTCTCAACTCTAGTGTTCAACATGTTGCCATGCCACAGAAGTGTTTATTTTTTAACTTGTCTGTCCCACTCCTCCCTTTCATAAAACTTTAGGTGCAGCTAAATTACCAGCAACCCCAACTATCAGCATTTGTTTTCCATAATTCTTTCTGAAGAAATCTGCCTTCTCACCTCCCACACTAATATGAGCACAGGTTACTCAAGGGCACCAGAATCCATGCTGAAATTTTTTCTTCTTTCTGGTATCATCTAGCTTTAAAAAAAAAAAAAAAAAAAAAAAAAAAAAAAATTTCTTCCTGAGGCCACTGCTCATATTCTGCTCAGCAAACATCTACTCATACCTCAAGGCTCTGTGCAAGTTACATTTTTCATAAGGTTTCTATGATCCATCCTGACTGAAAAGAGACCATCTTTAAAAAAAATAAAATAAAAAATCAATCTTGGAATCCTGTGTGCCATTTGTGTGACAATGTTACTGTGAGATTTCACATATTAACTATTTAAGTCAGATTTTTTGCTGCAGTGTCTTCAAGACATGACAAGAACAATTAGAGGAGCAAAAGTTTTCTGGCAGGCTCAGGATTTCAGAGTTCTCAATCTGTAGAGAGATTCCTCCATTATTTGGGGCTTGAAGAGGGCAGAATATCATGGCACCAGACAGTGGTGAAGGGCAGCAGCTCACATGTTGATCAGGGAGCAGAAAGACTCCCCTCACCAAATACACAATATAAACCCCAAAGGTATGCCCTCAGGGACCCACTTCCTCCAGCCACACCCAACCTGCCTATAGTTATCACTCAGTTAATCCCCATGAGGGGATTAATTCCCTGATTAGGTTAAGAATCTTATAACCTAATAATTTCTCCTCTAAACCATCTTGCATTGTCTCACACATGAGCTTTTGGGAGATACCTAACATCTAAACCTTAACACCACCTTAGTCCTCAAAGCAAGACTATCAAGTCAAAGTCATCAAGCCTGTAGGACATGTGCTTCAGAAATATTGAGCTTACGCAATGGTGCTCAGCTACTTTAAAGGTCACCTCACACTATTTTGAGTAAATCTCTATTAAAGTTATTGATGCATGCTTGATTATATCTTCTTCCACTTTGAAGTCCTTGATGCCTAGATTTGGACTGCCCTTATAATTCATCATGCACATCAGGTCAATTTTGAAAGAGAAAGGGAAGATATTTCATTTAATAATTAAATCAGGTTAACATTCAGAACATTCGGAACCTCCATGGGTAAACTGGTATGCATGGTCACTCTTCTGTCATGGCCTGAATGTTTTTGTTCCCTCTACAAAATTCATGTGGTGAAGTCCTAAGCCCAGTATGATAGTATTTGGATATGGGGCTTCTACAGAAGTAATTAAGGTTATATGATGTCATAGGGTGGAACTGATCCCAGAGACCAGTGACCTTGTAAGAAGAGGAAGAGACACCAGAGCTCATTTACCCTCTTCCTCTCTCTGCTTGTCTCTCTCTCTTTTCTTTCTCAGTTCACATGTGCCTGCAGAGGAAGAGCCACAGGAGGACTCAGCAAGAAGGCAGACATCTTCAAGGAGGAAGAGAGATCTCCCCAGGGAAAAACTGACCAGAACCTTGATCTTGGACTTCCAATCTTTAGACCTGTGAGAAATAAACTTCTGTTGTATAAGACACCAAGTTTGTGGTATTTTGTTATGGCAAACTGAGCAGTCTAAGACACCTTGCTAAGTTATTATTTATTATGATGTCTATTACTTATTATGTCTATTAATATGCCATAATATAGTAGGTAGTCAATGCATGTAATTAAATAAAATCATCAGAAATAAAAACATAAAAAGTGGAATGAAATTTAAGATGACACTTATTAAAACTTTAATATGAATACATTAAAATATAAACTTCTTTTTTCATAGAGTATATCTATTATTCCTTTTTATAAGTAGAACTGTGTACTTATTATTTCAGAAATATTTATCCAAATCTCAAATTGTTTTAAGATATTTTCAGTACAACTTTATCTGAAATGTGGAATAAAGTTTGAGTTGACAGCTAGTATATTTTTCCGAATAAGATTATCTAATTAAATGAGCTAACACATAAAATTTATGAAAAACACTTGCTAGGATGTTCTTTTCAAAATAAAAGAAACTCTTAGTAAATACATTTGAAGAATTTACAGAAACACTGAGAAAACAGAAAAGCAAAAGGATCACAGAGGGAGAGAAGCTGTGAATTAGTGAAGAATGATCAATACTCCCCAGAGAGCAGAGGCTGAGACTCCTGTGGAGCGTGCTGGGCCTTGATCTTCCCTCCTGAGGCCAGAGACCTCCCACCTGCAGGAAGGCTCCTAAGGACATCAAGACTAGCATTATGCACTTTGTTCTCATTTTATCTTAATGTGTTTCCTTTCAGAAATTCTGTAACAATACCTGTTTTATTCAGAAATCATCATCTTAAATTTTAATCCCTCGGGAACATTGTCTCCCTTTGTTCTTTTTGGCTTTGTTGTCACACTCCACACCCTATACCCTGTTGCTGTTGATGGGCAGTTATTTCCACCTTCCTGTCTGGTGCTTGAAGTCTCACAACAGAGCATTGCTATTCCTAGTAACCACTGCCTCCCTCGAGTTAGACTTTTGAGTGCTACTGGTTCTTGGAACCAGTACCAACAATATTGGAATGCCATTTTGTCCTGGTGTTGAGTCTCTGAGAACAATCACATGCCCATCTTTCCTGTACCTCTCCAGATACTGTTTGATGCCTTCTATGCCTCCTGCCATCTTTAACCAGGCTTATGACCACAGGGTTTCCCTATTACAGAGCCACTTTAAACTGTCTCCCCGTCCCCCCTGTTCTGGTGTTCACCTTCCCTGGATTACCATTAACCCCCTCTTATTTCATGGTACCTAAGTGGCAAATCTTAGAGAAGGGCCCCAAAGAAAAATGAGCTTTTGTTTTGTTTGGCTAAGGTACTGCTTAGGTAGTGGTGCCTGAGATAATCATGCGTCAAGGAAACACACAATACAAAGAAAGTGCTGGGTTTAAGAAGAAACAACAATTTTAAAATACTAAAGATATAGCTTATTGGTGCTGAATAGAAGTAAATTTATTGCCTTCTTTATTCTGTTAAATCATTTTCTATATTTTCTTTCACCAAGTAAGCAATGTATCCCAAATTTTTAACCCCAATATCCATTATGTGATGCAATTAAAGTGCATGTTAAAGTTATTAACCTTATTAATTTTAAATGATTTATAAGCTATACAACAATTTAAAATTGAACTAATTTAATAATTAAAAATACTATTGTGCTAAACAACAATAGATCTATACAAAACTATAGGAAGGAGTGAGAGAAAAGATTGAACCCTAGATATTATCAAGGTTCATAAATTTTCATATTACATAGTGTAAACCAGTGACATTCCAATATGAGTAAATGATTTGGCAACAGTAACCGAAAATAAGTAAGTAACCAAATTCCTATGTTGAAAGGAGAGAGAGAGACTTAGCTATGCAGATCATATATCTCTGGATGATATTCTTTTGGTTGAGTTAGGATTCAATTTGCAAACTGACATTAAAATAGATTTTAAAAATATGGTGTCAATTATTATCTTCTGAAAGTACTTTTAAGTGCACATAAGTTTTGAAATTTTATGTGACAAATATAAAACATTGCTGTTTTCTGATTATGTATTAAATGTATTATATATTTCAAAGTTGCTGAAAGAACAGGTTTTTAAAGTTCTCACTCAAATAATGGTAAGGTGATAGATATATTAATTATCTTGACTGAATCTGTCTATGATGTATACACAAATCAAAACATCATATTATTTGTCAATTAAAAATGAAGAAAAAGTGAAACAAACTTGGAGAGGAGTTATTTTCTGATTTCAAATTATATTACAAAGCTGCAGTAATCAAGAGCATGATACTGGCATAAGCACAAATACCATAGCCCAGTGACACAGAATAGAGAGACCAGAAAATCTCTTTTCTTGCTACAATGGAACCAAGAAAAAAATAATAATAATAATTCAGTCTCCACAGTAAGTGCTCTTGGGCAAAGTAACTTGCCCATGCAAAATAATTAAATCAGGCACATCTAACACCATACACAAAAGTTAACTGAAATTAATTAAAGATGTAAATATAAGACCTGAAACTTTAAAATTCCTTGAAGAAAACAGAGGGAAATTTTCTTGACACTGTCCTTGAGAGCTTTATATGTATCACACCAAAATCTCAGGTAACAGGAACAAAAATAAAGTACAAATGGCAAGCGAAATAATCTAAACATCAAACCAAAAAGATTCTGTTCTGCCAAGGAAACTATAAATCAAAGGAGTAATCAGCAAATGCAAAGAGAGAAAACATCTGTGAACCTTATTGCTGACAAGGGGTTAATAACCAAAATGTATATGAAATTTGTACTATCTAATAACCAAAAAATTGTTTAAAAAATTAAAAATGAGCAAAAGGCTCAAATAATCATTATTTCAAAAAAGACATAAAAAAGGCCAATAGGTATATTAAAAGGTGCTAGATAAAGTTATTAATCAGGGAAATGGAAATCAAAACCAGTGTGAAATATCACCTCATACTTGTTAAGATGGCTACTATCAAAAACACAAGAGCAAAGAACTCAAAAGAACTTATCACCAAAAAAAAAAAAAAAAAAAAAGCAAACAAAAAATGGGCAAAGGAACTAACCAGACACTTCCCAAAATCAGAGATATGAACAGTCAACAAATATGTGAAAAAATGTTCAACATTTCTAGCAATTAGAAAAATGCCAACTGAAACTACACCAAGATCCCATCTCACTCCAGTCAGAATGGCAATTATCAAGAATATAAGCAACAATAAATGTTGGTGAGGATGTGGGCAAAAGGTACACTCATACATTGCTGGTGGGACTGCAAATTGATGCAACCACTGTGGAAGGCAGTATGAAGATTCCTTAAAAAACTTGGAATGGAACCACCAGTTATCCCACTCCTCAGTATATACCTGAAGGAATCAAAATCAGCATACATGTTTAAAGCAGCTCAACTCACAATAGTTAAGCTAAGGAACCAACATAAGTGCCAGTCAACAGATGAATGGATAAAGAAAATGTGGTATATATGCACAGTGGAGCATTACCCAGTCATAAAGAAGAATGACTTTATGACTTCACTGATAAATGGATGGATCTGGAGTCTATCATGCTAAGTGAAGTAAGTCAAACCCCCAATAATTAAAGATTGAATGTTTTCTTTGATATGTGGAAGCTAACTCTAAATTGGGGGGGGTCAGAGAATAGAATTTCAATGGATTATACAAAGGAGAATGAAGGATGAAGGGAAGAGATAGGGATAGGGAAAGGAAAGACAGTGTAATTAATGTGACCTATCTTTCCTATGTACATATATTGATACACCACAGTGAATCTCACCATTGTTTACAAGACTGGAATAAACTAAAAAGAACTAATAAAATAAGTTAAAAAAATTAAACGTTGACAAGAGTGAGGAGAAAAGAATATCTTATACACTATTGGTAGGCATTTTAATTGATGCACCCTTTATGAAAAATAGCATGGAAGTTACTGAAAAAAAATATAACTACTATATGACCCAGCAATTTCTCTTCTGGTCATATGCTCAAAAAAAAAAAAAAACTGAAATCAGCACATTGTAGATAACTGTACTCTCATGTTCACTGCAGCATTATCCACAAATAACTAAGACATGGAAACAACATAAGCACTAAACAATGGATGAAAGAGTTTTTTAAAACATGGTTTATGCCAGCCATGGTGGTGCACAACTGTAATCTCAGTGGCTCAGAAGCCTGAGGTGGGAGGATTACAAGATTGAGACCAGCTTCAGCAATTTAGTGAGGCCCTAAATAAATTAGTGAGACCCTTTCTTAAAATAAAAAATAAAAAGGACATGGATGTGGCTCAGGGGCAAAGTATATCTGGGTTCAATCATCAGTACCAAAAAAAAAAAAAAGAAAAGAAAGATTGTATACACAGTAAAATAATATTCGTCCATTAAAAAAAATCTGTCATTTATAGCAGTAGGAACTCACCTAGGGGATATTACACTAAGTAAAATAAGTCAGTTACAGAAAGATAAATATAGTATGATCTCACATGTATAATCTAAAAAATGTCGAATTCATAGATGAAGAGAATAGACTGAGGGGTGGAAATATGATTTGTTAGTCAAAGGACACAAAGTTTAAGTTAGGAGAAATAAAGTGTGGTGCCCTTGATACATATTGTACAGTCAGGTTATCACAGTTAATAATAATGTAATACATATTTCACAATTACTGAGTTGATTTTAAGCCACAAAGAAATAACTTTGTGAGGTTATAGATGCAATAATTTACACATTCCAATTGCCTACAGGATTTAAAACATCACTCATACCCTGTAAATATGAGAATCGTTATTTGTCTTTTAAAACAAAAGTTAAAATAAGAATAAAAAAGAATAAGGTATTTTTCTAACCATGGAGTAAACTTAAACCTAATAATAACTGTATAAGGTAGACACAATTTTTCTAATTTTCTGAAGGTTAAGTAGTGGTTGGGTAATTTGAGTAAGGCTGAACTGCTGTATGGCTCATGCAATCTTGTTTCAGTAATGAGGGGTCTACAGGCAGCTACTCTCAGGAGTTGGACAGGTGTGCAGTTTCACAATGTCAACGAAGAGAGAAACAAAGGAGATGTGAATTGTCACGTAGTCAACATGAAGACAAATGAAAGCAAAGAATTTTCTGATCTTAGGAAAAGAGGCTGGCAGGAAGGAGGGAAAGAATGGGTAAGAACCAGAGTTTAGAAGAGCTAATCTGAACCCCACAAACATTTGGAAAGTAGAGTTTTGTTTAAGGTGAAGAGCAGGCTGGTAAGGCACGAGGGTGAAGAATGAAACTGGACTGGATATGAGCCACATCCTCTTCTTTCTACCCCATAGCTGAGTGACTTCCTGCAGCAACACATCTTCAGAACCAGTGCTGCAGTCTGTCTTGGGTGCTAGTGGACCTGAGCAGAGTCCCTAGAATCAAGAGAAGGCAGTGAAACATCAGACTGATGCTCCCTACTCTAGGGAGGTGTTGCTGTCCTGTGTGAGTTGGTGCTTAACCCAGCTACCCTCAGCTTCAGAGCAGCCAATTATTTCGAGCATCCAGCGTGATTGGGCTGTGATGTCATTCTCTGATATGAGAAGAGGGAAAGGAAGAGGGGTAGGGTTAGGATGGGAAAACAGGAGAGCATTACAATAAGGTGTATTCTCAACTGGAGCTTATTGATTTTCCATATTTCTATCTCCTTTTTTACCTAAATGTCAATCTCCTATTCACAATTTGTGTCTAGCTATTGCTAATGTCCCTTCAGTTCTTTTCAACTATCTCATAAAATCTATCTAAGATAATTCATTCTTATGACTTTTGACATTCCAATTTAGGAGAGTGACTGTCCTTCAGTTTTGTAGATTAAAACATACCTTTGTCATTATTGAAAGCAGAAATCTGATTTTCAATGACTTTAGATGACTTGTAAGAAAATTCTGATTTTCTCTGATGCAAAAATCAGTCCAGACACTAATCAAGAAATATTTACCTGTATTCATTGTCTCTTAATGAAGCTAGCACTTTATTTGCAATGATAATATTATTCTTAGAACTATGCAATTACAAAACTTTTACAGATCTCTCTAAAATATATTACCCATAAAAATCTAATAAATATATGCAATACTTATTCCATTATCAAGCTAAATCAAATATTTCAAAATGACTTCACTATTAGTTTTCTGAAACAAACCTGGGTGCAGGTTTATTTTGAGGGAGGGAGACCTATAACAGAATAAGCCCTGAATTACTGCTAGAACAAATCCAATTCAATATCTTGTTGATCTCAAAAAATAATTGTATTCTCTAATTAAATCCATGATTTTAAATTAAAAGTTGGTACAAACAACACCAAGGGAATTGATAATGCAAAAGAGAGAAGGGAAATTATAAAAATTGGGGAAATTAAGAATCTTGCTGGAGAAGAGAATCACTTTGGCATTTATTGTTGCAGATGTTAATTTAGTGAAAGGAAGAAAAATATAAATGAATTGGATATACAGACACACATTCACAGCATGTGAAAAAAATGAGGAATTACCTTAAATATTCTTTAACAAATTATAAATGTATCCTTAAAAAATGATAATTCACTTCTTCAATAGAGCACATATTTAAAATAACTGAAACCTTGAAATATAATGTGTTTACCTGCTCTGAAAAGAGAAATATCAGTGTAAATTAAAACATGCCAAAAACAAATTAAAATCATTGTACAAGTTTTTTGTTCAACAAAGATTTAGAATATAGCTCTCCAATCTTCAGAATTTCTTAAGCTATTGAGAAAATTTCCAACGAGAATTCTGGGAGCCTATGTTAAGTAGACATATAAGATAGCATTAGGTCTGTTCAGTGCAAACAAAATAACTAGAAGTTGACTTTGTTTTGCTATAGACTGAATGTTTATGTCCCTCCTCTGTTGCTATGTTGCTACTTGATCTCCAAGGTGATGGTATTTGGAGGTAGAACTTTTGGGAGGTAATTGGGTTATGATGGCAGAGCCCTGATGAATGGGAGTATAGTCCCTATAAGAGAGATCAGAGAGAACTGCCTTGTCAAGTGAAGACACAGTGAAAAGGCTAAATCAAGGAGCTAGGAGGAGAACCCTCACAAGACACTGAATCTGCTGTTGACTTACCTTGGACATCTAACCTCCAGATATGCAAAACTATATTTCTGATTTTTCGTGAGTCACTCAATCTATGTAATTTTATAGCAACTGTGTGAATTTACTAAGATATCTCCTTAGGTACTATTAGAGCAGAAGACATTTGGGGATTGTTTGATGACTTTTCTCTATGAAATTCTATAGGAGTAAGGGTCCTGCATTTCTTCTTGACTTCATCTCCATCTATCTTCTATGTAGGCCACATTTTACCAGTTACTTGAGGAAATTAAGCCTTCTTATTCACATTCTAAGCAACTTTAAAACCACTCCCTGGAAGTTGGCCATACACCTTCTCCTTCCAAGTAACATACAGCAACAAGAAAGCTGAGAAAATGTAAATTTTGTGAGGGTACAAGGGATGTAGGGGCAAAAGCCACCTCAACGTATGATTTGAGAAGCAAAGAGGAATATCTAGTGAATTATGAAGTCAGCAAATATTTGAATATTTTACCTGCTCTTCCTTTTCTTTGATGTATATAAAAACATTTAACTCACAGGATGAACATCCGGTTTAGAAAGTCAGAAGAGAAAGGTATCACCAAAATCTCCCTTTACCTGCTATTTCTACTATAGAGCATTAACAAATAAAAATGATGTCTTTTATCTTAAATTCAATCTAATAGTACTTATTTTAATATGGGGATTTTTTTGAGTAAATACAATTTAGTTGTAATACTGATTTTTAAATTTATTAATGACTTTCCTATTTTGATGTGATACTATTAGGATTAAATTGATCAAATTTGGTGAGATTATGACTGTATGCCAAATTATGTGTAATGATTTGGAAATTGAAAGGTTATCCTTGAGGAAGAGAAAAGCAAGCTGGAATTACTTTTCCTAGAAGGCCCTTTCCAACTTGGTTGCACTTGGATAGAGACCGTCAGGGACAAAGATGGAAGGGGTGAAGTTCTCAGTTTACCAGTCACTTTTTTAGCCTTCCTTTCCAACTCTTCCTTATTTTGACCTTGATTCTAATGGGGGGGAGGAGCCTTAGCAGCCCTTAGGACATGGCAGGCTACAGCAGGGGTGGAAAGTTCCTACTAACTCTACTTCATTAAGGCTGATGCCTGTCTTCTCTCTGGTCTTTTGTAGATCTTTATTTCATCCTTCACAACTATGTTATGTTTAGTCTCCTATAAATTTTTATTCCATATTATTTTCAACTTTCAGATTCTACCAATCTTCACTATACATAATACATAGAAGTTTATATGTCATATAGGTAATTATAATTTTTAAATTAAAATAATTTTATAACTTTGAATGTTAATGGAATTCAGCAGGCTTATCTGTTTATCATAATAGTCAACAAAACAATGTTGACTATTCAACATGTTGTAAATTAGCAAATAGTTCTGTTATTTGATCTTAATATTTCCCTTATTTTTCAAACTAGACAAAATATTCAGCTGCCTTATTTGATCAGAGTAATACCATTTACAGCATAGTATCAGGGTGTGTATGTGTGTGTGTGTGTTTAAAAGATCTCCTTCAGAGTTTTTGTTCAGTTGAAGCAAACTGCCTTCTCAATAAAAGATTCTCCTTTCCAGCAGATTGTAATGGTCAAGATCGTCTTTGTTGTACTGAGATATTAAGCAACTAGGTGAAAAAATGTAAATGGCTTTCAACAACACATTGGTTCCTATTCATACTACCTGTGTATAACAGATTGAACCTTTTGACACTGACCTGGCTATGAAGCTACCTTTGTCTACAGCAGAGGAAAAAGAAAGCTTGTAAAGTTTCTTCCAGAAAGAAAACATGATACTTCCATTTCCCCCCGCCCCCCTACTGGGCAGAGGAAGGCACAAGTCTAGGGCTGATACATTGAAATAGGAAAAATATATTGCTTTCCCAGGGAGGGGTAAGGAATAATTTTGGTGTAATAATACACTGGAGTTTATCTTTCTGGACATTAGGTTTATTTCCCCCCTTCTCCCTCATGCAGGACATACACAATCCCTCATTAAGGTCTACATCCTCCTGCTCCTGTCTGTCTCTACCTGTGGTCTGGTGCAGTATTCTCTTAATAAGGATCTCTATGAAGCAAAAGTAGCCTAAACACATTCCCTTTTCAATACTCAATGTGGCAACAGAACAATATAACAATATAACTACAATAAGTGCGAAAAGGGAACTTTTGGGAGCAACCGGAAGCAACTGGTCTATAGCACCCCCGAAAACTTACTGGGCCAATATGTTGAGAATCTCCTATCCCTAGGGTAGGAATGTTTTCATGCTTCTGGAAATAGACAATGCTCCCAGTACGTATTTCCCATCAAGAGCCTGGACCTCATATTTTGCAGATAGATGATTGTACTTTCTCATCATCTTACTTTGTCAAACTTGAGAACAGAATGGGGAAAATGCCCTTACTGGGAACTAGACCTCCTCCTCAGTCTGTTCCTCTCATTCTTCAAAGTTTGTCTGACAAATGAACATTTAAATTCTGAATAGTCATATTCTTGACTGAAATGGATGACAGTTTGAAAGACAACTTTATTGAAAACTTCACTAATTTCTCAATCTATCCTAGAAGAGGCAAAGTATTTAACAAACTAACCATGGAGATGGAGTTTGTTTTCCTGGTTTCATAGAACCTTTTATGCCCTCAATTTAGTAGCTGTTCTATCTGCCTTTTATATTTCATTTTTACATGGTAGGTGGATTTGCACCTAGAAATAACATGAAAAGCACTCAGAAATCAAATCCTGCTTTTTGATGTTCCCGTAGACACCATTTCTGACCTGAATGAACATTTGGCATATGTTTGAACATAAACGTGGATGGTCCTACAGCCTGCTGAATCTGCTAACTCACTTCAGTACTCTTGTGCTGCTAGAATACATATCTGCCTTCTAGTAGTTTCCACAGACTGTTCTTCCTCTGCCTATCCATCAGCATACAATAAATACTATAACCAACCGGTCCACATACCTCCTTACTACAGCCAATCACACTGCTTAGAAAAAAAATGCAGTTATTATCTGTATTTTCACATATTTTCTCACTTGGCTCTTCTTTCAGTGTGTTGTAATTTGACTTTTTCTCTCAAAGTGTGAATCACTAACTAAATGCAGATTTCTAAGTGTCTGTGGTCACTAGAAGATTCTCACTATTCTTCTCATTTTAAATGACTGTGCTTCCATTTTTGTTGATTATGCATTCTCTTCTGTTTTGCTGTTATCCTTGTTTGTTTTGTTTCCTTTGCCAGCTGCATTCTTGAGCTGATTTTTAAAAGGAGTTATCTAAATACCCTATTGTTTAATTGGCCATTTAACATAATTGCTATACATAGTAGCACAGATTAGATAGTATTGCCTTTTGTATTTTTATCCAAAAAGACTGATAAAATTTTGAAAAGGATACAATCAAGGATAAAGCCAGTGGCCCCCTACCAGAAACCACCTTTGTACATTGACATCTATCCATTAATCACCTCTTTGTGTTGTGTTTTTCAATCAGCTACTAATCCATCATTTTGATCATGCACTTTTCTAAATCTCATCCACAAATGCCTAGTCTGACATGATTTGTTCTTTGTAGGTCTATATTCACCTCCTCCTCTAAGGAACCATCTTTCAACTTTAATGATGTGTTCCTTTGAAAACAAGGCTCTATTTTGCTACACGTCAGCAGTAAACAGAATCTTTGTCTAACTTTTTGAAGTGTAATGATTATTGTGAAACTTTGATAAACTTGTAGAACTTCTAAATTGTGCCATGTTTCTTCAAATGTCTTTTAAAACATGTTGGTAAACTCATTTGCAAATTATCTGAGTAACAATGTTAATCAATTTAACATGTAAATCAATTTAACAATGTTAATCAATTGGTAATCAATTTTCTCTATTCAAAATAGCTATATGTGCTGCCAGAATTTCCTTCAACTCTCCTGGGTTTCAAGTTTTTTCTTACTGGTGTCCATTCTATTTCTCTCCATCTGCAAATAATTCTAGATAATACATTTTCATTTTCTCATTGTCAGTCATCAACATAACAAAGTTCAAACAAAGTTTTTTCTAGTCATTGCTGAGAATGTCTGGAAAATAGCCATTATTTCACATTGTCATTCTTGTGGTCAGTTTATGTGCTATATACAGGTTAGACTAGAAAAATATTGTTTTGAAGTATACATATTACAGGACTTTTATTAAATTTATAGAGATGAGACAGGTCTTGTCATGGAAAGAACACCATTTGTGGATCTAGACACACAGAGCCTAAAGATGAACTCTAGAATTTTCTAGTTCTGTGTTTGTGGATTAGAAGATTCATTGACCTACAACTTGTTTCCTAAAATTGTGAAAAAAATTATTTTAACTTATGGAATATTAGATCAATAAGAAATGTATGTAAAGTTAAATTATCCAAAAATACAATGTCAAGGGGCTGGGTGTGTTGGCAGTCACCTGTAATTCCAGGTAACTCAAGAGGTTTAGGCAGGAGGAGTTAATATTGAAGTGAGTCCAGGCAACTTTGGCAAAGCCTCGTCTCAAAATAAAGAGAAGGACTGGAGATGCAGCTCAGTGGTACAGCCTTCTGAGTTCAGTGCCCATTACCCTTCACACACATGTAAATGAGGAATATAAAACATCTTGTAATTGTCAATATTTGGTATTATAAAGTAGATACAAGGTGTAAGGATAGGAAAGAGGAAATTAAATCAGCACATCAAGAACTGAAAGGATTGGGGCTTGGGTAGAGTTCTTGCCTCGAATGCACAAGGCTCTGGGTTCAATCCTCAGCACCACCAAAACCAACAACAATTAAAAAAAAAAAAAAAAAAAAAAAACCTGAAGGGATGTTATGGTTTGGATGTGAGGTATCCCCCAAATCTCTCAGTGCAAGAAGGTTCAGAGGAGAAATAATTGAGTCTTAACCCAGTCAGTGATTTAATTCTCTGATAGGGATCAACTGAGTGGTAACTGAAACGATAGGGTATGGCTAGAAAAGGTGGGAATTGGTGCGTGGCTTTGGGTATACACTTGTATCTGGAGAGTGGACTCTGTTTGCTTTCTGATCATGATGTGAGTTGCTTCCCTCAGCCACACTCTTCCACCATGATGTCCTACCTCACCTTGAGTCCTGAGGAATGGAACCTGTTGTCTATGGATTGGGAACACTGAAACCATGAGCCCTCTAACGAAATTTGCCTCCTCTCCAATTGTTCTGCTCTGGTCAGATCTTTTAGTCACAGCAGTGAAAGAGCTGACTAAAACAAGAGATAAATAGATCATATAAGCCCTATATGATCTATTAATTATATATAATTAGTATCTGGGAAGTAGGTTATCAATACTCAGTAATGAAGTTATGTTAATAATTAAGAGTGAGATATGTTAAAAATTAAGAGTCAGTAATGTCACAAGGTTAAGTAGAAAATTAAATTTTTTTTAGTATCAAAATGTCAATCATTGATGTTTTGAGAAACATTTAATATTTCAACTTTATAGGTTGTATTTTAAACATTTGATAATTTTTCAAATTCAAAAAAAATTTTTTTCTATGTTAAAATATATTTTTAATGTGAAACTGGGAATATGTTTTGTTCAATCACTAGTTTTTGAATAATTGACATTGAATTATTTCATAATCAAAATTGTGGACCATTGAATTGGCTTGGGAACATATTTTATTAATTTCCTCTAAGTTTATTCTTAATTACTTAGAGGTATAATTATTCATTACTTAAACGGTTGTAAATGTAAAGTCATAGAAAATATATTCAAGAAGTTTTAATACATTTGTTTATAGTACAAAATATATAAACTTTTATTTATTTAATTATTTTTTATTGTATACAAATGGGATACATGTTGTTTCTCTATTTGTACATGGAGTCAAGGCATACCATTTGTGTAATCATACATTTACATAGGGCAAAGATGTTCGATTCATTATTTTTTTTCCCTTCCCTCCCACCCCTCTTTTCCCTCTGTACAGTCCTTCTTTCCTCCATTCTTACCACCCTCCTTATCCCTAACCCTAAAACTTTTTTTTGAAGGAGGGGACTGAGTGGTTGTTGGACCGAGGGCCTTGCACATGCAAGTGCTCTACCACTGAGATTCATCCTGTCTATGAACCAATTCTTTAGAAACAGTTTCACCTTTAGAAATGTTCCTCTTTTATCATATTAACTAATTTTAGGTTCCAGGTGTTCCTAAAATACCCTAATGAAGCATCATACATGTGAGTTGGGTTGGAGATGCTGAAGTTCAACTTCAGAGTTCAGACATCAAGGTTTTCAGTTGTTCCTACCAAATTGGCAATACCTTGGGGCCATAGAAGCCCTGCTAAGTTTCGAACACAAGAATGGCTAAGTGGTAGTTCAAATACTGGGTTGGAGGTAATAGTAAAATCTTCAGAAAGAAATGGGGATGAAGATAAAGTGCAGATAATGTTGGAGAGAAAAATGGGGGACTAAAAAGAAGGGCACAGAGGAATGCAACACAAAGGAATACAGTCAATTTACATAACAAAGGTTCCCAGAGTTTAGCTGCTGAAAGTCAATTGACAGCTCATTCAATTATTCTTTTACTCACCTTTACAACAAGTATTCATCCTGTGAGAGGTACTTGGCAATATGTCAGGCACAGTGTTAAACAAAACAAAAACGGTCCCTGCTGTCAAAGACTTTTCTATTTTACTGAGGTAGTTACATATCAAGAACCATCATGTGTCAGTTTTACTTTATTTATGACTTAAAAGAGCCTACCAATTTCATGGAACCTGGCAGAAGACTGGAGACTTGTGGGTCACAAATGAAAGACATTCTTACAGGAAAAGGAGCAGCTGGAGTATCAATACTTGCTGAATTTTCTGATAGAAAGGTAAGAAGGCCAGGTGCTGCCTGTACACGTAGTGGATTATATTACAGGAGAGGAATTGAACTTCAGGAAAACAAATTGTTTATAAAGGGCAATAAGTAAAGTTGCCAGTAAAAATGCAGCATGTCTAGTTAAATGAGAATTTCCAATAAAAATGGGTAAGATTTTAGTGTAAATATTGCATGAGACATGATTGATCTGAAATTCAAACTTAACTGGGTACCTGTTTTTGCTTGGTTAAATTGGTAACTCTAGGCCTGCTTGACTTCTATTCCTAAGGGAGGTATTATCTTTATCCTTTAAGGCTGTTCACTCTACAAATGTCCTTGTAAAGATAATCTAGAATAAAGATAACCAATACCTCTGCTTAAAAGATGTGTAGAAATGTAAAGACTCATGAAATTTATCTTTCTATGCTAGATATTTATCAAATTCATACCCAACTATACAATTCCAGTTTGTGATAAGTGATGTGAAGGGACTCAAAGGGTAGTATTAGAAGATAGACCTGATGTACAGTAAGAAATTATCTTAGGTAACTAAATATAAAATGAAACTTCATAGGTCCATCTTCCAATAATCAGTTCTTCCCAAAGTATTAATACAAATGCCACAGAAATAGTTGATATGGTCATAATTGTTCATAAAAATTCTATTCCAATTCTACAACAACAGAGGTTATGTTCAATGAACTGTCTTTCCTGGCAGAAGAGAGTTAAAATTTTATTCAAAACATGCTTCTTCTTTAAACAGTGTGATTGATTTGTTGGTTTGCTGACATTATTATACTGGTCTTTCCTCTGAATGTCTGATTTCCCTGAGGAGAATCATGCCCTTACTATTGTCAGATAATAAAGAGAATTTGATCTTTCCTTTGGGCTTTACAATTGAACCTGGGTGCTGAAGATAAACCAGAAACTTTGTTCTTCTATGGTCTATTTTGGTTTTAATCTATGGACTTTAAAAGGTTATCAACTGTGGTATTTTGGGGTTAGCATGCATACAAATTTTCAACCTTGAAATATATACCATTACTGCATCATTTTATTTTAAATATCTACCAACACATTTTAAATTATATAATTGGCGCATCAGAATATGACAATGAGGTCTAGAGTTCAGTTTGATTCATTCATGGTGTTAATTTCTATTAATATTTAAGTTATTTGGTTTCATGTACCACAAACGTTAAAACTATGCTTTCTGATGTCAGTGGAGATTGTGTGTCAATTTTCTTTGCTGTAACTCCATTTTTTTTTCACAGTATACTGCCAAGTAATTCTTAGTTGTAATTTCTCTCTCAGAGCTTTGTTTTCTGCAGGAGGAAAAGTCCAAGGGATTAGACATTTGTCTATGTCAGCAATGTCAAAGGGGAAAATTTGCCTCTATATATAGGGTGATATTTTCCTTGTTTATTAGGAAATGTGTAAGGCTTACTGATTTTTTGGTACTGGATTTTTAGTATACAAACATCCCATGACTTACAAGGTGATAATCAGGACATTTAGGACATTAGGACATTTTCAATAGAGTGAGGGCTGAGTACTTCCCTCCTGTATACAGTGAATCATTTTTTGGTTTTGCTGCTTTACACTATGAGGCCTGCTGAGCTTGCCAATCCACTCCTTTTCACTTTCATATTTCAGTCTTGTTTGCCTTATGCATAAACCACTCCATTACAAGCATAGAGGTCCCGAATGATTCTACAATTGCTGTCCTATTTGGTCAGTCTGTATCATCTGCCAATCTGCAGTTGTTGATTTCATTGACTCATTACTTCAGTTCTTATAATAATACTCACTGGACACCTGATAAGTGCCTAATGTCCTCCTGGAGCAACAACAAAAAAGAAGTCAAATTGTTATTTGTATTCCTCTTAATTTGTGCAACACTGTTATGGGGTGCAACTTAAGAACAGACCGATCACCACTGAGAAGTCCAAATTTGAGAGTCTTTATTAAACCGGCCAGCTGACTGTCTCACACAATGCTCCAAAAAATGGCTACTGGGAGAACAGCCCCGACCATAGGGTTGTAGGGGTTCTTATACCAAAAATCGTATCAATCATAAGTGTCTGTTGCTAGGATTCAAAATTATAAACTAACATCATGAGATCATCAACAGAGGGGGAAGTGGGTTGTTCCGTCCAGCGGAACCGGTGTGGAGAAAGGAGACACCACCAATCTTTAGGTGACCAGATTTATTGCTTCCTCCCTGTTTTTCTGCCTCCTTTGTTCTGCCACTATCTCCTTTCTTCTACCCTCTCCCTCTCTCCTCCCCCAGGTTCCTAGCTTATCAACCAATTATAGCAAAGCTTTCTCTCACACAGGAGAGCATGCAGAGGAATGTCAGCATAGCACTAAATGAATCACGAGCTGTCCACGCATGGCATGATATTAGATAGCCAATCCTAGAGCCTGGCGTCAACACGACATAAGTCTCCAAGGAACTAGTAGGCAAGCAACCTTTTTGGGTACTTCCTTATTTTGGTAGCCAGTGCCCTTTGGCTCATTGCCAGGCGCCATCTTGTCCAAGACGGCCCTCAACAGTGGGTCAAAATGACCCTTACCTAGGTACAAACTAAAGAATGGTTACTAACATCCACACAATTACCATTTACATGGTACGTTGGTTAAGAGCAATAGAGATCAAAAGAGAGCAATTTTTACTACATAGGAGTTGCTGTTGTATATTATTGAACACGTTACACCAAGCAACTGATGACGGGTACAGAGGCAGGGTGTTCCCATGGGAGAAGCTTATTTTCTACATAACAGGGAGTCTCAGAGCAAAATGGAGTCTGTTTAGTCATTTCCCTTAGAGTCTGGCCTATAACGTTCTCCTGGGGCCAGATCTGTCAGCCCATCACAACACCAACATCTAATTTTTCTGTATTATGACTGTTTTTAGATGCTTCAGCAGCATTGCTACTTTTCTTGGGCTTATCCATTAAAAGTTGATATTATTTTAGATATTTTATCTCAAGATCCCATTCATTAGATTATATCCATCAACTCATTTTTCAACTACAATCTAGTCACAAATGACTCCTACACTAATCGCAGTGGAGCAAACTGCTCTCCTGATCTACTGAAACACTTTTAAACTCTTTATTCATTAACCTCAAAATGCCACGATCTTTTTAAAACCATTTTAAATAGTTGCCATATCAATTACTTAATTTCTTCTCCTTTTTTGTCTCTATTAATCAAGTTGCCAAAGTTCACTTTCTCCAGTTAGAGACCCAGTCATTCAATTCCAGCCTTCCCCCCTTGTTTCCACTGTATCAGTGCCTCCCACCCCCACTCTTCCTACAGGGTTACCTGCATCCCTGTCACTTTCCTGGTACCCTTACTCCATATCATAGCTGAGTCTACTGTCCACAGCCATCTCCGATTATTTTTAAATAATGTGAGTTTACCTAAATAATATGCATCTAGAAACACTATTAGACTGGTAGATTACACATATTAAAATTAATGTTCTTCTACGGAGAATGAAATTTTGGTTCTGTTGAGTCCCATTTCACATACAAAAGTTCTCCTTCCTCGTGGTTACAATTTCTTTAAATCACTATTTTATTTAAATAGCTCTTCAATAGTTACCTTACCATTTGGTGTGCTATTATTATGTTTCCTTCTTTAACAATGACTTTTCATATATGTCATTGTCTCATGTTTTAAAATTTGCTTTCAAGTCTTTATACCCATTGCTCATTCATTTCCTAATATATGATCAGTGCCAAAACCTCCTCTTAGTATAGTCACATATACCCACATGCTCTCTTTCTGTTCTTTTGGGAACATTCCTTCCAGATTCTTCTCCTGCTCCAGTGCAGTCTGTCTTTGTGGCCTGCTGCACATTGCTCTCTGGGGATTTCTCTTCACTTTTTCAATTTCCTCTGCTTTCTTTTGTCTTGGATACCTGCTTTCCTAGACCTGTGTCTTTCTGCAGTTTAGACTACTCCCATTTCCCAAAGCTTGGTGAGGAAGGATATGTATAGAATGTCAGTTTATTGAACCCAAACAGGCCTCAAAAATCTACCTTTCTCTCTCTTCCTCCCACCCTGCCTCTCCTTAGAGGACTATATCTTTTTTACATATTTACACATTTCTTGAACTATCTGTGAATTCTTGCCTTTCCATTACTATTTTAGAAGTGATGAACTTACAAATCTTACTAGAGCTTGTACTTTCATTGGATTGACAAAGTAGTTGGGATAGAGTCAGTCATTATGGAAACCTACAATTTGAGTATTTATGGATCTTCATTTTGATCTGGTCAGTTTTGTCAGAAAATAACATTACAGTCTATTATCTGGGATGAAAACACTGACTGCTAGCATTTTGGTACCTATGAAGAAAACAGACTAAGGATCTGTTTCAACCTCCAAGTTTTATAGCATTTCATCTCACTAATACACTCTGCTCTTTCTGATGTTCCTCCTTCCAGAGCTTTTTCCTCAAATCTTTCCAGTAAATTCCTGGAATATTAATTTGAATATTAATTTGTGGCAAGTGGCAATCCAAGTTTAATTGGTAATAATGTACAGAATTAACCAAAACATCCAGATAGAGTCCCTACTGAGAAATGGGAGATACAGAAGTTCCTCCATTGTCCTAGGGATCCATTCTCTGCCTCATTCACATGTGTTATTTCTCTATAGCAGACCCAGTATTGTGGTCACCAGGAATCAAAACCTACATTCTATCAGATTACTAGTTTTCACAAGAGAAGGATCCCATCTCCAGAGTTCTTGACTCTTCTACAAATAATTTTTAAACATCCACTTCCCATGGTATGTATTAATCCTCATTACTATGAATGTCACTATAAAGTCCTTACGGATATCTCTTTTACATATTTGAAATAGCATCTATGTACCCTGCTTAGAGAAAGAAACTTTGTATGCATATGGATATGTGGTGTGTGTGTGTGTGTGTGTGTGTGTGTTCCTTCTGGGTGTTAGGTATGACTTAGTTTCAAATGTCATGCCTCGTGGTCCAACAATTAGGGAGCAATACATATACTATTACTCAAAGCTCTTCCAGCATACAGCACAACATGAGAACAGGGAAGCAGCAACAAAAACAAAACAAAATAATGAACAAAAATTGCCACTTGTGAAATGCAGAAAGAGGAATCAAGATACAACACTCACCCTTCTACATAAATCCATGATTTCCTGAACAAATATTGAAAAAGCTCTCTTGACCAGTCTGGCTTCCCCCAGAACCGTGCCCTGCAAATGAAGCACTAAGGAGATTTTCTTTGAAAGCAAGATGGGAAATTCTGCTCAGACTTAATGAAAAATATGCTTTTTATGATCTTCCTAGATACCTTATTAGGAAAGTTGAAATGTAGAATGATAATAAATAATCCATTGGATCATGGGCTCTGTTTTTCCTTTTGGAGGGTCAGCTTTATTCTAAAGCTGGTTTGAAGAACTTTCCTCTCTGAGAGAGTAAGGTTGGCTTTTTCTTGAATCGTAAGAAAATTTTGAGCTTCTTTCTGATTTATTCAACCCAAGTTGCCTGCTGTTTTCAATCCAAACAATTTGGGGAAATACTGTGAGCAGACACTGGGATGTGCCTGTCCATAGTCAATCCATGAAAGAAATAGTAAGGATTATACTGATCCAGACAAACACATTCAGTCTCTGGAGTGCAGGAGGAGGATCAGGTCTGCTCATCATGTTACTGGATACATGGCAGATGAAGACTGCTCGATTATATTCTGGAAAAAAAATGAAATTTCCAATTGATATACTTGGTCGCATCCAAATTTGATAAGTGGGAGGGGTCTCCACTTCTGGGAAAATGCCGTTCTATGACTCCCTTGAATCTGATGTTAGTTCAAAGTTTGATTTAGAGAATGCCAGGCATTGATCATCTCTAGCAATGGAACTTCTTTTAAATTTTAAGAGTCATGAATCGATTAATATTTTATATTTCTGTGGTATGGTTCTTAAATAAACATAGGGGTGCCTACTCATCCATAATGTTGGTGTTTGACTTTGACCCTTTATATTACTTACCAGCAGCTCCACATTGGTTTTGACCTTTGGAACTCTGGCCTATGAAGCCAGTCTCCTGGCTGTTCCTCAATGATGTGCTGTAGGTCTGGGTACTTATCAGCTTTATAATCAGGGAAAGTCCTGGGACAGTAGGATCCCTTAGTTCTCTCCCTCTATCAAAATCCCACTTGAATCCTAGCTCTGATGTAGGTTCTCCCCTGCACTTGCTAGATTTTATCTTACTTTGTGACATTTTACAATTTGTGATATGGCAAAGAAAAAATAAAAATAAACTATAGTTATGCACTGCATCCATTTTATTATCCAAATTAAAAATACACACAAATAAAGTTAACATTGACTCTTTATCCATATATTCATTAGCAAGATGTTAAAATTCAACATCTTAACATATTTCCACTTAATCTTCCACTTTTTAAAAATGCCTTCCCCCCTTTTCTTCAAAGACTGAAAATAATGTGGAAAGATTGAAAAAAAAAATATTTCATGTTTCTGGTGAAGAAATTACATGTTGTAGCCTTTTTTGAAAATCAGCTTGGCAGATTTTCCAAAGGTTAAAAAACATTACGATATGACACAGGCATTCCACCTCCTCTTTATATACTCAAGAGAAATGGAACACTTTGTCCACACAAGGATTTGTAACTGAATGTTCACAGCAGTATTATTTATAATAGTCAAATAGTGAAAAGGCTTAAACGACCATCAGTTGATGGACAAATGACCAGAATGTAGCATACATATGATAAAATATTAGGTACCTAAAAGGACCAGAATGCAAATATGCCCTATGTTTCCTCTTATATGAAATTTCAGCATTAGCAAGTTTGGAAATGGGAAGTTAGCCCAGAATCTGGGCTATGGTATGTTAGACAAGAGACATGGCTTGATTGCTTATACATATAAAGATTTTGGAGGGATAAGGAAAAGTTCTGTAAGTGGATTATGATTATGGTTGAGTGAATGTGAAATATACTTGTTATATTGTGGATTTTACACTTAAATGGACAAATTGTATATTATGTGAATTATTTCTTAGTGAATTGTTAAAGAAGCTATTTCTCAATGGCACATAGTTCTCAATAGGCTCATAGTGCTGAGCAAGTTGGTAACAACTTAGTTAGATATTTTGCCACTGCATAATAGAAATCTGCAATTACTTGGTTAGAAATAGACACATTCTCATTGTCAGGGATTTCCTTCAACACAGCCAATTTCATGTTCTGTCATTTGCATTTCTTACTCACAGGTTAACTTCTACTTAGACAGGACTGTGCTGCAGATTTTACCAATACACTCAAAGCTAGGCTAAAGAAACATGGAAATCCATCTGCGCACATAAGTGAAACAAGCAGACAGAAAAAGGTATTTGTGGCTTTCATCAGGGTTCTTCAGGTTTTCTGTCCACTGTGCTTTTTCTTAGGCAGGCTCTGCTCCACTAGAAATCCACAATTTCTAACCTCTGGCATGGCGATAACAGTGGAAAGACTATTTTCTACTCAAATGCTCTGGTAAATAAGTTTCTAGAAAAACTTTATATGATTACTTACCTTTGATTTTCTCAATCAAAAATCTTAAAAAGGAGAAACACAAAGAAGAGAGAAATCTTTGATTTTATTTGCTCTAGTAGTAGCTTGAAATTAATTGAGAAGACATACGAATCACAAAAATAGGACTGGGGTGTAGCTCAGTGGTAGACTGTGTATACTTAGCATGTACAAGGCCCTGGGTTTAATCCTTAGCACCCAAAAAACTAATAAACAAATTATAAAAACCATAAAATAGGAAACAAATGTAGATTTAATTAAAATTAATGCTACTCAGAGAATGGAACTTTGATCTATGATCAAATGCTTTCCCATTACTGTCTCAGATGAGTGATAATTGAATATGAAGCCACTGCCACATGATAGAGGAAGCTGAATTGCTCTGAGAAATAGATGTTGCAGTGACTGCTCCGCCTTCAGCAAGTCTGACCCTTTCTGAGGAAACCTAAGAGAGATAAAAAGAAAATTCAAAACAACTAAATTATACAGATTTTCCTTGACCTACTTTGGAATTATATCCTGATAAACTCATCATAAATTGAAAATAGTGTAAGTAGAGAATATATTTAAGCAGCAAAGTACATGGTAGAATATCCATTATCTACCCTTCTAGACTTGTGACTGACTGGGAATTCTATGCAGATGCTATAACCCAGCACCCCAATATAAGATGGGACAGCATATCAATACCGTGGGAGAGGGTCAAAATTCAGAACTCAAAGCCTAATTTGATTTCCACTTTAAGAGTATTCATTTTGCACCATCATATGTTGGGGACCAACTAAATCTTTATTTTCTGAAGGGGAAAAGTTCCTTTTCCTAGAAGGGGAAATGAAAAGCTTTGGTAATTTTCCAAAATAGTATCAAAAACAGAAAGAAATAAGGGCATATATACAAAAATTAACCTCAGCTAAAGGACACACAGATTTGCATGTGCGTAGATTAATACACGCATATTACCTTCAATCTGTCTGTCATTCTTTTTAAAATTATACCAAAAACGGTGGTATTCACTCTTACTTATGGAATTCAGTGGCTGTTCTGGAGGAAATGTTTAAAACTGAAACAAATAGTTAATGCTCAGTAGAGAGTTTTAATTAAGTGCACTGATCATTCCTTGAGATATATCAGTGTACCTTAAATCTATAACACAGACTTCAATTTGGCTAAATCAAATAATCATGATGAAGAGACTTAAGTATCATTGTAGCACAGTGTCATGATGCTGATTTAAATAAATTTACAGAGATCTCAGAATTAAAAATCAACTATGCTGCAATATTTTAGAAAAGTGATTAACTTGCAATGAATATACAATTAAAAAGCTCTTCTAGTTAAATAGTTTAAATATCTTTGAAATTAAAATACATTTTCCATTTATGAAATAACTAGTTCTTTAAATATAATTATGATCTAGTCATTAATTTAAAATGAACAATAAACGATACTGTCATAATCTTTATTATTTTTTTATCTTCAGATGTCTAAGAATGTGTTGAAATATTGTTAACAATGATTTTCCTCATTTTTGAAAGACATGAGTTACAAAAGGATTATCAAAAATATTGGGAGACTGAGACAGGATGATGACAAGTTGAAAGTCAACCTCAGCAATTTAGTGAGGCTTCCTGATTCTGATCCCTCATTACACAAAGGAAGAAAAGAGCTGTCCTCACATTTACTAACCTGGAAGTTAATGCTGACTTAATTCTATAATTTAAAAAATTATAATAATTATAATTTAAAAAAAATTTAAGATAATTGTATACAAATACATACATATATGCATATACACACAAGTATAAATATGATCTATCTGCTCACTTCAAGATGTATCCACATCTATATTCTTATATACATATCTCTATGTCTAGCTCAGCCTATCTATCCATTTGCCCACCTATCCACTGTTAAAATAATGAAGATGTAAAATGTATATGATTTCTCAAAGGAGCACAAAACCCCAAAGAAATTCCTCACTTATTGTATTCGACAACAAGCTAACCTCCTGGACTTCATGGTCATGTCGTCTTTCCTTTAAAGTTGAAGATGAATATGCTACCCCAAAGTATGCCAAGTATGCCATTTCGACACAGTGACTATGTAGAACTAGAGGTGACTGAGAATCAGCAAGTGCAGAAATAAATCTTCCTGGAGCTTCCTGTGCTATGGCTAAAGCAAAATTCTGAGAAATGAAGATTGCTATACATGCCAACTCCCAGGGGACTTTTTGGCCTTGAAAAAAATAGAAAGTTGGCACCAAGATGGACCTGTACAACAATCATTACTAAAACAACCTTTTTCTCCCATTACCTTCCCTGTACACTTACCTTCACACAATTTTCACCTTTTGTTAAAAAAAAAAAAAAAATGGCATTTAATCTTTCAGGCCTATTTCCTTTGGGAGTCTTCATATCTTTTATATGAAAGTCTGCTTGTACAAATAAAGTATTAACATCAAGTAAAATTTGTATGTCCTTTCTCTTGCTAAGGTGTCTTTTTCAGTCCAATGGGCCAGATCCCAGTCTCTGAAATTAGCAGGATCAAGGAAAAGTATTTCTCCTCCCATACAAAGTCTACTCCAGGATAAAAAGAAAGCTTGATAAAGACCGACTTATTCCTTTGTTTCTCATTCTTTATAGAAGTTGTACTCATTCCATTTATCCTCTGCCCCCTTACACTGAATCTGCTTCTTTTCTTTTGTTTTTTTTTTTTTTAGACATAATCTAATTTTATTAGTCCTACTTTTTTTTTTTAATATATTTCAGATGGGATCTTTGGGACATTGGATTCTGTATCTCTTTGTCTATTCCCACATTAACTATGTTTTACTGACTAATTCCAGAAGGGAGACAGTAAATTACTCTTTTTTTTTTAATTATTGTATACAAATGGGATACATGTTGTTTCTCTATTTGTACATGGAGTCAAGGCATACCATTTGTGTAATCATACGTTTACATAGAGCAATGATGTTTGATTCATTATTTTTTTTTCAAACTATCCCTGTTCGCTGATGACATGATTATATATTTAGAGGAACCTGGAAATTCCACCAGAAAACTTTTAAATCTCATAAGTGAATTCAGTAAAGTAGCAGGTTACAAGATCAATGCTCATAAATCCAATGCATTTTTATACATAAGTGATGAATCTCCAGAAAGAGAAATTAGGAAAACTACCCCATTTACAATAGCCTCGAAAAAAATAAAATACTTGGGAATCAATCTCACAAAAGAGGTGAAAGACCTCTACAATGAGAACTACAGAACACTAAAGAAAGAAATTCAAGAAAACCTTAGAAGATGGAAAGATCTCCCATGTTCCTGGATAGGCAGAATTACTATTGTCAAAATGGCCATACTACCTAAAGTGTTATACAGATTCAATGCAATTCCAATTAAAATCCCAATGATGTACCTTGCAGAAATAGAGGAAGCAATTATGAAATTCATCTGGAAGAATAAAAAAACCTAGAATAGCTAAAACAATCCTCAGTAGCAAGTGCTTCTTTTCTAAGAATGTGAATTCTGAGGCCAGAATGTTCAGTTAATTTTCATGGCAAACCGTGAACTTTAGAGTCAAAACAATCAAGGTTTAAATCTTTGTTATGTTACCCATGAGTTTGTGACCTCAGACAGGCAAGTTACATAGGTCTTCAAGTCTGAATTTGCTTGACTTTGATTAAGAATAATAACATAATGATCATAAAGATTAACCAAGATAATATTGTGAATAGTTTGTTTAGTACGTGGTACAAAAAGAAGTAAAATAAGGGAGAGAACATATTCTTATGCAGGTTAATATCAAACTGGTATGATACAGCAGAGTGACTAGATACCACTTTAAGCTTTCATGGACTTGTTAATTTATGTCCTGGGAAGTTTCACTTGGAAAGTCAACAAGCCTGAAATCACGGAAGAAAAATGTCCTTAGGTCAGCTCTAGAGAAGTGATATTAGGGATTGGAAGCCTGGGATAAGTACAATGCTGGATACAAGATGCAATTCAAGAAGTCAAGACTTACCAGCATACATAAGTATCAAAGAATAAAGGTGAATGTGACGTAATTCTTAAGGCTGTGAATAGACAAGGATTTCAAGGGCTGGCTCTTAGAAGGTGTCATGTGTGGCATGTTTCGTGGTCTGGAGACAAGTATAAAACCAAACTTGTTTTAACACCATTGGCTCCTCTGTACTGCAGGAAACAGAAAATAGTTTTAAAAATCTCCCACTCAAGTTCAGCTCCAATGAAGCATTTTAGCCTTTAAAACCCAAGAGAGAGTTGGTGATGTAGATCCATTCATAGAGTCCTAGTTTAGCATGTTTGATTTAAGGGGCTTGATGCTCAGCACTGACAAAAACAAAATCAAAACAAAGCAAAACCCAAGGCAATTTTGAATATAATTGTTCCATTTTCGGACAGATATAAGTACAAGACATGACCCTCACATATTTTAAGACTAGCACTTACATTACATATCTGAATAAGCACATGCAAATAGAAACCAAAGATTTCCAACTGCTGGCTTATGCTTGTATCAAGCTCCTGCTAGGCTATCACATTTCTGATTGTTTTATTTGTTTTTGAGAAGATGATATTGTCAAATTTCTTGGCCCTAAGACATGATCATGATGTAACTTCTTTCCTTCAGAAACTTCAGGGCTGAGTAATGCTCACATTACAAATCAATCTGAAGCAAGAATTAAAGACAGGCAGTCAGTGTAGATAGGCAATTGGGTTGGATTGAGAAAATGGAGGTCAGTTTGGGTTGGGAAGTTGGAGCCACCCCTGGGAGATTGGAATGTTAATATCTCCAGAGCCCTTTGATTACCAAGATTACCTGGCTATACTATGCCTCCCAAAAGGTTGCAGATAGGGAGTTCTTAATTAACGCCTCCCGGGCTGCTACCTGCCGGTATCACTCCATTTGGCCCTTATACCTGTCCATCTGCTTCTCACCTTGTGCCATCCCACGGGCATCTCCTGGACCTAGTCATGTAAGTAGGAAGGAGAAAAACAAGGTAGGAGAACAAAGAAAATCTAAAAATGTATAAAAGTGGCAGGGAGTTCTCACTTCTTGGGATACTGGGACACCAGCTATGGCCCCCTTCACACTCTTGGGAGAAGTTACTATTATTTAAATAAAACCTGCTTTATATGCTTGCCCTGGCCACTTCTCTGATGTTCAAACTCCAACATTTGAGGAAGCAGAACTTGTCACCAATAACTGGCAGCATCAAATCTCTATTACTACACCTATAGTACTTTTTATAATATAATGTTTGAGAACTAAGTGTAACATTGTTTCTTTGAAAATTCTAAGTCTTTGATAAACTATAAATTTGAAATGTTCTGCTATCCCATGGAAGTTTTTTTCCTAAGCCTCTTCTAAAATTTGCAATATATCTTTTTAAAAGATATCTAATTGAGTTTTTGACTCTGACAATAATAGCATTTGTTGTTTATTATTTTGTTAACACTGAAATATCATTTTTCTTTAATTCTATTATCACTTTGATTTTAATATTTACCTAATGGGTTTAAAATGCAAATTAATAGAAAAATAGTAATTACTCATGAACTAACAGATTTAAGCCATTTCCTAGAGTTATCTTAGAATCATGGTAAATAATAGAATCATAGTAAAACAATTTTTCAAAAAAAAAACTCAAGAAGAACTGCATTATTATTCTAGAGGTAGGAAATTAATTAAATTTATAGAGGTAGGAAGGATGAAAATATAAAACCTATTGGTTAAAAATGTTTCAATTCCAAAATTGTTGTCCCATTTTCGGTAAAAGCAAACAGAAAGAATGGCAATAAAATGTCCCTCTGAATCTCTTTTCTCATATTTTTCAATTGTACTAAAATCAAAGTGCAATTTTTGAGTGAATATATATATTATTATCTTTTATATGTATTATATATATCAAACACTGTGTGTTTGCATGTTTGAATATGAGTATATACATATTATTTTGAATAATATAAAGAAAATATAACTTAAAACAAAAAAACAGACAATGCCATCTTCTAAACGTAACTATAAATAAGCCCCCAACTGTGTTTCTTAAAATTGCCTTAGAAAGTGACTTTTCTTCATTCACAGTGGATTCTGAAAGAACAAACTTATTTACCAACAATGTTAATGTTCAAAACCTGTCATGTCTTGGGTTTTCCCTTAGATCAAACTCAGAAACACCATGCAAGCATGGAACTCCAAAAATCATAGTGTGGACTTGGAGACTGAAAGTACCTAATTATATTATACCATTTATAAAACATTTTTTGCCCAGGGATTTTTGTGGTTGCTTTATCATGAGCATTCAAAGTATTCAAATTTCTTATTTCCATGTAATATTGCCGATATGGAACCATGTTCAATGTATTTCTTCACTGTATTGAATGACTTTGACTTAGAAATTAAAAATTGTAAAAAGACAGTTGTTCTCAGCTAGGATTTGGAAGGATTGTGAACAATTTTATTTGAGTTTCAGAAACTTTGAACAGATTGAAAAACACAATGCTTCTTATTTTTTTAATGCATAGTTTAATAAAATGACATTAGCAATTAGACTAATTCCACAATAAAATATCTTTAAACATTGTAATAATATCCTTTAAAATGAAGCACAGTGTGCTTACTTTTATTGTTTCAATTCTTGGTATAAGTCTTTGAGTAATTATTTTTAATTTAAAATTTTATTTTGAGCTATTTAATAAAAAAACTCATTTGGGAGATAAAATTTAAAATAACAAAAATAAATAATATCAAAACAGATAAATTGTAAAATGTGGCAATTGTAAGGCATGTCAATCTTTGTTAGATTTATATTTTAATTTTGAATCATTGTTTTCCAAAACTAGCACATGATTCTTTGTTGTACCCATATCTGATTTTGTTTGAAATTATAAATGACTCAGTCAAGATTTATCAAAGAAAATCTGGGCATTTTTCAAGAAAGGAAGTAATCTGAGAGGAATTGCAAGCCCTAGATGACCTGGCCCTTCTATAATATAGTAGATGCCCCATTTAGGGGAAAATCAGTAACATGCTCTGTTCATGAGAGGAAGGAAGTGCTGACTATATTATTACCCAATTAGAAGTTTTCACCTTCTGAATACATCAAAATTTCTCTTCATCAAAAGTTCCTGTGGAGCATCACTCCTGGTAAACTGGAATTCTTTCACATTAGACACCATTCATGCGTCTCATTGTGTTAGACCTGGTGGGCTCTAGGTTTGTTAGGTTGACCTTTGTCTGGCTTTGAGCATACCTCACATTAGAGAAGTATGACAAAGTTGGTTTTCCACATTTTTTATGCACTTAATTCTACTCCTCATGGTATGTGGCCCACCACATTTGTAGTATTGGTTCTGCTTCATAAGTGGTAAAGTTGTAGTTTGAAATGCTTAAGGAGGCTTTTATAATTTTCAAATATCTCAACAGTATTAGTATTCTCTTCTGAAATTCGGAATATCAACATTCTAACAGAAAAAAAAAGAAGCAAAATAAAAGTATAAAATATAGTGGACTTATTTTCATCTTCACTATTAGAAAAATTTTCATTATTCTCGACAGTATTTTGGGAATCATCAAGTCCATGCTGGTTTTGGTAATTGTTATTAAGGATATCAACATTTCATGGGTTTTTGAGGTTGCCTAGGAAGCCGAAGTGGAAAAACTCACAAGGAACTAAAATATGTCTGCTAGTTTTAACTCACAAAGCAAAATTCAGCCTGCCCTTGGCTGCTCTGTCCTAACCCCGCTGCCCTGAGCACTGCTTCAAAGAGAATGTGCAGAACTACTTACTGCTCTGGCACGTTGGTTTCACTCATTAAAATTGATAGTTTAAAAATAAATGAAAACATAGCTTTTCATTATAATCTTTATTTTCCAATGTATTTAATACAACAAAATAGCTCTGGTTATTTATTTTTTATTGATTAATGCCTCTTAGAAGACTGAATTTTCTGATGCTTTCAAATTAGGATTCCAGAAATACAGGATGCCCAGTTAAATTTGAATCTTTCAACAATTATGGTTTTCTCCTCTTTTTAGTATAAATGTGTCTCAAATGTTGTCTGTGCCATATTTATACCAAAAAAGTGTTGTTTATTTGTTTATCATTATTCACTAAATTTGACCACACTAATCTAACAGATATCAGGAAGAAAAAAACTTTTCTTTTTTCAACTTAAGTCCAAGTGGCCTGGAGTCCATGGATGTTACTGCAATGAATGTTTTAATAGGAGAAAAATCTCTTACGTATGCTGGCTCATTCTGATCAACATACTCTACACAATTAGGATTAAGGGTTTATATAGCAACCTAAAAGAGGAAACAGATAAGATTTCTACAGAAGACAAACTGGCTTTTAAGGACGCAGAAGAAAGTATGACAGTTTGTGATAATGTTTTCATTCTGGCTTTAATGCAATTCCTCATTCTGAACTAATGCACAGTCCCCCATACTGGCTAGAATCTCCCCTGGAAACAGAAACTGATAGTAGCTTCAGTCTCAGACTGTTCTGCCTTTAGTCAGATAAGGGAAACTCTAAAAAGGCTTCTCTGTGCATTTGCTCTATCTCAACTGTATTTACATTAAGTCATCTTTACTTTATTGTGAGTTCCTTCATTTACATCCCCTGACAAAGCATCATGGCTAGTGCATATTGATGCAGTATTTTTAGAAGGTAACTTTGCATCATCTATACAATTATTTATTGATTGAATAATTAAAATTCATGGTACTTATTCTACAAATATACACACAGGCCTTACAAAGATGCACTCTGTTTTGGAGAATACAGAACATTGAATTTTGTTTTGTGATAATGAATAACAAAAGTAAATAAATAAAAACCTAATTATCAACCAAACTGAAAAATTAAAATGAGGACTTAGTAGTCCTTTAAAAAGTTCAACTAATCAAGGAAATGCAAATTGAAACTACAATGACATATTATCTGACACCAGTTAGAATGTTTATTATAAAAAAAATAATAAGCACTGGTGAGAGTGAGGAGAAAATGACCTCTTATACACTGTTGGTGGAAGTGTAAACTAGCACAGCCATTATGAGAAGAGTATGGAAGCTCCTCTAAAACAAAAATCAGATCTACCATAGAATTTAGCTATCCCATTTCTGGGTAAATATTTCAAAGAGACAAAATCATCATGCAGAAAAGATTTCACATGTCCTTATTTGTTGTAGCACTATTCACAATACATAAAATATGGAATCAAACTAGTTATTCATCAGCAAACATATAAATAAGGAAAATGAGGTATAAATACACAATGGGGTATTATTCAGTCATAAAGAAGAATTAAATTCCATCATTGCAGCAAAATGAATGCAACCAGAGGACTTCAGATTAAGAGAAATAAGCTGGACACAGAAAGACAAATACTGCATGTACTCTCTTGTATGTGGAATCTAAAGTCAACAGTAAAATAGTGATCACTAGAGATTGGGGACAGTGTTGGGGGAGAAGTTGCAAAAGGCGATTCGGATTTGATCAGTGCATGTGATTTGCATGTAGGGAAATGTCACAATAAATCCCATTAACACACACAAAAAATGTGTGACAATTTTTTAAATGTAGGTTAGATTTATATAAGCAATATAAACAAAATAAGCAGTACTCTAATGCTATGATTCTTTTTGCATGTGTTTGTTCCTGATAGCCACATACAGTAATAATGAATAGTGATAAAAGGAATGCATACCAACAGAATTATAACTATGTTCCAGGATCTGTTGGAAGAATTTTATGGGAATGAACTCATAATTGGTTTATAAGTTATGATACACACACACACACACACATACACACACGTACGCACACACACACACACCATTACTAGATAAATGATAGATAGATAATAGATAGATAGATAGATAGATAGATAGATAGATAGATATTGTAATGCTGGAGATCAAACCCAGGGCCTCATGTATACTAGGAAAAATTCACCACTGAGCCCCTAAGAAGTTTATAATTCCTTTTTGCACTATTTGCAAAATACTGAAGCACAGAAAAGTTAAGTCACTTAAGTAAGGTCATACCTTTCTAGGATGCTGAGAGCTACATAGAACCATAGGCCTCCTAGAAACTGAGGTTCTTAGCATAGAGACCATATTAAATATACATAAGAAATATTAATTGTTGTCACTCAATATAGACACTAAAAATGTTTGCTCAAATAAGAACATGTAACACATGCACACACAACCACTTTGAGAAATGATGCTTGGGTTTAGGGCATGTAATATAAATATTACTCTCATTTTCTTACTTGTCTGATCTCTTTTACCATTTTACTTATGAAAACATTGCTGGTTTTAAAACATAACTAGTTTTTACCAACTCTGAATATTACTTCTTCCTCTGAAGATGATTCAATGATAGAAAATTGAAACACTCATCTTCATTAATTGAAATATTAATCTATCTGAAGAGACAAATAAACTACCTAACCTAGGCCTCACAAAGGAATTATTGGAATGTGTGTGTGTGTGTGTGTGTGTGTGTGTGTTACTGCATGTGTGTGAAAGATGAGTGTGTGTGTTTAACAAAAGCAAAACAAAAACAAAACAAAACTTCCTAGTGACATTACTATAGCTTCCGTTAATCACTGAGATGATAAAAAGTAAAGACTCAGAGAAATTTAGAGATAGTTCCAAGACTCTCACTAAAGATCACATCAGGCATTGTGCTTCTCCATCATGACCAGGAGTTTCCCCATCTTCAGATTTGCTATTAAATAGGAATTTCTAACTCCAAGGATTATTTTTTCAGGATAGTGGTACTGGGGATTGAACTCAAGGACTCACTCAACGAATTTTTGTGAAATTCTACAAACATGTTCTGTAAATATATGTAGCTTAGTCATTGATGTTCATGATTTCTAACTTTTTTTTGATTTAATAGCTGTATTCCAATAGAATGTACTTTTCTATGTGTGTCTCTATTTCTTCTGAATGCACACATAAGACCTCTCTATTGTAGAACCAGATAGCTCAGTCACATATAGTATTTACTTTGATTTCTAGCCATTCCTTTGAACTGACATCATTGCAACTAAAAATAAATCAAAATAAAGTGTGCTATATATGACCAGTGGCAATTCTCATGTTTCTTGGTGTTGTGTTTCCTTTGGGATTTCAAAGTCAGGTAATATTTGAGTGAGTTACCACTGTCCAGAACCCTTTCTTGCTGCCACATCCATCACAAAGATACCTCAAATGCTGTTCATATGCCAAAGCACAAGCTGCTGATGTTCATGTCCTTCAGCAAACATGAGATCTCTGGTCTGGTCACTGTGCATCATCAATCACATGTCTCCTACCTCAACTTCTCCCACTGTCCCTTTTCCTCCTACCTGAACTTTCATTTCTTCTGCCATGGCCCCTGGAGTGAATGCTATGATAAACTTCTCAGGCATTCTAGTTCATGTTATATAAAAATGTTTTATAAATGTGCACAACTGAATAATTGTTGTTCATAATTTCTCAATTTCTTTTTATTTTCTGTACATAGCTACTGCATGGCACGTGGAAGACTTTCCTGTCTGAACCAGGAAAGGAGAACCCAGAACCCCACCAACTATCTAGAACCTTGAATTCTGATCTGAGAACTTCCGTAGGAACTGAAATGACCCTAGAGATTCACTTTACCCACAAGTACTCCTCCTTCTGGGGATGGCTCATCTTCAAGAAAAGGATGATTCAGGAGTAAGAGGTCTCCATTCAAGACTTGTTTCTCAGGAACCATCTTATGTTCAGCGCTCTTATGGATCAATTGAGATCTTGGATGCAATTGCACCTCAGGTTATTTATGCCAGGTGCTCAATCCTATCTTGTACTCCCCCACAGGCATTGTTCCCAAGGATTGTCTTCAAAAAACCTGCTACATATAAATCTTCATCTGAGTCAGCTCCAGTGGCTTAGAACAGTTGAAGGGTATGTCTAACCCAGTTTTTTCAGATTGATAGTGTTCAGACACCCACTAGACTGTTCTATAATCTCTTAAGTATGCTGTCTCATTCTTTGTAAGATTCTGCTCAAAATAAATGAAATTAAGTCTCCAAACAATCTGAAACTCCTTTATAGGAGCTTACTTGATTGAGAGGAATTATGGCTCAGATGCAAAAATGATTCATCTGATTCCCTCACAGGGTGTGTGCTTTCAGGAACAAGTATGGATTTTTTCCAAATCATTTAGATGGTATCTTCTGTCTTGCATCAGGAAAAGACACTTCCAAGACTTTCATCAAAGGCAAGGAAAACCAGGTCCCTGTGATACACCTTACATTCAGAGATGCTCCTCCATTTTGGACCTGTTCTTTCCACATGGCAGTGATGACTATAGGTTCCAAATAAATTTTCTTCAAGAGAAGCAGTCATAATTCATCTTAACTTGTATATTTTTAACTTTTACTGAAGATGATGGTTTTACCTCCTGCTTCTTTGACTTGAGGAGGCTTGAGATCACAGCTCAACTGAATGTATTCTCTCTTGGTCTCTATCTTGATTTTGTACCTTTTGTCCCTCATGATGAGTTGCTGCTCTCTACTGGGACTTAATAAAGGGAAACTGTACATTCATATTGTTGTTTTAGATGTGAGGTGAAAAGCAGCAAATTAGACACGTTGGATGTGTTGGTCATGAGTTATTGCAGCCATCTCAGCCTTGCCAACATTTCTTTGCTGGTTTTGGTTCCTGGTGCGTGTTTCTAGTTAGTTCTAGAACAGCAAGGAACAGAAAAATACCCCCTTAAATTCATTTAATTAATAATGAAAATGAAGTATTTCATAAAACAAGAAATCTCAAGGTAGAGAAACATCAATTTGGCATAATTCAGCAGTCTCATATGTCATCAAGGACAGTATTCTACTTATCATTAATTCTGTTCCCTTTGCCTTTCTGGATCTGGATGGTTTCCAGGTCAACTACCTTTTTGACTAAGTGTCAATGCATTCCTGAAACCAATGGAAGAAGATTAGCTTTCTTCTAGTGTAGAACGTTTAAGATTGCAAACATTTTCCGTTAAGAGGGCACCCCCTTTCCAGGAATTTGCTACCTAATTATTCCTAAATCGGTACTTGGAAAAGAGAAGGTAATTGTCATCTTAGACTTGGTGAAGCCTGTGACTATGCAGAGGAGAAAGTTCATGAAAGTGAAAAAGGTGGTTAGTGAGTAGACAATCAAAGCTGGGGATTTATGGTCATTGCAGGATTTATTATTATGTTTCCAAAGTATATTTAATGTTAAGAAATGCTTGCAATAACTGGGAAAGGGATAATACAGAAACTAAACACAGTGCAACTTTCATTATATAAAAAGACTACTAATATCTAAATTTACAGATGCTCTGGCAATCATAAAGATAACCACATAATCAAACACATTTTTTCAAGATACAGTAATTATTGACTTAATATGTTTACATATCCTAATGTTAATTAATGTTTTGATTTTGAATGTATAATGTGTATATGTTTGTGGATAATGGATCACACAATCTATACCACTTTCATAAAAGATTAGAAATGAGGATGCTTTTTATAAATTTTATTTTCCCATGTATTTTTTCATATACTATTAGATTATATATGCAAAATATAACTTTTAAAAGTCCACTAAGTTCATAATATTTAAATTTGTGTACCTTAATTTTATTGTGATTTTTCCCTACTTGTGATTATTCAGCTTTTCTTCTTTAAAATAAATCTTACTGAAGTAATAGTTTGCTTGTAAACTGTGTTCACGTTTTTTACTATTATACTTGATGAATTTATAGAAATGAAATTATATAAAATAAGAGTGCATTTTTAAACAATATTTCATATATAATACCAAATTTCTTTCCTTGAAAATGTGGAATTAAATTTTCACTTCCTAAGATTCCTCTTACTCAGCAATGATTCATTTGTTTTGGGCAATTATTTTTATATTTATACATTTATATGCATGATTTATAAAGATGTATAATGATATATAATTAGATAAATGTATCTATCTTTATACATGTATATGTACATGAACTCACAGAGAGAGAGAGAGAGAGGTTTATGATGGAAGTTGTGGATGGAGAGGTGTATATTTTAGTCTCAGAATTAAAGTAGACTATGGAGGTTTTGTAAGCTGTTCAGTTGTGATGTCAGTTTTAACTTTTTCTGTAGTAAGTGCCCTAAAATTTAACTTGTCCTTCTTCTCTTTCTTTAATTTTTCCTATTTCTCTTCTTCCTTCTTCTCCTTTTCATTTTTCTTTCATAGAATCTGATCTGAGATTTAGGAATTGATCTTGAAGAAGAAAACAACTATTTTTCATGCCCTATTTGGGACTTTGGATTCTCTTTTCTTGATTCAAATGGGAAAGTCTTCTATCTTACATACAGTAAAATATTCCTCAATAAACTCTGATAGAATTAATCACAATTATGCAAAACACTTGCATTGTGCATTATAGCTGTTATCTCCATTTTAGAATAATATTGCTATTTCTACATTTTTTTAATTTTTAAATTTTTTTTAAAGAAAAATTTAAAAAAAAAATAGTTCAAAATTCTGAAGATATCTTTCATGGCCCTTTCAGAAGGGACTCCTATTTACAACCCAGCTTCATTCTTGCTGCTCCTCCCACAAACACAACATACTTCTGTACTAAACTACTTAGAATTCTGCTAAATCCAGGCCCAGTTTCATCTCTAGGCATATATTATCACATCCCCTTGAGTATTCCTTCTCTACTCTTCCCATTGTGTCAGTGTAGATGTCACCTAAATCAAAAAGAATGTTTCTTCATTCCAAAAACTTTTAGTCTACCCTCTTGTGTGTTTCAAGACCACCAACTTCTTATTGAGTACTTCAAATTTTCTTAAAAAGCAATCTTTCTTTCCTACTATAGTTTATACTCTTTCAGTTAGACTGTAAACTTCTTAGAGAAACAGACTGCTGTTTATTCACCATTGGGATGCAATCAGATCTAGGCTTACCAAGTATTAATTTTGCAGTGTCAGTTGGTTCTGAGATACATGGTCTAATGTCTTGAAGAAGGGATCATCTTGATAGTGCATTTAAAATCTTGACATAATTTAGAAAGACAGAACGCATGTGGTGAGGGTCCCAGTTCTCAAATGCGGTTCCATGTCAGAATGATTTAGGGACTTTGAAAAATGCTAATGCAGATTATTATATACTCTCAAAATTCAGATGAATTGATTTGGGCTATCATCTGAAAAATGTATCTTTCAAGCTTCCCAGTTAATTGTAGTTATAGAAAAATTAAAGAAGTCATTACAATAGAGGGGCAATAGAGAGCCTAAATAATTTATAACCAAAGTTCTTAAATGGTTTATCCATGCAGCAGCTAATTCAGTGAGGTCAGTTACCTTGAAAGACAACTGCAACAACATGAGAAATTATCGGTATTTACTGACCAATATCTATTGTACCAAATATACAGCTTCACCAATTACTGACACTTTTTTATAAGTTAGAATGTTTAAAAATTTTTCTCTCAGATGAACTAGTCACAGATTATTTAATATTTTTGGAATTACATTTTTACTCTGATTTAGCTTATTTTTGTTTGGTTTAAACATCTTAAACTTGATGAATAATACATATTCCAATTAAAGAGTTATAAATGTGTTATTGCCATGGATTTAAACATAAAACAAATTAATGCACATCTCAATAAAATTGACACGGGGAAAATAACATTTCTAGGAGCAAAAAGAAGAAAATATGACTTCTATGCTTTAATTAAAAAATAAAATAGATCTCCCTGGTGAGAAAAAGAGAAGAACCATGTATCCAATGTCCCAAAAACTTTTCTAGGTTTATCCAGAGGACTGACTTCTTTCCAGCTCATTCTGCAGTACTGATTCAGCATTTCCAGCTATCTAGGACAATGTTTAGACTTGCCATCCTTGTGGCTTCAAAGCACCTTGCCCTGGCTCAGTAGAGAATCAACAGACAAAATAAAGATTCTGGATTCTCTCTGGGGAGAAAAAGAGTTGACTCACATGCTGAACTTTTCTGAGGGACTGACTTCTGTCTAGCCTGTTTCAGAGAACCAACCAGTTTGCAGAGGCCAATGAGAAAGAGATGGTTGTATGATCTAACAGGTCACAATTCCATCCCTGTCACAGCAAATGGCCAGTAATAATACCTAGCAATAAATCTAACCAAGGAGGTGAAAGACCTGTGAAATGAAAACTATAAAATATTGTAGAAAGAAATTGAAGACCTCAGAAGAGAAAAACCTCCCATATTCATGGATAGACAGAAATAATACTGTTAAAATGGTCACATTCCTGAAAGATGTATACAGATTGAATGCAAGCCCTATTAGAGTATCAATGACATTCTTCACAGAACTAGAAAATTCGAAAAAAAAAAAAAAAAAGAAGTCCTGAAATTCATTTGGAAGAATAAATGACCCAGAAGAGCCAAAGAAATTCTAAGCCAAAATAGCAATGCTGGAGGCAGCACAATGCCCGAATTCAAATTGTACTACAAAGTTATAGTAACAAAAACTGCATGATACTCACGTGAAAACAGACACATAGAACAATGGTACAGAAGATACAGAGACAAACCCACACATTTATAGTCTTCAGATCCTTAACAAAGGGATAAAAAATATTCATTGGAGAAAATATAGCCTTTTTACAAATGGTGATGGGAAAACTGGTTATTCATCTGTGAAATATTGAAACTAGACCTTTATCTATCTCAGCCTGCACAGAAACAGTGAATTTTGAAAGTAGCAGAAGAATAGGAATTCATCACATATGAAGATCCCTCTCCACTACCATGAGATGATCAGTAGATTCTTCAGCATAATTCTTGCAGGCGGGAAAGGAGTGGGAAATGGTAAAAATGGTAAAACAGAGCCAAACAAAAGCAAAAATTTGTCAAACAAAAATACTATACCTAGAAAAATTGTCATTGAAGATGAAGACTTTCAAGGACAAACAAAAGTACAGGGAGTTCTACAAGCTAAAGCGGAACACCCTGGATCACCTAAAATGTATAAAAATTATTGAAAAGGGTAATTGTATAAATAAATAAAGAATAAGTATCAGTATTATAATGTTTGTGAGTAAACAATCAAATCTATAAAATAGTCAAAAAATAAAAATATTAATAGTAACTGTAACACTATGTTCACAGACACACAACATAAGTGGGTGTAAATAGTGAAATTAATACCCTAAAGTGAGGGGAAAATGCAATGAATACTAAATTGTTAGCTTAAGACAAATTTTTATATTTCATGTAAGACTCTTGGTAACCATGGAGAACCTACTTATATATCTTATGCAAAAGACAAGGAGAAAGGAACCAAAGCATATCAACACGCACACCCCCACACACATGGACACACACGTACACCACACAAGAAGACAATGAGAGAGGAAATTGGGACAAAGGATTATAAAACAGAAAGCAACTGAAAATGACAATGATAAATTCTTCCCTATCAATAATTACTTTTAAAATAAATGGATTGAACTCCGCAGGCAAAAGACATACAGTGAATGAACAGATAAAAAGTAGGATATAACTATATGCTACCTACAGAAAACCCTCTTTAGATTTACGAATGCATAGGTGGCAAGTGAGGGGTGGGGAAAGATATTCCATACAAAGAAACAAAAAGAGAATAAGAGGTAGACATAATTAAATCAGGTGAAATAAACTTTAAGTCAAAAAATTATCACAACAGGAAAAGAATGCAATCATTGGTATGCATTAATTTTATTTTCAACAATTACTGATGAATGATTTTATCATTATGCAATAATATCAATATAATAAACTACATTACTTAATATTATATACATTATAAAACAAGTAATACTATTAACAGAATTATGATTATTAATAATAAAAAATTATAGTAATTGATTGAGCTGGCTTTTTTTGTTACTGTGACCAAAACATACAACAAAAACAAGTTAGAAGAACACTTTATTTGTAACTCATAGTTTCAGAGATCTGAATCTATAAGCAGCCAACTCCACTCTTTGGGGCCAAAGGAGAGGCAACATATCATGGGGGAAGGACCCAGCATAGATAATCTGCTCAATTAATTATAGAGTCAAGAAGCAGAGAGAGGGGGTTGGAGACAGGAATAGGAAAGACAATGGGATGCTTCTGACACAACTTCCTGTGTATGTATATGAATATACCACAATGCATCTCCACATCATGCACAACCACAAGACTGGGATCTGAAATAGAATAAGATGTAGTCCATATTTGTCTAAAGATATTAAAATATACTCTACTGTCATGTATATCTAAAAAGAATAAATAAGTGAGTCAGAAAATAAAAAGAAGAGATGGCAACGCTCATTAATTCTATCAAACTTTTAAGGTAAAATAAATGTAGAATTTTCTCAAGTTTTTTCAAAAATTGAAGAGGAGGGAAGACTTTCAAACTCATCAGGTCAGCAAATCTCAAATACCAGAGCCTGACAAAACCACCCAAAGGGCAATACCCTGATTAATATGAATGCAAAATCCTCAACACAACAGTAGTACACATATTTAAAAGCATGTTCAAGAGATCACTCACTGTGACCAAGTGAAATTTATCCACAGGATGCAAACATGTTTCAATGTTCAGAAATCAATCAATGTAATACAGCACATTAACAGAATGAATGATAAAAGTTACATGATTTATTACACTGTTTTTCCGTTACTCTGTCCCTCCTCCCTTCCCATCCATACCCTTTGTCTACTCCACTGATCTTGATTCTGTTTTGATAGAATATTTCTTTATTCTCTTGCTCTCTCTTTTCTCCTTATTTTGAACAAACTGACATATCAGAGAAAATATTTTACCTTTGACTTTTTGAATCTCTCTTATTTCAATTAACACGATAGCCTCCAGTTCTATCCATTTACCACAAAATGCCATGATTTCCTTCCTTATGACTGAGTAATATTCTACTTTGCATATATACCATATTTTCTTTATCCATTTATCTGTTGAAGAGCACATATGTTGGTGTCACACCTTGGCTATTGTGAATTGTGCTGATAAGTACATTAATATGGCTGCATCCAAATATTCTACTGATTTTAGAATTTTTGGATATGTGCTGAGAAATGAAATAGCCGGGTCAAATTGATGGTTACATTATTAGTTTTTTAAGGAATCTACATACTTTTTTTCATTATGGTTGCACTAATTTGCAGTCCCACCCAAAATGTATGAGTATACATTTTCCCCCACATCCTTACCAACACGTTATTACTTATATTCTTGATAATTACCATTCTGACTATAATGAAATAAATATTAGTGTAATTCTGATTTGCATTTCCCTAATTGCTAGAGATATTGAACATTTATCATTTATTTGTTGTCAACTTGCATTTTTCATTGGAAAAGTGTCTGTTTAGTTATTTTGCCTACATACACCCCAGTGAATCTACCACCATGTATATCCATAAGATACTAATTAAAAAAAATAAAATAAAATAAAACAAAAAACCTTTAAGAGCATAAAGAGCAGTAGAGGGAAGGGAACAGATGTGTTTGGAGGGGAGGAAAAGGAGAAGTACTGGGGACTGAATTACAGCAAACTGTACTCCTTGCTTTTATAATTGTGTCAAAATGAATCCTAATGTTATGTATAGCTAAAAAGAATTAACAAAAATCACACAATCATCCAATACATGCAGAGAATTTGGTTGACAGCTTTCAACATCATTTTGTGATTAAAAATCACTGTAAATTGATACCAAAAGACTTCAACACAACAAAGACTTCATATCAAAAAGCCACAGGTAATATCATACTCAACCATGAAAAACTTGATGCTCTTCCTTAATCAGGAAGAAAGTGAGACATACACTCTTGCTGCTTCCACGCAACATAGAAAGGAAATTGTAGCCAAAGAAATTTGGTGTCAAAAAGAATTAAAAGCCATTTAAGTTGAAAAAATGTTAAACTGTTCATGTTTTAGATGACATGATCTTATATCCAGAAAATATTAAAGATTCCACCAATAAGCTATCAAAACTAGTAAATACATCCATTCGATTTCAAGATTCAAAATCAGTATGAAAATCAGTTGAGTTTTTAATTCTCTAAAAAGAATCTGAGGGAGTAAGAAAACAATACTAAGAGTAAAAACAAAAATAGGAATAAGTTGAAGGAAGTGAATATCTTGTATGTTGAAAACTACAAAACTAAAATCCAAATACAGTTTCAATACACCTCTTTCAAAATTCCACTGATTCTTTGTAGAAGAAAAACAGTATTGAAATGCATGTGGAGACACCAACTTATGCCGTACACTTACCTATGTAGCCATAATGATCTGGAGATAGAGGACAAAGCTGGAGACCTTACATCTCTGATTCCAAAATATCACACAAAGTGACAGTACTTACAACAGTGTGGTAATAATATAAATATAGACCAGTGGAATGGAATAATGAGCATGAAAATCAATTCAGGTACATATGGTCAACTCTTAAGGACATTACATTGAGTGAAATAAACCAATCACAGAATTCTACTTATATGAAGTATCTAAAATAGTCAAACTCATAGAATCAGAAAGTAGAAACGTGTTCTAGGGACTGAAATGAGGAGGAGAAAACAACTGCTCATTAGCAGGCATGGTGTCTAACTCATGCAAGATTAGTATGTTCCAGAGATCTGCTATGTAAGATTGTCTCTATAACTGTAGTACAGTATTATGCACCTAATTATTTGTTAAGAGGAATGATCTCATGTTCAGTGTTCTTTCCACAATAAAATAAGTTTTTCACCATAATTTTTATTAGTGCGTATTAATTACGCAGAATGATGGGCCTAATTGTGTTGTATTTCAGCATACATAGAAACATAATTTGATCAATTTTACTTACAAAAACCTTCCCTATCCACTTCTTTTCCCCTTCATTAATTTCTTTCTTCTATCATACTTGTTTCCCCTTTAATTTTGTGACGTTACTTTACTTTCGTGTTTTTTATTTTTCCTTATATTTGCTACATATGAGAAAAAAACATGCAAGTTTTCCATTTGTATGACTTATCTCACTCAAGATTATGGTTTCCAGTTCCATATGTTTTCCTGAAAGGAACATAATCTTGTTCTTTGTGGTCGAATGAAACTCCATTGTATATACATACTACATTTTCTTTATCCATTCATCTGTTGACAGACACCTAAGTGATTCTATAAGTTGGTTGTTATGAATTGTGCTGCAATCTATGGATATGCCAGTATATCTAAAATATGCTGTATTTAAAAGAATTTGGATAAATATCAATGAGTGGCTTCACTATTTTTCGTATTGATTTTTTTTCCTGCTTTTCTAAGACCATAAGATGCATCCTTAGGTTGTTTATTTAAGATCTTTTGTTTTTGATTTATAATGTGGGCACTCAGAGAGCTACAAAGTCCCTCTTAGCAGTGTTTGCCATATCTTAGAGATTTGGTGATGTTGTGTTTCCATCTTTGATTGATATTAGGTACTTTTTCACTTCCCCCTTGATTTCTTCCATTAACCATTCATATTTTTTTAAAATTTATTTATTTATTTATTTTTTTATTGTATACAAATGGGATACATGTTGTTTCTCTATTTGTACATAGAGTCAAGGCATACCATTTGTGTAATCATACGTTTACATAGGGCAATGATGTTTATTTTTTTTTCCCTTCCCCCCTAACCATTCATCTTCCAAGTGTGTATCATTCAACCTCAATGTATTTGTATAGCTTCTGCAGTTTTGTTATTGTTGATTTCTAATTTCATCCTACAATAGTGAAAAAATGCACAAGATTATTTTAAATATTTTTGTTGTTTCTAAGATTCTTTGATGGCCTAGAATATAATCAATTTTGGAAAAGCTCTACAAATAAGATTAAAAGAGAAAGAAAAAAATAAAGGAGGAAGAGAACACAAATGACAGAGGAAAAACTAGAACAAATCTAATTAATGGATTAAAATATTTAAAGTTAAATGAAAGTATGAATTAGTAATAGTGTTGGGAAGTAAAACAACCAATATAGAAGATAGGACAGGTAAAATCAAAACTATATGAAAAAGACGAAAGTTTCCCTTGACAAGGTGTTTAACATGTAGAGAGACATTTTTCAGGTACTTCCAATTTTGAAATCAGCCAGGTATCATAGGCTTATTCAAAGACCAAGCCTTGGCTGTGTATCTTCTGACTGGTTTTGACTGAGAAGGCTAGGCCCAAACTTCTTGGTTCTACTTTAGGGTCGGGAATGTGTGTTTTTCCCCCATGTCTAGGTCAGTCTTTTGCTTTAAAAACATCACAGACCTCAGAAACTGCACCTATATACCCAGTCTTCATCACACCTTCTTCTTTCTTCTGCATGAATTAAGCATAAATGGGTGTTCTGCTGTTGGTGTATAAACTGGTGTGTCACCCGGGAATTATTCCAGTCCAGTAACCAGGTTCCCTCTGGTACAGGTGGCAGTTTTCTATGCTCTCAGGGTTTGCTTTGTATGAGGAAAGAAGCACCACAGGCCAGAGTAAATCACCAAGACTTCACCCAGCCCTCCTACTTCAGTACAGACTTAGTGGGTCCCCTGTTTTTGCAATAGGAACTGGTGCCACAGACCAACCTCCTCCAGCATGGGCAAGGTTCCATGTGTGCTACCATGAGACTTTGATGGGAGACAGGAGAAGTGTAAAGAGCTATGTATCCAGGAGGTGGAGGGGGCCATCTTTATTTTCTCTGCAGGACACTGGGTTTTGCTGACTTTAGACTTGAAGGAACTTTGTTGTTGTGTGTGGCAGATTGTATACTCTTGGACTTTTCTTTATGTATGGGGAGAAGAACTGAGGGCCAAGTATGATCAAATACTTCCCCAGTGTGTATCTGAAAATTCTAAGGTTGTTCTGCAAACCTATGGGCTCCCTTTTTTGCCAGAGGGACTGGCCAATAAAATAGATTTTAAAAATGGCATGCTAACAATGATATAACTGCAGTAAATAACACAGGGAACAAACCAAGTAAGTGGTCATTAAGGAAAAATAAACCTGGGTGAGAAAGGTGAGGAAGAAGATGAATAACAGGTAACAGGATGACAAGGAATATCATTAAAAAAAAAAAAAAGAAAGAAAGAAAGAAAGAAAGAAAGTCCCTAAACTGAAAGAAAAACAACAAAGCAAAAAACAGGAGGCATTGATTAGGATTAAAATGTAAATTTAGTTTAATGTATTTGCACAGTTAGTTGACTTGGATTTAGCCAAGGCAGTTATTGATAAATGTCTGAAACTCAGGATGGGCATATGAAATAGAAAGAGATTTGCATGTCATATATTTTGTTCATTCATATTTTTTAGGTTGTCACTCAATTAGTTTAAAAGTGAAAACTGAGAGAAAAGCATAGAGAGTGGAAAAATAGGAATGTTTTACATGTAAAATTGAAGATGAAGAATCTGTAGTAGAAACTCAAAAAAAAAGAAAAAATAGTCACACAATTCTATATGTACTTTGTATCTAAATGTACAAAATAAAATAGCATTAGTGATGGTTCTATGCCAAAGAATCAAAGTCAGTGATGTCTCTCTTTTTTTGGAGGGGGAGGTAAAAACACCCATTTACCCTTCTCTAGTCATTATTTTTGTGTTTACATTATCCGTGTCTTTGTTCTAGGACTCTTATTGCAGGCAATACCAATATTGCAGAAAAATCATGTTTGGCTTATTCTAGGGACTTTTCAATACTATACATTGCAGTAAAATTGATGTTCTATTTTTCTAATATCTACTAGGTGCATAGTAATATTTGAGATCCTTTGAGGTACAGATATGAATGACAACAAATTCTTAATTTCATGTGGGGAAGTAGTTTTCTCAAATGTTGCTAAAGACATATTTAAGGTAGTTATTAAGAAGTATGTCAATAAAAAAGTAATTAGTTAAAAAATCCTCTAGCTAAAATGAACAAATATTAAGATGAAATTTGAAAAAATAATTTGGAACTAAGCAAAGGAAAATGAAAAAGTAGACCTTATATGAAAACACATGTAGAAGCATGCTGAAAAATGAAGGTGTTTAGAATTTGAGTGGTGGAAGAGTATGAAGAGAAATGTGTGGTCATGTGCCTTTGGGTGAATGGTACTAACATTTTTTTATAGCATTGATTTAAAGAAAATAATGTGTTGGGGTAGAAATTGCATTTGGACTTAAACTAAATAAATCAGTGCACTTACCTGAAGTGAAGTGACTTAGGATTCCTTTCTCAACAAATTATACCTTCAGAAATGAGGAAAGTAAAGGGAATGAAGTTCATATGCAAATAGAAACTGAGTGATTAATTATACTTTTAAGATTTTTTTAAATGAATCTTCATAGCAGTAACAGTAAAACATTAAAGAAAAGGTCAGAAAATCAATTTAGGTAAGATCAGGAATAAATAATCAAATCAAAAAATACTAAAGCAAAGTGGAAAAATTACTTATAGTCAGGTTATAACAAAAGATGTCAAAATGGACTGTGATGACAACCAAAAAGAACCTCTAATAAGAGAAAAACAAAACAAAACAAAAGACATGGTTCTGACAGTACAGTGAGTAGGGTCCAGACCAGCCCCTGTGTCTCTCACCTGCCTTCCATTTTTCTGACTGCAAATATCTAATTTTTTAGGTATGAGTGCCTCCTGATTTCTAGGTCTGTTAGGATACGTTTCCTTGAATACAACCAATGAAAGCTTCATGGCTTCATGATTCTTCACCTTCCTTTCTCAGCAGTGGTAGTAGGATTCTTGGTGGATCACCTTAGGGGTTTCATTGTGATTCATTTCTGGAGTCTCATCTAGAGTTCTTCTCTTTTGAACTTCTCTATTCATTTTGGGTCTCTAATTCTCTGTATTATGTTCCTTTAAGTTTACAATTTTGGAGTAGGGAGAAATAAAATGAATAGTAAGAGCAGAAACAAGAAATAATTTTCTACTGAGTGATGGAAAGGGAAGTCAATATGAAATAATAAAAAGAAGTTGATGGACCATTAAACAGGTTATTTTTATAGAAAAAAAGAAAACATCAGAATAGCTGATTACATAAAATCGTAATTTTTTTGTACAAAACACGGTTATACGATAAATTGGGAAATATCTTCTGAAAATGTCAAAGAAATGTAAAATATCCATAAACATGTTAAGAAAAATTTCTCTTTAGTAACTCTAATGAAAGGGCATATCAAAAGGGCAATTATATACAATGCTGTAAAAATTATAGTGACACAAAAATATGTTTAATTTATAAACTTTAGAGGAGAAATCAAATCCAAGCAATTAAAAAAAAAAAGAAAATGTATGCATTTCACACTCAAAACAAAGTTTAAGAATAAAAGCAAAATAATAATAGAGAGAATGATGAATAGGCAAATAATATGAAACCAAACTAGTATAAATAAAACCTAACCTAATAATTTATATTATATATGACAAGGAAAAGAAAAATTATAAGAAGCTTTTTCAAATAATAGCAAAATATGACAGCGCAGTAGACAAATATGAAGGTTATACTGTAATAATTGATTCAAACTGACAAATGGTTAATACATGAAAGAAATGAAATGAAAGTTAGTAGAATGCAAATTTGAATAATGGGATACATTTTAATTCACAGATAATACATTAAAATAGTCATTGTTGGGCTGGAGTTGTGGCTTAGTAGTAAAGCACTTGCTTAGCATGTATGAGGTACTGGGTTCAATTCTCAGCACCACGTAAGATAAATAAAAACGAAAGTTCATCCATAACTAAACAAACAGTCAAAAAAGACTCACTCTTCTGTTACAAAAAAAAAAAATAGTTATTGTTTACAAACCATCAATGGGGTCAAAAATGTGAACTAAACTCCAATATTAAATAATTAAACACATTATATATATAATTCTTAAAATAAATTTTATAAACTAATATTTCTTGACATGAAATATTTTCTAAATATATTTTTCAAATGCCAGGTTAAATTGCTATATATATCTTCCTATATTTTATATGATTTCAAGCATGTGTGTATGTGAGTGTGAGCATGCATATGTGTGTTCGTGTGGGTGTTTTGGGGAATATACTTATATGAGAAAATCACCAGATTCACTGTTAGCAAAACTTTATTAGTTACTATTTACTTACATGTCCAGGTAATGTTAAATTCCGGCTAATTCTTTTTATTATAAATATTTTTAATGATTTTTAAAATAATTTTACATTACTTCAATATTAGAAACAAAATTTAAATCTGAAAATAATTAGTAAGCTAAATTGCTAAGCTGAGAGGCTTAAATATATTTTTAAAAAGTAATTCTAACTTTTGCAATATAGGCAAAGTTGTTACAGGAAAAATAGTTCAGACAAAGGCCCTTTGTTTTAGTATTATTTGAAGTTTAAATGCTTCCATATCATGATATTCATTAAAGAGAGATTGACATGTTATGAGACATCTGATTAACCTGGTTTCAAAGTTTGAGGAATTTGCCTTCCTCTTGTACAGTGAATACAAATCAGTTAGAAAGTTTTATCAAAAAGACAATTAGGTTCAGTAATAAGATTAATATTTTTTGTGGCAAGACACAGAAACAAAGAACAAAACTTAACAAGATCTCATTGGGCTTCAACTTTGAAAACAGACATGGAATGGGCTCCAACGACAGAGATCCCTAAGAAGCAAAGCAAAAGTAGATTTTAAAAAGTAAATGGAGACGGGCCGATCCAAGATGGCAAACTAGAGGGTGACTGCATCTCCTAGGCTCCAGAACCCAGGATTCAAGAAGGGGAGGCATTGAGAGACTTGGACGGGGTGAGTCTCCCCCACCGGGTGAAGCTCGGCCTGGGCGGCAGGCCCGGACAGGGGCGGCTTCTCAGAGCAGGGCAGGGCAGCTAGAGTCTTCCCCAGGGGTAGCCCTGCTCCCTCCAGCGGTGAGCTACTTCTACACAACCAGCTTCTCGGAGCAGGCCCCCCATTGAGAGCCTTTCTGCACAGAACCAGCTCCAAGTCCCGGAGCCATCAGCGAGCTCCGGCACACAGGCAGCTTCAGTGACCAGGACAGGGCAGCCAGGGACTTCCCCAAGCAGCCCTGCTCCCTCTGGGGGCAGGCTCCTTTCACAGCCAGCTTCTTGGAGCAGACCACCCAGTGAGAGCCTTTCTGCACAGAGCCAGCTCCAAGCCCTGGAACCAGTAGCAGACTAGGGGCAGCTTTCTTCAGAAGCATTGCATTATCAAGTTCCTCCAAGACTTCAGGCTACTGAAGGCTTGGAGGTGATATACTGGAAATAGACAGGGACAATATAAGCCAATAGAGGAAATCTGCAATATCTCAGGGTCCCTCTGACAGCTGACCAATATGAGAAAACAAGGGAAGAAAATGTCCCAAACAAACCTAGATACCATCTCAATAAAAACCAATGACAGCACAACAGAAGAAATGTCAGAAAGGGAGTTCAGAATGTACATAATTAAAATAATCAGGGAAGCAATTGAGGAGGTGAAAGAGCAAATTCAGGCATTGAAGGAGGAGATGAAAGAGCAAATACAGGCATTAAATGATCACACCAATCAACAGTGAAAAGACCAAATATGAGAAGCAAGAGATCATTTCAATAAAGAGTTAGAGATACTGAAAAAAAAAAAAAAATCAGAAATCCTTGAAATGAAGGAAACTATAAACCAAGTTAAAAACTCCATAGAAAGCATAACCAATAGGATAGAACACCTGGAAGACAGAACCTCAGACATCAAAGAGAAAATATTTAATCTTGCAAACAAAGTTGACCAAACAGAGAAGATGGTAAGAAATCATGAACAGAATCTACAAGAATTATGGGATATCATGAAAAGGCCAAATTTAAGAATTATTGGGATTGAGGAAGGCTTAGAGAAACAAACCAAAGGAATGAACAATCTATTCGATGAAATAATATCAGAAAATTTCCCAAATCCAAAGAATGAAATGGAAAATCAAGTTCAAGAGGCTTATAGGCTCCAAATATACAAAATTACAACAGACCCACACCAAGGCACATTATTATGAAAATACCTAACATACAAAACAAAGACAGAATTTTAAAGGCCGCGAGAGAAAAGAATCAAATTACATTCAGGGGGAAACCAATAAGAATATCAGTAAATTTTTCAATCCAGACCCTAAAAGCTACAAGGATCTGGAACAACATTTACCAAGCCCTGAAAGAAAACGGATGCCAACCAAGAATCTTATACCCAGCAAAACTTACTTTCAGATTTGACGACGAAATAAGATCCCTCCATGATAAACAAAAGCTAAAGGGATTTACAAAAAGAAAGCCGGCATTACAGAACATTCTCAGCAAAATATTCCATGAGGAAGAGATGAAAAACAAAGATGCAAATCAGCAACGGGAGGAACTAGCCTAAAGGAATAGCCAAATAAAAGAGAAACCAAATCATGTCAAAAAACAAAAATGAGTCAAATGACTGGGAATACAAATCATATCACAATAATAACATCAAAAGACATAGACTGGCAGATTGGATTAAAAAGAAAAATCCAACAATATGCTGCCTGCAAGAGACTCATCTTATAGAAAGAGATACCCATAGACTAAAGGTGAAAGGATGGGGAAAAAACATACCATGCACATGGACACAGCAAAAAAGCTGGAGTATCCATCCTCATTTCAGATAATGTGGACTTCAAGCCAAAACTAGTCAGAAGGGATAAAGAAGGACATTACGTGCTGCTTAAGGGAAGCATAAATCAGCAAGACATAACAATCATAAATATCTATGCCCTGAACACTGGCTCATCCATGTAAGTTAAACAAATCCTTCTCAATTCCAGAAATCAAATAGACCACAACACAATAATTCTAGGCGATTTTAACACAACTCTCTCACCACTGGATAGATCGTCCAAACAAAAATTGAATAAAGAAACCATAGATCTCAATAACACAATCAAAAATTTAGACTTAACGGACATTTATAGAATATACCATCCAACAAAGACGAATACACTTTCTTCTCAGCAGCACATGGATCCTTCTCTAAAATAGACCATATTTTATGCCACAAAGCTACTGTTAGCAAATACAAGAAGATAGAGATACTACCTTGTACTCTATCAGATCATAATGAATTGAAATTAGAAATAAATGACAGAATAAAAAACAGAAACTTCTACAATACCTGGAGATAAAATAATACGCTATTATATGATGAATGGATAACAGAAGACATCAGGAGGGAAATAAAAAAAAATTCTTAGAAGTAAACGAGAACAAAGACACATCATATCAAAATCTCTGGGACACTATGAAAGCAGTACTTAGAGGAAGATTTATTTCATGGGGCACATTCAACAAAAGAAGTAGAAATCAACAAATAAACGACTTAACACTACAGCTCAAAGCCCTAGAAAAAGAAGAGCAGACCAGCACCAAAAGTAGTAGAAGACAGGAAATAGTTAAAATCAGAGCTGAAATCAACAAAATTGAAACAAAAGAAACAATAGGAAAAATTAACAAAACAAACAGTTGGTTCTTTGAAAAAATAAACAAAATTGATAAACCCTTAGCCACACTAACAAAGAGAAAGAGGGAGAAAACTCAAATTACTAAAATTCGGAATGAACAAGGAAATGTCACAATAGACACGAGTGAAATACAAAGCATAATTAGAAACTATTTTGAAAATCTATATTCCAACAAAACAGAAAACCTCAAAGACATCAACAAGTTTCTAGAGACATATGAATTACCTAAACTGAACGAGGAGGATATACACAACTTACATAAACCAATTTCAAGCAATGAAATAGAAGAGGTCATCAAAAGCCTACCAACAAAGAAAAGTCCGGGACCAGATGGGTTTTCAGCCGAGTTCTACAAAACCTTTAAAGAAGAGCTCATTCCAATACTTCTCAAAGTATTCCATGAAATAGAAGAGGAGGGAACCCTCCCAAACTCTTTCTATGAAGCCAATATCACCCTGATACCTAAACCAGACAGAGACACATCTAGGAAAGAAAATTTCAGACCAATATCCTTAATGAACATAGACGCAAAAACTCTCAACAAAATTTTAGCAAATCACATACAAAAATAGATTAAAAAGATAGTGCACCCCAATCAAGTGGATTTTATCCCAGGGATGCAAGTTTGGTTCAACATCCGTAAATCAATAAATGTCATTCACCATGTCAACAGACTTAAAATTAAGAATCACATGATTATTTCAATAGATGCAGAAAAAGCATTCAATAAAATACAGCATCCCTTCATGCTGAAAACACTAGAAAAAATTGGGGTAGTGGGAACATTCCTTAACATTGTAAAGGCTATCTACGCTAAGCCCATGGCCAATATCATTCTAAATGGTGAAAAACTGAAAGCATTCCCCCTAAAAACAGGAACAAGGCAGGGATGCCCTCTTTCACCCCTTCTATTCAACATTGTCCTTGAAACCCTAGCCAGAGCAATTAGACAAACCAAAGAAATTAAAGGGATACGAATTGGAAAAGAAGAACTCAAACTATCCCTGTTCGCTGATGACATGATTATATATTTAGAGGAACCTGGAAATTCCACCAGAAAACTTTTAAATCTCATAAGTGAATTCAGTAAAGTAGCAAGTTACAAGATCAATGCTCATAAATTCAATGCATTTTTATACATAAGTGATGAATCTTCAGAAAGAGAAGTTAGGAAAACTACCCCATTCACATAGCCTCAAAAAAAATAAAATACTTGGGAATCAATCTCACAAAAGAGGTGAAAGACCTCTACAATGAGAACCACAGAACACTAAAGAAAGAAATTAAAGAAAACCTTAGAAGATGGAAAGATCTCCCATGTTCTTGGATAGGAAGAATTAATATTGTCAAAATGGCCATACTACCTAAAGTGCTATACAGATTCAATGCAATTCCAATTAAAATCCCAATGATGTACCTTACAGAAATAGAGCAAGTAATTATGAAATTTATCTGGAAGAATAAAAAACCCAGAATAGCTAAAGCAATCCTCAGTAGAAAGAGCAAAGCAGGGGGTATCGCAATACCAGATCTTCAAGTCTATTACAAAGCAATAGTAACAAAAACGGCATGGTATTGGTACCAAAATAGATAGGTAGATCAATGAATGGTACAGAATAGAGGACATGGACACAAACCCAAATAAATACAATTTTCTCATCCTAGACAAAGGGGCCAAAAATATGCAATGGAGAAAAGATAGCCTCTTCAACAAATGGTGCTGGGAAAACTGGAAATCCATATGCAACAAAATGAAATTAAACCCCTATCTCTCACCCTGCAGAAAACTCAACTCAAAATGGATCAAGGACCTTGGAATCAGACCAGATACCCTGCATCTTATAGAAAAAAAAGTAGGTACAAATCTTCAACTTGTTGTCTTAGGATCAGACTTCCTTAACAGGACTCCCAGAGCACAAGAAATAAAAGCAAGAATCAACAACTGGGATAGATTCAAACTAAAAAGCTTTCTCTCAGCAAGGGAAACTATCAGTAATGTGAAGAGAGAGCCTACAGAGTGGGAGAATATCTTTGCCACTCATACTTCAGATAAAGCACTAATTTCCAGAATCTATAAAGAACTCAAAAAACTCTACACTAAGAATAAAAATAATCCAATCAACAAATGGGCTAAGGAAATGAACAGACACTTCACAGAAGAAAAAGTACAAGCAATCAACAGATATATGAAAAAATGTTCAACATCTCTAGTAATAAGAGAAATGCAAGTCAAAACTACCCTAAGATTCCATCTCACCCCAATTAGAATGGCGATCATCAAGAACACAAGCAACAATAGGTGTTGGCGAGGATGTGGGGAAAAAGGTACACTCATATATTGCTTGTGGGTTTGCAAATTAGTGCAACCACTCTTGAGAGCAGTATGGAGATTCCTCAGAAAGCTTGGAATGGAACCACCATTTGATCCAGCTATCCCACTCCTTGGCCTATACCCAAAGTACTTAAAATCAGCATACTACAGAGATACAGCCACATCAATGTTCATTGCTGCTCAATTCACCATAGCCAGATTGTGGAACCAACCTAGATATCCTTCAATTGATGAATGGATAAAGAAACTGTGGCATATATATACAATGGAATATTACTCCGCCATAAAGAATGATAAAATTATGGCATTTGCAGGCAAATGGATGAAACTGGAGAATATCATGCTAAGTGAGATAAGGCAATCTCAAAAAACTAAAGGATGAATGATCTCGCTGATATGTGGATGAGGACATATAATGGGGAGTGGGAGCGGTTAGCGTTAGGGTTAGGTTTAGGTTTAGGCTTAGGGTTAAGGAGGGGGGCAAGAATGGAGGAAGGAAGAACTGTATAGAGGGAAAAGAGGGGTGGGAGAGGTGAGAGGAAGGGAAAAAATAACAGAATGAATCAAACAGCCTTTCCCTATGTAAATTTATGATTACACAAATGGTATGCGTTGACTCCATGTACAAACAGAGAAACAACTTGTATCCCATTTGTTTACAATAAAAAAAAAGAAAAAATAATTGAAGAAGACACCTAATTACTTTAGAAAAATTAATTTGGTAAATAATGTAAAACCTCCATATAAATGGTTAGGTAATTTTTCACATCTGTGGAGGTTACACACTGAGGTTGTGTTGCATTTCATGCTCCTTGATGTTTCCCACATCCTAAATGTGGCAGAAGGAATAGTATACTTTAAAATACTTGTTATCAGAGGACAAGTTTGTTTTATAAAACTATCACCTGTTTCCTTCTTGAATGAGACAGGTTGGTAAAATAACAATCAAAACTTTGCCAAAAAATTTAAAAGAACAATCTCATTAGCTTGAACTCTTGTGATATGACTGATTTGGGTTCTTTATTTAAATTATGAGACTTAGGGTCCCCTTGAGACTTGGGAAAAAAGAAAGGAAAGGAACGGGGTAAAAACTATTTCAAAACATGCTCTATTTGCTTAATGTGTAGTAGCTGAAATTTGTGAGTGGCTAGACACACAAGTCAATGGAAAAAGAGCCCAACAAATGGTTAATTGATTTTTGATAAAGGAACTAAGCTGAGTGAATGGAATAAAGGTGGTCCTCTTAACAAATGATGCTGAAGCTACTACACATTAAGCAAAAAATCAAACCTGGATCTATGCCTCACATCTTATGCAAAAAATAAATCAAAATGGGTCATTGATGCAAATAGAGCATGTTTACAAACTATAAAACTGTTACTAAAAACAAAAGAAAATCCTTATGTCCTTAATCACACAAAAATTTGTTAAGACGCAACTCATAAAGGAAAAAAATTGTTAAAATAGACCTCATCAAATTAAGAAAAGCAAACGAAAAAACCGTGGCCTTATGAAAAGACATCATTCAGAGAATGAATGATAAGCCACAGACTGAGGAAAAATGTTTGGAAGTCATATTAGATACAACGCTTATAGGCAAATTTTTAAGATCTTTCAGAGTTTAATAAAAAGACAAGCTTAAAAAAATAGGGCAAAACATTTGAAGATATTCCACACAAAAAAAGATACATGCAGATTGTTAATAAGTACAAAAAAAAAGTTATCATCACTAGGTATTATGTAAATGCAAACTAATAGCAACTGTCAGATAACACTAGACACTTTTAAGAACAACAAACGTTAAGATCAATATTGAAAAAAAACAAGTGCAGACACAGGTGCAGAGGACTTGGGAATCTGTTTCTGGTAGAAATGCAAAAAGCTATAGCTTTTTATAAAGTTATATGCTACATATGACTTAGCAATCTCATTTCTACATTTATTATAAAATGAAATAAAAACCGTTTCATGCAAAAATCTATAATGAATATTTATAACAGTTTTATGCAAAATGAACAAAACCACAATCATCACAAACATTCTTTATTGGGTAAATGGATAAGAATATCTATGATACACTCACATAATGGACTGTTACTCAGCAACATGGAACAAACTGCTGATACTTGCAACAATGTAAGACTTATCATCTCAAATGTGTTAAGCTAAGAAAAAGAAGTCTACATTCAAAAGCCCACATAATGGGTTACTCCATTATATGGCATTCTGGGGGGAAAAAAAAAACCAAAACCTAAGTATAGCTGCCTAGTTTTGGAAAAGGAGTTTACACTACAAAGGAGTAACACAAGGGAGTTTTGGAGGGTGATGGAACAGTATCATCACAGGGCAATGGTATCATGACTATATGTTTGTGAGGACCATGATGAATTTGCTTTTCTGTTTGTGAATTAAATAAATTAAAACAATAATTTTATAAGTGGTTATATGAGATCAAAAGTTGATGTTATTTAACAAACCCTTCTAGTTTCAATATCGTGAAAAGCAGTAGGAAAAGACAAGGAGACACAGATCACCATGTGCACACATCATAAGTGCCACAAGGACTTGAGATATTCTCAGAAATTCTTATCCTCTTCAACATTTAGAACATCAACTTGAGTTCTCGCCAATATTAAGAATCAATTATGACACAGACCCCAAATATTTAAACCCTTCCTTTTATAAGGAGATGGACAATCCATCTTTTGAACATTGCTATGGTTTGAATTTGTCCCCCGAATTGTATATGTTGGAAACTTAATTCTCAATGCAACAGTGTGGGAAGCGGGACCTAATGGGAAGTGTTTAGGTCATGAGGTCTCCACCCTCCTGAGTGGATCAAATACAGATTACAAAAGAGCTTGAGGCTATGAGTTTGATTGTTTGCTCTCTACCACACGCTCTTTGTCCTTTTAGCATGGAATGCCCATTATCAAGAAGGTCCTTACCAGATGCTGACCCCTCCATACTGAACATCTCAGTCTTCAGAGCCATGGACAATGAATTTCTGTTCTTTTTTAATTACCCAGACTACTGTAGTGTGTTATTGCAGCACAACACAAATCAAGATAAATATGAAAAGAGGAGAAAACTTCTTCTATTGGTGGTTATTTAGTTAAACTAAGTCACTGAAAGCAAGTTAAGGATACATTTTGCAATTCTTACTGCTGTTTTTTCAGTGTTTTGAATCTTCAAACTGTTCTGTAATGTAAATCAGTAACATTTACAAACTGAAAAAATACACTTCATGAGTAAACTCCTCTGTATAAAATATGAGATATAACACTTATTTCAAGCACTGTTATGAATAAGGGGCCCAAGTAAACAAACTTTCTACTCCTTCAGGCTCATCTTACCCTAATGCTTAACACTAGATTCCACATATATTTATGATATAAAATATTTTAAAATCTGTTATTTTATTCCCAAACTTCAATGCAAATTATTTTGCTTTAGAACAAGACATAATGATATATCTCTGGCAGAATAGCTTTCACATTTTTACCATGTAAGAATGTTAGCTTGCTTTTGACCTTTACAAAGTTTTAGCATTTCTAACTATATCTACCCAACAAAAATTCTTAAAAATTAAAATTTATAAAACTATATTCAGCATGGGCATAGTAAGAATGAAGAATACCTTGACAATCTGATTTCAATGGAACGAGTACATGTGATTTTTTTTTCCATTTTTAAGATGTAACACTGTCAAATTAATAGTGAAAGAAATGTTTTGCAAATCTGGCTCGCTGGACCAAGGACCATACAGTGTTGTCCTCAGAGATCAGAGGACATTCTTTTTATCCATTTTAGTGTGATCCGTTACTGCTTTCGTTTTTTTCTCCTTGTTGCAATCCAGCATTTTAAGGAACATAAATTTAAAAACAATTCATGATCTTTAATAGTAGGGATAAGTATTTCCTATTAATCAATATGAAAAATTGAGTTACAAAAGTCATATGGATTATAGTACAGGAAATGACCACTTACTCCAGAATAGAAAAATAAAACATTCTAGTGGTTTAAATACTTGAATTAACATTGAGGCACCCCATATAAAATAAATACTGATTTCCAGTCATATAGAGACAAGGTAATTTAACCATTTTGCTAGTAAGAAGGCACTTGGTGCTATGTAATAATAAAAGCAGTCGAACTGCCCATTCTTACTTTATATTCCTATTCTCAGCCAAGAGGTCATGGTTCTTGTAAGAGATCTTATGCTGTTATAGAGTGGAGCCAAGTAAAAATTGAAAGCAAAATAATGGAGCCAAATGATCTAAAATCAATATGAATACATACAAAATCTTTGGTCCATAAAAATTTTAAATCCTACTAGTACCATTGATGTGTTATAAGTAACTTTTTAAGATTAATACAGAATTAAAGAGGGAATTAGAAAATGATTGGCAATGGTGTTACATTCAAGAACAATTTCATTATAAAAACTTCAAGTCTGTAGACTTCACCCTGAGTTTAGAAAATCTAATCCATCAATAAAGTGTGTCTCTCATCTCGTAAAATGGATTCTGATTCACCAAGGATAATTTATGCAACACAAATTTTGTTTCCTTATCTGACAATTTTGTTGGCCTGTGAAACAATGAAAAGGTGTAACTTTGTTTCCAATATTCTATGAAAGTATGTTTTTAGGAAAAAACAGTGAAGGAACGTGTGCTTGTGACTGGTTCAGTTAAGGGAGTAAGTAATTGATATGTTTAGTTACTAATTTTATATGAGAAATCTGTCTTCGCCACTGCTTTCTTAAGCATTTTTTCAATAAATTGGATTAGGTATGCAAAGTATGCTTAACAAATATGTTCATCATTTGAAGATGTATGGAAGATTTCAAATTTGGGGTAAAAAAAAAAAAAAGAATGAGAAACTCATACATAAAATTCCAAATAGCAAAAGCAATAGATTAAATCTAGCAATAAGAAATGCAAATGGTACCAAAGATAAATAGCAAAAAAAGAGTGTAAAAACAAAATGAGGAGGTTGGTTTGAATATGTGTGTTCCCTTAAAATTCACGTGCTGAAACTTAATTACAGTGTTATGGTATTAAGGGGTGAGGTCTTCAGGAGCTGATTAGTTCATGAGGGCAAAATTCTCCTGAATAAGATTAAAGACCTTTAAAAGGAGATGTCAGGTGGCTATTTCTCTTTTGCCCTCCTCCCTGTTGCTATATGAGGATGTAAGAACAAGGTGCTATCTTAGAAGACATTGCAAACTTTGCCAGACACTGAATCCCGCAGTGCCTAGATTTCAGACCTCCAGAAATGTGGGATACAAATTACCAAGTTTTTTGCTATGGAAATAGAGATGTATTAACAAAAGAACTTACAGAAAACAATCTGTAGAAGAGAGAACTGAACGTAAGAAAATTGTGAACCAATAGAATAATATGAATGCTAAATAGTTACTGCCACTGGCAAAGAGTATAAACAAACACTTCACATTGAGAATTCCATAAATAATTGCAAGTGTTCATGACTGGAGTTTGGTTTTCTATTTTCAACACTATTCTGGAAAACAAATATTAACATATGAAATTTACTTAGATACATATAAGACTATAAAGGATCTGGTTTATGTGGCTTGGGAAACCAAGAATATGCATGTACAATTAGAAGAGTAGAATATTAGAATGACCACTTTGTGGAAGATGCTCTGTTTGGCCCAAGGGATAGCACTAGATCAAAGAGTAGCTTCTACTAAAAAATTTACCTCCCAAACTAGTCAAACATATTGAATTCAAAATTAAAGGGGCTCCAAAAGCAATGATGTCCTTGTAATTATACAAAAGTAGTTGTAGGATTTGGAGGACAGAGAAGAGAGGGACTGCAAAATAATTAGTAGGAAAGTGGATTGCAAATATTATCCATCATTTTGAATATTTAAAACCCTGAGTATATTTGGAAGATACATTTCAAATTGTGATCTAACTATGGATTAAGGAATCCTCAATGTTGGAAGTTAGAGGACTTCCTGGTCACCTTGAAACAGGACATCTTCCTGACACATCTACACAAGATACCAATACAGGTTCCTTAGAATGTAGGTGTTCTGGAAAATTGTGCTATGAAATATTTATGTAGGATCATGCCTTTAAAATTTAATACTTTTGATTCCAGGACAGATACATATTTATATTTATATTTGACACAAGAATCATAAAAAATCCAAGGATAATTCATAATGTCTATGTCTTTTCTTTTGCTTTCTAAATTTGAAAAGTTCTTGCTATTAAAGTTCTTATATGACAAGATGAGGTAGAAGTGGTGTTAGTTTAGATTTCTAGAAAGGAGAAAGCCCCACTCTCTTTTTTACACCAAGCTCATGTGGTTCAATAATATCTCATATTCTAAATTAATGCAATTTTTTCTGAAGTAAATGCAATTTCACATTGAAATGGCCCATGATTAAAATGCATAAAAGGGCATAAAAATGCCCTTGATTATTATTTCACCATATATATCCCCTTCTTCTCCTTACTTTCTTCCATAATTCTGTCTCAACATTTAACAGAACCAAGACTTTTTCATAACTTTTGTACATTATATAGCAAAAATTTGATATTGCATGCATTTACTAAGTAAAGAAAACTTTTCATAAATACATTACATTGAAAGTAAGTTCTTTATCTTTACAGATGTTGTGGGTTGGATTGGAAACACATCTACATGAGCTATGAATGTGACCTCATTTGGAAAAAAATAAGTCTTTGCAGATATAATTAAGCATATAGAAATAGAATGATCCTGGATTATCTGCACAAACCCTAAATCCAATGACAAGTGTTCTAATAAGAAAAGGAGAAGATGCAGACACATAGAAGGAGGACAGGCAAATGGAGGCAGAGATTGGAGTGACGCTGCTGCAATCTGAAGGCTTCCCAGAGCCACTGGAAGCTGCAAGCAGCAGGGAAACTTTTGGAGGAAGTGTGGACCAAGTGACACCTTTTTTTTTTTTTTTCTTTGAGGATTTTTGTTTATTGTAAACAAATGGGATACATGTTGTTTTTCTGTTTGTACATGGAGTAAAGGCGTACCATTTGTGTAATCATAAATTTACATAGGGTAATGTTGTTTGATTCACTCTGTTATTTTTCCCTTCTCCCAACCCTCCCACCCCTCTTTTCCCTCTATACAGTCCTTCCTCCATCCAAGTGACACCTTGATTTCAAACTTCTGTGTGAGAGAATACATACATGTTGTATTAAGCTACAAAGTTTGTACTTATTTGTTCCATCAGTCCTGGAAAACTAATGGAGTCATCCTTTGTTCTCTAGAGGAATAGAATCAACAGGAAATATGATTATAAAAAGGGGATTTATTAGATTGGCTTGTACAACTAGAAGTTGGATAGTCCACAATGAATGTCTGCAGGCTAGAGAGCTGGAGGGACCAGTAGCTGCACAATCTAAGAGGCTGAAGCTTCAGAACAAGAGGGATCAATGATGCTATCCCAGTTCAAGACCAAAGGCTTCTGGAAACTCCCTGGAAAATCACTAGCAGAGTCTGCTTTGGAAGAGTGAAGGACTGAGAGTGTAATATCTTCAGGCAATGGCAGCAGCAAACAAGAAACCATTCAGGAAGAATGGAGCTTACATATGCTGCATCATTATTCTTCCAATTTTTATTCCATCCAAGCCGCCATTCTATTGAATGGTGCTGCCCATGCTTAGGGAGGGTCTCCACTTCAGTTCACTATCCCACTTGCCAATCATTCCTAGATACACCCTCATTGACACACCCAGAAACCTCTTAATCTTTGACATCTCTTAATCCAACAAGTTGATAATTCAAATTAACCATTACAGACTAGAACCTTATTTTTAAAATATGAAGATTCCATATTCATGGTTCAAAAAAGACATATGAGATAAAAATTAATGAAAAACAAAGAAACAAACAAACAAAAAACCTTACATTTCCTGACACAGCAAAAATATAGTTCAGGAATTAGTGCGGGACTATGGTAGTTTCTTTGGTCTCTTTGCAGGATTAGGACAGTCTAGTAGCTTTCTTAAACTGTTGACCTGGAGTGTTTGTTGTTTTATGAATGATATTATCTGCTTATTTATAAGCCAATTTGTATTATAGGATCAAAGTATTAAAAAGGATTCAGAAAGTAACTTCAACTTTGGTCCTGGAAAAGGAAAAAGCAACCTTATCTGTCAGCTTTCTTCATGTGCAAAGTATGTGTCAGCAATTTAAACTCCATTTTTAGGTGAAGCAAATGAAATTCAGGTTGGTTAAAAGAAGCTACTTCAGGCATGTTTTCATTTAAAAAAAAATCACTAGGCATGCCTAAGTTTTCCAACCCCATGGCCAGTAATCTATCACACAGCTGCCACATCCTTTTAAATATTAAAATAATGAAATATGGGGTAGATGTGGCGTGGAAATAAAATTGGCAATAACAGTGGGGGAGGAATGAGAATTGATCTGGGGACATATACAAATTTTGTCAGGCATGCTGAGTGTCCAAATGAGATGGAAGACTATTAATTTTAAACGAGTACCCAGCTACAAAGTAGATGGTTAGATAAAAATGCGTTTGGAATTTGAGGAGAATATATGGTAAATCTGATGATAAATTATTACCATTGAAGGCAGAGACTTTTAGAAATACAAATAGAAATGTGAGGTTAATTTAATCTGTCGACTAGAAGAGGTCATAAGGTGCCAAGATATTTGATTAAACATTATTTCTAGATTTCTTGAAGACATTAGAGTTTCAACAGACTGGAGAAGGCAGACTGTTGCTGTCTTCACTGTGCGTGGGGGCCTCATCTAATACATTGAGGATCTGAGTGGAAAACAGGCAGAGGAAGGGCAAATAATCTTCCTGCACCACTGACTGAACTGGAACTTGCACAGCTGATACACCTGGTTGTCAGGCTTGTTGACTAATCCAGAGCTATTGCACTGGGTCTCTAGTTTGTGGATAGCAGACTGTGGGTCTTCTCAGTCTCCATAATTGCACAAGTCAATTCCTTACAATAAATCTCTTTATGTATCTTTATATATGTGGAGCTTATTGATTCTGTTTCTCTGGAGAATCCTAATAGAAGAATTTTATAGCTTGCTTATACTAGATCAGGGCTGCTAGTTCAAGGATTTTATATCCTTAAAAAGTTTCTCATTAAAAAGTGAAAATGAAGACAGAAGTTTAGACAATAATTTAGATAAAAGAAAAACATGATTAGAGTATGAATAGTCCTATGCATACTTTTCTTAGAAACAAATTTTGAAATCAGTTTCTGGTTTCATCATAAATAAATCAATCTGATATTTTGATCAGAATAAGATTGTATTCATTGATCAATATTTTTTTCATTGCTAGTAGTAATACTACTTGTATTACTACATTGTAGTAATACTTGCTTAAAATAATAAAGTTATTGAACTTCATCAAGTTGCTTCTTCACATCCATCAGTGTGTTCATTTTTATCTCTTTTCCATTAATCTAATGGTTTGATAAACTGATGGAGAACATCTGCCTTGGTAATGGTGTATTAATTTCTTTAATATACTTACAGAGCAAAGTAGCTAATTAAGAAAAAGTGTCTAATGTTCACATGTGACCTGAATGCCTAGTGCTGTTTGCTTGATATTTGTTTCAATTTAATATCAGAGTTTTCCTGGACTTATAAAATAACTTTTCCTATGTTCAGCAATATTTGCTGTTTCTTAGAAACTCAATTATATATATGTTAGGAAGAAATAGAAATAAAAGCATTCAGTCCTAGAGCTTCTGTGTAGGTAATTCTGGGAAAAATGTAATTTTTAAGTTATTTTAAAAATAACTTTTAATAAACAATTTTGATTATCCAAAAATATGAAGGCAATTTAATTTCAGTGATAGTTTAAATATGTTTAATGTATATGAATATTGTATATCATGCTTATTTTTTAAAATATCCTAATACCTACATCATCCCTTTTTCCAAGTAAATATTTTTGTCTTAATCTTTATTTTTAATGATATATTTCTCTTGAAGTTGTTTATATTTTAAATTGTCTAAAATTGTTTTTTTTAAATTGTTTTTATTTTTTATTTGTTCTTTTTAGATATACATGACAGTAGATTGTGGTTTGATTTAAAGCATTATAATGGTTATTTTACCAAAATTGGACATTTGAATAACATTCATTTATTGCTAATTTTTATTTTTCTATTATAAATCATGAAGTCATTTAGCCCAGTTTCTTTTTCATGGTCTTACATTCCTATTCGTGTTTTATAAGTATTTATGAGTGTTTATTGCTTTTATACTTAACTATTCTGTATATGGAAGTTAAATCTTTTTGAAGTTATTTGGAGGTTCTTTTTGTTAATTTCCAATTGTTTGAAATCATTGTTTACAAACTTTATAAAGCCATTATTATTCTAGTAACAAATATAAATTTTGAATGACTGATTTGCATTCTGGTTATGATGGTTGAATAATTAACTACATGTACTATTTAGTTTTACAAAATGCTTAACACATACCTAGTACTCAATACATACTGGCACAAGTAACAGTTCTTACCTAGAGTATTACTTTCATTGTTCTCAAAGAACAATATTTGTATTTTTTGATGTCCCACAGTTATTGACATTGGATTTGTGGCCCTTCATGTAAATACATTCATAAATATTCCAGGGGTACCTGTGAAGAAAAGGTAGATAATATTTTTGTAGTATAGATTCATTTCAAAATACTTATACTGACACTATTCTCACAAATAAAGTTTTTCCTTTCTATTCTTTAAAAAACAATTTTTGTTATTCAAGCTTGAGAGATGTAAGCTACTTCCTCATTATAATTTTTGATGTTGTTAAGGTTGTCCAATTATATAAATTTTGCAAGAACAATCTTTCTTCAAATGCTTGTTCTACACTTGTTTATTTCATTATCAGTTACATGACTCAAAACTTTGATAATAATATTATATAATATGAAAATGATACAAATTATTTAATGTGAAATATAGTGAGCCCTCTGTATCTTCTGTTTCCAACTTCATTGGTTTAACCAACCACTTATGGAAAATATTTGGAGAAAATTTGCATCTGTACTGAACCTGTACATACTTTTATTCTTGTCATTATTCCCCAAATAATACAGTATAATAACAATTTACATATCATTTACATTGTATTAGGTATTGTAAGTAGCCTAGAGATGATTTAAAATATTCAGGAGGATGTGCATTGATTATATGCAAATAATACTCCATTTTTTTTCAAGGGACTTGAACATCTGTGAATTTTGATATCTGAAGCTGGCGGTCCTGGAACCAATGTATTGCAAAGCCAAGAAATGACTATGTTTTTACAGAATAACTTGTATTCTGTTTCATATAGTATATCTCCTGTCACAAACACACTTAACGTTGATGTGAAGCATTTTTTGAACGAATTTAATAGATTTTTGAAAAGAAGAAATTCTTCACTTGAGAATTTGTTTTTCCTTAATAATTTAAAACCACTCATTTTAAAGAAACATGATTGACTTATGTTTGTTCAGTTACTGATCCCATGGGAAGAATATAAAGTAATATCTAATATTACTGTAAATACATGCTATGAAATAGGAAATACACTCTGGGTGAATTAATTAAAAAATTATAGCAGAATAAATATGCACAAACATAATGCAAATGCCTGTAGTGTTAAATATTTCAAATAATATTTCCTCAATTAGACATCTGACTTTTAAAAAGTGTGTTGAACGGTGTCTTTTTCAAATAACAGGAAGACACAAATTTATTATTAAATTATTATAGTGAAATATCCCTTTTGATAGACTATATTATGAAATAGAGTACTGTTTAATGAACAGTACTAATTCAAAGAAAGCCTATATAATGTACTACCATTACCGTGAGCAGTTTATGAATTAAGATATCTTAAAGCTTGTTTATCATTAGAGAAAATATTCAATATCTGTATATTAAAAATGAGTTTATCTGATATAAGGAAAATATAAAATAACCTTTCTAGGACTTAGTAAAGGAGAAATATGTGCAATGGCCTATAAAATTATCTAAGAGATGATCAGTATACAAATTGGATGGGGGCTCTTTTTATGTATCTTTCTAACATCTATTCTAATCACTCAGTGAGGTAAATTTGGAAACAAACCATGAAGTAACATTGAGTTTAAAGATAGATGTGATGAAATACATAATGCTGAGATTTTGCAAACTGATTTTTGTATATGAAGATTGTAAGGGCTTCATACAGTGTAAGTTACATTCAAGGATCACAATATATTCAACACCTCTGAATTTCAGTATGCTTTTAAAACTTCATTTTAATTATCAGTAGGCAAAATATGATATCCCCTAATCAACATAGTTAAATATGCATGGATTCCAACTCACTCCTTATCATATGAGTTTACCTATTATCATCTGTTGCTTTTGTATTTTATAAAATTCCTGAGGAAGGAAAATATACCCCTAGTTATTGCGTCTTGGAAAACATAGGCTCCACAATGATTTCTTGCCAAGATTTGAGCATTCAGACTTGACAGAGCAGAGAAGCTGGACCCTGTCAGAAAACTGTTCATTTGCAGGTAGGGTGGGGTTTTCGAGCAGCAAGACTGAACTTGGGCCTCTGATTTGCTTGATTGCATCAAGAACCAACACAGAACAAAATTCCTCTCAAATTTTAAAACACCCCTTGCACTGTACTTCACACTCTTAGTAAGTACCCTTCAAGTCAGTATGAGAAAAGGTTAAAGTGGGAAAATGTGAACTGCATGAATGGTCAGGCTGAGTGTTCTCCTCCCTTAGAGTCCTCCAAATGCCGTGCAACTTCTGAAATGCCCTGGGAGAGTTGCACCATCACATGAGCAGAAAGGGAAGAACATTTTCATGCTGTGCCTGGTGCACTCAACTCTGAGACCTCATGGGGGCTGTTACATACAGACTAAGTAACCAACAAACAAGTAGTGGAATAGTTCAGTCAGGTGTTTTGAGAATCTCATCTTCTACTGCACTTATGACTCTTTAGAAATTATAAAAGTTTATTTGAAGAATAAAGGAAAAGTATGAATGAGATACAAATATTCTTCAAAAGTGCTTAAATACCTTCAAAATGTCTTAAAGAAAGCAATTTATGAGTAAGTTTGTACAGAACACCTTCACTACCTAAAGAGATTATTGGATATATATTTTGGTTTTATCAAATATATCAAGTTTTAAGAATAGAGAGAAAGTGTGAAAGCACTATACTTGTTGAATTCATTTATTTTGTGCCATGCACATTACTAAGTTATAGAGATAAAGCTATTGCTAAAAAGATAGTTTGTATAATTAGAATAATGTTCATAATCACAGAAAGGTTGGAGGAAACACTTTATTTTACAGAAATATTATTCTTGGGGGGATAACCCATTATTGAAACTCTGCAGTGTGTTGAGGTCAATTGATTCATTTGCTTAGTCATTCCATCAATCAAAGAATATCATGAAGGTTGTAATAATATAGTATAAGGATTTAAACCATGAATACATTTCTCTCTTGAGACTGCTCTGTTTCCCTAGGAAACAAGCAGTAACTATCAATCACCTGAGATTGAAGTGCAGTGATAAAGAGAGGCATAAGTCTCAGTGTATTCATATGAAATGCTAATCCTAAGAAATCGATGAAACTAAAATCTAAGCCTAAAAGCAATGGGAATATAATTTCAGGAACATTTAATACTCATTATAGAAAAGAACATATGTATCAACTAAGACTGCCATTTTTAAACTTAGACCTTATTCTGTCACCTTTATCAAGGGGATAAGAAAGGGAGTTTTAAAAACCCAGTACCTGGATTATGTTAATATGGAATTTCTGCCATTTGATATAGCAAACTTTATCAGGCACACAAAAATCATATCAGAGATTTTGTTGCTTTATCTCTTGGTCAATTTATTTGTTTTCTGCCCAAATTGAATTCAAGGCAATAGCATCAAAGAGAGCACAGGATGGTTTCTATTGTAAACCACAGCCCACAGTGGGGTTTTATATGGAAAAGTATAACATAAAATATTTGAAATAAAATATTCATGGATTTGGAGTTTGTTTTGGAAACCATAAAAGTCACAGAGCCATCCCTAAAAATTGTTTATAAACACATACAGCACCCTAAAACACATATAGTTACCATTTTGCGTATGACTTTTAAGAGACCATACAAAAAATGTTTATAAAAAATGAATTAAAAAAATACTTGTGTATAAAACTTAATAAGAAATATGTAGAAATAATATAATTAAAACTAGTAAAGGTTATAAAATAAATATTTTTTGAAAAAGCTTAACTATGCCTTACGTATGTTTGACTAAATATTTTAACAGTAAAAACTTAAAATAGTTTTTCACAAATTTTTTTAAATTTAAATGCAATTTTACAATGAGAAGAAAACAATATGTTTACTGAGAACAACAAATGCAAAAAATTCTACAATCAATTCATTAAAAAACCAAATAAATAGGTGAGATTTAAATAATTTATGAATTCTTAGAGGTAATGATGCATGAACTTATTTTATAAACTCTTGGACTATGTATGTGACATGTAAAATGTGTAGTATTAATGTCTACCATCTCTTAATAATTAGCCTATAAATATTGTTGTGTAATTTATTTTGGTCAGAAACATTTTGGTCTAAGTCAGGATTTTCTTAGTGCTATTTAGCAAACCATCTTTAGTCTATGTGACTCATAAAAATTTGTATAATACTACAAAGTCTTTACAATTATCACTTTTAAATTTCTTCACTGTTCTAGAACCCAATCTAGAAAAATTAGAGGAAAGCCCCAAGGAGATTTACTTAAGAGCAACAGCCAATCTTCTCAGGTTAATTAGTTAAATCTACTCAAGATAACCAGTAATAACTGGTATTTCAACCCTGCAAAGTTAGCAAAGATTTGAGACTGTCATTTGTGTTTATTTGTGTGGTGACTGAATACAACTGGAAAATTAAATTTTTCAGTTCCATGAAAAACAAGTAGTTATTTTAAACTGACTTGCAAAGTAGAAACTGTCCAGCATGTTGTTGTTTTTGTAAAAAGATGACATTTTTCCAACTAAGCACATGCCATCCTATTTCCTGTCGATCACACTATTGTATAAAGTAACAAAATTTAAGGGGAGAAATGACTGCTGTACATACTGAATTGCCGTGCATGGTCTTGTTTGAGGTAATTGGTGTAAGAATCTTGACTTTTTTATATTTGGAAATATTAAAATAAAAAACAGAAACCTGAAAAATATACATTACAGTATAAAAATTAACTACCAGTTTTTCAGGGTTTATTATATTCTAGGAGCTATTTAAGTACCCAACATATCATGATGCATTTATTATTCTTACCAAAACATTTGAAATAGATAAGGAAGTTAAGGTGCAGGGAAATCTTATACTAGAAATGGACTTGTCTGAGATTTTTAACACAGATGGCCTACTCTAGATCCATTCTGCATCCATTACATTGTTAGGGGATCAAAATATGCCACCCTAAAATGTTCCACCTGAACATAATGCTTAATCTGTGCTGATGGCATCTGAGAGTCAACAGATGGAGAAAAAAGCTTTCTCAGAGCCCTTACCTGACTAAAAGCAGAAACTGCTGATAAATAAGGACAGCCATAAATTCCCTCTACTAAGGAAGTTTTATGACCACGAAGAAGACAGAAAGCTGGCACCATGATAGACCTGCACGAAAAAGCCATGTTCCATTTGTTTTCCCATATATTAACCTTCTCCCAATTTGCCACCTTTAAAAATCTGTCTTTTCTTTTCTGTCTTGTCATTTTTCTACAAATTTATTGTTCTTTGCTAAGATGTTAGGTAAGTCCCAAATTCTAATCACTCCTCCGTGATGATCATCATTGAGGATTCTCCCACGATGTGTGCTGCACAGTGATAATAAACTCTTTGTTTTGTGAGTCTATCTTTTGTCCGTCTTTGCTGCAGTGCCCCAGCCAAGGAATCTAGGAGGACAAAGGAAAAAGGTTGGTTTTGCATATTACATTCCTTTGCTTTACACATGGTAATAACTTAAAATGGATAGACAGAAAAGATATTCCTGAAATAGAATCAATCATGTAATATATATATATATATTTTTTTTTTTTTAAATATATATATTTTTTGTACTGGGGATTGAACCCAGGGGTGCTTAACCACTGAACCACATTCTCAGTCCATTTTTTATATTTTATTAGAGACAGGGTCTCGCTGGGTTGCTAAGTGCCTCACTAAGTTGCTGAGACTAGCTTTGAACTCCCTGCCTCAGCCTCTGGAGCCACTGGGATTGCCAGCGTTTGCTATATATTGCTTTGCATACAAAAAGAAGTATTATGAAGTTTTATTTGATTAGTGTGAGAATGTGATAATCAACCACAGTAATCTTAAAGAAAAGTCAGATGATTTTATTACTTTGCTCAAATTTACTAATAATTTTCCATGTCCCTCATTGATTTTTTTTTTTTTTTTTTTCTCTGGTACCGGGTATTGAACCACTGACCAACATCCCCAGTCCCTTTTATATTTCATTTAGGGACAGGGTCTTGCTGAGTTACTTAAGGCCTCGCTAAGTTGCTGAGGCTTTAAACTCATGATCCTAGGATCGCAGTCTTCAAGCTTCCTGGGATTACAGGTGTGTGCCCCCGCGCCTAGATTCCTCATTGCTTTTTAATTTTGGTTATTTTTTTAATTGACAAATAATAATTGTATATTTTATGGGGTACAATGTGGTGTTTTGATACATACATAATGATTAAGATAGAGTAATTAGCCTGTCACTTCATTTATCATTTCTTTACCTTGAAATGTTTGAAATATTCTTTCCTTGCTATTTTGAAGTATACAATACCTTATTATTAATGATAGTCATCTTAAGGTACAATAGAACCCAGAATTTAATCCTTTTTTTTTTCTTTGTACACATTGGCCAACAAATTCTTACCTTCCCTCCCCATGAGTCTCCCCATAAGCAAGGCGGGGCTGTGTGTGTAAATTTAGCCAAACTGCAATAAGACGACTTATTGAGTGGTATTTCAACTCATGCACTTTAAAAAGAAAATTTCTTTCTGTCCACTTCTTTCTCCCTTCTCTGTAGGTTGAAACTTGGGAATGTGAACCTCTTGCTCTATTTTGATTGTGAAATTATAGTATTAAAAATAATGAAGCAACAAGGCACAAGGAACCTGGGCCATGGATGAACCTGCGGTAAAGAGCTTCCTAACCACGTGAGACACCTGCCTTTTTTTTTTTTTTAATTGTAAACAAATGGGATACATGTTGTTTCTCTATTTGTAAATGGAGTCAAGGCATACCATTTGTGTAATCATAAATTTACATACGGTAATGTTGTTTGATTCATACTGTTATTTTTTTCCCTTCCCCCCCACCCCTCCCACCCCTCTTTTCCCTCTATACAGTCCTTCTTTCCTTCATTCTTACCACCCTCCTTAACCCTAAGCCTAAACCTAACCCTAACCCTAATGCTAACCCCTCCCACCCCCCCATTATATGTCCTCATCCCCTAATCAGCAAGATCATTCCTCCTTTAGTTTTTTGAGATTGGCTTATCTCACTTAGCATGATATTCTCTAATTTCATCCATTTGCCTGCAAATGCCATAATTTTATCATTTTTTATGGCAGAGTAATATTCCATTGTATATATATGCCACAGTTTCTTTATCCATTCATCAACTGAAGGACATCTAGGTTGGTTCCACAATCTGGCTATGGTGAATTGAGCAGCAATGAACATTGATGTGGCTGTATCTCTGCAGTATGCTGATTTTAAGTCCTTTGGGTATAGGCCAAGGAGTGGGATAGCTGGGTCAAATGGTGGTTCCATTCCAAGCTTTCTGAGGAATCTCCATACTGCTCTCAAGAGTGGCTGCACTAATTTGCAATCCCACAGGCAATATATGAGTGTACCTTTTTCCCCACATCCTCGCCAACACCTGTTGTTGCTTGTGTTCTTCATAATCGCCACTCTAATTGGGGTGAGATGGAATCTTAGGGTAGTTTTGACTTGCATTTCTCTTATTACTAGAGATGTTGAACATTTTTTCATATATCTGTTGATTGCTTGTACTTCTTCTTCTGTGAAGTGTCTGTTCATTTCCTTAGCCCATTTGTTGATTGGATTATTTTTATTCTTAGTGTAGAGTTTTTTGAGTTCTTTATAGATTCTGGAAATTAGTGCTTTATCTGAAGTATGAGTGGCAAAGATATTCTCCCACTCTGTAGGCTCTCTCTTCACATTACTGATAGTTTCCCTTGCTGAGAGAAAGCTTTTTAGTTTGAATCTATCCCAGTTGTTGATTCTTGCTTTTATTTCTTGTGCTATGGGAGTCCTGTTAAGGAAGTCTGGTCCTAAGCCAACAAGTTGAAGATTTGGACCTAGTAGTATTTCTTCTATAAGATGCAGGGTCTCCGGGCTGATACCAAGGTCCTTGATCCATTTTGAGTTGAGTTTTGTGCAGGGTGAGAGATAGGAGTTTATTTTCATTCTGCTGCACATGGATTTCCAGTTTTCCCAGCACCATTTGTTGAAGAGGCTATCTTTTCTCCATTGCATATTTTGGCCCCTTTGTCTAGTATGAGAAAATTGTATTTATTTGGGTTTGTGTCCATGTCCTCTATTCTGTACCATTGATCTACCTGTCTATTTTGGCACCAATACCATGCCGTTTTTGTTACTATTGCTTTGTAATAGAGTTGAAGATCTGGTATTGTGATACCCACTGCTTCACTCTTTCTACTGAGGATTGCTTTAGCTATTCTGGGTTTTTTATTCTTCCAGATGAATTTCATAATTGCTTGTTCTATTTCTGTAAGGTACATCATTGGGATTTTAACTGGAATTGCATTGAATCTGTATAGCACTTTAGGTAGTATGGCCATTTTGACAATATTAATTCTGCCTATCCAAGAACATGGGAGATCTTTCAATCTTCTAAGGTTTTCTTTAATTTCTTTCTTTAGTGTTCTGTGGTTCTCATTGTAGAGGTCTTTCACCTCTTTTGTGAGATTGATTCCCAAGTATTTTATTTCACCTGCCTTTTCCTAGACCATTTTGTGAAAGAAAACTAAACTTTTGTCATGCTTAAGCACTAAATTTTGTTCTCTTTGTTATGGCATTTAACCTAATTCATGCAGTAACTTGGCTGTCCCTAAAGTCTTGTACCTTGATTTCTCTTTACCTATTCCATTGGCTCCAGCAGCCTCTATATTTTCTCAAGTTGAATCACCCTTATTCAGTAACTGCTCAGTTCCTTGCCTATTCCTGGAGTGTCCTCTTCACAGCTATCCCCAGGACTTGTTCTTGCACTTCAAGTCTTTGTTCCCTTGAAAATTTATGTGGTATGTGTCACTCCCCATCTTCTTAACCTTTATTGATTTTCTAAGTTTCTCTTTCTGTTTTGGGCATTATCTATATTTTCTTAATAAAAATATTTCCACAGGAAATGAGTTTTGTTTTATATTTTTGTTTTCTTCTGCATTCTTAATTTAAAATAGCGATTGGCAGGAACTTGAGACCCAATATATATTTTAGAATAGATGCATGAAATTTCAGCTATATATGAAACTGTCATAAAATGGATCATATTGCAGATCACTGACAAACATCAATATTACATGAAGTTCAGATATTGTAAGAAATATTATTTGATTTAATTTGATGACATTTTAAAATTAGGAATTAAAAAGATTTTTATACCTATGAATAAATGCAAAATATTTGTTATTAAGAAACTCTTGAATGAAAATAGAAATATATGAGAAATAACAGAATTTCTAATATATTTCTAATATATTTCTAATATAATTTCTAATATCACTATATAATTATAGTGATATTAAAAGTACTATATGCCAGTTTAGGACATAGTTTTTAAATAGTCATCAGAGAAAAAGTCATAGCTTTAAAAACTTATTCTAATAAACATAAAATAATGAAAGTAAATTAATTTAAATTCTCAATGTAAAGAACCAGAAAATGAACAAAGATAAATGAGACAAAATAAAACACAAGGGATATAATAAAAGTAAAAGCAAAACCTAGCAGATAATGAGAAAACAACATATTAAGACTATAAATCAAACACTTAAAATTATCACAAAATTAATAAATTATTTTTTAATTTAATCAAGCAAAGGGTGGGAAAATATAAGTATAAAAGTTATTAAGTGATTAAAAAAAGTAAAACTATCAATACAAAAACTTTAAATTAAAAAAACTTGAAACTATTTGACCATGCTTCTGTACAAATCAAGTTGAAAATTAACGTGACATTGACATCTTAGGGAAATGTAGCTCACCAAAATTTGTCTTTACAGAAATGGAAATCTTAAAAAAATAGAGAAAAATTAAGGATGCAACCTCAGATTCCAAGGATATTTTACCAAAAGGTGAAAGTGAACAATTTCAATGCCACTTAAATTGTTTCAGTTGATAGAAAATGGACAACCCTGTCCAAGTTCGTTTGAAAAATCAAATGTAATGTTGATACCCAAGTCTGATGAAAACATCAATATAGAAAAGAAAATTTCAGATGAATATCTCTCAAGAATATTAGGTCAACATTTTTAATTCTAAATGAAAACTGTTATTGATATTATAATTCAACATTATGTGAAAAATAAATTAAGACTTATTGAGGATTATAACAATAATGTCAAAAAGTTACAATATTAAGAAATCTCTGTGTAATTGACCACATGAAATTCACCACATGATTAGACATAATGAAAGCAAGTGATATGGTTATTTCCATAGATGGTAAAAAAAAAAAAATCTTTGATAGAAGTCAACAAACTTTCTTAAGAAAATATTTAAGAATGTAGCAGCTATTTCTCTGACCTATGTAGGAATACCTGGGTATTATTTATCATATATAAATAACATATATATAATAACATACATATTGACATAACAGTGTGTGTTCATCCCTGTCCTGTGTCAACCTTGTACCCAATGGGAAAAGAGCAATGACTTTTCCATTAAGGTCAGAAAGAACAGTATGCTCAACATACCCTTTACCACGCATTCTTGTACTAGAGAAAACAATTAAAGGCACACGAACTGAAAAACAAGCAAAATGATTCTTTTTGTCAGATTATATGATAATATACCTGAGAAACCCTAACTAAACAATAATAGAAATAACTCAAAAATAAATAATTCAAAGATGACAGGTAGAAAAATTAACCTGTAATTGACAACTCCTTCCATATATCCAAATAACCAAATAAAAATATATGTAAGAATAAAGTTTTGGAAAAGATAATTTTAATAATCTATATGAAAAAAAACTCTTCAAATCCACTTGTGAAATACTAAAAAAGACTTGAACAAACAGAAAAACATTCCTTGTTCTTTTATAGAGAAATGCTTCAACATAACAAATATATTGACTTAATTATTGTTACAAAGTTATACTATAATTCCAATAACTATACCAACAAGTTTTTCTTTAGTAGATAATTTCATATTAAAGTTTCTATGATGAAATTATGATAAAAATAACTAAGAAAACTGAAGAAGAAAAGATATGCCAGGGAACCCTCCCAATTTAAAAGTCTGACAATACACTGTTGGGCCCAGGCTTTGGAGAAATTCTATTTTACTCTTACATATTACTGGTGAGGATGTAAAATAATAGAATCCCTTTGGATATAAACTCAGATATGAACAAAACAGCATAGACTTTAACTAAGGGCCCACCAATCCCATGCTTAGGAATTTATCTTAAATATGTACCTTGAAAAACGCTGTGCATAAGTTTTTTAATTGCAAAAATATGTGCAGTTGTGAAATATTACTAACTAAAGGCCAAACATAGACTATTGCAATAAGAATGTACAATGAAGTTCATTCTACTAAGGGAATGAGGAGCTGTATTATGTATATGGGGAGATTTGTAGGATATATGCAAAATTCAAGATTGCATAGGCTGTGACATTACATATATTCCAAAAAAGAAAATGGGTATCTAAAAGTATGCTAATCTGCTGAATTTGCAAATATGACAAAAAAGAATGATGAAGTGTTGCTTAGTTGCAAAAAAATAATAGTTTATAATTTATTGATTAAAATAAGATTTCATGAGTCTATATTTATGAAGAAGAGTAATAGCAACTGATACATAAGTAAATAAATGTTGGAGAAGAGAGCAATCTTTCTTATGACAGAATTTCAAGCACTGACTTATTGATAAATCTGAAGTAATTAAGGAGTTGGAAAACATCTCCATTTGCAACTATTAAAGTAACTCATTGAAGAGTCATAAATAAATGTGAAATCTGAGGAAAGGAATTATTAAATTTGATCAAATGTTAAAAATTTGCATGATCTCAATTGTTTCAATAAAGATTGCATGCTATTTTTAATAGATAAAATAATAAATACAAAGATAAAATAATAAACAAGTAACCACAAAAATACAACACAAAATCATTTTTTATTAGAACTTTATGGTTATACGTAGTAGTTGGATTCATCCTGACAAACTCATACATGCATAGAAATTGATTTCAATTCATGATTCACCCTTTTCCCTAACCCCTCATCCTTCCTGTAGTCTACTAGACTTCCTTTTGCTCATCTATTAACTCATATTTTGTTCTTTATATAATCTCCTTTCCTTATTTTACTCTATCTTTTGCATATGAGAGAAACTTATGGTCAAACATTTTCTCTCAAAGATGAACTATCATCAATATTCCTCAAAGTATTCCATGAAATAGAAAAGGAGGGAACCCTTCCAAACTCATTCTATGAAGCTAGTATCACCCTGATACCAAAACTAGACAAAGACACATCAAGGAAAGAAAACTTCACACCAATATCCCTGAGGAACCTAGATGCAAAATTCTCAATAAAATTCTGACAAATCGCATATACAAACATATTAAGAAGATAATGTACTATGATCAGGTGGGGTTCATCCGAGGGGTGCAAGTTTGGTTCAATAAATGGAAATCAATAAACACATCACCACATCAATAGATTTAAAAAGACAAGAATCGTATGATCATCTCAATAGATGCAGAAAAAGCATTTGACAAAATCCAGAGTCCCTTAATGCTCAAAACACTGGACAAACTAAGAATAGTAGAAATATACCTCAACATTGTAAAAGCTATATATGCTAAACTAAAGGCCAACATCATTCTAAATGGAGAAAAATTGGAAGCATTCTTTCAAAGAACTGGAACAAGACAAGGATGTCCTCTTATACAACTTCTATTCAACATTGTTCTTGAAACTCAAGCCAGAGTAATTAGACAGAAGAAAGAAATAAAAGGGATACAAATACATTCTACTGTCATGTATAAAAAATTACAAATTGAAAAAATAAAAAATTAAAGAAAGAGAAAAAATGAAAATTAAATTTTCCCTCTTCTAAATTGTAAAATTGAAACATCTTTTTGTTTAACCAGTTTTTATATAGAGGGTACCTTCTTTTTAATCAGCAGCGTGTCTACAATCAGAATTAACACTAAGAAAAAATTCTGAAATAAGTATTACCATAGCCAAAAATCTCTCCTTGTTCTTATAATGTACTTTCCTGTTTATCATACATACTTGCATGCTATTCAAATGATCTGGTGATGTTCTATTATCTTAGTCTAAATGTGTAAGTAGGATGCTAACTCGCAATAAGCAGGGAGGGTAGGAAGAATGGAAGCACTCTGGATTAGACAAAGAGGAATGAGGGGAAGGGAGGGGGAATGGGAATAGGAAAGATAGTTGAATGAATTGGACATTACTTTTCTATGTGCGTATATGCACATAGACCAATCTACTTCATGTACAACCAGAAGAATGAAAAATTATTCTCTATATATCTGTAATATGTCAAAATACATTCTACTGTCATGTATAACTAATACAAACAAATAAAAACACAAAAATATGATAACTTGTATAATTCAAATATGGCTACACTGATAGGGAAATAAATTACATGAATGGAAATTGTAAAAATGGAACACAGTTGATACATATATAAGATCATATTTTCTTTATGAAATCAAATAATATAAAAGTAAAAATACAGTCAGGCATGGTGGCACATGACTGAAATCCCAGCAGCTCTGGAGGTTGAGGCAGGAGGATCGGAAGCTCAAAGTCAGCCTCAGCAACTTAGTGAGGTCCTTAGCAACTCAGCAAGACCTCATCTCTAAATAAAATATAAAAAGGGGCTAGACTTGTGGCTCATGTGTTAAGCACCCCTGGGTTCAATTCCTGGTACCAAAATAAAACAAAACAAAAAAAGACAGAAAAAAGTAAAAATATGTTTTTATTAATAAAACTTATTAATTTGTTTTTTTCATTGTTAATATTAAAATGATTTGGAAAAGTAATGTGTCTAATGCTTGTGGTAGCTTAATTTGCTGCAAGCTTTGAGGAAAGCAATTTGGCAATATTTATCTGGATCATTAAAAATGTTTATATACTCTAGTCCATTAAGCCTGCTTCTGTAATTATTTTTTAAATAAAATGATCTAGAAGAAAATCAAGAGTTTGTATGTGAACATATTCATTACACCAATTTTATAATATGGTGGAAATAAAAATATGCTACATGTTTGTTGATTGTTCATCATTTTAGGCTGATCTAAAATAATCGAAAGTAAATTAGAGTAAATTTTAAAGATGAGGTCACCCTATAGATACATATCTATATCTAAATTTTTGACTAAAGTAGTAGAATATTGTGAAAATTTTAAATAACAACTTTTGGATATATCTCAGTTATTTTTCCTATGACCATTTTATTTTCTTATATTAAATAAACTACACAATATAGTATAATTGTACTTCCTGGTATAGATGTATCAGAAAGTAAACTTACTTCATTTAAGAGAGAGGTATCAATATTATATAATATCTATATATGTGTGAGATATTTGAACATGTTCTGTCATTACAAATTGTTCAGAAGAATGTAACTTCTTTTCAAGAAACAAGGTAAGGAGGGAATGCTATATTTTATTAACATTCTTGTAAATGCAACTCTGTGTATATCCAGAAACACAGATGACATTCAATCAAATGGAGTAGTTATCTTCCATGAAGAAGTTTTGACAACACTTTCAGTTACCATGATTATACTTCCTATTCCTTATACCCTTAGCTATGCAATGTACAGTGATATGTAAAGCAAATCAGGTTGTAGTTGGTAGTATACAACACCTGGTAGAGTTAAACTCTCATTGAGGAAGGGTCAGATAAGGAGTGTGGGGAGGATTTGGTGCAGTAGACAAAACTGACAGAAAACATTCTATAGGATGTTTCTTTTACATCAATGTTGCCTTTACATATAAAAATTTCAATAAAATTTCATTTATTATGCAGATTATTTTTTATTTGAACATAAATTTACTCAAGTATACACAATTGCTCAATGATGATTAATTTATTTATGGATTTATTTCTCATATACTACATGATGCATTAGGCACAAAAGGCATAATGACAGCTAAGATGATGCTACCTACCTTCAAGAAATTTAGTCTGTGTGCATGTGACTTTATTTAGCATATTATACTTACACTGATACGTAAAAGCATGAGTACATACAAGTATCTTTTCAAATGATGGTATCTACCTTTATACCTGTTAAATCTATACCTGATTTCATTCTGCTTCCTGAAAATATGGAGAATAATTGATAGATTACCAAGGTTCCAACTGCATCAGATGATAGAAAAGAGGCTCCTATTTATTCTAAGAGTTTCTTATGAGAGAAACGATAATGTTAAAAAGCACCTATGTCTTGGAAAAAGTGCATCATCAGCATATTTGGTAATAAAAATGAATATTTTAGTTTGATTGTGGATATGCCATGGGGGACTTTACATGAGGACATGCATCATATGTCAATATTTTTCAAACTGTAATGTGCATATGTATTACTGAAGAATCTTATTAAATATAGATGTTACATTCTTCTGGGCAAAATAGAGTAAAAGATTGCACCCATTCCTCAGGTAAACCATACACATGCATATGTAGGACAATGATTTCCAAATCACTTGGTAACTGGAAATTGACAGTGATCTTTGATGTAAAGTAATTGAGACCCAGTGGACTGCCTTAAGGGTTCCTGATATGGCACAGGTAAGGCAAACTTAGATTGAGCCCAGAAAAAATCCTGAAGTACAGGTAGAGTCCCCAGATATTGAGGATGATAAATTTCACAGGGAAGAGTACCTAAGAGGAGAGAGAAGAACAGAGATAGAGCTTTATAGATCTAAAGGGGACCATCATCAAGTATTCAGCAAAACACTGATCAGAGTATGCATGTGAAGAACTACATGAAGTCAGGGAAAAAAACAAAAAGGTTTGAAGGAACAGACTTGAATTTCACATAAAATGAAGAATAGTACAAACCACAAAATTCACAGTATATTTTGTATAGTATTTGGAAAGGTCTTGCCTCAGAAGTGGGTAAAAATATTCCTAGGTTAAATGCTTTTCTGATCCTCCCAATAAATCTTAAAAGCAACAACATAAAATCTGTTCCCAGGTAATTGAAATATGTTCCAGAATGAAACTCAAGAATATTTATGAAAACAAATATTTATCAGCCAGCAAGTTAAAATTCACAACATATGATATCCCATTAACAATTTCCAAATATGAGCTGGACGCCAGTGTGCATGCCTGTAATCCTAGCAGCTCAGGAGGCTGAGACAGGAGGATTGCAGGTTCAAAGCCAGTCTCAGAAAAGCGAGGCTAGGCGCTAAGCAACTCAGTGAGACTCTGTGTTTAAATAAAATATAAAATAGGACTGGAGATGTGACTTGGTGGTCGAATGCCCTGAGTTCAATCTCTGGTACCAAAAAAAAAGAAAAAACAACAATAACAAAAAAATTTCCAAATATGAAAAGCAGGAAAAGGCAGCTCCAGAGTAGAAAATAAACCAATCGCAACTATCTTACAACTGACACACTATTAGTATTAGCAAATAAAAATAATGAAGCAGTTATTACCATTATATCCACTTTGCTCTAAATGTGAAAAACATACACTTCAATTATAGAAATAGACATTTTCTACAATGAATCACAAAAATTCAAAATATAAAAGAGTACCAGTAAGCCTTGGGAAAAGTTCAGGTACCCTAACACATGTGTAGTTGACTTCCTTTAAGGGGATGGTAAGAAATATTTGAAGAAATAATGCCTGAAAATTTTCCATATGTGGTAAATATTGTGATTGAATACATCCAAGAATTGCAAAATATCCAAGCACAGGAATATTACACAAATTACATATAATAGTAAATTTCTCAAAAGTGGTAAAAATGTGAATCTTAAAAACAGCCAAAGAAAAAAGACATTGTCATATACAAATGGTTGAAAAAGGGTAGTACTTGATGGGGTAAAGATCCATGGTAAAACATTGGCTCGCATGCGTGAGGCCTTCAGTTTAATCACAACAATTTAAGTAACAAAATAAACGCAAGACAGAACATTTTCCTTAATAATAATACAAATGACAAGTAAATAGTAGATATTATTACACTATTTACAGGAAAAAAGTAAATCAGTCTGGATTTATGTACCAAGCAGAAATATATTTTCTTAAAAAAAGCAAAAACAAAGATGATTTTCAGACACAAAAACTCGTCACTATCAAACTCTCAGTAAAGCTCTTCTTTTAGGCAGGAGGACAATAACAGCAGATTGAAATCTGGATCTGTATTAACAAAGGAATAACACCACAAATGGTAACTACATGGGTACATGTACTATTTTTCATCTGTATGGCAATAATAACATCAAGGCCTAGTTATTGTAAAGTTATGCATATGAGAGTATAAGTAAGAATACCCTTGATAAGACAGCAGATCTGATTAATTAACTAGAAGTCCTTTAGAGATAAAAACTAAGGTTCCCTGGAGAAGAATTTCTGCCCCAAGACTGCAGATTCAAATCATGCTTGAGTTTATAGCTTACAGACCTTCCCTGTAGATTTTAGACTTGTCAACACAATCAAAATGGGAACTATTTAGATCTTTTTATATTCTATGGCCATTATTTAAAAACACTGAACGTCTATAAAAACATGTGGCATAGGTACACAAAATATTACCATTGGCTGCTCATAATCAAATGCATATTAAACAGTAAGCTCTGGAGGAAGATATATTTCATACCTGAGAATATCTTTATCAAACTAATTAATATTATGCATCTTGGCTGTTTGCTTCTGACTGCACAAAAGTAAATAGGGAAAGAAAAGGAAGAAATCAAGACTTCCAATTTCCAGCTCAAATCTTGATGTGGTTTACAGAGACCTGTATCACATTTTCCTTTCATACATCCCATTAATCCACTACATTTATGACATTGCACTGACTCAACAGTGAGCAAGAAGTGACATCTAATCTAGAATTACTGGTAAGACATTTGCATGTCATGAGGTAGAATATAAATTTGGCTAAAATTCAGTGTATTTCTCTTCAGTGGAATTTCTGTAGGTCTGGTGTAAGGCATGCTGTGATATCCCTGTGAAGGTGAAGAATAAACCGGCCACCCTAAACTGAAACAGAAGGCTCTTTGCTTATTGTATCTCTTTGAACCTTACTGTCAACATACAGTTTATTGGATCTGCTGCTCTGGCCCATTAACAGAAGACTCTGCAATAGGTTCAGGCTGTCACGTGGGCTGTTCTTACACATGGGCTACAGGATCCAGCAGATCCAAAGGTACTTAAATTGTCTGACAGACAGGGATGGTGTTTGGAAGTTTACAAGATTCAAAGAAATTCAGTAGGCATCTTGCCTGTTTTTCAGTTGAAGGGTGAACTAACCAATGACTTATTTTTCCCTTTAATAGAGATATCACAATATGCTCCACACCAATGGACAGGTAGAAATTTCACTGAGGAGAGATCCAATAAATTTTAGTCAAATTTATTTCCCACTCTTTAATATGCAAATATCTTACCAATAAGTCTGAATTAGTTGCTCAGTGGGTTGAATCAGTGTAATGTCATCAATATAATATAGTTGAATGTGATGTTGTATGAAAGGAAAATTACAGCACATGCCTTTAGTATTTTAGAGGAAAATCCTGCCATCCTCTCAGATAACTAGTTTCTTCCTGAGAAACAGCTTTTTGCCTGTTACTGTAATTGCTAGAAATTGAATGTTTAACCATAGGACACCAAATTACCAGGCAGCCTGAACCGATTATCACAAGCTGGGTCTCATCTGACCCACCAAGCATGCACAGCAACCCTACTTCATCCAATGGAACTGGCACCTATATGATGAGACACAGGTTGTCTCTGAAAACACCAGTTACATGAAGAAGTGACTTAAATACCTATGGATATAACTCCTCTCTATTGCTGCTGTTTCACCAGTTCACCCCTGTGGTCTAATAGTGAGTCCCCTAACAATAAATTGAGCAAGTAAATCTTGAGCCTGGTTTACACATAATCCTGAGCAATATGCAGGCACCAACTGAAAGTTTATAGTTGCAAAACTCATATGATTTCTGGGACATTGTTGAAATATATTGATGGTGGAAAAATTCTCCCAATGGGCATAATGTGAACAGTGTAACTGGATATTTATTTTAATGTAAATGGAGAAATGGCTAGAGGTATGAGTGTATATCAGTTCATGGTTTGCCTGTGTGGTTAGAGACTTGGAAGAAACTGGAAAAAATTGGTGACAAAAAAATCTTGGGAAGGAGTACGTGGAAAAGTTTCAGAGAAACTTCAGTTAAGACATGAATATGTTTGTGTCTCATTAATACTGGTCCTGGAAATAAGGATTGGGTCCTTGTTTCCCTGGTGTTGAAGATTAAACACCTGAGAAATACTGAGGCAAGAGTAGAAAGAAAATTTTACTTAAGAGAGATGAGAGAGAGAGAGAGAGAGAGAGAGAGAGAGAGAGAGAGAGTGAGAGAGAGAGAGAGAGAGCGCGAGAGAGAGAGCTCCAGAGAGAAGGACCCAGAGCTGGTGCCCAGGGAGTAGGGGTGTCTTGCAGTTTTATAGACCCCCACCTCCTTTTTTCCCTACTGATGTGCCCGAAAGGCCGGATAGAGTAGTTCCAGGGTTAATTGCTTGTGTTGGATCCTTCCCCTCCCCCAGAGGCGTTAGCAGCTGGTTGATGGAGGAAGTGCTACTTATTTCCCTTTCTTTGATAATGAGTTACCTGTCCTTTGCCCCTGTCTCAACCATGATAGCGCCCATCGAAGAGTGACTTCAACAGAAGACAATTTTAACGATCTAGTAAACAGAATGAACTGTTTTATGGATACCATTGAGTCTTCTTCATCAGACATTTCACCCATTAAACTCACAAAGAAAATGTTCATGGTGGCAGTGGCACCATGGAAAATGGTGGTTAAGTATGGACTCAGCAGCATGGACTCCCTTTCACCAAGCCTAACCCATCCAAAGCCTCCACTCAGCACCCAATCAGCTAGGCACAGAAAGCAACATGAGGCACCTGAGGCACAGTTTCCAAGAGTGAAATCAACCATATACCGGGTTTTTATCAGTCTATTGCATTAGACTGATTCTGTCATAGAAGGGACTGCTCTTTGTTTTATTTATCTTCTCTCCATACAATGTTTCTACTCAAACTCTCATGCACTTATCAAATGCCTTTGCCCATTGTAATGATATTCCACACAACATTGCTTTTAATCAAGGAATTCACAATAAGTCAAATGTGTCAAAATGAACATGGGCTTTTGCTTGTGAATTCAGTGGTTCTACTCTGTTCCCTACCATCCTGTAGCAACTGGATTGACAGAATGGTAGGATGACCTTTTGAAAATTCAGTAACAATACCATGTAGGTGGCAATACCTTGCCTGCAAGGTAAGCCCTCTGACACATAGAAATAATAAATATTTGAGGAGATTGATATTGCTTTTTTAAAATTTAATTATCAATCTTTTTCTAATCATTACTATTTAGAATTTATAGATAGATATTTAACAATATAATCGATATTTAGAAAAATTGAAACTGAAATTTCATGTGAGCTTCTAATACCTGGACCATGTTCTCATTGGTTTACCTTATGTAATCATAAAAATAGGAGAAGGAGATGACTATTTACTCATTTACCATTTTACCGCAGAAAACTGAACAGGAGATAAGAATGAATTTCCTGTAGAGAAAGTGTTTAACTACACAATACCATAAAATTGTAACTGCTTAATCTGTGGGTTTTGTTGTTGTTGTTGTTGTTTTGTTTTGTTTTTTTATTGGAATGCTTAACCACTGAGGCACATCCTCAGTCCCTTTCCTTTTTGGTATGGGGATTGAACTCAGGGGCTCTGAACCACTAAGCCACATCCCCAGCCCTATTTTGTATTTTTATTTAGGGACAGGGCCTCACTGAGTTGCTTAGCACCTGGCTTTTTTCTTGTCTCAGCCTCCTGAGCTGCAGGGATGACAGCATGCTCCACCGTGCCCAACCCCAGCCCTTTTCATTTCTGATTTAGAGACAGGGTCTGGCTTAATTGCTAGGGCCTCACTAATTTGCTGAGGCCGGCTTTCAATTTGTAATCCTCCTACCTCAACCTCCTGAGTCACTGGGATTACAATCATGTGCCACTGAGCCCAGCTTAATCTGGTTCTTTGTTCAACTCAGGTGAGGAAAAAAAAAAGTGAAGGGATGATGTGTTTATGTATAAATCGCAGCAAAGATATATTTTGTTTCATTCTATATAGGATTTAAAATTTCATTCATTACTTTGATCAATTCTCTTTATGTACACAAATTATATCTATACTTAAATTCTAAAATGCCATTTGGGCTCAGATTAATTAGAAGAAAAAAATTTAAAAAAAAAAAATTTCCTAAACGATAGCCTGGACAGAGCTGGTCCCTTTCTTTACTGTGATTCCACTGAAAAGTACATCTACCAAGAGCCTCTCATTGTTACTGTCACATTGCCCAGGATATTTTGTATATTTATAATTCATGGAGTTTGATCCTGATTATTATACAGCAACTTATAAACTTGTTCATATGTGTGGTGGATTGTTTTGTCACTTGCAGAAATCAATTTCGGTCTCATGGGACATATTCCATGCATGTGTTTGTTCTTTGTCTCCTACATCAAGATTCTTGCCACAGCTCAGCCTTTAATGACTTTTACACCAAATACCTGTGTTGACACCATTTTAAAAGCAATTTCAGTTTCTTGAGCAATTGGTCAAATACTTCCTATGGCTATTTTCTTCACAAGTGGGTTCTTTTCAATGATAAGGAACCCAGAGTCATGTGGAGTACTAATGAGATAAGTCTTTAGTCTTTAATAGCATCACAAAATAATAATACACATGTATAAACTGAAATTTGCAGTAGCTCTGAGTTATCAAAATGGGTTTGACTTTTATTATCATTGTGGTATTTTTAGTGATCTCTATGGAAATTGAACAGATGGCTTCATGTTATAATGGAAGAACAATTACCATTAAATGGGTAATGATCTACAACATGTGAGAAAGAGAAAAAATAAAATTATTTTTATAGATTTTGTGACACATTTCTTTCATGTATGGTAATAATTCTGTGCACTACTCTATAACTCTTTGGGGAAAAAAGAAAAAAATATCCCATTAGAAAAATATGCACACTTTTATTCTCACTGGTGTGAGTTGTGGTCTCAGCGGCTATACCTCCTTTAACAATCTCTGCACTATCCACCTCCCAGTTGATGTTACTGAGTCATGTAAACAAATATGTACAGGAACATGTGGCAAAGACTCTCGCCTCCATATAAAAGAGCACAGAATAAGGAATTAACTCTTCCAAAGTTCACTGGCCAGGTGCAAGTCACAGAACAAAGTTTGGAAGGAATTTGGAGGCAGCAGGGTGTAAGAAATCAGCATAAGAACAATTAAGTAACTGCAAATAGGCAAGCATTGATCCTGAGAGCAAAAACCATGCATTGAGCAGATGAGAGGAAGAGGAAAGCAAGAATGAGATGATGCCAAACAAGCAATTTCCTCCCCAATAATTGCCTAAGCTTACGGGTATACTTTGCAATCTTTTACCCCTGTACATCAAACGCACCATACATTGCATGGTCTCAAAACTCCACGTTGTTTGTTTAGTACTTGATACCATCACTAGAAAGCAGAGAGTTTTCTCTGAAGCCCCGTGGGATACTAGAACCATCTTTCAACCACTGCTGCAAGACAGGAAACGCATTTACATGATGCTTTAGGATTGACCTTCCAGGAAGAAGAGACAAACCATGAGTGGGAGGAAAAAATGGTATTAAGTTTACCAAACCAGGACTTGTTAGGTCTTGCCTTTATGTTTGTAACCCTGTGTGATGATCAAATTATACACTTTCCAGGGATTCTTCATTTTATTGTATTGATCTGAATATATAAAACTTTTCCTCATTTCCCAGCTCTAGTCCTTCCTCTGAATTTCTGTTGTGTTTTCTGGAGTGCTTATTCAACTTACTCGCCGCCCCACGCCACCCTCCAAAAAAAACTTTCCTTAACAACTCTTTCACCAACACCAGACAAATTTCCATACTTTTACTGAAATATCATTTTGACTAAGACAACTTGCTTGAAAGGAATCTGTTTGTTTTCAACCTCCACATGCAATCTGGTCAGGAAGTGGTCCTTGACACAGTTAAAAACTAATCAGACAAGCTCATGTAGAAATATTACCTCTGTTTTTCCTTCTTTCATGCAATATTTTTCTTTTGGTTATTTTACCATATTCAGTTCTACTCTTCACTTCTATACTTCACCATATTGACCTAAATATTATACATCTCCACCTTTCAGAATTCCTCAAATTCCACTTTAGAAATCCATTTCCAGGATCTTGTTATTTTAAGATTGGTTCACTTCTTAGATGCTAAATTCCTAAGTAGTTAAGTCCATTAATTTTTCTTTCCTTAACCTTCAAAAAGCTAATTATATTTCAACATGTCCCAGGACTTCAGGAAGACACTTGCGTTATTGCCTCTGGGATTTTTTTTACTCTCTTCCTCCATAAATCGAGATTTCATATTATAATGTTCAAATCACCCTTTGACCCTTACCACTTTTTTGATAAGTCATCATAAAAACTTATAAAATTTTCAAGAGCTAAGTGTTTATGAAAAAAATTTTTAAAAAACCAAAAAACCAAAGAACCAAAAAAATGGAATAGCCATCCAAACTTTGGCCACCTAGAATTCATGACTCACAATCCGATTTGGGTGTATTTATAACTTTACTTATGACTTCTCTGAACCAGTACTCATTTATCTTAGCCTACTGCTCCAAACGTTTTTCACTTAAATTCTTTACCTGGTGTAATTCTTTTGTCTATCACACAGACTAAGAAATAGTTTATGTGCTAAGAATGATCTGATCTGTACAATAAGAAAAGCAACTCTTTATTAAAAATGGATCAAAGACCTTATCAGACACCTCACCAATGAAGATATAAAGTTTCTAATTATGCATTTGAGATGATCAGCATCATACATTTTCAATGGAACACAAAATAAAACAATATGAGAAATCACTTATTAGAAAACCCAATATATGGAACACTGACAACTCAAATTCTGGCAAGAATGTGGAGCAACGCAAACTCCTGTTCATTGATGACAGCAATGCAAAATAGTACTGCTGCTTTGTAAGAAAATTTGGTGATGTTTTAAAAAACTAAAGACATCTTATCATATGACCCAGTAATCATACAACTTTGTATTTACTCAAAGGAGTTGAATACTCAAATGGGTGTGTATAGAAGTTTCATTTTATAAATGTCAAAACTTGAAAGAAACCAAGGTCTTCCTCAATAGATGAGTTGATTAAAAAAATCTTGTGGTATAGTCAGACAAATCAAATATTATTTGTTACTTAAAAGATATGAACTATCATATCATTAAAAGATATGGAAGAAACTTAAAAGCATACATAAAGGAAGTCAATCCAAAAGGCTACATACTGAACGATTCCAACTAGATTATGTTCTGGAAAATGTGAAACAGTATAGGCTATAAGCATATCAGGAATTTATAGGGGCTGGCCAAACAAGGAATGTTTAAATAGAACCCAGAGGATTTTTAGGGCACTACAATTACAGTAAACATCATTATCCATTTATTTAAATCTATGGAAGGTGCATCACCAACAGTGTACCCCTAATGTAAACTGTATATTTTGGGTGATAATGAGGAGTTAATAGAAGTTCATCAATCTTAATAAATATAACACTCTTGAGGGAGATGTTGATAATGAAAGATGCTGTACATGTATGATAACAGGAGGTATGTGGGGAATCTCTGTAGCTTCTGCTCAATTTTGAAGTGAACCTAAAACTGCCTTATAAGTCTATTAAATAATAATAACTGTAAGGAGCAGGGGTTAGAATCATTAAAATTTGATGATTCATAATGAGGAAAAGCAGAGAGAACACCAAGCAATCATCTTCTGATATTCCTATTGAGCTACTGGGTATATAACTCACAGTGTCCGTAACACAGACTCAGTAGTATGCCTAGGGAATGCTTTTAGGTTCTATTGGATGTAAGGTATTAATGGTACCTGAAATGTCCCAATGCAGAATAGTCAGTTAGATATGCTTAACACATAATTGTGAGTTGCATGAAGACAATAGAGATTCATCCCGGGGAAATGCTGTTGATTTCATGGATTAAGGCAAATTCATCCAAGTATTATACAAAAATAAGAGAAACAGATGCATGTAGACAGAATACTGGAGAGATGTTGAAGGATTAAAAGAAGGAAAAGAAAGTATCAACAAAAGAGAGGGAAAACAATAGAGTTAAAATGAAAAAAATTGCAAAATCATATGAAAAATTAATTAAAAAAACAGGGTTTTATCTACACATATAATTCTGGAGGAAGGAAGAGCTTTTAGGACAATTCTTACTTTTAGGAATCTGTGAGCCATCTGGTGGAATGTGTCAAAAAAGATAAAAATTCAGTTTTACAAGTGTCAAGTTTAAATGGACATTTCTAAAAATTTTTATTTTAAAATAAAATTTGATTTTTATAATTGTAGTAAAGATAGTATAGAATTCCTAAATATACTTTACACAGCTTCTTCTAGTTAACATCTTACAGAATTGAAGTATATTCATCAAATCTGAAAAACTGACATTGGTACAATATTGTTGCAGTTTTAGAGACTTCATTTACACTTTAGTTTTCCACTAATGTTATTTCTGCTAATATCCCTTTTGTGATTCAAAATGTAGTGTAGGATGAAGCATTGTAGTATATATACTAGTTAATTTTTATTAGTCTCTGTATTAGTCACTCCCAAATTCTGTAACAAAAATACCCCAAACTGGGTGCCTTAGAAAACAAATATTTACTAGTCTTAGCTCTAAAGGCTATGAAGTCAGTGATAAAGGTCCTGGAAGGTGTGATGTGTGATGAAGGCCTAATTTCAGGTTTGCAGATGTCTTTCATCTCCTTGAATCAGATAGAGAAATATCTCATTATGTTTCTTCCTCTTTAATAGGAGCACTATAAGAGCTCTACTCCTAACCACCTAATTACCTCCCAATAGTTCACTCCCTAATGCCACCTTACTCAGATACAGGATTTCATCATCTGAATTCAGGGGCAATATACTTCATCCATACCAGTATTTTTTGGTTTCTCTCATTTTGTTGCTCTCTTCATGGCTTTTATTACTGTGATACTTTCAAATATTGGTAAGATATTTTGTAGAATGTCTTTTAACTTGAATTTGTCTCAGATTTTACCTTAATTAGAATGAAGCTATGGATTTTGGGAAAGAAAATTACAGACTTTAAGTGCTGTTCTCATTGTATCATGCTAGGGGTACGTATTATCAACATGTCTTGTCATTGGTGAGGTTAATCATGGTTAGGAGTATAAGGTGGTGTCTTTCAGCTTTTTCTACTATAAAGTTACTACTTTTTAATTCCTGTGCTCTATTCTTTGGAAGTCAGATACCATGGAAAGAAGACAGATTCTATAAGCTTACTTTGGAATTATGGAATATGGGGGGAGATAAACCAAGATTCTATTTAAACATGAAAACCGAGATGAATCTTCAGGAGAGGGAAGGAGGGAAGAAGAAAATAAAGAGAAATCTGGAACATTCTATTTCAATTATATAGAGTAAAATCTTGCATATCAAGTAAAAAATTTTCTCAGACACAAATAGATGTGTTTTAGATAAGAAAAGGAATATAAAGTCTCCTCCTGAGACCATTAAAGATGTGATTCAGGCAGCACCAATTAAATGGATACAGCACAAGCATTAGGAAAACTTGAGCCAAGTTTCTCTAGGAAGAACCACAGGAAAACAAAGAATGAGGACAGTTTGTCTATTAAAATATGTTAGGTCTGTGTTCTTTATTCCAATTTCTTAATTTTTCACCTTTAACCATTAAGCTAATCAAGAAGGCATTTTCAGTGTCTTTCTCTTAGGATAATAGAGGAAAGAGAAAAATAAAAGTAGACTATGTTGTCTGGCAATTAGGTATTTTTATTATCTTTCCATGAGGATTTTGATCTTAAAAGTCATGGCTTTCAGGGCTGGGGTTGTAGCTCAGTGGTGGAGTGCTTTCTTAGTACATGTGAGGCACTGGGTTTGATCCTTAGCACCACATAAAAATAAGTAAATAAAGCAAAGCTATTGTGTCTATCTACAACTAAAAAATAAGAGTCCTGGCTTTCAAGTAAAATATCCTAAGAGTAAATGTATATTGCTATTCGATTCTAAAATCTTGGCTTTAAATAGCAAAGCTTTTATAATGGAATAATAAAACATATTGTGGAGTCTAAGATCAGTTTTCTAGACAAAATAAATAAGTTTAACTATAATGTTGAAAGAAAATAATCAGAAATAATGTGATTAGGGTTTAGACCCTAGTAGGTACCTAAGAAGGGAATAAATCAATGACAATTGCAATCATATGAAGAATTCCAGAAAGAAATGAAAATAATGCCTAATATCCTGGAACTTGAACAATAACTGACCCAGGGATATACACTATATAGTGTCTGAGTAGTAAACAGGCCATGAGTGAGGAAAGACAAAAAAAGCTATGGTCCTGAGAATAACTTAAGAGTATCCAGTGAATCCCCACAGGGCATGGGGCATGGAATGGATAGTTTCTAAGTTTCCTAAGAGTGGTAAAGTTCCATTAAGTAGGTCTTCATGACTGGAAAGAGGAGAAGGAGAAGGGAACTAGATCTATTGTCTTGATTAAGGCAATGATGAGACCATAGACAACATGGTTAAAGAAACCAGTGGACCTAAATGTTTACTCCTGTACCTTGGTGACAGCTCAACAGATAATTATTGGAAAGAAGAGAGCAAAAGACCTAATGAGTGTATCCATCCATAATATGAAATAAGAAGCAAGCAGGAAAGAAGATGAGGGGTGTAGAGACATGTTTAAGTAGCCCTGAGATGGTGGCTAGCATTGGGCCAAGAGGTGGTGCATAGTTAGTGTTAACATGGCATGATCTACCTTTGCCTGATTGGTTAATGTCTCCTCTGTGCTAGTGGTCAACAGATGTTCCTCATTCTTAATTGGTACCGTGGCGCATACTCCAACCGTGCTACTTAATCCTAAGCTGATTGGCTGCCTTAGTGTATGCAAGACATTCTCTTCACCTGGGAGGAGATCGCAGGATGGAGAACTAAGAACACACCTCTAGATTGCAGGACGGAGGACTAAGGACACACCTGTAGATCACAGGTCACAGGTCGCAGGTTGCAGGAGGCAGGCTGCACGCTGCACGCTGCACGTTGCACCCTGCACCTCCAAGAAGCGACTCACCTCTAAGAGGCAGACCTCTGAAAGTGTAGCCTCTCTGAAAGCGTAGCACCTCTAAAACTAAGCAAAGTCTCTCTTCCTCTAAGCAAAGTCTTTCTTCCTCTCAAAGCCTCTCTTCCTCTAAGCAAAGCCTCTCTTACTCTAAGCAAAGTCTCTCTTCCTCTAAGCAAAGCCTCTCTTCCTCTAAGTAAAGTCTCTCTTCTTCTATAAACTAGCAAATAAGCAAGAAAGCAGCCCACTACAGAGGAAGATAATAGAAGTAGTTCATTTCCAGTCCACCTCTGATTCCTTCCCACAGGATTGTTGCTGCAGGTGGCAACAAATAGTGGCTCATACGGGGAAATCGGTACGGTGGGTAAACTAAGGAACCTTGCAGGAATAGGGTGAGGGAAAGTAGGAACCTTGTGGGAGTCTCTGGCCAGAGCGGTTTAAGGGCGAGGGATAGTAGGAAGAAAGGGTCGGTCAAAGATCCAAATGACTAAAGGTCAAAAAAGACATGACAGTGAAGGAAATCACTGCATGATCATATATTCAAACTCTAGCAAAAATAAGCCCAGGGTTTATAGAGGAAAGGCTGCTCATGGTACCACAATGGGAAAGAGAACAAAGTGAGGAATAGAAAACAATTACTCAGAAAACTTAAGAACAAGGGAAAAAGGTAGGAGAGAGCTGAATCTAATACAAAGAATCCCAAAATTCATGGAACCTGCCCATATTTGAGGACCAAAATAGAGATACCATCAACCATTAGAAAAACTTTAAAGAGGCAGTTATGACTGATTGAAAACAACTACGCAGAGTGGTGTTATCTGGAGGACAATATCTGAATTGGAGAGCTCAGTGGCAGGAAATAGCTGTTGAAACTGCTTGCAGAAACGCAGTAGCAAGGTTTCCTGGTAGAAATGTTGATATGCTAATAGGAGAAGGCCAATACGCTTCAATAGATACACAAAATCAATATGGAGCTTTAGAGGGGAACAATGTCAGATCACGAATTCAGATGGTTCCTCGTCATAATCCTTTCTACCCGTAAAAATCAACCTATTCCTAAGGCCCTGAATGTTTCTTCTAAAGGTATTGCTGCAGTAGTTACTCACCAAGATACTACATCTCAAAAAACAGCTCAATTGGTGAAAATTGAAGCAGCTGTCATAGCCCTTGTGAAATTTAAGGAGCAACAGATGGACCTTTTTGCTGATAGTGATTGCATCACTTGAGCGATTACCTGTGGCCCCTCATACTCCAGCATTCAAATTGTTTTGCAGGTGCAAAACTTTTGTGGGAGCATGGGGAGTCCTTGTTTGTTGGACATATTAGAGCTCACACCAACTTACCTGGTCCTTTACATGAGGGTAATTATCATTATCTTTTCCTCAGTAAAGCAAGCTGCTTTTTTTCATCCTGTGTAACTCACAGTCCCTTATGTTGGTATCAACCCTAAAAGGCTTTTTGCCTAGTCATTTATGACAAATGGATGTTACACATGACCCCAGTTTTGGGAAAGTTAGATTTATTCATGTGTCTGTGTTAGCATTTTATTGCCTGTGTAAGATGCTCCTATGCCAACAAAGGGATAAGATCATTGTAAAAAGTGCACTTGCTGCCTTAGAAGCCGGAAATGCTTGGTTGTCTCAAATGGACGGCTGGTAGTCAAAGACGGGAAAGTCTCATGTGGCTGACATATCAACCTAAGACAGGAGCCAAGACGATAATATCAAGCTTCTTGGTTATCCGATGACGGGTAAGAATGTCAGTAGGACATGTGGACGCCTAAGACAGGCACAGTCGATCCAGATGTAGTGATAGCTATCATGCATCTAATAAAGTTTTCTTCACCTTTTAAAACTAAAAAGGGGGAGATGTAGAGGCATGTTTAAGTAGCCCTAAGATGGTAGCTAGCGTTGGGCCAAGAGGTGGCGCATAATTAGTGTTAACATGGCATGATCTACCTTTGCCTGATTGGTTAATGTCTCCTCTGTGCTAGTGGTCAACAGATGTTCCTCATTCTTAATTGGTACCGTGGCGCATGCTCCAACCGTGCTACTTAATCCTAAGCTGATTGGCTACCTTAGTGTATATAAGACATTCTCTTCATCTGGGAGGAGATCACAGGACAGAGAACTAAGAACACACCTCTAGATTGCAGGATGGAGGACTAAGGACACACCTCTAGATCACAAGTTGCAGGTTGCAGGTTGTAGGTTGCAGGAGGCAGGCTGCAGGCTGCACGCTGCACGTTGCACCCTGCACCTCCAAGAAGTGACTCTCCTCTGAGAGGCAGACCTCTGAAAGCGTAGCCTCTCTGAAAGCGTAGCACCTCCAAAACTAAGCAAAATCTCTCTTCCTCTAAGCAAAGCCTCTCTTCCTCTAAGCAAAGTCTCTCTTCCTCTCAAAGCCTCTCTTCCTCTAAGCAAAGCCTCTCTTCCTCTATAAACTAATGAACAAGCAAGCAAGAAAGCAGCCCACTACAGAGGAAGATAATAGAAGTAGTTCATTCCCAGTCCACCTCCTATTTCTTCCCGCAGGATTGTTGCTGCGGGCGACAACAGAGGGGGAAGAGACAAGAAAAGAGAATCCTGAAGTTACAAATGACTACTTCAAACTAATTTTAAATGGAAAAGCTATCAAAGGGAAGAAATACTAGACACCTATTAAAAGTGATGAAACAGATTTTATCTAGACCAATACAGTACTGGAGGGAGTCCAGTAAAAACTGAGCTCAATTCAAACTAAGACTAAGATCACCAACACTTATAAAGGGAGAACACAGAGGGAGCAAAAGATAACTCTGGGGAAATAAAAGGGTGATTGGTGGCTTGTGTTTCATTGAACAAAGATTTGGGGACTTGAGTCATCGTTAGGGACACGGCCTATGATAAAGGGAAGCCAGGCTAAGATCAGTCAAGTCTCTCAGCTTGGTGTTTGAGTAAGCCATTGTACTATGTGCAGTTCACATTTTCATTCCATTGTTAAGATTAATTATCAATTATCAAGAAAAAATGGAGACTCCAGGGCTTCCTTTAGTTATAAAGAAATTGGAAGCATTTTTCCCCCTTTTCTATATTTGAGTTGCTGAGATAATAACAGTGTAAAATTCAGTAACACTACAAACTAGTCAGAGAAAAATCTCTCCACCACATCAGAGAAAATACACAAGAGGACTTTGGGTACAACACCGGCATGGCAGGATCGGTTCCAATTCACTTGATCTCATTCAGTCTCCATGAAACAAACAGCAAGAAAAACTTCAGATTATGCCACTGTGACGGAAGGATGATAGCACCACTCGATTAGCAAGAAAGACTTAATTGAGAAACCAATTTGGCAATGAAATTCTCTAGGCAAATGACATTCATATCTTACTCTGTAACACTCCACTTACTGCTTCAATGGCAGACTAACTATGAATGGCCAGTTAGTCTTCTATCTTAAATTACATGGGAGCCACCCTGAAAGATGTTAAATGCAAAAGCTGGAGGAGTTACCTAGACCTAAGCTTGGCTTTTGAAAACTTTAGGAATACTTTCCTGATGAGTTTAGGAATAGTCTGCCTTTTACCTCCCTCGTTGGTGTATGCACAAACTGATTTGCAGTAGCTGATCTTTGGCTGCTGTTTCTCTACTAACCATTCCCTAAAACTCAGCCTGCTGCCTGCTCCTGGCAAAGGGATACCTCACCTCACCTCACTTCACAATCTTGCATTAATCTGCCTTTTATTTACATTCTTCCACTATTATTACCTCCATTTCTCAGATTTTATTAATTCTTTTCAGATTAGGACAAGTAGAAATGGGAGGAGAAAACCTTATGAGTGTGAGTTATATAGTATAAAACATTAATCAAAATTCTCAGCTAATTTTATATAGCTTAGTGGTAGAGTGCATGTCTACCAAATGCGAAGTCCTGGGTTCTATCCCTGTTGTTGCAGAAAAGCCAAAAACAAAGCCAAACCAAATCAAACAAAAAAACCTGAAGCTGGGTGGTACAGCACATGCTTAGCAGGCTTAAGACACTGGGGTCAATACCAGCATCAATGTCAAAAATAAATGAATAAATATTTTTTTATTATTTAATAGTTTTAGTAATCTAGTGAAAAAGTATTTGCTTGTCATGTTCCTTCAAAGAAAATAAAAAGATAAACTTGGTCCTAAATTTGAAAAATAGTTCCTGTTTCTAGATAAACAGGAACTTAAATTATAAAATATTAGTACAATTATGTAGAGTATCCTAACTATTTAGGAAATTTATTTTAAATAATGATAATAGTCACTAATTATAAAATACAGTATTGTAAATTATTTTTAATTATTAAAATAATTAATGATTAAATTAAATTTTAGGAGGAATTTTAGGAGGAATTTAAAGCTTACCTGTGTCACAGAGCATCTGAAATTTAAAATATGACAATATATCTCAACTGAAGTAATAGAAAAAGAAAATCAATATATTAGAACACATACATTAGAAAGAAGAGATGTATTTAAAATATTAGGAATAAATAATTAACATATCAATATATCAAGTTAAAAATTTTATCAAAAAAGTGATGGTATGGATATGATTAATAAGAAAATATAATTAACCAATTATTTAACTTTGTATTAATTAATTAATATTTATAATTGAGGATTAGGTCATTGGTCACTGCCCCATCTCAGCTCCCATAGACAGTGAAAGTATACATACATACACACACACATAGAGTAAAAGTATATATATATATATATACAATACACACACATATATATACTTATATGCATATATGACATATATGCATATATGTGTATATGTACACAGTTAAAATTAATACAGTACTTATTAATGTAGTCATATGAACCACTTGATTTATCTTTATTATTTAAACTTGCTATGATATACTCCATCTGATTTTCAGTGAAATTGACAATTTAGTTTAGAGGCAATTGTGGCTTGATGAACCATGTAACTGGCAGGCATAAAACACAAGCTATTTTAGTTTTAATCATTACATAGTTAATAATAACCTCTTCTGGTTACATACAGCCCCTTTTATATATGGAAAAATGTATTAACATGAATTAGCTTCATCATTTATTCCTAACTAAAATGAAGAAAAGTCAAAAATCTCTTTTTGATGATATAGGGAATTTTTGTCAATTCTAGTACAAGTCATTATTTATCTAATTCTGTATGTATTTTACCAGTCTGCAAATCTAAGGCTGAATATCATATGGATGTATTTGGCCCATACTGAAGTTATTTAGAATTGCTTTTAATATAACTTTGTTCATTAAGAATTTCAGAACTAACTATATACTCCTTTATTTTAGTATGAAAATTCCTTATTTTTCTTCATATGGTTTGATGTTAGCCTTCCTTTTACATAGCTCAGTTTTATCTTATCTATTAAAGTTTATCTAGTTTATTGTATTTATATTTACAAATTATCACAAATTCACTTTTTGTTGCAAGGTGAATCATAAAAATAAATGAATAATCAGTTATAGCTGGATATGTATTGACACATTGAATTCAGTTAAATCAGAACATACTCTAATAAGATTGTGCTAATTAAGTTTTCTTCCAGGGAAATCACAAGTCAAATTTCTCATCAAGGAGAAGTTAATTTAGTTCCCAGTGGCTATGTTTAATGACCCAATGGCATTTCCTTTAACATTATGGGTTTAGATATTCAAGGTTAGTTTCCCAAAAGCTGTTTTTTTTTTTTTTAATCATTCTGCATGCATCTTGAGAAGTAAGAAATAAAAAATAATTCTGTGCTCCAAATTAACAAATGGAGCATAATTCGGAATGTCCTATGCAAATAGAAAAATAAAAGAATGGTGACAAAAAAATGATTCACGTTAACTAAAATGTTTGGATTTTGTTTTGTTTTGTTTTTGTTTTGAGAAACATATTTTCCACTAGTCCATTATAAAGGGTCCATGTCTCTGATGTCAAATAGACATGAGTTCTACACTCTTACTTTTTGGTACTGCACTATATTTTCATTTATAGATGAATTGGTTATTATGAGTGATACGTGAGATTCAGTTTGTAATGTACCCTACAAACCTAAGACACACGAAGTGTGAATTACTCTTTGCTCATCGTTGTGGTTAGTGTCATATCTATCTGCTTTACACCTGAGGAGACAAGATGGATCTATGTACCTTGAACCATGCTTGGTTTTCCTAGGTTGTGGAGCACAGAATGTCCAAAAGTGTTATAAGTGATTAAATCCCTTAGGCTACAGTCAATATCATACTTACCAGTCCAATACTTTTGGCATTACAATTTAGGTAGAACAAAGAATAAAAGGCCTCTATCACTGATATCATTTAGTGCTACTCAAGACTATAAAAATTGTAGGATAAATAAGATTAAAAATAAGAACATATTAGAAAAGCAAGTAAGTTATAATTTTTCCAGTGTTAGTTGTCCTATTACTGAATAATAAATGGTCCCCAAACCATTGCTTAGAGGATGGCTATTAGAACTGAGAACCTGACAGCTCTTCTACTATTATCTCAGGATGATAGTGGTGGCTTCACATCAGCTGATTGATCACTCTCAGGAAGGACTCTGTAGAGCAAAATGGAAGTAGGACTTCTGCCATGTTCATCATTGCCCAGGTTCAATATGGGCAAGAGACTCAGCTTTTTTTTTTTTTTTTTTTTAAGTTACAGAAAGCTTTGATTTTCTTGGACTGCTACAGCAAAACCACAATGATACCTTAGACAGAGGCAGGCCCTTGCCCTCACCTCAGCTGCTCTTTGATTCACCACAGCCTCAGGGACACCCTTGATTGCTTCAGCTCATTAAGAAAAAGGTATAATTGTTTTTGTTTTGTTTACTTGTGTCTTGAAAAACATCAAAGGTAAGTTGACAAAAAGCCTCAAAAACATTATGGAAACTTTTGGGAAAATGGGTTAAACCAGAACTATGTTTGAGACTCAGCTTCTTGACCACAGAAATACTTAGGTCATGACATAGAAAAATCCCAGGCATAAGAGTGATAGTTGAAATTCTCTTTAGAAGACAGAGTATGCAAACATGATGTTCTACCTGAAGAAAAGTCATAATAAAAAAATTTGAAATCCTGTTAGAGCTATTATAGAAACTCAGCAATGCCACTTGTATAAAATGAATATAAATAATCCACAACCTTTCTTACTATGAGAAGTCATCAATTTGTTTATAAGAGGGAGAAGTATTTAATTTGTTGCAACTAAAATTAAAAGTATTTCTTACATATGGAAGATATTAATTCATATATGAATACATATTCTGCATATTAATATATTATATTCTATATAATAAAACTGAAAACACTTTAAAATGTAACTTGTTTTGAAGTAGGGTTTCAATATATGCAGAAACAAATCAAGTTTCTGAATGGAACTATTTATTTTTATGTGAATGATTATCCGATTTATATATGCAGTGAAATTTCAAAAGATTTTAATTTTGCAATGATTCAAAATTATTTTAAAGTATGTACATAAAAAGATAAGTAAAATTAGCAAGTTTTCTTTTGAAAATAAATGGAAAGAGGGAGAATTTTTTGTTACCAAATAGTAAGCCTAGAATAAAGTTAAAATTATATAAAATTGAAAGAAAAATAGGAGACTCAACAGAATAAAAAAGAATTGCATACATAGATATAAATGCACATAAGAACTTAACATTAAGGAAAAAGTATTGGATGTCAATGAACAAAAGGAAAGATTACGGAATTATTTACAAAATATGAGTTTATTTTTTGGAGTAAAAAAATGTACATTTTAAATATAAGGAATGAAATTCCCAACATATTAAGTAGAAAGTTTTAAAATTAAATCATAAATATACAAATACAGAGAAGTTAACATAATAATGGAAAAATAATAAAATACTGCAATTTACCAAAATATATTACAGGGTAATCAGTATCTTAGAGAATTAGTTAAGGAAATTATTGGTAATTTACAAAAGTAGATATAACAAAAAGATGTTAGTAAAATTAAAATGAAATATACAGACAGAAAGAGAGAAATCAAAAGATTAGGTGTAAAGATTAATTGGGGTCCAGCTAAAAGGGTTAAGGGGAGAGCTAATAAAGAGGCAAGCACATAGGATGGTGAACAGCAAGAAGTGATTCTGTGGGAAAGACAGTCCAGTTTATTATCTATTCCAGGGTCATATCAAGTTACCTAGGTTACATAGTACAATTAACTTTGTGCATGTGCAGATCACATAACTTGCTTGCTTCTCAGAGTCCACTACTACCAAAGGTTATTATAACAAGATAATGTCTCCAGGCCTCAAGGACAGAGGAGTTGCAAAGCATCGCTAAACCATTCAAGCAGCACCTTTTGACCTGAGGAATTTGCTTGACTGGAAGGACTTTCGCTCCTCTGTACACTGACTGAACTGAAATCCCTACAATTAGGAATATTTAATATTAAATTAAGCTGTAAAAGCAGTATGGAAAAGAGGAATACATTAAATATTGGCATAAGTAGAAAGTTTACAAGAGATTAACAAATATTTTGAGTCAAAACATTTTATATATTAGCATTACACATTTTACAATTGATCTTGTAGCAAATTGTGTAAAAAATAATTTATAAAGTGTTTTCATCAAGTACAAAATGGTGAGTTTTCTTTTTTTAGCTCTAGTTATGGAAATTATAAATATGTATATCCTTTTAAAAATGAATAACAATGTATTAAAATAAATGTGCTCTTTGGATAACCAATTTCTGATCCAGGAAATCATCCAAATAAAATAAATCGGTTGTACAAAGATAATTTTCCAAAATTTGCTCTTAAATATGACTGAACATTAGAATCACCTGGGAAGCCTTAAAATTGTTGATGCTTGAATTTCTAATTTGACTGGGCTGTTCCCATCATTAAGGACATAAAAATTCTCATGTGAAGGGATTCAGAGTAAAGGTGGAGAATGATTAATCTGAAAATATGTTCAATAAAGTCTTATTTATATTAATGGATGATTTTGATGTGAACTAAATCCTGGGAGAATGGTTAAGTGTGGTAAGGTATTAACATAATGAAAACTTAGAAAAATTAAAACATAGCATCATTGAGAATTACTATGAATTATTTTAAATTCACATATTAATTGAGAAATAGTTGCCATCTTTGTAGTATTCAATATTTCCACAGAGTAACATGGTTTGTAGAGACATGTTTAAGTAGCCCTAAGATGGCAGCTGGCGTTGGGTCAAGAGGTGGCACATAATTAGTATTAACAAGGCGTGATCTCTCATGACCTTTTGCCTGATTAGTTAATGTCTCCTCTGCGCTAGTGGTCAACAGATGCTCCTCATTCTTTCTTGATTGGTACCGTGGCCCATGCTCTAACCGTGCTACTTAATCCTAAACTGATTGACTGCCTTAGTGTATATAAGACATTCTCTTCACCTGGGAGGAGATTGCAGGATGGAGGATTAAAGCCACAGCTCTAGGTCACAGGTTGCAGGACGCAGGACACAGGCTGCAGGCCGTACGCTGCAGGCCATATGCCACACCCTACACCTCCAAGAAGCAACCCACCTCTAAGAAGCAGTAGACCTCTGAAAGCGTAGCCTCTCTGAAAGCGTAGCACCTCTAAATTTAAGCAAAGCCTCTCTTCCTCTAAGCAAAGTCTCTCTTCCTCTAAGCAAAGTCTCTCTTCCTCTAAACAAAGCCTCTCTTCCTCTAAGCAAAACCTCTCTTCCTCTATAAACTAGCAAACAAGCAAGAAAGCAAGAAAGCAGCCCAAGAAAGATAATAAAAGTAGTTCATTCCCAGTCCACCTCCAATTCCTTCCCGCAGGATTGTTGCTGTGGGCGGCAACAATGGTTTGCCATTTACTTAAACTCCTTATATACCAATAAACTTACATTTATTTCTTTCTACATATCCAATTATTTTATCATTAAGAAAAGTTATTGCTCTTGACAAATAATTTGCATATTATTAAATTTTCAGCAGTTCTTTCCACTGATGTTCTTGAATGGTTGTGTTCTGTTTTTCTCTTCCTTACTTTTGGTATGAAAATTTTAAGAAACTTTAGTTTAGATGGTCAATGGGGTTCATAGGTATGATTTTTCAAACGAATTAATTTTAAAACAAATACATATTTCACATTTTGAAAGAATTTTACCACAAATTAAAAACTTGATCCACATTATTGAAGACTTATACTTAGAAACTGCTCTATATATTGATTATCTGAAATAATATTTAGTATTTGAAAATTCCTAAAATTTTTTAGCCTTTGTTACTAAAATTAAAAAGTAGTTGATATGATGGATAATTATTCTAATATATTTTAGATTTAATTTGCTGACCACTTTTTAAGAAAAAGTATCATCTATGTTCATAAATAAAATTCTCTATAAAATTAATTTGTCATTTTGCTAAGTAGGTATTTTTATCCAGTTTTACAGTTTTGTTGTCATACACTTTTAATATTCAGCTTGAGAAAAATTGAAAAGTTCTTGCTTTTTACTCATCTTTCCAAAGATTCTGTAATTACTCACAAGCATCCATCCCCTTGTTTCAGAAAAAAAATGGTTACCCCATGACCTTTGGTTGCTCCTTTTGGCAGTTTTAGGACTGAACAATATCACTAAAGGCAAAATAGACCTGGTCCTTATGGAATACTTCATTGTTTTCAATCTTATACCTCCTGAATTTCAGACTCTGAAGGTCAGACCTCTTCACCTCTTTTGTCCACATTTGACAGTGAGATGGATGCTTCCAATATATTGTCTGCTCTGGGTGCCTCTATCATTCCTTAAGAAAATACTATTTTTTAAAGTTTTCTCTTTCAATAGTGAAATCCATGTACAAAATACCTGAAATGGGTCTAACTTCAAAGGAGCTGGTAATTTGGCTCATCTACAAATGGTCTATTTACATGTCTCTGAGATACCAAAAATAAAGAGCAAAGAACAACAAAAACTTTTACCTAAGCAACCATGGGTATTTTTGCACAATCATTCAAAACCAGTTTGTATGAGACAACTGAAAACATACTTCCTTTTAATGATGCAGATGATGTAGAGCATGATCGACATGGATATGATCAAATCAAAAACATCATTCTCCACAAGAAGAGGGCAGTTGATTTATTTTTGGAAACATTCAGAAATTCTTCCACCTGAATTCAGGATAATTCAGAAGTTGGTTAAAATAGTGGGGTTTTTCTTCCTCTTGTTAGTTTGTTTCATTATCTTTATTGTTTAAATTCAAAAACTGGGGTAACCATGGGGCCATCTGAACACTCCCCCATATCCCTTCCCCTCTTTTTTTACTTTTCTAGTGTTATTGCCATTTTTTATCTTTCATAATTGTCACCCTGTATTTGTTTTGATCTTAAGTCTAGCAAAACACTTTAAAACAGAATTAACCTGTTGCCTGGCTTTAGATTCTATCTTATTCCTGGGATTTCCTATTATAACACATACGTGGCACACCATTGGAATCTAAATCTAGTTGGTATTAAATACTTTGTATAACTGAAAACTATTTATGAAATTTTTTTATTTATTATGTACAAATATAACATATTTTTTCAGATTCTTTGTGTGTGTGTGTGTGTGTGCGTGTGTGTTTTGTACCAGGGATTGAACCCAGAGGTACTTAACCACTGAGCCACATCCCTAGCCCTCTCTGTTTTTTAAATTATAAACAGGGTCTCACTAAGTTGCTTATGGCCTCATTAAGTTGCTGAGGCTGGCTTTGAACTTGTGATCCTCCTGCCTCAGCCTCCCAGTCCCTGGGATTACAGGCATGCCCCACTGTGCCTAGCCAGATTCTAATGGGCAAAGTGAAGCTAAGAATATTAAGAACCTGTGGGTAGTTCATACTTCAGTATCAATTTTAGCCTTTCCAACAAAGTAGAATTGTTATTGGATATTATTGTAAATGATTCCTTATAATAAAAGCAAAATGAAATGGAAATGACAATATTTATATAGTGATTAGCAGGGTATCAGGGGTATTTTGATCTTAAGAAAAGTACAGTCATATCTGGTGAAAAGATTACATCAAATTCATTTATGTAGTCATAATTTGGAGTATAAAAGGTCAAAATTTGATCAGTTTCAATGCTGTTTTTATACCTATCAATTACCCTTATATCTTTCAATTTTTGAGTCACAATCTTTTACCAGATTTAGAACATATTACTTTGCTCTGTGAGTTGATAAATCTGTATGTTTCCACAATTTTATATTATATTCTATTCCTTTAAATATTCTCTCTAAATACCATTTATCTTTTATGCTAAGATAATGGAAATTATTCACAGCAAATATTGTTAAGAAGTAAGTGGAATGAATGCTTCATTAATAGCAATTCTATGCTAACATTTAAAAAAGGCAGGGGAGAACATAAGTGCAATTTATAATTATCTTAAAGCTGTATATCTCACAAAAATGAGGAACAATTGGAGAAATAAAACTTAAAATGCAGAATGATTACAGTAGAATTTTTTAGAATACTATTTTAGTTTCAGATTGCTGTTGCAACAAATTATCACAAACTAAATGGCTTAGTTCAAAATAGATTTATTATCCTTCATTTCTGAAAGTCAAAAGTCTGACATTGAGTGTATGGACTAAAACCAAGAATTAGCAGATAAGTAACAGCCATCATATACTAACTGCTACCTGTTTGAACTGGACCAACAGCTGTCAAGCTGCTGGAAGAGCTGGATCCCAACTCAGAGAAGCATGGAACAGTGTTTTTCTTGCTTTTTCCTTTCCTTATTTTTTTAAAGAAAAATAGGAGAGTTTGGGGGGGTGAGAGTAATATTCTACACCACTACCTGGGATGCCTGACATCACATTGGGGAAAGAAAGCCTACTTCCAGAGGTTGTGGTTTGGGAGGGGATATTAAGGGGAATCACAAAAATCTCAAGAACTTCTGAGATCATCATTAAACAGAGTCCCACTGGCTGTTACTCATCTGCCATTTTTATCTTATTTCTTCACTTTTTAAAAATCTTCAATAAATCGTTGCATATTATATGACCCATATAAACTAATTGTGTCTCTTAGGACATTTATTAAGTAATGCATGAGAAAATATATGTTGATGGGGTGATAGGCTGATTATGCTCCCTGCTAGAGAAGTCCATATCCCAATGTAAATGTCAGTTTACATGACCAAAGAGATGCAAGGTGGATCTGATTCCAAATTCTCACTGCCTCTAGAAAAAAGTACATTTCTGGTCCTGGTGACCAGTGTGACTCAGGACCATCTTTAAACGTGCATCTTTGTATGCATGGAGGAGCCTATGACAAGATCCAGCACCCATTCGTGGTATATATACACAATGGAATATTATTCAGCCATAAAGAAAAATAAAATTATGGCATTTGCAGGTAAATTAATGAAGGTGAAGATTATCATGCTAAATGAAATAAGCCAATCCCTAAAAACCAAAGGCTGAATGATTTATCTGATAAGTGAATGATGGTGCATAATGGGGGGTAGGGGAAAAATGGAGGAGAGAGGATTATATAGAGCAAAATGAGGGGTGGGGGAAGGAAAACTGATAGAATAAGGCAGATATCATCACCCTATAACATGTATGATTACACAAATGGTGCGACTCTACTTCCTGTACAACCAGAGAAATGAAAGTTGTACCCCATTTGTGTACAATGAATCAAAATAAAAAAAAATTTCTAGAGAAAATAGAGATGAAAGGAACTTACTTCAGTGTTTTAAAGACTGTATATAACAAACCCAAGCTAACATCATATTGAATGATGGGAAAACTGAATAAAAAAAAAAAAACTTGAAAGTATTTCCCCTCAAATCAGGCAAAAGACAAGGATGTTCATTCTTACCATTCCTATTCAATATAATTTTGAAATTCTAGTCAGAGCAATCAGGAAAAAGAAGGAAATTAAAAGTATATAAATAAAAAAGAAGTCATATTATCTGTGTACTGGACTTGATTCTATATTTAGAAAACCCAAAAGTCCCCACCACAAGATTCTAGAACTGGTAAGCAAATTCAGCAAAGTATCAGGATACACACAAAATGTTTTATCAGATAAACATACAAAAATAAATAGCTTTCCTATTTTTCAATAATGAATTTGTTGAGAAAGACATCAAGAAAACTATTCCCTTCACTATAGCCTCTTAACAAGTACAATAGAATACTTGAGAATCAATGTAGTCAAGGAGGTGAGTCAGGGAGGTGAAAGACCTCTACAATGAAAACTATAGAAATTGGAGAAAAAATTGAGGAAGACCTTAGAAGATGGAAAGGCCTCCCATGTTCTAGGATAAGAATTGATATTGTCAAAATGGCCGTATTACCAAAAGTGTTATACAGGTTTAATGTGATTCCCATCAAATGCTAATGACATTCTTTATAGAACTAGAGAATGATTTTAAAATTCATGTGTAAAAATAAATGACCCAGGATAACAAAAGCAATACTGAGTAAGAAGAGTGAAGTGGATGGCATCAGAATACCTGATCTCGAAATATTACACGGCTAAAATTTGAAAAAATCAGTGTGATATTGGCATTAATATAAGATATTAAGATAAGACATAAAAACCAATGGACTAGAAAAAGAGTGAAGAAACAAATCCACATAGACAGTTATTTGACCCTTGAAAAAATTGACAAAAACACACATTGGAGAAAAGATAACCTGTTCAATTAATGATACTGGGAAAATTGGATATCCATATGCATCTCCATCCTGCATGAAAATCAACTCAAAGTGGATCAAAGACCTAGGCATTAGACCAGAAACACTGCAATTGCTTGAAGAAAATGTAGAGTCAACAATCCATCATATTGATGCAGCCACTGACTTTCTTAATAAGACTCCTAAGGTTCAAGAAATAAAACCAAGAATTAACATGTAGCATGGCTTCAAATTAATAAACCCTAAACAGCAAAGGAAATATTAAAGAGTATGAAAAGAGAGTCTATACAATGAGAGAAAAACTTGCCAGTTATTCTTCTGACAGGAGATTAATAATTATATTTATAAAATATATAAAAATAAATATATACATAAATATATATAATTTACATACTTATCTATCTATCTCTATATATTTCTAAGAAACCTAACCCAAAGAAGAAATAACTCAATAAATAAATGGGAAATTGATCTAAACAAATACTGCTCAAAAAAGAAATGCAAATTCAAACAAATATTTAAAACTTGTTTAACATCCTTAGCAAAAAGGGAAATCTAAATCAAACTTACACTAGGATTTCATTTCATTCCAGTTAGGAAAGCAATCATAAAAACTATCAATATTAATAAGTGCTGGCAAGAATGTGGGGCAAAAAGTACAATTATGCATTGCTAGTGGAATTGTAGAGTAGTACAGTCACTTTGGAAACAGCATGGATATTCTGCAAAAGAACAGGAATGGAACCACCATATAATCTAGCTATCCCACTCTTTGATATTTATCCAAAAGAACTAAAATCAGCATACTATAGTGATACAAGCACATCAGTGTTTATAGCATCATGATTCACAATAAAGAAGTTATGGGAACCAGCCTAGGTGTTACTCAACAGATGATTGGATTAAAACTATGGTGTATATATATATATATACATATATATATATATATATATGTATATATATATATATATACACACATACAGTGGAATTTTACTCAGTCATAAAAAAGAATGAAATTATGTTATTTTCTGGTAAATGAATGGAACTGAAGAATATTATACTGAGTGAAATAAACCAGTCTAAGGAAGTCAAGGGACAAATATGTCCCTACTGTGCAGAAGCTAGAGAAAAATAAGGAAATGAAAATGGAGGTATGTCATTAAAATCAAAAGGAGAATAATGAAGTAGAGGAAGGGGAATGAGGTAGAGGGACATGAAAGAAAGGGAACTGCAGAATGAAATTAACCAAACGATGTCATGTACATTCACAAAAATACCACAATGAATTCCCCTTTTTAGTATACTACAATGCACCAACTAAGAAAAAAGAAAATATTTAAAAACTGTAATTATCTAATGAAAAGTTTAAAACCAATGAAAAAAATCAAAAATATTTGTATACCTTGATTTTCAATCTCTATCATGATTGTTACTTCATATGTTTTACTTTTTTATGATAGAGTTTTAAACATTCAATTTATCATTTAAGTATGTATACATCCTAAGATAAATTATTGTTTTATGTTGGTTCAATCATAATTTAAAATAGGGTGGGAGTGAGACTAAATTAAGCATTTACAAACTGCTTAATATCAGTAATCCCATGATCCATGTATTATCTTTAATTTGAAAAGACAAATCCTTGTATTATCTTTAATTATTTCCTTTGATGTTCAGGGTTTATTAATTTGAAGCCATGCCACATGTTTAGGCTTGGTTTCCTTCTTGAGCATTAGGAATCTCATAAGAAAGTCAGTTCCTGCATCAATATGATGGCATGCTGACCTTCTGTTTTCTTTAAGCAGTTGCAGGGCTTCTGGTCTAATGCCTAGGTCTTTGATTCACTTCGAGTTGATTTTCATAGAGGGTGAAAGATACATATGGATATCCAATTTTCCCAGTACCATTAGTTTAAAAGTTTATCTTTTCTCCAATGCATGTTAGTATCATCTTTACCTTACAAGTGAATAGAATCTAAATCCATAATGAATGCGCATTAATTTAATCAAAAGAGAGCGTATCTTGTTTGATGAAATTGGGTTATTGATTTGTTAGCATCTTAACATATTTCTTAAATTTCATTCTTTTAGAAACAGTCATGGTACTTGGAGTGATCTATATTATTACAAATTTACTTCTTATTAATTTGTCATTCAGTATTCAATGTAATGCCTTGTACATCCAAAATAGTCAGATATCTGAGACAATAAGCCATGAGATAATGAATCCCCCAAGGCAGTTCTCTGCCTCCTTGCTTCCTTCATGCTGCGATCATGTCACCTAGTTTACTGCCTGCAACTTAGTTGTTGAATAAAGGATACTGTCTGATGATAATTCTGCAAGGTCTCTTATCTCAGATCTTATGTATTATTCATTTGCTACTAAACTTTTTTTGAACACCATATTAATGAATGTATAACTATCTCTTTGAGAGAAGGCATTTTTATTACTCAAAGCAATGACATATCTTAAGGATTTCAATATAAATGATGTGTTTAATTTAAACTGGTTAAAACAACTTATTTATTTATTACTGATCATAGTTCTGAGCAAGAAACCTCCTCAATACTTTTTTTTAATAATAAGCCATTCTTTTCTAAAAAGTACTGCTGAAGTTTTGTGATATATGAAGTGTTTAGGTTTCTGAATATCATTTTAACTTTCAAACTACGAAGTCCAAACAAATACAAAATTCAGAGAGGACATCAATGTCCACATTTTATTCTGGTGTTTAATACAGATAATGACTATCCCATTTCCATTTTCAATTATTAAGCAAGGCATTTCACTACTACTAATATTACTGGCAAATAAAACTTTGTCCGTACATGCAGTTTCTATGCACAGAATCTTCTAGTAAATGAAGAAGATAATAGTCTCCAAAAAATTTGATGCATATATTTGTTATAGTTATAAGCTACAATCTTTAATGTGGCAGTTAATGTTTGACATCTTTTGGACTAGTTTAAGTAATACTGCTATGATGTTCATACTTTAAAATTCATACTTTAAAATTAACTAGGATTATTATCGCTATTTAACCGATGAAGAAAGAAATGTTCTGAAATGCAAAGCAACTTGGAATGATACTAATGCAGACTTTTAAGGCACCCACATTGACTTTATAATAATCTTAATGTTATTTGTGACTCTTAGTTTGTAAAGGTCTTATATCCAAATTAAACTAGCTTTCATAAATAATGTATTGGTTTAAATAATTATAACCAGGAGTTGTGATTAGGTGTGTTTCTCCTGAATGTTTATAGTCTCTACTTTACTCAGGAGTGTTTTACACTCTCAGTCCTCTTTGCCCACGGGACTCAGGGAAGTACTCTGGGGATGATGCCATCAGAAGAGAAGCCCAACTCAGCACTGATCTCTTCTGCCTGTCAATCCTATTTTCTTCCTCTGTGTGTGGCTATCATTTTCCCACTTTGTGACCAGAAATATGTGCTATGATAGTTTGAATAAACAAGAAATAATTGTCTAAAAAAAAGGATGTTCTTCTGTTCAGAACTTATAAAAACTATAAACAAAAAATGCAGTCTATTCTTGCCTGCCTGGTAATGTGCACACATGGACAGGCATATCAATATTTTTCTGTAGAAACAAGAAAACTTCTATCCATTCTGAAAATTATAACTGAAAAAAAACTGCAAGTAATAAAAGGCACACCTATCTACTTCAAAGCCACAGCCAGCCTCTAGAGGCAATTATATGTTTTAAATTTCTACACCTTTTCTACTTCTCTTCATCTGAACTTCACGTGGTTTCACATGGTTTCATGCAGAACTTTGAAATCTATGAACCAAAACAAAGATTTAGTTATTTCTAAAATACTCATTTTAAAACAGTATATAAAACATAGGAGGTCTTCAAAGAAATACTACCATTTAGGAAAGTAAGAAATGGGAAGGGAATTATAGTGAGCTCCAACCCAAACTTGAGCAAAATCATTCTTTCATAAACTAGATGATCCATCTATCCACCTATTCATTTGAAGTAAACAAATTAACTCTACTATGAGCCAGTACTATTCTAGATAGTGAGTAAAGAGCAAGGAGGAAAATGGCCATTCTGTTCTAATGAAGTTTGTCCTTGAGTAAGGGAAGAAATAAATTAAAGAATAACTAACTACAAAAATAGCATGTTATATAGACAACTATAGAAATAAGATGTTACATGCACAAGAAACTAGGAGAGTTACTTATAAAGTGACTGTGGTGGAACATCTCTTTGAGAGGTGGAGTTGACAGATAAGAAAAAGTCATTTGTGTAGCTATGAAGGTGGAAGGGCATCTGAGCAAAGAAAATAAAATTGGAAATTCCTTTCCTTTGGTATTTTAATAAGCAAACAAAAATTTAGTAGATATGAAAGTGTGTGTAAAGAAGCAGGGTAACAGTTCAGGTCTGAAAAGCAGGCAGATTCCTAATGATTTTAGGTTTCACATTATTAGATTTGTATTTTCCTCCAAGAGTACATGCAAAAAAGAATTTACAACTTTCCTTTATAAAAAAGACTATGGATTTTTGTGGTCAAGTATGAAAACTGATAAAAAGTGACAATATAGGCTATCTTAAAAATATATGACTTCTGAAGTGGTAGTGATAGATGAAGAAGAATATGTTTGCTGTAGAAACAATGAAATCCACTTAATGATTGAACCTAGTGGGTGAGTGATTCTGAGTTAAATTCTAGATTTGAGGTCTGAAGTAGTTAGTGAATGATTTTATTTAAGGAGAACATTTTGGGCACATTGATTTCTATGTGCACAAGAGATCCACAAATATAGCAAACCAGAAGGCTGTTGTATATTCAAGTAAAATATTCTCAAGAAAGATAGAAATGTCATAGGTATGAAATTGGTAACCATTAGCAAATACATTCAAATTCACTCAGTTATTGTCAACAAAGTTAAGACACTCAAAGGGTATAAAAATTCATTTCCCTTTTAGAGGTTGTATCCTTTGGTCAATTTACTTGCCCTAGATTCTAACAAATGACAAGAAATAAGTCTACTGTCTTTCCTCGGGAGATAGGAGAAGATTTTGAAAAGTTATGTTTTTAGATGCCTAGTGATTATCATAGTCTACTTCCAGTGGTTTTCAGACACCATTCATAAATTATCATTCAGGAGGGGACCTGAGTGAGAAAAGAAAAGCCAGGCCCCCATGTCCACAGGAAAGACACAAAAAGCTGAGCACCATGGACATAAAGTCATGATGTTGAGATGCCAAAAAATTGAAACTGGTCATGCTTAGTTAAGAGTTTAGGTTCTAACTGCAAAGTCTCCTTGTGTTCTATTTCATGGGCTATTCTGCTTTATTCTCTCAGGGAAAAAATATGGTATCCAAGTAAAGGTAGCTAGTTAATACATGTTAATTTGATTTTAGAATGGAACAACATTAATGTGGTCTCACTATCACTCTATACTAGGGTTTAAAATCTAGGGTTTAAAATCTAATAACCAAAATCAAGGACATTACATTATAGTCAAGCCTGCAGGAGGAGGTAGTAAAAATTAATATAGAATTATTGCCTGGAAGAATCTTAAGCATTGCTCTTGGCTGTGGCTCTCTCACAGCTCTAGGGCTTTTGTTACAACTTAAATCTAACTTTCCAAGTGGATTTCTGAAACAGTCTATGAATTTAAGAATGAATAGTACACAAAATCCTTTCTATCTTCTTTCAATCCAATACCGTAATCCACCAAATCAGTATGATCAGGGCATGTGGAGGAATGGTAAGGAAAGTCATTATAACTTCCATTTTTTCTTAGAAGATATTGATCCTTTCTTGTTCAGCAGAGGTTTCTTGTTTTATGTTCTTCATTATCTACACATAGGTTTTGGAGATCATGGCCTTTAATTGACATTGTAAAGCTACAGGTTAAACCACAATAATTATAAATTTACAGTGAATAAATATTCTTGCTTTACGTACATTCAGATTTCTTTAAAAGGGTTGTAACTGAGCCAAACCTAATTAAAAGACATGTATACTGCTTTGTAAATTAACAGTTATTCATAGTTATTCTGTTTTTATATCTGTGCAGGCACCGAAATGGTATAAGGTGCAAAGATTGAAAGTTTAGTGCTCTTCCTAAGATCACTGTTAATTCTGTTTCTATGTCCAACATCTCTGCAACCATTAAAAGGGTGACTCAACAGAAGGTCAATAGATTTTTGAAAAATTCTAATTTTGCATTTGCAGCACTGCTAAAGGTCTTTGGCTGGAGAAAAAGTGACAGGCAACATGGCAAAATCTCTGACCTCCACTTGCATAAATCAAATAGGAGTAATAAGTCATGTACAATATGAAATACATGGTTCAGAATTTATCATGTAACTCTAAACATGTTTATGGAGTTAAACGTGTCTGCCATGTACAGGTAAAATTTCAAGAACACGAGAGCAACCTGCTCAAGGACCAGGAAAATGGTTCGATTGAAAAAGTAACTAGGAGGACATAGATGGCTAGAGAACATAAGTTTCACAGACTCAGGGAAAAATCATTTTCCTAGGATACTTTTATGTTTGTTTATTTAAAAAAAGAGTGTCACCTTGAGAAAGAAAGGAATGGACTAGCCAATATACTTCATGTTAGGCTTCAAAAATGGAAGCTAGTATTTAGTTAGTCAACTAACGGAAGATGCTTAAATTATGCGTACCATGGAGAAAGTATATGCATACAAGATGGTGCAATATCAGTATAGACAAAATATCATGGGATATTTTTATACTCAACTCTTTACTCTTATACTCAAAATTATTCAAACACATTATACTGTATATCTGTAAAGTACACCTTTAATACTTTAATGCTGAACACCTCTAATACTTTAACACTGTTTTAAATTCTAGTCTCTGACAAAAGAATATTGGCTTTGCAATGCAACAAATAAAATTAAATAAATAAAAGTAGATTCATGAATATACAAGGATTTAAAATATCATAAAGTGGCATTGAAAACAATTCTGAACAAGTGAATTGTTTCAGGAATTCTATGAAAGAGAAGCCTATGGGAATTATTTTAAACCCATGTGACATACATAGGACTAATTACCTTAAAGTTAAAAAGGTTTTCAATGAAAAATGCAACAATTTGTAGATAAGTGGGAAAGAATATAAATAAGTAGTTTACAGATTCTAAAGAAAATGTAGTCAGATAATAAGCCTATAAAATGATATACAGCATACAAAGAATAAAAATAAGAATCAAAATATCAAAAACATTAAATATTATATTTGTCAGTTTGGGAAAGATTAAAGATTATGAAAATATGTAGAGTTGGAAAGAGCTTAAATAGAAACAATATACCCCACAACCCACTGTTTACTTATTAGTGTTCAAAATCTGCCACAATTTTGTGTATCCATTATGTTTTTACTGATTTTTCATTTGTTTTATTGTTTATTTAATATTTTGTGCTTTCTTTTGATTCCTAGAATGTGAGCTACTAACCATGAGAAAACAATGTTTTTTTGTTTTGTTTGGTTTGTTTTTTTTTTTGGTGGTGATGCTGATTTTATTTTTTTTTTTAATTTTTTTTAAATTTTATTTTATTTTATTTATTTTCTTTTTTATTGTAAACAAATGGGATACATTTTGATTCTCTGTACATGGAGTAAAGGTATACCATTCAGGTAATCATAAATTTACACAGGGCAATGTTGTTTGATTCATTCTGCCATTTTTCCCCCTCCCCCCCCACCCCACCCAATGTTGAACACTCATCCATGACCCATGGGTGTTTACCACTAAGAGTGACTGTATGAAGTCAACTTATCTTCTCTGGTGGCTCAAAATATCCTAAGGGTATGTCAATGCCCTCATTCCACATAAGTCTCTATGATTCAAATTCCTACTGTTGTTCCTATTACAGATGGCAAAGGAATGAAATCAGGCTGAGAGTGAGAGGTAAAGGGTAAATGTGAACTTTTAAGTGGTACACGGCTAGGGACCCCTTGACTAAAAATGTGCCTGATGTGGTTCTCAATTATTATAGATGTAAACTTTAGGAAGGAGAGGACATAATTCAAAATGATTTTGAAATGTTATAAATGTTATTTTGATTAATTTCTTTAATTGTTCAAAATGACATATTACAACATGGTTTATAAATAATGTTTTGCTTGCTTCAATTCACATTTCTGGAGGAGCTCCATAAATGCTGTTTCAAACTTTTATTTTTGGTGATATATCATTGACATCATGAAAGATATTTGGTAGACGATTATCCAAGGGCATTTTGTGTTTCTTTGCATCTTAGGAGAAAAGACACTGATTTCCTTTGCTCCAGTCTCTTTCTTCAAGGATACTGCACAGCTAACAGCCTTGGAAACAAGTGAAATGAGCAAAGATGTTTGTCTTGGGTATGATAAATATACATCTCACTCCAGGACAGAGTTTTGGAGGGTTAGTCTCTAATATGAAAGGTTCGGGTTCATAAGCTTGGAGTCTCTTTCAAATGTAACTCATACACATGAAAGTATTACCTAACCTTGTTTATGTCATGCAGTGAAATCAGTCACAGAATAAGGGATCAGTGCAAATTCTAGCACTGAACTACTACTATGTCTGTATTAATCTGTCTTTTCTTTCTTTTTTTTTTTTTTTCTGGTCCCTGACATTTGTATTTCCTTCTTGGATTCATGAAGTAAATAGGTTGGTTAGCTTGCTAGAAAAACAAAATCTTCAACCTTTCACAGTTCTTGACTGTTTAGGTGATGAGGATGGCAATTTGACAGTGATGGGGCTTTATGCACAAGTAAGAATGAGGCTTCCTGGTTGAGCTGATTAATGAGATTTGAAAAAAGTCCATGGAATTCCATAATGAACATGTTCACATATTGTACTTCCAATCGGACAGTAAGGGATCCTCCACTGTAGTTTTGTGAACAAGGAGAACTTGGGTAGGTGAGTGAAACCTTGGAGTTACTAGATGCCTGGTGTGCTATGTGGCAGACGCCATCAAGTCTGTGCCTCTGACCAATCTACATCCCACTTGTCAGTCCCCAATTTTAATCAATATTTTCTTTCCAGGGATGCCACCAGTGCCCTCAAAATTTTATAATTTGTGCGCAAAGCATGCATTAATTTGCCTTATACTCTTCCATCCCCTTCAAATAAAACAAGTGGTAAATGTACATTAGAAAGTATGGGAAGAAACCTTGAAGTGTCAAAGGAAATACATACAGATCATGTAGCCCTCAGAGGACTGCAGGCATCTCTCCAAAATGAAGCCAACTTTGGTACTGGTGGAGTTTCCTAGAGGGATAAATCATTGGTTTTTTTTTTTCAGCTTGGTGGTTCCTCTTTACTGATGTGCCTTCTACCTTCTACCCACAATTTTAGGCCCTTCCATCTACCATCAAAATGAAAGCAAAAAAAGGAAGGCATTTTGGGGGTTCTTACCCCCCTGGGAAGTTAGAAAGGAACAGAAATCAAATCAATCACTGGAGGTGAGAGGGATTGACAATCAAGAAGTCTAAAGTGGAGTGGGGATGGAGGACAAAGAAACGTGGGGAAAGGGGAGGAAGGAGAAGCACAAGAGTCCATGTCCATCATTACCTAAGATGGGCTGGAAAGAAAGCCTCAAACATTAAGAAGTGCAAAATAATGGAATGAGACAGACATCATTACCCTATGTGCAAATATGATTACACGAATGGTATGAATCTATCTCGTATACAACCATAGTAAAGAAATGATGTACTCCATTTGTGTACAATGAATCAAAATGCAGTCTGTAAAAAGTAAAATAAATAAATAAATAATTTAAAAAAATAGAAGTGCAAGTCCCAAAGAAGGGAGGTGGTGTTTGAGCCTGAAAGGAGGTGGACATCAAAAGGGTGCCATCTTTTTCTTTGTGGATGGGACCCCCCATCTCAGGGTCAGCAGGTTCACAGCAGCTTCATCACTGTGGGCAGGAAGGAAGTCTTCTTCTGGTGTTCCTGGTATAGCTGACCCATAGTGTCACTAGTGGGTGGAATGACATTGTTGACAAAGGAAAACAAAGCATCCTCAGCTCCGAGATGAATTCGCTTCCAGATCAAGCAGTAGAATTGACCAACTGTGAGATCAAAGGCACCAAGTATTTCTTTTTGTCCAGATTTCCTATCTGAGTTTTAGGAGTCTTTTCTACTATCACTGGAACCTGGTACAAGTATTTCTTTTGGATCTTCTCGCCCTCAGAGAGGCACTTCTCTAACAGATGCTCCTCTTTGTACACGAACAATGCTCCTGGGAACCCGGCTGGACCAAGCTGGGCTGAGGGAACCCGGTTGATGGGGAGGTGGGGCCAGGATGGAGGGCCGCAGTCAATAATTGATTTCTTAAGCACACATTATTGGTGGTTTTTCTCTGATTGGAATCATGCAATTAGAAAACATGGTATGTTAAGTTCTGCTTACTTTACCTGAAATAACCAAAGACACCAGGGTATCCCTGGAAGGCCTTCAGATACACATAAATTCCCTAGACATAGTTACAGGTGATAAAAAGTACTCTAGACTTTCTCCTGTTTGGTCAAGGTAGAGACTTGACAGTCAAGACACATCCTCCTCTGCATGAATTATTGCTTAGGATCAAATAGAAAAACTAACTTAGAAACTTAAAGACACTTGGATATCTGAGACAGATCCTGATAGTTCTTGAGGTTTTTCACCTGATTGGTTGCAGTTCTCATAGCAAAGAGGAATTCAATATTTCAGGTTGGATTCATCCTTCTACCTAGAGTCCTGTTGAAAGTAGTGTTCATTAAATATCTGAGATACATTAAGTGGATTTGGTAAACGGTACTGCCAAAGAAGTAATGGACTCATGAGAAATTCTCCAGAGTCAAAAAAGTGTATAAACAAGGGATAGATAATACTGGGAGAAAATTCTCCATGAGTCTGTCGTGTCTGTGCACCTTTTGGGAGTGGGACTGAAATCAAGTGTGTGCTGGTCAGGGCACAACCTTCTGTAAGGAATTTACTAAAAAGGACTTGCAGTTGTAAAATGCATCATTTTGCAACTCAGAAATACCTCTCAAAAATCAGAGAACCATTACCAAGGATGTAATCATCAAAAGAATGAGATCTCTATCTCCAAGACTCCAAGGGAGGACATAATCCTAATTCTGATAACTGCCAACCAAAAAACATAGTTGACTTAATCTCATTTACTTTCAATAACCCTTTGTACCTTTTATTTCTCTGACTCTGTGGAGCCCATTTCCCACCTCCTAACACACCTAAATGAGAATGGAGCTAAGCATTTCCCTTAGTAAAATAACTGCTTCATTTCTGAATGCTATGTAAGGTATTTTATAGAACTTGTTGCCTTACATAAGAATGACCCTGAACTGGACAGAATTGAAAGTCTCTAAAAAATGGTACCTTAGATTCAGGGCAGAGACTTACATGGATATAATTAAGAGCCAAAGGAATTAACTATGAAATTATGACCTAAGATTGAAATAGTAAACATCTTCAAAGACACAACTGGGTCCAATTAAGAAACAAGACATTATCAAACCCACTTCTGCCAAAAGTCTTAATGTCCCACTTTACTGGACAATCAGGGGAACAGACTTGAGTGTTTCTCCTGTCTCTTTGTCAGTTAACCCTTAATAAAGTTCTTCCAATATGCAAAAACTGGTGTCATAAAATTGGCTACTAAGTGCATTGGGCAGCAAGCATTTGCATGGTGCTAGGAATGTTTTGTTCTACATTATTATTCCAAGGATGTTTATGCAGTGAATGACCTTGGAATATTGTGCCTTCTCCACACTTTTGCACTCTTTCATCCTAGAACAAAGAGTAGGCTTATTTACTGTCCAGTATGACAAAGATAATATCTTCCTCTGGACAGAAGTTAGATGTATTTATTAACCCTTATAAAAGATTTGATTTTCCTAAAATGGTGGTAATCCTCTATAACATAAATTACTGCATGCATGAACATTAACTAATCCTTTTTGCATCACTGTGGGATTTGAACCTTATACTGTAGCCACTGCTATTGCTGACAGTAACAATCTGCCCTTAGTCTCTGACCCAGAAGTCCTATCTCTTCTTTTAGCATCCATAAAACCGTGCCAAATTAAATCATTAGCTTGCAAGTAGGGTAAATTTCCCAACCTTTTATAATTTTTGATAGAGAATATTGTTGATAACCATAAAATGATTCATTGAATTTTAACTAAACATATACTTGATATTTTGGATTCAAGGATCAATTCTAAGCATGAAGAAATACATTCCAGTTTGACATTAGGATGTTCAAAGATAACTTATGTAATTTTTACCAAAATCCTTATGGTAAAAAATGCCCACCATTAATTTTTGTAAGTTTTTCTTATGCTGGGGATTGAAACCAGGGCCTTGAACATGAATGCAAATGCTCTAACACTAAGCTATACCTCCAGCTTTCCACCATTAGTTTTTATATTGGGTCTACAATCTGGAACATGGATGAATTAAAGATTTTTCTTTTATTTAAGTTTTTTATTTTCTCTTCCATGCCCTCTTCATATGGACCTAATCATCTTCAACACTATAATAGAAAATATGACTCTGGACCCCACAAAAAATGTCTGCTCCTAGAAATAATAGCAAATGCAAGGGAATAGAAATGACCCTGTGGATTTCTGATTTGAACATTACACAATCCATACATATATGGTAACCCATAATATATTTAATTTGTATGTAGCAATTAAATATTTAAAATTTCTTCCTTGAAAAAATCTTGAGGTGACATCATTTAAGGTTCAGACAGAGGAAATAAAGTCCTTAAAAGAGATTGAACATGAACATTTTGAGAAAAGGACTGAAACCAAGAGAGTATAGTACAAAGTAAGAAGAGAAGCAATGATATATAAAAAAATGTTGCTGGTGTTCAGCAGGGTCAAATACTGCAGAAAGGACGATTAGCATAAGAACTCTAAGGAGGCCAATGAGTTTGGCAATTAGGAGGTCATTGATGACATTTAATCTTACCAGTCCCCACATAAGTCAGCTAATGAAGACAAAGCTGTCTGGCCCCCCAGTGTATCATAATATCAGCCCTACAATGAATGACATTATCCACAGGGTAACACTTAATGATGAATAGTATTGTGATTAAATTGCTATAGAATACCAATGGGAATGTTCATTGCAACCCTTTAAATACCAACAGCACGATTAATACTCCAGAACAGACATGCAAGAAATAGATAGTGGTTTGCTACTTATATCACTGTCAAACTTTATGTCACCCTTGAGGGCTTATTGATGTAAAATGAAGTGCATTTATTCACATAGAGTTAGTTCTTCTTTATAAGGAATAAGAAATTATTAAAATGGGATTATGTTGAAAGAAAAACTGGAAATGTTTTTAACATGCCCATGTCTTTTCTATTCTATAATTTCTAAGGCTATTGTTTCTATAATATGGAATATTTTTGACAAAGAACTGTAATGACAATCAGCAGGTGGCAAACATACCTTTAAGAAAGGTCACCTTTTTTTATTCTTTTTTAGAGAGTATCTTATTATATGGATTTTATGTTAAGAAAGTTAACTCTATGTAATTGAGTGTATTCTGCTATTGCATTGTGAAAAAATAATTTTCTTTTTCAAAACCTGTGTATGTTTCTAAATTTCACAAACTTCCTTGTATTTATTTTTATTCTTTTTAAGAATAATGTTTAAGTACTGAGTCTAGCACTTAAATTGTCAACACTTAATCTGGTTGGTTAAAATTTGCTTTACATGTCAAAGGGGAATGTGTGGTGTGTAAATGTGTTTGTGTATGAAGGTTGACATTCTTTATTTCATGCAGGTCTGTTTGAGTGGATTTGTCCTCTTTCTCAGAGCATATTCATTGAGGTAGGAGTCAATTTCCTCCTGTTCATGTGGGGGGTTCTCTGTTGCATCAGTCCTCAGGTTTATCAAAAGAAAAATGGAAACTAGGTCTCCAACTATCTAGAAATTAAACATTTTAAGGGAAAGGGCAGCATCTCAGTTGCATTAATTAACATGTTTTGTATTTTTAAATAGTAGGTACCGATAAGAATCTTGTTGTTTATCTTCCACTAATAAGATATTGTCTTTTCCTTTTCTAACCATGGTCTCCTGAAAATGAAAACTATATTGTGCATTATAATTTTTCAGAAATTGAATTAGTTAAAACTTTTCAAGATATAGGCAAAAAATTGGTGAATTAATGGTTTTCATTTTTGTATGATGTTTTGAATATCCACTGAAATGCTAGAGGGGATTAATAGAATTGCCAGATTTGCCTAGTCACACACTATTTCAAATGGTTCAAAATGATGACTTCTAAATTTATCATACTACCTAACAATCCAGTTCTTAGGTATATAACCAAGAGTAATAAAAATATATGTCCCTTCACAACTTTGTTTCCAAATATTCATAGCAGGATTATTTATAACCACCTACCTGTAGAAATCACCCAAATGTTGATGAACTGTTGACCGGATAAACAAAATGTGCTATACCCATAGATTAGAATATTATAAAACAAAATATTGATTCATATTCTACATGGACAAACCTCAAAAACAGTATGGTAAACTAAAGAAACCAGAGGCAAAAGATTAGATATTACATGTGGTTTATTTATGCAAAATGTCTGAACAGGAAAATCTATAGACAGGGTAGATTTTGCCTAGTAAGGACTGAGGACATAAACAGAACATTCTTGCACATGAGCATGATGATAACAGAAATCAAAATATAAAACTGTATCATGGTAATGGTTACACGGTACTATATATTTACTAATAATCCTCAAACTATAAATTCCAAGTTGTGTGAATTTTATGGTGTATAATTTATATCTCAAAAATGCTGTCAAAATAATCAAAAACTGTTAAGAAAAGCTAACATGATAAAAAATTAAACCATAAAAATAAAAATATCAAGGACCATATTATTTCACATGCAATCTTACATTAGAAGTAAATGTTCCCTTGTAAATATTATTATCAAGTAGGGTATGATCTCTTTGAGAATAGAGACACTAAGGTACACTTTATTTTCTGGTTTGCCCTGTGCCATTTTTTTTTTTTTAATATACAATAGTTTCCCTGGTTGGCTTCTTACTATTTGTGGTATGATGGACTGAGCAAGACAAATTGACAGCATTTTTAAGTTGACCTCAGGGAATAGAAAATTGAACCAGATTTGTAAAATTCTGCTATAGTTTGAATGTATCTTCCAAAAGTCCAGGTATTGGAACCTTAACTGCTATTCCAGTACTGTTGGGTGGCGAGGTCCAGGGGAGTCATTTAGATCACAAGGGTTCCACCATCATGAATAGATGAATGCCATTCTCTCAGGAATGAGTTGGTATTTCGGGAAGTGTACTTGTCCTCACAAATATGGGATTTTATGAAAGCAAATTTACCTTCCTTGTCTCTTTCTTACCTTTTGGCATGTTGTGAAGCAGCAAGAAGAACCTCTCCAGAAGTCAAGAAAATTTGGGTACCATATCCTTGGGCTTCCTAACCTCTAGAAGTGTGAGTCAAATAAACTTCCTTTCTTTACAAATTATGTAATATGCGATATTTTGTTATAACCATAGAAAATGGATGAAGATAAACCCAAACCATGATTTAGACCAGCATTGTAGGGATAAAGATGAGACATCTTAATTCTATGTAAATCTAAAGACCCATGGGGCTAAGTGAAGACTCATAGGGTGGACTTAGAATATTTCTCTCAAATTTTAAGATAAACCAAGAGACGGTGTGTTTTACCTTTCCAAATGTAAGAAAAACCCAGGGATGTGGAAGGAAAAATAAGCAATAAGCAATCTAGACACTCTTCATGATTACTTATGATTTTCCAGAATTGATTTTGTATAGAAAGTCCTGAAACTTTAATTAAGGAGCAGTCAGCCTATATTCAAAGATCAGTCCTGATCTTTGAGACCTTGAAACTGTACTGGAACCCCATTACTAGGGGCATAGTTAAAGAAACAGAGTATTTTGATAAAAAGAAAAGATTCAAATTCCAACTCTATTCTTATAGACTGTGTGATCCTGGTAAAGATATTTAGTTTCCAAGACCTAAATTTCCTCAAAAATGGAAATGGATTTGATAATACCACACAACCAGACTTATTTGTTGGTCTAAAGTATTTACTGAGTAAGTAACATAAGATAGACATAAGTCTATCTTGAAGAATAAAGCAGAAACCAGTTATCAGGAGGCTGGATAAAATCTTAACACAGCCGTGTTAGCAGATTGAGCAAGCATTTCTCATAATCATGATGTCTTCAGCCTTAGGTCCTATGCTATGAACAACACAGTGGTACTGAATAGGTTATATTTTGCCTCCAAATTAAAAATTACTGACATGGATTAAAACTCAAATCTGGAAATTATACACTTATAAATCAGATTTATTCATAATTGTCAAGACTTGAAAATAATCAAGATATAATTTTTGGTCAGTGAATGGTTAAGTGAACTGTGGTATATCCAGACAATGGAATGTTATTCAGCACTAAAAAAAAATGTGTATCAAGTCAAGAAAAAAATATCAAATAAAAAACACATTTTACTAAATGAAACATAAAACATAAAACATAAAACAGTCTAAATTAGACTACTAACTATATGACTCCCACTATATAACATTCTGGAAAAGGCAACTATGGAAACATAAAAAATAATCAGTAATTGCCAGAGAAGGATATATAGGCAAAGCACATATTTTTAGGGCAATGAACAATTTTGTATAATACTATCACCACAAATACAGATCTTTATACTTTTGTCAAAACTCATAAAGTTTACAATTCCCAGAGTGAACCCAATTGTAAACTAAGGACAGTTGTTTATTAAGTGATACTGAGATTGTAAATTAAATGATATGATGTGAGAATATAGGTCATTAATTGCAGCAAAGCTGCGACTTCAGTATGAGATATTGATGGGGAGAAGCTGTATATGACAGAGGAGGACAAAGGAGAATGTGTTAACTATGTTCCTTCCACTTCTGCTATGAAAGTAGAATTGTGGGCATGGTAGCTCACACCTGTAACCCCAGTCATTAGGCAGGATGAGGCAGAATAACTGCAAGTGTGAGACCAGACTCAACAACTTAGTGAGACCCTCAACAATTTAATAAGACTCCATCTAAAAATAAAATAAAGTTCTGGGGATGTAGCTCATTGGTAAAGTATCTTGGTTTCAACCCCTAATACAAAATAATAATAATAATAATAATAATAATAATAATAATAAAATAAGCAAAATTCCAGTCTTCTCAAAATTGAGAATCTTCTGGCCTCATTTATATGCTCATCTCCAAGTCATTATTATATGCTTCTATAAGAAAAACTGCAGATCTGTAGAAGATTGTATGCTGCCTCTGTACTATATTCCATCTAATGCCAGGATCCCATGCCACTTATATGTTCTAATTCTTTACTATAAATCTTGATATGTACATTAAAAAGTGAGTTTCTTTTTATGTTAAACCATCTCTATGGTATAATAAGTCCTCCAAAGAGAAAGTCTCCCCTTCTACTGCCCAAAGATATTCATGTCCTGATCTCTGAAATCTGTGAAAAATATTTTTTTTTCAAAAAAAGAGAATTTGCCAAGGTGATTTAACAATCTTAAAACAGAAGATTGTCTTAGATTAAATGGGTAGCCCCTAAATGTAATCCTGTGTATCTTTCTAAGAGAGACAAAGGTAGAGTTCACATGCACACACACGAACAGACACACACACACACACACACATACACACACACACACACACACACACACACGGAGAAGAAAACGATGGAAAGATTCAACAGAGGAAAATTTGAAGTATTAGCCATAACACTTAGACTAATGTAGCCATAAGCCAAGGAAGGTAGCAACCACCAGAAACTGGAAGTGGCAATGATGTAGAGGCAGCACAGTCTTCCCAACAGCTTGATTTCAGTCCAGTCATACAGACTTTGGACTTCTGGACATCAGGACTGTGAGAGAATAATTGCTTTTTTTAATGCAACTGAGTTTCTTGTCATTTGTTATAGCAGCAACAGGAAACTAATACAGATCCCAAAATTTTTTGGAAAAAAAATGCTATGAAACCATTGAAACTAAAATGAAGGCACTGAACTGATCCCTTGCATTTATCCCTGAATTTCTTTTCTTACTGTTCAGTTGCAAGGATTGTATTCTTTTAGTAAAAGGACTCCAAAATGATATAGATCCATCTTGAATTGATTTATTTCAGTGCTCTACTGGGTTGGTCTTAAGCCATACTAATACCCTGTAGGGATGGTATGTCTGCCTGTGTGTGCATGTGGGTGGTTGCGCATGTGTATTGCTTCTCTATTTTGCTAGGTCAACATAGGGCTAAAATGTGTACAGAAGATGAAAGGTATGCACAGTACAAAAACAGTCTTGCCAAAGAAGTCATTTCTGTGTACATGTTCTCTATAATGAGCATTTCCTCTCATTTATTTGAGAAGAGTAATAGAGACATTCCTTTTACCCCTTGGGCATTTTTTTGTAGTCAACTAAATCAAATCCTACTCGTCTCTCCTAGTCTTTCAATTATTTTTATTGCTTGCTTTACTTCTCTCTCCAATATATTTTTTGCACATTTAAAATTGGAAAATTAACCAGTGAATTTAGCCTGTGTTAGTGTTTTGCATGCACCATACAAATGAGGCACACAGCTTGTGTAATATCACTGGGGAGTTCTTTATTTTGCTTTGTTTGATCAGTAATAGAGCTTGAGTTTTAAATAATCATAATAGCACATGCACCACAAAATGCTATCCTTTGAAGTATTTGTATCAGGTAAAATACTTTTTCTGATGGCAGTTCACTTCTCAAAACAATTTTATATCTCTTTTACAGAAATTGCCTTCAGAGTCAGTTTTCAGGTTAAATAATAAAATGAGCATCTCCTTATTTGAAAATCATAATTCATGTCACTTTGGACAAGAACAATAGAATCTCAATTTATCAATCATGATTTTTGTTCTTTTATAAAGGATCAATGTATATTTTTGAAATTTCTTTTTACCTTATTTGAGGACATTTTAAACAAGGATTTCATGATGAAATGATCTAGTCTTTCTTCTGAAAATGGTTAAACAGAAACTGTGCTTTCTCCTGAGGCCAGGCAAGAGAGCTTCAGGTTTTGGAGAGGTATCAGGAAAATTTTTTAAGATCCCATTAGGTATCTGGAACAAACTATTTGCTTAGTATTCTGGATTGGGTGCTCTGAATAACTACTGGGTGTGTACATCCCACTCTGTCTCTCTCCTTGGGAGCTTTCTCTATTTAACTATTCCTTTTCATTGCTCTTGACCTTCAGGGAATTGGCAGCCCTGAGCTGGTACCCAATCTGAGATGCTCAGATTCCAGTAGATGTGACTGGCAAATGGATGATGCGTGATCGGAGCACCAGAGTAGTGATGACATTCATATTATGGGTGACACTCAGGAACTTTGGGAGCAAGGACAGCCATGTGCTCTGGGCTGATGATGTATGTATCAGGTATATTTCAGGTGTTCACCCAACCCTGCCTACACTGCCTACATTGCACAGTGCTGAGATCAGCCTCCTCCTCCTCATTATGTGCTCACAAGTCAGACCATCACTTGCTTCATGATCCCGCCTGTCCCACTCTGGCAGTGTATGGAAATCTGGGCATCCTCAACAATAAAGGAGTTTCTATTCATGGAAGTCAGTGATTATAGTCTTAAGAATATAATAGAAAATATGATTGAAATGTGTTCTTCTACATTTATGTTATGGAATTATGAATTTCTCAATGGGAAAATTAACATAACAAGAAAACAAACTAAAAATCACATTCTGTATACTCTAGGTAAGACTTGTGCTTAGGCTCATTGGCAATGAAGAATAGTGACAGACTCTGAGAGTCACAGTTGCACAATGAATGACACTTTATCACAATAATGATATGACCACCACTAAATAAATGCTACTAGGGAACTACAAAGGAAAGAAGATCTGTGTTGTTTAATATACACAGGGCCCCATCCTCCCTGGGAGAAGTCACAAGATTGTAACCCGCTTTGTCTTAGGTTAGGTTTAGGAAATGAGTAAAGAATGATGCATCTGACAATAAAGCACAAAAGAGATTGTTCCTAGATTGTTCTAGAATTGAACAGGAAGGAACAGTGCCAGAACCATCTACTTCTATAAATCAATATATTTTTCATGAGACTATGAATTTTATAAAATCTTTTATAATAAAATACTTCTAGACAAAAGTCTTGTGGAAAACAAATATGTTAGTAATAACATTGCATGTACCACAGGCAGCCCTATATTCTAACAATATTGCCTAACAATACTATCATATATCTATATTAGAATATATTCTAACTGGCAATACTGCATCGGGTACACATAAAACAGCTATTCATTCATTAATAAGAGTTTGCAATCTTCCAGAAACTATTTGTTGGTGATAATAGAAAACAATGTATCTTACAGTAACATCATCTCTGAGGAAGAAGCATTTAAACTGAGGTCTCAGTGAGGCAAAGAGTTAGTTTATGCAAACATGGAGAAAGCATGTTAGGCAGAGGAGCAGAAAGTACAAGCCCCAGAGGCTGGAGCCAGATGGCAGTGTAATTAGGTTGGAGATACTTTTGGTCTAAATATCAGCAGATCACATCAGGCCGGCCCATTGTGAAAAACTTTTTTCCCCTCTGCATGACAGGAAACCTTAGAATATGCTGAACAGAACATTTTAAGGATCTGATTTATATTTTCAAGTAATAACTATTCAACTTGAATAGAAATATTTTTATGGAGCAAGAGGGGGAATGAAGAGACAGACATCTCTTGCAATGCTCAAGGTGATATTTTGATGTTAACCTTGTAAATCCTAAGGCATTGATCACCAGGAGAGCTGTCAGGAATTGTTCATAAGTTGGATGTGGAATGTAAGAGACAAACAAGGAAATAGAAATGTCTTCTAGGGTTTTCTTTGGAATGATTGAGGGAATGTTGTGTCAGTCATATTTGTAGAAGTGTAAAATTTGCCAAAAGAGGGGACATGTGCTTGGAGTGGGACAACACCCAACAATAATGGCCTTGGAGATAGCAAATCAATCCAGAATGAGCATTCAAGGAGAATGAGAAGTAATCAGTTGCATTTTAAAAGTTGGAGTTAAACTAAAGATGAATTCAGTGAGCATGTATTTGAAAATAACTAAATAGATTAGATTAAAGGCCATAGGATGGAGTGCAATCAGCTTGGAAGTGAATGTGAAGTAAGGAAAAGGGAACAATGGATGAGCAATAGATTGTTCCACTAGCTAAACATAAGAAAGACATGGGAGAATTGAACAATGAAGATAGTTATGATGGGCTGATTATACGAGTACTAACAAGAAAGATTCGTGGGAGTCATACACAAAAAAAATTAGGACACAAAATGATGAATGCTGTGAAATCAGGATGAAAGATCAATGTAATATTCAACTCTTCATCACTGTGATCCAGATACTCAACCAGAATAATTTAAAGGAATAAGTTTATTGGGACCTCATAATATCAGAGGTGTCCATGGTTGATTGACTACATTGTTCTGGGCCCAAAGTGAAGCAGAGCAACATAGTGAAGTCCATGGCAGAGGGATAAGGTGCTCAGGATGGCTAGGAAGGAAAGAGAGAGAGAGAGAGAGAGAGAGAGAGAGAAACCCTTGACTCATTTGACCTTTGACTTTCTGAGTATGGCTTATTTCATTTAGCATAATGTTCTCTAGTTCCATTCCTTTACCAGAAAATGATATAATTTTGTCTTTCTTTTATGACTGATTAAAACTCCATTATGTACCAATACCACATTTCCTTTACCCATTCATCTTTTGATAGGCTACTGGCCTGTCCCTAACTTGGCTATTGTTAACTGTACTACCATAAACATTGATGTGCCCATGTCAATATAGTATGTTTATTTTAGTTCTTTTGGATAAATACCGAGGAGTGGGAAAGCTGGGTCATATGATATTTCCTTTCCTAGTAATTTGAGAAAACTCCATACTGCTTTTCAAAGTGGTGTTACTAATTTGCAGTCCCACCAACAAAGTATGACTGTACCTTTCCCAGACACACTCTCTAGCATTCATTAGTATTGTTATTTGAATTCTTGATGATTGCCATTTTAACTGAAGTGAGATGAAATCTCAATTTAGTTTTGACTTGCATTTCCCTGATTACTAGGGATGTTGATTTTTTTTAAATATAGTCTATATCATTTGTATTTCTTCATTTCAGGTATGTTTATTTGGTTCTTTTTGTCCATTTATTGGTTGGATTCTTTCTTTTTTGATGGTGCTAAATGTTTTGAATTCTTTATATTTGGTAGCTATTAAGCTCCTATTAGAGAAAGAGTGGGCAAAGATATTCTCCCATTTTCCCTTCATATTCATGTCCCTTTTGCTGTGTGGAATCTTTTGTTTGATGCAACCCCACTTATTGATTCTTGGCTTTATTTCTTGATCTTTGAGGATCTTGTTGAGGAAGTTGGTGCCTGTGCCATTGTGTTGGAGTGTTTACCCTACATTTTCTTCTAGCATTTTCAGAGCTTCTGATCTAATTCCTAAGTCTTCGATTCACTTTGGGATGATGTTTTTGTAGGGTGAAAGAAAAAGATATAGTTTCATACTTCTGCATATGAATAACCAGTTTTCCCAGAACCATTTATTAAAAAGTCTATCTTCCCTAAGTTTTGGGTGCCATTATCAATTATCAGAAGACTGTAATATATGTAGTTTTGTCTCTGTGTCTTCTCTTCTATTTATGGATCTTCATGTGTGTTTTGATGCCAAAATCATGCTGTTTCTGTTGTTATAGTATAGTATAATTTGAGATTAGCTATTATAAGTGATGCCTCCTAAGTTACTTTCTTGCTCAGTATCACTTTTGGCTATTCTGGGTCTCTGATTATTCCCATATGAATTTTAGGACTGTTTTTTCTAGTTCTATAAAGAATATCATTGGTATTTGAATAAGGATTGCATTGAATCTGCATAATGCTTTTGGTAATATGGTCATTTTTACAATACTAAGGGCATAGGAAATTTTTCATCTTCTAAGGTCTTCAATTTCTTTCCAGTTTTTTTTTTCAGTTTTCATTAGATGTCTGTCACCTCTTTGATTAGAATTATTTCAAGTTTTTAAATGTTATTTTGAATGGAATAGTTTGCCTGATTTCTTTCTCAGAATACTTATTAATGTAGTATAGTAAAGCTATTGACTATTGTGTGTCAGTCTTTCATCCTACTATTTTGATGAACTTCTCTTTTGGTGGAGCTTTTTGAGTCTTCTCAAATAGGAATGTGTTATCAGCAAACAGAAAATTTGACTTTTTTTCCTGTTTGTATCACTTTAATTTCTTTTTCTTGCCTGATTGTTCTGGCTAGTTTCAAAAATTTTATTGAATTGGGATGGTGAATGTGAACATCCTGATTTTAAAAGAAAGTTTTCAGTTTTCTTTGCTCACTATGGTGGTAACTTTGAGTTTATGATGTATAGCCTTTATGGTGCTGAGATAAGTTTCTTCTATCCCCAGTTGTTCTACTATTTTTTTTTTTTTTACCGTGATTGAATGCTGGATTTTGTCAAAGGATTTTTCCACATCTATTGTGATGATCATATGATTCTTGCCATAATTCTACTTACGCAGTGAGTTACATTTATGAATTTGTGTATGTTGAACTATAACTTCATCCCTAGTATAAATTACTTGCTCATGGAGTACTATCTGCTTCATGTGTTTTTGAATGCAGTTTGATAATATTTTATTACAAATTTTTGCATCTATGTTCATAAGAAATATTAGTCTGTAGTTTTCTTGATGTGTCCTTATCTGATTTTAATATCAGGGTAATATTGACTTCATAGAATGAATTTGGAGTGCTCCCTCCCTATTTTATTTCCTGTAATAATTTGAGGAGAATTGGCATAAGTTCTTTAAAGGTCTGGTAGAGCTCAGCAATAATCCATCTGGTCCTGTACTTGTAATTGTAGGAAGGTTTTTAATTGCTACTTCAATCTTATTGCTTTTAGTTGGTCTGTTTAGGTTTACTATATTAGTATGGTTCAATTTGGGTAGGTCATATGTGTCTAGAAATTTGTCAGTACCATCTAGCTTTTCCAGTGTATTGGAGTATAAATTTTAAAATAGTTTCTCTGTATCTGTGGCGATATCTTCTTTTTCATATCTAATTTTATTGACATTTGTCTTCCTTCTCTTTCCTTTGTTTAGTTTGGCTGATTTATTACTCTTGTTTACCTTTTCAAAGAACCAATTTCTTCATTTCTTTGATTTTTGTATTGATTTCTTCCCTTTTGTATTGTTTATGTAACTTTTGGCTCTGATCTTAATTACTCCATGTCTTCTACTGATTTAGGAATTAGTTTGTTCTTACTATTCCAGAAACTTAAGGTGTACTATTAGATTATTTTTTGGTATTTTTTGTGGGTTTTTTTTGTGATTTGTTTGTTTTAGGTAGACACTAAATGCAATAAAATTTCATCTTATATCTGCTTTCGTACTGTTATAGAGATTATATTTTGTTTCTCTCTTTTTATTTACTTAGGAATTTTTTTATTTCTATCCTGATGTTTTCTATGACACATTCCTTATATATTATTGTTATTACTTAATTCCATGTGTTAAAAATTTTATATTTTATCTTGTATTGATTTCTAATTTCATTCTGTTATGATTTTATAGGACTCGAGGAATTATCTGTAGTTATTGGATTTGCTAAGATTTGCTTTGTATCTTAAAATATGGTCTATTTAGAGAAGATTGCATGTGCAGCTGAGAAGAGTGGGAATTCAGTTGTTGATTAATACAATATTACAAATGCTATACATGTCTGTTAGGTACATGTGAATAATAATAATTTTTCTTTCAGAAAATGTTTACTTAATATCTGATGACTACATAATGATGAAATTTTTTGAAATTATCGATGTTATTGTATTAGAATTGATTTGATTTTTATATTGAGTAATGTTTGTCTTATGTATTTAAGTGCACTGATATTTGGGGCATGAATAAAATCATTATATGCTGTTGTTGGATGATTCTCTTACCAATATTAAGTGAACTTTTTTATCTCTTTGGTTAATTTTGGCATGATGTCTACTTTGTCATATGTGAGAGTAGCTACTCTTGCTTATTTTCAATCTCAATTTGCATTATTTATCTTTTTCCATCTTTTCAGCTTCAGTCAGTGGATGCTTTTGCTTATAGGATGAATCTCTTCTAAGCAACATGTAGTTGTGTCTTCTTCTTTAGTTCATTCTGCCAATCTAAGTCTCTTGATTGGAGAGGATAGATGATTTGCAGTCAGTGTTATTTTAAGAGATAATTTTTATTTTCTACTATTTTGATTTATCTCTAATGCTTAATTCAGATTTGATTCTCCTTTAATTGACTATTCTTCTATTGAGATTCATCCATACATTGACTCTGACATTTATTTTTCATTTCTTCTGAATGAAATATTTTGTTCAGTAGTTTAGTAATGTAGACTTAGTTTATGAATTCTTTTGGTTTCTGTTTATTATAGGATTTTTAAATTTCAGCTTCAATTCTTAAGAATAATTTTGCTAGATATAACAATTTTGGCTGACACCCATTTTCTTTTAGGGTTTAGTATATATTATTATAATTCTTCCTGGCCTTTGGGATCCTGGCTGAGAAAACATAAGGAAATCTAAATGTCTTATCTCTAAATGTGATCTTCCATTTTTCTTTTGTTACTTTAAAATTCTGTCCTTGTTCTGTATATTAGGCATTTATTACAATGCATCTTGGAGATAATCTTTTTTGATATTATCTATTTGTGTTTTTAAATAACTTTATATTTGAGTTTCCATCTCATCCCTAATGTTTGGAAATTTTTCTGATATTATTTCACCAAACATATTGTACATTCCTATTTCATATCTCAGCAATTTCTTCTATGCTGATCAATTTTAGGTTTGATATCTTAATGCTGTCCCAGATTTCCTGATAATTCTGGCCATGGTCTCTTAACATATTTTCTTCATTGTCATCTTTATTTTAAATATTACATATTTTTTCATCCAGTCCTGAGAATTTAACTTTTATGTAGTCAAATCTGTTGGTGAGGCTTTCAACTTTTTTTTTTTTTTTTGATTTATTGAATCTTTTATTTCTAGGATTTCTTTTAGTATTCTTTTTTTTCAGAATTTCTATCTCTTTATTGAAATTATTTTTCACTTCCTATATTTTCTTACTTAGTGCATTCCTTGGAGTTACTTGTGAAATGGCATACTTAGATGGAGAGATTTCTTATTGAGTTCCTAAATTAGATTTCATCAGGATTTGGACCTCTAAAAGATGGCCACCACTCTTGAACTTGACCCCTGTGTTGCCTGAGTATGGAGGTAACAATCACACCGACATTGTTCTCCAGCTGCCAAGTCTTACAGCCAGCCAGTAGTTCCTGCCGAGAAGTGGTAGTGGAGCAGTGAATCATTGGAGTGGGCCTCAGTGGGCAGGAACACGAGCAGCAAGCACTGCCCATGACTGCATGGAATCTGCCATGCATGTGTAGTGGGCCTGAGGCACTGCAAGTCAAGGCACAACAACCTGTCACTCTTTGGTGGACAGAATTGAGTATGGTACCAATACCTGCTGCAGAAGCCTGCTCCATTCAGTGCTGCAGCCTGGAATCTGAGAACATAGACCGTCCAAAGCCATCCACCCACCACTTCAGTCCTCTGGTGAGAAAATAGAAGCGGGGCACATGTGAATAGAGGTTAGGACTCAAGAGTTGACCAATGGCATCATTATGTTTTCAAACCCTAATTAACATAAATTTAGACCAATTAGTACTTTTCCAAAACCTAGTCACATAAGTTGACATTGAACCAATATCATTGAAACTGTTTTTCAAAACCTAATTACCATAATTTTAAACCAATAGCAGTGACCTAAGTACTATGTAAACCTGTAGACTGGCACACTCAGATGGAGAAAATCTGCTATTGGATCCCCTTTTAAATTGCAACAGTGTTACTGTTTCTGTTCTTCAATAAATCCTACTCTTTACTTATTCTTGTCTGTGGATTTCATTCTTTGAATTCTCTACACAAAAACCCAGAAAGAAGAAAATTGATGAAATGGAGAAACTCCAGTCTCACCTGCCAACGAAAGTGGAGAATCAAGTTTGATCTCAAAACTTTGGTTTCAGCACCAGATCACCTCTGATATAATTCTAGGTGGCTCCCTCCAATCTTTGGTGTATCAGGGTATGGACCAGGTTTTCATTTGATCAAAGGAGATGGTCCCTAATTGTTAATTAGCAGATAGCTTACTCCCTTTTAGGGGAGTCAATCTTGTGTGCCCTCGTAAGAAAAAGCTTTTCATATCCAGCACTTTCAAATTCAGTGAGGATTCCCCCATATACGATTTGGAGTTTGTGCCAGGTGGTGGTCTAAAGTAGAGGTATTACAGAATGGCAAATGTGATGCTGGGTGGCCATGAGTGCAGTAATGCGATGACTCCTCTGGATGCGAACGGGTTGCAGGTCAGTGGTCTTATATCTGAGTATAGTGGACAGTGGGCAATGTCCGTGGGATGCCTCTCTATAAGCCTCTTTGTGGGGTGTTCTCCATTGACTGTTGGTATATGCATCTAAAGAAAAGCAAGTTAACTGGCAACTATGGGACTCATAGCTATGGACCTTCCTAGAGGACCTGGGGCACATGAGTTATTTTCCTAGTTCCTGTGATTTTCTTCCCATCTGGTGCTTGTTAGTCAGCCCAGAGACCCAAGTCTGCATGCTTGGAAAGTACTCCATCTGCTGACTATTTGTATTGGGTGCTGGGGTATAGGATGCAGGGCTCAGGGCTGTGATTGACTGTCGTGGAATGCTAAGCATTGATTTCCTTCTTCTGGGGCATCTTTGTTGCAGTCCTATCTATGCACTCGGTGGCTGTTTGCAACTGAGAGTACAGGCTATCTGTGGGCAGTCTGTGGCAAGAATCCTCCATCCTGGTTGGTGCAGTTTACTGGGGTTTTATTTATCACCATGATTGGAGTGAGGTGTCAATTGGCCCATCTTTGCTTGGGCTCCTGAGGAGGCGGTAGGGAGTGTTAGGATGGAGTTGGCACTCCCCAGGAATGATTTGCTCTTGTCTGCGATCCTCCTCACTCTCTTGGCCCATGGTGAAGGGGAGGGGACTTCAGTAAAATTTACTAGCAGTGATACCTCTGCAAGTTCTTTCTAGATGGATTTCTGACCCAATTAATTGTACAGTGTGTTCCCTCTGGTTTTATTTGTTATGATTTGTAGGTGGGAAGAAACTATATTGATTTAATTTCTTCTTTGGAGACTGACTAGCTATGAACTCTACAAAATGACTGTCCTGTCCACAATTTGTGCTAAACTGTGATTTCCCTCACTGCTCCTATCTCATTGTAACTTGATTTGTTTTGTTAACTATGTAAGCTTATGGTCTTTTCCTCCTTTTTCTTTACTACCCATTCCCACAGACCCCTCCTGATCAGGGTTCAAGGTCAAGGAATTCTTTTCCTTATTTTGTACTCCAGTAACCAAATTCCGAGTCACTCTGTCAGCTACCTCTCTGGTAAGCTGTTCTTTCACTACTCATTTCTGAACTATGAAGGAGTCAAGGGTTGCTACCTGGACCTGTTCCACCATCTCACCATCTTCCGAAATCTGTTTCTAAAATGTCACTTTTATACAGAAAATTTACTTTCAGTTGAAGACAAAGAAATGAGTAAAATAAAAGGTACCTAGATTTTTAGTAAATGTATTATACATGAAGTACCTATTCACAAATATAAAGATAAATTATCTTAATTGTAACATGTTTGCTTTGAACCCTGATCTAATCTATAGAATGTTTGTTAATGTGGGGCCTTTTAGAATGCAGTGTTGATATTAAAACATACCCTCCCAGTACAAGTGACAATATTAAAACAGTAAGTAAACAAGCAAAAAACAATACTTTGGACTCTCCAGTAAGCAATACTGAAAGTAACATCTGAGACAAGGGCAATGTATATGAAGAACAAATCCTTGCATTCCCTCTCAGCCCTTTTCTATGACCTAGCAAAGTATGCTGTGTTAGTAAGTAACCTATAAATAGATCTCTGGATCTTAGAATGTTTGGGTTAGGGAACTAAATGAGTAAATTGTCACACTCAGGTATTATCTAAGAATAGGAGGTCATGAGCTTAATTATACTAAGTAAAATAAGCCAGGATTAGAAAGGCAAATGCTGTATAACCTCACTTACATGTAAAATCTAAAGTTCCAAACTCAGAAACAGAGTTATCAGAGGTGCTGGGAGGGGGAACTGAAGGGGAAAGGCAAGATGTGTCAAGGGTGTTGTGTTTTGGTTCAACAGGAGGAATAAGTTTTAGTGATCTATTCCATGGTAACTATAGTTAATTACAATAGATTTTACATTTCAAATGTAGTAAAAGAATAGATTTTTAAATAATTTTTCTCACCATCAAATAACTATGTGGGGTGATAGCAATGTTAGTCATCTTCATTTTTTTCTATTTTGTGGTACTAAGGATTGAATTCAGAGTGCTCTACCAATGAATTATATATCCTCTTTCCCTTTTATTCTTTATTAATTTTGAGACAGGGTCTCAGTAAATTGCCCAGACTGACCTTGAACTTGCAATCCTCCTTCCTCAGACTCCCAAATCACTGAGATTACAAATATGTGCTGCTGTTTCTTGTTAATTACTTTAATTTAATAATTCCATAACATATACATATAACATCACAATGTACTCCATAAAATATACAGTTATTATTTGGTAATTAAAAATTTAAAAAACAGAAAGCCATAACTGGAATAGTGAGCAAATGCAAAGTAATAAAAAACTGGGCATATAAAAAAAAGAATTAATATCAAGAAAGTCAAAATAAAAGCATGTCAAGAATAAGTGTCCTCTGTTTCCAGGAGGGAATGAAACATGGGAGTTTCTTTTGCTGTAAGGAGAACTAAGTTTATTTCATGAGGAAATCAAGAATCATTTTCTCTCTTCAAATTTGGAGTTACCTTACTTGTACAAACTGAAAGAAGCTACAGGTTTTATTTAGCAGTCTTCTAGGATGTCCTTATGACATAGACATCCTCTCGCAAATAGGATATGAACCACAGGACCACAGCCTCAGCATCAAATCTGTCCTGGCCTCAATATAACCATTTAGCAAAGTTTCAATACATCTAAAAATAATTGGCACTGAGGTGTAAGTGAAGACATCTATAAAACAACTGAAACAGAGAGAAAATGGAACACAAGGACCTATAAAATTAAGTGAAACAATGGAAGCAGAATAAATAATAACACTCAATCAAATTTCATCTTCAGATTCTAAAGACACATAGAAAGTATTAACCCTAGAAAAGAAATTCAGTAATATCCACAGCAGCAGGATGAATTCATTCCAGATTAAAAGAAAATAATAGCTAAAACTGAAATGCTTATAAAATAAACATGTTCAACATTTTCATAGAGATAAAGAAAACTTATATATAGAAAAGGCAATATGAAATTATGAAATAGGCAGAAAAGAAGAAAATAAATTAAAATAAATTTTAAATATTAGTAAATTATAACTGTTGAATTTTTTTAAGAGCTGATTGTCACAACAAACTATAAGCAGTATTGAAAACAGTTGGCTTGCTAATCACTTGCAAGATGGTATAGGAGTAATCATCTGGCATCCCAAAGTGACAGAGAGGTGCAGCTGTGAAGGAACTTAAAGGACATGAGAGCCAACTCTACCTGGGTTAAGAAAAAAATGTTTCCAATAAGAAGACTTGAAATATTAAAGAGGAGTGCAAGCAAATAACAAATACAACATACATATAAATTAACTATTGACTAAAATCTTGATCTGTTTTGTGTTTAGAAAGCAAAACTGCCTCTCTTTAGCAATAATGAAAAAAATGACAGAGACGTCTAAAACAAATTAGATTTTGCTAAGTTTCTTTTCTTACTTAGAATGAGGAAAGACTTCCTGAATAATTTTAGACTTTTGTAGAGAAACTAAAAAATTAAATATGTTAAAATCTTAAGGGTTGCAGATAGTTAAAAATTTTCATATAATTTCAAAATAAAGGGAGGAAAATAAAAAGAAAATATTAAAATCTGTTTTGTTTTTTGTTTTTTTCTTTTTTTTTTGCAGTGCTGGGGATTTGAACCCAGGGCCTTGTGCATGCGAGGCAAGCACTGTACCAACTGAGCTATATCCCCAGCCCAAAAATATTAAAATCTTATCAGTCTAACTGCATTAGTCAGTTTTTCATTACTGGAACAAAATGCCTGAGTAAAACAACTTAGAAGAGGAAAGATTTATTTTTGTTCATGGTTTCAGAGGTTTAAGTTCATGCCAGACTTTCTCTATTGATTTGAACATGTGATGAAGCAGAAGGGTATAGTGGAAGGTATGGTGAAGGAAACCTTTAAGGTCATGGAAGCCAGGAAGCAGAGACAGATAGATGGATGGATAGATAGATAGATAGATAGATAGATAGATAGATAGATAGAAAGAATAGCAGTGAACAAGATATACCGTCTGGGTCATATCTCTGGTGAACTATTTCTTCCAATGAGGCACCACTTTCTACAGTTTCTCTTATCTTCCAATAAGGCCATCAAAATATGAATCCATAAATGTATTAATTCACTTATACAGTCAGGGCCCTCATGATTCATCCTTTCCCCAGAGCCCCACCTCTGAACATTGCCTCTTAGGGGAGCAATCAAGTCTTCAACACATGAGCCTCTGGGAGACATTACAGATCCAAACTATACTACCAACCTTAAACAAGAAAATTTAAAAGAAACCCAATAACTCTGAAGACAAATAAGAAGCACAGGTTTTTATATAAGAAATAATTGCACATTGACAAACAGAAATATGACAATCTCATCAAAGAAGAGAGATTGCATTAAAAATTTAAATTGCAGCTAAACAATACTTATGAGGTATAACTAAAAATAATATTGAACATTTGAAAATTAATCATTGAAAAAGATATGTCAGAAAAATTCTTTGATAATTAATTTTATGTCAGTTTGCCTGGGCCACAGTGCCAAGACAATCAGTCAAACCAAGTTGTGGGTGTTTTCATGAGAGTGTTTTAAAATGTAATAGCATTGAAATCAAGAGAGGAAATAAAGGAAATTACCCTTGGTAATGCTTTATCTATTCAGGTGAAGGCTTTAATAGAACGAAGATTCACGCACACACACACATACACACACACAAACACACACAGAGATCTGGTTGCTTAGATAGGTTCTACTGGGTTTCTTGGGTATTAAATGTATTTTCAATTAATAACATTTTTCACTTAGAATAGTTTTATTAGAACATAATCCACAGTAAGTCACAGAACATCTGCATATTATACACACTATTACATACACACATGCACACACACACACAGGAACAGGGAAGAAGAGAAAGAGAGAGATCAATTACAGGAATATGCAGTTTGCTTAATCTGGTTAAGTGGCTCTAATGCTGTTGTGTGCTCATTAGATTCCTGAGTTTGAAGTCTATGGGATAGGTAGTTGGATGGGAAGATGGATATAAAGTAGGAAGACCAAGAGTCAACAGGAAATCTACATAAGAGCCAAAACCACATGAACAAAGACTCATGGATCCGTGTCAGTTAGTTCTAGTTGCCTGTGGCCTATGTGGTATGGGCAGAAGCCAGGACTCATATACCTGGAGCTAAATGCAACAATTGACCCAGCAGTAAGAAATTAAAGGAAGATCCAAAGTAGAAGAGCTTCAGGCCCAGCTGCTATTTTCAACCCACAAGATGCAGCAGCAAATCAGCAGCAATGTGGGTGAACTTAGTGGCCTGGGATGATGAAGGTACAGATTTTCCATACTCCTTTGCAGTGAGCGTTGGTCATGTGCCATACTTGTGCAATGAAGGAGTAACCAGTGTTTGCGAAGAAATGTTTCCCATTTGAAACAAAAAGATAAAGCCTTCCAAGGTGAAGCCCTTTTCTTCTTTGTCCTTTTGGGCTCCTGTTCATTCTATAATTCCTGCTTCCTAGAATGCTGATGCAAATTAGGATGCTTAGACATTATTTTGAGATCTGAGGACAAAATACACATGCTTAAAATGAATGCTTAAAAAATCATTGAGATGATACACTGGTCTGGAATTATCTACTTCTGCACATTTTATTTTATAGGAAAAATAAATTCCTGTTTCAAAAAATAATTGGGTTTTCCTGGTACCCAGAGCCAAACTCATTCTTTTTTCCATTAGTTCTACTATCTCAGTGAATTACAAAACTAAGCGGGGCCCTGGGGAAGAGGAATTGGATGTTTCAAGAAAATCAAAGAAACATGGCAGTCAGCAAGAGAAAAATTTTCTCTCCTTGACCAAACTCTAGTTCTTCCCACTAGGCCTCAACCTTGCCCTACAAAGACTTGAGCAAACACTAATGAAATTTCTAATAGCTTAAGGTCACATTGCTAGGAGAACACATCAGGTGCCTTCCTGAGAAACTCAAGGCTGCTAAAAGAATTTATTATCTTTTCCAACTTAAATCTGTAAGCATCAGTAAGCAAAACCAGATGGGTTCACATGGACAAAAACCCTTCCAGCTTTTTTGTTATTATTCACTTCACTGACTCTACTGTCTCCCTACTTCCTGATTTCCCTGGTCTTCCTTTGTAAAACCTGGCCATTTGTCTAGATATAGAAGTTGAATTCAGTTCATGCTAGACAATTTTCCATATCACCCATCAAAATATGTTATTTCCAGTTTAACCAGTGTTAAATTTTAGTATGTTAACTTTGTTAATTTTTGACAGATAGGTGAATCTAACAGGATTGCCAGATGACAATAGAAACCTTTCAGTATTGCTGACTCCCATTTCAAGGGAGGTTATGCTTTTAAAATACAGACACCTAGAAACCAAGGGTTACCTCCCAATTTATATCAGGCTAACAACAGAAATGCTTGGGTGAATTTAAAACAAAGATGATGTGGTCACTTCTGGCACTTGTAATTTTGGTTTTCAAATTTCTCCTTCAAATCATCCTGGTTCAGAGAGTTTGGTATCTTTTCATCTATTTCAGTTAGGTAGTATTTACAAAGCAAAAATAACAAGAAGAAAAAAAAGATGGCCGATACTTCTAATAATAGGTAGAAGTTATACATTTGCTGGCAAAGACTAAGACAAAATTTTAAAAATGATCATTATTGGGCTAACTACACAAAGCAAGGGACCATAAAATAATTTTTTAAAACAAATTCACTGCTATTCAGGGCTACTTTTTCACGTATGTCTTGCTTTAACTTGGTGTTTCCCAACTCATTCTTATCAGCATGTGAACATGTACATAGTACCAGCAGTACATAGCTGAGTAACAGTAGAGTCAAAAAAGTGCCAGGTCAATTCTAAGTTTTCCAAAATATTTAACCAAAACCCAATCCAGAGTGTTCCTGAAGATTAATTTTACCAATCTATCTTCTGACTATCTTTCATCTGGGAAGTTCTAACAACTGGGAAAAAATACAATTTCCTATCAAACCATGGAGAGTTATTTTATAATACACATAGACACACATAAACATGAACACACACATATGTATGCATATTTAATATACCAAATATATATTTTTATAAAAATACCACTTGAACTAACTGGTATATATTTAAGATTAATATATAATAAGTCTGTATGTATGTGCATACATTTGTGTATAATATATTTCACCATCTCAAGGAAATGTAAATGGACAGAAGTAATTGAACATTAATGAAAACTCATGGATAACCCTAGTGAATCACAGACTCTAACCCTAACTCAAATTCTGTCATTTTCAAGAACATTAAAACATAGCTATACTTGAGATTTAATAGTTTATATTGAAATTGAAACTGATCATATGATATGTTTTTTGTGATAATTAACATTGTATATGTGATAGTAGGAATTATTTTGTTTAATGTTCTATGTTGTTTGCATTGGTGGTTGTTATTATTTGTCTCCCCCTAAACTGTGAGGTACTGGAAACCTTCAGGGCAACTGTATGTCCACAGAGTAGAAACTCTACTACTTCATATCCATATATTAGATGGGTAGACACACAAACAACATGAAAAAGTAAGGGATCAAATGACCCCCAAATAAACCAAAATACTTCAATAATAAATCCATGGAAACAACAGTGGAAGAAATGTCAAAGAGAAGTTAAACAAATCCGTGAAGGAAAGGACAGTAAAAGGAGTGAAATGAGAGAAAAAAATATAGGAAGTGAAGATCACTTCAATAAAGAGATAGAGATTCTGGGGGAAAATAAAGCAGAATTCCTTCAAAGGAAGGAAACAATAAATCAAATTAAAATTCAGTTGAAAGCATCACCAACAGACTAGATCACTTTGAAGACAGATATTTGGACAATGAAGACGTAATATATAATTTTGAAAATAAAGTTGACCATGGAAAAAAAATGTAAGAGACCATGCACAGAACTTGTGAGAAATATGGGATAACATGAAATGACCAAATTTAAGATCTATCGGGATAGATGAAGGCTTGGAGATACAAATCAATGAATGCACAGTCTTTTCACTGAAATAATATCAGAATATTTCCCATATCTAAAGACTGAAATGGAAAATCAAAGGCAGTAGGCTTACAGAACCTAAAATATATAAAACTACAACACACCACAGCAACTCACATTATTATAAAACTCCTAACATACAAATGAGGATAGAGTTTTAAAGACTGCCAGAGGAAAAATGGCAGGTAACATTTAGAGGAAAACCACCTTCCATGATAAACAAAATTTAAAAGATTCACAACTAGAAAGTTTGCAAAATATGCTCAAGAGGATATTTCATGACGAAGAATGAAAAATAAAAGTGAAAACCAGCAAAGTGACAAAGTACACTAAAAGAACAGTGAGTCAATGGAGAAATTAATTTGAATTAAAACCAGAAATAAAATGACAGGAAATAAGATAGTATCTCAATAATCTCAATAATAACATTGAATGCAAGTGGCCTAAACTCACCATTGGACCAATCTATCCTCACTCCTTGGTTTATATGTAAAGAACTTAAAATCAGCATGCTGTGGTGATGTTTATAGCATCTCAATTCAAAAAAGTCAAACTATGGAATTAACCTAGATGCCCTTTAATTTTGAATAAAGAAAGTATGGTGTATATACATGATGTAATATTACTCAGCCTTAAAGGAAGAAGAAATTATGGCATTTGCAGGTAAATAGATGGATCTGGAGAATATCATGCTACGCAAAATAAGTCAGTCTCAAAAATCAAAGGCCAAATGTTTTCTCTGATATCCAGATGCTAATTCACAATAAGGCAGTGGAGAAGTCTTGGGAAAAATAGAGGTACTTTTGATTAAGCATAGGGGAAGTGAAGGGAGAGGAAGGGGGGATAGAGTAGGAGGACAGTAGAATGATCCAAAATTATTACCCATGCACATATATGATTACACAACCAGTTGTGATTCTACATCATGTACAACCATAAGACTGAGAAGCTATCCTCCATTTATGTATGATGGTGTCAAGATTCATCATAAATTAGTCATAAGGGACAAAGAAGATATTTCATACTGTTTAAGGGAATTATTAATCTATAAGACATAACAATCATAAATATTTATGCCTCAAACAGTAGAGCCATCTACATATATCAAATAAATCCTTCTCCAATTTCAATAATTAAAGACACCACAACACCATAATACTGGGTGACTTTAACACACTTCTCTCACCACTGGATAGATCCTGCAAAATAAATAAAAAATAAATAAATAAAAACTAAATAAGAAGCTATAGACCTAAAAACCATAATAATTTAGACTTAGCAGATGTATAGAGAATATTTAATTCATCATTGACCTGAATACGCGTTCTCCTCAGGAGCCACAAATCCTTCTGTAACATACAGTGTATCTTAGGCTACAAAGCAATTATAAGCAATATATAGAAGAATAGAGATAATAACCCTGCATCCTATTAGATCATAATGGAATAAAATTAGAAATAAATGATAAAATTAAAAATAGAAGCTACTCTACATCTGGAGACTAAATAATACACTATTGAACACCAAAAGGATAGCAAAAGAAATCAGGGATGAAATAAAAAACTACTTAGAGGTAAGGAGAATAATGAACAAAACATACCAAAATCTCTGGGACACTATGAAGGTGGTGCTAAGAAGAAAGTTTAATTTCATTGAGCACATTATTAAACGAACAGAAAGTTAACAACATAATACCTAACCTTACATCTAAAAACCCTGAAAAGAAAACAATCAACACCAAAAAGAAGTAGAAAACAGGTATAATTAGATTCAGAGCTGAAATCAATGCAACTGAAACAAAAGAAACAATTCAAAAAATTGTCAAAAGGAAAAGTTGGTTCTTTGAAAAATTCAATAAAACTGATAAACCCTTAGCCAAGCTAACAATGGGAAAGAGAGCAAAACTAAATTACTAAAATTTGCAAGTGAAAAGGAATATCATGACACTACTGAAATGCAGGCAATAATCAGCACTATTTTGGAAAATTTACTCTAATAAAATAGCAAATCTGAAGACATCAATACATTTCCAGAGACATACCCAAATTGAATCAGGAAGACATAAAAAATTTAAACAACTTATGCAAACATTGAAATTGATGCCATCAAAACCTACCTAAGAAAAGCCCAGACCCAGAAGGGTTCTTAGTTGTGTTCTACCCAGACTTTTAAAATAGAACTAACACCAATTCTCTTCAAATTATCTTATGAAATGGAAAGGAGAGAACCCTTCCAAACTCATTATATGAAGCTAGTATCACTCTGATACTAAAAATCAGACAAAGAAAAATCAAGAAAGACAATTTCACACCAATATCCCTTATGAACATAGATGCTAAAATTCTTAATTAAATTCTGGCAAATCACATACATAAATATATTAAAAATATAGTACATCATTATCAAGTGGGGCTCATCCCACAAATGCAAGGTTGGTTCAACTTATGGAACATAAACATAATTCATCATGTCAACAAAGTTAGAGACAAGAATCACATGATTATTTCAATTGATGTAGATAAAGCACTTTGCAAAATTCAGCATGCATTCATGTTCAAAACACCAGAAAAAACTAGTGATTAGCGGGAAAATACCTCAACACTGTAAAAGCTATAAATGTTAAACCCAAGGCCCACATCATTTTAAATGAAAGCATTCCCTCTAAGAACTGGAACAAGACAAGGATGCACTCTTTCACCTCTGCTATTCAACATCATCCTTGAAATTCAAGCAAGAGCAATTAGACAGAAGAAAGCAATTCAAGGGTATTCATATAGAAAAATAAATACTCAAACTTTTCTTATTTTCTGATGACATGATTCTATATTTGGAAGATCTAAAAAACTCCACCACTAAACTTCTAGAAGTCATAAATGAATTCAGCAAAGTAGCCGGATATAAGATTAACACCCCATAAATCAAATGTGTTCCTATGTATCAGTGATGAATACACTTAGAGAGAAATTAGGAAAACTATCCCATTCACAATAGCCTCAAAATAAATAAAATATTTGGGAATCAATCTAACAAAACAGGTGAAAGACCTCTACAATAAAACTATAGAACACTAAATGTTTTAGTCAACTTTCTTTCTGCTATGAGTAAAGGACCCGATCATAGACAACTGTAAAAGAGAAAAGGTGTATTCAAGGGCTTATGGTTTCAGAGGTCTCAATTCATAGGCAGTATGCTCCATTACTCAGGGCTAGTTGAGGGAAAGATATCATGACAGAATAGTGCAGCAGAGGGAAACAGCTCACATCATGTCAGAAAGCAGAGAGAGAGAATCCACTTTCCAGATACAAATATATATCCCATAGCCATGTCCCCAATGAACCACTTCCTTTAGTCACACCCCACCTGTCTCAGTTACCACTCAGTCAATCCTATCAGGGATTATTTGACTGATTAGGTTAAAGCTATAAGCCAATCACTTTTCCTTCAAACTTTCTTGAATTGTCTCATGCATGAGATTTTGAGGGACACCATATCTAAATCATAACACTAGAAAGAAAAATTGAAGAAAACCTTAGAAGATGTAAGAGCTCCTATGGTTCTGGGATGGGCAGATTTAATATTGTCAAAATGGCCATACTACCCAAGTGTTATACAGATTTAAGCAATTCTTATTAAGGTTCCAATGCTGTTCTTCACAGAAATAGAAAAAGCAATCAAGAAATTCATCTGGAAAAATGAGATGCCCAGAACAGCCAAAGCAATCATTAATAAGAAAATGAAGCAGGAGGCATCACAATACCAGAACTTAAGTTATATTACAGAGCTATAGTAACAAAGATGGCATGGTATTGGGACTAAAATAGACATAAATACCAAGACATAGAGACAAACCCACATAAATACTTTATCTCATACTAGACAATGACACTATAAACATACATTGGAGAAAAAAGAGTGTCCTCAACAAAACATGTTGAAAAAACTGGAAATCCATGTGTAATAAAATGAAATTAGACCCCTATCTCTCAACCTGCACAAAACTCAACTCGAAGTGGATCAAGGACTTAGGCATTAGCCAGAGACCCTGCGTCTACTAGAAGAAAAGTAGGCCCAAATCTCCAGCAGGTTGTCTAAGGAACAAAATTCCTCAGTAAAAGTCCTAAAGCATAAGAACTAAAATAAAAAAAATCAACAAATGAGATTATATCAAACTAAAAAACTTCTTCACAGCAAAGGAAGCAATCAAGTAAATGAAGATAGAACCTTCAGAATGGGAGAAAATCTTTGCCACCTGCGACTCAGATAGTGCATTAATCTCTAGGATATGTAAAGAAGTAAAAAAAATTAACACCAAAACCCAAATAACCCAACTAATAATGGGCAAAGAAAGTTAACCGGTACTTCATAGAAGAAGAAATACAAAAGGTCAACAATATGTGAAAAATGTTCAATATCACTAGCAATTAGAAACTACACTGAGATTCTATCTTGCTTCAGTCAGAATGGCCATTATCAAGAATAAAAGTAACAATAAATGTTTGAGGATGGGAAAAAGATACACTCATACATTGCTGGTGGGGACTGCAAATTAGTGCAACCACTGTGGAAAGCAGAATGGGATTCCTCAGAAAACTTGGAATGGAACCACCATTTGGCCCAGTTTTCCCACTCCTGGGAAAAGGTCTTAACATCAGCATACTGTAGTGCACAGTCCACATCAGTGTTCATAGCAGCCCAATTCACAATAGCCAAATTATGGAGCCAACCTAAGATGCCCCTGAATAGATGACTGGATAAAGAAAGTGTGGTACATATATACGATGAAATATTTCTCAGCCATAAAGAAGAATGCAATTGTGGAATTTGTCAGAAATGGATGAAACTGGAGGCTATCATGCTAAGTGAAATAAGCCAGTCCCCCCAAAACAAAGGCAGAATGTTCACTCTGATATGTGGATGCTGACTCATAATACACAAAGGGGAGGAAGGAGTGGAGGTTCACCTATTATACAGAGGGAATGGGAGGAAGGGAGGGGAGATGGAAATGAGAAAGACGTAGAATGAAGTGGATGTAACATTCCTACGTTCATATTTGAATACACAACCAGTGTAACTCCACATTTTGTAAAATCACAAGAATGGGAAGTTTACTCCATGTATGTATGATATATCGAAATCCATTCTACTGTCCTATAACTAAAAAGAACAAATAAAAACTGCTAGGAAGGTCTTAAGTTATAATTGACTAAAATATAATATTAAATTATGAGATTTTAATAAAGGCCTAGTAATAGATTATTAAAAAGATTCACTGGATGATTAGATTAAAATAATAATTTGAAATTTGCTTATCCCTTTCCTGATGATATAATCAAATATGCAGAATTATCAAGAAAAAGAAGTCAAAAAAACAGAAGTCATAAAAATTGTTGGACACAAACTCCTTGAGTTCAGATGAACACACAGTAAAATAACAAATTTTAGGAAGATAATGAAAAGGTAAGCATAGCCTATATGACATTAAATCCTAATTGTTATTAGAAATTATTATAATGAAGCTATATGTATTTGGTCAAGGAGGAATATAATTTCTTGGAACCTACTGAGTGTGGAAAACAGTCTATACAAGAGGACACTTGGTGTATGATTGAAACAGTATTAGAAAGCAGTTAAGAAATAAAGGCAATTAACCATGGGTGACAATTGAGTATCCATAGACAACAAAAAAAATTGTATCTTTAACCGTATACAGTACTTGTTTATAAATCAATAATTTTTGTATATAGTAATTATTTATAAATCAATAATTTATATCTAAAAACAAACTAACAAAAAAGTTTTTAGGGAATTGTAAAGAAAATATTACTAAATTTGACTATAAAAAGAATACATTTATATGATAAAAGACATATTAATTTTGAAATAAAGGACGCAAACTGCAAGAAGATTTTTCAAAACAGGTAGTCATTAAAGAACTAATTTCCAGAATATGTAAATCAATCCTAGTTTTAGACAAAAAGCATCCAATCTAACAAGTGGCAAAGTAGATGAAAGGTAAATCACAGAAAAAGAAATTCAAATCTTCAATTATGCAAATATGTCAATCATAATAATAATCAGGTTAGATACAAATGCATTTCACACACATTGGGCAGCAATATTTCACAAGTCTGCCATAACATATGTTGTTGGTTGATGGAGGAAAGTGAATCCTCACCATAGTGGTGGTAATGTAAACTGATAAAATCAATTTACAGAACAAATTAACAACTTCTACTTAAAATTGAGAATGAGCATATCAGATGAGCAAATAATTAGTATCCTGGATATTTACAGGGAAGTGGCCACACATACACTTCAAGCAACAGGCAGATTTTCATCAAATATGATTTGGAATAAGGAAAAATATAAACAATCTTACTTTACATCAAAAAGAAAATATTGATGTCTCATTCAATGGAATAGTATAGAGCACCTTTCTTTCTTTCTTTCTTTCTTTCTTTCTTTCTTTTTTTTTTTTTTTTTTGGTACTAATGATTGACCCTAAGGGCACTTTATCACTGAATCACTGAGCTACATCTCCAGATATTTTTAGTTTTTATTTTGAGACAGGGTCTCATTAAGTTGCTTAGGGCCTCTTTAAATTGCTGAGGCTAACCTCAAACTTGCAATCCTTCCACCTCAGCCTGCCGAGTTTTGGGATTAACTGTGTGCACCACCATGCCTGTCCAATATAGAATATCTTACATGAATAATATAACGCTATATAACTTGGTGAGTTGAAATCCCAAACAATTAAGAAATACAACTTTGCAAGCACATTGTTCTATACTGTGTGTAGATCCAAACAAATGTATTAAATCATACAAACATAAAGAGTTAGACTACAATTTCAAAGTAGTAGGGCACCCAGAGTGAGTTAGCAGTGGTTGGGGAAAGGTGTAAGGTATTTCAAATGATGAATACTTATCTTGTTTTAAAAATAAAGATCAAAAGCAATTATTTGCAAAGTATTAAGAATCATAAAATCTTAAGAAAGGGGTGCATGGCAGTTAAGTTATAAAATAGTTGTTGGAAATAGTTATTTTGGTCAGATTATCACCACTGTGACCAAAGACCCATCAAAAAAAATTTTAGAGGAGTAAAAGTTTATTTGGTGCTCACGATTTACGAGACCTCAGTCCATACATGGGCAACTCCATTGCCCTGTGCCTGAGATGAGGCAGAACATAATTGGCGGAAGGGTGTGGAGGAGGTAAGTAACTTAGTACATGATAATTAGGAAGCAGACAGACAACTCCACTCACCAGGAATAAAAATATATAACCTAAAGGCACTCCCCCAATGCCCTTAGGGTGCCTCCTTGTAGCCACACTCTGCATACCTACAGTTACCACACAGTTTAATCCCTTTCAGAGAATTAATGCACTGACTAGGTTAAGTCTCTCACAACCCAATCTTTCACTTCTAAACCTTGCGCTGTATCACACATGAGCTTTTGGGGAACACCCATATCTAAACCATAACAATAGTGGAAGAAGTCATTTACTCTGTAAACTTCATAAGCTTTCTAGGTAATGAAGAATTAAGTTGTGTTCATGCATCTGTAATCCCGTAACCATGGCATTAGTAATTCACTTTTTCTTTTCCTACTAGTAACAACCATACAGACAGGATGCCAATAACTGAAATGTATATCAATTATTATAGTTATTTTATTCTTCTTAGTAAAGTTTGTGTGAATATGCTTCTTTGCAGTGAAGGCTATACTATATATATTTTTTTCTTTTTTTTAAGCTGGACTTTTTATTCACTTCCTTTATAATTAAATCTTAAATCCCAAATTTCCTTATTTTCTGATTATTTGCTCTAGCTCTGATTCATTGTTTCTTTACACACATAATTCATTTAACACAATATGCCTCCTTATCCTTTTGTAACTGTGTGCATCTTAATCTTGTGGACTTAGATGTTAGACTAATTGATTTGTTTTTGTCTTGCTACTGCTTTAGTGGATGATTATCCACAATTATAGCGGATTAAGCCAGTGGAGAGTTCAGCTAAGTAACATGTTTCTTACCTTTCGTGCTACATTTTTGAGTAAAATGTGCAGAAAGCTTTTTCTCATCTTGCAGAAGGGATATAGCCTCAGCAGGGCTTTGTGGCAGCTGAACAAATAAAACTATTCTCATCTGAGAAAACATTTACATCTTCAGGTTTTTGATTAATTATAAATAAACAGATCTTGGAAACTTAAAAAAAAAAGACATTATTGGAATCATATCCCAGTCAATGGCAAATTTTTGAAGCGTTTGCATCATAAATGTATGCATTAAAAGATGCAGATAAAAAGGCATTGTCTACAAATTATCCTAGATGAGTGGGGTTTTTTTCAAGGAAAAGTTATTATGTATGAAAAAATTGGCAATAGTTGTTCAATATATGAAGCAGTATAATACTAGTGGTTGAAGGTAAAATCATCTTGTATAATGTAAAGTACTCCACAATTTTATAAAATATATATTGTTATAGAAAAGTATAAAAACCTAAGGAAATTTTAAATGTGATAAAATTGGGTAGTAACGTTTAAGGTGAATTTTATTTTCATCGTATTTTTTTCTAAGCTTTCTATGTTTAATGTGATACTTTTATAGAAAGAAAAAACAAATGTACCAAAAAAATTCAGAGATTGCATCATTTAAGAATCTGAATTAGTTGTATATTATTGACATTTATGATTGGATCATCAGCACATATCTGGGATTTATTTGACAATTTAATTAATTTAATACAAGAAGTATGGGATCATTTCAGAGCTCAGTGCAGAGTAGAGTGTAGAGAGAAAAAGGCATGCTTCCTACCCTCCTGAAGCCACACTCTCCATTCACATTTTCTGTTATGATTTCCATTCACTTTGGCATCATGTCGGTAGTAAAAACATTCAGGATCATAGAAGCACAAACATGTAAATGTCTACCATGTACCAGATGCCTACAAGCAGCTACCATATGGAGCTTGTAAACTAAATGAACTTTTTTCCTTCTTTTAAAGAGAAAATTTAAAGCTGCAACCCAGATTTATTAATAATGATTCTTATTCCATTTTAAAGAGAAGGTAAGAACTCACATGTGAACTGATGGAAGTTTTAAGAAGCTGTGATGGTCTTTAGATATTTCTGGGAAATTACCCACAGCTACACACTGAGGAGATTAAAACATCTCCCAGCACTAGGGAATAGACGTTTTAAAACTTTCTTATGGGGAGGGGATAATTTTAACTTTCAATAAAATGTTACAGGTTCAAGTGTAGAAAATTCAGTTTGCCCATTTCCCACTAATATTATCAAACTTTAACTATAGAACAGTTATCAAAGCCAGGAAATTAGCACACAAATAGCTTTTCCCCCTTGTTGAATAGCTTTTCATAAAGGGATTCCCAGTGTTTTCTATCCACAAGGGACTGTGTCTGGTGGAGAATGCTCAAAGAATAAGCCATTAATGCATTTCAGATTAGTCAACACCCAGAGCTTCTTTCAGTTCACAGACAATGATCTTCATCTTTGTGAGACAACCAAGCCTGCCCTGTCTATTGATCCCTCTAACCCTGCACCCTTTAATGTAATTCCACTCTCCAAAGTGAGAAATCTGCTCTTCTTTATTTACCTTCAATCTATTTACACATTTGCTCAAGACTAGATACAGGGAATGCAGGTTCAGAAGTGCTGATTCAAACCATTTAAAAAAACCTATCATCAGACATTGAGTCTTCTTACAGTTCTATTTTTAAAATATGCATATATTTGAAATTTCCATACATCTTAAATGTATAATTTGATCAATTTTGACTAATGAATAGATTTAATTCATGACTCTCTCAAGGTAATGGTTCATTTTCTTCAAACCAGAAATGTTTCCTAAGCAACTTTGTGGTGAATTCTCTCACCCTACCAGGATCAACTACGTTTTAGAATACATGACTATTAAAATCCTCAAAAAAGTTTGTCTATTGTTCCCTTTAGTTTAGTTGGTTCTGCTGTACCTGCTTGGGAGTTCTGCTTTTAGGTTGTGTCTTTCTTATAAATAGGTTCCTTTGTGTGTATGATATACCCCTTGTGTATGTGTCCTTGTTTTGAGGTCTATGTTGTCTAGTACAAATACAACTGTTTTAGGTTATTTTGTGCTTAAAATTAGCATGTAATGTACTTTCTGTCCTTTAATACAAATATTTATACTTGAAGAATGGCTCTTGAATACAGAATATGTAGGATCTTATTTATCTCTTCAGTTGGACAATCTGTGAATTTCATTAGAGTGTGCATTTACATTTAATTTGTTGCATTTGTTAATTTTATGCATTTGTTAATGCATTTATTTGCATTTGTTCATCAATATGCTGTTTTCTGTAAATTCCATTTCTCTCTCTGTTACTCTTTTTCTTACTGTATTCCTACTTCCCACTTTCCTCTGGATTATTTTCCTAGCTTTCTAATTTTAATTTGTCTAATTTTTTTCTGTTTAAAAATTATTTTATAACTTATATTTAGATAAATGTACTCTTTTTGTATGCATTTTGAAAAATGTGCAATGTCATTAAACCAGACATCACAATGAATATTTTCATCATTCTCTCCTCAGATCTTTTGTCACTTTTGTAATCAACTCTGTCTCATTTACAATCCCTCATAACTATGACCCAATCCTACAGCATCGCCTTTTCATAGAATGTCATATAAATGAAATGATATAGCATGAAGATTTTGAGGCTAGATTCTTTCCCACAGTGAAATGCTTTTTTGTACATATATGGTGGTGTGCTTATTGATAGTTTATATATTTTATGGCTAATAGTACATTGTGCTGATGTACAAGAGTTCAGCCAAGAAACATTTAAGTTACTTCCAATTCCTCGTGGCTATAAATAAATCTTCTACAAAGATTAATGAGAATGTTTATGTAAATACAGGTTTTCATTTTCCTAGGTAAGTACTTGTGCACGGGTTGTAAACTAGGTATACAATTAAATTTATAAATGATTGACAAAATGTTTTTCATAGAGACTGAACCATTTTAAACTCATGTCATCAAAGGCTGAGGTTTTTAGTTTTTCCACATTCTCATTAATATAGTGCTTGTCTCCTTTTCATTGTAACTATCTTAGTGTGTTTAAAGTAATAATTACATTGTGGTTACAATTTGCATTTCCTTCACAAATAATCATGTTTAGATATTTTTAAGCACTTTTGGGCTGTTTATTTTTGTTGAATTGTTCACTCAATATTTTACCCATTTTTAGAAAATGGTTTTGTCTTAAACTGAATGGGTTCATTATATATCCTGAATTCAAGAATTTTAATTGATATATTATCCATAATAATTCTCTGTCTAACTTTGACTTAGCTTTTTGTTTTCTCTATGATGACCTTCATAAGCTTAAGTTATTTTTTTTATTTTAATGAAATTCAATTTGCCCATTTTATTATTTTAATGCTTGTACTTTTGTTACATGACATGGAAATAGTTCCAAACTCAAGTCAGAAAGATTTATTCCAAGATTTTCTTTGAAGAAAATAGTATCTTCTTCTGATTCATTTAGGTCTATTATCCATTTTGTTAATTTTTCAGTATAGTGTGAGGCACTAATCTAAATCAGATGATGTAGACTTCAAACTGTGAAGCACCAGGTAGTATACATTAAGTCTTTGTAGGCTGTATTACCTGCCTCTGCTGTTCAACTGTGCTGATGTATCATGAATCAGTCACAGGAAACATGGGTTATGTCTATGTTCCAAAAAAACATTATTTGTAAAATGTCCTGGGGTTCGACATTCCTTGTGAGTATGCTGGCCTGTACTTTTACTATGTCTTCTGCTTGCAATTATCCAATGCTGAAAAAGTCTTTCCTGACTGAATTCTTTGACACTTTTATTAAAATTCTATTGATCACAAAGGGTCTTTCTTTTAGGACTTTCAACTGTGTCCTATCAATCTACTCGTCTTTATTACATGATTCATACCCTTTATAATTAGTGTCCCTTTGTAGTAAGTTTTGAAATAAAAAAAGTAAATCTTCCAAGTTATAAATATTTTCAAGATTTTTTGGGTATTTTGGATTCTTTGTATTTCCCTGTTGATTTTAGGATCAGTGGGAGATTTTGTAAAAGTTACTCTGCTGGGATTTGACAGAGCTTTTGAATCTTTAGATCAATTTGAGAGAATTGCTGTCTTAACCATATTGTTTCTTCCAATTGATAAAAATAGAATATGACTCAATTAATTTATATCTTCTTTTAATTCTTTTTTAGCAATGACTCATTGTATTCAGTGTACAAACATCATGCTTCTTTTGTTAAAACTGTCAAACACTGTAAGCTGTAAAATTTTTATTCTTGTTTTTTATTTCTAGCTTTTGAAGTTTTAAAGAAAATATTTGTCCAGTTACTAAAAACCTTTCTTAACCTGTATAGCAATTTTATCATGAATTGGTATTGGATTTTATCAAATATGATTTTGCTTCCTCTACTAAGGTAATTGTGTAATATTTAGCATATTATAGGGATTTGTTTTTGAAGTTGAACCAACTTGAAATCCTGAAAAAATTCAAGTTTTTATGTTACATATTCTTTTGTATATGTTTTTAGATTTGTAATATTCTTGGAGGAGTTTGATATCTGCATTCCTTTTTGGTACTTCAACTTCTATCTCAATTATATTGATTAATACTGTAATATACGTTATTTTCTTTCTTCTGCCTTCTTGTATTTAGTTTATTCTTTTCTTTCTAACATAAAAGGTAGACTTTCAGGTCCATTGTGTTTTGCTTATTTTTTCCTAATTGAAGCATTTCCTATGTATTTCCCCCTGAAAATTAATTGAATTATAATCTATAAATTTTGACTAATTGTTTGGTTATTTAGATTCAGTTCAAAATTCTTTCTAAAGTTTAAAAAAAAATTCTTCTCTGATTCATGTGTATTTTAGAAATGTTAATTTGTTATCAATACATGGAGATTTTCCAAGGATATTTCCCTCCCTCCTTTCCTTCCTTCCTTCCTTCCTTCCTTCCTTCCTTCCTTCCTTCCTTCCTTCCTTCCTTCTTTCTTTCTCTCTCTCTCTCTCTCTCTCTCTCTCTCTCTCTCTCTCTCTCTCTCTGTCTTTCTTTCTCCCTTTATTTGTCAGAAAACATACCTTAAAAGTCTTGAGTCATTTTGAATATGAAGCTTGTTTTGTGGACAGACTGTGTTCTATTTTGGTTTATGTTTCATGAACCCTCAAGAGAAATGTGTTTCCTGCTGTTTTTTAGTTAGAGTGTTCAGTAACTATCAATCAGGCACCTTGGTTGGTAGTGTTTTTCAAGACTATAATACCCTTGTTGATTTTCTGCATACCTCTCCTCTTAATTATTTATAGAAGATTTTTGAAATATCCAACTACAACTATAAATATGCTCATTTTTCTTGCCAGCATTTTTAGTTTTATTTATACATTTTAATATTATATTATTCATTTTCTAAATATTTAGGATGTGTTCTTTTTTTTGTTTTTGTCTTGTTTGTGTCCTTTTAGTTAATCCTATTTTCATAAAATGATCTTTTTCATCCCTACAAATTTATTGAATCCAGCATCAAGTGATACTATATATTGTCACATGACATACAAACTTCCAGGCTTTGTATTGCTATTGTTAATCATCTTAGTCTTACATATTTTTTTTTTCTTTAAAGCCTTTACTTTGAGACATGGTGGAAAGATCTTACAGTACACACAGAAAAATACAGACATGATCATCATTAAGTGAAGACAATCTAATCAGTAAACCTCAAATGCCTGTTAGCTAGTGCTGAAACTCAAGTTCTGAGAGCATGATATGCTGCGGGGTTGAAAGGAACAGTAATTAATACTCCTCTCCTTCTTTCTCACCCTCTCCTTCAACAGAATCTACACCAACCTCCTCATAATCTTTCTCTAGAGTAGTCATGAGTCATGTCCTCACGGGCCTCAGAAAACTCTCCTTCCTCCATCCCCTCACCCACGTGCCAGTGAACAAAGACATGGTTGGCATTCATCAGGTCAAATTTGTGAGCCAGGCAAGCCCAGGCCTCGGCAATGGCTGTGGTGTTACTCAACGTGCATACAGCACACTGACCTTGGTCAGGTCTCCACCAGGCACCACAATGGGAGGCTGGTAATTAATGCCAACCTTGAAGCCAGTGGGACACCAAACCACAAACTGGATGCTGCGCTTGGTCTTGATGGTGGCAATGGCAGCATTGACATCTTTGGGGACCACATCGCCACGATACAATAGGCAGTAAGTCATGTATATACCATGGTGGGGATCACATTTTACCATCTGGTTGGCTGGCTCAAAGCAAGCATTGGTGATCTCTGCTACAGAAAGCTGTTCATGGTAGGCTTTCTCAACAGAGATGCCAGGGGCATATGTGGCCAGAGGGAAGTGTATGCGGGGTTAGGGTACCAGGTTGTTCTGGAATTCTGTCGGGTCAACATTCAGAATTTCATCAAATCTGAGGGAAGCAGTGATAGAAGACACAATGTGGCTAATAAGGCGGTTAAGGTTAGTGTAGGTTGGGCACTCAATGTCAAGGTTTCTGAGACAGATGTCATAGATGACCTCATTGTCTACCATGAAGGCACAATCAGAGTGCTCCAGGGTAGTGTGGGTGGTGAGGATGGAGATGTAGGGCTCAACTACAGCTGTGGAAACCTGGGGGGGCTGGGTAAATGGAGAACTTCAGCTTGGACTTCTTGCTGTACCCAACTGAGAGCTGTTCCATCAGCAGGGAGGTGAACCCAGAACCAGTTCCCCCACCAAAGCTGTGGAAAACCAAGAAGCCTTGAAGAAGCATTTGTCAGCCAGTTTACGATTTCTGTCCAAGACAAGGTCAATGATCTCCATGCCAATGGTGTAGTGACCTCGGGCATAGTTATTGGCTTCATCTTCCTTGCCTGTGATGAGCTGCTCAGGGTGGAAAAGCTGATGGTAGGTCCCAGTGTGAACTTCAACAATGACCATGGGTCCCAGGTCTACAAACACTGCCCTGGGCACATGCTTGCCAGCGCCTGTCTTACTGAAGAAGGTGTTGAAGGAGTCATCTCTTCCCCCAATGGTCTTGTCACTTGGCATCTGGTTATCAGGCTGGATGGCATGTTCCAGGCAGTAGAGCTCCCAGCAGCTAAACTCTCCAATCCTCTATGAACTACTTTACATTTCTCAGCAGCCATTCAGGTGTACAGATATTCCCACACTAATCTTTTTACCCAAATGGTATGATTAATGGATAAAAGAATAATCCCAATAAAATTAAATGAAAATTCTATCATTCATTATTTTCAAGTTTTTGAGCATCAGTTCATGATGTCAAATGATGTATAAATTAATTTCAAACGTTTTTCATGAAGTACAATTTACTTCAGGTAGAATAAATATTTTAAAAAAAGACATAGTTGTTATGCTAATGAAATTCATGGCTCCAAGTTACTTTTATTATGGATGTAGCATATTGACCCAATTATAATTCCAGGAATTTAACAGAACTTTGGCACAGTAAAATGGACATGGTGTAATATATTCATCTTATTCTGTAGTTATAAGAATCTACCTCACCCTTATATGTACTTGAAATTCAATGTTGGAGCATGAGGTGATACAGTAATAACAGCCCTATGTCTTCGTATGATGAAAAATTTCAAAAGTAGGAATTCTGTCTGCAAACTAATAGCATCTGAAAAGAGGTTTAGCATCAGAAGTTGTTTACTGTCCTCTAATCAGACTCAGTTATTATCCAAACAATGCTTTCAAATGCTTCATCTTCTCCATTTTTTATATTAGGAAGTAGTTAATAAGTGTGGAAAGAATCTATAAGTGTTCTTCAATATTATCAGCTAAATTCAGTTCTAAGAGGACATGTACCTGATCACATGAGCCATCTGCATAGTCACCAAAACCTGATTTCAATGAGGCTAGTGAGTACAAAGCTTACAGTTCCTCCCTCACTTAGTAAAACTGGAGAGTGACCAGATGATGAAAATTTGTAAACCAGCTGTTCATTTATGTTCATGAATTTTATTTCAGCCTTTATGAGAATGCTCTGTTTATGAAATGAGGCTTGAAGAATTTAATCTGCCCAAAAGCTGAAGCTGGACACCCACTCCCTCCTACTCACAAAAATAGAAACAGTTGGTTATCTTTTATGGCCTTCTTTTCTCCATTCTAGCATAACCAATAACTTTGGTGATTTTTTTTTTTTCTGGAAAGAACAGTTAATAGTACAGACACAGTAGGGAACAAGGATCAGTCAGGCAAACCCATCTTCTCAGAGCTCTTAAGGGAAAGAGTTTTCAAGTATCTCTGGATACACCAAAGGTCAAAGTTTTTTGTGTGCTAACAGTTTTGCTCTAACTTCTCTTATTAAAATATTTCTGTTCAATTTCTGTCCTGGTTTTGATCATAGCAAAATTGACTAGCTATTCTGTGCTTGTACTATTCAATCTGATATTTTGAAAAACACATGAATGCTGTTACAACATTTAAACGTAGAACTATTAAAATGTACTGAAATTGTATCTGAGGGTAATTCTAAATATGGTTTCTATGGAAAAAGTCCTTATTCTTTGATCATTTGTGATTTTACATATTCTAAAAAAAACTAGGCAAAATATTTTTTCTATACTGCATATCTTTGAGTTTTCTATTCCTTTTTTAACAAGTAGTATGACATATTTCAATATGAGTATTCATCTTCGTGTCTCAGATAGGATCTAGTCATTCCTGAATTTCTCTATTTTGGACACTTAGAGTGCATCTTCTATATTATTTGTCCTCTGATGTTTCACCAGGAAGTGGTATTTTCTTCAGTTTTTCTGTTGAGGACATTTTAAATTTACCCCCACTTTATGACTTAGCCTGCCCTCCCTTGCCTTTCCTTTCCCTTCTCTCCTTTTTTTCTTTCTTCCTTCCTTCCCTCCCTCTATCTTTCCTTCATGCTTTAAGGGAAAGAATGAAAGCCATTCTGAGTTACCTTCATAGGCATCAAAATTCTGAAATTTATCCTCTCTACTTTTCAAATGTTACCACGTATTTAATATGGTAGCTACTGTATGCATATGTGTGTATGTGTCTCTGCATAATATTTTATTGTGTGTTTTGAAAATTTATGAAATGATCTGACACAGAATATTGCATTAGTATCTTATAATTTGACAAAGAAATATATTTTGTGATTTATTTAACATGTGTACTGTAGTTCAAATTTTTCTTCATTTTAGATGTTCTCTAGCTAGCTTTCTAGCATATTAGATGCTATCTATGAACTATGGTTCATAGAAGCATGTTTCTGGGTTATCAATATCATTATTATATTATCTTTCCTAAAAACAATTCATCTGGGAATAAACCTTTGGTTAAGATCAAGGTGTGACTTTGTCAATCACTTTTCCTATATTTTATGAAAGAATTATAATTGATGGTGAAAAAAACATGTTTTATTGAGCTTTTGGTTTCATTTATTTTCAATAACTTTGAGAAAAGAGCAAATCAAACTGATAGCTATTAGATCACTGAAGGTAATGATTGATGACAAACCACTGGATCATTTTTGGTATGTAACTGAAAAGAAATTTAAATAATTAAATGTCACTGCAGTGACAACTCTCATGCTCATCTATTTATTTTTACGAATACACACCCAGAGCCTATATGATGCTGAATTTTGAGTTATCTAACTAACCTCATTCAGAGGCACAGAAACATAATTTAAATAAATCTTGACACTGTTCATTAATATATGTAGATATAGTTAAATAATATTTCATTTTGATGTTTAAGAATTATAAAAACAATGCATTTCTGTAGTTTGGTCATGTTTTAATACTAGTCATTACAATAATTCAGTGAAGAATATTGCTTCACTTAGAGATTTTTAAAAATTTCATTTCACACAACTTTGCAATATTTATAAAAGAGTGATTAAAAAATAATTTAGAGCACAAAATAGATTAGGAAAAAATTCTGCAGGAGAACTGCAGTAGAATCACATTAACAGAAGAAAGGCACACCATACAATTTCTGATGTTTAGGGAAATGCTGACACATTACAGCAGACAGGAAATCACTACAGTATTTAAATTCTTTTGGAAAGATTTCAAAGTACAATGTAACAGTATTTTTTAAAATGTTAGATTATGCCATAAGTTTCACCATTTGTGACTCTCTCAACTTTTGAAGAAATAATATTTGTCAACTGAAAAACACCCAAGTTTAGTAATATATTTTCAAAACCCTTTTAATATAAAACAAAAAGTCAATGAAAACCTGAAAGTAGCACTCGGTATATTTATAACAAATCCTATTGTATTCAAGTTTTTATTTCACAATTCGTTTTTCTGCATATCATAAAATATTGCTTTTTTATATTTCAAAGTTCCACCTTGATTCTTGTTTGTTTCCAATCTCAATAATTTTATTTTCATGATTTTTTCATTTTGGCATTAATGTCATGCTACTTTATTTTTAGTCTTAATATCTAATAGGTCAAGTTTTTCTTTCTTATCCTTCAGATTTTTTGACATTACTTTAATCATCTGTGAAAATATTCTAAAAACAAAGTTATGCTTGGAAATAGGATTCTTAAATTGTTAAATTGTTAAATTTCTTACATTTTTGACTGTACTTTAATACATTTTAGGAAACATTTAACGCTAATGCTTATAGTTTCTCCCTCAGCACATAAAATTTACCTCTCCATTTAATTAACTTACATTTATATTCTTAAATAATTTTTTATATTTTTCTCCATAGTGTTCTTTAACCTCATGTGTTAGATTTATTCTTCAAAATCTTAGTTGTAGGTTGCTACTGTGAAGATTTAAAAAATTCATATTGCCTTCTTTTTTTATTGATCAGCAGAATGTTGATTTTTCTTTACTTAAAGAGATTTAGCAATCTTAATCTTGGTTACTTCGAATTCATTTAATTCTATAGATTACATTGTTTTTTGCTAGAAAATTGAATTTTTCCCATGTTTTGGACATTTTTTCCCTTTTTCATTATTTGGATCAGACCAATAATTCATTAATTCTCAATCTGGCAGATAAGTTTGACTAGAACACAACCATAGTTATTCATTTCCAAATTACCTAGGGATGGATTGCGTTAATTAAAATGGAACCCCTTTCAAATACCTAAAATCTGAGAATTTTGAGGAGACATGCAGAAGCAGAGTAGAAGGGTCGCTCTTCTGTTTACAACTCCACATTCTAAAGCAAAGTTTATTGTTATCCCTATTTCCACCCCTGAGTTTATTTTCATCCAGACATACAGAAGTTTCCTCCATGTGCTTTGTCCACATTCCTTGATTAGAATGTGGATGCCAGAAATGACTTGGCAAGCTTCAGAGGAATACAGCAGCCACTCTGGATCCAGTGCAATGTTAGTAAAGAAACCAATTGCAGTTATATAAAGCAGAAACAAAGTGTTAAGTCCTATTTTCTAAGAAACCATTTATAATAGCAACAAATTATTTTAAAAGTTGGAAATAAATATCAAAGGTAAAATATCTCTATACAATAAGCTACAATGTAGAGTTGATAGAAAATGAGACAAAAGTAAATGGAAGATTTCATGGCTGCTTGGATTAAAAAATTCAAAAGAGATGCTAATTATCTCCATATACATCTCAATTTAAATAAAGTATCAATGAGTGCCAAATAGTTTTAGAAAAATTGACTAATTCTGATACTTGTATACAAAAACCAAAAGAACAAGAATACTTAAAACCCTGTTGAAAAGAACAAAAAGTAGAAATTTATTTTACATAGTATTTAAGACTTCTAGTTATGTCCTCCTAGACTTTCCCCTTATAATCAGAGTTAACACAACCAATACACTTTGAAAGTGTCTAAAATGCTCTAGGGATCCTTAGCTTGACTGATGTTCCAGGCACCACAAAGAGAGTTACAGAAGTTTCTAATCTATCTCCAACAGAAACAGACCAGCAATGTTCCAAGAAAGCCTGTTGCTGGAGACAATGGATGAGGAAAAGGATGCCTAACAGCAGACATCTTTTTATACATAGGACCTGCATTCAGTTCAGCACCGATGACAAATTGTCTTCTCCCCAAGTTTCAATTGGGACCCAGTGGAAAACTGATCCATCATCTCCTACTCCTCTTCACCACAATCCTCCTTCCCCTGAGGAAGCAGAAGGCAGTGTTGGAGTGCCACAGAGTGGTGTCAGCATGCGTGGTGTCAGGAGCTGACCTTTCTATCCCTATGTTAAGAGGAGGTGAACAATTTCTTTCCTGGGATAGTGCTGGAGGAGCCCATCAGGGAACTCTCTTCCACTCCCTGGAGTAGGTTGCATGGTGCTCTAATCATCCCACAAGGACAGTTTCAACACAGCTCAGTGTCAAATTGAACTTCCACCTCCAATCAGCAGTAACAAGAATTAACTGAGGTACTACAAAAAAGGTGGTACTTACCACAATTAGGCTTCCTTATTCCCTTTGTACCCACTGTCATGCTAGCCAGCCTCAGATGATTACCAAGCTTGGCCCCCACCTAGCAGCAAGGTTGATCACAGTGGTTCAAGTCAGGGCTATAGATCACTTTAATTCCTCTTTTAATCCTGAGCCTGGTGTCACTGGGTGCAGGGGCAAGCAGAAACTCCATGCTCAACAGCAATGAGACTGAAAGAAGAAATACAAAACACTGAGAACTGTCACTTGTATCCCCTCCTCTAACTATTGATGTCAGCATGTCCTAGAAGGAAGCTGGGGCCAGAACCTGACCAGATAGAATGAGTTGGAACCAGGTGTGCAAGTCAACACTCAACTTTCAGCCCTCCCTGACCTCAGCCAGGCCCATGGAAAGCTGAGTCACCACCTATAAAATACATCAATGAAGGAGCTGCCTGATATTTCTGGTTTTCCCCCTCCTCCTGAGAACCATTAAGGCCCAGTAAGGAGTTAATCTTTTGGTGTCAGAATATAACAACAAATCAGTGTGAGTCAAACCTCTGTTTCTAATTTCCCTGGTGGCACTGGAACCTAACAAGGAACAGATCTTACAACTGTACTTTGTAGCAGAGGTGGTAAGTCTATGTCCCATATTCAAGTTGATGTTAGTGGGACCCAAAGAGAAGATAAAATACATACACCTGGTCATTTTGCAATACCTCAGTAGGGGACTGCAGGATAAAAATTATATTTACTAAGATACAGAATCTCATGTTATTCAAAATATTCAACATATATGTGAAAATCACTTATCATATCAAAAACTAGAAACATCAAAACATAAATGAGAAAAGATAACTAGCAGATGACAGCATGAAGGTAAATTCATTGCTGGAATTATCTGAGGATTCCAAAGCAGTCAATGAGTGTTTGAAAAGTACTTAGGAATTTTCTTAAAATAGATAAATCATTGAAAAATCTCAATTTGGGTCTTAAGCTAAGACCCAATAGAAATTCAAACTAAAAATAAAGCACTATATTATTCTAAATGCCTTATAATGTGCTTTTTATTAAAAACATTAAAATAAGCACTTTATAAACTCCAAGAAAGCACTCATTGGGTGTTCTCAATAGTAGATGATAGGTGAAAGTAGATATAATCAATACACTTATGACTGATAAATAGAATTTCTGTGATATAAAAATTAAAAAAGAAAATAAACATACTTACAATATATAAAAAAGACTGAACATTCATATCAAATATGACATTAAAAGGAAAAAAGGTGAGAGAATGAAAATGAAATGGTATTTAGAGAAATAGTGGTTGAAAATGATCAAATTTATCATAAACCATGCACATTCAGACTCAAGATATTGAGTGGAACCTAAATAAGAGAATTGCATAGAAATCCACACCATGCCACATACTGATTAAAACTGTGAAAGTTAAAAACCAAGAAAAAAAAAAGCTCAAGAGCAGTCAGAAAGCAATGTTATATTACTTAGAGCATGAATTCAAATGACAGAAATTTCTATTCTGAAACAGAGGAGGCAAAAAGACAGTGGTAAAATCATTTTCAAGTAATGAAAGGATAAAAGTGTTAAATGTGAATTTCATACCTGACAAAAATATCTTTCTGAAATAAAGAGGAAATAAATACACACACAAAGGAAAGTCAGACAATTTCTTAAATCTACATTTAAAGAAAGACTCCAGAAAAACTTCCTAATATAAATGAGATAAAACAAAATAGTTTGGAACATTAGAATGAATAAAAATTGGAATAAGTATAATGATGCCTTTATTCTCAATGGAATATATATCGTATTTGGTGGTTTAAGCAAAAATTAAAATACTATTTCACATGAAGTCAATATAAAATGAGGAGATACAGCAATTAAATGTTAAAAATTAAGCAGATAAAAGGATATACATTCACTCAAAATAGTAAAGCATTGATTTATGTAGCTTTGTAAATACATATTTATTTTTGCATCATTGAAAATTCACATGCAGTTGTTAAAAATAAGGAAAGTGCAATGAGCCATTCATGTACTCAGTTTCCTCCGAAGGTAATATCTTGGTATATAGCACGATATCACCACCAGGATATGTATATTTGTAGAGTGACAATAAATAATAATGGAGATACCAGAAATTTATAAAGGAGTGAAGATTTCATCAGCATAGGTTGCCACCTGTACTTTTTTCAGTTTAATATCTAATTCATTCATTTATGGAAAATTTTCTCAGGGTTCATCAACTGGATGCTAGAGAGATTTGCTTTTAAGTTTTTTAATTCCTTCCCAAATTTTAAAGGTTGTTTTATAGAAAATTAGGGAAAGATCAATCAAGAACTATTTTAGATATCTGCAACTAGAAATTTATTCTTGTATTTAGTTCAAAATGAGAAAAAGTCAATATAAAGAAGAATCATTGAATTACCTAGGACATTTCTGATGTTTTCAATATAATAGGAAATTAAATGCACTTTATATATTACTTTATTAATTTTGAGAGACATGAAAGCATTTTAAAAACCTCTAAGATAATGAATAGATAGCCATGATTTTTACTTCCCCAATGAATATAACATCTTTATCTCTCTTTTGAGTAAACAATTCAGAGTTAATTACAAAGTTGTCCATCCTTAAATGCTATCATTATTATTATCTTTTTTATTAAGTATGGCAAACTGCTCAGCCTAGTTCATAATAAGGAGTTGAATTATTATTGGAGCCATAGAGAATTGAACAGTTGGAAGTCATAAGCTAAATGGCTGTGGGGAAAAATAATGTCACATTGCTTAACTAGCTCATGTTACAAAGTGGTTTATTTAGCTCCGTTTTGTACATAGATAAATACCACACAAATTTGTTTAATTTTCTACAAGTCAAATTGCTAAAGAGAAATGTTTAAAATGCTTTAGCAGTAGCATAGCTAAAATGGATGGCACAAAATGGGATTCCAGAAAACAAACAGAACAGATTGTATTAATGGGGAAATGTATCCACAGATCAGGGCTGGCAAATGGCACTAAGGCTTGATAGGATTCTGAAAGATTGTCTGATGGTATAAGAACATAGAGAAGGTCATGGCAGTTTTTAAAAGTAGAATGTCTATAGTGGTTTTGAACTTTTCATTTTTAGAAAATGTTAGGGTTTCAAGCAGTTAAGAAATAATGCTGAGATGCTTTGTACCATTTATCCACTTTCTTTCAGAGGTAGCATATTGCAAGAATATATTACAATATCACAATCAGGATGATGCTTTGGATGCAGTGAACACAGAACATTTTCATCACCTCAGAGCCCTCAGGTTGCCTAGTTGTACTACCTGCTTCATTTTCCTCGCCCCATTTTTCACCCTGTTAATGTTCTGTATAGTTTTGACATTTCAAGAATGTTCTACAAATGGAATCATTCAGCATATGACATTTCATATCTTCTGGACAGCCAAGATCTCTGAAAAACAAACCCACAGTCTCATCTTCAGAGTAGAAGAATTACAATGGAAATAGAATTTCCAACTCCTCAGGGTATGTGCTCTTAAAAGAGAGCACAGAAATGGAATTTTGAAAAATTATAATACAGACATTTAGACAGATCCTCATAAAGATGGAGATGATGACCCTCTAAATTCTCCTGGGTCTTCTTTGTCAGTAGAAGAATCCACTCTGTTCCTATGAAGGTTAAGCCTGTTTTGCTTGGGAGACTGCACTGGCTCCACTGAGGTACATGTTATTCAAGACAATGATGATTTGCTTTAGAATCCTCTTCCATTATCTTCCCTTCTAGACCTATAACTAGGCTCAGGTCCCACAGATGGTCTAAGAGATGAGTCTTAAAGTGTGACTCATTAAGAGATCTACTACACTGAAAAAAAAACTGAAAAGTTTTCCCAATTTATATAAGCAGATGTCTAGGGAATAGGTGTGTGGATGAATATTAAGGGTGTAGGATAATTTTGGAAAGAATAAGAAGTTGTACCAGGACATATTTATGGTTATGTGACTATTAAACTGAAATTCTGGATTTAATGTTACATTTGAGAGGTTAGAAATGGCTCTATTCTTTTCCTTGGTTGACTGAAACAGAACAAAAGGTGTCCAACACTAAATGACAGACTGTCTTGATATAATATAGAGTATGATATTCAAAGGCTTAGGGAGATTGAAATGTTAGAGTGGATGTGTCACATGATACCTGGTCACCCAGGCTGGGAGGGTCCAGAGAACATACTTTTGATCATGACTGTAAGAGCAAGGATGTGAGGAGGTCTCAACTCTCTGATGGTGCTCTGTGATTGCTTTTTTCTGTGGGTCAGAAATTTCAGCATACACTGCTGCTATTCACTGAACTGGGACCAAATATTTATATGTATAGGAATAATTGGATCCTGGGGTGGCAATCAGCAAGAGTTGTCAGCAAAAATAAAGAGGGTGTGGTTATTGTAATGAGTTTCAGAATACAAGTAAGAATCAGAAAAATCTGACTTGCAAAAACCCATGATGTTGGCTAGTTGATCATGGTGTCCCTATGAGTGACATGGTTGGGGAGTGCCCTATTAAGTTTAGCTTGAATTTTCAAAACAGGAAGTTTGAACCCTTCATAAATCTACAAATTTATTTTTAAAATTAAAATTAGTAGTTTATAGGCTCACAGTCCTGTGAATGAAGGAAGGCTGAATCCTTTTAGGATAGATGCCACTAATTTCACAAATTTTCTACTGTTCATCTTTCTTCCAAATTTTTCTAAAGAGATCTATTATCTTTTACCAGGGTAATAGTGAATTCAGGTAAAGGAAATAAAAAGACTGTTTAGAGATTATGGGAGCTGGCTCTGATTCTGTCTGACAATAATTCCAAGAGACCCAAAACCTTACTGCAGTCCTCCAGTCCAAGTCAGGGTTTATGGAGGTAGTTTTAGGTCAGATCCAACTCATAGTTGGACCAGCAGGTGCCTGAAATCACCAGTATTTATTTACTTGGTTCCAGAGTGCACAACTGAAATACAAACTCAGCAATTGGCAGAATATATGTCCTGGTTCCCTGACCTGTAAAGTAACTGATATTATGGCGGAAAAACCAAGTGGAACTCACCTAGGAAAGTGGTCCAAAGCAATCTGAAATGCCATACTTTAGATATCCTAACTCAGAAATCTTTGCCAAACCTAAGGCCACACAGTTTTCCCCTCCTATTTTTCTGTAAGAATTTTATAGTTTCAGTTCTTAATTTTAGGTGTTTGGTCCAAAATGGACCAAATATTTATAGGTATGAATATGTAATAACTTTTAATTTCAATGGTTTAAAAATTAATTTCAAAATCTCCAATGATCATAAACCTGTAGAAATTTCTTTAATTGATTATTCAGTTTAAAATCTTGCTAAACATATGGTGATCTTTGTAATGAATATAATGCTAACAAGCATTAGAATTTTAATTCTGAAAATACACTTGGAAATTAGCTGAAAAGGAATCAGTTTATAAACAGATAATATCAATATTCAACAAGTCCATAAGCAAATTCATTTGAATGAAGAGATATCATTTCAGCTTTCTTATTATTTGGAGAGCAAATTCTTCCTTACTCTTCTCCTAAAAAAAAAAAATCCATCTTTCCACAATGTCAAACTAGTTATGTGGGGGCATTTATGTGTTTGTAAACTCCTGCTTTCTAAAAGTGTCACCAAACCCATAAGGTGAAATTCAAATCAAATAAGAATAATGCTTTCATGTACTATGATACTTTAATCCTTAAACCCATGAAAGAGAGTTGTGCGTAGAAGAGTTACTCAGCAATTGTTTAGTAAATGGCAGTGTTTTATAAGGAGAATTCTGATTAAAATTTGCCCAGCTATTAAGCTGAAAAATCAACTATTAAGTCAGAAAAGTAGAGATAAATGGATTTGGTTTTTAGTCACATAAATTCTGCCACTATAATATACCATACTATAGCTCAGCAAAAGTAAAGAAGTCTCATTTTCTCCTCATCCTCTGATACTCTGTGACCCACAATATCAAAGAGAATTAAATGAATAAAATGGGGATAAATAATACTAATTCAGCAAGGGTCAAAATGTGCAATATTAGTTTAAATAATTGACGATGGACATAAAATAGCACAGTAGACACCTGAGTCATGGATACTTTTGATCAGTACTGACAAGAAATTCCATGACTTCCATGTATTTTTGCACTTGTGAAAGATTAAAAACATCCCTTCCATGGCACAGCAAGAGCAGGAGTCCAAGGTGGCTGGATGTACTTCAGTGAGCTCCCTGATTAGAAAAAGAAACAAACTATGAGACTATGCCAGAGCACCTTGTTTTAAAGTTTGAGTAAACAGTGGTGAGAATTTTGCAGGATAGAGGAAGGAAACTAAAGACTTTTAAAAATAAAATTGATCAATACTTAATATGTAATTTGTTTGACTAGGTACATAAGAAGAGTTTGAGAATAAGGCCCAGATATATTGTGATATTATCCCAGCCTAGAATGGCATGAGAGAAAATTAAGTCACATGAAAATAAAAGCTAATTATTAAGGTTTTGGGAAATATCAAGTTAAGGATATTTTGAGAGGCATGCTGGAGATTGAACCTAGGTCCCTACGCATGCTCTATCACTGAGCTCCATTCCCAGTTCAAGTTAAGGGTTTCTTAATCCCTCTACGTTTTACTTATTTGATCATGATTGGCTATAGAAAACTAGATATAAATCTTAAGTGCAAGTACAGTTATTCAAATAATCCTTTTCAGTATCATCATAATTATGGAGACTTTAGCTGCATAAGCAACTCAGAAAATTCCATAAGAATGGCAACCACCACATTTCCTTTTAGCCCAGCACTCTCCCTTTGTTCCTGCCTCCCTTGTTTCCCTTACCTGAGTTTTCCTAGAAACATTTTTGACAAATGTCCTAAAGAAAAGCATCTCATCTCCTCCTGAGGGGAGCTCATCATCATTTATGAAGGAAAGACTTGTGACATTCTAATCTGAGTCATCAGATTCATTTAAGTCAGATGACCAAAATTCCAATTTACTTTATTATGAACTTTCATGATCACAACTTTTACCCTGTCTTCACTAGGAATGGTTCTAACCTTGAAAAGTAATTCTGAAAAACTCACTTCTTTTAGCTTTGCTCCTCCTCTTTATTTTCTTACTCCTGATCCTTCGGTTTGTAATTACAGGTGTTTCCTTTTGTTGACCAACTATACGATTCCAATTGCAACTTTATTTTCATTCTTATGAAGCTTTGAGACAATGGTGCAATAATCCAGGTATTTTCTTTTTGACATTCTAAACATGCACAACCCAGTTGGATATGTGTGTTTGTTGGCTTTTTTAGTTTTACACCTGGAATTCTGAGCACAAGACAGAAAACCATACGGCTTAAGAGAAAGACATTTTCAGATTTATGGCATTTGATCTTACTGGGGTCTTCATTTTGAGTTGCAAAATTACTTGCATAAAAAACTCCTTTTATACCTTGCAGAAGTTAATGCAAATCTTCACTTTCTTCTCAAATCTAAAAGCACTCTTATTTTTTATCATATAGTAAATTAATGAGAAAAGAAAACAATAAAGGAGACTCACCATTCAATCTACTCAAATTAAGTATAAATTGATATATGCCCAATAGTATAGCAATAGACAGACAGACAATTGAACTTAATCCAAAGTTCACAGTATAGAAACAAATACATAAAAATTTAAGTTCAAAATGTATGCGGCACTTCATTGCAGTGGGAACATGTATATTATACACTCCATGTTGTATGAACAATTGACCAGCTACATGTTTCCATGCCATAGTCTAACCTACACCCTAATAACTCCCCTTGAGTTTAGATGTTTCAAAATACTACATTATGTATATTTCTTGAAAAAGTAATGCCTGTGTTGTACCTCCAGGCCGCTAAATATTGCAGTTTTTCTACCTTGAATTCTCTCTCCTGATTGCATTGCAAGCTATGTCTCACCTTTCATCTTTCTGCAACTACATTTATAATTTTTTTTATAAACATGCTCTGTCCATGTTTGAAAGTCCTTAAGTTGCAATATACTATTTAATCATATTTAATCTCAAATACCATTTTCACTGCATGATTAGAGTTAAGCAATGTATTAAGTTTGATTTGGAAATCTTTCATCCTAAAAATATTTATTGAATGTCTACTATAAGTGTAGAGGATGCTGTGAGTTATGAGAGACACAGTGATGATAAATAAGACCTAGTTTCTGCCCTGGAGTGGTTCTATAGCCAAGTGGTTGAGACAGTTTGACCTACAGAAAAAAAATTTACTATGAAAAAAGGATCTGGATGCACTTAGCCTTAAAAACAGATCCATTAGAGATGATTTAATAACAGAGTGTGATCATATTAAGGTTAGGAAAGAAAAGACATTAAACAGCTCTCAATCTTTCTGAAGACCTAAAAGGATATTAAGCACCATATGAAGAATATGTTTCTATAAATAGTTATTTAAAAATAGGTTAACATAGAGTCCACAATTATTTCTGGAGCTGTTTCAAAATAAGGATGAGTCAACTTGTGTATAATTATATTTCTTACCAGGGATTGTGTGGAAATATTCTTTTCCTCTACACATTATTGTATGCATATTTTGTCATTTTAATTTTATTAGTGCTTGACAGTAAATCCAAAGAGATATTTATTTGACTTAATCTTGTTATTTATAACATAAACTTGAAAGTGAATGATAATACATATTGTAAGGCTCTATTGTATAAAATATGTATGGAATTATAAAGCAGATCTTATACATTTATAAGTATTCAAATATTACTGTTCAGTTATTATACTAAAAATAACTGGAGAAAGTCATTTCTATTCTAGAGGATTATATGAATACTATCTGTGATGCAAAGTCACACTTCAACAAACTAGATGAATTCAGACCTTTAGAAGTTGTGACATTTGCATATAAATTTAAACTCTGCCTCTGAGCTGTAAGAATAAATTAATAATCCAATTTAAATATTTGAAAGATATGCCTTATAAGAAATATGGTATTGAAAGATATAAAATAGTAGCAGTGTAGTAAGAAAGATGTTCTTTCTAATAACAATTAATTTTACTTTCAGAAAAATAAGGCATGTAGAGTCTACTCAAATTTATATTATATATCTACAATATATATCTCTAATAAGGAAACTAACTACCCTAAGGTAGAAGCATTACTTTCATGATAATTAAGTTAATCTGTGGAGTTAGTGATAGAGAAGGAAAATTATCTTACTTTAAAGAGAAAAGAGAAACTCCAAAGATAATTCAAATTAAAAATATACTATCAATGATGTCTCCTTAGGTACAAAATTTTTTAAATGCACATTCTGTAGCATAATCTAAATTTGGCAGAGATTTATGAATCAGTAAGTTAAGAGTATCTTATTATCTTGAATTAAATTTTTCTCAAAATAAACCTGGCTATATGTAAGAAAATAGCATAATTTTCGTTGGTTATATTCAAAGTTATATCAAGAACTATGTTGACCACACATATTGCAAGCACTCATGTAGCGATGCTGTGGTAAATCAATTCCTATATCAATAAATTTGCCCACACTGAAATCTGGTTCACTCAGTTAATGAACCAGTAAGGAACCTCAATTGTATTATTATACTGAAATAAAATTATAATCATGTTAGTTCAGTGGGAATTGACTTGCATTAAACTGACAAATCCTCATCTAAATCCATAACACCTAAGCAAAAACAGAAAAAAAGAAAAATGTATATAAAATGTTTACATAAAATACTTAAAATACTAGAATATTATTTTAAATACTCCTACATTCTTTGCCTTCATATTCCTTTATATATCTTCTCTCATGTTTAACTATCCAGCACTGTGCAACAAAGCTTTTTGTGTTTTGTACTTGGAGATTTTGAGGAGACTTGCGTATGTGGAGTTAGTGCTCATTATTTGGCTATAGTGTTTGTTTCACAGAGTGATATAAACCTGCATATTGAGTTCAGAGGTGTGGGATATCTGTACCCACTATGCCACAAAGAACACAAAAGTATGGAGGAATTTTTTTAATCTTAGAAACTGCTAATCACTTCAAGTCACTTCCATTGGTGAATGAGTGAAGTCCAAGTGAAAGTATGCCCTTACTATGTATGTTCATCTTTCTCATTAGCATATAAACACTATCAATCAACAGTCATGTTGGAACTATAGCAGTGTCAATTTCAACCACAAATTAGTTACAAACACAGGAGCTTGGCATAAATCAATTGAAAGCACTCCGTGAGATTCATCTGACTAAATTGAATAATGAAAAGTGGTTTTGTTGTTCATAAATTGTGTTATGCATTCTTTATACAAGTAAAATTTATAATAAACTTAAATACCTGTATAAATATATTTAATTATGTAAAATATATACTTTTTTCAGTGGTCATTATGGTTTAGATGTGAGTTGTCCCCCAAAAGCTCATGTGTGAGACAATGCAAGGTTTAGAGGAGAAAAGATTGGGTCATAGCCTTAACCTAATGAGCTATTTAATCCCTGATGGGATTAACTGACTGGTAACTAGAGACAGGTATGGTGTGCTTGAGGCAATGGTTCATTGGGAACATGGCTATGGGGTATATATTTTGTATCTGGAGAGTGGGTTCTCTCTCTCTGCTTTCTGATCACCATGTGAATTGTTTCCCTCTGCCACACTCTTCCACCATGATGTTTTGCCTCACCTTGAGCCCCAAGGAATGGAGCTGAACTTCTGTGGTCTAAGACCTCTGAAACTATGAGACCTTAAATATACTCTTTCTTCTCTACAATCATTCTGGTTGGGTCTTTCAGTCACAGCTGCAAAAAATCTGACTAAACACCTGTTGTTTGACATTTGCTGGTATTTCATGTGAAATACATAAACAGTTTTAGCAGTTGTATCTGTTTATCTAATCCAGACTATATACCCAATATTCAAACTTCTCTCTAAAAAATATCTTTCTCAAATAGAAAGTCAGAAAAATATAATCTGATATTTAATATAATGCTTATTATAAATGCCATTAAAAAATCTTTCCACAATGTATATGAGGATGCTTATGCATGAACAGTCCAGAAGATATCTGTAATGCTGCTTTGGTTAATCTCATGGCACTGAGACATCTTTTAAAAATCTCCCTGTTAAAATTAAAACACCCAAAAGAACACAAGAAAAAGTATCTATTAAAGAAGATATTGTTCAAGGATGTGCCAAATCTCCTGAAAAATTGTCACTAATCGCAGAAGAATGGGCCACTCAAAGAAGAAAGAGATAATTGGGAGCCAAGTCACTCATAAATGTTTGAAAAAAAAGAAGAAAAAAAAGCGTCATTAGTGTCTACCCATGTCCACATCTAATCTGGTATCACAGGATTAAGCCTGGCAATGAAACATAAAGCACTGCATTTATCAACCACAGGGTTCCTTCTGAAGACATACTAATGATCTATCTTATTTGCTATGTTTACTCAGAAAATTGTAGATTTTTTAAAAGAAAAAAGAGATCAAAAAATACTATATTAAATATGGCATGTAAGGTAAGATCAAGGCCACAAGACATCTGGAAACTTTCCAGGCACAAGTTTTGGCAAAAACAGTAATGTGATTTATTTAACAACATTGTAAATGAACATCACTCTAGATATCCAAATGACAGAATGGAAGAAAATGTGATAAATAGTTTTCATCCAAAGACATATAGAAGAAATATTTATAACACGAATGTTTTCACACATAAAAATGAAAGAAAACAAATGAAACACAGGTTCATCGAAGAGAGTCTTTAAATCTGAAATAAAACAAATTTTGAAAAGTCACAAAATTAAACTGAGAAAAATAAAAGTAAAATTTTTAATTAGAAAACTTTGTGGAAATTCATGATCAAATCAAAGACTATTTTAAAAGAAATAATAAAAATGACTGAAGCTAAAAAGAATGAAGAGGAAAAAATAGAACATATAGAAATGAGCCCAATTAGTTAGGCTTACAAAATTTTAGTTTTACAACTTTAATGCTCTTTTTAGATTCTGAGATTTTTGGTAACAAATTTCTATGAAAACTAATAATTCCTAAATCTGTCACAAAATGCTATAAAAATTGAACACACCCCCTCCAAAAAAATAGAAGTTGTAAAATTGTCTCTTAGAAAAATACTGGCCAGATGGTTACATGAGCTAGAAAAGAATTACAGTTCCATATAATGAGATCATTTCCATTACAATAACTTTCAATTGATTTGCTTGGATTTTCTGGAAACAAGATAGAAATATTTTCAATTCACTTTATAAGATCAGCATAATTCTGATGGAATTATTAAAAAGTACCATAAAACCATGGTGTCCCTTGATCATTGTATGTCCACACCCTGTAATGAAGAATTATATATTTCTAATTAAATTACTAAGATAACCAAAGTTACAATTAGACAAGCGCAGTCATTCGGTATTAATCTATTAATCAATTTTCAACAAGGAAAACTTGTTATTACTATATAAAAATATAGGAAAGTCATTAAAATTTAAGATACCTTTATTATTAGAAAATAAGTAATTATGAAACAACAGATTTTTTTCATCCATAGAAAACTGTGTTGTCAATAGAAAAAAAAAATCTTGTAAAAGTGCTGAAGCATTGCAGGTTTTACCAGAAAAACTTTAAGAAAACAAGATTATTCATTATTTGCCTGTATGAGTCAATATTTTTCTTGTATTTTAGCCATTGAAATAGGGTCTGAACAAAGATTTAGATATTTCCATAAAAATTAAATAAGCATCATCATTTTTTGCCATTATACATTCTTTGTAATTAAAAATTCAAGAAAATCTACTGAAATACATTAGAACTAAAAGGAGATTTAATTAAGTTGCAAAATGACATAATAAAACTTGAAAAGTTATGTTCTTTATAATATTTAGAATAACAGTGTGCAGAATTACAAATTTTTTTCATAGTGACTTACAAGTGTCCCAAAAATGGAGAACAACTGTTTAAAATGTGGGACCTCTCTTAAAATATTATAGAATGCACCAGAAAATATGAGTAAATATTAAACAGAAAGAGAAACTGCCCTCATCTTTCAGGAAAAATGGATATTAAGAATGGGAGAATTCTTGCCAAATCAATCTTCAAGTAGAACACACTTTCAGTCTGAATTCAGTGGAATTTTTAAATGATTAAGTAATTTTAAAATTTATAGGGCTGGGGATATAGCTCAGTTGGTAGAGAGCTTGACTTGCAAGCAAAAGGCCCTGAGTTCAATCCCCAGCACCGCAAAAAAAAAAAAAAAAAAAAAAAATTTATGTAGTAGCATGTGCACCATCATTACATATATACATATATACATTGCACCATCATTACATATATACATTACATATATATTGCACCATCATTGCATATATATCATGAGGAGAGTAGAAGAAAAGCTCTGGACCTAACAAGATTTGTATCTGTTTACTGTCACCCAATGTGTTCACCGATTTTCCAGCTTCTCCAGCCACATCCTGCATGACTGTCAAATGATCCAGTTATTTTCAGTGTGTTTTAGGAGTTTGCCAAATAACACATAGGTGTCCGGATGTCATGTAGGACCTTTATTCCATATTGTGGCTTCAGGCTTCTCCATCAACCTTCAGGTAGTCTGATCACTGCCATTGTAGCTGCCTAACTGTGTGTGTATAAGTATTCCTTCATTATCCAAGATACAACTAAGAAGGTCTGCCACTGAGCTGATGTATTGAGTTGAAAGAATTGAGAGTACTACAAGGGATCCCTGACATGAAAAAAATGATCTGTAAATAGCTTATTTTTCCACTGCTACCAGAATAGTGTAATGGAGTCCTTGTTAACAAGTGTTTTCCTTTAACCCTGCCTCCCTGCTGCTGCCTTGCTGCTAGTACTTCTCTTTCACTCAGTTTAAAATCTTCACCATCAGTTCCTCTCTGCCTTATCATTTTCAGACATAGCATAAACTTCCTACCTATTTTGCTTACTGGAATTAATCTAAATTCCAAAATAGTCTCTTTACAGAGATGACTTCTCTTATTTCATTTAAAGATAATTGTTTACATACATTGCTGGTGGGACTGCAAATTGGTACGACCATTTTGGAAAGCAGTATGGAGATTCCTCAGAAAATTTGGAATGGAACCATTTGACCCAGTTACCCCATTCCTTGGTTTATACCCAAAGAACTTAAAATCAGTGTAACATAGCCACATCAATGTTTATAGCGGCTCAACTCACAATACCTGAACTACGGAACCAACCTAGTTGCCCTTCAACAGGTAAGTGGATAAAGAAAATGTGGTATATTTATATACAATGGAATATTACTCAGCTTTAAAGAAGAATGAAATTCTGGCATTTGCTGGTAAATGGATGGGGTTAGAGAATATCATGCTAAGTGAAATAAGCCAAATCCAAAAAAATCAAAGTCCAAATGTTTTCTTTGTTTTGCAGAAGCTAGTTCAAAATAAGGGGTAGGGGCCACTAGGGAAGAATAGAGTTATTTTAGATTAGGTAGAGGGAATATAGGGAGGAGAAGGGATATGGGGGAAGGAATAATAGTAGAGTGAAACAGACATTATTTCCTCATGTACATCTATGACCACATGACCAATGTGATTCTACAATTTGTATAATCAGAAAAATGAGAAATTACACTCCATTTATGTATGATCTATCAAAATGTATAAATGCTTTCTACTATCATGTACAACTAATTAGCATAAACTTTAAAAACCTAAAAATATAAAGTAAAAAATAAAAAAAATTAATTGTTTATATTATGTACATAGCTTACTTTCTCAAACTACTCCTCCAAACTAGAAGTATTTTAGATCCTATAGTATTTTATAATCCTATAGTATTGATACTATATATTGATACTAGAAGTATTATAAAAATCATGAATTCTACTGTTTCCCCTTAAAATGAATAAAAATGCTACAGAATGATATATCCAAAATGAATTAAAAAGTGAATGTGTAAAAATATGAACATCCTAAAATAAAATACAGATGAAATTTAAATTTAAATTGTTTAACAAGATAAAGGACTTTCTAACTTAACTTCAAAAATAAATCTACAAATTCTTAATAGATTTAAGAATTTAAAGCATCATACCTTTAAGAAAAAGAAGCAAAAGGGAATGAAACAATGAAAATTTGAAAAAAGAACAAACAGAGGAAAAGGGGATAGAAGGAAGGAAGATAATATAAAGAAAATTAAAGAAAGAATAGTAATTATGATAAAAGTTTTTAAAAGAAAAACTCAAAGGAAACATTGGAAAAGATGTAAAAAGAATAAGGACTAGTCTTGTAGTGCATATAAAGAGCTGTATATATAAAGAATTCTCAGAATTTAAGAAAAGCATTTATGATAAGAGGCAAAGTATCTCACAAAAGAATTTTTCATTCAAACATGAATACTCTACAAAAATATATTTATTTATTTTGTTAGATTGATAATATTTAAAAAAGAATGATAAATACAAGTATAGATTTATTTTACTTTCTTTGAGAGGGAGTACAGACTCAAATATTCTAGAAGGAAATATAAATTGTATATTCTTTATGAAGAGAAATTTATTAAAAGACCAAGATGTGCTGCCTTTGATAAAAAGCATCCTATAGAAATAATTTAAACTATGCATTTTATCACAAAAAATTCCCACTCATTGTTTAAAAGATTCAAATACAACATGACCTATAGACCTTGTACTAGATTAATAAGTAGATATATAGTGTCATATTCTGAATTATGAATAATTTGAAGTATTTGATTAATATAGATATAATTCTAATATATTTTAGGTATAAACTAGCAGTAACAACATATACATCTATCTACATAAATATACCTAAATGAAAATAACTTAAAATAATTTAAATGAATTTTAATTTCAAAAATAGTTTTTATTACAGAAATTTTATAATCAATTATGACCACCATCATTGGGCTACACAGTGCTGCCTACACATAAAGGGAGATATGCTATAAATGAGGTGTACATGAAAAAATAAATTACAAACATAATCCTAACAATTGTTTATAAATGGAATAACAGAGGTTTTCTCTGTAGAGATTATTTTGATTTGAGTAAGGTCAGCAGTGTGTGCAGCATAAGGATGGTGGTCATCTTGATTTACAAAATCAGAGTTGTCTAAGGAACCCTTGTTTGACATAAGATTCCTTATGTCTCAGGATAGAAGCTCAGAGTATTTCATTCACTTGTATTTTAGTAGCTGACAATGGCATTGTTTTAGTCAACTTTTTCACTGCTGTGACTAAAAGACCTGCCAAAAACAATTTTAGAGGAGGAAAAGTTTATTTGAGGGCTCTCAGTTTCAGAGGTCCCAATCCATAGAAGGTCAGTTCCATTCCTCAGGGCTACAGATGAAGCAAAATATCAAGATGGAAGAGTGCGGTGGAGGGAAGCGGCTTGCATGATGATCAGCAAACAGAAAAAGAGACTCCACTAGCCAGATACAAAATATAAACCCCAAGAAATGCCCTCAATGACCCACTCTCTTCAGCTACATCCTACCACCTTCAGTTACCACTCTGTCAGTCACATCAGGAGATTAATTCATTGATTGGGTTAAGGCTCTCATAACCCAATTATTTCTCCTCTAAACCTTCTTGCATTGTCTCACACATGAGCTTTTGGGTGACACCTTACATTCAAATGATAACAGACATTTTAACTGTCATCTAACCAACAAAACTCAGAACCTGCTTAAATTTACAATAGTATATATACAAATATCATAGTTTTCCACGAGCACACTCCAAGACAAGGACACAAGAATCAGTAATTTTGGGGGGAGATAAAGTAAGGTAACCAACGAAGTACTGTTAGCAAGGCACTTGAGCTAGAGGCAATTGAAGCTTATTCCCTCTGGGTAATTAATCTCTGGGAGCTAGTGTAGCCATGTTCCTCAGAGTATTCCAATTTAATTGAATGGTATTTGGGTGTTCATAAACCACCACCAATCAGTCTTTTAAGCTGTCGTCCATTAATGGAGTCATTAATGCCATAGGAACTTGAACTAACATGGCGTGATGGTCTTATTTATCCAACAGAAAATAATATACAAATACCACATATTTTTAAAAGACTTCCTATCCCAAGTCTACTATAACATGGTCTCCATACATCACAAGGACAAAACAAAAACAAAAACAAACTACCTACAGTCCTATCAAGAAAATAAGATGTAAAGAAACTTAATTTTAGCCATACATGTTATAAACATTCAATGTTTCTGTTTTAATTAATAAATCCATATATGTTTTCAATAACAACCCCTAATGCAGTTTTATTTATTTTCAATTAATTATTTTATCACTATTTGAAAATATTTGCAAGGTGGTCATTCATGTATTTGATATGTACACATTTAGGGAGGAGATAGGTAATAGGCAGATAGGTTCATATATGCACATGTTAATATATACATTGTAGACAGCTAGATAATCTTGACTCTGCAATATTTAGAATTGTGATATTTCTACAGAAAGGAGAAAAACTGTACAATTAACATCCTTTACACAGATGATATAAATTGTTATACTATCTGGTTAACATTCATACATAATAAAACTCACCAAAAGTGATTTGTTCAATATTTTAACAAAATTCAAACTTTCTCTCAGAGTAGCCAATCTGGAATAACAAGAACTTTAGAGTCTGCTGCCTCTATGAAAGGACATCAATAAACAACCAAGTGTTCAATATCATATACAATCACAAACATCCAACTATCAATAAGAAAAAATGTTATTATGATAGCTATCAAATCAATCAGCCTGTTAACCAAATCTTCTCACAGTCATCAAGAAGGAAGTCTGTCTATATGAAAATGATGTAAAACAGGTATGAAGTATTAGGCTTCAAATGATTGTTTTTAATAAACTTATTTTTAGAAGTTTCAGTTTTAGAATAATTAATAAAATAACAAATAGATTTCTCATATACACTTCACATAGTTTCCCTTATAAATGTTGGACTTAAGTATGATACACTTATTGTGTTTAATGTACCAATATTCATCCATCATTATTAACTAAGGTCCCCAATTGTTTTGTTAACTACTTAGTTAAAGTATAATTGACACTCAAAAAAGCCGTAGTCATTTAATGTATACAGATTGATTCATTTGAAGGTAATTACACCCATGAAACTATCAAACCTATCAGAGCCACAAACTTATCTATGACACTATTAGTGTCATAAAATTATCCATCTCTTCCAAAAAAGTTTCTGTTTGCCCTCTTTGGATGTGTGTAGGTACATCTTTGGGTTCACCATATTTTGGAGTTCTTCAGTTTTCCTGGATCTAGATATTCAATTTTCTCCATAGAATTGAGATCTTTTTAGCCAATATTTCTAAATGTGTTTTTTACCCTTTTGTTTTTTCTTTGACTTCTTCCATGGTGCTTATATTGATTCACTTGATGGTGACCTAGAAATGTCATAGACTTTCTTCATTCTTTTCCTTCTCCACCTCCTCTTCATGGCTGGATCTTTAGGTTCCCCTTGACAGAGAGTTTCTTGCTATTTCTTCATTTTCATGATATTGACACTTTAAAAGACAAATAGGTGCTTTTTAGAGTGCATGTCTGTTTTGAAATTTGTTTTTATCCTAAGATTGGTGTTATAATGATGAGATAATGTTATAATTTAGATACTAGGTGTCCACCAAAAGCTCACACGTGAGATATACAAGAAAGTTTAGAGGTGAAAAGATTGGGTTATGATAGTTTTAACCTAATCAATACATTAATCACCTAATAGGGATTAATGGGGTATTAACTTTAGGCAGGGAGTGTGTTGTTGGAAAAGTTGGGTCATTGTGAGTGTATGTCTTTGGGGTATATTTTTTGTGAATTGAGCTTAGCCTCTTCTCTGCTTCCTGGTGCCCATGTCCTGAACCACTTTCCTCCACCACACTCTTTTGCCATGATGTTCTGCCATACCTTGGGCCAGAGCAATGGAACTGGTTGGTTGTCTTTGGACAAAAACCTCTGAAACCATAATCCCCATAATAAACTTTTACTCCTTTAATTGCTTTTGGTCACAGCAACAAAAAAGTTGACTAAAACAGATATTGAGTGGATGATTACAGAGATAAGAAGTCATACTTATCACTTTGAGCATAGATATTATCACACTGATGTATAATTATTGATGTTGGTCTTGGTCGTGTGTCTAAAGTGGTGTTTGTCAGTTTGTCAGATTTTTGTACTGTAAAATCACTCCTTTTCTCCATCTTTTCTACTATATGTGTTGGACTCATCTGGTATATTTCTTATCTTCAAGAAATCTTTACATATATAAAAATATTCATATAGTAAAAACATATAAGTGTATTATCTCCAAAGTAGTTCTTGTATACCTAGAGCATCTTATATATTAATGATTTTGGAAAGACTTATCAACTTAATAATACTGAGTCATTTGGTCCATAGATATTGTATTTTAGATGTTTAGTTTCTTTTGGAAACATTTTGGAGTTTGTAGTATACAGGCCTTGGATCTTTCTTTGTCAGATTTACCCCTAAGTATATCCTATTTGCTGAGACAATTACAAGTGATAATTTTTAATTCCAATTTTCTATTGTTCATTTTTATTGTACAGAAATACAATTGATTTTTCTATATTGATGTATGATGATCACTACTAAGGATGACTCCCATTGATATCTAGTGAGCTGAGACCAAGAATGTTGTCACATAAAGTATTACCTGGATCAAACTGTCAATAAAACTGAGATTGAGGAAAAAAAAAATAAATCTTTGCTCCTTTTATCACACAGTGATGGTATTTGAAACTGAGCTCTAAGTGTGAGGCATGTTTACATTACCAGAATATCATTTATTTTAGTTCTTTTCAGCTGCCAGAAAACTAAATGTACCTGTATATACAAACCTATGTATATACACACATCTAAAATATGTTACTATATGTAACATATTATAATAAGTCTAAGTTTACCCTGACATCTTCAATTCCTATTCATATCCACATAGATTATTCTGGAGTCCTCCTCTTATTACAAATTCCACTTCAACAGTGAGAAATGAAGTTCCACCATCTGTCATCCATTCATGTTACTGTTTATTATAATGAACATATATAGAATTAACAGAATTGTTAATGCATATTCCTGTGAGAAACAACTTTATCAACTAGAGTACAGTACATACAGTTCTTTTCACCTGTAGTCTTAAACTCGTTTCCAATGGTTTATAGGTCAGTTATCTTCCCACTATCCATATCCTTCAGTGCACTTGTTTCTTGCTATTTATTTTTTATACAGTTTTACATATAGTCTGCTTTTTCCCAAGGTTCCTCAGATATATAAAATTTGCAAATACAATGTTAATACTTTGGACAATACAGACATATAGGTTTAAAATAAATACATAATGTCTTATATCCATAAGCATAGTATTATACAGAATAATTTTAGTGTCCTAAAAATCCCATTTTCCTTTATGGATTTATCCTCCAATCCCTGAAATCCTAGCAGTCATTGATCTTTTCACAGTCTTTATAATTTTCCATTTTCCAGAATGTCATATAGCTGAAATCATATAAATAAACCTTTCCATATGAATCTCTTCCATGTAGCAATACACTTTTAAGATGCCTCCATGTCATCTCAGCTTGATTGCTCATTTACTTTTAACACTGCTTAGTGATAAAATACGGAGTATTGCATGTACCATATTTCTTTCCCATTCAGATATTGAAAGACATTTTGATTCCCTCTAAGTTTAGACATTTATGAATAAAGTTATGACAAGTATTTTTGTGCACAATTTGTTTACAAAAACATAGCTTTTTCAAGATTGCATTGACTTTTTTATTCTTTGCATTTCCACAGTTTTAGAATATTTGCCCCACCACACACACATACACACACACATACACACATTCACACACCATGCAGTCCCACTCATATTCCTTCAAGAATTTTGCTTGGGAATTATACTGGCAGTATAATCATTTTGGAAGAACTCTATAATATTGTGTCTTCCAAACTATTGTCATACTATATCCATCCCATAGTTGTCATAGTAAATTTTAGTTTGGCTCTAATGCACTGTATCAGCCAGTGTTTTATCACTATAATAGATTGCTGAGGCAGGCTACTTATGAAGAAAAGAGGTTTATTTAGTTCATAGCTTTGGAAGTTCAATTTCATGGCATTTGCAGTGACTCAGTTATGGTGAATCCTCAAAGCTGAGTCACATCATGGAAAATTGAGTGGTGGGGAACACATGTGGGAGCAAGTAATTACATTTCCACACTGGAAGCCAGAGAGCTGGGTTGGGACAGAATCAGGCATTTCCTTTAAAGAACATTGTGGAGGATACCAGGAAAAGTACCTTTTGAGGGTATGTCCCCAGTTAACCTAAAGACCTCCTACTGAACTTCACCTCCCCATTATAGAATTAGTTTGTAGCCTTGCTGTAGTACTGGCTGGAGTTTGATAACCTCTAGATGAGACGAGGAAAGCTTTGTTAATAGGTTTAACAGGCAGGATCCAAACAACAAAGCCAGAAGAAACATCAAAAGGTGTCCTGCCAAAGGTAGTAAACAAGACATCCAGTTCCACAATCTTGACCATGATACCCATGATTCTGACAATTTCTGTTGAATTTGAAAGGTGCAGTCTGGTAATTTCTTTGCTGGATTCATAACAATCCAGATTGGTTTTCATAAAAGTAGCATTCTTCCTCCTGGAAGAGACATAATCCCTCTCTCTTAGCAATTAACACATATGTCCCCTTTTGTTTTAGAGAGTGACTACTGCTAATGAATTTATCTGATTTTGAAGGGCAAATTATGCTTTTCACTATTTCCTCTAGGCTATCAGAGGTAAACAAACTCTGAAAATAGGAGAGGGATGTGGTTAGCACTCCACCTCCATCCCCGTGCCAACTAGAGCAGTCATTTCTGATCCTAATAGGAGAGGAATTAGCTGTATAGCCCATTTGATTGTACTGTTTGTTATTAAAGTTATTATTAGAGATTGATTGTTAGAGGCTGTATCTCATATTTGTGGTTAGCACCAGTGTACATGTTCCCATCCAGTTGGATGATAGACATAAGTGAGAATTTGTTCCACACAAAATGAAGATTTCTGCTTTCTCCATACAGAAACTAAGTTTTATAGAAAAGATATGAGTTATAGGTTTGTTTGGGAGAAGTCTTTTAAAACTGAAATAAATTTTATTTACTGACGATAAATTATGAATCTTATTTTTGTCATGCTTTGAATTTGCATTTTAAAAAAGTCATCCTTTTTAGCATGTTAATTACCTTATTGCTTCCTTAAAATAGCAAAATCAGTTGTGACTTCCTCTTTCACATTCATGATAGAGTAGTATATGTTTTTTAAATGTTTTCTTCTTAAGAAATTTAGCTCCAGGTCTATCAATTTGACCAATTCTCTTAAAAGGCAAACTTCTCACTTATTGATATTTTTGTGTTTAACATTTGTTCTTATGCAAATATTTTTTATATTAATTATTTATTTTCTTTACCTAATTTACTTTAATTTTTAGGTTTGATATGTTATTCTCTTACCTTCTTAAAATAGATGTTTAGATTATTGATTTTTTTTAATGTTGTCGTAATTCCTCTTCAAATACATATGTGCTCTGATTGCTACTTTTGTGGTTCTATAAGTTTTCATATGTTTGAATTACCATTTAATTGCAAATATATTTTATCTTATATTTTAATTTATTATTTTGAACCATGGTTTATTCAGAATTCTCTTATTTTATGTTTAGAGCTTGGCATTCTTTGCACTTATATAAATTTTAGATATTAACTTAATTAATCGAATTGATACCTGCCATCTTACTACATCACCTCCATGTCTTCCAGTAACATCTATTGGCTTACACCTACCTAAATTCTCAGAAAATAGCCTTTCCCTGCCTTGGTAAACATCTCTGGAGATAGCTACAAAAGATTAGTTCAGTTATGAAATATTCTTTCCTTCTTTAACATATGCTGAAGTTCAGACACCTTTAAACTATGATTTTCATAATTTATCCAGCTGTCCTTACTTGTATGAGTGACAGTATACCTGCCATTGACTTACCACAGTCTACCATATGTGAAAACTTAATCAATGTTTCTATTCTACTCATGTTAATTTGGAAGTAAAGTTTGTCTTCTAATTTTATAAGACTTGAAACACTTGTATTCATTTATCTTCTGCTGTGATATATTCTTTGTACTAGTCTAACCATATTTATTCCATTCAATACTATTTTAATTATATTTTTCACTGCTATGACCAAAAGACTTGACAAAACAATTTTAGAAGAGGAAAGTTTATTTGTTGCTCAGGGTTTCAGAGGTCTCAGTCTTTAAATGACCAACACTATTGCTTCAGGTCAGAGATGAAGCAGAATATCATGGTGGAATAATGTGGCAGAGGAAAGTAGCTGAGAATATGCCACTAGGAAGCAGAGAGAACTCTGCTTAACAAATACAAAACATATACCCCAAAGGCACACCCCCAGGAACTCACCTCCTCCAACCACACCCTACCTGCCTACAGTTGTCACACAGTTAATCCTATTAGGGATTAATGCACTGATTGAATTAAGGTTCTCATAGCCCAATTATTTCACCTGTAAACTTTCTTGCATTGTCCCACACTTGAGCTTTTGGGGGACACCTCATGTCTAAACCATAACAATTATCATAGATTACATTTATCAGTTTGTAAACAGTTCGTAGTCAGGATATTAAATAGATTTGCAGAAGATGCTTATTTCTTTTTCTACAAATTTTTTTAAGTTGCTAAATCTGTATCTTTGAAATAAAACATTTTAAAGCCTATCACATCATCATAGGTGCAAACCTGTAGGCTTTGTCAACTTTTTATTTGTTAGGGCATATTGCTGATTAAAGAATGTTCCTCACTCTTTTCACTGTTTTGCCTTAAAGGGTTTTGCATTAGCCAAAGGCAATAACCTGCCATGGGTCATCACGCAAAAACTTTTAAAATCTGTCTTTAAATATGTGGATTTGGAGACTTGCAGAGTTTGCATGAAGTTAGTCCAGGCAGAAACCTAAGTTCTCATGCCTTTACATCTTCCCACTTTACATCCTTCTTCTTTGCACATCTCAAAGTCTCTGTTTTGACCAATCATACTTTTCTAGGTCATGCAATGTGCTCTTATGAAACCCCTCTTTCAAATTGTTTATCTTCTGTCAATTAAAGAGGTTTCCTCCCTGTTTTTTTCTTTTTTTTAAAGTATTTACCACTATAAGGTGTGATTTACAACAATTGTGAAGGGTATGAGAACGTGGAATTTTACTCTGCCTAAAAGCTAATAAGATAGTCTGCCATACATAAGTTCCATGGAGACACAAAATTCTTGAGTCAGAGACAACCAATTTATTATGCACAGGAAACACAGTGCTTGGAGCATAGGTATGTGAGTGAAATCAACTTTCTCTTTGTTACCTAATCCTTCAAGTTTGCTCAGCAAAAACACAATCTTGGGGAGTGATCTAGATAAAGATCGGGACACTGAACAAGAATGCAAAGGGATATTCAAGGATCATGGCAGATTGTACCTCCCAGTGGTGTCTTTCTGGTACCATAAGATAGAGAAATGAAAAACAGAGAGAACTGTATTTTGGAAAGTAAAAGTTTGCTTTTCTCCTGCACTTGAAAGGAGAGAGATTGGACATTAAAAGAGAACCCCACAATGTAAAAGTAGATTAAGTAGTTTGTCTATGATTGCAAAACTGTAAGTAGCCAGATAGGAACTAAATCTAGACAATTATTAACCTTTATTCTCCACAGTCTCCAAATATAAGTCTATAGGGCAAAATAAAACATAGTTAAAAAGAAAGCATATTAAATCATTTCTCTTAGACTTGATTTTTACTTCAGTATTATTTCCACTTTTCATATCCTCTAAAGGTCCTAACAACTTTTGACCTAGCAACTGAAAGCTTATACAGAACTTTGAACCAGGCGTGGAAGGATGTGGTAAATGTCTTGGAATATGAAGCAAGTGATTTGACGTTTGTTCCAGAGTATCTTCTTAAGCTTTAATGTCTAATTCTTTGCTACGGAAACATTTTTACTGTATCAGTAAATAGAGCTATTTGGAGCAATGCTGCTACTATTCTTGACCCTGTCAAGAACTTCTTTAAGCCATACCCTTTTTACTTCTATGAAATAAAAACGAATTAATTCAACCCCTGAATATAGTGTGAATTAGCAGCTGACCTCTCCCTTGGTATAGGGAAAAATGGCTCTGTTCATACCTACCCTGTTCACATTCTTCTGCTGTGAAAATTTCACATTCCTTCTTTCAAAAATCCATGAATATTATTGATTAAAATTCCATTTCATCTGGAAATACAAATGTGCAACTCAAAATTTCATATAAAATTTTGAATTCTTTTTTTAATTTGGAGGAGATAGAAATTTTCTGGTTGCTTAGAGAGAAACTGAACTTATACATTATTTAAACTGAATAGTTTGATAGGATAGTGGGTGAACTTTTGTAAAAAAGCATTAAAGTGTTAGAGTAAGAAATTTTCTTCAATAAAAGACTTTAGTAAATTGAAATTGTGGAAGAGGAGTAGGTTCATGGAAATGGTTATAAGGTGTATCATTGAGAGACATGCAGCTACTGTAAATTTCCTTCAATTATTCACTCCTATAAAACTAGGAAAATTGGGACAACCAGATGTCAATGGGAATCCGTACTTCTACAATCACTCTTATTGTAGCCATGAGGCAACTCTGTCCTGGAGTCTAGAGTTATTAATAGCCTTAATAGAGTAAGCCAAGAAATTCTCACTGGGATTTGTTTTACTCAAGATTTCTTGAGGAAATAAGGTACTTTAAAATATTTCACTGAATACATTTCAAAACAGTTTTCCTAATGCCTACTTGATGTGCTGCCATTACCACAGGCATGGCACAGTTAGGGTACATTTGCTATGGACATGCTTCAGATATGTTAGTGATCTGATATTATTAAGATAGAAAGCCTGTCCATCCAAAAGTTTAAGTAGTGCTAAGGATCTTTCAAGTATTCTATTTAAGATTAACACAATGGAAAAAACACAACAACAACAACTTTTTGTTTTCTCTTGGAATCTAATATAAAATAAAATATTTTTAAAAATTTAACTTTTGTGAATTTAGGAAATAAAGCCCCCATCAAAGACATGAAGTGAATCCTATTAAATAGTGATTGATTTTTATCTGAGTCCAGGAGGAAATTTGAACTCATGAAAATTATTTTGAATGTTTCAAAAATACTAATTCTTTAAAATGAGGGTCATTGCTTTATAAGTTCCATTAAACTAATTATTAATTGGGTCAATAAAAGAAATATTGAATGCAAATTAGAGGATGTTCAAAATAAAGGACTAAAGCAAAGGTGTAACTTAAATAGAAATAAGTCCAATATCGACTTTTCAGTAAGGATGTCCAGCAAGGGCAGAGCTGAATGAGGTAGAATAAAGAATGGGGAATAACAATCACCATATTCTTACTTGGAGAGCAGGTGAGGTCATGGGTTTATTCAAGAAAGGGAACCTAATATTTTAGAGAAGGAAAGAAAAACAAAGAAACAAACAAAAAAAACTTGCTCCTAGAGCAAAAGACACAGAACACCATCTGTCCTGTCCATACTGTTCTTCACCAATTCATTGGTTTTGCTCAAATGTAAATCAGAATCAATAAAAGGATTAACAAATGAAGCTTACTGTTTCTTCCCAGAGGGTGATACTTTCTATGAGCCAGTGACCAATGTGAACTTTTCACTTCTCCAATTTCCAAGGGAAATTGTCATTGGACAGTTATCCAATTATAACTGTTCATATGATGAATTATTACAGTGTTCATATGTTTTATTTTCAACTACTGTATAGAGTAGATAAATGGTAAAATTTACAAAATGTGAAGATCTTCAACTGTATATGGTGAAGTTTTTTTTAAATTAATAGACTTTTTATTTATTTATTTATTTTGGAGCAGTATTTGATTTACAGAAGTCTTTTTATCATCATACATTTGTGCTGTTTCTCAAAGATGAATGCAATAACCAGATGAGGCTTAGGATTTAATTATCTTTAGAGATGGTTGAAAGGTATTATATATAAACTGTGCTTTTCAGGAACTTCTGAAAGTTTATAAGCCTCAATGGAGAGACTATGGTAGAGACTAGTATTTGCTTTCCCGCATCCATTTATCACTTTCTTCTTAACAACAGAACTTCTATCCTGTTGGGAGTGGCATTGTGCTTAGATTTTTAAAATTGTATTTGCTCAGCTTACTTGTGGATAACTGTCCAATGACATGTAAGTGATAGTTATTGGTTGAAATGTATACCCAAATCTTAAACCTGTGCTTATACTTGGAAAGTTGTCACCTTGACCTTCCTCTGTACTCTGTAGTCCTAACACAAAAGGGACAATTATTTCTGATGCTCCATTAACCATTAATTGATTATTAGGCAACCTTAACAGTGGAAGTCCATATGAAGGATGCTAAGGAGAGAGACGGTCATTTGATAAATGTCAAATTCAGGCTGCCTATTTTCAAACTTCATGATGTGTCATAGAAAATTACCCTTAACATTTATCTATTATCAACTACATAGAACTTACGTGCCTAATAATGATGAATTTTAATAAATGTGTACAACCATGTAAACACCATATAAAAAATCAAGGTATAGAAGATAAAACACTTGAAAACTCCTCATGGCCTACTCTAATTAATACTCCTTGCTCATTGTTCTGATATTGAATGCCACAAGATTGGGTTTGCCATTCAGTGGATTTCATATAAATGGAATCATGAAGTAGAAACTTTTGTGTCTAGCTTTCTCTACCACCAAAGCTTTTGAAAACAGATCTAATATTGTGTGTACCAATGTTTGTTTGTTTTTTTATTTGTTTGCTCATGGTAATTATAATACACTACAAGAATATATCACATTTGGATTATATTCTCTTCCTAGCCAACATTTAGGTTGTGTCCAGTGTTTGGCTGTTGTTGCTGCTATGAATAAAAATACTATGAATATTTTTGTTTATAAGTATTTTTGTTTTTATATGATTTAATTCATGTTAGATATCAAGGAGGAGAACTCTTAGAAAGTATATTATTTAGTTGTATGGTTAATCTTTATCAGTAGTAGGAACTCTCAAACACTTCTACAAATTGATTATCTCATTTTGTAGACCCATCAATAATGCATGAGAGAGTCATTTGGCACCACATCTTTTTTTTTTTCTTTTAATATTTTTAGTTGTAAATGGACATGATACCTTTATTTAATTTAATTTATTTTTATGTGGTGCCGAGGATCAAACCCAGTGCCTCACATGTGCTAGGCAAGTGCTCTACCATTGAGCCACAACCCCAGACCTGGCACCACAATCTTATGAAATTTTCATCTCTCATAATTCCAAATTTTAGCCAATTCAGTAGCTTTGTAGTGGTAGATCCTTGTGGTTTTCATTTCTAATAAGTCATTAGTTTAAGTACTTTTTCATGTTTCTATTGAAAATTTCTATAGAAAATGTCTTGTGAATTATCCCTCAGGTTTATGTCCATTTGTAAGAGATTGTTTATTTCTTATAATTAAGTTGTAACAGTTCTTTGCATATTTTGGGACAAATTCTTTGTTCAAGTTTCCCCATCTGTATTTTAAATCACTGTGTATTTGTGTATACAGGTATGTGTGGAATATACACTCTGAATATACCACTTGTTTTTCTTTTTCTCAATGGCTGCTTTTCAATTAAGAATTAAAATTTTAAATCATGTTGAAATAAAATTTATCATTTTATACTGTTTGTGCTTTAAGTAATACCTGAATTCACTAAAATTTTATTTTACATGTTGTCATCCAAAATTCTTATAATTTTGACTCTCCTATCTTTAAGACTATAATGCACCTTGAATTAGATTGTTTTATAGGAAGAAGTTTCCAATGTTCCTGTTTTGTATATTCTTATCTAATAGTTCCAGGATTATTTTTTTACAAAATTGAGTTTCTTATAGACAATTGTTTCCAGGTAATTTATAAAATTCCTTCTGGAACTCTGCCTTTATTGGTTGTGTTTTGATCATTTTTATTTAATGCAATTATTACTGTATTAATATTTAATCCTGCCACTTTGTTTTTTGTCTTCTGTTTGTTATTTTTGTATTTTCTATTCCCTCTCTTATCTTTTGCTTTGGGAAACTACACATAAATTTTGAGCAGATATGTTGTAGTCTCCTCTTTTTATTTTAGAAAGATTTCTTATTCTTTGGAACATTTTATAGTTTAAAGAAGAGTGAAATTATGAAGCTAATTAGGAAGATGTATATTATTACACTGAGAATAGGTCATACATTGGATATGGTTGTAACAATGAAAACAGTAAAAGAAGTGTGTGAAATCAAGATTATGTTAAAAGCAGAAATGACAAGATTTATTCATAATTAAAAAAATGAAAAGATGAAGCATAGATAAACCTAAATGATTCTTTACAGGATCCTAACTTGAGCAACAGAGTAGACTAGATTTGGTATTTAAAGAAAAAGAAGAGTGAAAATAATTGTTTTAGGTAGAAAAATATGTGTTAAAATTTGGAAATATTTGGTTGAAATGCCTAAGATATTAAGTAGAAATAAAATGAAACATTTGTATCAGTAAAAAAAAAAAAGAAAAAAGAAAAAGAAACCAAGCAATTATATGTATCTATATGTATTAATTAAAGTCATAAAAATGCTTGAGAAAACCATATAATACACTGCAGTGAGAAATGAAGAGAACTGGTATTAAAACATAGAAAACTTTCAATAATAAAAGATTATTGAAACAACATCTGGAAAAAATACTGAAAAGAATGATCAGAAGGTAAAAAAAATGATAAAATATAGTGACAGACAATAAATATAAGTATGTTCAAGAGAAAAAAATTGATTTGTTTTACCAATTGCTGCCAAATATGATAGAAAATATGTTACTATATATGTCAAAGAAGTAATTCAGTTTCAGTCCAAACAGGACAAGGCTATGCAGAATTTTTGTTTGACCAATATTTAGAAATGTTATTTTATTCAAATACTTGGTTTTTAACAATAATAAATACAAAAGTCATAAAAGAAATCAGAAAGCACAGTCCATTGAAAGAAAAAATGCAAGTTGCAGGAAATGTCTCAGAATGACTAAAGAATTTATTAGTTACAATTTCAAAACAACTGTCTTCAATATGATCAAAGAGTTAAAGGAAAGCATGAATAAAGAACTGAAAGAAATCAGCAAGATGATATAAGAACATGATGACACTAAAAATAAAGAGATGGAAGTGATACGATTGAATCAAATAGAAATTATGGAGTTGAAAAATCTAGTAAGTACATTAAAAAATTCACTGGAGTAATACAACTACACATATGTGCAGGCAGAATTGTAAATCATTAAGCTCAAACACTAAATAATTATGAAGATCCAGTATAAGGAGCAGGTAAAGTAATGAAGAAAAATAGACAGAGCCTAAGCAATTTGTAGGACAGGGAACATGTGCATTACCAGAGCATTGTGGAGAAAAAAGAGGAAGAGAGAGAAAGAATATTTGAAGAAACAGTGGAAAAATGCTTTCCAAATTAGATGGATGTTCTCTCAATTATGTGAATGTTACATCTAAGTAGTTCAACAAACTCCAAGTATGATGATGTCAAAGAAATTCACACAGAGACACACTACTCAAAGTGTATAATACAAAGAATATTTTGAAAGAAGCAAAGGAAAAAATGACTTTTTTATGTAAAAGGGAATCTCAATAAAATTAATGATCTATTTCTCTTTAAAAAGTCATGGAGTGAAGAAGGTAGAAGGGTAGTATTTAAAGGGTTATTTTAAAAATGCTATCACCCTAGAACTCTGTATCCAGCCAAAAATTACTTTAAAAATGAAGAAATTAAGACATTCCCAGATAAAGACAGAACAAATTTGTTGCCAGTATAAGAAAAGTTAAAGGGAGTTCTCACAGACTGAAGTGAAGTGACACTAGATACTAGACTGAAGCCATGGAAAGAAATAAAATGTCTGGTAAAGGCAACTGCATAACTATATATATAAGATAGTACCATTGGTCTTGGGTATGTATAGATTGTTCTTCTGTGGATTCACCCAATTAAACATGAGGTTATTGCTAATAGGATCTATGTACAATGGCTGCACCCATACTCAACACCCAGAGATATTTTCCCCTTAACAACTCATCAGAGCAACTGATTACATAATATTTACATTGTATTAAGTAGCATAAGTAGTCTAGTGACAATTTAAATTTAACCAGAGGATGTTCATCGGTTTCAAGTACTTCATTATTTTATACAAGAGAATTGAGCATTCCCATGGATGGATTTTGGTCTCCATTAGGGATCATAGAGTAATCAACTATACATATCAAAAATGACAACATTAAAGAAATCTGTTACTTCCCTTCTTATTTTCTTTGTTATTTAAAAGATAAATTCCTATCAATATTTATAACAGACACATGATATATATAAGAACATAAAAATATAAAAGGGGGCTGATTTATATAGGAACTGATATTTTGTATGCATTTCAAGCTAGGTTGTATACCTGAGAAGAACAAAAGAAAAAAGAATTTAATTTTAAATAGTGGGCAGAAGACTTGAGTAGATACTTCTCCAAAGAAGGCAAGCAAATGGCTAACAGCACATGTAAAAATTCTTAACATTAGTAGCATTAGAGAAATGAAAATCAAAAACATGATGGGAGATTCATTCAAATCCCCTAGGATGGATGGAAATAACAAATTGAATTGAGGATGTGAACTTTGTGTACATCTAAATGGAAACATAAAATTGTTCAGCCACTGTGTGAAACAGTATTGCTCTCTCAAAAATTAAACAGATTTGTCATAGAGTCCTCAGCTAGGCTTAATTCAACCCAAAAGAATTGAAAACTTAGAAAAGAAACACGGGCACACATGTTCATAATAGCATAATTCATGATAGCCAAAAGGTAGAAACAGCCCAAAGGTCCATTAATGCATATATGAATGAACTAAACATAGTGAATACATACAATGAAATATTTAGAGATATATGATCCTCCCAAACTGAACCAGGAGGACATACACAATTTAAACAGATCAATTTTAAGCAATGAAATAGAAGAAGCTATCAAAAGCCTACTAACAAAGAAACGTCCAGGACCAGATGGATTCTCAGCTGATTTCTATAACACCTTCAAAAAAGAACTAATACCAATACTTCTCAAAATATTCCATGAAATAGAAAAGGAGGGAACCCTTCCAAACTCATTCTAGGAAGCTAGATCACCCTGATACCAAAACCAGACAAAGATGCATCATGGAAAGAAAACTTTAGACCAATATCCTTTAACACGATTCTGTCAAATCACATACAAAACCATATTAAAAAGATAGTGCACAATGATCAAGTGGGGTTCATCCCAGGGATGCAGGGTTGGTTCAACATCCAAAAATCAGTAAATGTAATTGATCACATCAATAGACTTAAAGTTAGGAATCATGATTATTTCAATAGATGCTGAAAAGTGCTTCAAACAATACAGCACCCCTTCAAGCTCAAAACACTAGAAAAACTAGGGATAGTAGGAACATACCTCGTCATTGTAAAGGTTATCTATGCTAAGTCCATGACCAACATCATTCTAAATAGAGAAAAACTAAAAGCACTCTCTCTAAAAACTGGAACTAGACATAGATGCCCTCTTTCATAACCTCCATTCAAATTGTCCTTGAAACACTAACCAGAGCAATCACAAAGACCTAAGAAATCAAAGGGATATGAAAAGGAAAAGAAGAACTCAAGCTATCACTATTTGCCTACAACATGAGTCTATGTTTAGAGGATCCAAAAAAACTCCACCAGAAAACTTCTAGAACTAATAAATGAATTCAGCAAAGTATCAGGGTATAAAATCAACATGCATATATTTATGCATTTCTAGTCAGAAGTGATGAATCCTCTGAAAGAGAAATTAGGAAAACCACTCCATTCACAATAGCCTACATAAAATAAAATAGAATACTTGGGAACCAATCTAACTAAAGAGGTGAAAGACATGTACAATGAAAACTACCAAACACTAAAAAATGAAATTGAAGAAGACCTTAGAAGATGGAAAGATCTCCCATGTTCTTGGATAGGCAGAATTAATATTGTCAAATGGCCATACTACCAAAAGTGCTATACAAATTCAATGCAATTCCAATTAAAATCCCAATGACTTCCCTCATAGAAATAGAGAAAGCAATCATGAAATTTATCTGGAAGAATAAGAGACCCAGAATAGTCAAAGCAATCCTGAGTAGGAAGAGTGAAGCAGAAGGTATCACAATATCAGACCTTAAACTATACTACAAAGCAATAGTAACAAAAACAGCATGGTATTGGCACTAAAACAGACAGGTAAACCAATAGTACAGAATATAAGACACAGAGTCAAACTCATCTAAATACAGTTATCTCATACCAGACAAAGGTGCCAAAAACACATACTGGAGAAAGGATAGCCTCTTCAACAAATGGTGATGGGAAAACTGGAAATTCATGTTTAATTTCCTATGAAAAATGAAATTAAACCAACCCCTCTCTCTTACCCTGCACAAAACTCAACTCAAAATGGATCAAGGACCTAAGAATTAGACCAGAGACCCTGCACCAAATAAAAGAAAGAGTAGGCCCAAATCTTCATCATGTTGACTTAGGAGCAGACTTTCTTAACAAGAAACTGCTGGAGCACAAGAAATGAAAGCAAGCATCAATAAACTGGATGGATTCAAATTAAAAACCTTTTTCTCAGGAAAGGGAATAATCAATAATGTGAAAAGAGAGCCTACAGAGTGGAAGAAAATCTTTTCCATATGCACTTCAGATAGAGCACTAATCTGTAAAATTTATAAAGAACTTTAAAAACTTCACACCAAAAATACAAAGAACCCAATCAATAAATGGGCTAAGGAACTGGGCTGACACTTCACAGAAGATATACAGGCAATCAACAAATATATGAAAAAGTGTTCAATGAGAAATGCAAACTAAAACCACCCTAAGATTTCATCTTACTCCAATTAGAATGACTATTATCAAGAACACAAGCAATAATAGGTGTTGGGGTGAATATGGGGGGAAAAGGCACACTTGTACACTGATGGTGGGATCACAAATTGGTGCAGCCACTCTGGAAAGCAGTATGGAGATTCCTCAGAAACCTTGGAATGGAACCACCATTTGACCAGTTATCCCACTCCTCATTTTATACCCAAAGGACTTAAAATCAGCATACTATGGTAATGCAGTCAGATCAATGTTTATAACAGCTCAATTCACAATAGCTACATTGTGGATTCAAACTAGAGACCTTTCAACAGATGAATGGATAAAGAAACTGTGGTATATATACACAATGGAATATTATTCAGCCATAAAGTATAATAAAATTATGGCATTTGCAGGTAAATGGATGGAACTGGAGAATATCAATGTGAGTGTAATAAGTCAATCCCCAAAAACCAAAGGCTGAATGTTATCTCTGATAAGTGGATGATGATACCTAATGGGTGGGGGTGGTGGCAGGGGAGTGGGGAAAGAAGAATGGAGGTACTTTGAATTTTGAAGATGGAAATAGAGTGGAGTGGAGGAGGAGGTAGGAAAGATAGTGGAATTAGATATCATTACCCTATGCACATGCATAATTGCACAAATGGTGTGAATCTATATAGTGTATATCCATAGAAATGAAAAGTTGTACCCCATTTGTGTACAATGAGTCAAAATGTAGTCTATAAAAATAAAAATAAATTTAATAAAAGAAATATTATTCAGTTATGAAAATGACTGAAATATTCATATATGCCACAGAAGAGTTAAACCTTGAAAGTTTATACTAAATGAAAAAAGTTGGAAACAAAAATCACATATTGTATGATTCTATCTATAGGAAATTTTCATAATAGGTAAATCTTTAGAGACAGAATGCTGATTGGTAGTCACCAGGGAATAGAGAAGGGGAATAGAAAATGATTGCTCAATGTGTATAGGATTTTCTTTTTGAATAATGAAAATATTTTGGAACTAAATAGATGTGGCACTAGATATACAACATTGTGAATAGTTCACTTTTTAATATCTCATTTTATATTTTATAATTTTTCTTAATCAAAATTTAAAAGCATATGTAACTTAAACAAATATGCATATATCTGTCAATATATCTACATATATGTACATGCACACATGAGCATATAGGTGAATGAGACCAAAAACTTTTGAAGAACTAATTAAAGAGACTGAGTCCCTATCATATATCAATGCATATTTTGAAGCAATAATATTTAACATGGTATAATATTCATACAGAGGGAAAAAACAGAATTAAGAAACTGGACAGAGATTTCACAAGTGTGAGTATTCAGAATATGTCTATACAAGATGAGGTGTGTTTAAGTCAGTTGTGGAAAATATGTTCTGTTCCATGAGTAGAAGATTTTGAATGATGCTAATGCAACTCATTATCAACATAAATAGTTATTAGGCATCTATGTTACATGATACAAATTATAATTTCCAGGGGAAATGTAAAGGGCATATTAGAATATTTATAAAAGTAGATTGCATAGGTTTAGACATCTGCATTCATTAGATCACAATTTTCAATAAGGACAATCTATACCAAAGTTTTTAAATTTGAAACCTTAAAATTTTGAACCTATATAGCAATAACATTAAAATAAACTAAAATGTGCACGAATAAATTTTAAAATTCAAATAATCTGTGGATAAAAAGAAATACTTTTGATTAGAACACATAGCAACATTATTGAAAATGAAGGTAATTTTAATCAAACATGTGGAATATAGCTAATGTTACCTAGAGAATAATTTATATGTTTACACATAGACATAAAAATGAGGAAATATTAAAAGAGAAATAGATGATAAAATACGTGCAAAGAAAGAAAAAGGATGGAAATATAAGAGGTAAGAATAGAGGTTATAAAAACAAAAAATAAGGTAGATTCAATAATGCCAAATCTTGTTCTTTGAAAAGATTCCATTTGGAGGGGAGAAACTGACTACAGCTAGATAGGATGAGAATATTTTAAAGTTCTTGCAAATGAATAATTGAATTTGGTATGAAAATACATCTCTGTTTTAGAAGTATTTTAATCAGGAGAGTGATATATAGTGCTACAGAGTAAAGGCCTGTTGCAAAAGATGGGGCAGCCAAAGTGATCCCTGGTTACTGATTCCTACAATCATGCCAAAAGGATTTTGGACATGTTATTCATGTTATTCACAATAAACTCAAGCATGAGTTTATTCAACAAAATAGAAAAGGGGAAGTGGGACATTCTTAGGGGAGAGTATGGGTCTCCTCAGAGAGGAGAATGATGAAGCACCCCTCCTGTCCTCCATTTCTACTGGGGGGTCCCAGTTAAGTCTCCAGAATCCTATCAGGTCCACCTCTTGACTAACTGACAGTAGAGTAGCATCAGACTTTCAAATGTGCACTCCACAAGGTCTTACATCATGGAGGGGAGATTTTACTAATGACATGCTAATGATCCAAGGCAACTCTGGGTCACTTTGGTCACACTAATCAATTCTAATTGGAATTTGCACTTACAAATTTTATGGTTGGGGGTCTTCCTTCTAATTATCATATTTTCCTGAGTTCTGGAATCTGATTAAGTGTAAAGGTCACAAGAGTGCCCCTCATTTAGGGTAACTTATCAGTGGCAAGGAATCTTTAGGGGATGAATTTCTTCCACAAATAACAGATTGTTTGCTGAGAAATTTAACATATCTCATGGACTTAAGTGAGGTAGGGTTGCAGGTAAATTGGTTTTTAAAAGAAACCATGTGGGGATTAGCATAGTGGGCCCAATTTATGGAATTATCCTCTGTTTTCAAAACTCTTCTGTTACCTGTCAATATGACCTGTCTAAGGTCTGTACTCTGGTTGATGTTTGAAGACAGAAGACTGTAAGTTAAGATCATTAATGTCTACTTTAATTTACAGTGATGACAGAACAAACAGGAACTATACACAGATTTTTGTGAGTTATGACTAAAGATTAAGGAATATATTTCATGGTTTGTGATTGAGTAATTAATGTCATTTCCATAAATGAGGGAAATATGATGGAAGAATGGCATCAACTCTTTAACAACAACAACAAAAAATTGCTATAAATTTGGGCATGGTGTCACAGGCCTGTAATCCCAGAGACTCTGGAGGGAGATAGGAGGATCACAAGCTCAAAGCCAGTCTCAACAAGTTAGTGAGGCTCGAAACAACTTAGCAAGACAGTGTCTCAAAATTTTAAAAAAATATATAAAAAAAGGAAAAGGGCTGGTGATGTGGCTCAGTGGTTAAGTATCCCTGGGTTCAATCCCTGGTACAGAAAAAAAAAAAAAAAAGAAAGAAAGAAATTACTACTACACAACTGAAATTTGTGATACTAATGATGGTGATAACCACAGTGTAAAGCAAGTTCCTCAGTCCTTATAGCAGAATGCTTCCAGAAATAGCTTTATCAGTGTTGCTGTTAATGTTAGGGTGAGCTAGTAATAGAGAATCTTTCAAATAAATCTCTTCTTCTGGGTATCAGGGTTGCTACTGATATTTTCCTGGGGTTAAAGAATAAGGGCCATGCCTTACAGATAAAGAAACAGATGTCAAGAGAAAACCCATAATAGCTACACTTTATTGCTCTGCTCTGGATACTTAAGTTGCTTTCGACACTATTTTTAAGGTCTCTGTTACTCAGCTGACTCTAATACAAACTGATAGAGAATCTTAGTGCTTTTATTGAAAAATGTACTTGAAACCTCCAACTTAAGTGAATCAAATTTGAGAAATCAAAAATAGGATAGTGGGGGGGCTGAGGAGATAGCTCAGTCGGTAGAGTGCTTACCATGCAAGCACAAGGCTCTGGGTTCGATCCCCAGCACCAAAAAAAAAAAAAAAAAAATAGGATAGTGAAGTTCACAAGACTTTAACACGTATTTCTATTCAATCTTAACTTTTAAGTGTATTCCACTATGACGTACATTCTGAAAGTTAAAATGAAAAACGGCCTTTGAAATTTTTCCTCAATTATTCCATTTCTATTTTAACTATTATAATTGCAAGAAAATATATTTTTTGTGGTCTACACTTTTCCCAACACTTCAGACTGAAAACCTTGCCATAGATATTTTTTCTGTTATAAAACTTGTTATATGGTCTAAATTATCTGTTTTACTATAGAACAAACACACATGGAATACAGAATTTTTCTCTTCCCTAACTAAAGAAGAATTGCATGGTGTCCCAGAAACATCATTGTTACCTTGAAGGAAAACCTTCACTCTCTTAGATTCAGTAGAAATTATCCTGGGAATTGAAATGACAAAAGGCAGACTTGAAGGAGAATAGGGTTTATGCATATGCATATAAGAGCCAAGTATCTCCTTCCCTAAGAGAATATACATAAAGACTTATGTACCTAATTTACTCCAGGGGATAGAGGAGGTTAGGAGAAGGTTATGGGAAAGGCACACCATTCTCTAGGGAAAAAAATGGATTTTTAGGACAAACAGAGGAGAAGAATACCTGTGATAATGTTTGTGTTTTCAGGTGTAACTGGTCTCTCCTTTATCACAGCCATGAAACTCTTCCAGAAAGACTACTATTAGCATGTTCACTCTTATTTTTTCTGCTGGTAGTAATCCTGCCCACAGACAGAGAATTTCTAGCAACCTCAATTTCCAGAAGTTACTGTTTATCGTCAGATAAAGGAAGCTCTCTAAGAAGTTTTACTTGCACCTGTTAAATCTCAAATGTCTTCAGCTTGAAATAATCTTAACACTAATTTGGTGTTATGAGGGGGTTTTCACATTGTCAATGAGTGATGTTTGGAATAATTTAACATAGTACTTCAGACAAAAGCATTTTAGATAAATTAGTATAATGAAGGGCCAGTGATTGAACCCTTAAATTCTACCTCCACTTCTGTGCCTTCTTAAAACTATCATCCATGAATATATAAATATGTCAAAATGAGCACTACTATGTATAATTATAATGCACAAATAAAAAGCATTTTGAGCTTAGAAATTTAAAATTTTCTGGCACCTTTCCCTTTTGAAATATTTCTTACTATGAAAAGACATTGCTATCATACAATTGAACCATTTACTTGAATATTCCACTAAATACTATGAATTTTTCCTATAAATAAAAGTCTGAGAAGATTTTGGGTTGACTGATTCAAATAAGAAGAAACTTTGCTAACAAAAAGGAATCTGGCCTGTTTGCAGTGGCACATACCAGTAATCCCAGCAGCTCCGGAAGAACAGTAGGATCCCGAGTTCAAAGCCAGCCTTAGCTTCAGCAAGGTGCTAAGCAACTCAGTGAGACCCTGTCTCTAAATAAAATACAAAATAGGGCTGGGGATATGGCTCAGTGGTTGAGTGCCCCTGAGTTCAAATCCTGGAACCAAGGGAAAAAAAAAAAAAAAAAATCTGAGTCCTCAGAAAACTTGGAATGGAACCACCATTTGACCCAGTCATTCCACTCCTAGGTTTATACCCACAGGCTTAAAATCAGCTACCACAGTGAAGCAGCCACATCAATGTTTATAGCAGCTCAACTCACAATAGCCAAACTATGGAACCAACTTAAGTGCCCTTCAACACATGAACGGATAAAGAAATTGTAGTTCATATACACAATGGAATATTACTTCATTATAAACCAATTTCAAAGAACCAAAGGTTGAATGTTTTCTCTAATATGGGGATGCTAATTCACAAAAGGGGGGCAGCTAGGGAAGACTAGAGGTACTTTGGATTAAATAGAGGGGAATGAAGGAGGTAGAAATGATAATAGAATGAATCAGACATTACATTGCATTATGTGCATATAGGATTACATAACCCATGTAACTCTATGTGGTGTACAACCAGAAGAATGAGAAGTTATACTCCATTTTTGTATGATGTGTCAAAATACAGTCTACTGCCACGTATAACTAATTAGAACAAATGAAAAACAGGAATCCGAAGATTCGTAAAGGGGCACATTTTATGTTATCATCATCACAATGTGGCGTCCTGAAAGTTCCTAAATAAACCTCTATCTATACCTTTAACAGGCTTATGCTGAAATTCTTTTCCTTCACATATGCCAAGATCCTTGCTAGTCATGAGTCAAGTTCTCCCTTCTCCACGGTAACTCCTTAGACTATTCTTTGAAGACACCTCTTCGTTCATAATATCTCTGCACCCAAGGTGGGGCTTAAAGGCATCAACTTTGGTAAGTTTACTCATTTTTTCCCTTTCTTCCTAGACAGTTTATTCTATGTTTGCTTCTGTACCATCTGCTTCCTTCATTTTCAAGTACTGAAGAGGTTACCTTCAATTTGCCTTTCTTTGACATTGCTACCCATTTTGGGTGATTATGGAAACATTAAGCCATGTAGATTCAAGTGGCAATAAGGTGATGATAGATGCTATCCTAGGGATGTAATAAGAATTTTTGAACTCTAATGCTGCAAAGGAACTCAGTGGACTTCTTTAAAATCATTTCCTTTTCTACTTAAACTGAATTTCAGGATTACCTTTCGGTTTCTTAGCCATCTCCCTGATGTCTCTCCATTTTACGTCTGCTATCTTAACTAAACTAAAGAATAAATTATGTGAGACAAGGCCCAAACCTATTTGAGATAAAAAAAAAAAAAAGTGCTGCTTTTAACTTAAAGACATTGTAGGACTTGAATCAGCAATATTGCTGTTTCTTCGCTTTCTCCTCACCACTCTTTCTTTTTCTCTCTTTTCCTTAGCCCAAATTCCTCTTCACCTTTAGAAGATTAGTACTTATTCGTAAAAATCACTGAACATCGGGTCTAGATAAGTGCTTTTTCTTCAAAGTACTAAAGGTAGGAGACACCTTTAGGCCAACCAACATACCCACTCCTACACTGAAGGAAATATAAAATACTTATTATGTAAAAAATGGAAATGTGGGCTTACTCTCCCAGTGTTCTGAGCACTCCCTCATTTTGTCAAACATGGGGTTCCACTGAGATTCATTTGAGCTGTTATAGAGCAAGAGCCCACAGCAAGGCCAAGGCAACTGTAGCAGTTCCCAGTTACCAGTTCTTGAGATCATGCCAGAAAGATTTTGGACTCAGAGTAGCATGCATGAGTTTATTAGAAAGGATAGCAAAAGGAATTAAGGGACGCACTCAAGAAAGAGAGTGGGTTCTGTCAGAGAAAAAGAAGGGAGCACCCCTCCTGCCCTCCAGTTCTATTGGGTATCCCAAATAAGTTACCAGATAGTCACATTCAGGTCCATCTCTTGACTTTTGACTAAGAGCAGGATCACGTCAGAAGTCTAAGTCCCTACTACACATGGTAAAAGTCCAAAGCAACTCTGGATCACTTTGCCCTCTGGTGACTGGTTCTAATTTTCATATCTTATTGAGTGCTGGAATCTGTTCTGTGTTAAGGTCACAACCCCCCCCCCCCCACCTTCAGGGTAACTTGTGTTCTTATTATCAGAGAGGAGACTTTATTTGGCCCTGCATTTCTCCTGCAGAGAAGTTGTTTGTTGAGGAATATAGCATATTCTATTGACTTAAATCAGGAAGAGTTGCAAGTAAATCGCTTTTTTAAAGAAAGCATGTGGGACTAGGCACACTGGGTCCCATTTATAGAATCATCCCCTTAACCTCATATTCCCAACACTCATGTTTGTCTATAACCTATCATTACCACCTTAAGGACTTACAGTTCTAAGTATTTTTAGGAAATTGGGCATCAATTTGGTCTGACTGCTTCCTGATGAGAGAGAGAGAGAGGGTGGAGTTAGGGAGAGAGACCCAAGTGCTTATTCTCTGTCAGGTGGAGCATGGACGGTTAAGGGTATTTAGCATCAGGGCAATTCAGAGATGCATGGTTGTAGTTGTTGGGTGACTGGTCAAGATATACATAGGGAAGGAATCATGCTGACGCAACAGTAAATAAGAAAGTAAAACATTACCATCTGTAAAAAATTTTCACAAAGTAATCAACAGTTTTTTATCAGTCATTCCCTGAAAACCATGGAGACAGTAACTTATTAAGGCTTAAGGTGGGATATGATACAGTATCGATTTGTGAGTGAAGATCACTTAAGGCTATAGAAACATTGGCAGAAATTTCGTGTGTGTGTGTGTGTGTGTGTGTGTGTGTGTGTGTTTAAAAAGACATGATTAGCTATAGTTAAGATATCTAATGACAGCTGATTTTTGTAAAGTAGCTTTTTTTTTATTAATGTTATATCTGTGCTTAGTAGAGACGTCACTTTACCTGTGTCATTCATGGCTCTTATGGTAAACTTAGGGCTTCCATATTGCACAGTGCATCTTTCACTCAAACCGAGGAATAAATTTCATGGCTAGATAATCATGCTGGTAAAAAACAGACTGAGTTCACCTCTGTAGGAGCCTGGCAAAATTTGAATGTCTGTGAAATCAAGCTTAAATTGACTCAGGACAAACTTGTAACTCTTGCAGAGTCTTTTGTGATAGTTATTCCCAGGCACTTCTATATAAAAATCCTTCCACAAAAATAAGCCTCCTGGCTTTACTTATTTTTGGTAAGGCTTACACAGGCATACATTTCATTAAAAGGACCATTGTCTTTTCATTTAAATGTCTATGTCTATACTTTGGTTATACTTTTCAACTGGGTGTTTGAAACCAAGTAGGTAACTTTTAATGTTGGTCAAAAATCATCCTCTTGCTTTTCTACTATTAGGGTCATCTGAGACTTCTCAGGGCTTACCTTTGAAACTTGTGAGAATTCTTGGCTTCTTTCACTTTTCCTGTATCAGTTGTACCATCTGCCAGGATGGGTCAGAGTCTTTCTGATCACACACGGCTTCCCTTAAAAGCAACAGAGATATAACCCTCTCTAATGATGCTCCTCTTGGCAGAATTCACACTGGTTGGCTTCCTGTTCTCTAGGGTTCTCACACTCCCTCTCATTGGGAGGATTGGTGAACCAACAGAATTGTTGGGCTCTAAGAGTGGTCCCATCATTCCCTGGGTCCTGGCTGACCTTAAAGGGTCAAAATAAAAAATTGGCTGCTTTTTTACATCCTTGGATTTAGTTCCCTAATTTTGGTTATAACCATCTACCATGTCAGTTTCACAAAACTTGAGGTGGGAGTTGAGTTTTACTGTTCCATTTAAAGGAAGGTCAGAATTAGTACAGGGAGTGAGCATCGTATCCTATCTGTTCCGTAGGTGATGGTATATTACCTTAAGTTACATTAGTTATTCTCTTAGAGGTAGTACTTCTGCAAAACTCTTAGAGCCAACAGTTATAAAGATTTACAAGGAAAATGTAAAATGAAATTAGCAATAGTAAAGCCATATTCTGTTTGTATAATAGATTTTAACCAAGAAACAAAATTTTGTAATACCAGTGTATCTTTGGTATCTGTTTAACCCCTATAAAAATTCCTGTTTGTCAACAAACTCAATCACATATGAAATTTTTTACAAGTCTTACTTTCTTCTAAATGCCTTTTTTACAATGTTTAAATGCCTTATAAAATTTAACCAAACCTTTAATCAGTTTTGTATTATGTCCATTTTTGTTTTGGATCACAGTAATCTTGATAACAAAAATCAGTCTTCTGAGCATAATATTAAATGAGCTTAAGTTTAGCTTACTTGGGAGTCATTCTAACATGGTGTATGGTGGGAAGAAAGTCTTTTCTCAGGTGAGACTGGCCTTTTGCAAATCTTAAAATAAAATATTTTGTTTTTGAAACTGACCTTTTCTCTCTTTTAAAATACCATTCTATTTATTAGTATAAGAAAATGAAGTTTTCATGTAGTCTATGTAATTATGACTTAACATAATTTTACATTTGAAACACAAATCAAAGAGAAAAGCTAAAAGAGCTTCTAATTTCCTTTTTAAATGTGGCAAAAAGATTTTATGTATCACACTGTCAACTTATAAACCAATCATGATGTCATTATTATCTTTTAAAAATATTTACATTCTAATTCCAAGATATTGATAATAATATCATTTCTATGGTTGGAATGGACCACCTTTTGACCCAGTTATCCCACTCCTCAGTTTATACCCAAAGGACTTAAAATTAGCATGCTACAGTAAAGCAGCCACATCAATGTTTATTGCAGCTCAATTCACAACAGCTACATGTGGAACCAACCTAGATGTCCTTCAACAGATGAATGGATAAAGAAACTGTGGTATATATACACAATGGAATATTATTCAGCCATACAGAAGAATAAAATTATGGCATTTGCAGGTAAAAAGATGGAATTGCAGAATATCACGCTAAGTGAAATAAGCCAATCCCAAAAAACCAAAGGCCAAATGTTTTCCCTGATAAGTGGATGATGCTACATAATGGGGGTTGGGGGGTAGAGGGTTAGAGAAGAATGGAGGAACTTTGGATTATGTAGAGGGAAATGAGAGCGGGGAAGGGATGAGGGTATGAAAAATGTCATGGAATAAGACAGACATCATTACCCTATGTACATGGATGATTACATGAATGCTGTGAATCTACATCGTGTATAATCATAGAAACGAAAAGTCATACCCCATTTGTGTACGATGAATCAAAATGCAGTCTGTAAAAATAAAAAAATAAAAAAGGAAAAAAAAGGATGCTATCTCCATTCATCACCACATTCATACCTCTCATACTATGTTTGCAATCTCATAACTCTTTAAACTTATGCTATGAAAATAAGTTCTGAGATTAAGTGCTGTCCTCCTTTCACTTTCTTCTCTGCACTATTTCTTTATAAATCTCTTGTTTTATGCTCAAGCTAAACCAGCCTGGCCCACTCAACTACTGTTGACTAGGAAGTCTTCTCAACCTTTTCTTTAACTAAAATTGTGCTATTATTGTTTTTATTTTTAGAGTCTAGTTACTCAATATTTGAAGTAAATTATTACAATACTGAACCATTACTTTAATAGAAATAGCCTTGAGGTGTTCTCCTCTCTGTTTGACCTCTTATTCTAGTGGAGATACAAACCCACTCTACTGGTACTATCTAACTAAAAGAATGATGGTTTTACCTTCCAAGAGCAACAATTACTATACTTAAGTTATATGTTTTTTTTACATTAGACCTCACCATAAAGAGACATGTTTACCACAAGGTATTCTTCCTTCTTGGTCATGAGATAAAATGTCAGGTATAAGGAAATCATTTCATATTGAAATCTACCTTTGTTTTATCCAGAAATTCAAATCTTCTTTAAGCTCTCTACAAGTTTTTGAGTAATCATTATCTTAAAATCACAAGTTTTCAAGTGCACCCAAACCATTTGCAATCTTAGAAATATTCTTTTCAGGGTATTCTTTTCATAAAAGGATTGTTTTTTTCTTAAGATCCAGGCAGAAACTATCAAACACCATGAGAACAACTTAATGGGAATAAAGATGCTCATGCTGCCAATAATTTGCAAACAATTTGAAGCAGACTTAAAAGTTCAGTCTCAGATGGGAACTCATAGGGTACCTTTGAGTTTACAATGGGACAAACTAAAAGTGTGATCTTGGATGGGGATCCATAGAGTACCTTAAAGATACAATATGAAACAGACAGGAAACTCTGATTTTGATGGGGACAAAAAGAATACTCCAAGGTCTATATGTTTTATTTTGTTTCTTTAGTTTTAATTTTTCTCTATTATTATTCTTTAAAGTAAGCACATACATACACACACACACACACACACACACACACAAACTGCACACACACACACACACACACATACACACACAAACTGAAGCATACAAATTACAAGATCATGGGTAATTTAGAGTCTACCCCTAAGAACTCACTACTCAAGTACATAATAAATAAATGGAATTGTTTTAAGGCAGAGGACTTAAAGAAAAGAAAATTGATTTCCTCTGTAACAAAACTTGGCCCCAATACAGAAAATGAAAAAATATGGCCATGAAATGGTACCTGAAATATTTCAGCTTATCTCATTCTGTAAATGGGAAGAAAAATGGACAAAGGTCTAACTATCTATCCTCCTGATGTATTTTCTAAGAAAACCAGTTGTTCAAGTGTTGTTATCTTAGGCAATTATTCTATAGTTAACTATTCTCCAATATTTTTTTTTCATGTCTATTTCTGGTCTTGCTTAATGAGCAGTTGTAACTCTCTTTTCTCCTATCTGAGGGTATCTAGGACCTGGTATTTGAAAACTATAAAAATCATAGTGTGTATTATATATCTATCTATGCATGTTCAGTGTATGTGAGTATTGTCTTCATGTTACCAAGTTGGTTTATATATAAAGGAGCACTAATAAATTTTTTAAAATGATCTGAATGTCTTTAAGTTCATGTAAGTTAAAAGTATTTCTAACAAGCAAGATAAATAAAAATGAGCATGCCCTCTAAATTAATAACATGCTTTTTCTGGGACTGCTAGCCAATCAGATTGTGTGTGTCTGTCTCTATTAGATGTTTATAATACACTGTCCATTACTTTTAGGTGTGTTCTTTGACAAAAGTAGTAACTAAAAAATGCTAGCATGCTTGTCTGATATCTTGGTTCTTGTGTGTTATCTAAAATAAATATTAAAATGGATAGATTATGTAAATATAGACAGAATGAACATCTATAAACACGTGTTTAAAAAAGTCTATCTGTGATGTTTATAAGTTAAATACTAAAACATCAATTGCTGAGTATAAATTCAACCACACTTGACTTTTTAAGCCTGTAAGAAGACAATGTAAAAAGACAAATGTGTTTTCATATATATATATATATATATATATATATATATATATATAATTAAGATTGCTTTCTTCCTAGATTTTCACTATTATGAATTATTTAAGAAGTAATTCTACAAGAAATAAAAAAAGGTTTAGGCTGTATTTTGGTAAAGAACTATGAAGAGCATAAATTATTTTATCTTCTTAAATGAAGATTTAATTGTCTAAAGACAAAATTTTCACAAAAATTGTTTCAAAATGTAAATTTAAAAATTTTGAGACAAGGGAAACTACATAAAACAAAAGGAGTTTTTAAAAAGATAGATGGTTATAGGCATGGATAAATGTTTTGTTAAAAAAGTTTAAAATAAAGGAAAAACTTTTAGATGAGAAGAGATTGTATATAGTAAGTTTATTTTTGTTTCAAAAAATAAATAAAATGACTGGATTGTTCCCAGATGGTAAAAGATAAATAGGATAAAATTTAAGCCTGTAAATAAGTTGCAGAGTACATGAGATTGTTCCTTTTGTGATTAAGTTGGCTATAACTTACAAAGTCTTATTTAAAAGGTTTTCTAAGTTCAAAAATTTAATACACTGATGTAAAACCAGAATCTACCTCTCTGTATTTAAAGAAAGTTTTCTACTCTTCTGAACATTTACCAAAAACAGAAAATAAAACCAAAAAAAAAAAAAATTCATTTAAGAAACAAAGATTTTGTGTTTTATCATGACAATCTCTTGTGATTACTTAAAAATCTGAGTCCCTGCAAAGTGGAGGTATTCAAACATTTTACAAATTCTAAATGGTTATTTTATAACTCTCATTAAATAAACAAGTATTATTTTAGGTTATTCTAGCATGTTTAATATCATATATATCTGAGACTAGAGGACTAATGATGCTTTTTATCAAACCTTTTTAAAATATTATGCAGAAGTAAAACTAAAAGTTTATAGATCTAATACATATAAGAAAATGAATAAGTGCTCTTTTATATACATTGTATCTGTACCTGAACATATAAACTGTTCAATGAAACATTTTAAATTTTCTACCATTCAGATAAAATTTAAAAAATGTCCCTGCCATTTAAAATCTGGCGTGTATTTGTTTTAAGTGCTTTACTATTGTATAAATTAGATGTACTTGTATGTAAGGAAATGAATCATTAACACTATTTCCTAAATGTATGTCTAAAGATAGTCTTTGATTTTTATCAGTGATGATAACCTGTATAGACCTATAATTATAGTTATTTTTCCAAGTCATGGATTCTAAATTTCCCTTCAAAAGTTAATATAGAAAGGTTTCTGTGGAACTGTGATGCTAATTTTTAAGGCTTTTGTATGTTAAATATGTTTGTGTTTCCCAAGTAGACAAACCTTCTATAGTGCAAAACTAAAAACAAAAAACAAACAAAAAACCCCAAACTTTACCAAGCTTAAATCCTTCAAACTTAAAATATTAACAATGATAGCCTGTATCAGTTTATATTTTTATGTCCCTAATTGAATTATGACCATCTTCATTAAGCAAAAATACTTACATATGCCCAAACACTTGGCATCCCAAATCATGCTGGTCTGATGACTACAAGATTGGGCATTGATAACCTAAATAAATAGTAATAATATTAATAATAATTTCTAAAGAGTCAAATTTAAATGGAGATTAATTTATTCTATATAATATTTCCAAAACTAGCCAATATTTTGGTCCTTGCCTGCCAAGGTCAACTGGGGCCTGGGAAATGAAGACACTCTTCCAAAGGCGCTGTAACTCTGGTAAGTCACCCAACTTCCTGATCCAGGGAATTATGAGACTAGGAGCCACCAGAATATATTCTAAAAAAGAGTAGGATCATTAGAGAGGGCAATGTCCTCCAGTGTTTCCAAGAAAAGTCATGTGGTCTGTAGGACCCTGATGTATCTGAGTAGGTAGAAAAACTAGTAGAGGAAAATAATTAAAGAAGCCAAGAGGTTCCTCACAAAGTTCCTAAAAGGAACCCCTGGAGAGCCTTGACTGACCTGTATTTTTAAAAATATACATGTTTGCCCAACAGAGGGCTACCTGCTTAGTCTTCTACATGGAATAAGGAGGTAGGGAGATATAATTAGAGGCAAGTATTCTATTATGGGGATTAAAAGAAAGACATATGCTTGAAATAATTAATATCCCACATAAGTTATTTAATTAGATATATTCTAATCTTGACTACCTCTTATATTCTACTTTGTAATTCATAATAATACCTCTAACTTTGGACTTAAGGGATAGATAGAATATGGCACTGACTCCCAAAACTTTTCTTCAAATAAGTCTTAATATATTGCTACAAAATTAAACCTGCTACTTTTGAGGTTTTACAGGTCCAGGACAACTTGCCAACTTTTCAAAAAGAAAAAAAAAATGTATGTGCCACCAGAGGATCTACAAGTCCTGGTCAAAAAAATTTAAATTAAAAGTGTACAAACAAGTTTCCCTATATACTCTATATCAAAAATCTTACTTCTTTCCATTCTTGTGAGATTTTATTTTTGACTTTCAGAATTACTTTACCTGGAACCAATCCCTTGGCAAGGGATCTGATTTCTCTTGGCAATGCTAATAATCCTTTTAATCCTTACCTTCTTATATGTGCTCCCTGGTACTACTATAAAGCAATGCATATATCAAAAGTAGCAGTGTTAAATGTTTCTCTCCTATCTTCACCTGGCAATCACAACTATCAAATGCTATGTTCCCACTACTATTTTTTGGCCCTTACCTCTCAATCAATCCACCAGAAAAATTTTGTGTAGTACAGATTGCAATGTTAATAGGATGACAAAAAAAAAAAAAAAAAAAAAAAGAACCCATCGCACAACTGAGACCAATGTCTCCTTATGTCTTTCAGATCAGTGAGAATGAGAATTTTGATCCTTAGAGAGGCAGAGTCATCACCGCTTGTCAGTCTGAAGCAGCCATAGAAGATGTGTGATGGTCCCTTTCCAACTCTTGAGATTAAGGAATCAAAGTCTCAGAGAGAGAAATAAAGTAGGTTAGAAGAAATAAGAAGAAGGTAGAAAGGAGACAAAAAGGAAGGTCAAAAAAGAACAGGATTTTAATTCAGAATTTCCACAAATTTTTCAGGCCTATTACCTCCTATGCCTGTCTCTTTTTCAAGCAAGTTACTCTCAAATTCCTGAGAATTTTGTAAATCTCCCTGTGCACTCTTAATTAACCCCCCACAGAAATTAGATTCAGTAAAGAGAGATAAAATATTAAGAGGGAACTAAAATTTAGGGAACTTTCGATCAAGTAACAAAACCACATTAACCTAAGGATGAAAAGATTGACTAAATTCATCAGAAATCACTTGAGATAACTGGACTGATATCTTTCCTACATAAATTTCCAAACCCACCACCTCATAATTTCCTTTGAAGGAAGATCTGGGAACCCCAAAACATGACTCTAACTCTCAAAATGGTTTGCATTCTCCCTTGTATGTGTATTTGTTGCTTTACCTCCAAAAGTGTCTCTCTCTTGAGATTACCCCCATTCTACCTTAAATTTGTTTCTACTTTCCTAAAAAAACCTCTGTCTATGTTTTTAACTGGTGTGTGCTGTAATTCTTGGTGTCATTTATGCCAAGAACCCTGTTTGTCCTTAGTTGGGTTCTTCCTCTCTCTCTGGGAACTCCTCAAACTCTTCTTTAGAGAATCTACTTCTCTAGTAACAATGGGGAATACATTCAACATTATTTGAACCTATGCTTCACTTCCATAAGGACAGTGTTTCCTGGCTCACTTCGCTTTGTATCAGGAATACATTAAATCATTGGAGTTTCATATTCCGTCCTTTCACATAATATGATAACACACACACACAGACCTGAATTTACTGATTTCATCCATTTCATTTATAGAAATTAACATGAGTATTTTTTCCCTCCATCAAAATAAATCCTCTTTTTGATCAATATTTCCAGTACAACAGTAAACTTATCTTACCTAATGCTTCTACCTTGGAAGTTGGGGAATAATAGACACTCTCTCTTTAGATTAAGTGAGGTCCTGAGATTACTGTACAAGTTAGTTGTGAAGGAGGACAGAAATAACCTTGCTTGTTACCTTTTTAGTTCAATTTATTTCAACTGGTATATAAAAAGATAAAAGTTGGATTTTCAGATGACATGATCCATATACAAACACATGTACACATATATATATATCCCCAAAGACTCCATCAAAACAAATTGGAATCAACAAGTAAATGCAGCAAAGTCACAAGATACAAAAATCAAACAATCAGTACTATTTTTGTATACCAATAGAGAATTATCTGAAATAGAAATCAAGAAAGAAATCCATTTGTAATAGCTAAAAAAATTGGAATATCTAGGAATAAATTTAACCAAAAAGTTAACTATAATTTCTAAAAAAAATCATAAAACACTAATTAAATAAATTGAAGAGGACACAAAAATAAAGAAAAACATCCATTTTTCACAGATTGTAAAAATCAATATTGTTAAAATGTCCACACTACCTCAAACAATACTCATAGTCAATACAACCTTCATCAGAAAAACAGATGCCATTTTTCAAAGAACTAGAAAAAACCATTCTGAAATATATGTATGTTATATATATACATTTATATATAAATATATATGTATATATACATAAATAACCAAAAATGAACCCAAATAGCCAAAATTACCTTTAGTTAAATAAAGCAGAAGCCATAACACTAGTGACGTCAAAATATACTACAAGCCTTCAGTTTTAAAAACATATTGGGGGTCTAGAGTTGTAGCTCAGTGGAAGAGCACTTGCCTAGCGTATGTGAGGAATTGGGTTCAGTCTTCAGCACCACAGAAAAATTAATTAAATAAAGTAAAAGTATTGTGTCCATCTACAACTAAAACTATTTTTCTAAAAAAGAAAGAAAAGCTCTTTCTTAAAAAAAAAAAAAAATCTTGGTATTGGCATAAATATAGACACTCAGACCAAAGGACCAGAACAGAAGGCTTGAAAGTAAACTCATGTCTATAGCTCACTTGTTTTCAACAAAGGTCCTAAGAGCATGCATTGGATAAAAGTTGGTCCTTTCAGTAAAAGATCCTGGAAAAATTAGATATCCATATGCAGAAGAATAAACTTAGAGCCTCATCTCTCACTAGTTATTAAAATCAATTCAAAATGGATTGAAGACTTAAATGTAAGGCCTGAATCTATGAAACAACTACAAGAAAACATAAGGAAAATGCTTCAGGACATTGGAATGGTCATGGATATTTTGCAGAAGACCTAAAAAGCACAGAAACAAAAGCAAAAATCGAAAAATAGGATTGCATCACCATATAGCTTTTGTGAGAGCTAATATTTGTAAACTATACATCTAACAAGGATTTCATATCCAGAATGTATACCAAATTGCAAAAACTCAATACCAATAATAATAATAATGATATGATTAAAAATTAGGAAATTGACCTAAGTAGGCATTATTCAAATGTTTCATTTGACATGTATAGAAGATAGAGAAATCTGAACAGATAGAACACAATTCATATGCAATTTAGCTGTCAATATAAGCTATTACTAAGTCATTCACTTTTTGTAGTACTTGACATTTCTGAAAATATATACAGTGTTTACCCCAAAATTAGTGCACATATGTTCTCAGGTATGCAATTATTCATAAAATACAGATTAAATAGACCCAAATGTAAACACCAACTGTTTATTTCTAAGAAGTATTAAATAATATCTTAATTGCACTATAATTTCATTAGTTTTTACATTTTTAAAATAAGAAGTATATTTTATAGAAAATTATTTTAAATCACTATAAAATTGCACATCTCTAGGGTCAAACTTAATTAAACATAAGAACAATACAATGATTAAAATGAAAACTGTTGGTAAATAAGATCAAGTGTTACTTTTTCCCCTAATTTTTCCTCTAATTTCTACATGCATCCTTTACAATGAAAAATATATAATTAATTACAAAAGAAGAGACAAAGCATAGTCCGGTATCCAGGATTCTATGAGATATAGCTGCAACAGATCCTGAAAATGAGGCTCAAGGGCTAAGCATTTAAAGAATCCTTTGGGAATTTATATTTTTCAGTCATATTTTTTCTTTTTTACTTCTACTTGAAATTCCTGGGCACTCCTGAAGAAAATCAAAGATCTCTGTCTGTCTTTAATTTGTTTAGTGATACTTTTTTGCAACATTAAATTTTCTGTATCCTCTTTAAAAGTTTTAAGAGAAAATGTAAAAACGAAGACACTTATTGGAATTTTTTTTTCAGAAAACATTACGCATTTTGATACACTTCATCTAAAGCTAAAAGTACTACAATATTTTTAAATATAATAAACATTTTCCTGGTAGATAACTTTGAATTTCACTTTTAAACCAGAAATACACAGTTGTCTCATGATTTAGATAAGTATTATTCCTTCAACACACGGGAAATGACAACTTCCCAGAAAAATAGATGCTCTTAAATATGATTATATTCCAAGTACTGGAGCTGTCAATAATCTTCCTTCCAATCCTGTATGGCAATTATTTAATAATTCCCCAGGAAGAGTAAATTTTACATTCCATCTTCCTCTAAATATGCAATACATTATTGTAAGAGAAAAGTTTCACATTGAAGCTGACTCTGACTCTCTGTCTACACAGTGTCCTTGCTTCAAAAACCAATGTGAAGATGTTGTTTCTCATCTGCCCCTAATGACGTAGTTACTCTTGTCATTTTTTGACTCTGTGATGTTATTTGTACTTTTCCATTGTTCATTTTTTTGAAAATAGACAACGCTTTTAAATTCACATTTTAAAAGAAATTGATAACAAATATATCAGTATTATTACATGTTTTGATTTCACCGTTTTAACAGAGAATGACATTCTCTCATCACATTTGATTTCATTCGTCTGACCCATACTAAGAGACTTGTTCAAACTCTAATGTGACTTCTATCAGCTCAAGGGCATGACCTAGGATCACCACAGCCCCCTTAAAATGACAGCCTGTAAAAATGCAATGCTTTCCAAAACAACTTAACGGTTTGTTCCAGCTGAAACCTGACCATAGGCCCTGACCTCTCTTTTCGTAGAAACTTTATTTTAGGACACTTGCAATAATTAATATTTTCTCTGTCCTTTGAATTGCAAATTTGTAACCCAAAAATGTCTCCTGAAGGAACTGGGGTGCATATCTTTGAAATATATGGACCTCTATGTCCCAATCTCTGATTTAATAAAATTAGACGGCCTAATCACATTGTCAACTACTTACACTCCAGTACTTTTCCATGAGTACACTGCAACATTTATAAAAGGTCCTATACCTGCAGGGTGCGGTGGCACACACCTGTAAACCCAGTGGTTGGGGAGGCTGAGGCAGGCAGATCATGAGTTCAAAGCCAGCCTCCACAAAAGTGAGGCACTAAGCAACTCAGTCAGATCCTGTCTCTAAATAAAATACAAGATAGGGCTGGGGATGTGGTTGAGTGCCCCTGAGTTCAATCTCCAGTACCAAGAAGAAAAAAAAAAAAAAAGTCCCATACCTTTCGTTGCAGTGGAGTTGAACTCATTTTATATCAGTCTTTCTACTTTAGTTGCCTAAATAAAATCAATTTTCCCCCTTTCAACATATGTCTGGTTCTGCTACTCTTTGGTATTTTGTAAAACAAAAACTTGAGACTGATTTAAGCAAAGAACAATTTGTGAATCAGGCAGCACTCAAACTAGAAGCTTGAGACCTCCAGCCAACATCAAGTACAGTGAGCTTTAGTAGACTGAACATAGAAATAAGGTAGAAAAATCACTTGACTGGTTACAGCTAGGTATTTGCCTTATTTAGATATTGTCTAACCAGTTAGTTGCCTTTCATTGGCTGAGGTGTGGCCATTTGTGACTGATGCAAACCAGGCTATTGGTTACAAAAATATACTCTTAAATTTAACTATGGTTTGCTATACAGGAACTCAAAGTAAACAGATAGCTTGGGGGTTAAGAGCATTTTCCTTGTTTATTTAATACATTATTATGGTAATATATGTATCTTAGCCCATTTGGGTTACTCTTATTAAATACCATAACCTCTGTGGCGTAGTAACGAGAAATAGTATAGAAGTAGAAATGTTTCCTATAAAGAGGGATCATTAGATCTCCTGTATTTGTTTTTCCAATAAAAAAAATCCTTTGACTTGTGCTGCATTTGTTATTGTTTCATTGTTTTACATACAAACACAAATGTACAAGCTCGATAATATATCTAACTGCTTCTTACTGAATAAGATTAATTTACAACATAAAGTATAACATCAAAATTACAAAAGTATTTTTAAAATTCCTCTTAAGTAATTTATTACAAAATACAGAAAATATTTTGTTCCTTAACTAGTTCTGAGCACAATGGCTTATATCAGACCTAGGAGAAAGAATTTAAAGTCAAGGAAGTCAGTTCCTAAGACAACATGATAAAGATTGGGGCCTACTTTTTCTTCTATTTGGTGCAGGGTCTCTGGTCTAATTCCTAGGTCCTTGATCCATTTGAGTTGAGTTTTGTGCAGGATGAGAGAGAGGGGTTTAATTTCATTTTACTGCATATGGATTTCCAGTTTTCTAAGCACCATTTGTTGAAAAGGCTATCTTTTCTCCATTGTATGTTTTTGGCACCTTTGTCTAGTACGAGATAACTGTATTTATGTGAGTTTGTTTCTGTATGTTCTATTCTGTACCATTGGTCTACCTGTCTGTTTTGGTGCCAATACCATGACATTTTTGTTATTATTGCTCTATAGTATAGTTTTAGGTCTGTTATTGCGATACCTCCTGCTTCACTTTCCTGCTCAGGTTGCTTTGACTATTCTGGGTCTCTTATTCTTCCAGATGAATTTCATGATTGCTTTCTCTATTTCCATAAGGAAAGTCATTGGGATATTAATTGGAATTGCATTGAATCTGTATAATGCCTTTGGCAGTATGGCCATTTTGACAATATTAATTCTGCCTATCCAAGAACATGGGAGATCTTTCCATCCTCTAAGGTCTTCTTCAATTCTTTCTTTAGTGTTCTGTAGTTTTCTTTCACCTCTTTTGTTAGATTGATTCCCAAGTATTTTATTTTATTTTATTTTATTTTATTTTGGCTATTGTGAATGGAGTGGTTTTCCTAATTTCTCTTTCAAAGGATTCATCACTTATGAATAGAAATGCATTAGATTTATGCATGTTGATTTTAAGTCCTTTGGGTATAAAATGAGGAGTGGGATAACTTGGTCAAAAGGAGAGTTCATTCCAAGTTTTCTGAAGAATCTCCATGCTGCTTTCCAGAGTGACTGCACCAATTTGCAACCCCACCAGTAATGTACAAGTGTGCCTTTTTCCCTACATCCACACCAACAACTATTATTCTTGTGTTCTTGATCATAGTCATTCTAATTGGAGTGAGATGAAATCTTAGGGTGGCTTTAATTTGCATTTCTCTAATTACTAGAGATGTTGAACACTTTTTCATATATTTGTTAACCACTTGTATATCTTCTGTGAAGTGTCAGCAGAGTTCCTTGACCCATTTATTGATTGAATTCTCTGTATTTTTGGTGTAAAGTTTTGTAAGTTCTTTATAAATTTTGGAGATTAATGCTCTGTCTGAAGTGCATGTAGAAGAGATTTTATCCCACTCTATAGGTTCTCTTTTCACATTATTGATTATTTCCTTTGCTGAGAAAAAGGTTTCTAGTTTGAATTCATCCTATTTATAGATCCTTGCTTTCATTTCTTGAACTTTAGGAGTCTTGGAATGGACCCACCTTTTAACCCAGTTATTCCACTCCTCACTTTATACCCAAAGGGCTTAAAATCAGCATACTATAGAAACACAGTTACATCAATGTTTTTAGCAGCTCAATTCACAATAGCTAGATTATGGAACCAACCTAGATGCCCTTCAATAGATGACTGAATAAAGAAACTGGTATATATACACAATGGAATATTATTCAATCATAAAGAAGCATATAATTATGGCATTTGCAGGTAAATGGATGGAATCGAAGAATATCTTGCTGAGTGAAATAAGTCAATACCATAAAACCAAAGGCTGAATGTTTTCTCTGCTAAGTGGATGATGATATGTAATGGGGAATGGTAAGAGAAGAATGGAAGAACCTTGGATTATGTAGAGAGGGAGTATGATAGATGGTGGAATAAGACAGACATCATTATTCTATGTACACCTATGATTACACAAATGGTATGAATGTACATCATGTACGACCATAGAAATGAAAAGTTGTTCCCCATGTGTGTACAATGAATCAAAATGCAGTCTGTAAAAATAAATAAATAAGTAAATAATTTAAAAAATGAAGTCCATGTATTTGTTGAAATTTTACTCTGACAGATACAAAGTGTTGTGAAGTAATTGAAGATGGAGAAAACTATACAATATAGAGAAAATAGTATTTTATAAAAATAGTACTTTAAGTGCTATACAAGTATCCCTAGAGGAAAATTAACAAACTTTTCTCTCAAGAGTTGTGAATACAAGGATTGAGGTTGAATATTATAAGAAATAGGCTTGACTTTTTGAAAGGAAAAATTTGAACTCTTTGAATATGGAATATATTACCATTTCTTTATGAGATTTCTCATGATTCTGGTGTGTTTGCAGGTCTTCTGAGTAACCACAAAATTATTTACAAAACAGCTTTGGAAGCTACAGTCCTGATGAAAATGCAAGATAATAAAATCTTCCTTTTCCTCAGATATACTTACTGACATTCCAGTGTAATTTACCTAGTCTTTATTTTAGAAGGGTAGGGTAAGTAGGTTTGCCAGAGGGGCCTTTTAAAATTAACTATCTTTCTACTTTTAGAAGAAAAAGTAGGCCCAAATCTTCACCATGTTGGCCTAAGACCTGACTTCCTTAACAAGACCCAGAAAGCTCAGGAAGTAAAATCAAGAATCAATAAATGGAAAAGGCTCAAATTAAAAACCTTCTTCTCAGCAAAAGAAATAATCAGTGATCTGAAGAGGGAGCCTACAGAGTGGGAGAAAATCTTTACCACATGCACCTCAGATAGAGCCTTAATCACCAGGATATTTATATAGAACCCAAAAAACTTAACACCAGAAAAACAAATAACCCAATCAATAAATGGACTGAGGAACTGAACAAACACTTCACAGAAGAATACAATCAATAAATAAATATATGAAAAAATGTTCAACATCTCTAGCAGTTAGAGAAATGCAAATCAAAACTACCCTAAGATTCCATTTCAACCCAATTAGAATGGTGATTATCAAGAATACAAGCAACAATAGGTGTTGGTGAGGATGTGGGGAAAAAGGTACACTCATACATTGCTGGTGGGGTTGCAAATTGGTGCAGCGACTCTGGAAAGCAGTGTGGAGATTCCTCAGAAAACTTGGAATGGAACCACCATTTGACTCAGTTATCCCACTCCTCAGTTTATACCCAAATGACTTAAAATCAACACACTACAATGACACAGTCACATCACTTTTATAGCAACTCAATTCACAATAGCTAAACTACGGAACAAACCTAGATACCCTTCAATGGATGAATGGATAATGAAAGTGTGATATAGATATGATGGAATATTACTCAGCTTCAAAGAAGAATGCAATTCTGGCATTGGATGGAATTAGAGAATATCATGCTGAGTGAAATAAGCCAAACCCAAAAAACCAAAGACCAAATGTTTTCTCTGATATGTGGAAGATAATTCACAATAAGGGTGGTGGGGATAGGGAAGAATAGTTACTTTAGATTAGGTAGTGGGAACTGAAGGGAGGTGAAGGGATATTGGGGAAGAAATGTCAGTAGAGTGAATTAGACATTATTACCTCATGTACCTGTATGTCTCCATGACTGATGTGATCCTGCAATATGCATAATCAGAAAAATGAGAAATTATACTCCATTTACATATGATCTATCAAAACGTATAAATGCATTCTACTGTCAAGTACAACTAATTAGAAAAAATAAAAAATGAAAAAAAAAATTAACTATTTGTTAAGGTTTGATTTGCCTTTTCTGAGACATACTCCAGTGTATAGCATCCACTTGAGCCTGCTTCCTGTGATTCCTATGGAACTTGAATGTAAAAAGAACTGAGGTAACTCGATTATACATGGGTAATATATCATTGAAGTCCATTTTGGCTAATTCTCTCTTTTTTGATTGAATTTATAAATCAACTTGTTATGGTTTAGATATGAGGTGACTCCCAAAAGCTCATGTGAGTTAACGCAAGAAAGTTTAGAGGTGAAATGATTGGGTTATAAGAGCCTTAACTGTAGTGAGTGCAATAGTCCACTAATAGGAATTAACTGGGTGGTACTATAGGCAGGTAGAGTGTAGCGGGAAGGAAGCAAGTCATCGGGGGCATGCCTTGGCGTATGTATTTTGTCTGTATTTTGTCATGTCCTGAGCTTCTTTCTTCGGCCGTATTATTCTGCCTCACCTTGTACTCAGAACAATGAAGCTGGCCATGTGTGGACTGAGACCTCTGAAATCATTAGTGCTTCACAAACGTTTTCTCTGCTTAATTTGTTCTTGTCAGGTGTTTTTTTGTCACAGCAACAAAAAAATTGACAAAAACCCAAGTTAAAGAATCCTATTAGATTTCTGGTATTTTGCAGGTCAGGCCTATAAAGATAGATATTAAGCTACAAACACTGAGTTTACAAGAATGAAAAGAGACTTCAGAAGTCAACAGTGATGTCACTGCCACCAAAGTTTCAGAGGTCACAGGGCTGGAAGGGTGGTAGGATGAGATTATCTCCTGATTACTTTGAAATGGACTCGGAACACTGCTCAATACTAAGAGAGGGACATGATTGATTCTGGTAGCACAGAAGTCAGAGATATACAACTGGACCTAGAGAACAAAACATAAAGCAAAAAATTATCCTTTAAGCATTGAATTCCAATAGCATTCATCCTGCTAAGTTCTGGACTTGCTTGAAACCTGTGATCTCTTTCCTCTTTCTGAAGTCCCCTTTTGGAATGGGAATGTTAATCATTTGCCTGTCCCACCATAGTATATTGGAATTAACTAACGAATTGTCAAATTTTTCAGGTTCATGACTAGAGGGGAAATTGCCCCAAGATAAAAAATATCCTTAGTCTTATTCATACCTGACTTAGATGTTATTTACTCTGAGAATTTGGATGTAGAGTTGACATTGGAATGGGTCGAAATTTTTTGGTTTGATTGTATAGGTGAATATTTTTTTACACACAAGAAAATGACACAAAATTTGGGGAGCCAGACAGTAGAGTGGTATGACTAATTTTTCATAATTCGAAGTCTTAACCCCTAGTACTTTAGAATGTGACTGTGTTGGAGACAGGGATTTTAAAGTGCAGATTGATTTAAAATTAACTTATTATGGTGGGCTGTAGTACAATTTGTCTGATGTCCTTGTAAAAGGAGATTAGGATGTTGACATGCACAGAGGAAGGACTATGTGAAGACCCAAGGATGAGACCATCATTAACACCAAGGCAAGTGGACTCAGAAGAAACAACCATGCTTATACCTTGATTCAGATATCCAGTTTCCAGAAAACATTTTTTTTTCTTATTTCAGCCAGTTTGTGGTTGCATGATCATTGCAGCCCTAGCAAAATAATACAATATAAGTAATTCTGAGAGTTCATAAAATGTCATCAAAAATCCCATCCCTGACTGGACATGCAATGAGAAGTGTATAACCCTCTCATCTCCTGATATGTCAGTGACTCCTTAAGGGGCAGAAGATTTTAAACACATATATAGCACCCTACACTTTTCAGCTGCTTCTTGAGGATCTGGCTCCTTATATACCTGTATCTGAGAGTAGTGAGATTGGTAGTCACTAATCCCCAACTCGCAACCAGGACCATGGAGAGCAAAGAATGGTTAAGAATGGGAGAGTAGACGACTGAGACCAATTCCCTTTGCTCATCAAAAAGTAAGCAGACATCAAAGCCCAGCTCCTAGCTTATGCCTGGAAGGGTTCAAACTGCACATTTCTAACTCACATCTGTCTGAGAGCTGATGAGGTGGATAATAACTAGTTCCTTGGGAGGCTGAACATGTATTTGGGCAATCTCTGTGTGGATTTTACCCATAACTTGTTTCTGAAATAAAATCAGACCTTGAGTTTCTCCCTCTAAAGAGTTGTACATGCCTCACCTCCTATTTTTCTGACTCATAGCCAAGGAACTGGCTTCTAACCTGTTTGTCATTAAGAGTTGAATAGGTCTGGGCTTGACTAGGTCTTTGTGGGACACAGAAAGCAAGGAAGTGGTTTGAGAGAGATTACTGTCTGAAGGAGCATGAAGACATTAGCCACAGCTGTCCTCCCTAACTCAGTGGAAAGAAATTGGGTGAAAAACTCCCATTTCGTGTCTCCCTTTGAGGAGAGAAGGAATTGGGCAATATACCTCTGACCTCAACTTGTTTGACTTCTATCCAAAGGACTGACTTTGATCTAACCTGACTCAGAGCACTGAAAAGACTTGGTGGGGAGCTAAGAACAAAGGTTGTAGTTAGAACTAGCACCAAACCTTGAGAGAAAGTCAGACATTTTAGCCATGCTGACTGGTAAATATCTTCTCTTGAACATGTCCAGTCAATAAAGAGGTACAGAACTCTGTTATATCTAAAGACAGAAGCCAATACAGATAATCAAAGAAAATGAAGAAACAGGAAAATAATTTCCAAATACACGAGATAAATAACTAAGATAAACTCCAGACATCAACTCTGACCAAAAGGAGATATGTCGTTTATATGGAAGAAAATTCAAGTTAATGTTCATAAGAGTACTCAATGAGGATAGCAGAGTAATACAGGAAAAAGAATGAGAATTTCAGTGAAGTTATAGGAAAAAATTATATATACTAATATATGTAATATGTATAATATATGTATGTATAATATATATATATTTCTATTTACATATCTATGTGTGTCTGCATATAGATAGATGGTAGATACATACATAGATAGATGATTGTTTTCTTTTTTACTGCTGTCACCAAAAGACCCCATAAGAACAAATTTAGAGGAGAAAATTTTGGGGGGGACACAGTTTCAGAGGTCTTAATCTATATATACAGGCTCCATCCTCAGAGTTAGAGGTGAGTTAAAAAATCATGGCAGAAGTGTGTGGTGGAGGAAAGTGGTTCAGAATATCACATCAGAGAGAGCTCTGCTCAATGAGGACAAAATATAAACCCCAAGAACATGACTTCCAGGAATGCACCTCCTATAGCTACATCCTACCTGCCTATAATTGCCACTCAGTTAATCCCTATCAGGGAATTAATGTACTGATTAATATTCTCATAACCCAATCATTTCACCTCTAAACCTTGTTTTAATGCACATGAGCTTTTGGGGGACACCTAATACTAATCCATAACAATAATATATATATATATATATATATATACACACACACATATATATAAATACATATATATACATGTATACACATATACGTGTGTGTATATTTGTATATATGTATATATAAACATACATAAACATGTATATGTATATACATATATAAACAAAGACATAGAACTTAAAAAATACACTGAGAAATTCATTAGAGTTCAGTTGAGAATAGGTCAAGTAGAAGAAAAAAGATATAGGAAATAAATTATCATTAGGAGTGATCCATTTTAAGAAATAAACAAAAATATTTTAAAGGATGAAGAAAGCCTATGGGTGTTTTGGGACACCATCAAGAAGATCAATATATGCATTACAGGACTCTCAAAAGGGGAAGAGATAAAGGAAAGAGAAGAAAGTTTATTCTTGCAATAAATACTAGCTGAGCAGTTCCCAATATAGAAAATAAATAGACATCCAGAACTGGCAAGCCCAAAGAACACCAAAAGGTGAGCTGGAAATGAACTGGAGAAACAACTTAAACCAGGAAATCACCAAGACACATTGAAATTAAATTGACAAATGAGGGAGAGAAGGGGCAGAGGGAGAGAGAGACAGAGAGAGAAAGATAAGAGGAAGAAAAATTTGAAAGCGGCAAGAAAATAGCAATTTGTCCCATACAAAGGCACCCTCCTAAGATAATCAATGGAATTTTCAGCAGAAATCTTGTAGGCAAGAAAAGATTGTCATGATATATTTACAATGCTGGAGGAACAATCAACAACTGCTAACAAATGAATACTATACCAAGCCAAATTGTTCTTCAAAAATGAAGGGAGGATGAAGATTTTTCTCAGGCAAAGGTTCAAAAATACTGAAAATAACTATTAGCAAAATCTTGTTAATAGAAATTCAGTATAAACAGATATAATATGTGAGGAGGGAGAGGAAATCATGTAGTGTTTGTATCCAAATGAAGTGAATTATTAACACCTTATGATAAATTGTTGCAACTGCAAAATATTTTACATAAGTCCCAGGGTAACCACAACCAAAATAATTTGTTCAAGTTATACACACATGCATACACACACACACACACACACACACATACACACACACACATGCACACATGTGCCACAGAGTGTGAGAGGGAGAGAGAGAAATCAAACTCCATCATTAAAAGAGCAAAAGAAAAAACACAAAGGAAGACAGAGAGAAAATAGCTAATAGCTATTTTCAGTATTTTTGAATTTTAGCTTTCATACTAAAATTAAAATGTTTTATACTTTCTTATGCTACAGCATTGCTATTTAGCAGCTTTTCCTTTTAACTTAAAATCAACTCTTTTTAGCATTCCTTGTAAGATTATTCTAATGCTGACAAACTCCCTTAGAAGAAAAACAGAAAACAGTTAATAAAATGGCAATATAGTAAATCCTTTCCTGTCAATAATTACTTTTAATTTAAATGAATTGAACTCTCCAATAAAAGGCATAGGGTGACTGAATGAATAAAAATACACAATATCCCACTAACTGATGCATAAAGAGAGAAACTCACTTTAGATTTAAGGACAAACAGACTAAAAGTGAAGCAAAGGCTTGTAAAAACATGTCCCTTAAAAATGACAATTGAAAGAAATCATGTGCAGCTATATTTAGCAGCATAATTTTATGTCAAATAGTCTCTCAAGAAAACTGTAATACATGGACATCCCACATTAAAGTTTCTAAATACATAAAATGTAAAATATGATTGGAACAAGAATAACATTATAGAAGCCTACACATTAATTCCAGCTATAGAAATTTTCTGAATTATCGAAATAATAAAACATGAAAAATTATTATTGTGTTTTCCATAGGATTTTATTTCATTTATTAACTTTTATAGTAAATATTACTAAAAACCATATAATAAAGATGCTTTCTGGTTAACTTATCAAGTATGATGCTAATGCTGATGCTTAGCCGAGGAATTAACCAAAGTTTTGTCAACAGTGAGTTAGTCTTATAGTTTAAGATATCACTTAAACACTTAGCTAGTTAATGTTATTGACATTGAAGATGACATTCGGTAGTCACAGCATGATTCATGCTTAATTTCACAATCAGATAAAAAATATCTTCTTTAAAGATATCTCCAGAGAAAACGGTATTCAACCAGAAAGACCACAAGTGAGAAAAGGAATTTCAGCAATACTAAATTTCTGGTATGTTTTATCAAAAATTTGTTGGTATAAGAGACTTAAAATGTATGCAGAAATAAGAGACCCACTTAAGTTTGTCTAAGATTGCAATGAACAAACTTGTTGAAGTGTTTCAAGAACTAAGAGAAGTTAGACACCTTCTTGGGGAAGAATTGATTGTAGAGGAAGACAAGAACATAGATTCCGCTAGCTAGCCTTATTTACAGACATGAGAGAGGGAACAAACAATGAGTTACAGAGAGAGAGAAAAGTGAAATAATGATGAAAACATTTGATGATTCATACTATACTGGCAATCATTACTGAAATAAAATGTTTTGTTATTATTAACTTTATTATTTGCAACCATAAGCAAAGCCATTTGAAAACACCTGTGTGAAAAAAAAGTAAAATATATACCCCTCGCAGAATAAAAATCTGTAAATTCTAATACAACTAATTATTAACATATGATTCTCTGAAAAAGGAAAGAATTCTTTTAAAAAAAAGAAGGAAAGAAAATCTGTTTTCCAAATCCTGATCCCTGATGAGAACAATAGTGCTAATCCTAGATAATTGAAAAGATGACATGGACCAAAACTGTCAAGGAAAGGAAAGTTCAACACCAAAATAGGGACTGTTGTACAAATCACTGTAAAGTATACAAAAAAGCAACTGAAAATGAATATTTCTGGGAAAATCTGGTGTCTTTATTAAAAAAAAAAATAAAAACTCTTCCTTTTCACCCTGCCAAACTCAGACCTCTGATGGGTATACACTTATCATCATAAAAGCAGAATGTGCAGGTGCAGTTTGTGTGCACTTGTGAGTATCCTTTCTTTGCATGGACATATTTGTGAGATTGAATGCAAGTGTTCCTATAAGTGTCTATAACATTTTTTGATTTATGCATTTGTAACAGAAACAGTAGTGCAAAAACACAACTATTTAAGTTGGGCCCCTTTTCCAACAGTTCTGCATCCCATAGTTTCAGTTATCAGCAGTCAACCATGGTGTGAAATTATTAATATTTCTTGAACTTCCAAGAGAGAGACCACATTTGCTTAACTTTGTTACAAAATATCACTATCATTGGATGATTTTATTTTTGTTATTATTACTAACTTCTTAATATGCTCAATTTATAAATTTTAATATAAAGCATGTTGCTGTAGTTTGGGAGTACCTCCCAAAGGCCTATGTGTTGAAGGTGTGGTCCTCAGCCTTTGGTGTTATTAAGAAGTTAAGGAAAACTTTAAAATATGGGGCCTCATGGGAGATGTTAGGCTACTGGTGGTATGCCCAGGAAGGGTGTTTTAGACAGTTCTTTCATTGTGTGACCAAAAGACCTGACAAAAACAGTTAGAGGAGAAAAGTTTATTTTGGGCTTCATAGTTTAAGAGGTCTCAGTTCATAGATGGCCAACTCCATTTCACATCATGGTAGAAGAGTGTGGTGAAGGGAAGCAGCTCAAGACATCACATCAGGAAGCAGAGAGAGAGAGAGAGAGAGAGAGAGAGAGATCCTACCTCCTCTGGCCACACACTACCTACCTTCTGTTACCACTCAGTTAATCTCTATCAGAGGAATAAAGCACTGATTGGGTTAAGGCTCTCATAATCCAATCATTTCATGTCTAAACCTTCTATTGTCTCACACATGAGCTTTTGGTGGGCAACTCACATTAAAACCATAACAAGGGGATATTGGAACCCTACACCCTTTCTGTTCCTCTCCTCCATTCCCATTTACCATTAGTTGAACAGGCCTCCTGTGCCACATGTTCCCACCATGATATACTGTGCTACCACAGGTCTGAACATTAGTTAAAATAAAACTTTTTACTTATTAACATTTGTCTTAAGTATTTTGTTATAGTAGAGAAGACTAACTAATACACATGTATAGGAAACAAACAGCATATATAGTCTGTGATTTTTTAGGCATTCACTGACATTCTTGGCATGTATTCTCCATAGATAAAGGGAAATTACTGTATTTACTTGGATATATATGGATATATTCCAAAGTTCCCTTCACTTGCTTTAATAAGAGAAGTGGGGCAAATACTATGAGGTTCATAGCAAGTGCTTTTGAGTCAGATATATTGACTGAAATTCCAGCTCTATTTTTCCTAAGAGAAACATTGGGAAAATTATTTAATTTGGTAAATATTAAGATTGATTTCTTCATCTCCGTAATGGAGTTACTATTATCTCTTTTATGTAACTGTTGTGATAAGTGATGTAATGCCTTGAAAACACCCACCAGTGTCGCTAGCATCTCAGTAAGTGCTGTACGAATTGTAGTTATTTATACAAATTTAAGCTGACTTTATTTGGAGTGTTGATTGATTTGTCAAAACACTTATTGTAACAACCCTTATTTCACCCTGTTCTATAAAATTCAATACTGTGATGAAATGAGAACCTTTTATTTTAGGGACAGTGATAATAATCTGGCCTTTGAAAACAGGTCTGCTCTGCAAAGCCCATTATATTTAATTTTAACTGGCTTCTTACTCTTTGAAAAAGATTTTCTTTCCTACTCCATGAACATAGATCTCAAAAATCAATTTTTCTCTCAGTTTAAAGCATGCTTTATTACTGTCAACAAACAATGTGCCAATACATGACTTAATAGTGTTCTTCAATTTTTATTACCCAATAAATTTCAAAAGCTCACAGTTCACTTTATATTCATGGACATATTTGTACAAATGGATAGATATGCTCATATGTGGATTTTGCAAGATCATATTTTCTATCAGTTACAAGGGTAAATTAGAGAATTTGGAAGAAAATATTTTGCAGGACCACTAAATTGAGTGTTCAATAAATACAAAGTAGACTAAACTTGTTAAATCACAGGCTTTTTAATCTATTTCTGTAACACCTTGGTCCGTGTTTAGCTTTTTCCCAGTGAATGCATTGTAGAGAAACTTTCCTCCCACCAGTATTTTCCTGGTTTCCATCAGACCTAGTGTTCATCAGTTCCTTGATCCTCATCACATGAGTAGATCATCTTCTGTTCTTTATTATAATTTTCTGTTTCTTCTTTCTTTTCTAAAACCATGACTTCTATTATTAATAGCTGACTAAAATAAACTGGAAAGTGTGAAGGACAGAAAGAAATCAGGAAGCCGAAGTCATTTGTAAATGAAACTAAATCTGAGAACAATCAATTGGATGGAGTTTGCTTTTGGCTCTCAGAGGGTCTCTGTGATGTCTCACTGTTCAGTGTTTCAGCTCTCAGTTTTGCACTGAGTGAGAAAGGAAACCCTGGCAATACTTCAAATGTTGTGTTTTTCTATGGTCAATAAATACAATTTATGTAATTATACATATGTTTTCAGACCCTTTAAAGCTAGAGATATGGGAAAAACACAGGAATCAAGATGCCCATTTCAATTCTCAGTTCTTCTCCGTGGTAGATGATACTGAATATGGATAAGTATGGAGAAGCAGCAAAAAGTAAGGGGACTAGATGTGGTGGCCTATGTGGCAGATGACACGATGGAACTGCAGCCACAGTCTTAGTCCACTCAGACTTGTTTTATGAAGGTGGCTGTGATTGTAGTGTTGTGTGGGAGGTAAAAACTGCCAGAACTTGGGGAGGGTTGAAATTTTGGATGAGGACATTTTAGTGAAACTCTTTGTTCTTGAGGTCAGGTTTGGTCCTAGATGTCACTAATGCTTCTGGCATGAGAAAACTTCTCAGGGATCCACCACAGAAGATGCTAGGTCCTTCTTTCCAGGAGATGGGAAAGTAGAATCACGTTTATCATAACCTCTAAAACTGTGAATTTTCCTTGTATTTGCTTCTGTACTGAATATGTTAATCCTAAAAAAGCAAATAGTTGTTCTCATAAGAAAAGACATAGATTATTTATATATGAACAGTTTGAGGAATAAAGCAAAAGGAACTGAAATCTTCAGGATATTTTTGTTAGAATAATAATTAACTTTGAATAATATCCTGAAGAATATTCATTATTGTCAAGTCAATCGTATATTGCCAATTTATACTCTGCATAGGTATAGTTCAATGCTAGATAATTATCAGTAGCATTTTAAAGTTATTTTCCTGGAGAAATGTACAGAAAAGCATCATCTGTGTAAACTTTTGAATTAAAAATATTATGTTACCTGAGCAATGCCATTTTAGGTACTTTTAGGGATACAAATTAAAAACCAATAAATCGATAATATTAATTCTAACTAATTCTTTAACTTGTCCATCCACTCTTCCTCTCTGTCCCTCACTGAAACCACTCTACTTACATTGTTGGGACAAACACATTCTCAGGTGCTCAACCACAACATGGACTATATCTTTAATCATTTTAGCTTTATTATGTATTTGAATACCAAATTTAAGTACTAGGGATTGAACCCAGAAACAGTTTACCACTGAGATTTTTATATTTTATTTCAAGACAGAAGTTTGCTAAGTTGCCAAGACTATCCTTGAACTTGTAATCCTCCTGCCTCCCCCTCCCACGAAGCTGGAGCTACAGTTGTGTACTACCTTGCCTGACATGGAATGCCAATTTAAGATTCTTTCCTAAAACTCTGAGACACCTGGCCTCCTTATCTTTATCTTCTTGTATAAATTGGCATTTACAGTATTGGCCAGCTATCTTCTTTTCCTAATGTTACATTTAGTAGCTTAGTGTGAGCAAAACACACAAAAAAATAGAGACCAAAGATGCTCAGCTGTTCAATAATTCATTATGTCTCTCCTCAATGTTGTTGTTATGTCCCATGCTCACAGTTATGATTAGAAAGAGTCCACACTCCCTTAAGACTCTCATATTCTCCTTCTAGATGTTATTGGGGTAAAATGATATTTTATGGATTGAGGTTTCCAGATTGCATGTTGCCATTCCACACTGCTCTTGTGTTTTATTTCATATACACGTTCTTTGTTCAAGTACCAAAGACAAATATTTTTTTTTAAGACACAAGTCCTATCCTCCTATAGGGCAAAGGGAAATGTGAAAGATCTTCTCTGTCTGTGAGCCCGCTGTGACTTTCGCACAACCTTGATGGAACATCTAAAGAAGGCTGACTCCTTGGTGGGTTTGGCTCACTCTCAAGGCTATTTCTCCTTCCCTTCAGGGACCTGGCCAGTCCTTGGGGGGATGAAGTGTCCTTCAGGGATCACTAGGTCACACAGGTTGTTAGAATGGAGCTTTCTTTGTTCTGACTTGTACTTAAGGAGCCCCACTGGGAAAAAGACTTTGGAGTCTCACTTGTGGAGAGGATGCTTCCAGGTCAGGACCCTAAAAAGCTGCCCTTAGGCTCCCTAGCTACATGACGTCAGGCGTTGGTGTTTCCCCAAATCGGTTGACATATTTTCTTCTCTCTTTTTTTTTCACCAATAACTTTTGCTTTTGCTTTTGCTCTTGCATCTATATTATTACTAAACTTAATGTTACCTTGTATAAATAATATTATCTATTACATCTCATCTGCCAAATTAGCAGTTGCACACTTAGGTAACGATATAATGTTACATCTCCTCAAAAAGATGCTAATATTTTAATGTTTTCACTTTTCTATCTTGTACATATCATATACCATATATCAAATGTCACTGCAATCATTTTGCATTCATTCCCCTTTGGTAATACGTTCACTCCAAGAAAATAAAAACCATTGCTTAGTACTACTTAAACACAGATCACTTAATATTTGTTGAAGTATAACAATCATAATTTGTTTATAAATATTCACATTATAAAGCATTTAAAATGAGATGAGGTATTGAGCTTTACTTGGATTGATTCCAGTTGAATACACATTTAAATTGTTGGAATGTGTATGATTTTTTTAATATATTTACAAAGAAAAGTTATTCAGAGATTCTTGATTCTCTCATTCAATAATACATCCTGAGCAAATTTAGAAACAGGAGATGATCTGAAATCCAAATAATGCTTATATGCATTAGGAAACCTATGGAGTCCTTTGAAAATCCTTTGGGGAAGAAATTACCAGTGTATTTATTTCCTGAGTATTGTTCATTTTAATACTCAAGACAGGTGAGGTAAGCTCTTATAAAGACCTTTGAAATAAAAGTCCATTCACATCCAAGCTCCACTACCTAAATGGGAACTTTAGCCAAGTTACTGAACTTTTGGAAGCATGTTTTTTTCATATGTAAAATTAAGCTAATAGTTTCAAGTGTGTAACAGTGTTTTGTAATTAAATTTAAGAATTTCACTTAAGGTGGGCATGGTGGCACACCTGTAATCACAGCAGCTCGAGAGGCTGAGGCAGGATAATTGCTACTTCAAAGCCAGCCTCAGCAAATTAGTAATGTCCTAAGCAACTCAGCAATACCCTGTCTCTAAAAAAAAATACAAATAAGGGCTGGAGACGTTGCTCAGTGGTTTAGGACTCCTGGGCTCAATCCCCAGGACCAGAAAAAAAAAAAAAAAGATTTTGACTCAAATCAGAGAAAGATAAATGCAAGCATCAGTGATAAAATTTTTATAAAGGATTTGGATTCTTCATGAGCTGTTTAAGTTTAACTAAATATCTTCTTTGTATGTGTGAGTTTGCCAGTTTCACTTATATCCTTCCTGGAGACCACACCCCAATGGCTACCCCAAAACAAGACACATAGCACCTGGGAATGGACGTATTGAGACAATGCTGCATTCCTAATGACATGATAGTTAACTCTGGCAAATACTGAAAATCAGGGTAAAGTCTGAGATTGTCTACAATATCCCAGAGCAATGCATTTAGAGCAGTTCTACATAATAAAAATAGTGTGCTACTTATGGTTACAATTTTGTGCTTTCCAGTTTAAAAAAGTGAAAAGAAACAGATGAAATTTATTTTAATATTGTGTTTTTTCAGCACAGATTATCCTAAATATCATCATTTCATCATGAATATAGCAATGAAATTGTTAATGTTTTACTTCACACTCTTTTCTCCAATGTGCTGTCTTTAAATTGTTATGTATACTTCACACTTACAGCATGCCCTTTTTCAGACCCACAACTTTCTAATGTTTAGTAGGCATGTGAGACTAGGGCCTCCTAAATTGGACAGGGCAGCTATATTCCATGTGCCCAGGGAATCACTGGTTTTGCTCTATGTTGAAAAAGGGCATCAGGAAAGGGATGAGATATGTGAGTGTTGATATTTTCCAAAATTTATATACTAAACCTGCCCCTCGAGTTAATGGGTCTTTGTGGGGGGTGATTAAACCATGAGTATGGAGTATGGAGTGTTTAGGAATGTTACTAGTGACCTCATTAGAGAGGCATGAGGAATCTTATTGTGTGTTTTGCACTTATTCCATATGAGGACACATAGAAGGCATCATCCACAAGGATGGTGATCTCACCAGGCACAAAATATTCTAGCACCTTGATCTTGAAACTTCTAGCTTCTAGAACAGGCAGCAACACATTTTTGTTATGTATAAATTACCCAATCTAAAGTATTTTGTTATAGCACAAATGGAAAAACAATTGCCAGGGTATGCATGAGGCTTCCCACTCAGCTAGTTTTAAGAAGCCCTTTCTCACAACATTGATGATGTCTTTGGTGACACTTACTGACCTGTCTCTAAACACCATTCTTTTTCTATGTATCTGATTTGATCCTTTCTTATCAGCATTAATAGCTCCTGAGAACTCTGATTTAACAGTGGATCATCCCTTCCTGAACAAATTGACTCCAAGATCTCTATGCAGGTTGGTCTTGCCTCTATATAGTTGCCTAATTTTAGTTGACAATGAAGGGGGCCTCTATGTTGTGCCACAGAAAGAATTCCAACAGCTGGAGTGAAAATTAAAAAGAAAGTAGAAGCCAAAAAGAAACAGCAAACTATCTAAGAGCTGTGCCTAATGTTATAAAATGAAGCTAAACTGTGTCTTGATTGTAAAAGAGAAATCAATTTAGAAAGTATTGACTTGGAAGAACTTAATTGCTCATAAAATTAATTTATGGATGACTTTATTTGATGTTTGGAAACAGGAATACAAATGAACCAACACTGATGTTTATGAATTTCCATGGCTAGCCAAGAAAAAGGTAACTGACAAGAATAGAAAATTGAAACAGATGAGAAGGTAATGGTTGTTTACTCTCCCCTGGAAATATCTGTATTAGGTTACAAGCAGTGGACAGTTATAAAACTGTTTTACAATATAAGTTTTAGACAGTTTAAAATTACAGAAATACCCGTTTAAATTGAATCATATTTTCAAACTTTGCAGTGACTGATGTGTCTTAAAATTGATATAGGTACATGTGAGTTTTTAAACAAAATTAAAGAAAATGGTATCTTCTGAAGTTATAGAATAAATAATTTCAACTCTGTGAAACCCCCAAGAGCCATCAAAGTAGAATATTGCTGCTGAGATGGCAGAATTTTATTGTAAATTATCATGTAGTCAGAGAAGCAAAGCCAGAACAACAAAGATATGCCAGTGTGTGTGTGTGTGTGTGTGTGTGTGTGTGTGTGAGAGAGAGAGAGAGAGAGAGAGAGAAAGAGAATGTTTTCCTATTTGACTGAGACAACTAAAGAATTCAATGAGATGTCTCAGGAACAAAAAAAAATAGGAAAGCTTTGTTTCATACATGTTGTTATTTTTATTATTAACATTTTATAATGTTCATAATTAAATGTAACTTGACATATTATACATACTATTCATTAGATCTCAGTGAAACAATGATTTTACTGAAGAATATTTTGGAATTTTAGAGTCAAATCTGTATTTAAATTTTTGGAAATAAATAATGTAATTACAGTCACTTCTTTCAATACATGAGTACCAACAACATGGTTGTTAACTTCTATTTGATGGGTTAGTTTGATTCTTGTTATTCTTTATCCATGTTTAAGAGTTTTTTTCCATGTTTTATTCTGCCTCACAGTATGAGTCAGCAATCTATTCATGATCTTTTGGATATGGAGCCAGCTTGGCTTAGTGTCCTGATTTTTGAGGGTGATCATCAGACTTCAATAAAGTGTTCATTCACAGGACATTTCTCCCTTACAGGTCATGTAGTCTGTAAGTTTTCCCTGTTCAGATGATATGAGGTTCAGAGCCTTGACATAATTTCTTAACTTGCAGACACTTTGTTCCTGTGAAGCTCCCAGGTATTCCTATGGATCTTGGCTAGTTTGCTGTAGGTAGATCTATGCACTTGTACCTCTTCTATGGCAGAATCTGTCTCAGGACAAGTCCAAGATGAAGACAATCATCAACTCCTAATCCCTACCTTCTATAGCCAGAACACATACCTGATCCTTTCCTACCACAAGAGTTTAAGGTTTCTCCCTCTCTTTAGATGGAAACTCAACCATTCAGTTACATATAACTTCTCTTTATTAAATAACTCTTATAAATAACTTCCATTATTAAATCATAGGTAATTTTTTGTTTTCATGGGAAAAAGTTCTTAGTTACAATACAATACAAATACGAATACAAAACTAAGGAACATATTGCACACACACACACACACACACACACACTCACCAATAGTTCTAAAAAAATTTTAAAGTATTGTAGGTAAATAACATTTATTCAGCACTGAACACATAAAAATTTCTTCTAGGCATTTCTACTTATGCCACAAAATTAATTCTACATTAAATTCCTATGTTGAAAAGTTATCCTTCTGTTTTACAAATAAGAAGGATAGGATTTTGAAATTTAACTTACCTAATGTGAGTATCAGGGTTGAGCTTTTTAGAAGCTGTACCTAATTGCACAATCTGCAATGTATCTGTGCATGTGGCAGACTCTTAGAGACACTCCTGCCTCAAGGAACTGAACCTTACTATGTCCATGGGCTATGGTATTCATAAGCAAATCCACTTAATCTTTAAATTACTCTCTTGGGGTTGCAAAATTTGAATAAGTGAAACATGATACCTGTAAAAATGGCAGTGCATGAATGTGTGCAGGGTGACATGTGAACATACTTTTATGCCCAACAGAAATAAAGCAATGAAGAAATTAGGGGAGATAAAAAGTCTGTATTCATGTAAATTGTTTTTTAAAAAGGATAACTGTTCATTCAAAATCTGGTAACTAATATATCCAGTACAGCAGAATTTTTTGTTTTCAAACTGATAAAGTCTTGATAGCTTTTTTTTTGCAATGTGTATAATATTTAAAGTGATATTTAGAAGTAGGACATATTCTGTTTTCCATTATATGAACTAAAATACTTTACTAAGCATAGTATTTATTTATAAGTTACTATCTTTAATGCTCAGAAAATTGAATTTCAAAATACATTGTATAGGTTTTTTAAATGAACTAAGGTGATTTGACAGTCAATATTTAATATAACTCAAAATAATAAATCTAAGAATAAAATGAAAAGAGTCAAGTTGTAAAGGGGAACTTAAAGGATACTTGTACTTAAAACCAAAGCTAAAGAAAATTTCTATAATTAAGTGGAATTATATTTGTATTCCTTAGTGACTAGCAAAAAGCAACATTATATTGACACAGTTTTCAGAGATTAATTAAAGGCCTAAATTTTCTAACTAAACACTTTACAAAATCAGAGAAAATAATCCAGGACATGTGCTTTTCTTATAAGATATGAGATCATAATATACATGGAAATATTAGAAAATTACAAATTTCAAATTTAATTTATAAAACCCAAAGAAATATCCTGATTATGCTCTATCATATATTATAAAACTTTAATATAGAAAAATATGTTTTAATTTTGAAATAAATCTTCAGTTCTTCTAGCTGTTTGTGTCAATGGTTTGGTTGTGGAAAACCTGTGTGGAGAACGCAGCATCAGATGCTCATGGACGTGAGATGCTTTTAAATGCCCTTAATATGATGCAGTTTAAAGGTCAATTTCAAGATTCAGAGTCCCATGCAAGGGCATGACAGAAATAAACTACAACTAAAACATATATTTTTCTAATTTTCTTCTCACAAGAATTTATATTATGTAAGCATTTAGATAGACTAATATTATGGATAAATGTCTGTGCTTTACTTAGCTTTTGCATTGCTCTGAACAAAATATCTGACAAGAACAACTTAGAGGAGGAAACATTTATTTGGGGCTTACAGTTTCATAAGTCTCAGTTCACAGATGACTAACTCCATTGCTGTAGTTCCAAGGTGAGGTAGCACATCATGGGGCAAAGTATGCAACTGAGGTAATGTGCTGCCCTATTGGCAGCAAGGAAGGAGAGAGAGAGGGAGGAAGGGGATGCAGGGAAGATGCAAACCATCCAGGGCATGCTTCCAGTGACACACCTTTTCCTCCATGTTCCACTGGCCTACAGTTACCATCCAGACAGTCCTTTTAAACTAAGATGTATGAGAATTAGGTAACAGTGCTCATAGTCGAATAATTTCACTTCTAAGTATTCCTGCATTTGGAACATTTGAGGGACACTTTATGTCCCCAAAATAACATTCCACCCCTGCCCCCCAAAAGCTCATGCCCATCTCACAATGCAAAATGCATTTAGTTCATCTTCAAGAGTCCCATAGTCTTAACAGTTTCAGCATTGCCAAAACATTCAAATTCAGTTTTCTCTGAGATTCAAGGAGAATTCACAGCTGTGAGTCCTGTAAAAATTAAAAGCCAGTATATATACACACAATATTCAGTTGCACAGCGTAAGTATTCCCATTTCAGAATGGAGGAATAGGGACATAGAAAAAAGGAATGGGGCTAAAGAAAGACTAAAACCCAGTCAGGCAAACAGGTGTGGGAACTCGGCATATAGCATCTAGAAGACACGACATAGAGATGTGGCTTACAAAGGGTTTGTGCTGCTCTGTCTGTATGGTCTTGTCACTATAGTTCACTAGGGTTCCTTTTTAGCCTGGATCTATACAGCCAGCAGTATTCTTGGCAGACAGTCCACATGACTGGAATTTCTTTATTCTTGGCATGTCCATTCCAGTTTGGGCTTCACCTTCACAGTTTCATGCATCACCCTCTCAGAGGCAACCTTCAGGGACTCCAGTGAAACTACACTTTGCCTGGTTTCTCAGGTCTTCCTTTAAAACCTTGGGGGACGCCACCATGACCCATAACTCCAGCATCTTATATTCCTAGAGAACCAGCACAATATGGATAATGCCAAGGTCTGCTATCAGTTTGCTCAATATCTGGACTCCCTCAAATCTTGACTGCAGTGTCCTCTGAGTGCTGGAACAGCTCAATATGGTGAAACAATTTCCTGTGTCTCTCTGTGCAAGCAGGGCACCCCCATGATCTCTTAAGAATCATTTTCTCTTCTGTACTGTGGAAACTGTAGTGGTTGTGGTCTTGCAAATTCCTGAAGTGCCTTCCAGTCATATTTGCTATTATCTCCTTCAGAAGAATTTAGCATTTCTTTAGGGACTCTAATTTCTTCAACAACCACATTTTCCTTGGCTCCAACTTTACATGCATTTTTCTGGATGATCTACAAATTTTTAAAAATCCTTTATCTCTGCTTTTCTGCTTCTGATTTTACAGTAAACCTGGCTAAAAGCTGTGGGCAGTATGCTTGCCACTGACTGAATGCTATGTTACCTTGAAATTTTCTTGACCAGATTAATTAGTCCATCACCTTTAAATTCAGATTCACACAAAATCTCAGGCATGAGCAAAATGTAGCCAAGTTCTTTTCCAGAATATAATACTGATGGTCTCTAGTGAATACCTAATGGAGTTCTTAATTCCCTCTGAAATCCCATGAGTGCAGTCCACATTTCTATCATCATTATAGTCTTTTGAGCCATTTCATACTTGACTCATGTCTGTGTCTCTCTAAAATTCATATCTGGAACCCTTAACCCCTGTTAAGATGGTACATATTAGGAGGTGCAGAGGTTTCTAAAATTAGATCATGAAATGGGGCCCCCACAATGGGATTAGTGTCTCTAAAAGAAAAGAAAAAGACATGAGAGTTCCTCTTTCTCTGTCATCTGCAAGCCAGAAAGAGAGCTCCCCCCAGGAACCAAATTGGCCCACACCCTAATGTTGGTCTTCCCAGCCTCTGGAACTGTAAGAAAATAAATGTCTATTGTTTAGATCACCCAGTTAAACAAAGCTTTTTTGGTAAGATAGCGTTATATTTCAAATTTATATAGTTGATATAGTTTGGCATAATATATGGCAATAATCATTTGTATTATAAAAGAATCATGAAACAATCATGGAATCTACAATATACTTCATTTGTAAGCTAAAAAACAGGATAGCTTCAGATTCAGTTTATCATTTCTAGAAACTGCTTATATTTATAAAATACTAATTTCATAATTTAATATTGGTGATTTCAGTTTGTGATGTCTTTGACTACAAATAATAATAATGATAAATTGCATCATTATAGATTAACTGAAAATCTACCATGGATTATGTCTCAGAAGGAAGCCATGGATCAGATAAATCCAAAGAATATTTTTCCCAAACATGAGCTGGTTATTACTGTTATATTTTATTGATGAGAATAAAGGGAAAATTTTTAAATGATGCACAATTGCATAGTTTTGATATTAAATGTCCTGGTGTATTCATATAAAGTTTTATTTGTAGAAGGTTGTCATTTAATTTGTGGATGTATTGTCAGGGAGAAATATTAGCAATTTGTGCTTAATGAATTTACCAGATTAATAATCTTTATTTTTTTCTGTAAATGCTTCTAATGCCCAGCAAAAGAATGACTAATAGGATACCTTGTAAAAATCCCCATATATTTTCTAGCAACTGAGGTCTTTGCTAACTAAAAGTCAATTGTATTTATTCCTAAAACTATTATGTCCCTTGTAATTTTTATGATAATTATAGAATTAAATTAAACTTATAAGTGATAATGGGCAAATAGAATTTTATGATTGATAATCTGAATAATTTAGAAGGACTTGATAAATGTTGTTTACCAAAAGAAAGGAAAAAGTGTAATTGTGAGCAGCTTAACTATAATGAATTAGTTAAATAATCTAAAAACTTTTTTAGATTCTTCACTCAAATTATTTCAAAAATTTCATTAGGTTCTGGGTAGATTTTTTAAAATAAGCAATATATCAAGCATGTATAAAAGTTGAGAAAGAACATAAGAAACTGCTACTTACTTATATTTGTCAAGATTTTATATTTGCAAACATTGAAAAATCTTGTTTCAACTCTATTTCTACTAACTTTTTCACTCCTCCTAGATTATGTTCACTCAAATACCAAATTGTTTCATCAGCAAATATTTCTAAATATATTTCAAGGTTTTGCTCACTTTTTTTTTTTTTTGCGGTGCTGAGGATTGAATCCAAGGTCTTGTGCTTATAAGGCAGGTACTCTACCAACTGAGCTATCTCCCCAGCCCAGTTTTGCTTACTTTTTAAAGAACAAAGATATATTTCTCCTACAAATTTAAAAAGTGCTAAATGTCATTACATTGCATTCAAGTTACTTGAATTTGTCTCATATTTCATTTTATAATTTATTTAAATCAAGAACCTATCACTATTAGGTGTAGATTTTGAAGTTTGTTGATATGAACTTTAAATACTTTATTTTTAAAGTTATTTATTTATTTATTTACTTTTTTACAAACTGCATTTTGATTCGTTGTACTTTAAAGATATACAGATATAACCTTTTAAAAAATGATTCCTATAAGGGCCTGAGAGTTTTAGTCCTGTAGATTTTTCACAGCCTGCATTTTGTGGCCTGAATCGCTGTGATGACATTTCACCTGTCCCTTTGTCTCCTGAAATTATCAGTATTCATGATTGGCTCTAACAACTAAATTAACTCAAGTGCAATATTTTCACAAGGATGTACCATAGTTGGCATTTTCTACTTTTCTAAATGAGGCAGTTACTATTTGTCTTTCTCTTACTGTGTGTATAGACAGCTATTGAATACCATCATATAAATTTATTAGTTCAATACGAGTTGCAACTGGGAATATTGTAATTTTTTCATTCATGCTTCATTTATGAACTGAAAAACTCAATTGAAGACACATTTCCTGGAGATTCAAGATGGCAGATTAGAGGAAGGCTGCATTTCCAGTCACTCCATGGCTCAGGATTCAAGCAGCAGGAATATCAAATCTCAGTTATGTGGGTGAAAGAGGAAATTCACTGGAACTCAATATTGGACAGTCTCTTGGAGACTCTGAAATTTGGGTGCATTGAACAACAAAACAAAACAAAAGAGTACATTGGAGCATAGCTGGTTTGCAGCAGCAGCAGTAGTTCCTACTCACTACAGAAGAAAGGGATAACAGACAGAAACACTTTAAGTGCAAAATGATGAATGATGAATGCAGACCTCAAAAGATTCAGTAAAGCTGTTTATTCATTCACAGACTCAATTACTCAAGCAGCATAGGGGTTCATTTTCTGGATATGAAAATAGCTATCAGTTACAGAGGGAATTTTAGTTTTATAGGGTACAATGAGGGTGGTTTAATCTTTGGAAACTGTGGACGTGCGGTTCAGACAGTCAGGGAATTAGTTGTGTAGGTTAAAATATTAACTCAGGAGGGCAGTTGTAAAAAGTCTGAAACTCATTGTTGTTACCAGGAGAGATAGGAGCTCAGATCCAAGGGATGACTACTCATATCCTGTCCATTGCTTTTCTTCTTCCTCAGGGAATTCATTGTTTCTCAGAGTTTTGCTATTTATTGTGCCTCCATTTAGGACTAATTTGCAATGGGGGAAGGTCAAAGTCCAGAGCCCAGCATTCAGTATCTGTTCCCTTCCTTCAAGGGTCCATTGTTTTGGGGAAAGGATTTATTAGGAGAGGTTTAATGTTTGGCTAATTTTCCTCTCCCAGTTCCAAAGCCACATCCTCTTTCCATTTTTTCCTGGGGACTGTTTTTATAGGAATATTCTTTTCCACAACCATTCAAACATAGTTAGACAAATTTGGCATGGAAGAACGTGTAGATCAGAAAAGCAGCCTTACCTTAGTTGATTCAGATTCTGCTTAGCAAACTGGTGCTTGAAAAGTGTAATGTACAAAGCTGCCCCACCTCCCAACTACTGTCAGTCTGTGAACATCCTAGCTAGCTATTGGTTCATCAGTCAGCTTGCAAGTATCCTTCTCCATAATTGGTCCCCTGTTAGCCTGGCAGGATTCTTAAAGATAGCTTCACCGCCATCTTTTCTCTTTTGCTTTTCTCTCCCCCGACTTTCTTTCTCCTCCTGCTTTTCACACTCTTTCTTGCGCATGCCCTTTCTCTTTCCCTTTCTTTTCCTCTCATTTTCTCTCTTACCCTGCAGGGAGATACTCTGTTTGTTTAATAAACTCCCTTATGTGATTTCCCATTTCCGGCATGGTTTCCGTGGGATTCCTTACAAAAAGTACTCTGTTTCTTAACTGGCAAAGAGAGAACTGAGGTGGGGAGTCACCTGGTGGGGCCCACTCTGCCACCTGTTCCTGCAGATTTATTAGGAGATCATAGCAAATACTGTCATACCATTCTGGGAACTGCCTACTGTGTGGCCTATGGTGTAGCTAGCAGAACAAGAGTGAAGCAGTCAAGAAGACTGTACCCAGGAGGAAGCTGGTCAGAGATATGGAAGGAAGTGAAATTTACTTTCCTTTTGAGTCTAAAAGCTCACATGACAAGCATAAGAGGGTCAGGAAACCCAAGAGGGGGTTGCGATCACACTCAGGGACTAAGTCCAGGAAGGCCTTATTCATAGATAGTACAGTGTGCTCCATGAATAGGATTCTTGGGATGCTCCTGCTCCTGAGATCTAGAAACCCAGTAGAAACTGGGGTATGCCCAACATTAGGCACTGATCTAATCTCTGATACCACCCAACAAAGTTCCTAAATCCTGATTAGAGCTAAGCCCTAGCTATCTCCTGAAAACTCTGCAACAACCCCACGCTTAGAGTGTGTTGATCTGGTCTGTCTAGACAAAATTCCAATCGACAGTATTATAGGAATCGGGTAAGAAGTGGCAAAAGGCACTCAACGAGTGGGAGAAACCAAATTTTAATTTACTCTGGCAGGTCCGGAGGAGATTAGCACTCCAAATTCTGAGCACCCCTTAGCAGTTTTCACTACATTTATAGGCTATCTAGTGTCATAAATTTTCTAGTCTAAAACCATACATAGCTGTGCATAAGGTTTCAGAAGACAATACATGATTGTCTGTAAGGGTTTTCAAGCAGGAAGCATGTTTACAAAAGCAGAGCACAATAAGGGAGACTGACTCCTCTTACAAGGCCTTTCCTAAACCTCTAGCCTTAGGCCTAGAGGCTTCACAAGGGCCTTTAGACTTCAAAGGCAAGTAGATCCTAGGGAAAGTCCTTTACAATCCAAAAGGAAGGAGCAAATGATGCTAATTAGGTTAGCTGAAAAGCAGCTGGCAGGAACAAGGAGGGGCACTCTCTCCCTTTCCCAGGCACTAATTTTTAGAGACAGCATTCTCAGTTTACTTTCTATCCAGGCCTAGATCAGTTATCCACTACAATAGTATGTCACATTTTGCCCTACCTTATATTAGTAAGAAGGGGAATTGAAAACTGTTTCAAACAGGTTCATTTTTAAGCTACTCCATCTGAAAGTTTGGTGGGAAATACAAAAAGAGGAAGGGTTAACAACCCCTAGTTCTCAATCTCTCTTTGTCTCTCATATATCACTGTGTCTCTCTCTATCAGTACACAGTCCAAGAAGAAACAGAAAGGACACTAGGAAAATTATACTGCTAAACCCACATGGAAATATATTTAAAAATTTACAATAAACCTGATATCTCAGAACAGTTTGGCAAGAGAAGATTGTGCCCTACAAGGCCCACATGTAAGAGTGGGAGAGAAATCCATTCCAACAGATGTATAAAAGTCAACATAGAAATTCAAGAAATATGAAAAAACAAGTTAAAATGAAGACTCCTAAAGAAAAGAATTCACTCCAAAGATATTGAAAGGAATAAAATACAAGATAAAGAATTCAAAACAATGATTATCAAAATAATCAATAAATTCCAAGAGAATACAGAAAAACGACTAAGTGATGTGAGGATGGCAGTACAGGATATGAAAGAGAAATTCAAGCAGACAGATAATGAAAAAGAGCCAAATAGATATCTTGGAAATGAAAGACACAATAAATCAAATAAAATGTTCACAGATTAAAAATAGAAAAGGAAGAAGTCAAATTTTCACTCATTGCAAGTGATATGATTCCGTATTGGAAGATCTAAAAGTTCTACCAAAAGACTGCTAGAGCTAATTAACAAATGCAACAAAGTAGCAGGTTACAAAATCAACATGCAAAAATCATTAACTTTCCTTTAAGTGATAATAAATCCACTAAGAAAGAAATCACAAAGCAAACACAGTCACAACAGCTTCAAAACAAAAAAAAAAAAGCTAGAAATAAATCTAACCAAGGTGGCGAAAGATGTCTACAATGAAAACTATAAAACATTAAAGAAAGAAATTGAAGAAGACTTCAGAAGATGGCAAGATCTCCCATGTTCTTGATAGGCAGAATAATATTGCTAAAAGGGCCATATTACCAAAAGTAACAGAGATTCAATGCAATCTCCATCAAAATACTAATAAAGATGACACACAGACAAACCCATACATCTACAGTCATGTGATTCTTGACAAAGGTGCCAAAAACATTGTAAAATATGGAAAATGACAAATCCCAAAATAGTGTGGCCTGGGAAGAGGGAGTGAGGAAGAAGGCAACACATTGATAACAGCCATCCTTTCTCAAAATATCCTTACCTAGTGGCAGAGGAATCCCTGGGAAGGAAGCAAATATCATCCAGTGACAAGACAATCCCTGGGAAGAAGATAGTCATCATCAAGCCTAGAATGGCAGTCTCTGGAGGAAGCCAAAGCATTGATCCTTCCCCAAATAAATCCCTTCCCAGTTACAGTACAATGGAACCCTGAAGAAAAAGTGATGAACACTGAACATTGACCCCAGACACTCCATTCTTCCTCAATTAAAAGTATTGCCCAGTTAAGTCACATTTCAAATTCTTACAAATCTGTTTCCTGGGTGCCCAAACAGACACACTCTGTCAATAATTAAGTCACCACTCTGGGTGTCTATATAAGCACAGACTCACCCTTTGACCAGTGACTCATTTTCCACCAGGAAAGTGTGTCCACCAGATGCATGATTTCATTGCTGAATAAAGGCTGTGCTGACCCATGAACTTTGCACCTGGCTGAGTAATTTTGTGCTAACAAACATAAACTGCAGAAAAAACAGTCTTTTTTAACAAACGATGCTGGGAAAACTGGTTATCCATGTGTAGAAGAATGAGACAATATCTTTATTTCTCACCATGCAAAAATCAACTCAAAATGGATCAAAGGACAGAAACTAAGCAAATCCTAAAAGAAAGCACAAGGTCAACATTCCAGCATACAGGCACAGCCAAAGAGTTTCTCAAAAAGACCCCTTAACCTTAGGAAATATTGCCCAGAGTTAATAAATGTGATGGCATCCAATTGAAAAGCTTTTGCATGGAAAGGAAACGATTGAGAATGTGAAGAGAGTACCTACAGAATGGGAGAAAATCTATGCTAACTACTGTTCTGACAGAAGATTAATATCTAGAATACATAAAGAACTCAAAAAGCTTAACACAAAAAGAAATGCAATTAATAAATAGAAAAATGAATCAAGCAGACACTTCTTCCAAAGAAGAAACACAAATGGCCAATAAACATATTTAAAAAATTGTTCAACATAATGGCTAATTAAGGAAGTGCACATCAAACCTACACTGACATTTCAGTCAGAATGGCAGTCATTAAGAATTCAAATGATAATATATGATGGGGAGATTGTGAAGATAAAGGAACAATTTATACTGTTTGTGGGATTTTAAAATAGTAAAACCACTATGGAAATCAGTATGGAGGTTTCTCAAAAGAAAAGGAATAGAACCTCTATATGACCCAGCTATATCACTACTTGGTATTTATCCTAAAGAAATAAAGTTAGCATACTGTAGTGATACATTGTTACCTATGCTTATAGCAGAACAATTTAGAATAACCTAACTATGGAACCAGCCTAGATGCCTGACTATGAATGAATGGTAAAGAAAGTATTGTGTATCTACCCAATGAAGTTTTATTCAGCCATAAAGAAAAATTGTGTCATTTGAAGGAAAATGGATGAACTTGAGAATATTATGTTAAGTGAAATAAGTCAAACTCAGAAAGTCAGAGATCTTATGTTATTCCTCACATGTGGAAGCTAGAAAGTACAAAGAAAGAGACAGGTATGGGAAAGATCTCATAAAAATCGAAGGGAGATAGATCTGTAGAGTAGAGGAAAGGAACCAGGGAAAAAGAGTGGGGGGAATAAGGGGAAGCACTGATTAATGATATGGGACAAATTTTATTGTTTTATTGCATGCATTTATGAATATCTAACAATGAATCATACCATTATGTACAATTGTAAGGCACCAATAAAAAATGGGAAAATAAATATTAATTTTATAAAGAACACATTTCCTCAACTCTTCCACATATCTCTTCCTCAGTTATTTGCCCTGATAGAAAATTTGAACAGGGAAATCAAGACAATGTTTCTTTTCTCTTATTTAGATTATGAATTGATTAATAAATACCCTCCAAGTGAGATACATCTGGGGTGTGAGTGTGCATGAGTGATTGTAGGTCTTGTATGTGCATGTGCATGTATATTTTTAAATAAATGAATGTATTTAAATAAACCCTTAAATACATCATAGCTAATTTGTTTTTTTTTTATTTATTTATTTATTTATTTTAATTGTATACAAATGGGATACATGTTGTTTCTCTATTTGTACATGGAGTCAAGGCATACCATTTGTGTAATCATACGTTTACATAGGGCAATGATGTTTATTTTTTTTCCCTTCCCCCCCACCCCTCCCACCCCTCTTTTCCCTCTATACAGTCCTTCTTTCCTTCATTCTTACCGCTCTCCTTATCCCTAACCCTAAACCTAACCCTAAACCTAATGCTAACCCCTCCCACCCCCCATTATATGTCCTCATCCGCTTATCAGCGAGATAATTTGTCCTTTAGTTTTTTGAGATTGGCTTATCTCACTTAGCATGATATTCTCCAATTTCGTCCATTTGCCTACAAATGCCATAATTTTATCATTCTTCATTGCAGAGTAATATTCCATTGTATAAATATGCCACAGTTTCTTTATCCATTCATCAACTGAAGGGCATCTAGGTTGGTTCCACAATCTGGCTATGGTGAATTGAGCAGCAATGAACATTGATGTGGCTGTATCTCTGTAGTATGCTGATTTTAAGTCCTTTGGGTATAGGCCAAGGAGTGGGATAGCTGGGTCAAATGGTGTTTCCATTCCAAGCTTTCTGAGGAATCTCCACACTGCTTTCCAGAGTGGCTGCACTAATTTGCAACCCCACCAGCAATGTATGAGTGTTCCTTTTTCCCCACATCCTCGCCAACACCTATTGTTGCTTGTATTCTTGATAATCGCCATTCTAATTGGGGTGAGATGAAATCTTAGGGTAGTTTTGATTTGCATTTCCCTTATTACTAGGGATGTTGAACATTTCTTCATATATCTGTTGATTACTTGTACATCTTCTTCTGTGAAGTGTCTGTTCATTTCCTTAGACCATTTGTTGATTGGATTATTTGTATTCTTCGTGTAGAGTTTTTTGAGTTCTTTATAGATTCTGGAAATTAGCGCTCTATCTGAGGTATGGTTGGCAAAGAAATTCTCCCACTCCGTAGGCTCTCTCTTCACATTTCTGATAGTTTCCTTTGCTGAGAGAAAGCTTTTAAGTTTGAATCTATCCCAGTTGTTGATTCTTGCTTTTATTTCTTGTGCTCTGGGAGTCCTGTTAAGGAAGTCTGATCCTAAGCCAACAAGTTGAAGATTTGGACCTACTTTTTCTTCTATAAGATGCAGGGTCTCTGGTCTGATTCCAAGGTTCTTGATCCATTTTGAGTTGAGTTTTGTGTAGGGTGAGAGATAGGGGTTTAATTTCATTCTATTGCATATGGTTTTCCAGTTTTCCCAGCACCATTTGTTGAAGAGGCTATCTTTCCTCCATTGCATATTTTTGGAACCTTTGTCTAGTATGATAAAATTGTATTTATTTGGGTTTGTGTCCATGTCCTCTATTCTGTACCATTGATCTACCTGTCTATTTTGGTACCAATACCATGCCGTTTTTGTTACTATTGCTTTGTAGTAGAGTTGAAGATCTGGTATTGCAATACCCCCTGCTTCGCTCTTGCTGCTGAGGATTGCTTTAGCTATTCTAGGTTTTTTATTCTTCCAGATGAATTTCATAATTGCTTGCTCTATTTCTGCAAGGTACATCATTGGGATTTTAATTGGAATTGCATTGAATCTGTATAGCACTTTAGGTAGTATAGCCATTTTGACAATATTAATTCTGCCTATCCAGGAACATGGGAGATCTTTGCATCTTCTAAGGTTTTCTTGAATTTCTTTCTTTAGTGTTCTGTAGTTCTCATTGTAGAGGTCTTTCACCTCTTTTGTGAGATTGATTCCCAAGTATTTTATTTTTTTCGATGCTATTGTGAATGGGGTAGTTTTCCTAATTTCCCTTTCTGAAGATTCATCACTTATGCATAAAAATGCATTGGATTTATGAGCATTGATCTTGTAACCTGCTACTTTACTGAATTCACTCATGAGTTCTAAAAGTTTTCTGGTGGAATTTCCAGGTTCCTCTAAATATATAATCATGTCATCAGCGAACAGGGATAGTTTGAGTTCTTCTTTTCCTATTCGTATCCCTTTAATTTCTTTGGTTTGTCTGATTGCTCTGGCTAGAGTCTCAAGAACGATGTTGAATAGAAGCGGTGAAAGAGGGCATCCCGGCCTTGTTCCAGTTTTTAGGGGGAATGCTTTCAGTTTTTCACCATTTAGAATGATATTAGCCATGGGCTTAGCATAGATTGCCTTTATAATGTTAAGAAATGTTCCCACTACCCCAATTTTTTCTAGTGTTTTGAGCATGAAGGGATGCCGCATTTTATCGAATGCTTTTTCTGCATCTATTGAAATAATCATGTGATTCTTAACTTTAAGTCTGTTGATATGGTGAATGACATTTATTGATTTCCGAATGTTGAACCAACCTTGCATCCCTGGGATAAAACCCACTTGATCGTGGTGCACTATCTTTTTAATATATATTTGTATGCGATTTGCTAAAATTTTGTTGAGAATTTTTGCGTCGATGTTCATTAAGGATATTGGTCTGAAATTTTCTTTTCTCGATGTGTCTCTGTCTGGTTTAGGTATCAGGGTGATATTGGCTTCATAGAACGAGTTTGGGAGGGTTCCCTCCTCTTCTATTTCATGGAATAGTTTGAGGAGTATTGGAATGAGCTCTTCTTTAAAGGTTTTGTAGAACTCGGCTGAGAACCCATCTGGTCCTGGACTTTTCTTTGTTGGTAGGTTTTTGATGACCTCTTCTATTTCATTGCTTGAAATTGGTTTATTTAAGTTGTGTATGTCCTCCTCGTTCAGTTTAGGTAATTCATATGTCTCTAGAAATTTGTTGATGTCTTCGAGGTTTTCTGTTTTGTTGGAGTATAGATTTTCGAAATAGCTTCTAATTATGTTTTGTATTTCACTCGTGTCTGTTGTGATGTTTCCTTGTTCATTCCGAATTTTAGTAATTTGAGTTTTCTCCCTCTTTCTCTTTGTTAGTGTGGCTAAGGGTTTATCAATTTTATTTATTTTTTCAAAGAACCAACTATTTATTTTGTTAATTTTTCCAATTGTTTCTTTTGTTTCGATTTCGTTGATTTCGGCTCTGATTTTAACTATTTCCTGTCTTCTACTACTTTTGGTATTGGTCTGCTCTTCTTTTTCTAGCGCTTTGAGCTGTAGTGTTAAGTCGTTTATTTGTTGATTTCTACTTCTTTTTTTGAATGCACCCCATGAAATAAATCTTCCTCTAAGTACTGCTTTCATAGTGTCCCAGAGATTTTGTTATGATGTGTCTTTGTTCTCGTTTACTTCTAAGAATTTTCTTATTTCCCTCCTGATGTCTTCTGTTATCCATTCATCATATAATAGTGTATTATTTAATCTCCAGGTGTTGGAGAAGTTTCTGTTTTTTATTCTGTCATTTATTTCTAATTTCAATCCTTTATGATCTGATAGAGTATAAGGTAGCATCTCTATCTTCTTGTATTTGCTAACAGTACCTTTGTGGCATAAAATATGGTCTATTTTAGAGAAGGATCCATGTGCTGCTGAGAAGAAAGTGTATTCGTTCTTTGTTGGATGGTATATTCTATATAGGTCCGTTAAGTCTAAATTGTTGATTGTGTTGTTGAGATCTATAGTTTCTTTATTCAATTTTTGTTTGGATGATCTATCCAGTGGTGAGAGAGGTGTGTTACAATCGCCTAGTATTATTGTGTTGTGGTCTATTTGATTTCTGGAATTGAGAAGGATTTGTTTGACGTACGTGGATGAGCCAATGTTCGGGGTATAGATATTTATGATTGTTATGTCTTGCTGATTTATGCTTCCCTTAAGCAGCATGTAATGTCCTTCTTTATCCCTTCTGACTAGTTTTGGTTTGAAGTCCACATTATCTGAAATGAGGATGGATACTCCAGCTTTTTTGCTGTGTCCGTGTGCATGGTATGTTTTTCCCCACCTTTCACCTTTAGTCTATGGGTGTCTCTTTCTATGAGATGAGTCTCTTGCAGGCAGCATATTGTTGGATTTTTCTTTTTAATCCAATCTGCCAATCTGTGTCTTTTGATTGATGAATTCAGGCCATTGACATTCAGGGTTATTATTGTGATATGATTTGTATTCCCAGTCAATTGACTCATATTTGTTTTTGACATGATTTGGTTTCTCCTTTATTTGGCTATTCCTTTAGGCTAGCGCCTCCTGTTGCTGATTTGCATCGTTGTTTTTCATCTCTTCCTCATGGAATATTTTGCTGAGAATGTTCTGTAATGCTGGCTTTCTTTTTGTAAATTCCTTTAGCTTTTGTTTTCATGGAAGGATCTTATTTCATCGTCAAATTTGAAGGTAAGTTTTGCTGGGTATAAGATTCTTGGTTGGCATCCGTTTTCTTTCAGGGCTTGGTATATGTTGTTCCAGGCCCTTCTAGCTTTTAGGGTCTGGATTGAAAAATCGGCTGATATTCTTATTGGTTTCCCTCTGAATGTAATTTGATTCTTTTCTCTCACGGCCTTTAAAATTCTGTCTTTATTTTGTATGTTAGGTATTTTCATAATAATGTGCCTTGGTGTTGGTCTGTTGTAATTTTCTATGTTTGGAGTTCTATAAGCCTCTTGTACTTGGTTTTCCATTTCATTCTTCAGATTTGGGAAATTTTCTGTTATTATTTCATTGAGTAGATTGTTCATTCCTTTCGTTTGTTTCTCTAAGCCTTCCTCAATCCCAATAATTCTTAAATTTGGCCTTTTCATGATATCCCATAATTCTTGTAGATTCTGTTCATGATTTCTTACCATCTTTTCTGTTTGGCCAACTTTGCTTTCAAGATTAAATAATTTGTCTTCAATGTCTGAGGTTCTGTCTTCCAGGTGTTCTATCCTATTGGTTATGCTTTCTATGGAGTTTTTAACTTGGTTTATTGTTTCCTTCATTTCAAGTATTTCAGTTTGTTTTTTTTTTCAGTATCTCTAACTCTTTATTGAAATGATCTCTTGCTTCCCGTATTTGCTCTTTTAACTGTTGATTGGTGTGATCATTTAATGCCTGCATTTGCTCTTTCATCTCCTCCTTCAATGCCTGCATTTGCTCTTTCATCTCCTCATTAGCTTCCCTGATCGTTTTAATTACGTACATTCTGAACTCCCTTTCTGACATTTCTTCTGCTGTGCTGTCATTGGGTTTTATTGATGTAGTATGTAGGTTTGTTTGGGACATTTTCTTCCCTTGTTTTCTCATATTGGTCAGCTGTCAGTGGGACCCTGAGATATTGCAGTTTTCCGCTATTGGCTTATAGTGTCCCGGTAGATTTCCGGTGTATCACCTCCCAGCCTTCAGTAGCCTGATGTCTTGGAGGAATCTGATAAAGCAGCGCATCCGAAGAAAACTGCCCCTAGCCCCCTACTGTTTCCACGGTTTGGAACTGGTTCTGTGCAGAAATGCTCTCACTGTGCGCCTGCAGCGTGCAGCTGGCCGTGTGGGAGGAGCCCACTGCCAGAGTGTGGAAGGCTACCTTGGTAAGACTCTAGCTGCCCTGCCCGGCTCCAATAAGCCACCTCTATCTGGGCCTGCCACCCGGGCTGAGCTTTTCCCAGTGGGCAGACTCACCTGTGGCTCTATTTCAGTCCGAGTCTCTCAATGCCTCCCCTTCTTAACTCCTGGGTTTTGGAGTGACTGGGGGTGCAGTCACCCTCTAGGCCACCATCTTGGATCGCCCTGTGAAGAGAGCCTGCGACCGGAGTGGGCAGAGCCGCCTGAAGAGTTCTCTGGCTGCCCTGCCCTGATCCCAGAGGCTGCTTGTGGATCGAGGCTCTCCGTTGTTTCGGGGACTTGTGGCTGGTTCTATGTAGAAAACCTCTCACTGGGCGGTCTGGTCTGAGAAGCTAGCCTTGAAAGGCACCTCCCACCGCAGGGGTCCAGGCTACTTGGGGAGGTCTCTGGCTGCCCTATCCTGGTCCCTGAAGCTGCTTGTGTGCCGGAGTACGTTGCGCTGCACTGGCTCCGGGACTCGGAGCTTGTTCTGGTCAGAAAGTCTCTCACTAGTGGGCCAGTTCCATTCCGAGAACCTGGAGAAGCTGGCTGTGTGGGCGGGGCCCACCGCCGGAGTGCGCAGGGCTGCCTGTGGATGACTCTAGCTGCCCTGCCCGGCTCCGATAAGTCACCTCTATCTGGGCTTGCCACCCGGCCCGAGCTTTACCCAGTGGGCAGACTCACCTTTGGCTCTATTTCAGTCTGAGTCTCTCAATGCCTCCCCTTCTTAACTCCTGGGTTCTGGAGCGACTGGGGGTGCAGTCTCCCTCTAGGCCGCCATCTTGGATCACCCCTAATTTGTTGTTGATCTTTAATTTTCCCCAGTTCTAGTCACTGAGAACCTCCTAGAGTTAGCTTATGTGTCCTTTGATGGTCACTGATGTCTTCCTTGTCATTTAGTCAACTAGATGCTGTGGATGGTCTTTGTTTTGCCAGCCAATTCTTACTTATGACACTTTGCTGCAGAGAATTCAAGGTTGAATTAAAAAGAAAAGTGAAATAATAATGGGTACATACCACATGATAATTTTTATAATTTTATAAGTTAAACAGAGAAAACACTTATTCTAAAGAATCTTACAAATAGACATATCTCAAAATAAGTATAAATTAAAATTTCTGATAAGTTCTATGAGAAAAGTAGACAAGATGCACAATTGGACATTAAGATAGTTTATTTTTATTAATATGCTCTTAATTTTTCTCAGATTAAATCAGAGTTTTCCCAATAATAGGAGTTTTCTGAATCTCATAAAACAAAGAGCAGAAATTATGACTTTATTTCCTAGAGCAAAAAAACTTACTCTATGTTAGAGTCCACATCTCAACTTTTTATTCCTATTGTGTCAAGCCAATAACCGAAATAATTATGTTAATATGATACATGGAAATAGTGATTTGGGATATTCTTTCATTGATTTCTCACAGACTTCATTTTGTATATGTTGATGTTTTGTTATTTTTCACCAAATTGTTAACTTTTTTATTGTTGTGATTATATGCATCATGAATAAAATAAAAATTTTTCCAACTTAATATATTCAAGTTCTACTTTTTTCTGATACAAGTAGTCATTCATGAATTTTTAAAAATTCACATTCACTTTATATAGATTAGCTATTACTTTATGTTTCTATTCCATTTGGCTTAAGGCATATTTCTTATAAACAATGCATAGCTGGGTTTGCTTATGTTATAATTTTATATAGGGATATTTAATTTTTAAAACAAACAGCACAGAATATAGCAGATATTCAAATCTATTTCTCTAGTAATAAAAACTGAGGTTGAAATCTGCATTCTATTGTATAAACATCATGCATATTTTTTCTGTGGATTATTAAAAACAACAACAACAAAAAACCTTTCTAAACTATTTGCACTCAGGTAAAGCCTGAAATGAAAATTATTAGCCAGATTTAAGGAGCTCAGTCAGAAATGCTTTCCTTGAACACCTGTTCCCCAAGGAAAGAGGAAAATGTACCGTAATGTATCTTACACGTGTTCACTTTGTGTTCCTACCAAAGAAGAAATAATGTTCCAGTACGGTTAGGTTGAAGGGAAGGAAAAATAACAAAGAAACTGAGAAAAAGTCAAAATAGAAGCTCCAAGTATGAACTGAAGTACAATTATAATATCAAGGTACATGAACAATTTATGCTTTTCTCCATGGAAATTTCCAGGTCAAAATTCCTACTAAATGGATCAGCTGATTCAATTAAAATGATTGAAGCATATTTCATTTTACATCATTACTGTCATTTTTTCTGACATTACATAGCTGACCCTAAAACAACAATAGAAATTTAAAATAGGGTGTAATTGGATGAATATAAAAGAAGTTGGAACTGGAGCTTCCAAAAGCTCTTTGCTCTTTAGATCTAAACTCTCATTAGGAGTAAATGATGCCGAAAACATTTAAAATATGTCATTTTAGCTTTCATAAACAATTTATGCTTGAAATGCACAGTGAATGCTGTGCATTTTATTTTAATATGTTTAAAGCATTTGGCACAATGAGGTTAATTTAAGTTTTGGTACTTCTTTTTTATAAAGAAAGCTTACAGCATATAAAAAAAGCTATAGCTAGGTTCTGTTTTAAATGTGGAAAGGTGTGGCAGTTGAGTTTGCCCTGAATCCAGTGACAAAACCCTTATAAAACACTGGAGTAGAGAGATACCTAATAAGCCTAGGCGGTGTGAAGATGGAGGCAGATTTAAATGATACAAAGTAACCACAAACCAAGGGAAGCCAGGGAGTGGCTGGCAGCCTTCATAAGCTAGGAGAGCAAGGAAATTTCTCTCTAAGGAGACCCAGGTAGCATTTGGCACTGTCAAAACCATCATCTCAGTTTTCTGGCTTCTGCAAGCATAAAGAATCATTTAAGCATCCAAAGTAAGAGAAATTTACTATAGTAGTCTCCAATGTTTAATACAAAATTTGTTTTTACCATTTTGTAATACCGAAATTTGCCATTTTACCAAGAGGTGGCAAGAATTCTCCTTGACCCAAACTGGTGTGATTCCTCTAAGTCCTCTCATACACGGCATTCCTTGTCTGTCCTTTTAGGGCCTACATTGCCCAATTTTAACAAGAATTCTCAAAAGTCAACTTAGAAAGAACTCACACCTTTGATATCTTTGAATCTTTGTAGGATGCAGGATGTTTGTCTATTGTACCCATGAACCTGGAAGTGAACAATTTAGTTTCCATAAGAAGTTGTTCTGCTGTTCTTGAAAGACTTTTAGGCACTGTTCCCAGTTTCTTATGCTATAAAACTGATAGTTGATTGTCCCTGCAAATCTTGTCTCAATGTTGAAGGGGGATGAGATAGGTTAGGTAAATGAAGGGCTAATAAACCTTAAATTACCAGATTTTAGATGAACACTCCTTAAGTGATTTACATGGCTACATACCAGAGGTTAAGTAAGGACCTGAAGAAAAACTCAAAGGCATGATCAAGTTTTATCCTGCTTTTAGTTATCTATCCAGCAACTACAGGCCTAAGTAAAGAGTCACTGCTTTTAATTGGTATTGATGATCATGTTTTTTTTTTATTAGTGACAGAAATGCAAAAGTACCCTACCTGATGAAGTTAAATGAGAAATATAAAATACTTACATAAAAACTTGGCTTAAAAATGCTATTTTCAATTCTGTGCTATAACTGTCTCCTCTTACATGTATCTGACAATCAGACTGCCTTTTTTTCTTACAAAATGTTAAAAAATGGTGATTAGTCAGAGAGTGCAGAAATCTTTGCTCGGACTAGATGTCCTTCAGGGAAAAAGTTGAAAGAGTTTTAGATTGGCAAATAACAATATTTCAAATTAATTTTTGTTATTGACCTTTGTGGCTAACATATACAGTAAAGCATTTTAAAAAATTATTTTCCTGTACTTTGATTGATGATTTAACACGTTAACATTTGCAGCAAATACACATGAGAAATTTATCATGTTTTATCACCTTGAAGATGATGCTTATTTCCTAGTAATATTCATATTATATTGTATGAATAGAATATAATTGAAAAACTTAAAATGACCTTTTTCACTTTGGAAATAACATTGATTTATCTTACAATAGAAATCTTAAGATAAGGTAAAGGAAATCTTGCTTTCCCAAGTCTTTAATTTTTTAAGACACTGGTCTAGCTCAGTTTGTACTCTTAGTGCCTCTGAGGTAGGAAAAGCTGAGGGAAGTTTGTCTACATTCCCACCCTTCCATTAATAATGGTTTTCAAATATAATAAAAATTTAAGAGTTCAGGCAATATATATGCAAGTGAAATATGCTATTTGTGTATATGTGTATTTTGGAAAAGATGACAAAAATATGGTGTCTCAGAAAACATTGTTTTTTAATTTTTTTTTTTTTTTTTTTTTTTTTTTTTTGCAGTATTGGTATTGAACCCAGGACTTTGCATGCACCAAGCAAACATTCTACTACTGTGCTACCCTAAACCCTATGTTTTACAACTATTAATGGAAGTTTTTAAAGATTTAACCCTCCTTAACTGATTTTTAAAATGAATTTCAATACAGTGTCCAGCTTTTGTCTAGAATTTCAATACAGTGTTGAGATAAAAAATACCTGTGTTAATTTGAAGGCATTTTACACATTGGAAGGTTTTATATTTTTTCCCTCTTGGGACATATAAAAAAAAGTGCATACTACCAAAATATACACTTTAAAGAAAAATTATACAGCTAAAATTAATATAATCATCAGATAGGAAATAATGTGATATTTAAATGGTTTGTAGTTGTTGAAAATGTTTTGTACTTGATTGTCATAAAACTTAGAATTTTAAGTAATTCTTTTTAATCTAAAAGAAAATAATATTTTAAGTGGCTCTCTCCAAAAAGATTAAATCCATTCATTTGTCTTTATAAACCTCATTTACATTTTGTTTTTGGTGGAATTCAATAAAAAATTTCACTGTTCATGTAGGTGAAAGTTTTCCCACCTCATTGTTGATAGAAAAGTTAAGTTTAATCCCCAAGTATTTCAGAAAGTAACTTGAGTTGTACTCACATTAAACAAAAAAACTTTACCTATGTAAGAATCAATATTTTAGTTGAAATTTTCAACTGATAATAGATTAAAAAGGAATATTGATTAATACAAATATAAAGCATTACAAATATATTGTCTGAGGATCTAGAGAGAATAAGCTATATATAATATACATGTGAAAAATAGGAGTTTACAATGACAAAGAGTTTATTTCACTACATACCAGTTAAATTTATAAAATGTTGGTATTTTATAAATGAGAGACTTTAGGAGATATTATTTCATTTATGTCTTAATGATCTGAAAAATATAAGCCCATTTATATTTTCTCATAAAAGGCATTTGTATTTCAAATCCACTCATGTAATTTTCACTAGTTAATTAGCATGTAAAAAGAATTACAAAGTATTAATTCCAAAGTATTAGCATCATGAATAAAACTTAAATGTGCAAGTTTTGCAGTATGTTCTGCCTAGGTTTCTCTGGGGTTATGGAGAATAATTTTCATCCACAAATATAGGCTATGAGACAGGACTTACTCATAAATTCCAGTGATAAACTTTTAATGTGACACTTCTAGAATCATTCTATTCTTATGTATAACGTCACCTTTAAACAACCATCTTTATTGATTTCTCCCTTTAATTTTTAATTTTTAAATAGTATTAGTTATACATAAAAGCACAGAGGGCTCCTGCATATCCTTTACCCATCTTCCCCAAATGTTAACATATTGAATAACTATGGCATATTTATAAATACTAAGCAATTAACATTAATAAAATATTATTAATTGAACATATTAATGACCTTGGGTAGTTATATGTCTTTTATTGCCTCCCATTTGTGATAGTTCTCCAGGGTTTTTTTGTCTTCAATGATATATACTTTGAAAGAATAATGGTCAGTTATTTAATAGATACCTCCCAACATGGGCTTGCTCAATTTTTTATCTTTACTGAACCAGGGTTAAATGCTTTCTGAGATGGTATTTCTCTATTTCCATTATAATTTGAATGATTTTCATTCACAATTCTTTGTGGAGGAGGAAGATTTGTCACTTTTCCTTGGCTTACAATTCATGCTGTCATTTACTTTTGTCCATATAAACTTTATTTATTCCAGTATAAACACATACATTTATTATTTATTGCTCTTTTTATAAATTGTCTTACTACTTATTTATAGGTCAAGTTTTTCCAGCTTTTGTCTAGAAGCTCATTTCAGACTGGTTCCCCTCTCCTTTTGCATTGATCTTTTTCTCTTTCTTTAAGCAAAGTGTTTCTTATTTTTGGCTCCAGTCTTCTCTGCCCCTGCACTAGAATCAATCATTTCTCCAATGAACTGACACATTTGCCTGTGGAAGAACTGTAATGAGAGCTGCTGTACAGATGTGTTAGATGATGTGAAGAAAGCATAGCTGTACAATCAAAGAAAAACAAGCAAATATGAAATAAGTGGCAGTGTTACTTCTGGAAAAAATGGAAAGCAATCAGTAGAGAAAATGATAGACAATCTGTTTTCTTTTCTCTCTTCCTTTCCTTCCTTCTCTCATCTTTCTTCTCATTGATTGATTTCTTCTTTAACTCCTCCATGATAGTCAGATGCAATATTCTATGTGATTTTCATCTTTGCACAGTTATTGAGACTTGCTTTATTATCCATTCTATGATCAATTGTGCATTTGACAAAAATGTGTATTCTATGGTTTTGGAGAATAGTATTTTTTATATATCATCTGGTCTGATTTTTGCTTCATCTTATGTTAGTTTAAAGTGATCTTGAAATTATTATTGGATTGGATTAAGTGATTTAAAAAAAGACATGAAAATCCTTAACTGTAATCACAATTTCTTATCTTTATATTTAATTTTATTGATTATTTCTTGCTAAAGTTTGAAGCTTATCATCAGGTCACACAGAATTTAGAATTGTTTTAACTTTCTGGTGATTTGCGCCTTTATTTTTATGATAATGTCCATCATTAACTCTGGTAATGGTTTAGATGTAAAGGATCCCCAAAAGTTCTTGTGTGAGACAATACAGAAACATTTAGGGGTGAAATGATTGGGTTACAAGAATCCTAATCAGTGCATGAATCCTCTGATAGGGATTAGATGGGTAGTAGATGTAGGCAGATGAAGTTTGGCAGGAGGAGGCTGTTCACTGGGGTTGAGACCTTCAGGTATACATTTTGTCTGTGGTGAGGGTAGCCAGCTCTCTCTCTGTTTCCTGGTGCAATGTTCCAAGCTGCTTTTATCTGCCATGTCCATCAGCCATGATGTTCTTCCTCAATTTTGGCCCAGAGCATTGGAGTTGGACATTTACAAACTGAGGCCTTTGGAACTGTGAACACCAAATATGAATTTCTCCTCCTCTAATTATTCTTGTCAGGTCTTTTGGTGACAGCTGTGAAAAGCTGTCTAAAACAATCTTTAATAATATTTTTAATTCACATGTATTTATTTCCTTTGATGTTAGTCTATGATTTAATATATAGCACCTCCAGGATTTGTGTTTGTGTTTTTCTCTTACAGATATTTCTATTCTTCACTTCCATCACCTTTATGTCCTTAAAATTGTCATACTTCTTTGAAGCAATATACATATACATACTTAAGCACACAAAGATTTTACAGATATAGAAATACATAGATATCTGGCAATACTCGTTTTATATGTAATATGAGAACAGATATTTTAATATACTGTCTTTACACTTGTTTTTTCCCCCACTTATTCTACATATACTTTCTGTTATTTTGGGATGATAGTATACAGATTGTAATCCTAATGTTCACATTCTAGCATATTGGTTATTGTTATGCTTTCCATTTTTTATTTCTTTTAATTAGTTTCAGCATTTCTGACCTTCCATCCAGGAATTTCATGTGCCATTTTCAGGCTTACATTTTTTTTTTTTAAGAAAAAAAGTAATAGTCTAATTCCTGGACTTTTTAAAGGTAATCTGTCTTTGTGACATTTTCATTTTCATTTTGTATTCTATTCTTACCCATTTTCACCTTTACAATTTTGTAAGTAGATATAGTTTTCTTTTATTTAACCAGCCTAGGAGTTCTTTTTTTTATTGGTTCTTTTGAGTTGTATGTAACACTAATTATAATTATGTCATTTTGACATAATTATAAAAGCATGAAATATAATTTGTTCTGAGTCCCCAGTACGTCCTCTTTTCTTTCTCCTCTTCCCTTCTAGTTTCCTTTCCTCTACTGATTTTTCCATTATTTACTTATTGCTTTTTTTTTAATTACTGTGTTGTGGATGTACATGATGGTGAGATTCGGTGTGGTATATTCATATAGGTATATAGGAAAGTTAGGTTAGATTCATTTCACTGTCTTTCCCTATCCCATCCCTTCTTCCTTCATTTCACTCACCTTTGTTTACTCCACTGATCTTTCTTCTATTTTATTTGGTTTGGTTTGGTTTCGTATCAGGGATTGGACCCACTAGGGTTGCTTAACCACTGAGTGACAACACCAGCCCTTTATTTTTAAATTTTGAGATAGTTTCACTAGGTTGCTTACAGCCTTGCTATGTTGCTAGGCTGGCTTTGAACCTGTGATCCTCCTACCTAATCCACCTGAGCTGCTGGAATTACAAGCATGTGCCACCACACCTGACTTTCTCCTTATTTTGGATTAGCTTTTGCAGATCAAAGAAAACATTTGGACTTTGACTTTTTGAGATGGGCTTATTTCACTTAGCATGATACCCTCCAGTTTCATCCATTTACCAGCATAAACCATAATGTCATTTTTATTTATGCTATAAACATTGATGTGGCTATGTCACTGTAGCATGCTGATTTTAAATCTTTTGGATACATACCAAGGAGTGGGATAGATGAGTCATATCATGGTTCCATTGCTAGGTTTTGAGGAATCTCTATACTCCTTTCAGGAGTAGTTGCACTAATTTGCAGTCCCAAGAAGAATGTATGACAGTACCTTTTCCCTTGCATCCTAAAAAAAATAAATAAACAAAATAAACAAAAAAATATTATTATTTGTATTCTTGATAATGGGCATACTGAATAAAGTGAGATAAAATCTTAATGTGGCTTTAATTTGCATTTCCCTAATTGCTAGAGATGTTGAACCTTTTTTCATGTATTTGTTGATCATTTGTATTTCTTTTGAGAAGTGCCTAGTTAGTTCTTTTGACCATTTATTTATTAGGTTATTATTTATTTTTTAATTTATTTATGGTATTAAGTTTTTTGAGTTATTTTTATATACTTTATATTAACGTTCCAGCTGAGGAGAAGGTGGCAAAGATTTTCTTCCATTCTGTAGTCTCTCTCTTCAAACTCTGTTTCCTTTGTTGTGAAGAGTTTTTTAATTTGATGCCATCCCACTTACTGAGTTTTGATTTTACTTCTTTCACTAACTAGAAAAAGCAGTAATGAAATTCATTTAGAAAAATAAGTGAACCAGAATAACCAAAGCAATTTTTAGCGAGAAAAGCAAAGTAAGAGGCATCACAAAACTGAACCTCAAATTATACTACAGAGTTATAGTAACAAAAGAAGCATAGTACTGGCACCAAAACAGGCATGAAAACCAATGGAATAGAATAGAAGACAGAGACAAATCCACATACATACAGTTACCTGACACTTGACAGAGGTGTCCAAAACGCAAGTTGAAGAAAAGAGTTTTTTTAATGAATAGTGTTAGGAAAACTGGAAGTCTATGTGTAGTAGAATGAAATTTAATTTCCATTTCTCACACTGCACAAAAATCAACTTGCAGTGGATCAAAGACCTAGGAATTAGATCAGAAACATGGCACCTGCTTTAAAAAAAAAATATATATATATATATATAACCGCCCCCCCCAAAAAAAAAAACAATGTAGGCCCAGCACTCCTACGTGTCAGCACAGGAACTGACTGACTTCCTTAAGCCTGGGGTTTCTAGTAACCCATGTGTTATAGTTTGGATATAAAGAGTTCCAACAAATCTCCTGCATTAATGCAAAAGGTAAAATGATTATTTTGTGAGAGCTGCAACCTAATCAGCCCATTTCATTTTAAATGGACTAACTGGGTGGTACCTATAGGGACGTGGGGAATGGGGGAAGATGGGTCATTGGGGGTGTGCCCTGAAATGATTCATCTTCCTTGTGACCCCTGTCTCCCTCTTTCTCTCTTTTTCTTCTCTATTCTCTCCCAACTCTCTCCTTCCCCCAGCCCCCATGAGCTGAGTAGCTTTCCTCCACGTCCTTTTGCCATGATGTTCTTGCCTCATCTGTGCCACAAGGCAATGGAGTTGGCTAGCTATAGACTGAAACCTCTGAAGCCATGGGCCTAAAATAAACTTTTTGTCCTCTAAGTTGTTCTTTTAAAGTATTTAGGTCACAGTGACACAAAGCTTACTAACACAGCATGCTTGTGGTCTCTGTGGTCCCCTTAAGAACATCAATTACTTGTATATTAGATTTTCACACTGATACCTTGTATTTCTGATACTCTCTATTGTCTCTCTATTTTTAATCTTCCTTTGCTTCATTCTGAATATATTTTCTAACTTGTCTACCAATTTTCTATCATCTTTTTTGTTTGTTTGTTTCTTCCTGGTCTGTTATTAATCTCATTCAAATTCTTAATTTAGTTATTCTACATTTTAATTTTCAAATTTCCATTTAGTTACTCCTTATAATTTTAAGCTCTTGGCTTGTTTTAGTCAAATTTTTCACTGCTGTGACTAATTGTGCTTACACAATTGTAGAGGAGAAAGAGTTTATTTGAGAGCTCACAGATTCAGAGGTCTCAGTCTATAGAAGGCCAGCTCCATTCCTTAGGGCCTGAGGTGAGGCAGGACATCATGACAGAGGGAAGCAGCTCACATGATGATCAGAGAGGAGAGAGAGAGAGAGAGAGAGAGAGAGACAGACTCCACTCTCCAGATACAAAATATATAACCAATAGCCATGCCCCCAATGAACAACTTCCTCCAGCCACACCCTGCCTGCCAGTCAGTTAATTCCATCAGGGATTAATTCATTGATTAGGTTAAGGCCAATCATTTCTCCTCTAAACCTTCTTGCATTGTCTCAGACATGAGCTTCTTGGAAAAACCACATCTAAACTGTAACATTACCTAAGTTCTCATCTTCAAATCCTCAATGAAGTATCATCTTCAAATTCCTCAATGTATTAAAGATTCCAGGTCATGTCTGATGACACTTTTAGCTGAATCCCACTAAGTTTTTTCCCATTTTGTTATTCCTGTTTAAATATAGTATTATTGCCTTCAATTTCTTATTATGTTCTATTTTTGTTGGAAAATAATTATTAAAATTTTACAAATAATTTGCAACCTCAGAGGTTATTTTATTCACAGGTGATTTAACTTTCCTCTTAAGTGCTGTTTGGGAAATCTGGCAAACTGAAATCACCTTAATTCAATTAGAAACTGAAATATTTAGACCTTTCCTCCCTGATTCTTTTTTGTTGTTGTTGTTGTTGCAGTAAAATACACACAACATAAAATTTACCATGTTATCTATTTTTATATCTATGGCTCACTGCTATTAAGTACATTCACATTGCTATCTACCCATCACTAACATTCATTTCCATAATTCTTTTCATCTTGCAAAAGTGAAGTGATAACTCAATGGCCAGTCACTTGTTATTTTGCCATTCTACTTTCTGGTTTAATTAGTTTAACTAATTTAGGTAACTCATACAAGTGGAGTCATATAGTATTTTTCTCTTTGTGATGGGTTTATTTCACTTAGCATATTGTTCATAAGGTTCATTTATATTATAGCGTATGTTATAATTTCCTTGAGATTTTCCTTTTTACTTTAACTTTTATCTATATGAGAGTGGGCCAAGTTCATTTTGGGACCATAAGTATGGGAGGGATTAGCAGAACTCTCAAAGACAAGCCCTGAACTGTAGGTTTTTTTTCCCCTGTGAGTTTGCCAGAAATTCTGATGTGCCTCTCAGTTTCTCAGCACTCTCTCCTCAAATCAAATATGCATGGCTAGAATGTCTAAATAATCCTCCAAAAATTATCTTCTTTGACATTTTGCATGTTTTCTAACTCATTTGAAATCTCATTTCTTATTTCATTTGAAAGACGGAACCATTTAGGTTATTATTACTGTAAGTAAATCAAGCAATGCATCATAAGTAGCATTTGTTTCTATCAGGTAGTCAAGCAATGTGCTGGCCTCTTCCTCTGAGGTGACATCTTGAAACCATGTATTACTTATTTCCAAATAGTTATATGCAAATTATAGTATGTTCATTATTTAATGTTTTGGGTAAATGTGCATTCATTCCTAGACAATGGAGCACTGGAACTGTTCATATTTTAGAAGTTTTTTTAGAATGAGAAATAAACTAATATGCTCACATCTCAAAAGGAATACTACTGATTGCTATATTTTTACACTTTCATATGGTTTTCTTATGTTGTAAAACTGCTGTGTTGCTCTTACTACATTGTCTACAAAGATGTCAGACTAGATCATTGGCTGACCTGCAGTCTGATGATTTTAAGCAATTTACTTTATTCTCTACCTTCTGGTTAGCAGCTACATCAACAGTGTATACACCACAGGAGATTCATCACACACTATTCTAATTCATAGTTTGACCTAAAACAACCAGGATGTATATTACTTCCTTGTTTGGCACAATTTGGTTAAGCTTTCAAGGCTCAAAGGCTAAGTAAGACCAGGTATCTATTGTTTAAGAACTTCATGGTATTTGTTCGACATTGTTCTTTAAATGCTTCAATTACTTACCCAACTTGTGGATATTACATTTCAGAAAATTCAAAGTCTTCAAAAGGAAGTAGCATTGACTATACTGAAACAAATATTTCTTCTCAATCTAGTTCAAATTGTAAGTATTTCAGTAATTAAACATTCCTAATACCATTTTCTCTTCTTGAATCTATCAATATGGAAATGTACCAAAATGAATTAAAATTGCCAATTTTATGTCTAAAATTTATACTACAATATCATTTAAATAAAAGATTCAGAATCCACTCATGTCTGTTTTCCTGTACACTTAAATAGCTTGGGAAGGCATTCTGAATCTTTTTATTCTAGTCAACTAGAATCAAAACAAGTCAAACTCTAAGATTACTGGTGAATGTATTTAAATTATCATAACAAAAAATAACTTTCAATATTACAGAGGCAGAGCTTAAAAATACTTGAGAATATGTAAGAGTCAGAACTAATGTGTCAATATTTGTAAAATAAAAGTATACATTGGCTTATATTCTCAAATAATAGCAAATAAAACTAGATCCTCTCTATAGAAATTAGATTCTTCACCGGGCTTGGTGGTGCACACCTGTAATCCCAGTGACTTTAGAGGCCAGGGCAGGAGGGTCACAAGTTCAAGACTAGCCTCAGCAATTTAGCCAGGCCCTACGCAACTGCTTCAAAATGAAAATAAATAAATAAATAACTCAGTTTTAAAGAAGAATGAAATTCTGGCATTTGCTGGTAAATGGATGGAGTTAGAGAATATCATGCTAAATAAAATAAGCCAAACCCAAAAAACGAAGGCCTAATGTTTTCTCTGATAAGTGGAAGCAAATTCATAATAAGGGCCAGTGGATAGGGAAGAACGGAGTTACTTTATATTAGGTAGAGAGGAGTGAAGGAAGGGGAAGGGGGATGGGGGAAGAAATGATAGTAGAGTGAAACAGACATTATTACCTCATGTACATGTATGTCTGTATGACAGATGTGATCCTGCAATATGTATAATCAGAAAAATAAGAGATTACACTCTATATATGATCTATCAAAATGTATAAATGCATTCTACTGCTGTGTACAACTAATTAGAACAAATAAAATTTAAAAATTAAAAAAAGCTTTTTAAATTTTGCAATTTTTCATGTTTTCAGATACCTCTAATGACTTTATTAGATCTTACAAAAGTAAACTCATACAAAAGATTCAAAAAAGGAAGAAAGGAAAGAGACATAGCTTAGTGGTAAAGTGCTCCTGGGTTCAATTCTCAGTACCAATTAATTAATTAAAAAGAAAATGTTGCAGTACAAAATACACAATTAAAATATATGAAAATTGGGGAACCAACAGGTCTATTTCTTTTCTTTTTTGGAGCAATTATTCATTACTATGTGGCATTTCTTTAATGAAAGTGTATCTTGAAATTTGCTCTTCTGTCCAAATGTACTGGCAACACCTGAATTTTGTCAGTCATTCCTCATCTAGATTACTTCAAAAGACTTCTCAATCTTTGTTGATTCTTCACTTGTGGTATTTATTCGGTCTACAAACAGACATCCGAGTGATCTTTATAAATATAAACCCATTTTTCCAACCCTGATGTAAATTTCATGTTCATACTTCCACACATCTTTCTACATATTCACTGTGTTGCAGTGAATAAAAGCAATGATCATGTCCATTGTTTTTAGAATTCCTGAGGAGCATTACAACCATTCATGTAGAAGAAAAGCATGTAACCCACAGAGAGTGGGAAAAAGTTTATGAAGAGAGTTGATTGGGTAAAGAAAATTGAAATTGGAGTATATTCTTATAGGGAAAAGGGAAAACACAATTGAATTAAATGACTGCTAGAGTACCTGCACCTAATAATGTAAGCTTTTACAGTGTAATGTTTCTTTGGTGAATTTATTACAGAGTTTTGGAATTGGTGATGAGAAGATAAAGAAAAGAAATTATGAGAGATTTGGATTTAAGTTAATCAGGTACTAATAAAACAAGTCAACAGTTATTTAGTTTTTCTCCTGTTACCAGGCTTGGCTGTAAATGTTCTGTGTGAATCAATTCATCAGATTCTCTCATTAGTCCCAGGGAGTGGACTTCTATTGATATGTAATCTCTCTGCTTCTATTTCATCCTGTCATGTGCTTTCATTCTGGTCCTGGGAGGTGGCACACTGTATTTCCCATATTCCTTGTCTGTTGACTTTTTGAAGGATTCTACCAATTGAAAATTCTTTTGTTCCTCAAATCCTAGGGAGATAAATGTTTCCTGAGGTTATTATCCTTGGGTTACTTGAGTATTCAATATTACTTTCTGATTTTGCAGACTTCCACTGTGTGACCAATTTTCTATGCTTTCAATGACTGAAACAACCTGACTGGTTTCTGCCCATTGTAACCTGACTCATGTAATACTATTCTCATTTCTATTACTGATTACATTTGATAATAAGAACGCTCAAGCACAGATGGGTTAAATGACTTTCTCAGGGTCGGACAACTAACTTGTAAGTGGAAGAGCAAAAATTAGAACCCAAGTAGTATGACTGACTTGAGTTATTTTGCACCATTTGAAACTTACTGCATCTATATAGTTTATTTATAACCATATAGAGAACCACTAAGAATTATTGAGTAGTATATATAAAATTATACATATGCATAATTAGTCTTTCTCACCTACAGTAATTTTAAAACCTCTTCATTTTTGAGGCAGAGTACCAGGGATTAATTTTGGGCACTCAACCCCTAAGCCACATCCCAAGCCTTATTTTGTATTTTATTTAGAGACAGGGTCTCACTGAGTTGCTTAGCGCCTCACTTTTGCTGAGGCTGGTTTTGAACTCCTGATGCTCCTGCCTTAGCCTCCTGAGCTGCTGGGATTACAGGTGAGCACCACCAGGCCCTGCCAAAACCACTTTGTTTTAAGACAAGGGAAATCAGAAATACTACACATTTGGGTAAAAGATTCAGGTTTCAGAACAGAATTCAGGCTGGGAATCACAGAATCATAAAAAATACCACATCATGACTATAAAAGTATCACATGTTTGTGAATAAAAAGAGACTACAGAGAGAGAAAATACAAACTAAATAAAACCTAATGATCTTTTTTGCATTATGATATAAAGAAAGATGACCATATGATTAGAAAATATTGGTATCTGAGGCAGCAACATTTTCAAATTTTTGTTTTTAATTTAGTGTTTGATTTTCCGTGTTGCTAAATTTTCCAATTCATTAAATTTGTAATAGGTAACATGATGGTAATGTTTTTGATGGGCTTTCATGTAAACTATATCATAGAAAATATTTATTACTGCTGAAAGAAGACAAAGCTGTATAGTATGAATATTCTCAAGGAGGTAAAATGAATAGAACATTTTAAACAAAATTCACAAATACTAATATTGAAAAATAATTTATGGGGTGGCTGCAGAGAACTTTATCAGATTTTTGCATTTTTCTCTACTGTGCATTGTTCTGGGGAGAATGAAAATATTGGATAATTATAAACTTTAGTAATTGTTCAGTTAGATTCATAATTCCCATATTTTAAAGAAATTCCTTTGTTCCCCTGTAGTTATTCTTGAAGAAAAGTGTAAACACAGTTTTGAATGTTTTCAAACAAATACATTTTACTGTGGAAAGTCAGATGACATATTTTAGTTACATTGTTTATCCCATGTAAACCTGACCTATTTTAAATATAAAGTCTTCTCAAATTTTGCTTTTTGCTACCATCACTTTTAGGGACCTGAGGATAGTTAAAACAAATTTCATCAGTGCAGGCAATAGCAGGAGCTCAGTGTGCAGCCACCAGCCTCCTGCAGAGCAGTCAGAGCTCCAGAGATCCCCATTTTTGCTACCTGAATCCCAGCATGCTGGCAGCAGGAACTTCTTTGGAATGTGTTGATTTCTGGTCTGTTTCCTCTCTGCATCAGGAGCTTGCTTAGAAATAAAATAGGGTTCTTAATATCTCTATATTACCAGACGTTACATAGGGTTTTAGAAACTTGAACTGGTATATTCTGGATGAATGAGAAAATCAACTTTTAGGTAAAAGTTTACACTTAGATGGCGAGCAGAAAGTTTTTTGTTAAACGAGACAAAAACACTTCTACAAAGAATGAATTAATGAATTCTGTGACCTCTTTTTAGATTTATGTATTCCCCTGAAGATACTGTCCATTTTGCCCTGGATACAAGGTCCAGAATACAGTTGCTACTCCATCCCTATAGAATCCATAGCCTCAGACAATGTCTTTATCTCTAAATTGTTTTATCTTCTTCAGGTTTCTTGATTACTCCAAATAAGAATACATATACAGTGGGTCTTAAAATAAAGTATAAAAAGAATTAGGTAACTAGAAAATGTGTTTACATGTTAAAATATTTTAAAATATAATTGAGAGTCTTTGCAGAGGACCAATTAGAAGCAGAGATTACAACTTTTAAAATAACAAACTGTTTATGAGCCTAGCATGCTGTCATTTTAATTACACAACTTTCATCAAATAACTTTAGTCTGTATCCCATAGTTACATCATTTGTGGGAAAACATGATTTCATAGAAAGTGTCATAATGTCATATATTTTTTTCAGAAGTTAACAAAAAGAACAATAAATACACATATAATAACTGTATCACATAATAAATAATCAGCAGATAGGAAAATATCAATAGGATTGAAAACAGTAAGGTAAGATAGCATATTTTAGAGAAATTCTATGCATGAAGTAAAATAATATTTCTCTCAATTAGTTAAGATATAAAATCAAAATATGCTCCATTAGGTTAATGAGAAAGTTATAAAAAATATAAATCCTGCATTGTCACAAAAATTAAACTAAAATGCCTTAAAATTAACAGTGAGCTTATGTGATTCACAAAGATAATTTTAAGCTTGTCTGAGGAAGCTTCCATCTCAGAAAGTAAACCAAAATTTTAGCAAATCTGCTAACTTTTTACTTAATGATCAAATTAATTCAATTATAATGTTAATTGCCACTACAACTACTATCCTTAGGGAGTTTCCTATGAGTTGTAAGATTTAGCTTTCTGTTAAGTAGAAAAAAAAGTTTTTAATCATAGTATTATAGAAGTATGAAGGTACATTAGAAATAAATGAGTTACTTAGAATAGTTTATTTCTATTGTACCTTCATACTTCCATTTATTCTGATCAGTGCAAAATTTTACCAGCCAAGAAAACTTGTTATATTAATTTAGTACTTTTATAATACTATGATTAAAAACAGAAATGTCAGAGAAAAGTTTTCACCCTCTATTTTTAAATATTACTTTTCATTTAATCTTTAACCTTTGGAAGTATCACAAAGTGCACATATAAAATGTCCATAGAATATCCATGTCACCTCATGCAGATGAGGAACTAAATAGGGTCAATAATGTCTGATTCATTCTACTATCCTTCCTACCCCTGTGTATATTTATTTTTTCAATGGTAGTTTACAGTATTTCCTTCTGGTCATGTTTATTTTTATTTTCTAACTTTGATCTTTATTTAAAGTACTTCTAGCTTGGGGGTTTTATGAATAGACACAATAGTAACATAAGTATTATCATTTCTGTCTTTGCATATATACCTTCCTTTTATTTGTGCATTATAGCCTAGGTTACAATGCTGGGTTATACCATATACATGTTTTGATTCTGTTTTTCAGAGTTATTGTTATCAATTTACACTTTAGGCAACAATATGTGATAATTTCTACTGTTTCAAATTTTTTTTGGTGTGTATTAGTGTTAGAACTGTATTGCTAATTTTAGCTACTCTGATGGGTAGGTATATTATCAAATTTTGGTGATTCTTTTTGTTGTTGTCTGATAAACATTTATTCCTTTCATTAAACAAGTTCTACACACAAACTGTATGTTTTGTTATTTTGTTAACTAGAAAGTTCTCAATGTTCTATGAGTCTGCTATGGTATATTTTCTGGAAATCAATTAATTTACTCTTTTGAAACCTTTATAGAAAATAAGAAAAGTCAGTACAGAAAAAAGCATTAATTAGATTTTAAAATCTAAACATCTATCTTAAGTCAGCACACTCAGAATTTGAAATTATAAGGGAAATTCCTCCTGTATTTTTTCCATAGTCACGTGCACCCTACTGGAAGACGGAACACAAACAGAAACAGAACAATGTGTTGATATGCTTAACTGATGGTTCAACATTGTGGAATGGTGAGGATTTTGAGGGTAGCTTGAGCAGGGAAGAGAAAAATAAAATAAAATCAAACAACACCTAAGGTTAGATTGGCAACCAGGAACCTGTTTTGACGTCAACTGACTAGCCTTAAGAAAATGGGTAAACTAAATTGGCCCAAGATGTTTTGTTGTCTGGACTAAGCAAAGATACACTTGTACATAACCAGCTCCTTTTTAAGTAGAGGATTCACATTGGTCACAAAATAGAGTTACAGTAAGTATTTTGAAGTCGTGATTAAAACTCACTTTAATTTTTAAACCTCACACTTGAAAGACACTTATTGAAAGGCTTACCAACGTTATATCCTAGCATTTGTTACAAACATTAAATCAAATAATTTTTATTTAATTCATGTTCAGTTTCTATCAGTTTCAAAGCATAGCAGCATAAATATCACTACTGATCACTGTGCAATGAATTCCAGATTCTAAATTCCATGGAGCCAGAGGAATGAACTGGGAGTTTTCACCTTTTATGTGAACTTACACAGTACTGTAGAGAGTTAGGCAATTCTGTTTAGGTTTACCTAGATTTGTTCCACTTGAAAGAAAAATGTCTTCACACACACAGGTTTATTCAATTTTTCTGAAAGTAGTAGCATTTTGGAAACTTTTTCCCTTTCAGAAACAGCAATTTCACAAATGGAAAATTGTATTAAATTTTAAAACATGGACTTTAGTTAAGCTTACACTTTTCTACATAGGACCATACCACAGTATTAGGCTATCTTCCTTCCATCCTAAAAAGTTCTAATCAAACTCCAATTTTTCACGTTTGTGCTTGCCAAACTCCAACAAACTCAACAACTCTTAAATAAACCAGCAGAGCTCTGTATCATCCCAATAAACTGCAGGTTTTATCACATGCACCAAACAAATCTACCAGGCTAGCTTCAGCACTCCTGTTTATAAGGATTTACTTTACTCCTATTTTAACACCCAACCTGTTTTTAACACTGACATATAAGTCCTTAATAACATAAAGCAAAAAACAAAATGTTTGTCTTTGAAAAAATATGTACCATCATTTATAGTCTTTAAACACTGTTGCATTAATGTCCATATTTGAAAAAAAATCACAAAATAATCTGCAGACTAGTTTTTGCAGATAACACCTTTAAGCGCACATGGCTGTCCTAAATTTTTTATGAAGTTTGAATTTTATGAACATTGCTTATATTAACAGTCATGATGGAACTGGAAGACATTGCTCCTTGGCTGCACAGTGAGAACCACCAATAGCATGGTGGAACTTGTGTTCCTTTTCACCAAGGCCACCACATGAGGCCTGCAGATTGTCAGCCAGTACATCTCCTTGTGCATGTGAATTGATTTGGTGATCCACAGGGTTTCAGGATTTCTTCTGATAGCTTTATGGAAAGGATCAATGAGGGTAATTAAATGAATTTGTGTGTGGAATTTTCTCCAACTCAGTAAGAAACCAGGATACTTAAAGCCACACTGTGGTGTCCAGCTAACTCTTTGGCATCAGAATGAAGGCTCTGTACACTTTAACTAGTTAAGAGATATGGACAAAAGGCTTGCCACAATTTGTGCCTTTAGGAACTAGGCCTTTATAGCCAGCATGGCACTCATGAATCTTCTATTTGACCTAAACTTGCTTGACCTTGTACTCCGGTCTGTGCTCTTTATCAGGCCAGATGGGACAGGGAGTCCTCCGGAGTGCAGAGAGCTGGTGATACTGCCAGCAGTAGTCACATAGGACTGCCTCTCACCTCATAGCTCCTGGACATACTTGTATACACCCTTCTTGGTTTACGTGATGGCTGCCAGACAAAAATGAATGAGTTTGGTTATTCATAATAAAAAATTATCATGAGTTGTTTTATAAAATTTTTATTGAATCCTGAATTATATATTAATTATCTATTGGAAGACATTACCCAAATCTGAGTGGCTTAAAATATACACTTGTCATTTTATAGTTTCTTTGGGTCAGCATATGAGCATAGTTTAATGTGTCTCTGTAGGGTCTCATACATTTTGTTGAGGCTGAGCTGGGAGGAGATCCAATTTCAAGCTCATTCCCATTGCTAGTGGCAGCCTTTGGGTCTTCCTGCCAATTATCATGTGGGTCTCTCAGCATGGCCAGTCATTCATAACACATGACTGCTGGCTTTCCTCAGAAAGACCTAGAGAGTAAGAGTATCTTTATAATATACTCTTGAAAATGATTTCCCATCAAGATTGCTGTAGTTTTTACTCAGAAATAATTCTCTAGATCTAACCCACATTCAGAAGGAAGAGATTCCACAGGGAAGAAAGATAACTGGAAGCCATCTTTGGAAGTGCCTACCATAGATATCCTTTTTCTAAAATTCATACTTTGTCATATTGTTTTTATTTTTCATTTTTTAAGGAAGATTTATATTTTATACTCTGAAAAAAAATTTACCCTTTGCTTGTATGAGGATGTTTCCAATTTTAAGGATAGCTCTTCTTTTTAGTATCTTTTATTGAATGAAAAGTCTTAATTTTCCTCTAGTTTATTTTGAATTTATGTTAACACTTATGTGTTATGATAACTTTCTCAACCTGAATGACATTGGAATTTAAAATTTATTATCTCTTAGATGCACTATTGTTTTAAATATTGTCTTGACCAACATCAACAACCATCCTGGAATTTGTTCTTACATATGAGATCAAGTAGATATATTTATTTGTTCGTTTAACACAAATTATTTTTCTTATGCCTAAAACAACCCTTGAGTAACTTTTTTAGCTCAATGTTTTTGGTCACTATTATTTTCCATTTTAGTTTCATTCCTAAAATTAATTGATACTTGGCATTGCATGCTCGGTTTGCAAGCATTTCTTTCCAAATGTGCTGATATCATACCATTTTGTTTGGTTTTCCCTCCCCTCAATGAAGTCAGTTGTTTTTTAAAGGCAATGTGTCTTCTACCTCTGACTGCTTTTAAGAATTTCTCATGATCTTTGACTTTTAACTATATTATTATGATGCTGTTATGTGGCTTATTTATTTTCTTGTTTTGGTATATCCTGATCATGGCTCATAAAGAATCATCTATCTTGACTTGAAACTTTTTTTTTTTTTAAATTTTGGGGACTTCCCAGCAATTTTATCTTCAAGTACTGCACTATTCTCCCATTTCCTGTTAACATTCCACCTCAAATATTCTCTGTGGATCAACTCTGATTTTACATTTCACACCTTATTTGCTTCTCTTCATATTTCACGTGAAGTAATATTTCTACTCCTTCAAGTATATTTTATTTTCATTTGTAAGTCTAATCAGCTATTAAACTCTTGCATTGACTCATTTCAGTTATCTTAATTCTTAATTTAGTGTTTCCATTTTCATTTTTCTAGTATTATACTAAAATAACTTTTTTAGCATGTTAGCATAGTTTCTTTAAAATCTGTGCCTGAAAACTTCATTTTATAGATTTATTTGGATCTATATCTATTACATAATAGCTTCTGTTATTATTTGGTCACATATTTTAGTCTTATGTGCCTGGACAGTTTTAACATGACAGATAATGTGTATGAACATTCGAGGTTATTTGAACACTAGGTTGGTGTCATAATTTCTCAGTTTATAATTTGTTTCATTTTGCTTCTAGAAGAGATCTAAGAAGTGTCTATAATTTCATCTCACCTTAATCTAATATGAGGTTTCAATGCTAGTTTTCAAACCTTTGTGGATGCTCTAAAATTTACCATCTCAACTCAAATATCAAATAACATAGAATTAACAAGGTCTTCCTTAAATTGATGTATCTTTGCTTCCATTAGTGATGTCTATATCTGACAAAACTTCCAAAACCCTGCTGATTCTCATTTTGTAAGTTTCTTAAGACAACAAATGCCCAAGTTGCATCAGTAGTTTTCTCTATTGAATTTTTTTCTTTTTTTTTTTTTTGAGTGGGGTATCAGGGATTGAATTTAGGAACACTTGATCACTGAGCCACATCCCCAGCTCTCTTTTGTGTTTTGTTTAAAGACAGGGTCTCAGAGAGTTGCTTAGTGCCTTACTTTTGCTGAAGCTGGCTCCTCCTGTCTCAGATTCCCAAGTCGCTGGAATTACAGGCATGCAGCAGGGCACCAGGCCCTACTGGGTCTGAATCTTGATTGTGTAATTCTTCACTTCCTTTTACCTCTCTGGTGATTTTACAAAGCAGTTACTTGCTTGTTTTTGGCTTATGCAGTTTTTCTCAGAGGCTTAGTTGGATGTGAATTACTTGTTCTTCCATTAGCAAAAGGGAAATCACAGGTTAATACATCGTTAATACATCAGAAATATATGAGTAGATTTCTGAAACAATAAACCAAACTATTTATGCTTCTTATGTTGCAGCATAAGATTTTATATTACTTATGAATCACATTTTTATGTCATTGACCAATACACATTTAATATATTACCAATTTAATTTTTTCCATTTTTAAAACAATGCTGCATTGAGCATCTTTGTATGTTCATTTTTATGTCTTGTTGAAATTCAGCCACCTAGGGATACATGCATCCTAAATTTTATAATGTAAATTGGTCCTCCAACATAATATGCATCTATTTTTACTGCCTCTGCTGGCATATAGAGAAGTCATTCATTACCTAACAAATTTGCTCACATATACCATTAAATATTTTAATGTTTGGTGACAATATATGTGTTTGAATTAGCTGTGTCAAGTTAGAAAGTATTTAAATAACCAAAGTTTGTTTCTTCCATCTTCAATCACGTTAAAATTTGGGTGATTTTCAAAGTACCTGTTCTCTGTTTGATGTCTCCAATTTCCCTTATATACACACCCTTGTGTGTGTGTTCACATTCACTAAAGTTGTAGAATAAAGAGCTTGAAATCAAACACTGCAAATTAAAAGTTTCTCCTGAAAGTGACATTCATAGTCCACTAGCTAATGTAAGTAAAATGCCCATAATTAAATTCAAGGGGGTTGGGAACTAGAACCCTTCTGTGTGTCTGTAAAGAAGATTAAAAAAAACAAAACAAAACAAACAAACAAACAAAAAAACCAAGTGTCCAGTAACAAGAAATAGAACAAGAACCTATTTTCTTATGAGAAAATTTTATAGTAGCACTATATATGTGTAACATATTATCTGCTGTTTAGTTGTACAGTTCTTTGTCCTTAAAATATGTTCATGCTTTTGTTCAACCTTCTCCACCATTTATTTCCAGAAAACAATCTTCGACTTTCCTAACTTCTGCAGCTATTGAACAATTGCTGTTACTCTTCTCCCAACACCTGGAAAACCATATTTTAATTTCTGTCCTTAAATTTGACTACTAAAGTTACCTTGTATAAGTGAAATTATATAATATTTTCCCTTTTTTGTTTGGCTTATTTCATTTAGAATAACATCTCCATGGTTTATCCATAGTGTATCAGAATCTCTTCTTTTTGTAAGACTAAATATAAAATGTCATTGTATGTATATACTTCAATATGTATATCCATTCATCTATTGATGATTATTTGGGTTATTTCCATCTTTTGGCTATTTTGAATAATGCTGCTATGAACATGGGGTTACAAATATCTGTTCAAGTCCATGGTTTTATTTATTTTAGGTATATACACAAAAGTTGGATTGCTGGATCGTACGGTAATTTTACGTCTAACTCTGAGGAACATTCACATTGCACTACATTGTTTCACACAGAAGCAGCACCATTTTAAATTTCCATCAGCATTTCACAAAAGGCTGCATTCTCTCCACATTCATGGCAACACTGATATTTTCTGTTTTATTTATTTTTTCATTAAGGTCATCTTAATAGGTGACAATGTATTTCATTCTGGTTTTAACTTGGATTTTCCTAATGACTAGTGATATTAAATATCTATTTTGTAATTGGTTATTTGTATTTCTTCTTTAGAGAAATGTCTAATGTCTAGTCTTTTGATCATATTTTAAATTTTTCATTTTTTCACTTGTGAAGTTTTTAATTGCATCTCAAAAAATATCTTTTCTACTAAGTTGCTAATCAGTTACATGGGATTGTCAGGAAAATTATTAAACAGGATTAATTTTTTTCTCCAATGGCTGCATATAGAATTCTTTTGTTTGAGATTTAATATTTCTATCTCTTGTGAAATTTTTCCTTGAGTTATTATGCTGTTATAAGGTTACAGTATGTTTACATATTCAGTTATGTTACATTTGTTACATAGGGAGGCACTCTTATTTCACATTTAATTTAATGTCATTTTTACTATACAAATTATTTCCAACACAGTCTATATTACCGCATAGGAAATGTGTATATGCTGATGCAAAAATATGCCTCCTTTTCTTTTCATATGTGTTTCTTCTTCAGACACTTAGAATTTAAATGAACTGAGGAGACAAAGCTAACTAGTTACAGTATTGACATATAAGCTGTTAAAAATGACTGCATGAATTTAGCTGCTTGCAATTAAATTGCTATATACATTGGTTTAGCAACTTTCCTATTAAAGGTCATATTTGACACACACCAAGAGAAAAATGTTAGAATTCTAAGATTCTCAGGAGACTTAGAACTGTTGGAAAGAAGTTCTTTGTTATCAATGTTAATGCCACACAAATTATACCAATGATCCATTTTTTTGTGTGTGCGTTTGATTTTTAAATTCAGACATGGACAGAGAAGGGGTACTAATATTAAATTACTAAAACATCATCAAGTATTCTTAATATTAAGTTACTAAATCACCAAGTATTCTCAGGCATTATATGTTGTTGCTCTGTCTGCTACCCATGGTTTTTACTGGTACTTACACATTTATGTAAAAGAGAGAGAAAAACATAAATCCATAAATGATTCCAAATATTGACAGATAATAAGTAAAAGAAGAGGGCAGTAATAGAGCATGCAGTCCAGTGATAGTTTATATTCTGTGGCCACACCAGCCTGGTCAAGAAAAGGGGAAAGAATTGGAGACATAAATCAGATGGTTAAACCCATAAAATTGCTCCCCAAATTATGATAAAATAATAAGATGAACTCAAATTATAAGGTTTATTAACAAATATTGATTGGTAATGCCATGATGTAAGTTACTTAAGCCAAAAATAATAATTTCAAACAATAGTACAGCTTTCTTTATTAATAACCAATCTCACCTCATCTAATAAGAATATATAAAATAAAAATTTAGAGCATAGGTTAATGCATTATCGGGGATCAATGTCTAAGAATGCATATTATTATTTTTTCATACCCTATATTATCCCAAAAGAATATTACAACACAGGAGACATTTGGGAAAAAGATTAATGTTATGAATATAGTGTTAATTGCTATTTTCTAAAAAATGTTCAGGAACAACTCATACTAGATATAATTTTTCCATTTCTAAAATAAATTATTTGTTTTCTGTAAAGGGAAACTGTCTCACTGTATTTTACTAATCAAAATTCTTGATTCTTGTTTATTCTTGTTCATTGTAAAATAGCAATAGAGACCACACACATACATACACAATGAGCATAAAAGAATGTCATAATCAATGTATAGTTTTGTATATTTCTCATAAAACTATAACCAATGTAACAGCCATCCAAAACCAGACTAGAACACTGCTAGTTGCTGTAAACTCCCTTAAATCTTAAATCTTTGACAAAAGATTTCCTTTCCCATCTTAATCCAATCTTTATTAATCATCTTTTTGATCTTGTATAATAATGCTACAATAACTTCCATTTTTGAGCTCTAAAGTATACTAGTCTAAATTTTTAAATTTTGGAGTAGAATCTCACAACATGAATTTTATGCCTGTGTTTTATTACTCAACATACTGCTTCTATAATTTGACTTTACTGTGTTATACACCTATAATTTATTTATGCTTGTTCTTACGTCCACTGAATATAGATGCCACAATTTATCTATTATTATATGAATAAGCATCTGATTTGCATCTGGATTTTGACTATTGCTAATGTGTACACAGGAAGGAGAGTCATAAGGGGGAAGAAAGCAGGAGAACAAAGAAAATCTAGAATACATAAAAGGGAGCAGGATGTTCTCATTCCTTGGGATACCAGAATACCAGCTTCTCCCTCCCAGGAGAAGTCTATGTTTCTACTTTTAAATAAAATCTGCTTTATGTGCTTGCTTGGACCTGCTTCTTTAATGTTCAGACTTCAACATTTGAGGAAGTGGAACTTGTCACTGGTAACTGGTGGTATCAATCTGACTTTTTCACTTAGCATAAAGCATCTGAGTTTTACCCTTGTCAAAGCAGGTATCAGTACTTCCTTTCCAACAGTGAAGACTATTCATTGCATGGATATATCACAGGTTAAGTTGTTGGACATGTGAATTATTTTCACTATTATGAATATCATTGCTAAAATTATTTTGATACCCATGTTTGTGTAAACATTTGTTTTCACTTCTTTGTGGAAGATTCCCATTGTGGGATGGTTGCGTATTACCTTAAACTTATGGTTGAGTTTATAAGAAATTTAAAACTATTTTCTAAAGTGACTATCACTTTACATTCCCATCAGCAAGGAGAAGGTTTCCATTTTCTTCACATCTTCAATACGCATTGTTGCCTGTCTTTCAGAATTATATTTCATGTAGTGTATATGTAGTGGTGTCTTATTGTGATTTCCATTTCCATTTCCCTGATGACTAATGGTACATGTTGTTTTCATATATTGTATTAACCATCTATATATCTTCTTTAGTGAAATGTCTATTCAAATATTTTATGCATATATTAAAGTTGTCTTATATCTGAGTTATGAGTTCTTTGTGCATTCAGGATAAAGTCTTTAATCATATATATAATATGCAACTTTATTCTCATAGCTTCTGACAAATTTTCCTCCTCCAATTAGCGTGTTTAGTGCACAGTGTTCTTAATTTTAATGAGGTCAGTTTTATCAATTTGATCTTTCATTAGTCATGTTTTTGTGTCACATTAGAAAACATTTGCCTATCTCAATGCCATCAGTTTTTCCCCATGTTTTACTGTAAGTTTTGCAAGGAGACCCACGGAACCACGCCGGACACGGGAAATCACATAAGGGAGTTTATTAAGCAAACAGAGTGTCTCACTGCAGGGTAAGAGAGAAAATGAGAGGAAAAGAGAAAGGGCGCATGCTAGAGAGAGTGTGAAGGCCAGGAGGATAGAGAAAAAGTGAGGCGGACAGACAGAAGAATAGGGAAAAGATGGCGGGGGAGCTATGGTAAACAGTTGAATTCCGCCGGGCTAACAGGGGACCAATATTGGAGAAGGATACTTGCAAGCTGACTGATGAACCAATAGCTAGCTAGGATGTTCACAGATTGACAAGTGGTTGGGAGGCGGGGAAAATGGCTGCACCTCATGGGCGGGGGAGCAGTTTTATACATCACAAGTTTTATACCTTTTACTTTTACATTTAGGTCAATGTTCTATGTGGGAATTACTTCGTTTTGTACTGCTGAAACCAGAATTAAGGACAGGTAGTGTAGAAATAGGGGATGGGGTCAAATTGAGGAAATGAAGCCATGAAGCCATCTACCTCTGGAAGTTGGAGACTGCCCCTGGAAGAATGGAATGTCAAGGATCTCCAGAGCTCATTGATTACCTGCCTTTATCAAGGACTGCAAGCTTGGAGCTGCTAATTAATACCCCCTGGGCCCTCACCTGCCTGAATCACCTTGGCCCTCCCCCTGCCCATGGCTTCTCACTTAATGCAAAACCAGGCCTAGTCAAGTAGGCAGGAAGGAGAGATAAGGGGGGAAAGAACTGGAGAACAAAAGAGACTTTAACCTATAAAAGATGTAGGGTACACTCACTTCTTGGGACTTTAGAACATCAACCATGGCCCCCTTCTTCCTCCTGGGAGAAGCCTGTATTATTACCTTTAAATATAACCTGCTTAATATGCTTGCCTTGGTGTGCTTCTCTAGTGCTCAAACTTCAACATTAGAAGGAGCAGAACCGTTAAACGGAGGTATCACTGCTTTAGAGATTACCACATACAAGGTAATTTATTACTAATAGAAATTTATGTAGTGAGGGTCTTTATGCTACATCATCCCATGAGGGAAGGTGGAAGAACCAGAGAGGGTGATGTTGGGAGTTCAGTTTATAACAAACCTGCTCTCCAACAAACTCACTCACTCCTGCAATATAAAACAGTCACTTCTAATCAGCCCCTCCTCCCAGCACTCTTGCACTAGGGGTGCACTAATTGTGAAAAGTTTGTCCTTTCCCCCTGAACTTTCAGGGCTCTTTGGTCAAAATTCAATTGACCACAGAATGAGGTTTTATATCTGGGCTTTAACTCTGTCTTGTGTATATTTATATTTATTTTGTGCCAATATCTACCTTCAGTTTCAAGTAAATTTTAAAACTGAATTTTCTTGATCTTTTTCAGAATTAGTTGGGCAATTTTGGGTCCTTTGTGTTTTTCAAGTATAGTTTAGGATTAGTTTTTCAATTGTTAGCAAAAAAGACTAGCATTTAGAACATTTATTATTGTGATTACACTGACTTACAATTAATTTGGGGGAAATATGTTATGCAACTGATAAACATGTAATACATCTGCATTTGCTGTAATACATCAAACGTCTAGGTCAAGTTTGTCCCTTTTATTGCATATTTTACTTTTATTATAAAAATATATTCACATATATCAGCTTTTTGAATGTTAGTTTGAAAGGATTTATTTTCTTATGTCATTGTCTATTTGTCATTGTTAGGATATAGAAGTATAATTGTTATCTTTATGGTATTGTTTCCTGAGACTTAGCTGAACATTGAGTTCTAATAATTTTAAGTATGTGTCTGTGTATGTGGCATGCATTGCTTGAGATTTTATATATTTAGCATTCAGAATTTTTCCATTTGTTAATAAAATCAATTTATCATCTTTTTTTTTGATGAAAGAGAACATCTTCCTGTTGTTCTCTACCTAAGGGGAAAACATAGATATGTTTATGTCCCTCAGAATATGTTTACAGTGTTCTGTGGATACTTTTAATGAGAAAGAGAAATTTTCTTTCTATTGCTAGTTCACAGAGAGTAGCTTTCAAGAATGACATTTCCTTTTATCAAATACATTTCTTCATTGAGATAAGGTTGTGTTTGTTCTTTATTGTATTATTATAGTGTATTTCATTAAATGATGTTTAGTCGTGAAATAAATGCTGCATTTGTAAATAGTTTATATTTCTTTTTACAAGATATTGCATTGTATCTGTTGATATTCTGTTAAGTATTTTACACATATCTTCATTTAGATTGCAGCTCTGTAATTTGTTTTTTGATTTCTTTTGTCTAGTTTTAGTACAAGGATATTATTGGTTTTACAGAATGAGTTGAAAAGTGTCCCTGTGTTCTTTCTCTATTTATGTTTTTCTTTTTTTCTGAGAAAAGATCTTGCTACATTACCAAGGTTGGTCTAAAACTCCTGCACTGAGCCATCTTCCCGCTATAGCCTTCTGAGTAGATGGGAATAGGGGTATGTGCTACTGTACCTGACGTTTCTTCTCTAAGTTTTTGAAAAAATTTCTGAAGATTGTTGGTCATCTCTTCTTTAACTAAATATTTGCTAATAATTAGTGGTAAAACCATGCGACAATTTTTGTGGGAATAATTTTAGTTATTAATTATTTTTACCTGATATAGATCCATTTATATTCTCCATTTCTGTTTGAAACACTTTTGATAATTTGTATCTTGCTTGTTATGTATGTTTTATTTTATATTTTAATTTGTATAATGAAGTTATTTGATACTTTATTTTATAATTCTTTTAATTTACATAGATTCACTAGTGATATGATACACATTCATTTTTGTTTTGGACATTTGTGTCTTCTCTTTCTCTTTGTCCAGAGCAATGTACATAAATATTTGTCAATTTTGTTGCCATTTTCAAAGAATTTTTATTAAATGTTGTCTTTACATAATTGAAATAATTGTATCATATTCTACTAATGTACTGAAGTATATTTTCTGTCCTATAAATGTTACATCAACTCTTATTTTCTAGAATTAATATAAGTTGAAATGGATTTCTGTTTCTTCCTGTTTTACATTTTTCCTTCTACTTCCTTTGGATTTATTTGGCAGCACTTTTTAAAATTATCTAAATTATGCGTGGTTGTTTTTTTCACTCTTGTGTTGCATTATCTAAGTATCTTTATGCTATGAATATATTTCTTTAAATACTACATGGTTTTGTTTTGTTTTCTTATCTAGTCTGGATTTTTTGTCATTAAATAACAGCATTTAGTCCATTTGACTTCTTTTTTTAAAAAATAATTTTTAGGGTACAATTGGCATGCAATGAAATAAACATATGTGAGATTTAAAGTTTAGTGAGTTTTTACATATGTATGCATCATAATAATCAAGATAAAGAATATAGTGATTATCCCCTAAATTTCTCTACCGAGCTATAAAGTCCACCGTCATAACCATGGACCTAGTCACCAACAACTAGGGATCTGTTTTTTTTTTCACAAAATAGTTAACAGTTCTAGAATTTAATACATGAAATCATAAATTGTGTATTATTTTCATGCAATTTACTTTGCACAGCATAATTACCTTGAGATTAGTTTGCATTATTACATGTATTATAATTAATTTTATAGCTATATAACTGTTTCTTTTAGCTGTTACATGTAAGTATAGCTTCTATGAACATTTGTGGATATGTTTTGCATCAACATATGTCTTCACTTCTCCTGCATTCTTTGGATTGGAATGCCTGGGTCATAGTATGATATTTTTCACTTTTTACTTTTATATAGTTTTATATTACTTAATATATTGTGATACTTTTAAAGAAAATACCAAAATAGATTATCACTTTTAAATTCTTACCAACAATTTAGAGAGCTTATTGCTTCATACTTTTGTCATATCATATGAATGGACTTTTTAATATTGATTTTCTGGTAGATATATATATATATCATTGTTATATTTGATTAGCATTTCCTTAATTACTAATGATATGGAGATGCCTAGTTGAACTGTCTATTCAAATCTTTTGCCCAGTTTTTAAATTATGTTACTTATCTTTTCATGAAATCTACTAGTACTCTATGTATGCTGCTTATGAGTCCTTTGTAAACATTTTTCTTAGTGTGTGAGGAGTGTTCTCTTTTTACATATGTATACATGTTTGCCACCTTCAAATTTCACATAAATCTATCTATTCATTCTTGTAATATTTTTCCTTCCTAAATCTCTAGCTTTTTTTTCTGTAATCACTTACTTTTGCCTGAAGAAATTATGTGTATTTTTTAAAAATTATGGTTCATTCTGTGAATGTCATTATTTCAACTTTATTCTTATAGGATATGGTCACTTGCAATATAATTATAGATAGACAAATTTCCCCCAGATTTTTATTGGTATCCTATCATTCTATTTTCTTCTAATTTCATCTGTCAAAATACAGCTGTCAGTTTTTTTTTAATTTTGAAAGTAATATTTTATTTTTTCTCTTCTCTCTCTGCCTACTTAAATGTTTCCTTCCTCTTTACTTATCCAAAGTTTCTAGATTATTATATGTGTGTATTCATTTATATTTTCCAGTCAACTGTTCAAAATGCTACTTGAATATTTGATTTTATGACATTCTTCAACTTTAGAAGTAGTAATCCTTATATTTACAAAATCTCATTCAATCCCTTAGTTTTGCCCTTCTTCCTAGGACTCTAGTGGAATGCACATTAGAATTTTCACTTTCTTATGTCTCTTACATGTCCACTCATCTTCTTTCATGCGTTATTGGATTGTCTTTTCTGATATATTTTCCAATTTACTAATTATTATTTCAACTATGTTTATACTGCTTTGGAACTGATCACTTACTGCATAATTTTATTTTATTTGCATTTCTATTCTTTTTGCACACAGTTCATCTTCAATCTTGTATTTAGCTCTTTAAACATATTTTAAAGACCATATCTAATAACTTATAGCTGTGGTCTCTTAGGGGTTGATTTTTGTTATCTTTTTTTTTTTTTTTTTTTTTTTTTGCTATTGTTTTTCCAGTGATAGAGGTTGAACCCAGGGCACCAAGCCACAGTTCTAACCCTTTGTTATTTGTTTTATATGCTCTCTATTTTGTTATGTTTTGTTGTTACTGTTGTCATATTTCCTCACCTACTATGATACTTTTATTGTAAAGATACTTTATTTACAAAATTTTCATGGAAATAATTTGAAACTTAGCTTGATTTTTAATCCTCCAAAGAGAATTTTTATTTGATTCCCTTAGGTATAATCCAGAGCCAATTCAACTTTGGGGACTGAGTTTCAAACTGCAAGGACCAGATTTCCCCTCCTCACACTCAGGGGTGATGTTTTTCACGTTGAGAGTCCATCTCAAAGGAAGAAGTTTCTCATACTCAGCAGATTCTAGATTCTGGTTTCTTTCCTTCTACACTTCAGAGGGTGTTAAGAATTCTACTTACCCCTATATCTTCTTAGTTAACCAATTGGAAAGCAGAATCCCACAGCCAAAAACCAGCAACAAAAGTGTTGCTTATTCTTCTTTCCTTAGACTATTCTTGCCCAGGGTTAGTGAGGTCTCCATGTCATAGGAGCTCTGTAGAGCATTTGAAAGGATGGTTTTGTAATTTTTTTTGTAAAGATGTTTAGTTATTTTGACTTGGAGAACCACTTTGTTATCTATTCTTTCATTATTAGAGTCAAAATTCCAAAAATGTTTAGAAGATGTTCAATGAATACCTCTTACAAGGAAAACTAAAATAATTGTATGAACTCTGAATGAAAAGTCATGTGTGAGCATATTGATTTAATTAAAACAAAGAAAGGATAATAAATGTTTCAGTGGGACCTGAAGAGTGGGACTATTGTATTTGTATTAAGTCAGCTGTATCTGTTAATTATTACTATTACCCATGACCTTAAACAAAACAAAACAAAATTGCTGTGAATATGTCAAGTTTTGTGTTGTGCACAGAAGGTGATATGAAAACAAGAAATTTGAAGTCTGTATCATTGAAAATGGTAAGAGAGTACAGAAATAAATAAATATAAATTGAAGGCAATAGTACATGGTAAGGAAATACTCTTCTGTTTCCAATCAAATTCACACTGCAACTTTGCATTTCTCTTTTGCTTCTCAGGACTTTCAGCATTCCCAGCCTTTTGACGTTTTTGTAAATTTCTGGTCCACCTATAAACTTTACAGTTTTTTTGGCACTGTCTGATGACATGTTCATTCTTAAACACCTGAAGACATCGTCCAAAAGGGAAGTCTCAGTTTCCTGACCATGTGTTTCTGGTTTGTACACGTTGCAACCAAGAATGATACTGTATTTTTACCTGCTGTATCTATTCAATCTTAATGTGTGGGGTTTTGTGTCTTTCTGTCTGAGCTTTCTCACTTAAGATTTTATTCATCACATGAATTAAAATATTGTCTCTTTAATAAAGATCTGAACAAGGGTTGTCCCTTTAATCTTTATTTCTTGCATGAACCACAGATTCAAATTCTAAATTACATGTAGGATAACGAGCATGTAGATTTTCAATGTGCCTTTCTGCTCAACATACTTAAAACTGTATTCTTCATCTATTTGTTGCCAATGTCTACTTACATGCCTGTTTTATTTCTGTGATGCCTGATTTATCAATATCACACAATACTCTATTGCAAATAGTCTTGGAAACTTTGAGTTATCACTAATGTGAATGCAGGTAAGAGATGAAAGTTCAAGTTAGAAAAGATTGCTGAGGGAAGCTCTCAAAAGAACAGAATTTAAATGAAACAGAACAAGACAGAAAAAAAAATGACACTAGCTAGTTACAATATATTTTTTACGAAAGTTCTACATTTTGGTTCCTGAATATCCCTGAGAGGCTTATTTGTTAAAGACTTGCTCATGGACCTGTGGTAGATGGTAGAACCTTTAGGAGGGGGGTCTAATGGACATAAGTTCAGTCATTGAGGGGAATGCTCTTAAAGGGAAAAATTGGAGTCCAGCTGCCTTCTTCATTCTCTCTTTTACTTTCTGACTATCATGATGTGAGCATCTTGCTCCACCAAGCCCTCCCTGTTTTGATGCACTGACTTGTCAAGGCCTAAAAGTAAAGGGACCTATAGACCATGAACTGAAATCTCTGAATCCATGGGCCAAAATAAATCTTTTCTTCTTTGAAGTTGACTGCCTCACGTATTTTTGTCAGTATGAGGGAACATTACTAATATACCAGGGAACTTAATGTTTCCTGGGCAATTCTATGCCTGTACATGGTTCTACTGCTATATGAGAGCTACCACTAATAATTATTGTGGTAGTTTATAGAGATGAATGTTTGTAACATAGACTGTGAGTCAGTGTTCTGAGAGTTTTATAGGCATTTATGTATTTCTTATATGAATAAAGTGAGAAAAAGAATTTGAATAACTTGAAGTTTACATGGTTTAGATTTAGAATTCAATAACATCATATGGTAAGGTTTTCTAACTTTCATTTTTTTTTTGTTTTTGTTTTAGGAAATTGAAGAAGCAAATGACAATCTTACAGGAATATTTTTATTTATTGAAGAAAAGATTTCTAGAAACAGTCTTAAATTCTGATGACTTTTCTTATCTCACCTTGTCTCACAGTCTTCTTTGCACCAGTATTGGAAATCTTATCTTTAGGTTCCATGACCAGCTGCCCTTACCCTACTGAGAAGGTAAGTGCTTCTCAGAAATTCTGTCAACAGCTATCGGATTCCCCCTATGACCCTGTATTGTCAAAAACAACAACAACAAAATGCAATATAACAAAATCTAAGCAAAAAAATAAAAAGCATAACTTTTACATGGAAAATTTGTCCACTTACACATCTATATGTAAATAACACCTTCTAAATTCACATTTCTAAAATGAAAAGAGACTATAGAACATCAATGATGACTTGGAAAATATCCCCAATCTTCTGTAACAACAATTTCCATTTTTAAATATTGTCCCTGTGTTCTCTAGTTTATGAATTACAAGGTGCTTTTTATACATTCTGTCTGTGAGAAAAATGAGTGCTACTTCCAAATACAGATTTATCATATTTATGGAAATGGTAATTAAACTGTATCTGTGACCTTAGTTTTTCGTCTCTGTGACCAAAAGACTAGATGAAAACTATTTGAAGGAGAAAAAGTGTATTTTGGCTGACAGTTTCAGAGGTAAAGTCCATGACTGGCCAGCTCCATTGCTCTGAGCCCAAATGAGGCAGAACATCGTGGCAGAAGGTCATAAAAGAGGAAAGCACCTCAAAACATGGCAGTCAGGAAACAGAGAGTGTGTTCAACTGACCAGAGACAAAATTTAAACCCAAATGACTCCCCCTCAGTGACTTACCTCCTCCAGTCACACCCTAACCTACCTACAATTACTGCCCAGTTAATCCATATCAGTGGAAAAATCCACTCAGTAATTTAAACCTCCCATAATCTAATAATTTAACCTCTGAACATTCTTGCATTTTCTCACCTGTGATATTTTGGGGACACCTCATAGTGACGTAGCCCCCCAAAAAGACCCTTACCATAATCAAGCTTCTTCATGAATCCCCCACCATAATTAAGTTTCTTGGCAACAAGATTTTTACAAAGAATGTTAGCAGGAATTTTTCAGAGAGCTCTCATTGTGTTTTGTAGCTTCCTCTTTCTTACAAAAGCTAAATCTGCAATCAAGCTTGCTGTGGTGCAAAAGATACTATCTCTGTTTTCTTGGTAAAAACTTGTGAAATCTCTGTCTAGCTTAAGAATATGGGACAGAGAGTAAATGTTATGTACCCACCCACTGTCATGTAATCACCTCACTAAGTATAAATCCAAAAGAATTTCCAGATCCAGGGTCTGGAGATTTTTAGACATTTGTCCCTCTGGACCATTGCAGCTTAAATAACCCTGCTTCCTTAAAATTCCTCAGTTGTCCAGCCTCATCTGTCTTAAATCAATATCTACCCTAAAACATTGGGCATATAATATAATTTCTCTAGACTTCATTTATTCATCTTTAAATAAAGGTACTGGGATGGATTTTCCTAAATGTCCATTCCAGTTCTTCTATTTAGTGATATGCTATAGAATAAATTAACTAACTGTCCATTTAATGATGTCTTCAAACACATGATATATAGGATTTCAATTTATAAATGACAATAACCTTAAATGACCTTCACAGGGCTTCTTCAGATTCATACATTACACTAATAGATATATGTGAATTTTGCTTCATTTAACATTATGGCGTGAAGGAAATGAAAAATTGAAGCTGGGATCCAATTCTTGATATTTTATAATGTCTGCTTCTAAAAATCTATACCTAGCAATAAAAATGTGATAAACACCTTTGTGTGTGTGTGTGTACGTGTGGCTCACTGTTAAAATTTAGTTCCAAAGATGCTACAGTGAAGCTGTCTGTAAAAATAAATCTGAAAATGAAACCAAAGAGATCATAGAGAAAATATCTGTTTGTATTTCCCAGGGGTGAACCTGCTTGGAAGCTGCTCATTCTCTCCCAAATCTGAAAAGGCAGATAAACTACCCTCCCAACATGCTGAGCAGAGAGAGCTCAGGGATTCTTGGGATATGCAAGATTGAGTTTCACTTAGATCAGAGGTTTTCATCCAAGTGTCAGTACTCCACTGAGAACTTTGACCAACTGGAGGAGGGAACAGGGTACTGGAGATAACAAAGGTCTAGTTTCTTCTGTATGATCCAGACTGACAGAAAGAAATACCCGTAGTACCTGTAGACAGGTAAATACGGACATCTCCTTAGACAAAAAGATGTGCCAATCTGTATAAGAACCAAAACGGTAGGCAAAAATGTGTGGTCACAGGCCAGTGACAAAGCTGCAGAGTCCTCAGAGAAAATATTAGCAGTGAGTGACTGAGCACATGATCCCCCGATGGAGAAAGGTCCCATCTGGGACTCAGGGCCCTGTTAATTGGTATTTGTGTCTAGAAAATTTAAAAAACAACAAAGAACATTGAATTAAAAGATAATGTACTACACAATGCAGAATGGTACTAAAGGGGAAAGAAGGTCATTATACAAGAATGCAATTAAAAATCTGTAAAGGTCAAGAAGAAAGTTCCTCAAGAGTGGGAATATATTATCAGTGATAAGAGTTTTCTATAGAATGGAGTAATAAATCTTTAAGACATGATTACTATGTTCAGAGTGAATCTGAGAACTGTTAGAAACTGTCAGAAAGGATTGAATTGGAGCCACAGAATGCAATGATGCAGAAACTCATAACGACCATTTTTCGAATGTCTATTGAAAAAATAATATGAAATAAATAAGACAATTGCTGTACAAGACAGTGATTCATGAATTTTGGTGAGTACTAGAACAAGATGAAAAACTGTTAAAAGTAAAATTGCTGAATCCCAATCCTTGAGGTGACCCAGCAGATGCACAGTGGGGTCTGGGTCCTTATAAGTTCTCATGTTCTCATAAGTCCTCATGTTGCTTTTTCAGGTAGGAGTTTATGCTCATAGAGGCTTCTTTCTTTTGAGGATAGAAGTAGTGAATATATGCAAAGGGATTAAAATAATGCTGGACACATAGTCACTCATGAAGTTTAGTTTGCCCTACATGCATAGTCATTCATTCCCAAACATTTATGGTCTTGCATATGAATATGCATGTAAGTATATCGGCCTAAGTAAATTAGGCACACATAATTAAAGTGAAAACAGAACTTTTTGGATCCTTCTCAAGTACTATTTTATTGTTTACTAAAGCTGTGAATTCTTTCTCATTTATTATTTATTTCTCTTTTTTACTTTTTACTGATTCTTTTTAGCTATGTATGTATACACACACATTCTGACATAATCACAGAAACACAGAATATAATTTTCTCTAATTCAGTCCCCAGCTCTTCACCCCTGGGCCCCTTCCTCAGTCCTCCTGTTTCCCTTCCTCTACTCTACTGATCTTTCTGCCACTCCAGTTGGAATGGCAACTATTAAGAATACAAATAATCGGTGGTGATGTAGGGGAAAAAATGCACTCATACACTGTTGGTGGGTCTGCAAATTAGTGCAACCACTCTGGAAAGCAGTTTCCTCAAGAAACAAGGAATGGAACCACTAAGTGACCCAGCTATTCCACTCCTCAGTATACATCTAAAAGTATTTAAAGCTGTGAATTCTTAATACTTTGTCCTCGCACCAGAGAGAAACCTGAGAGCAAAGAGAGGTTTCTGCAATGTAGTTTAGGCAGGGACCCTAAAGAAACAGGATACTGTCTGTGGATTACACAAATCACATTTTGTCTATCATCCCAATTTGAATAAATATACTGAAATATGAGTGAAGAAAAGATCAGTTTTCAGTAAGAAAAATTGCTTTGCTTTGGGATGTTTGGGAAATTACCTAACTACCATTAGCATATTAGATCTGTCCTTTTACATTTTTTTCATCACTTCCAACTACTGCAATAAAATTCTCATGTGCAATTTAACTGCAGCATTAATGAAGTTGATTGGTCTATAACATACAGGGTCAGTTTTATCACCCCCTTAAAACACCTAAATTAAGATATTTTTATCCGACCACTAAAGGAAAGAACTACTTCAATATATGCTCCCTAAGGGGGAGAAAATGGAGAAAGTTAGCCTAATTTAATTCTTGATAAGATCTTTAAAGCTTGAAAGTCACAAAATGTAATCGAAATCTACTTTTTAATTTAATTTCCCAAAAGTCACTGTAAAACCTCTGTGAATTAGTCTCACTGTGATTGTGATTTTTTTTTTCCAATGCAGCAGCTACACAGGGTGAATTTAACATCCTTTAGGGGTATGTTAACTAAACTTGTTCGCGTATTAAAATAAGTGTGGCCTTCTGTAAACTCCCATGACCAGCAGTGTAAAGGACATTTGCTGGTATGAGAGAAGCCATGGTTTCATTTTGTAACTAAAAATAATGCATTTGGGGACTGCTATTTGGTTAGTGGTGGGTAAAAATATTGAAGACAAAATCCCTTATAACTCAAGGAAAATCCTAACATAATAAATAGCAATGGCTTTAGCAATATAGAAAGGCTCTCTCTTAGCTGCCAGCCCTTTTCTGATTGCTGGAGTAGAAGGTGAATGCAGATACCAATGACCCTTACTAATTTCTGAACAACTTTATTGAGCATGTGATACATGCCAACTCAGGCAAAGAAGACCCTCTGTCACCACACGTCTGTATCCTGGCATAACCTTTTACCTGATACCATGTAAATCATACCTTTTAGTTCAAATAAAATCTCATTTTTAATCCATATAAATATGCTTTTCCACTCTATCATCATAATTATTCATGTGCCTCTATACATCTTGAGACTCCCAAAACCACAAAATCACATTTTGACAGGTATGAGACAGGTATGAAATCCATGTCCATGAGACAGTAGACATGGATTTCAGTGGCCTAGCAACTGTGAATTTTACTGCTATGTTGGGTGGATGGATACCATCCCTAGAGTTAAAAAACCCATTGTTGTGTTTGCTTTCTGGGCTGGTATTCCTAGTAATACCAGGTAAGTGACACTGACCAGGCAGCCTTTGAAAGTATCTTCCTAGACCAGAGCATTCTAAACATTCTGAGGAGATCGATAATTCTCAGATCATTACTTTCCTTTCTCAAACCAGCAACTATTTGTCAAAGAATAGGATTTGACAACCACTTCATGTAACTTCCTGATTTTAAAGAGAGTAGAGAATGACTTATTGAAATACAAGGAAATTTGTCCAGACATTAAAAAAAAAAAGGCATCATCCAGGAAAGATGAAAGATTCCATGTTGTTGAGAAAATTTGAAGATACCTGGTTCAGATCTTAGCTGTCCTCAGTTACATAGCTATTTTGTGACACCTCGTGTTTATATCCACTCTGTAGACCCTCCAATACATTAGAAAAACTAAATATCTTCATTAGGCATACAGTAAGTAAGCTCAAGTAACCCATATAGCAATTAAAAATGTTGGCAGGAAATGCAAAGAAGTGGGCGTTAGATGAACAAGAAGAGTTGAGTGAGTGGATTCAGGGTGGAGAGGCAGGACATTTGCAGTCCCACAGGGTTTCTGGCCCTAGTGGGTGTGTGCTCTGGTGTGAATGAGTCACCAAAAAGTCATCGTTGGAAAACTTTATCTCCAATGGGACAGTGTTGGGATGTGGGGCCTAATGATATATGATTAGCTAGTGAGGGTTTTGCCCTTATGAATGAAATAATGTCATTATCATGACAGCAGATTATAATCATGGATTTGTTGTAAACGTGGGTCCAGTGCTCTCTTGCTTGCCCCCTCATACTCCCTTGTCCTCCTATTCCTCAAAATGGTGTGATGTAGCTGTTAAGCCCTTGTAAGATCCCAATGCCATGCTCTTGTACTTCCTAGCACCCAGGATCATGACCTCAATGAATTTGTTACCCCTAAAACACCCAGGGCTATGTTTTGGATATGTGTCCCCTCAAAGGTTCATGTGTTAAAGGCTTGATCCGCAGTGTGGCACTACTGAGAGATGATGGAGTCTTTAGAAATTGAGGCCTAGTGGGAAGACTTAGGCCATTGGGGTGTGTCCTTGAAAAGGATTGTGAGACTATAAGCCCCCTTCCTCCTCCCCCTCCTCCTCCTCCTCCTTCTCCTCCTCTTCTTCTCCTTCTTCTTCCTCTTCCTCTTCCTCTTCCTCTTCCTCTTCCTCTTCCTCCTCTTCTTCTTCTTCTTCTTCTTCTTCTTCTTCTTCTTCTTCTTCTTCTTCTTCTTCTTCTTCTTCTTCTCTTTCTTCTTCTCCTTCTCCTCCTTCTCCTCCTCCTCCTCCTCCTCCTTCTTCTCTTTCTTCTCCTTCTTCTCCTTCTTCTCCCCTTTCTCCCCTCTCTCCCCTCTCTCCCCTCCCTCCCCTCTCTCCCCTGTCTCATCAGTTGAGTGGTTTTGCTCTGCCTTGTGTTGTCTGTCATTACTGTTTAGCACCCCAAATGATGGGCTGGAACCTCCAAAACTGTGAGCTAAATAAACACTTTCTTATAAATTTATTGTATCAGTTATTTTGTTAGAGTGATGAAAAGGTAACTAACGACACCCAGTCTCTGGTCTTCTGTTATAGTAGCAGAAAACAGTCTAAGATAACGTGTACAGAAGAGATGCTGCCTTATCCTTGAGGTCACACTAAAGGGTCTCTGACACAAATGTGTATTTATTTGGTTTGGTATCTGCAACTGGATGCCTGCTAGGGTCATCACTTTCAGTATCCACACAGCCCTTGATATTTCACATTCTTCCCAAAGGAGCGCTTGCTTCTAAAAATCTACCAGTTCCCCTAATATCTACCTCTGAGACATCTTGGAACTTGGAAAATAGGGGAATAACTTTCCTTTGCTGTGAAAAAAAAAAAAGTGTGAATTCTTGCTTGAACATTTAAAACACCCTTTTCCATTATGACTCTCATTCTTTGAGATGATGGCTCCTGCCTGAGCCTAGGCTCAAGCCTTAGTGTAACATGGAACAGAGTCCCATCAATCCTGCAGTAAAGTTTTGCTATTTTAGATTTCAGAAATTGGGGCACTGAAATACTGCAGCATAACTTGGGGAAGTAAAGTAACTCCTGGGTAAGACTTGGGAGATTGGCTCCTTTGATGAATGGGTGAATGCATTTTTCTGTGGGAGGAGACACGAATGGAATATTTGCTGACAAGAAAAGTGGACCCTAAGTCATTATTTTGTCACATTTCAAGTATTTCCTGTTATTAAAATAAAGACGGTCCAAAGATGGTGTTTTTCAATTGTTTTATTAGATTTTTAAGTTGTGTCTTTAAGTTGTGAAGGTGTTTATTTAGTTTTTTTGTCCAGATGGTACGAAGGCAGGAGTGAGAAAATACACAGAGATCTCTATGTATGCTAATGTTGGTAATGCCAAAGATTCCTTAAATCTAAAGACATGAAATGTTCAACTAATATTTCTGACTCCTATGAAATCCAAAGTTATTCTCCAAGGAGCAGAGAGAATGAATAAGCTCTCTCTTTTAGCTCTCTCTCTCTCTCTCTCTCTTCCTGATAGTGTCTCCACTTTTAAAGATGCAATGGTCACAAACATACACTTAACTCCATATCCACAACGGATAGACAATCAACTGGTGATTTCCCCAGTATTTATAAGTACTACTACAAAATTTAGTTAAGATGACTCTCCTTTAATCTCTGTGACTATGTCTTTTACTTCTCTGGGTTTTTCTCTATCCTTTTAATCCATGTTGGTGTTTAGTGGGAATGCTGTCATGGAATTCCTTTTCTTCTCCATACATAAACTATCCCTAAAACATCAAATTAATTTCCATGACTTTAGTTTATTGTTGTAATTATGTTTTCCTGCTGTGTGCCTTCTTGATGCTGTGACACCTGGGGCTTTGCTGAACAGGGAGGAACTATTCCTTTCAGGCTTAGAGATAGTGAATTTGCCCTTGATATGGCAACCAACTAATCCTGAGTGATACCCAATACCTCCTTTTGTTATCTCTTTCTCTCTGGCACAACAAGACCAGGTGCCAGACAACTAGGGACTTTTTATAGTTCAGAGACTGCCAGATTATTTAAATTGCCCAACCTAAACCTACTTATTTACCAGTCTTGCCTTGTCCATCTCCTCCCATGAGAACCACTACCTTCTCCTGTTCATATTTTTTACCCCCTCTACCTGGTCACCATTCTTGGTGGCCTTATGTGACCTGCTGTCTCTCCTTGGAGGAAACTATGTATGTAACAGAAACCTTTCCCAAGTCTATATGTCTGATCATACTTTATTAAAGCAAATATCAAGTACCACTAAAAGATAAATATCAGATAAAAATAATGGAGCTCAATACAGGCATTTATGACTGCATTACAAACCCTAGGCCACCTGAAAAACATAAAACTAAAATAATGAGATTTGTTTTCATTCTAGACACTCAGAAATCTCCTCTACAGCATTCTGTATCTCCAGTAAAGACATAACTAAACTCCCAATTATTCAAGAAAGTTTATTTCTTGACTCTTCATTGTTCCTCACATATTTCCACATCAGTAATGGAATTTCCATAGATAAATATCTTTCATATCTGTTTTCATTGTTCATAACAGCTTATAATATTAAAATTCAGGGCACTATCATGTCCTCAAGTCACAGATCTGCTTCCAGTTATGCTCTCTGGGTACACTTTTCTTTTGGGTTCCATTCTCCATCTCAATGTCACAGACATGTATTACAAAAACACATATCAGGATATCCTAATTCCTTTCTTCAGGAATGCTTCAATTTCTGATTGCCTAATGTAGGCCATCTCTTATATATAGGATAATATTGTCTTTATAGTGTATATTTTCATTACAGGATATATATTAAATCATTCAAGGTGTAATACTCCAATTATTTTACATTTTAGGAAGATCATGTTTATTTTCCCTGAACACTTAAATCTTTTCATCACTAGAGAATAGAAATACCACATCAAAATCTCCAGGACAGTATGGAGTTCTAAGAGGAAAGTTCATAGAATTGAACTCATTTATTAAATAAATAGAAAAGTTCATCCAATTGAGCTCATATATTTAATGAATAGAAAGATACAAAATAAATAATCTCTTGTCCTTGAAAAAGAAGAACAATCAAACCTCAAAATCAGTAGAAGATATGAAATAATTAAAATTACAGCTGAAGTCAATGAAATTGAGAATAAAAAACAATTCAAAAATCAATGAAATGAGTAGTTGGTTTTTGAAAGGACAAACAAAATTGATAAACCCTCAGCCAAAGCTAACCAAAGAAAGAGGGAAAAAACTTAAATTAACAAAATCTGAGATAAAAAGAAAATATTACCACAGACATGACTGAAATCTAATAGTCTATCATTATTCTTAAGTATGTTCTAACTTTTCTTTCTGTCTAATGCTCCTTAGTCAGAATATATTTTCCTTTTTCTCATCAATCAACAGTTAATGATATACCCTATATTTTAAAACTTCATTTTGAAATGATTATTTTACAACTTCCTTTTCCATTACATATAATTTCCAGAGACTAAAAACCTTACCTTAAATACTTGTAACTATTAATATTCCAAATATATTAATGATCAAAGATAAAATGAAACATACTATTTCAATCAAAGAATAGTTACCTATATGTTAAATATATGCAGAATCACCATTAAATTTGAAAAATGCAATGAGTTGGTATAAGCGGGTTTAATAATTAGCTTTTAAATATGCTGTCTTTTGAAATTAAAAAAAAAAAAAGAAAGAAAATTTGGTGTAAGAAGTAAAATTCCAACCAGAAATTTGATTGTTCAGAAGGCTGAGACACTGTTGTACTGCTAGCACTTTATATAGCAGAATAAGTTGCCAGGAAATTTGAAACAAGTAGAACTATTGGATCATTTCTTTGCTCCCTGGTTACTATGGAAATAAAAGCAAAAGTGCAAGTGTTAAATAAAGGGAAGAAATCAGTAGGAATTACTTGTAGCTTAAGTTTTGGGCAGATGTTATCTATAAACTCCCATAAAATATCAGTCTGTCTTATAATGGTGTTACTGAAAATATATCTTCTATTTAGTATCATAAATAAGACTCCTATTTAGCATCATGACCCTCTTTAAATGCTCAATTCTGTGCAAATATCAAGTTAATTAGACTTATAATTAGACTTATATTAAGTATGATTGCATCTATGACTTTTTTTTTTAAATCTGGTTTTGGCTGAGTATCATCCTAATAGTTCTCTTTATATTAAAAACATATAGAAGATTATAAATTACTGATTTACAATATAGTCTTTAATTCATACTAAATTTTTTTACTCATTTACTTTACATAAGAATAGTTGCATTATACTTAATCCATGCAAATTATAATTCAAGACAAGGTTTTTAGCAAATTCGGCCACAATATCTGTTATATACCATGAAAACATTTTATTTTGAACACTTTATTTAAATTATATATCAGCATGAAATGTCTGACTACATAAAATATTTGAAAAAAGAAGCCCTAGATAAAGTGTTGGAAAGCGTTAACATGTAAATGGCAAAGACTAAGTTACTACATTATCAGTTGCTCCAGAAAGAGGTACAAAGGATATGCATGCTAGTGTTTCCAAAAGGTTACTTTGCTTGAATACTTTATAAATTTCACCAATACTTTTATTTTAGTTTTAGCAAATAGATACAATCTAAACATGCTCAAAGGAAATTCACTCAACAATTCTAAAACCTGTTGAAATGAATATTTTAGTTGTTTTGTTATTAAATATTATCATAATACAATAAAAACTATAACCCAATTTGTCATGAATCTGATCTGATTTGACTTAAATTGTATGTATGGCTGAGTTTGGATTATTGTATAGCATAGCTTCAATATTCTTTGCTACTCATTTTGGGTAAATATTGACTTTTAGTTTCAAATGGTGTATATCTGACAATTCAGTCTGTGACATAAATATAATATCAACCAAAAATTTAAATTTAAAAAAGACCAAAATATGGTAGTTTTGAAACAAAACCAGCATAACACTAGAAATTAACATTATAATTTAATCTCCAATAATCTGAAGGAAACCTAACCTACTAACTACTGACAGCATGAGTAAATGATTGGAACAATGAATAATAATAAAGGAATGAAGGGCATTACTACTGAGTTGTGTCCACATGGTAGTCTTTTCATTCATTAATTTCTTATAGTATCCTTGGCTTCTTAGATTCAGACTCTCCACTAGCAAAACTAAAGCAATGATCTCTCTGAAGCATAAATTTAACATTTTGAACCTATGGACTCTCACTCAGACAACACATAAATCAGAAATTTGGAGTGTCAGTAAAGAATTACTTCCTGACAAATATCTATGAAGGATACCTGGGTAGGAAAATCAATAACTGAAGTGCATTTTCAAACTTGCTAGATATGTATCAATGTTTGAATGTTTTAGAGAAGCAAGTAAAAACAAACCTTCCTAAGTGAGAGCAGGTTGCATGGTGAGATTGAAATATGTGTTTAAGCTTACCTGCTTCTAGTTTTGCATCAAAAATGCGAACTCTGAAAACAACAAATGGACAAAGAGCAAGACTCAGCCCAAAGCAATCATCATCGATAATGATAAATATTAAATATGCAGCCATATTCATTGCAGATTAAATAAAGGGAAACAAAATAATAATATGTTTAAAAACAAACAAGATAATTTGTAAATCACAAAAGGGATACCATATTTGTCTTTGAGAGTTGGAGTAAACACTTCACTCTAAATATTTCCTAGAAAAATGGGGATAAAGTATAGAAAGTGCTCTAGTATACACAGTAGGATATAAGACAAGACAAAGCTTTCATAAAAGCATATGTATAAGCAAGCCTAAACAAGATGAGACAAACAGATAAATCAATGATATCAGTGCAAGAAGTTCAAAGAAGTAGAAAATTCTACAGCAAACTTCAAATTCTTATTGGAAAATGAACACAAATGCATGGAAAATGGAAGAGTCAAGAATAATCTCTAGAGTTTTATCCCAGAATAAAGATGAAAAAACAAAAAGAAAAGAATGAAAAAATGTTATTGACCTTGAAAAAGGTGAATTCTGCCTTATTCTGTGCTCTTGAAAAACAGCAATTGTTAAAATATCTCCCCATTCTTTTGTATTAACTCACTGCAAAGAACCACTTTTCTTCAATAAAACCTTCCTTGTTTATCTATGACAAGGCCACACACAGATCCTTGAAACCCCCACTTTTTGTATCATAAGTAGTGAGCAGACGTGTGTCTCCACCAAGCTGCACAAGGTTTTCTAACTTGACTTGATTAAACTTTAATCAGTACTCACCCCGCCTCTGAGTCCCTAGACTTTGACCAACCCTTAGGTTTAAGCAGCAACAGAAAGGGGAACAATTTCTCCTTAAGGACCCCTTCCAAGAATCAATTGACATCTGGGAAAAAAAAAAAATCCTTCCTCAACTTATCAATCATATCACTTGCTCATCAAAATACCCTATACCCAGTTCTTTCTAGATTTTTTTACTCCTCTCTATACAATAAAAGCCCTTCCAAATTCACCTTTGAGACAAATGAACCTTATAATTGGAGCGTTCTCCTACTGCAATATTTCCTCTATCCTATTGCAATAATGTCTCTCCCCTATTGTAATAGTTCTTTTCAATATTCCTTCCTTACCTAAGTCCAGATTGGCTTTTACTTGAATAGGTTAAGAGAGATGAAGGAAAATTCAACCTAAAAATTTCAGGTGCTCCTATGTTAAATCAGAACAGATATGCCATAAAAGCAAAACATCATTTTTTGAGCTAAAAAAAAGAACCTGATCTTACAGATGTTCTACCTACAATTAAAACATGCATCAAATGTGGAAAGTAGAAATCACAGAAGCACTAGAAGCAAATATAAACACATATGGCACAAAGAGGCTTCAGTCTTTATTCATATTCTCTTCCATGGCACATATTCTCTTTGGGCATCTCATTCATCTAGTGGCTTTATATACAATGTAATCTTCAGTTTCTCATAAATGTTTGTTCTAGCCCCAGCTTCTTTTCTGGGCTCTAGCATGGAACACCTGACTGCTTGCTTCATTATTCCACTTATTGTTTAGAAATCACTGCGATTCTCTTCCCACCCATTTCCTTCTCCAGTGGGGTGGTTAACTGGGGCAGTTGCTCTAATACTCTTCAAACTTGTTGAGGTCAAAATTTCCCAGGTTTAATTTTCACTTTTCATTTTCATAACTCACATTAACTTGCTACCAAACTCTGTCATATCTATTTTTAAAACAAATCTATATACCACTACTTGTCTTACCTCTTTCTCTAAAACTAGAGTCCTAGCAACCACCCCTCTTACCTGGCCTACTCTATTGACCTCCCTCCTGGGCTCTCTGTTTCTTCACTAGCTCCTCTCTGTTCTTTTCTCCATATGGGAGACAATGATCCTTCATAGTGCACATCAAATTTATACTCCTTCTTCAAAATCTTTCAACGACTCCACAAAGGTCAAATCTAACCAAGAACTGCCTTGGTCCACGTCCTATCACCTTCAAGGTGATAGGAATTTTTCTCACTCTTGAATCTACTTTGTTCATTCTTGTCTCATGGTCTATGTACTTTCTCTTGTCACATCTATTAATTCCACATACAGCCACATTTTTATTTGATCAGTTCCTAATGAATCTTTATTGGGCTACTTCATTTTTCATATTTAATAGTAAAACTGAAGAGCATACAAAATAAGTTGGATGCTCTAAGTTTTAAGATTTTTATTAATGGTACTAGGGATTGACCTTGGGGTCTTATCCATGCTAAACACACATATTGAACCATTGAGCTACACATTCAGCCAATAGTTTTAACAATTTTTGATACACTGCTGACATTAATGGAATATGTTAAATGTTTTTCTAAAACAAAATATTTTATACTAAAAACTAAGTTGAGGTTTTTTAAAGAGATGGTTTACATTTGTTCATCTACAATGACAAAGTAATGAAAAGTTAGTGAACAATAGCAAATGAATTAGATTCTTTTTTTGAGTGAATTGAAACAAATGATTTTTTATATCTTTAAGATAACAAATACATGTTCTTAGGTGGGAAAGGCCTGCCATTTGTCATCTGGTAGCAGATAGCCTTGTGGAAAAGAGCAAATCAAAGATAAGAGTATAATTTATTTAAAATATAGAAATGATTACTGCTGAAGAAAGTATAAAATAATTTCCTTTCATGAATACATAAAAACCACACTGTGGTGCTCTGTCTAGTGACAGGGTGTACAGCATCCAAGTTAGCACAGACACCCATATAATGTGCATGAATTTCAGCTCTTATATGGTGAAAGTCAAATACTGAAATCTCTAATAAGAAGACTAGAAAACAAAGAAATCTCCAAGTGGGAAACTAATACTGAGATCTACTGGGCATAGCTCTTATAATAATTAAATTGTAACATTAAAACTAACATTTAAGGTAAAAAAATAAGAAACTCTTTAGCACTTAATTATGCTCTAAATTTAATTTAGACAATTAAGAAAGAACATTAAGTCTTTAAAGACAATGATATTACTGCACTTAATGCAAAATCAAGTCTTCTGTAATCACCATTATTTCTCATATTCAAAAATAGTTCTATATGTCTTAAACATTAAATCAGTCAAAAGAAATGTTTATAGAAGAAAACAACACAGGAAACTTGCATTAAGAGATAGGAAGCATTTTCTTCCTTCAAGTACTTGCTTAAGACAGAGTCTATTATAATAAAAAATTAGAAAACATGTGTTTTACATAATGATTGGCTCTTTTTATACAATATAATGGAATTGCCTACTAAGCATAAGGTGATAATTTACTTGTGGGTTTAAAAATATTTTCCCAAAACATATTCTAAAATTTATTTTGTAATACAACAGCAAATTCCACAAAGGTGAATTGTTAACAAAGGTTACTACCATAATTTTAACTGTTAGGCAAATTTGGGGCACTATGTTTGCAGAGTAAATGGTTTTCTTCACAGCAAGCTTGTTGGCAAAGAAAGAAAGAGAAAAGAACGCCAAAAAAAAAAAAAAAAAAAAAAGTTCCAGATTCAATGACTCAAACTAGCTAAGATTATTTAGTTGGAAGTTAAGACCTTCAAAGGCCAAAAATACCAAATGATATTGTTAAAGAGCAACCAAACCTGGAGAGCTTCACATGATCTTCATTGGTCCCTTTAAGGCAACCACAGAAAGATTTACCACCATGATCTGTCTGATAACTGGAAACTGCAAATATGTTATATAAAGTAGATTTGCACAATAGCATTAGAACCAACTTGAATAATTTTCAACAAATTTTTAATTTCTTTGAATTCTTCCTGCCAAGAATTATCATTGGATCAAACTAAATAATTTCCATACTACAATCTTTAACAAAATTGAACAATAGGTTTTTTGTTTGTTTCTTTTTTTTTTTCTCCTAGTGAATTATAGTTGTACATAACAGTTGAGTTCATTTTGACACAATCATATAAGCATGAAATTTGAGTTACTCTGTTTCAGTACCCGGTCCCCTCTCCCCCACTCTGCTTTTCTCCTCTCCTCCCTCCCCTATTCTCCTTCCTCTACTCATTAGTCTTCATTTCCCTATTTATTTTTGATTGGTGCTTTATAGATACACATAGATGGAATCCATTGTGGTATATTTGTACATGCACACAGCATAATTTTGGTAAATTCATTCCTCATTTCCTTCCCTTTCCCATCCTTCCTCTTGATCTACTTCTTCTATTCCATTGATGTCCCCTGTATTAGGATATCCATTTCCATCCACTTTTCCCCTAGTTTAACTTAGCCTCAAAGAAGGACAAATTCTGTCATTTGCTTGTAAATGAATGGAACTGGAGAAGATCCTGCTAAGGGAAATAAGTCAGACACAGAAAGTCAAGGGTAGAATGTTTTCTCTCATATACGAAGTGAGCAGTATTTTATTTGATGAATTCAGACCAAGAAGTTTTAACCCAACTATCTGTTAGTGTTATCATTTTATCCAGATAGGTCCCCTTCTCATGGACATGATTGATGGGAGATAAAATGTTGATGATTCTTTATGAACTTTGGCTCAATATTGCAGTTCCCTTTATTTCTTCTCTCTGGAAAATTAGGATTAAATTTCATGATAAGGTAAAAAGAGCAAATATGACTGCAACCTCAAATTGTGGCCTGGCACCTGTTCTTCTAGTGCCTGTCCAAGCATGTCCACTTCTGCTCCTTGCTGAGAACTACCCTTAATAGAAGCACTGCCTTCAAAGCAATAAGCCATCTGTCACTCATTTCTCTTCTCCTATGAGCCAGTCAAAGGCAATGGAGAGAGAATGGCTAGTCATTACTACATCATCAGACAATATGACTTGGGAAAACAGATTGTTTTGCTAATATTAAAACAGCAAAACAAAGCAAATCTTCCATCTAGCCTGGTTCAGTGATCCAAAAATAATCAATATGTAACTTAAACGTGTTACGACATTTCTATTTCTTCTTTCAAGAGGAAGAAATCATAACAATGTTATGCAGGACATTTCTGACAGTTTAGTTGACAACTATTTTATCTTTATCATTCCTAGCTTGATTTTTTTCTGATCATCTTATAAGCAAAATTTTAAAATACCACAAAAATAGATCCTTAGAAATTTCTTTTAAATAAAAATATTCAGTTTTTTTATGAATGTTGTAAACATTTAATATAGAAAAATAGAAGCAAGGGAAATGAAAAGGAAAATACAATCCCATAGCTAGAGTTGCCCCTGTGAATACGCTTTATCACTGCTGATCTTCCAAAGATCCCAAACCTTTCTCATACACCCAACACTAATCTATTTGCTCAGCTTCTTTTCCACTTACCTCTCATTTTAAAACAACCCTATTAAGTTAGAAAACCTTTGGACAATGTATTTTTTTAAATAGAGTTTCATTCATTTTATCCACTAAGAAATGAATAAATTAATGTCTATAAAATTTTGCTACCCTGGCACATTTTCAAATTTTTCCTAGGGCCATTTCTAAAGAATCTTAGGGTAATATAATTCAATCACTTGGTGTTTTGATGCATCCCGTCTTCCCCAACAGAGTGCATACCACTGATAGATTAAACAAAAAAAGAAAAAAATATAGAGAGTTGTTTTATATATAAGAAAGCACTCCAGAGTATAGTAAACTGGAGAGAATTGCAAAAGCAATAAAGAGCTGGCTGAAGTCTACTGATATCTAGAACAATGATCAACAGCCTGCATCAGAGTTAAGCATCTGTGGGGTGCAGGATTCTAAGGAATTCAATTACATAAGGTGGGAGTATCAGTGGAATCTCTCTAGGAATGAGCTCTTTGCTCATATTAGAGGAGAGGGAGGAAAAGGAACTACTGTTAAACCATAGGTTGGGGTTATTTCTTCTTAGGAAACTTTGGGTTCAGGTCAGCAGGACAAAAATTTAGTGTTGAACCAGACTACTTGATAAGCCATTGTGTTATTCAGAGTAGAAATAAAACTCCTCTAAAAGACTCCAAGTAGAGTGACTTCTATCAGATGAAAATTTACTTCTTTCTCTTTGAATTGTTCACGCCTTAGTACCTGACGCCACTCAGAAAGCAAGCTGTCATCCTTAATATGTGGCTGATGGCTCTGGGTTCAGGGAGGTTGCAGAGGCATTCATTTCCTGGCCAATTGGGAAAAGTCAAGACAAACTTTAGAGTAAGATTCTCTTTAATTAAATGACTAGGATGTTTCAACTCAAATCCTAATTTTCCCCAGTTTATTGACCAATAAGTACCAGGAATTTTGTGAAATTTGTATGGAGCTTGACTGCCGTGGACCTAACTAAAACTGGGTGGAGTATGCATGTGGGGTGCATTCTGTTTCTAAAAGGAAGAGGGAGGAGAATGATGGTGGGAAATAATAAGCAGTTTCCACCAGGATCTGTCATTCTGGCCTTCCGAGGTTGCATTACCTCATGCACCCAGCATCACCAAGGATCTGGATGTGGGGCAATAGAGAGTAAGAGGGATGCATGTAACTAGAATCTATTTTCCTTAAGATTGAGGAGTAGATAGCAAGAAAATAGATTTTTCATCCTGGAAAACTGCTGTTTTGTGTCACACAGCAGTAGGCATTTACTAAAATAGTCACTTTAATGATGGGAAGACACTTTAGATTACCCAAAGGTTTCAAGCTACAGAAGTAATAGATTCATGAGATCAAAATGTTGGTGGGTGTTGGATGATCCTTTGCTGCTTTGAAGAAGATATGCTAAGCAAGATCATTGAGGCAGTGGACACAAATTTGCAAACTAGGAAATGAAAGGAGTTCTCAAAAAAGAGAGGCTCACCTTGGGTGGCCTAAAGTCTAAATGGTCTCAGAATCTGCTAAACAAAGCCTTACCTAGTAGAAAGAGTGGCATGATTCTGTTCACCAAACAAGAACAGAACTGACTCAGGGCTGTTCCAAAACTTTGTCTTTCTTACTAAGACACAGAGAAAGATGGAGCAAATATGGAGCCTCTCCATTCCCAACTGAACTTTCTAGAGGATCCTGAGATAGTCACTAGCAAGTAAAGGGAAAGCCATGCACAGGAGCCAGTAGGTTAGAAAGGAAGTTTGACAATTTACAAATACAAAATAGGGAAAGAAACCTGGTACTGAAAAGAGAAACTTTGCAATATTTTGAAAGAATTTGCAAGACAGAATTATTCTATAAAGTAATCTATAGTCTCTGAAATTTGATCAGCATGAAGCTTCTCCATACTAGAGGAAGGGAATCTACCTCCTATTAGCTTCATATATCATGCTGGAGGTAGTAGGGTGCAGAGGAACCCTCAGAAGAAGGTCATTCCACACTCTGTGCTCCCTCCAATCAGGTCTGGAGGTGTTTAATGTTTCCTCTGCTCTTTACCACAATGATGCATCACCTGATTATCTGGTAATACAATTAGGCACTGGGACATGATCAAAGGACACCAAAAGTCATGCTTCTCCAACTTTTCTTTTCAACACCAAGAAGGGCAAGACCAGGACTGCTGCCTCTATTTTGTTTTCTAATATCTTATAAATACAATAATCTGATGAAATCTGAGTTATTTCTAAAGGGCTACACATTCAAGTGATGTTTGCAAAATGAGAAAAAAGTAACTGTCATGGTTTTGGAAGAAAATGTACTAGAATATAAATGTAGGATGGTGAATAACTTCTTAAACATGACATAAAAAGTAAATAATAAAAGACAATGTGTTCTACTACATTATAAATCGATGTCTATGCTATGAGATAAAGCCACAGACAAGTAGTATATGTGTACAAAAACAAACTGATGATAAGTATTCAGAAAATATAATAAGATATAATCAATATGAATATTTAAGATAAACAGTATAAACTCAGCTGGAAGAAATGTAGGCATAGAACACCAATAGCCTAATCAAGAAAGAAGAAACCATTCCAAGTTTTCTGAGGATTTTCCACACTGCTTCCATAGTGGCTGCACCAAATTGCAACACAACCAGCCTTTTTCCCCACATCCACGCCAACATCTACTATTATTTGTGTTCTTGAATAGCCATTCTAGTTGAAGTAAGATGAAATCTTAAAGTTGTTTTAATTTACATTTCTCTAATTACTATAGATGTTGAACACTTTTTCATATATTTATTAATCGCCTATATGTATTCTTCTATAAGTGTCTGTCCAGTTCCTTGGCCCATTTATTGACTAGGTTCTTGGAATGGACCCACCCCTTTTGACCCAGTTATCCCACTCCTCAGCTTATACCCAAAGGACTTAAAATTAGCTTACTACAGTAACAGAGTCACATCAATATTTATAGCAGCTCAATTCAAAATAGCTAGATTGTAGAACCAACCTAGATGCCCTTTAGCAGATGAATGGATAAAGAAACTGTGGTATATATACACAATGGAATATAATTCAGCCATAAAGAATAATATTTGCAGGTAAATGAATGGAATTAGAGAATATCATAAGTGAAATAAGCCAATCCCAAAAAACCAAAGGCTGAATGTTTTTCCTGATGTGTGGATGATGATATTTAATAGGGGTGGGAGTGTGGGGAAGAGAAGAATGGAGGAACTTTAGATTACATAGTGGGAAATGAGAGGGGTGGTATGAAAAATGGTGGAATAAGACAGACGTCATTATCCTATATACATGTATGATTACATGAATGGTATGAGTCTACATTGAGCATAACCATAGAAACGAAAAGCTGTACCCCATTTGCGTACAATGAATCAAAGTGCAGTCTGTGAAACATAAAATAATAAAATTAAATTAAAATAAAAAGAAAGAACCAGATATCTACTGAACACATGAAAAGGTGCTCAAACTCAATTGCAAGCACAAAATTAAAAATGTACATTGGGATAATACTGGGAATATTTTAAACTATGATAATACCAAGGTAAGGAGAAAAAAAAAGAATATACTATAGGTCACATATCTATTGGATATGACCAATGATTTAACTAGTAAGTTTTTCAAAAAATTAAGGCTAAATGTTAAGATTAATGAACCAGGTGATGGGTATACAAATATATATTAATCTCCATGGTATATAAATATTTAATGATGAAAATAACAAATACTAACAAGAGCAATAATAACAACAATAAAGATAATTCAAAGAAATCAGATACTGGGACCACCAATCACTAAACATAGACATATCCAGGATTGTGCTATATGGGGGTTCTTCTTAGAAATGTCTTTACCCAGACATCTCTCCAATTCTCTCAGTATATGCTAAGGATAATTAACTTGATTCTCCAAAAAATTTGATAATTTACATTAATAAATTATCACCCATGTTTAATTGTTACCTATTTTTAAAACCGAATATGTTGTAGATTTTTTTAACTTTATTTTTGGTAACTATGTTCTTTTAGATTCACTGGTTCCAGTCTAATTCCTAGGTCTCTGAATCACTTTGATTTAATTTTTGTGCAGGGTGAGAGGTAAGATCTAGTTTAATTCTTCTACATATGAATATATAGTTTTTCTAGCACCATTTGTTAAAAAGTCTATTTTATTCCCAATGTATCTTCCAACTTTTTCTCAGGGATCAAATGACTATGTGGCTTTATCTGTGTCTTCTATTCTCTCTCACATGTCTTCATACCTCTTTCTATGCCAATGCTATGCAGTTCTTGTTACTATAGCTGTGCAGTATAATTTGTGATCAGGTGTTGGAATACCTCCAGCCTCATTCTTGTTGCTCAAAATTAGTTGGGATATCCTAGGTATTTCATTCTTCCATAAAAATTTTAGGACATTTTTTTTTCATTTGTGTGAAGAATGTAATTGATATTTTGAGGGAATTACAATAAATCTGTAGATTGCTTTTGGTCACATGGCCATATTCACAACATTAATTTTACCTATCTGCTTGAGAAAGGCCTGAGAAGATGGAAAGACCTATCTGTGAACATGGTAGGTCTTTCCTTCTTCTCAGGCCTTTCTCAATTTCTTTTCTTTCTTTCTTTTTTTTTTCTTTCTTCTTTCTTCTTTCTTTCTTTCTTTCTTTCTTTCTTTCTTTCTTTCTCTCTTTCTCTCTTTCTCTCTTTCTTTCTTTCTTTATTCCTTTCTCTTTTTTTTTAGCTTTATAATTTTCATTGCAGACATCTTCACCTCCTTAGTTAGATTTATTCCTAAAAATTTTGTTTCTTGAGGCTATTGTTAAAGAGTTGTCTTGATTTCTTTCATAACAGGTTCATTATTAAAATATAAGAAATCTATTGATTTTTGTATATTGATCTTGTGTCTTGCTTCTTGACTGAATTTGTTTATCCGATCTAAAAGCATTCCAGAAGATTTTTCCCCAAGGGGGGATGGATCATCTAGAATCATGTACAGAAAACAAAGATAATTTGAGATTGTTTTCCCTATATGTATCTCTTCAATCTACTGGAGTTTCGAAGATCTAAATTGAATAGAAGCGGTTCAGAATGGATGTCCTTTTCTTGCTCCTGATTTTAAGGAAAATGCTTTCAGTTATGCTTTCAGGTTTTTTTTCCATTCTATATTATGTGGACTTTCAGTTCTTTATATATAGTTGTTTATATAAGATGTTTGGGAAATTTCCTTCTACCTCCAGTTTATTCAGTGCCTTTAACATGAATGGGTGATGAATTTGACAAAGGTTTTTTCTGCATGTCATAAATGATCATGTGATTTTTGTCCTTGATACTACATGTGATGAATCACATTTATTGATTTATGTTTGTTGAACCAAACTTGCATTTCCATGATGAATCCAACTTGATCATGGTATACGACCTATATAACCTGTTTTTTAATACTGTTTGCTAATATATTATTGAGGACATTTGCATCCCTGTCCATTAGGGATATTGTTCTTTAGTTTTCATTCTTTGTTTTGCCTCCATTGGGTTTTGATATCAGGGTGATACTGGCTTCAAAGAATGAGTTTGAAAGTGTTTCCCTACCTTCTATTTCATGGAATAACTTGAGAAGAATTGATGTTAGTTCTTCTTTAAAGGTCTAGAAGAAATCAACCAAGAAATCATTTGGTCCTGTGCTTTTCTTTGTTAGAGGATTTTAAATTATAACTCAATCTCTTGCTTGATGTTTGTTTACATTTTCTATACTTTCTTGGTTAAATTTGGATAGATCATATGTGTGTAGAAATTTGTCAATATTTTCTAGATTTTCTAATGTACTGAAATAACACGATTTAAAGATAGTCCTTAATTATTCCCTGCATTTCAAAAATATTTGTGTTGATGTCTCCTATTTTCATCTCTAATTTTGCTAACTTTGGATTTCTATTTATTTTGTTTACTTTGGCAAGGGGTTTATCAATATTGTCAACTTTTTAAAGAAACAATTCTTTGTTGTATCAATCTTTTATATTTTTAAAAATTCTCTATTTCATTAATTTCAGCTCTAATCTTAGTTGTTTCCTGTCTTCTACTGATAATTTAATCATTCCCACTTTCTTATGGCTTTGAGATACAGCTACAGATTGATTATCTGGGATCTTTCTTTTTTAATATGGGCACTTAATGCTATAGACTTTCCTCTTAGAACTGCCTTAATAGTGTCCCCAAGATTGTGGTATATTGTATTATGGTTTGACTTTAGGAATTTTAAATTTTTCTCTTCTTATTTCTTCCATAATCAATTCTTCCTTTAGTAAGGGCATTATTCAGTCTTCACAGGTTTATGTAGTTTCTGCAAGTTTTCTTTCTTCAAAATTCTAATTTCAATTCATCATATACAAGGAGTAATATTATTTTGTATTTGCTGAGACTTATTTTGTGTCCTAAATTATGGTATATTTTAGAAAAGTTTCTATGAACTGCTGATAAAAAAGTGTATTCATCTGTTTCTAGGTGAAATGTTCTATAAAAATCTGTTAGATATATGTAATTTATTATATTGTTTTGCTTACAAATATCTTTACTGACTTTTTGTCTGGATGACCTGTTTGTTCTCAAGAGGGATGTATTAAAACCACCAAATATTTTTGTCAAGAAGTATTTTATGTAATTAGATGTATCAATATTTGGGGCATAAATATTGACTAGAGTTATATCTTCTTAGTGTACAGTTCCCTTTAATGGCATGTAGTGATTTTCCTTGCCTCTTCTCATTAATTTTTGTTTACAATCTGTTTTGTCAGTTATGAGTTGCTAACTCCAGCTTGCTCAGACTCCCTTTACATGGAATAAACTTTTTCATTCTTTTCTTCTCACTTTGTGGATTTCTTTGCCTGTAAGATGAGTATCTTGAAAACATATGTTTGGGTCTTGCTTTTTAATATATTCTGATAGCCTATGTATTTTAATTGGAGAGTTGACAATTTAAAATCAGAATTCAGACCAGAGACCCTGCATCTTCAACTTGTTGGCTTAGGATCAGACTTCCTTAACAGGACTCCCTAGCACAAGAAATAAAAGCAAGAATCAACAACTGGGATAGATTCAAACTAAAAAGCTTTCTCTCAGCAAAGGAAACTATCAGAAATGTGAAGAGAGAGCCTACAGAGTGGGAGAATATCTTTGCCACTCATACTTCAGATAGAGCGCTAATTTCCAGAATCTGTAAAGAACTAAAAAAACTCTACACCAAAAATACAAATAATCCAATCAACAAATGGTCTAAGGAAATGAACAGACACTTCACAGAAGAAGATATACAAGCAATCAACAGATATATGAAAAAATGTTCAACATCTCTAGTAATAAGAGAAATGCAAATCAAAATTACCCTAAGATTTCATCTCACCCCAATTAGAATGGCGATTATCAAGAACACAAGCAACAATAGGTGCTGGCGAGGATGTGGGGAAAAAGGTACACTCATACATTGCTGGTGGGGTTGCAAATTAGTGTAGCCACTCTGGAAAGCAGTGTGGAGATTCCTCAGAAAGCTTGGAATGGAAACACCATTTGACCCAGCTATCCCACTCCTTGGCCTATACCCAAAGGACTTAAAATCAGCATACTACAGAGATACAGCCACATCAATGTTCATTGCTGCTCAATTCACAATAGCCAGATTGTGGAACCAACCTAGATGCCCTTCAGTTGATGAATGGATAAAGAAACTGTGGCATATATATACGATGGAATATTACTCTGCCATGAAGAATGATAAAATTATGGCATTTGCAGGCAAATGAATGAAATTGAAGAATATCATGCTAAGTGAGATAAGCCAATCTAAAAAAACTAAAGGATGAATGATCTCGCTGATAAGCAGATGAGGACATATAATTGGGGGTGGGAGGGGTTAGCGTTAGGGTTAGGGTTAGGTTTAGGGTTAGGGATAAGGAGGGTGGTAAGAATGAAGGAAGGAAGGACTGTATAGAGGGAAAAGAGGGGTGGGAGGGGTGGAGGGGGAAGGGAAAAAAATAACAGTATGAATCAACCAACATTACCCTATGTAAATTTATGATTACACAAATGGTATGCCTTGACTCCATGTACAAATAGAGAAACAACATGTATCCCATTTGTTTATAATAATAAAAAAAAGAAAAAAAAAGAAAAATTAAAAAAAAATAAATAAAAAATAAAGGACAAAAAAATCAGTTATTATTATAGAGAGATATTTATTATTTTCAGTTACTTTGGTTTATTTCATAGCTCTACTTTTCTTAATTCTCATTTGCTTCATTGTGCTTTTGGAGAGATTCAGCCATTTGAATTCTCTTTATTATAGAAGATTTTCTTTTCTCCTCCAATTCTGAATGAGAGCTTTGTCAGATAAAGCAAACTTGGCAGAGAATTGTGTTCTAAATCCTGGTTTTTAGAGTCTAAGTTTAAAAGTCTGAAGTAAGTCTTATTAGTTTACCACTAATGTGACCTGACATTTTTCTCTTGGCTTTTAATATTCTGTCTTTATTCTCTATAGTATGCATTTTGATTGTGATATGTCTTGGAGAAATTATTTTTTTATTGGGGTTTTACATGCATCCTGCATGTGGAAGTTCATTCTGTTCCTAAGATTTTTTAAAATTTCTGATATTATTTCAGTGAAATGTTTTTAGTGCCATTAGCCTGTATTTCTCTACTCTCTTCTATCCTGATGATCCTTAAGTTGATCTATTAATGTTGTCCTAGAGTTCTTGCATATTTTCATCAAGTTCTTTATTTTTTTTCCTCTATTGTAGTGTTACAACAATAAAGGACAAACAAGGAGGGTTAAACTCAAATAACCTGTCTTTGAGGCTTGAGAATATTGTGTCTATGGAATCTAGTCTGTTGGTGATTTTTAAATTTGTTTATTATGTCTTTCATTTCCAGGAGTTCTGATTATTCTATTTTTACAATCTCTATCTCTTCTTTGAAATGATCTCTCACCTCCTATAATATCTCTCTTAATTCACACCTTCATTCATTTTGTAAACCTTTCTTTTAGCTCTTTAATTGTTTTAATAATTTCTTTCTAAAATTATTTCTAGAGTAGTACCCCCTCCATGTCTCTATGATCCTTTGTTGAGAGATTGTAGCCTTTGGGGGTAGACTTGTTGGATTGTTTTCTTGTGTTTTCAGAGATCTCAAACTTGTGCATGTGGTAAGATTGGTTCCTCTTTGTGAGAATGTTCTTTTTTTTTTTTTTGTATCTATCTCTTCTGAAAAATGCCTTGTATTGTTGGTGTTTTTTAGTTTTATACATTCAGTTTAGTCCAAGTTAGTATCAATTACCAGTCAATGCCTCCCAGTTGACTACTGTAGAACTGCTGAATTAATTCACTTTGACAGTACTGCTGCAACACTGTGGATTTTTTATAAGCCATCATTTTGGAATCTTCCTCTGATTTTGTTCTAGGGGTAAATGTTCATGAGTGGGACCTGATGTTCTCCTCTAGTCCTTCTTACTTTGGTCTTGATGTTCATTTGGAGTTTTTCTCTCCCCTATTCTGCTTTAATGTATGGTTGAAGTTCGAGTGGGCTAGATTGTGTGTGAAGGAAGAAGTTCTGTCATTTTGCTGAGTTATGGCTGTAGTTTAGCAGCAATATCTCTATTTGTAAAACTTGTAGAGTATTAATTTCTTTCCAGTCCCTCTCAGAAGAAGGGGAAACAAGCAACAGAAGCAATAGTAGTGATCAATATACATCATAAGAATAAATATCCCGTGCTTACTACAAAAAAGAGAAATGGCAGGGGTTAGCATTTAACATCAAACAGTTTCAAACTTCATGTAGCATTGAAGTATGTAGCAGGTGTCAGTCATGCCCTCCTTAGTATAATGCAACAACATAAATGGTGTTGGCCGTAATTATATAAACTAGATTTTTCTTGAAGATAGTAAAACTGTAGTTCATTTAAAAAAAGAAAGAACATGAGGCGGAAAGGCAAAGGAAAATCTAAATTGTTAGAAAAGTAAATTAAAGAGGGAGTGAAGTAACACGTGATGGCTATAAAAAATCGAGGAGTAGGAAATAACTAAAATAAATAAATAAATAAAGAGAGAGTAAGGGAGAAACCTTAAATTTGGCTAGTGAAGAGAGGAGAGTAGGTGTAAAAAAAGAAACAAAGAGTCAAAAGAAACAAATCAAAGTCAAATCAAAGCAAAATCTCTACCACTCTACAGGTGAAATAACAAAAGAAAGAAAGAAAAAGAAAAAGTGATAAACATGAGAAAAAAAAAATCTTAATGAAAAATGAAGGGATCATCTTTGCTGAGGTAGTCAAAACTGTTGACAAGAATGGCAGCTCACTGCCTGTGCCTTACTTGAATGTTTTTTTTTTTTTTTTTTCATTTGTTCTTGAGCTGTGTGGCCCTTTGGGAGAGCAACTGCTGTGTGTTGCTAAACCTGTCTTCTTTGAGTTACTCAGTAAGTTCTCAACTGGAGTAGCCTGGAACTGAAGCTAGTTATAGCTCTCAACTTCTCTTCTTGCTGGTTGAAGACAGAATGAGAAGTAGGAACAATTAGTGTTTCATCCATGCAAACTAGATAGATGCACTCTCAGGGCAGGGCTGATGCAAAGTTCTAAATGTGAAGTTCAGGTTGGGGGCTTTTAGTTCTGCCAACTTTTAGAACTGTATTGTGAGATAGCTGAACATGGCAGTCCTGTAATCCCAGTGACTCTGCAGGCAGGAGCATTGCAAGTTCAAGGCCAGCCTCAGTAACTGGGTAAAGCCCAAAGCAATTCAGTGAGACCTTATCTTGAAATACAAAATTAAAGAACACTGGGGGTATAGCTCAGGGGTTTAATACCCAGTACCAAAACCAACCAACCAAACAAACAAAAAAAAATGTCTGTTGAAAGAGACCTGCTCCAGAGTGTAATGTATAAAGCTGCTCCCCCGCCCATCAGGTGTAGTAATTTTCCCCACTTCCCAACCACTTGTCAATCTGTGAACATCCTGGTTAGCTATTGGTTCATCAGTCAGCTTGCAAGTATCCTTCTCCGATACTGGTCCCCTGTTAGCCCAGTGGAATTCAACTGTTTTACTGTAGCTTCCCCGCCATCATTTCCCATTCTTCTGTCTGTCCTACACACTTTTCTCTATCCTCCTGGTTTTCCACTCTCTCTAGCGCGTGCCCTTTCTTTTCCTTTCTTTTTTCCTCTCATTTTCTCTCTTACCCTGCAGGGAGACACTGTTTGCTTAATAAATTCCCTTGTGTGATTTCCCGTGTCTGGCATGGTTTCGTGGAAATTCCCTTACACAGAGAAAATAACTAAACCCACCCTATTGCCCAGCAGTTGCAGATCTTTACTGAGCATCTGGATCTGGGCACATGGGGGATTGGGGTTTGTGGCTCCTGAGAACTCCACTATTGGGACAAAGTAATTAAATCTCCCCTCGTCTCACACAGTCCATTGCCCACAAATGTAATCTTCCCAGGATCAGATTGAATGCTAGACCTACCTAGTTCCTGATTTCTGTCTGGCTAATCCTGTAAACTGCCAAACCCAAAGGGAAAGCAAACCACACTCCACTCTCCATCCCCAGTCTGACTTTCTCTGATAGTCTTTTGTCTGCCTGACTTAGTAGATCTCACGCAGGAGCAGGTAGGCAGAGGCATGTTACTAATATGTGTTATGAATTCCTGAGCTCCTGGGCTGCCAGACGCAGCAGCAGGAAGCCGCAGCCCCGCTGTGTCAAGTTGGTCTCCCCCCACGCTGCCCCACAGTGGAGAAACACGGAGCAACTTTCATGCACCAGCTTCCTGTGCTGCCTCTGGGTCACTCAAGGTCAGATCATGCTTCACTTCCACGGGTTCCCTATGACTTTGTTTGCTTTCCATTGATTAAATCTCTCAATCTCTCTCTGTTTCTGTCTGTCTGTCTGTGTCTCTCTCTATTGGTTGCTCCCTCCCTCCACAGGGAACCAGCACCACAGTGTTGTAGTCTGGAATCTCAAGGTATTTTTTCTTGTATGCTCTGAGCGCCAGAATTTCTGTGAATCTTCGATGTTGAATTCCACTGAATTTTTTGTTGCCCACTTCACTGGGAAGCAGTAACCCCACTGCTTGAATCCAGAGCCATGGACCAATTAGAAATTGCACCCTTCCTCTACTCCACCATATTTGTCCCCCTTAAGCCAGTACTGAGTTTATAGTTTATACCTTAAAGATTCATATTTATTATATTTTTTGAATATCTATCAGTTTGTTTTCTGTCTACATACTCTACTGTTCTGTGGATTGACTTTTATCTACGGGTCTTTGAATGGCATAGGTATTGATTTATAATGTAGCAGGACAAATCAAAAATTTCATTTACTTTTTTTGTCATTTTTAGGAAGTTACTCCCCATCCTATAGAGTTAAATATATGAATTTTTGTGATGGCATTATTTGTGGATTGTGAAACTAATGTGGTCAAGAATTCAGACTCTTACTTGATGGTAGAGAAAACTTAAAACACAGCTTGAAACACTAATAGAGTACATAAGGCAATGGGAATCTGGATGTGATCCATGCATTTTTTCATCTAGAAGGTGAATTGCTCTCACATAGTCATTTGCAATGGAACCTTCCCACTGTTGTTTTTCCAGAGCTTTCTTCCTTGACCTGTGGATGTAGAAAGAGAGGAAAAATATTTGTACCAAATGTGTATCATCACAGTTTCCTTCTTTGCACAATATATTTTGGAAAAGCTGAGTTAAATACCAGAAGACCATAGTTATGAAAAAGAGTTTAGAAAATATAAATGGTTGATCAATATATCAGTGTATATTTAACAGTACATATCTATATTAAGAAATCATGCTTTGAAAGCTAATCAATGCACCTAAAATAATAGATATTTATAAATAACTATTTTCTTAAGGTGAAATATTTTGTGGTCATAATTTTTCAATTTGGGCTGAAAGATATATATATAGATATACCTCCAAACCTGCCCCTCTGGGATTATCATGGAAACTGCAGTAGAACTCATAACAGTGGTCATTACTGCTAAATAATTAACCTTGGCCTTCATTAAAGATTCCTCATCTGCTTGCAATATTTATAACTATTACAGCAAGCTATATTCTTGCTGATAAAATAATTCCATGGTTAGTAGTACTACCCAAAATGGGAACACATTAAGATTGACTTCCAGAGGTTGTGTCTTTCTTCAAATGAATCCATTATGGAGAGAATCTAATTCTTTACTGGCTTTAGAATTATGAGGCAGAGTATTTTTGTAATGGAATTACACTAAGATACTAATTATACATTGTACGTTTGAAACTTAAACAATTTCATTTTCCATAATTACTTTTTCCTCATTTTAGTTTCAATAACTAAATTCACTTGTTAAAATGACATTACAAAGAAATCCTCATTATTAAAATTAGTGATTCCAAAGATTTAAAGTAAGATTTAAATAAAGAATAATTATGACAATTTAATGCTGATACTGACAGACTTTTCTGTGCTTATTGTTACATAGAATTCCTTTTTTAGATTATAAAATAATATATTAATTTTCAAAGTTAATATGAAGCTACTAAATTGAGGACAGTCATATTTTACAAGGTTATTATTTATTGATGTTAGGTTGGCATTAAACACAAAAATAAGTTTTATAACATTATACTAAAATGTTTTTCATCATCATTGATTTTATTAATATGCATGCATGCATTTAACTTACTGAAAATTAACAGAGAATATAGCTTAACCTGTCTTGATGAATTATAGTGTTTGTGTTTTAGATATTAAATTATTTCTAATTTTTCTTCTGTGTATATATCTAACAGTAACTATCCTGAGTAATTGATATTCAAATTTCAGAATTTTGAGGGCATTATTATGCAGCCATTGAAATGTCAAAAAGGAGGACAAAATTATTTTAAAATCTTCATGTCTGAAGAGATCAATTTTAACTTTCAGGGATCCCTTCTATTAATAACTAAAATCCAGAAAGTTTCTGTGACTCAAATCATTCCATTTTCACAAAACCAGTTCTTAATATTGCATTAATTGGATTGTTTGCTTTTTAATAAATAATAAAATCTATATAGGAAAACCCTTGTCATATTGATAATTGACATTTGTAAGGTACTTACTATGTCTCCTGAGTTTTGAATACACAGATACAATGTCTACATCATTTAAACCAACTCATAAAAATAAGTATTGTTGCATTTTATAAATGAGAAATTGAACAAGGATAAAATTTAAAATGCCATAGACCACAAACCTAGTAAATGCCTGGACCTGCCAGCAGCACCCTAAGAACCTGGCCTCTGTGTTGATCTGTCAGTCTGGTTGGGGTGGCTCCAGATTGCAGCATGTGACTCTCCAGGGAACTTCAAAGGTAATCTAGAATCTGAAAGAATGTGTGTGTGTGTGTGTGTGTTTGAGTATTCATTGAAGTAGCAGTTATATACATTATCTGAAACACTTGGAACCAAATGTACTATGAAATCAAATGTTTCAGTAAAATAAACACAATAAACACCTCTTGTGGGGTTGGGTGGAAAAGAACTCTGAATAGACATCAGTTCAGTAAAGAAATGTATGAATCCTTATGCCAAGTAAGGTAAACATAACAGTTTCATTCATTTTATATCCAATTTTACCTTCATATTGTCATTTACATTTTAATTTCAGAATTGTGGATAGGAGATGGTGTTGCTTCTAAAATGTGGGGTTTGGGACAGAATGAAGAGCAGAGCGTTTGTTGCTCAGCATGGGGCATCATGACCATACACTGACACCTTGTTGAGTGGTTTAAATACTCAATTCTATATCTTCTAAGACATTTTGCCCAAGTACATTTACAAAATATAAATTAATTTTATTTCCTCATAGAACATATTAAATGAGGATATCATTTAATCTTCATGAGGACATGAGTCATTAATATTGAATATTCTATATTTTAAAATCCTATAAAATAGCAACAGCAGTTGGGCACCCTGGCAAATGCCTGTAATCCCAGTGGCTCAGGATGTTGAGGAAGGAGGATCGTGAGTTAAAGCCAGCCTCAGCAAAAGTGAGGTGCTAAGCAACTCAGTGAGAACCTGTCTCTAAATAAAATACAAAATAGGACTGAGGATGTTGCTCAGTAGTTGAGTGCCCCTGAGTTCAATCCCCAGTGTGCACCCTCCCAAAAAAATAGCAACAGCGGCAAAAACCTATATCATAAGAAACGAAGAACTGAAGACAGATACACAAAAGCAGAAATGCAATCATGAGCCTATGAAGCAACGACTAACAAAATTACTCACTGATATGTCATTAAACTAAATAATTACCAAGTTCAAAATTCCAACTCCAACAAATCTCTTCCTTTTTTCCTCAACTAAACTTCACTACTAGTGAATTGCGGGGCGCAAGGAAGAAAACATGGGGGAGGAGAGGAATTGTGGAGTCAAAAAATGTGAAGCTCATATATTTCCATATCCTTCTATCCCGAGGCTTGCAAGGGATCTGTAAGTAAATTCCTATCATCAGAGATATTCACACAAATACATTACAAAGGCAGTGGACTGTCATTCTCTTCTCTTTTCTACTGAGGTTAAAATTAACAACAATGGTCTTTCCCTACAAAGACAGCATTGTCACTGTCCATACTTAATCACACACACTGAGATAAATTCTTTTGATTGGACAACAATGAGCAAGTTCGTAAGCTGACATTTTCAGTACTGACCCCCAACAAATTGAACAGGTTCAGTCTCTCTGGTATTTCACATAGGTATTTAACCTATTATCTTGTTTGCAGCACTTTCCAAATAACTTAATGAAACTCATTCCCCAAGAGTGACTGAAAGTGGAATATTCATGAAGTTAGCATGCTTATTCTCCCCTTCCATATCATTTCCGTACTAGACTCCATGTAGATAAGAAGGCCTGAAACCTCATCCTTTTGGCTCTTCAGTTTGAGAGGCCTGTTTCCTTTCATATTTCTCCTTCATGATCATTTAGGAACAAACATACCCACGGCTTGGTATGTTAGAAGAGATGACTAATGAAATCTAAATAGTCATAAAAGGAAAATTCCCTTGAACTGGATAAACACAAGAATTACAAATGTGATGAATAGGAATAAGATGCTACAGAAATTGATATTGCCAAGCGTATCATTTCAGCCACATTTCAATACTCATAACAATTACTTAGAATCAGCAACACCGCACAGCTAATCAACAGCATCTGTTCATCTTCACAGCTGTTACCCTGGAAAAAATGTCTCTCTCCTCCCTACTCAGCTCCAAACACACTGTGATTGTAATGAACACCTATCTTGATGAGAAATACAGCCTAACATCTTGGAGAAAATTCAAATGGAGGTCCATTTGAAAGTCAGAGATATGTAGTTACCAAGGAAACTCGCACGTGAGGCAACACATGGGCTTCTCTTGGAGCCATGCAAGTTTATTTTATATCAAAATCAACTTGCTATTCATTTTCACTTGCTTTTCTCAACTGGTTAGAAAACAAACTCATAAATAATACCATCAGATGCTCTTAAAAACTAATTCACTTCTTTACTTGTTCATTCATGTGAAGAAAATGCCTATTCTTTTCCAGTCTTGACTCATGCTTTAGTCACACACATATGCAAGTACTCCTTGGTTATTCACTGAACATAGAGAGGAATGATGGGAAAAAAGCTGAAGAGGAATCAGCTAGTTAAAACCGAAGGTGTGAAGAGACCAGTTAAGGAGAACCAGTCAGGATGTTTAAAGGTCAATTTCTTTGAAGAAATATTGAAGAAAGATCTGAATGGAGATCTTAGGGGAGGGAGTAATCAGAAGAGTCTTGGGATATAAAGAAGAACAGGATTGCCATTGGTAAGTAAAAGTGTTTGGCCAAGTATGAATGAACCCATGGAGAACAGAAAGAGGCTGAGTGAAGAAACTAATCATGCCTCACCTGTCAGATCCGTGAAGGTTTGAAATTTATCCCAAGAACAACCAGAACCTCATGATGGTTTTTGACCAGAAGGATAGACACTATTTCAGGGCAAATCTACTTCCAAAAATATCTGATCTTTCCAAGATTTCTCCTGTCCTCTAGATATCTCCATGTCATCTGTCAAAATCCCTACATTGTCCAGTTATGGATTTCACCTTTCCTTTTTGACCATGTGATATTCTGGTTGTTTTAACCTACAGTCTGGAGGTTGACTTCTCAGAGTCCCCAGAATAGTACTCCACAGTCTTGCTTAGTTCTTCATCCTCTTTCTTCTTACCTATTTTCCAGATACCTTGCCCTATATACTTTGCACCTCTCAGTTCTCCTGAATATGACTATTTTGTCAGCCCTAACTCAGTCTAATTAATTACTATTGATTCTATTGTGATAGCTTTCTATTTACAGTTCTCACTCTTCAGACCTACCTTTTATCCCAAGACACTGCTAGCATCAACTTGAAAATTCAGGTTTGATTTTAGCTAGTTTTATTTTCTAAATTAAAAATTACCAGAATCTTTCTTAATTTTCATTGTATATTGACTCAGAATTTTCTGTGACCTGATATGTTTTCCAGCACTGTTTCTCAAAACTCACATTTGTGAGATTTTGCTGCATGTCTTTGAACTTTTTCTTTCCAGTCTTTACTAATGTTTCCAGTCTGTAGAGAGCTTAATTATGCAAGATGCATTTTTAATTAACTCTTTGGTTTTGCCTTGAATAAAACAGCTAACATTTATTGAGTGTTTTCTCTAAGCATCTAAATTCATAATAGTGTTCTGTATGATTTCTATCAATAATTTCATTTCACAAATGAGGAAGTTGAATGTTAGCATGTCATGCACCTATAGTGGCAGGATACAGATTCCAACACAAGCATTTTGTCTCCAGCTTCCATATGCTGGACCACAGAGTCATTCTCTGCTATGCACATCACTGTGGGCAGGTAGCCCATCATGACAATTCTAATGCAATTAAAAAAAAAAATTCTATCTCTTGTCCAGCTCAATATTTTATTCTAATTTTTAAAAACTTGTTTCTTTTTGCCTTCAGCACAGGAATATAATTGATTATTAATAGAAACACAATGAATTCTGTCAAATGGTGCACTTTTTGAGAAGCACAGCACATCTATTGTATCTGGAAAACAAAAATCTTCCTCGGTTATGTAATCTAAAAAAATACAAATGGTAATATCAGGTTATGTTACTCCCCATAAGGTTTTACAAGAATTGAAAAGAATGTATATGTATATGCACGTGTGGGTGTGTTTGTGCACTTTTGATGTGTTCCTGATCTGGTACTTATTAAAGGCTTATACAAGTTTGTAATTGCTAACTCTATCTGTTATCAGTTTCCAGACTTAGTTCTTGGATATTTCCCCAATTACATAAGATCTTATTTTTTCATATTTTTCCAGTAATACACAAAATTTTATACAAGGAGGAAATAAAAAAATTGTGGTTAATGGCACCTTCATATATTGAAGGGATGAAAGTTCTCAGAATAAATGCTTTATAATCCTGTACCTTTATGCCATTATCTGGTCTGGGTTGTTAACTCCTCAAGCAGCTGTGTCAATAACTGCTGAGCCTGGAACTGCCAGAATGGAGAAATTTCTCATACTCCACATCATTCTTCCTGTCACCTCTGTTCTGGCAGATGTATCCACCCATTTCAAGCCTCATTGTGGACCATAACTTTTTCACCTTTGTGCCAGAACTCTTTCTCCTTCAAACTCAGACCAATAAGTCATATCTTCCTCCAGGGTTGTGAATGTAGCTCAGTGGTGCAGTGCTTGCCTATCATGTGTGAGGACCTGGGTTTGATTCCCCAGTACTAAACAAAACAAGACAAAACAACAACAACAACAAAAATCCTTTGACCTTCCTCCTCGATTTCTTTTTTTCCTAAGTAGATGTATCTTTGACATTCCTGAAGTTCTCACATTCCCTCTTTCTAGATCAAGAGTAGCCTGTAACTAAACAGTTGCAGTCACATTCATATCTATTTCATAACATTTATGTGTCTTTAGAAAGATCTAGTGGATCCTGCTGAGCTATAATATATCCATAGATGAGTGTAGTTGGGTCATAGTGGACTCCTGACTAAAGAGAAGCCAATTGATTGGTTCTTCAGTGGTAGATATATTTGCTTTTCTGACAGTTTGAATTAAGGATCATAGAGACTTGAAAAATGATGTTGTAATGTATTACAAGTGTTTTGGCAATCCATCACCTAAGCAGAGCTCCTCAGATCTTCTATGGTACTGCACTGCCTGAAAGCCTGATTTCGACCTTCTCTTTGTATTTAATGTTTGATAATATCTAGCACTATTGTTGCCTCTCCTCTATTATCTTCAGTCTTATTTCCCTTTCTTTCAAAACAGTTTCGCCAATACACACTACAAAGACTATCAGCTAGCTATTGCTGTGTAAAAAAGCACACAAAACTTTGTGGATTAAAAAACCAAACACTTATTTATTTGGAGTTCTTCAAGTTTACTAATGGAGTCTAGTCTTAACTAGGACTTTTGATGCATTCATGCCCAATAGTAAATTAGATAGATGCCTTTCTGGACTCTGACTGTTTTCTCTTTCTCATCTGACCAGGGGCTGAAGATGAAATAGCTGGGCTCACTTAGGTCTTATGCATGTGTTTCCACAGTTTCTATATGGTTCGTCTGAACTTGTTCTTTTGTGGTAGGCAGGAATTCCAAAACAGAAAGAGAGAAAAACATGCAAGTCTCCTTGGAGCCTAGATGTGTAACCAGCACACCATCACTTCTACTGCATTGTCTCAAACAAAGCAAGTCACAGCCCATCCTAAAAGGAGAAAGAAATAGACTACATCTTTTAGAAGTACATTGCAAGGGATATGGAGCTAGGAGTGAATGATTATGACGGTTTTAAAGTGTACCACAAACATACTCATTCCATTTTAATTTCTTGGCTATATATTTCATCCATTTTATGAAGCCATATCACACCTGAACAAAAATCATATCACTACACAGATTAACCCCATGACAAAATTTTACCATTTTGGGGTGGGTTTTTAATATTACTCAGAAATTCTTTCAATTTTCCCTCTGTGGATTCTTCCAAATTCCTCATCATCAATTTCAAACTCTCCATTCTTGAGCTATCCCTACAATGCCTCCACCTTGTGAGAAAGCAAGATCTACACTAGTCTTTCAATGTTCTACTCCCTGAGCAGAAGTCTCCTTACTTTTTGTTACAGTACAGTAATATTGAAGGACCTAGAACGGGAAACATGCTGAATTTTGTAAGATACAGTGTGCAATCAGAAAAAATGTCATTATTTTTGGTGTCAATTACATGCAACTCATAAAAGTAGTGCATTATTTAAATAAAGACTAAAATTAATATATCAAGTGTAAATAAATGTGGAAAAGTCTACAGTCAAAATATCTTGCTCTAAGTTGCCTCTTGCAATTATTAGTAATGAAATATGGGCAAGAGATTGTCTCTTTTTAGCCTCTGTTTATTAATTTTTAAAGTAAGGAGGTTGAACAAAATATTTGGTAGGGTTACTTATAGCGGCTAATATAGTCAACCCAGGAATTCGATCTAGAGATATAAAAAAACATCAGTTTAAAGTTCTGCAGAAATAAAACAAAACAGACCATTTGATGTTTAATGGATAAATATTTAAAAACTCTCTTCTTGGAGATATTTTACTCATGTATTTTTAAAACTTCATTTCTTTCTTTTACCATAAGCACATTTAAAGGAAGGCAAAATTGTTCTGTAATAGATATCCATCTGTTACTTCTTTTATACTTTGTTACAGTAACATATTTCCATAGTTATAGTATAATCACTCCCCAGTAAACAATGATAAAATCACCACTTCTGAGTGCTGTAATTTGAAGAAATGAAAAGTTTACAGACACAATGAATGTTTCCAAACATGGGTAACATGATAATTTAGTCATTACTATTATCAGCTTTAAGGATGGCCAGCTTAAAATTTATTTGCAAATGTTCTTTATAAAATGGTAGTCAGCAATTTTATGGGGGAGTGAAGCAAATTGTCCAAAGTCAAGTCCTCAGATCTCTAAGCAATCCTGAGTGAGAGTTTTGAAGACTTTCCACTGTGGAATTTGTATAGTAGACCCCTCTTGTCTACACACTGAGATCCCCACCTCTGGCACTATCACATCTACCACCTGGCCCACCTTTTATTCCATGTTTGAAGCATAGCCTAGAATGGTTTGCTGCTGAGAATGTTTTGCAGTTGGTTTATTCCATCTATCCTGTTGACTTAAGAAAAAGCTCTAGGTGTCAGGGAATTCATCTTAATTGTCATAAAAAATTACATTTTAGACCTTTATTTAACAAGCACATACTTGTAAAAAAAATAGTGAAGGTAAGCATTTAAGATAATTCAGAATGAATTCTGATGTCTCATTATGTATTCTCATCCATCTGTTTCTAAGGTAGCTTCAGTTTCAGCCAAAGGCACACCTGTCCCTGACTTCAGGACAAATAGTCTTCTCTAGTCAGTGTCTTCTCCCTGGCCTTTATGTGGGCCAATCAGTTCTTCCAACAACAATTCTCCATGATTTTGATGTAGAGATTCCTCCCTCTCCCCACCAAAAAAAGGGACTACTACTGTTCTAGATATCATTAAAAAGGTAGGTGACAAATTTTTGTAGATTGACACTGCAACTATTTTCATTGACAATGTAGTAAATGAATAGGTGCCCCAATAAATGTACTTGCATTCGTCCTCACAATCAGAGCACAACTCCAGGTGAGAAAAAGATGTCACTTTCCTCATTTAATGAGAAAATGAAAGTTCTTTAAAACAGGTGCTTCCCTACATCTAATGTAACTAATAAAAGACATGGGGAGAAGGGTGCCTACATCTATCCCAAAATGTGTATCCTCATGTAGTAGATAGCTGGGAATGTATGAATCTCCACAACAACTCATCTCTCTCAGTGTGTGTGTCCCCCATGAGAAATCAAAAACTTTGGACTTAGTGATATCTGCTGATTCCTATCATTCCTTCTAACACTGATGCACACATTCAGGGATGCACATGCGCAAGTAGTTGACACAGTGTGAAACTGCCGCTAGGGAGCCCTCAGCAGGATGCAGAGCTGCTTTAGCCTGTTTTTATAACTACTACTATTGATTCAAAGGAATAACAGTTTGATTATTATTTAGATGTGAGGTGTCCCCCAAAAGTATTTGGGAAACAGTGCAAGAACATTCAGAAGTGGAATGACTGGGTTATAAAAGCCTTAATCTAATCAGTGTATTAATCCCCTGATAGAAATTAACTGGGTAGTAACCGTAGGGAGGTAGGGTGTGGTTGCAGGAGGTGGGCTCCTGGGGGGCAGAACTTTGGAGTAATGCCCCTCCACCTTGATGTTCTGCCTTCATCTTGGGCCTGGAGAAATGAACATTGACAGTCTATGGATTGAACTGAGACCTCTGAAACTGTGAGCACCAAATAAACGTTTCCTCTGCTAAAATTGTTATTGTCAGTTTCTTTGCTCACAACAATGGAAAAGCTGAATAAAACACCAAACATCTTAAAAATAGGCCTTATATTTTGAGTATCCTGGAGTGACTTCTAACTTGAAGTGAGAAGAATAATATAGGTTTGATTTACTCATTTTTTTTTACCTCAAATGAGACAGAATATTTTATGTTAATAAAATTATAATCTAAAAAGAAAGAGGAGCAGTTAGAAAATCTGGTACATGAAATAGCAAAACACTGGCAGTAATGAAAGCAAAATCTATTAGAAATGCGTGGGAACACTCACAAGTAGAATGGGAGAATTTAAGCATGTGTTGTACATAAACCATTTTTGCAGAATGTTCATGTAATGGTTAAAACATTTATCAACTCATTAAGGCCTAAAAGAAAACCTCAGTATAGTCTCATATATAGATTCATTATATTCTTTTATAAATAATTTATTTATTTTGAATCATTGTAAACAACTGGGGTAAAACTTATTTCTCTGGTTATATATGAAGTAGAGTCATGCAATTTGGGTAATCATACATGTACATGGGGTAATGACGTTTGTCTCAATTTGCTATTTTTCCCTTTCCCCATTCCTCCCACCCCTCTTTTTCCTCCATACAATCCATCCTTCCTCCATTCTTGCCACCCTCCCACCCCCCATTATGTATCATCATCTGCTTATCAGAGAGATCATCCATCCTTTGGTTTTTTGGGATTGGCTTATCTTGCTTAGCATGACATTCTCCAATTTCATCCATTTGCCTGCAAATGCCATAATTTTATTCTTCTTTATGACTGAGTAATATTCCACTGTGTATATATACCACAGTTTCTTTATCCATTCATCAATTGAAGGGTATCTAGGTTGGTTCCACAATCTAGCTATTGTGAATTGAGCAGTTATGAACATCGATGTGACTGCATCCTGTAGTATGCTGATTTTAAGTCCTTTGGGTATAGGCCAAGGAGTGGGATAGCTGGGTCAAATGGTGGTTCCATTCCAAGTTTTCTAAGGAATCTCCACAATGCTTTCCAGAGTGGCTGCACTAATTTGCAACCCCACCAGCAATGTATGAATGTACCTTTTTCCCCACATCCTCTCCAACACCTACTATTGCTTGTATTCTTGATAATCTCCATTCTAATGGGAGTGAAATGGAATCTTAGGGTACTTTTGATTTGCATTTCTCTTATTACTAGAGATGTTGAACATTTTTTTCATATATCTGTTGATTGTAGATCTTCTGTGAAGTGTCTGCTCATTCCTTAGCCCATTTGTTGATTGGGTTATTTGTGTTCTTGGTGTAACATTTTTTGAGTTATTTATATATTCTGGAGATTAGTGCTCTATCTAAAGTATGAGTAGCAAAGATTTTCTCCCACTCTGTAGGTTCTCTCTTTACATTGCTGATAGTTTCCTTTGCTGAGAAAAAGCTTTGTAGTTTGAATCTATCCCAATTACTGATTCCTGCTTTTATTTCTTGTGCTGATCCTAAGCCAACAAGTTGAAGATTTGGACCTACTTTTGCTTTTATAAAAGGTGCAGGGTCTCTGGTCTGATTCCAAGGTCCTTGATCCATTTTGAATTGAGTTTTGTGCAGGGTGAGAGGTAGGGGTTTAGTTTCATTCTGTTGCATATGGATTTCCAGTTTTCCCAGCACCATTTGTTGAAGAGGCTATCTTTTCTACATTGTATGTTTTAGACACCTTTGTTTAGTATGACAAAATTGTATTTACTTGGCTTTGTGTCCATGTCCTCTATTCTGCACCATTGATCTGCCTGTCTATTTTGGTGTCAATACCATGCTGTTTTTGTTACTATTGCTTTGTAGTAGAGTTGAAGATCTGGTATTGCGATACCCCCTGCTTCACTCTTCCTGCTAAGGATTGCTTTGGCTATTCTGGGTTTCTTATTCTTCCAGATGAATTTCATGATTGCTTGCTCTATTTCTGTGAGGTATGTCATTGGGATTTTAATTGGAATTGCATTGAATCTGTATAGCACTTTTGGTAGTATGGCCATTTTGACAGTATTAGTTCTGCCTATCCAAGAACATGGGAGATCTTTCCATCTTCTAAGGTTTTCTTTAATTTCTTTCTTTAGTGTTCTGTAGTCCTCATTGTAGAGGTCTTTCACCTCTTTTGTGAGATTGAGTCCTGAGTATTTTTTTTTTTTTTGAGGCTATTGTGAATGGGGTAGTTTTTCTAATTTCTCTTTCAGAGGCTTCATCACTTATGAATAAAATGTATTAGATTTATGAGCATTGATTTTATATCCTGCTACTTTACTGAATTCATTTATGCATTTTAAAAGTTTTCTGGTGGAATTTCCCAGCTCCTCTAAATATAGAATCATGTCATTGGCAAATAGGGATAGTCTGAGTTTTTCTTTTCCTATTCATATCCCTTTAATTTCTTTTGTCTAATTCCTCTGGCTAGAGTTTCAAGGACAATGTTGAATAGAAGTGGTGAAAGAGGGTATCCCTGCCTTGTTCCAGTTTTTAGGGGGAATACTTTCAGTTTTTCTCCATTTAGAATGATACTGGCCATGGACTTAGCATAGGTAGCCTTTACAATGTTGAGGAATGTTCCTAGTATCCCTATTTTTTCTAGTGTTTTGAGCATGAATGCTTTTACTGTATCTATTGAAATAATCATGTGATTCTTAACTTTAAGTCCGTTGATATGGTGAATTACATCAATTGATTTCCTGATATTGAACCAACCTTGCATCCCTGGGATAAAACCCACTTGATCATAGTGCACTATCTTTTAAATATGTTTTTGTATGCAATTTGCTAAAATTTTGTGAGAATTTTTGCATCTATGTTCATTAGGGATATTGGTCTGAAATTTCTTCTCAATTCCAGGAACCAAATAGACCACAACACAATAATACTAGGTGAATTTAACACACCACTCTCACCACTGGTCATATCTTACAAACAAAAATTGAATCAAGAAACCGTAGATCTCAATAACACAATTGATAATTTAGACTTAGCAGACATATATAGAATATTCCATCTGTCAATGAACAAATACACTTTCTTCTCAGCAGCACATGGATCCTTCTCTAAAATACACCAAATGTTATGCCACAAAGCTACTCTTAGCAAATACAAAAAGATAGAGATACTACCTTGTATTCTATCAGATCACAGTGGAATGAAATTAGAAATCAATGACAAAATAAAAAACAGAAACTACTTCAACACCTGGAGATTAAATAATACACTATTGAATGATGCATGGATAATAGAAGACATCAGGTGGAAAATAAAAAAAAAATTCTTAGAGGTAAATGAGAATAAGATACAATATATCAAAATCTCTGGGACACTATGAAAGCAGTACTAAGAGGAAAGTTCATTTCACGGAGCACATTCAATAAAAGAAGAAAAAGTCAACAAATAAACGACCTAACACTACAGTTCAAAGCCCTAAAAAAAGAACAGAGCAACACCAAAAGTAGTAGAAGACAGGAAATAGTTAAAATCAGAGTTGTAATCAATGAAATTGAAACAAAAGATACAATTGAAAAAATTGACAAAATAAAAAGTTGGTTCTTTGAAAAAATAAACAAAATTGATAAACCTTAGCCACACTGATAAAGAGAAGGAGAGAGAAACTCAAATTACTAAAATTCAGGATGAAATAGGAAATATCACGATAGACACAATTGAAATACAAAACATAATTAAAAGGTATTTTGAAAATCTATACTCCAACAAAATAGAAAATCTTGAAGACATCAACAGGTTTCTAGAGACATATGATCCATCCAAACTGAATCAAGAGAACATACACAATTTAAAATGATCAATTTTAAGTAACGAAATAGAAGAAGTCATCAAAAACCTACCAGCAAAGCAAAGTCTGGGACCAGATGGGTTCTCAGCCGAGTTGGATAAAACCTTCAAAGAAGAGCTCGTTCTAATACTCCTCAAAGTTTTCCATGAAATAGAAGAAGGGAGAACCCTCCCAAACTCATTCTATGAAGGTAGTATCAACCTTATTTACTCACTTTTAACTTTCCATTAAATGCCCACCAAAGAGGTGGGAGAAACAGATATTTTCTATATTCTTTTTCTAAATCTGAATGGGATTCATGTTAATGTTTTGCAACGTTCATTGTTTGAACCCTCCTGTACTCCAAATGTAGCTCTCTTAGAAAACATATATATGAAAAGAAAGGAAGGAAAAAGGCACATACAGGATCAACTTCAAACTAAACTATTACATTGAAAAATTAAGACTCTAGAATAAAAATCAGGAAGCAACTCAATAAATTTCTTGACCCACTTCTGTGAAGACCCACTTTGGACAAAATTTAGATCATATTCTTCTTTTTCACCATTTACATTCAAATATAAAAAGTGAAAATTTATGAGTTCTTTAAAAGAGCTTCCATCTTCCTTATTTTATTTGAATCAAACAAAAGCACTTGCTTTCCTGCTGGTTACTATGGTTTCTCCCTGAGCTATTAGCTCTCTTGTTGTAGTCCATTCATATCCTCCACTGGGATTTCCTCAGTTCTTATTTGATCTTCTTCAATGACATCTAAGGAGAGTCCACTCTGCTCTCTCTCTCTCTTTTACAACTCATTCATAGACTATGGAAAATAGTCATGCATACTTAGACCCAACCAATACAGGTAGTACAAGCCCATCCTCGTTCAGCATTATGGTTTTACACCATAACTTTACACCTTTACCTAAATCAGATTTGTTAGAAGCCTGGTTATTGAGTGTGCCCAGCCCCAGGACCACATATTTCTTCTCTTGGAATATCATCCTAACATCTCCAAACAGAAGGTACAAGTCATGTAACCTCTTACCCTGTATACACACTCACAAACTCACACTGTATTGTAAGAAAAGCAGGATGCACTGAGCACTGATGGTTCCGACCTGATAAATTTTCCTAAATGTTGTTTTCTCAGTCTCTCCAAATTATTTTTAAGGTAGATATCAGTTATGACCTGAAGCCCTAGTTATCAGGCACTTCTTTTCTTGAAGGGAACTTGCTTTCTGATGCCTCACTTTGTAATATCTTAGCTAAAACTTGACATAAACTGGGACTAAAATAGTTCTATTTTAAACCTACTGTTATGGAAATTTATCTTGGTTGAAGACACAAAATTCTGAATAGGACTGGGATATTGAAGCTTGCTAAATTTCAGAACCAAGAACAGGTAGCTGCAGTTGAGAATGCCAATATGAAAACCCAAATTCCAAAAGAAGTCTGCACAAGGGCAAAGACTAGAACCATGGGTAGCTAACACTGACTTAGGTTTGTGGGCCTACATGAAAGGAGAGCACAGAGTGAGTCTTAGTCATCTGGGCTGTAAATAGTGGCATGGTGGTAGTAAGTAGTGGCTGGGGAAAGCAAACATTGGTCTCCATGCTGGGATATTTATAACATAAATTAGCAAATGCCTTGAAATAGGGTTTTTTAACCCTGACAACCAGCTATTAAACGTTTAGACATATACATTCATAAAATTCGAAACATAGAGTGGAGCTTTAATATCAACAAAATAGAATTTAAGGCAATAATTAGTAGATAATCATGGTAACATAAAATGATACATGGAACAACCTCACATAAGGGAACAAAAGTCTCATATATATTATATATATATATATATGTTTTATATATATAAATTACATTATATTTGCATTACATATAAAATATATAAAGAATACATAGAAATATAAGGCAAAACAAATAATTCCATCATAAAAAAGGAATATATTATTACATTTTTCTTAGAAGTGGACCATCCAAGCAGGTAAGACATTAGCAAAAATATAGACTCTTTGAAGAAGACAATTAAAGAACTTAATACAGTGAAAATTTATACACACACATATATTCAGCTCTTGTAATTTAAAAATTAGTACACTTTAACCTACAATATTGAAGATTTTGATAAATGTATACATTATCAACCATATATGCATTCCCAGCTATAAAAATAAAAACGATATGATAATGATTACTTTTAATTTGTTTCCATTTTCTGAGGATATGATTGAATCATTCCATTGTGCATCTTATATTTGTAGACACTCATATTCTGTAGCAGCTACATCAGCCCTCATGACTCATTTTCTCATGAAAGCATAAAGAATTCCATGAAAAACTAATTTAATTTTTAAAGCAAAGTAGAAGGCTATTCAAATGTCCTAGAAACTAATGCTCAATGTGACAGGAACTGAACAATGAATTTCCATAAAGCCTTATAGGACTGCAGATGCTAAAATAATTGCAGACACACAGCAAAAATTCTATCAAAAACGATAAAACTAATAATCATAGCTAAGGCAAGAAATGGATAGATAAGGCATCTCTGTCAAAAACTCACTGTGTATAATATAATTAGATATACAGGCAAATATATAAACTTGCAGTTGCTCTTTTAAACAAATTATGAACCCAGGAAACCTTTCAGTGTTTACCAGCCTGGAGGTATAAAATGAAAACCTGAAGTCATGGCATTCTGCCAACATTTATCAATTTATAGAAATGGCTATAAAATTTTTAAATAAGAACATATGTGGGAAGTAATTCTCTGTCATAAATAAGAGTAGTGAAACTGCAAAGATTTGTTCAATAATAAGTTTTCATTCATGAATCACAGTGTGAATGTGAAGAGAGTACTCTGGCTAATTGTGTGTGATCATCTAGGGAATGTATTTATTAAAGTCATGTGATTATCAACTATATTAAGAACAGGTTATTGGAAATTTGCTTTAGAATTTTCTTATAAACATGCAGGTGGATATTACATTATTGTTTTATTTTGAAATTTTTTGGTTTACTAAGATAGATTTTTATTATTTTGCAGTTACAAGAACTTCAATTGTTTTTAACTAGAACTTTCAATACAAAAGTGTACAATGCGAAAGATTGTTATTAGAAGACAGCATGTTAAAATATAATTTGTACACTAATGTTCATTTACAATGTACTTGAGAATATTATGTATCAGTGTTTAGATCTCTCAAAGGATTGATAAAATGTTTATGTTCTTTTTTTCCCGTCTACACTTCTGGAATTGTATTCTCTCAGTAAGGACTAACATCAAAAAATTAAAAATAATCTTATTTTAGCCATAGAAACATGAAAATATGTTTAAACAATATTGGACAAATACCCTTCCTTTAATTACTGAAAAAACATAAATATTTCTCGACTTCATTAAAAACTTATTTTCTACTAAGCATTTTCACAATCATTTGAATGCATTTTCAATTTACTGTTTAGTTTTATTTACAATTTAATTATTAATTTTAAAAGGTTGTTGCTGGTTATTTATGGCGTGATATTGTTTTTTCATTAATGTTAATGGCACAGAACTTTTAAGTATATTATGTAACTAAAAATTGAGTCAATATAAAAGAAAATAATACTAGATTATATGTTGTAGAAAGTTATTACAAGATTAAATAATTGGAGAATAAATAAATAAAGTTTGAGAAGCATTTTGCCATACAACACCTCTTAAATATTTTAGTGTTTCTATTCTATAAGAAATTATGCATGTGGTACACGCCTATGAGCCCAGTAGCTTAGGAGGCTGAGGCAGAAGGATTTAGAGTTCAAAGCCAGCCTCAGCAACTTAGCAAGGCCCTAAACAACTCAGAGAGACTCTGTTTCTTGAAAAAAGAAATGCAAGAAAAAGGAGAACTTTTTCTTTTTTACAATGGTAGTAGTTAATATTCTTTGCTATGTTGGATAGCATAGTTAGCATTGTGCATAAACTTTTTCCCTTAATTCCTATGAATATGTTATTCTTGTACCTATTTTTAATGTGAGAAAATAAAGACCAAAGTGACTAGTAACTCAATCAAAGTTACATTAGTCATAAAAAATATGAAACACCTTGAGTTTTGCCTGTCTCACTGTCCAGTGTGCTGCTTCAGATGCACATCCTTGTCAGTGTTATACATAAACAATGTAGTCCTTTCTCCCAAGGCACCCACAGAAGAGATGGACATAATAAAAAATAATGTCTCAGAACTGTAGTGTGATTCCTGCAATAAAAAGGTGAATTCTGCTCTGGGGATGAAAAATGTACTGAAAGGGAAAGTGGCAATTGCTTTGTGACCTGAGGGATGAGATGGATACATCAGATAGAAGAGAATGACAGGATAGTCCAAACAGAGAGATAAGCAGGTGGTTGGAAAGAACAGGTATGTCATTGTCAAAATGAAATAAATTAAGTCAAACAGCCTCCATACTTAAACAATACGACCCAAAGTAGCTTCTGTGTGTAGTGAATTACAACCAAAATTCATGTGCAATCAGGCTATAACCTAATCCAAGAAAATTTCCTGTAGTTAGGCAAATGAACCTTGGACAATCACAGCAACCCACCCTGTACCCCATACCAGGATGCCAAATTATAACCAAATAAGGCAAAGTCAAACTGCAGCAATCAAAAAATCTGTGTGCCATTTCCTGCCTTTCTTGTTATAAAACTAGCTCGCCACATTGCTGGAGGAACATTCTGAAGCATCTTTGGTCTTGATGATGTCCAGTCCTTGAACCTTTCTCTTGGTCAAGGGTACTGTGGTAAGATGAACTGACATCAGGTTTTATTTTAGCAGTTTGGGTGTCTTCAGCAAGATTTGAAGCAGAGCTTCCAGCAACCCCAGGAGCAGCAAGTGACCACAAGAGGTACCCTCAGGGCCCCTTGAGCCTGCAATCTCTCATAGCAACCAAAGTCAGAGGATCCCTTTCTTGGACCCTACCTCTTCGTGGCTTGTGTTCAGAGTTCTGAAAATTTATACCAGCATCAATTTATAAATGTCTTTTTTCTATTCACTACTGAATTCATTGAATTCAGGTAAGAGTCCTCAGTCTGACTGAATCAAACCAAAACTAAACTGAGCTTAGAGTTGAATTGTATTCAGCACTTAAATGGATTGAATCTATTTAAGGGCCTTAGTTACATGTTTTTAATATATATTTTCCCCCTTTTAGCTTTTGAAACCAGGATTTTCGAGTTCTGAGTGAGCATGTGACCTTGGGTTCTATGGTAACCAAAAGTCAGTTACTGGCCAGACTGGATGGGTCTAATCCAAAGTCAGATTGCATCTAAAAATTGAATTGGATTCAGTTAAGAAATTTCAACCTGGGTCAGACCAAATCTGAACTGAGTTCAGAACTGAATTGTATTTGGAAATTAAGTGAATTGGATCCAGTAAAAGGAACTGGTGTTTCAGTAATGGCTTCATCATAGTCCAAGGAATGTAGAAATCCACTTTATAGAACACCAGATAGATTGTTGTATCAGAATTATAATCTCTGAACATTTGCATTTTTGGAAAAAATGTGTTACCCTAACTAGCAACAACTTATAAAAGCAGAGACCACAACAGAGATATTTGAATTTGGACTGAATAGCTCATTTGTGAAAAACAGGAATAATCAATCCCTCTTTCCATTAAAAAAAAAAAAAAAAAAAATGTTGGGTGTGGTGGTGCTTGCCTGTAATCCCAGAGGCTCCAGAGGCTGAGGTGGGAGGACTGCAAGCTCAAAGCCATCTTCAGCAATTTAGCGAAGCCCTAAGCAACTTAGCGAGACCCTGTCTCAAATAAAAAAATAAAAATAAAAAGGACTGGGGAAGGGCTCAGTCGTTAAGCACCCTTGCGTTCAATGCCTGATACCAAACAAACAAACAAAACAAGAACAAAAACCCAGGGCGAGATATTCCTTAATAATTATGTGGAGGCATCTAAAAGAGTAAATTAATCTAAGTTGCCTCCTTAGAAGATTCTTTTTCAAAAGGCACACAGGAAGCTTAAGCAACAAGATTAGAACAAGATGAATATGGATGGAAAGAAGTGGGTATGGCCTGTCAGCCTAGCAAAGCAATTATATAAATAAATTGGAATGCTTTAAAATAAAATTATAAAATCTCTTAGCAGAATACTGTGGGCAAGTCATTTGTTGCTCTCTGACTACCCTCAGGCCTTCCCTGAACAGTGGCCTACAAAGAGTCCAGTGGCTGGTTCTGCCCAATCCTCAGAGAGGGGAGCAGTGTGCAGTTTCCAGCTTGATGTTTTTATGAAGTTGTGTTGTTCTGTGATTCTCTCTGTTCTCTGTGGCAACACACCTGCATCAGGATAGTGTTCATAGTCACAGTGCTCAGGAGTCTGCTCTCCTTACTGATCAGATTTGCCCTGAAGAGTAAGCATCTGCTTCAGCAACTGAATTCTTTTATTCCCCCATCGCCAGGTATGGAACCCAGGGTCTCCCTCATGCTGAGCAAGCAGTCTTCCAATGAACTGCTTGGAACTAAATTCCTAGGAACTAAATTCTTGATAACTATGCCTTTACCAACTGTTGAACTCCTGCAATGTAGAAATTAATTTGTTCTTATAAAAAAGCATAGTCTGACTATTTTGGTATCAGCTAAACATTACTATTTAAAAAATGAAATAATAAAGATTGGAAGTATTTAGGAGAATATTCAACTAATATGATGAAAACTTTTATGGATGACAGTTTAAGTATATTTTAGAAGTACCTGTATACCTCATGGCATCTTTAATTTTATATAAACACAAAAGAGGATTCAACACCAACTATTTTTATGTAATTTATGAATATCTATCTATCTAGATAGGAAAAAGATAATTCACCTTAAACGTGTCAGGCCACCGAGACTTAGGTACTATATTTTTTTAACTAATGAAAAGCATATCTATTTGGACTCATCAATGAATAAACTGTGCTGCTGGCTTAGGAGCCCACCCATGGCCCAAGTCTGAGGATATGCCAAGCCTGGAGGCGGGGAGGGGCAGAGACACTGCCTTGCCAGCACAGGCTCTGCGGAGGAGCTCTGAGCCATGACCTCTGTGGGTAACTATTCCTGCTGTGCTCCGAGGTGGTAGAAACACTCTGTAGACAGTGACCTGGCAGCACTTCTTTTGTAACAAAAATGTGTCCTACTGAGATGAGAGAGCATGTACTAAATCATCATATCTGCCATCAAAATAGTACCAGAAGAAAGAAGTCATGTCTTGAGTGAACCTTACACATTGAAAATGTCACGAGGGAGTTTTCTAGTAGCTGTGGATGCTGTAAAAACAGATTAAATTCTGGCGCAAGAGATATCATTACAAATCTTATAAAAAAGATCAAGATGAATACGGTGCAGTCTCTGTAATTCCTGCCTCTCAGATCTCTCAAGGTTCAGCAGGGAACGTCAAACAGGAGTGCAGCATTCACATCTGACAGCATGGGAAACTCTCCAGGGAATACTCAGTCTCCTGGGTATCATCGTTTAAGTCTTTTCCATTGAAAGGAAACTACTTCAAGGCAGCATTTATCTGAACGCTATAACGAGTCTCCTATTTTAAGTAGTCCATGTAATGTGTGTTTGATGCTTCTCATCCATGGAAAAATCTTGAGGAAATACTCCAAATTTTTATTCACTTTAATCCAAAACTTTTATTGGTTCTGGAAAATCTTCAGCTTGATGAATAAACACAATAAGACATCTCCTGAATTATGCCAGTTAACTGTTCAAAATGTAGACTTGCACCTTAGGGTTAGAAAACTTATCATCATACAGGCAAAAGCCAACATACCATCTATTTTAGTTCCATAAGCAAAGAATAGGGTATACTTTTTTTTCTTAAAAAAGAAAGAAAAAGTAAAATACTATTTGTGACATGTGAAGCTATATGGAATTCAAATTTTAGTGTTCATAAACAAAATCTTACTGGAACGAAGTACTCTCACTTGTTGTCTGTGCAGCTTGGGATACCAAAGCTGAGTGTCAAAGTTGAGTGTCAAATTAAGAAAATGTGGCTTGTAAATTATTTACTATCTGCCCTTTATAGGAAAGTTTTGCTGATTTACATCATTTTATCTGGAGATACTTTCATTCCATTTTTTTTTTTTGTAAAATTCAGAACAGAATAAGCTCCCTATATTTCAGCCTCTTGCTTAATTTAAAAATAGAAATTATAATATATTGGAGACATAAAGTGAAATTAGTATTTACCACTTGAAAGGAATAATAGAAAGTATTCAACTAAAAAGATGATAAAATCCTGTGCCATTTGAAATAGGCAGGCAAGGGCAGGACTAAAAACACGCAGTAGCAGTCTTAGCTGACTCCTGACACACCTCTGTTCACATTCCCCCAGTGATAGTGGAAAACACAAAAAATCAGTAGAAAAAGAACTCTCATTCGTATCCACCAAATTATGGCAAAATAGATTTAGGAATGAGTAAGAAAGTTGTAGAAAATAATGAACTCCAACACAATAAATAGGGATCTCAGTTGAGGCAGGATGGGTCATCAGGGTGTCCATGCTTACCAGATCCATCTAAAGTGGAGGAATAAAACCCAGAGGGCCACATTTACCTCTAGTTGAGTAAGGAGAACTTTGATGAACCAAATCTCTAAATATTATTATGGTAAAAAAAAGCAAATTACCTGTAGGTGGAGGTGGATACATGTGGGTTGATTAAAAAAAAAAAAACAAAAAAAAACCCAAAAAACTCACTCTTGCCTTAGAATTCTCCATTAATTGGTTCCAGAAGAGCAGAAAATTGCATTTACCAGGAAGTTCAGTAAATAAATTATAATTTTAAAATAATTATACCTACTGAGTTTTCTGTATGTATGTAAACATAATAAAGATCTTTTGAGAAAAGAATTAAAAAGCCTTCATAAATCAATAAATCTGGAAAATAATAGCCATGTTTATAGCTTTAAAACAAACAGACAAAAAAGAAACAAAACTAAACTAAACAAAAAAAAAAATCCAGCAAATACAAGATAAATCAAAGGCAAATCTTGTGATTTTCCTCAAAGAAAGTAGATTGGAGAAAATGTGATTGGAGAAAGAGGAAGGTGGTAAACATTGAGTCCACTTAACTACAGAGTCAAGATTATTTGATTAAAATTCAGTTTTGATAGAGGGTAGTGAAGGGAGTGGAGGGGGTATAGGGGAAAGAAGGACAGATGGTAGAATGAATCAGACATTATTACCCCATGTACAAATATAACTATATGACCAGTGGGATTCTACATCATGTATAACGAGAAGAATGAGAAATTATTCTCCATTATATATGATGTATCAAAATGCATCCTACTGTCATATATAACTAATTAAAGCAAATAAAAATAAATTTTAAAATCTCAGTTTTTATAAAAGAAAGTAAAATTTTTCATCTCGAATGTGTAAAAAGTGGAAAACAAACTTAATTAGCTTGTGGAGAAGAAAAGGTATGTCAAAATTAAAGTCTAATTATGCAATTTTAATAGCATATCTCAATCACATGATAAGAATTTAGAAATATTACATGGAATGGTTTGCCTGCAACTCCTTGGGTATATGTCCTTTCATAGGTCTTATCTGTATTGTGGAAGCCTCTGTGTTTTAAAATTTCTTAACAATTTTCTGCCTTAAATCTCTCGGTGATGTGCATGTAGAATATTGTAATTATGTAAGGCTAAATTTTTTAATTTTTAATTTTTTAATTTTACAGATTGCATTTTGATTCATTGTGCACAAATGGGGTACATCATTTCATTTTTATGGTTGTGCATGATGCAGATCGTACACATTTGTGTAATCATACATGTACATAGGGTAATGATGGCTGTCTCATTCCACCATCTTTCATATCCCCACCCTCTCCTCCCTCTCATTTCCCTCTACGTAAAAAATATTGGTAATACTGTTGGAAAACAGACAACAAAATAGTGGAAAAAAACCAACTTTAAGTATATTTTTAAATTATTGTAAAAAGACATACAGAGAGGGAAAAATCTCTAAAAAGTTCTGTATCTACCTATGTGCAGGTTTGTGGAATATTGACGATCCTCACTTTTAAATTAAGAGGTACTTATGATACCATTTCTGTTTCACAATTACTATTTATTAATTGTAGAAAACAGGATATAGAGATAAAGAAAATAAATTCATCAAATACTGTGCATACCTAAGCAAGCCATATATAATAATTGTGTGTTTGCAATCCCATTCCACTAATAGTTTCCTTTTAAGTATTTTGATACAGTGCTACACTAATTAACATTTCTTCCAGGAATACTTTTCAGTATCTTTTCAAATCTGTACATACTCTTGTATAACCACCTTTTCAATGTTTGAATAGAAGGCTATTATCTGAATATTCTTGTTTTCTTACACTGTTATCAATTTAACTTGTTCTACATTGCCCTTACCCTTGTTATGGTACTATTGTATCCTTTGATTAACTCAGGGACTATTTTTTGGGAGATATTTAATGATATGTTCCATCTCCTTTTCAGGAATAAGGGTTGCTATGATGGAAAGGGCATGAATTCTGCCTAGAGCATCTTATAGCATAGGAGTTCATTAAATACAGTAATAGAATAGCAGGAAAACAGCCAACAAAGAATTATTAATCTGAGAAATAGGGATTTTTTTTCCTGCATATTCACTTTCAATCTTGGGCAGCTAGCCTAATACGAACAATGTACAGGATTTCAAAAACATTGTGAATTCATTGTCCAGTGAATCTATGAATACATTTGCAAATGAATGATAGAAGACAATCGAAATTGATAAGGGGGATTTTTTTTGTTTACTTTTATATTTGAAAACAAATAAGTAGTTTTGATTTACACTTCTTTTTCTTGAATTTTTCCTCCTCCTCCTTCCCTTACTTCTCCTATTTTTCTTCTTTTCTTTTTTTCCTTCTCACTCTGGTAGTAAGCTGATTTCTTTCACGTTACTCTAAATTGCTAGGTCAAACATTTCACCTGTTCTCCTATTTGCCATCTACCACAATCTCAGTGTTTTGAAAGGCTCTTTATGTAATATATTAACCACTGTCTGCAAATATTTATATATATATTTTTTATTGTAAACAAATGGGATACATGTTGTTTCTGTGTTTGTACATAGAGTAAAGGCATACCATTTGTGTAATCATAAATTTACATAGGGTAATGTTGGTTGATTCATTCTGTTATTTTTCCCTTCCCCCCACCCCTCCCATCCCTCTTTTCCCTCTATACAGTCCTTCCTTCCCCCATTCTTGCCCCCCTCCCTAACCCTCACTCTAACCCTAAAACTAACCCCTCCCACGCCCCGTTATGTATCATCATCCACTTATCAGCGAGATCATTCTTCCTTTGGTTTTTTGAGATTGGCTTATTTCACTTAGCATGATATTCTCCAATTTCATCCATTTGCCTGCAAATGCCATAATTTTATTATTCTTTATGGCTGAGTAATATTCCATTGTATATATATACCACAGTTTCTTTATCCATTCATCAACTGAAGGGCATCTAGGTTGGTTCCACAATCTGGCTATGGTGAATTGAGCAGCAATGAACATTGGATGTGGCTGTATCTCTGTAGTATGTTGATTGTAAGTCCTTTGGGTATAGACCAAGGAGTGGAATAGCTGGGTCAAATGGTAGTTCCATTCCAAGTTTTCTATGGAATCTCCATACTACCTTCCAGAGTGGCTGCTCTAATTTGCAATCCCACCAGCAATGTATGAGTGTACCTTTTTCCCCACATCCTCGCCAACACCTATTGTTGCTTGTATTCTTGATAATCGCCATTCTGATTGGGGTGAGATGGAATCTTAGGGTGGTTTTGATTTGCATCTCTCTTATTACTAGAGATGTTGAACATTTTTCCATATGTTTGTTGATTGTTTGTAGGTCTTCTTCTGTGAAGTGTCTGTTCATTTCCTTAGACCATTTGTCAATTGGGTTATTTGTAGTCTTGGTGTTGAGTTTTTTGAGTTCTTTATAGATTCTGGAGATTAGTGCTCTATCTGAAGTATGATTGGCAAAGATTTTCTCCCACTCTGTAGGCTCTTTCTTCGCATTGCTGATAGTTTCCTTTGCTGAGAGAAAGCTTTTTAGTTTGTATCTATCCCAGTTGTTGATTCTTGCTTTTATTTCTTGTGCTATGGGAGTCCTGTTGAGGAAGTCTGGTCCTAAGCCGACATCAAATATTTATATTATTGTTTGTCCTTCTCTAAATTTTTTCCTAATCTTTTTTTTTTTTTAAACAGACAGGATTGATAAGACTTTTTTTTAGTCTGACACCAAGGCAAAAATCATATTAAAAATTAAGATCTCAAAGATCTATTGCCATTTTTTTTTTTTTTGGCAGTGCTAGGGATCAAACCCAGGGCCCTGTGCTTGCAAGGCAAGCACTTTACCAACTGAGCTATCTCCCCAGCCCCTATTGCCATTTTTGATATGATTTTTGCCTTGGTGTCATGCTGGAAAAAAATCTTATCACAAATTTATATAAATGTATACCAATTGCTTTCACAATTTTATTTTTATATTAGGTTTTATGTTTAATTTTTATACTTAATGGAATTTTACCAAGATTAATTACAATCTTTTCTAAAACATTAACCAGGGCTGGGGATATAGCTCAGTCAGTAGAGTGCTTGCCTTGTAAGCACAAGGCCCTGGGTTCGATCCCCAGCACATACACACACACACAAAAAAAAAATTAACCAAAGAGTTGAATGGTATTAATAAACTAAAGTGCTTAAATTCTGTTGTTATGGAATGTTGCTTTGTTTCTTTATTCATTCATCTCTCATTTATTCTTATGCGTCTTATCTGTCTCATTCTACTCTACAGTACTTGTACATAGGAAAAGGTTTATGTTTTAAACATTATGTTTTTAATTATCTCTCTTACTGGGTCTTTATATTAATTTTTACAGATTTTTAAGGTGTCTTTACAAAGTCAATAAAATCATATACAATAATATTTGTCTTTTCCTTCTAACATTTTTATTTAATTTTTCTGTTGACTTGATAATTATTGTAATTATTAGAAGGTGTTTAACAATGCTTACAATATTCCTCATTGACATTCCTTTTGATTTCTTATTTTAGTGATTGTGTTTCTTGTTCTGCTTAAGTAATATATTGGTATTTGCATTAGATATTCTTTTGTATCCTAAAAAGATATTCTGTTCAGTTTTCTGAAGCTTAATATATTTATCATTGCATTTAAAATTCAGATTGAATGTTAGGTTATTATGTCTCATTTTTGCACTTGCTTCATCATTTATATAAAATATTTTTACAATGTAAATGACTTCATTGTCAATTGTGTCAGTAAAACATTTATGTCCTCTGAGCCTCATTTAATGTTTCAGAATGAGTTTTTCTTTTACATTACTTGTTTGTTGTGTCTTTTAAAAATTTTGAATTTCTGTTTATTATCTCTGTTGTTAAATGGCATATAGAGTTAAAATTTGCTTTAATGTAAACTAATAATCATCACTTAGTAGAAATAGGACTTAGTGGATTGAAATGTACTCTAACAATTAAATAACATCTGATCTTTCACATCTTATTTCCTAATTATTAAGTGATTTTTTTCTTATATTCTATTTTTGGTACTTTAATATGCTTCTTTTATTTGCATGTTTCCATATGTGCACATGTTTTTAACAGTGTTCTTCTTAATAAATGAAAATTGGAAATAATCTAAATATTACTAATAGCAGAACTGATGAATAGATTGCAGTATATTAATGTGATGTTATATGGCAAGAATCAAAACTAAAATAAATCAAATCATCTAGGTCACACAAATTAGTAAAAATCACATTTTAAATTTTAACACATTCCATTGTTATTGGTTGATACTTATTGTTCCACATTTGTCTTTAATTTTAATTGATCAACAGTCCTATGATTTTCTAAAGATTGCAGATTGTATCCTACCATGCACATTGAAGGTGTGATTTATTTAGCACCTACTATCTTGCAGTTTTGCTTTGTAATAAAGATATTTCTTATATTTAAGTTTCATTGGCAAGGCATTTCTCCTCTGCTTCCTAACAATAATAGGAATAATAATAATACCTTTACAGTGTTTCTATACACCAGTTTTCTTCACATCATTAATATCCATGATTTCCAGTGAATGTATTTTTATACCCATTTTACAAATGAGGGTGCTGAGGATAGACAGATTAAATGGCTTGGCCAGTTTATGGAGCCAGTAGGGATGGAGTTTGTAACTGGAGATGTAATTTAGGAAAATTAAGCAAAGATGAATACGAGGTACTTAGAAACATAATAAACAATCAAACTAGTAGATTATTTTGTTCAACAGATGATCTATATTGGTCTTACTGCCATTCCCAATAATTTTCTGTAGTTTTGTGACACCACGAAGCTAATGCCTTTCTACCTTAGAGCCTACTTACAAATAAACCTGTTGCTTCAATAACTTTATTACAGACATTATTATATTAAATCTTACTGAATTATCTAAGCAAATTGTAAATGTATTTTCCATCTAGTGAAGGAGTAGATTTGTTTTTGTATTTTAAGACTTAATACATACAGTATCTCTGTAAGGATACTAAAAATATTATCTTTAGCTTAGTCAGAATGTCATGTAGGTAAATATTATTTAAAATCTTAGTAAATAAATAATTTAGAAATTGGTGGCAGTTTATTTTTCATTCATGAGAAAGTCTGTAAATATTGTACATCAAGGGAACATTGTTATGACATGAAATTAATTTTCCACAAGACTGCTTGTTTTAAATATCCATTCATTAAATGTATTTATTAGTAGGCAAACAAAATCTCTCTTTTTATGGAATTTATAGTTTTATGGAGAGGGATAAACAATAAACAAGTAGATACTTAAATACTAGATGCATTGGATGAGTACTGAAAAGAAGAGGGGGGACAGAGAAGTAAAGGAGGGACTGTCCAGGACTAATGAGTACTAACCATGATAGATAGACTAAATGAGGGGTAAAGCTGCTCATATGTCCAATGTCTATAATAAACCAGAAAATGGACATTTTAACAGGCTTTATCTGATTAAATTGTGAATTATGCAATACTATAATTTTTTTCCTTGCAAGTTAAAATCGTTCTTCATGTAAGAAATTTCAATTTCTTAGTGGCATTGATAAAAAATATATAAATCTTATGTTTCTAAATCATTCAAAATTTTCTGAAGTGATATTTTTATCAATGGGCACACTAAACACTTCATGGATAGGCAAATATTCAACCAGATTATTACAGGAAATAGACCCATGGTCCACTCCAGTTTCTTCCTATCTGCTCATACTCAGTAGAAGGAAGAAACCTAGTTCTCAAAATATCAGAAAGACTAAATCATTAAATTGCCAGAGTTATCAGATTCCTTTAAAACTAAATCTAAATAGTTTACTCTGCTTTTCAGCTTACAACTTTAAAGTTTTCTGACACAGAGATGCACTCATTCCACCTAAATTCAGACAGCAATTTTTGTTAAATGTTGTGAAGAACAATTTGGTAATTCACTATTTATATAACTGCTATTTTATTCCACAAAATAATGCTTTATTAAAAGTACCACTTTCTATTGTGATTTTTAAGGAACATGCTAAGATACCTAAAGAGCATTCAAGTTATGTAAGAATTTATCACCAGTAAATTAATTATGATCAAAATGTAACTCAAATTAATTATTTTAAAAATGGAAAGCTTAAAATGGAGTAGGATCTTAAAAAGTAAATATTTACCTATATCTCAGCAAGTGTACATTTGTACTATAGTTGTTCATAAAAAGTTGTGGTCTATCTCTCCTGTGTAGTCAATTATTTTGTTACACTTTTGAAATATGTTATATAGAAATTTGGAAAGTATCATTTTTTTAAAAACCAGAGACCATACTCAGAATTCACTGAGTTTTAGTTCATATATAGAATGCCACAGTATGAATTTAGTACTAATTATCTTCTCAGAATCTATTGATGGTTTTTTGTTGTTGTTATTTTTAAATAATAAAATGCTTCAAGTGTGATCCTGGCATATGCATCAAAGCACATGTGTAAAAATAGGAAGTTAAACTATCACAAACTGACTTGCAAAGTGAGGAAATGTGTGTATTTCTTAATCTCATTTGTGACATTTTGCTGTCCTCCAGTATCACACACACGATTTTATACTCCCAAGAATTATCCATGACTATCAGTTTTTCTTTCCTCCGTTGGAATCATAGGTGATAACTAAAGTTTCTTTTTTCACTGAGGGAAAAATAGTTAATATTGTATTTATATGCTAGGTTGAACATTTCCCTTCATTTGTTATATATTTTTTAAAAACTTGAAAAAATTATGCTGTATAGTTTTTCTTTCTTTGTGCTCTAAGTTTTGTTCTCATCACTTTTTATTTTACTTAAATCATTAGGTTCATAGTAGCCAGCATTCCAATAGCATTTATCAAACAAACAAATAAATTTTCCTTCTGAGCAGAAATGTCAGATTATATTAACTTTCCTTGTGATTTGAAGCTCCCTTTGTATTTTCTTGCTTTTCCTAACACTATGCCTGTGTGTACAAGTTTTTAATCATTATCATTTCATGATTTAGTTCAATACTTAATAGGGTTAATATGTCATCATAACTCCTGGTTTTAATCTTTTCTTGGTGAATTTATCTATTTTTAATGAAAAATCCATTAAATTCATAACATGTGTAGTCAATTTCCTAACACAAACATACTTTTGCTATTAAATCTGACCACATAATAAATGGTATGTATTTTTGAGTTCTCTTTCATGTTTGTGTATAAAGTTTCATAGTTCTATTTTAAAATATCTGTACATTTTATATGTCTCTATTTACATCTTATTTTATCTTTTAATAAAAATATTTTAAGTGCAAATTATATTAAATATTCATAGTTTATGTTTACATATATGCAGTCATTAGTTATTTTTGGTGGGGAATTGGTTCCCAGGACACCTCCTCCCAAGATATTGGCTTCCACAGATGCTCAAGTCTCTTGTACAGGATGGCATAATGTTACAGGTCACATATGTCCATCCTCCCTATGTACTTCAATGTGTCTTTAGATAGCTTGTACTATCCAATACTGTGAAAGTGCTATGTAAATCACTGTTATACTGTATTGTTTAGGAAATAGTGATGAGAAAGAAGGTTCTGTACATGTTCCATACAGAAGCAGTTTTTCTATCAATTATTTTCAATCCACAGTTAATTGAATCTGTAGATGAAGAAAACTTGGAAATGGAGAGTCAACAGCATGTATATGTATGTGTGTGTATATATATATATATATATATATATATATGACTATATATAGTATAGAACATACTATATATTTTAATGTTTTAAGAAATCAGTTTTCATAAAATATAAATACTGTATGTATATATACTTCCCTATAATTTCATGTACAATAGAATATTTTATTAAGGCTGCATTGTAGCAAAAACATTTGAATCTGATAAGCCAAAAGTTAGTTTTAAAGCCTATACCCTGTGATAGAAAGGTGACAGTCCATGAAAAAATAGTGGGTACATAAAACTGAGCTGTGTCCTCATAGCACTTAAAGTCTAATAGGTAAAATATGTCATGAAAAACCAAGCAATAAAACATCAACACAAGACCGTAGCAAGAGAACTAGATTTTTTTTGTTGCCAACTCCTGAGGGTTTCCAGCTACTCCACATGCCATCCTATTTTATAGCCGTGCACACTGGTATTTCAGGACTGTAGTTATACTGGCTATATCTAGTAGTCAGTATAACTGGCTTAGCCATGATGCACACTAGTTAATTGAACAGTGAACATGGCACAATAGATTAGAGAAATACATAATTATTGAGAAAAAAAACCAATAAAATTGTTGAATCAAATATATTTATGATTTGAAGTATCGAGGTAAATGGTGAAATTTTTCAATAAAATTGACTTAAGAGTGTGTGACTACAAGAGATGAGCCAAAGAAGATTGCCATGTCATATAGTCAAATGGATCCTGAAAATTCCCATGAAAATATTCAGTCCTCTTGTATGGAGACAATTGACTCATTTAATTTGATTTGAAGAAGTAATTTATGATTAATTTTAAGAAAGGTAGGATAAAAAGCAATTCTGTGACCAGTACTTTGTCACTATTTATATTATAAACATTTAAAGTTTAATTTCTTCACATTTTTAAAAAATTGGAATGCAGAATGAAGTGTTAAAATGAGGTCATATTTAATATATATATTTTGTGATTAGAAAATTGTAGTTTAAAAGGCAAAATATTTTGAAATAAAATGCCATTGCCATATAGGCATTTGAAAACAGGGTTTTAAATGTAATCTGTAACAAAAATTTTCCATGTGAGTAACATAGCATATCCATTTTATGGGTTACAGCTCCTTTTTTGCTGTTTCCAACAAGCAATCCAGATAGTTCCTATGTTCTTGCACTGTGACTCTATTTATCCAATTGATAATAGTGCTGAATATTATTTCCTAGAATATTCAGATCAATAAAATTAAATTTACAAGACCTTTATGTGTGTTAAATTTGTAATCTTTCTATGCATAGAATCTTTCATTTGAAAAATGTTACTTGCATTTGACCAACACTCAAGAAAATCCATACTCATATAAATTTTTATATGCAATAAATCATATATTTCTATCTAAAAAGTCTATGAGATTAAGAAGACAATTTTCCAATAAAGTAATAACCAAAATAAAACAATTTGCTTAATGTTTCCTTCTTATTGACTTTCATTTCCATGGAATGCACAGAGCACTTTGAATACAATCAATTATGGAAACAAATAGAAAGTTAGCTAATAACACCACCAATACTAAAGAAGTTATACATAAATATATTGTGTCTCACAGGAAATCAATATTATCTTTTTTGTGGGGCACAAAACTGTCTAATATATGAAAAAATATAAAACAATACCTTACCTTGATACCACAATTATTCTGTGCCTTTTAAATATTTATAGCATTGTCCCATGTAGAGCAGAAAGTGAAATTTCCAATTTTCCAAGGTCATTCCTATTTAGATATGCTCTTCCCTTTGAAACAATTATCAGATCACAGTATAGTCCAGGACAAGGATTCTAATGTGCAGAGGTGAAAAATCTTGTTTCTCAAATTAGTAGAAAGTTCAATCTAATTAAAACTCATGAAATCATGACTTGTGAAATGAAACCACATGGGTTCCTCCTATAAGAAGTACCTTAGTCCTTTATCAGAAATAATCTTTTCAATCTGTAGTTTGAGACAAATATTATATTTTGCAACATTATGAATCTATTTTGACCTTTATTTTCTTGTGAATTCCTTTGAGCATAATGCTGTCCAAATCAGTTATTTCTGTTCTCAAGTACATGTCATCCCAGCAATACTGTTGCTTGTATCTGCTTGTGCACACAAAAGTTGCCCTCCACTTTTTAAAATCATAACAGAATATTTATAATAACAATTATTAATTTTACATAAATCTAAGTGCAAAATTGGTTTGACCCATTTGAGCCAAATCAGTAATTAGTAGCAATTCTTTAATGGAACTCTGTGATTCTCAGGTTTTATTTGGCTAAAATGAATTTGATTACATGAAAGACATTTACCAGCAAAGAATTATTTTCATGTATGTATTGTGCTGAGTAGTATTATAAACATATCATGTTTTTCTTTAATCCCACCAACAATCCTTTAAAATTATGTGTATATACATATATATATATATATATATATATATATATATATATATATAATTCTAATAAGCAAATAGGGCTTAAATAAATAGAGTAATTTCACCCAAACTCACACAACTACTTAAGAATTCAAGCAATGGTTCTAAGCAGTTTTCTCAACTTTTTGCATCAAGTATCTTTATCATCTTAGTTATCAACATTCATATGCCCATTTCCCTCCAAGAGGATTGAATATAATAGATTCTGTCCTGGGCTAAAAAGCAAAAAACAAGAAATTATTATTCTGATCTTACTCCAGCTTATCTCATTTTAGGTTTAACTTTGTATTTTCAGCATATTTTGTTATACATACCAACAATCTCAAACAATAAGAAATTGTTTATTATGAGGTTATATTTAGTATATTTGCCTAAGTTTGTTTTAATTTGACCTTCATGAACACATGAGTAAATGAAGGCATGGAGGTATGTGTTGAGAGCCTGGTTCTGGGTCTCTGCTCCATCACCTAATAACCCTGGGGCTTTTGTACAAGAGGATTCACCAGTGATCACAAATGAGGTCTCACTACAAATTCTGTGGTGACAAGGTCATGGATTATAAAATAGTTAAAGAATGAATAAATAGAAACAATGTATAAGGAGGAATAAGCAAAGACCCCAGAATGTGTCAGCCCAGAGAGACCCTCTCTCCTGCCACAGAGATCTTCACTGGGGTTCACTTCTGGTAGTTCAACTGCCCTCTTTAGTTATCTACTTTCTGAAGACAGGTGTGAGAAAGAAACCTCATAGCAGTAGAAGTAACCCAGAGCTTCTTGCTGAATAATGCAGATTTGGGGCCCTATTTGAAAAAGCAGTTTTCTGGGTGTATCAGCTATATGGCATCTATAGACTTTGGATACTTTGGGATGCTGCAGCACCCCATGCTGAGAGAAGGGCAGCACACAGCTGGAGATAACTCAGCAGAATGCAGCTCTACCCACTGAAGAAAGGGCCCCAGCTGACAGGATTCCAGGCAATCCAAGTGATCACTCTGCTTTTTCATTGTGATGTTTCATTTTCTTCCTCTGCAGAATGGTGCCAACAGCCTTAAAAGATCATTGAGAGGATTAAGTAAACCTGTAAATACCATAGGCAGAAAAGTTTCTCAGATATAGTAAAGTCTATAAGTGCCAAATATTATTACCAATTTTTTTCTGTAACATGAGCATCAACTCAGGAAAATGGAATAGACAGTTACAAATACAATGAAAACAAACACCAATACATTTAATGGATGCATTATCTCGTTTTAAAAATGTTGAACTGCTTATCTGTTGGTTGTAGAGTGGGATACTTGTTGTAAACCACAACAAAGAAAAGGGCATTGGAATATAGTAGACCTGCTTTGCATTCAGTTTTTGCCATTTACTACTTGAATGCCTTTGGGCAAGTTACTTAACCGTGGTGAACCTCAGTTTCTTTATTTTGAAGTTAGATAAAATTCATTATCAGAGGCCACTAAGATTATAAAATTAAATCTCATGTAAATACTCTCTCACATATTGCTGTTGTTTAATTAATGCTAATTTCTTTGCCACTATGCCCAAGAGATTAATACTCTTCTCAAATGTAAGTATATTAAAAACAAAAATTAGGATTTATTTGATTTAAAAATTGCTTAAGAAGCCAGACACTTTGGCTATTTAGTTGATTCAGCTGTCTGGTAGAGTTGCTTAGAATTAGAGTAGTATTATTGCTTGTGAATTTTTTATGAGATTGAAGTTACTTACATAACAGATGCTGTCACATAATACTATAATATTAATAGTGAATTATGCTCCATTTCAGAGGCATTCAGCAGATTTAAACACTTTTGAGGAGGATATTTTGTATTTGCACAGCATTTCAAAATATTCAACCAAATCATTTGATAATTTCCATTGTTATGAATTTTGAGGTCAGTATCAGTAAAAAGGGGCATTAAAGCACAATACATTATAGTATTTTTTAGAGGACAAACAATTCCATTTCCTTCTTACAAAAAAGAGAATCACTACTCAAAGACACGCTAACTTGTGTGACAGTAAATTCCCTCTTCCATATGTCTCCCTGGAGGAAAGCAAGTTACAATGGGCAGTAGGCTCACTGAACGTGAGAAAATCACTTCCCTGCATAGCTATCTGGCCCTGGACCCTCTGTTGCCGGGTGTGCTCACTGAAGCCTTGGGCATATTTCTCCTGCCTTGTGGAATTTATGTCCACACCTCCAGCCAGGCCTCCAGACGTGCCTGCCATGTTGTTTTCATGTGCCACCATCCTTTATAGTTCCTTATACCTTCGAAGATAAAAAGCATGCTCCAACATATGTTAGAGGAGCATACTATTCAGTCTCCAAACCAAAGCACTTTTGAGAGTGAAACAGAGTACATTAAAAATCACACCAGAAAAGAGTATCTTGGGCCTGTTTTGAGTAAATCAGGTCATGTGATCAGCTTACTCAGGGGTCTCCAGTACCTGATTTGCATGCTTTTCCCCTCGAACTTTATCTTTTATCATTACTCATACTTTTATTTATTTATTTTGTTTTTGTAAGCCCTGTCTTCAATTGATAAAGCTCCTGGAAATAACTATTTGCTCCCATTGTCTCCATCCTTATATAAGGTTGGCATAATCTCTCCTCTCACATCAAACCATTATCTCTGGTCTCATTTCCAACACTTCACCTAAACTCTCATACAGACATTCTTGACTCCTCATTGTGGAAAATCCAGTTCATTTCTGATCTGGACCATTTTAGTGCTGTAGCATTAAATGCATTATTTCTCATATAGTGTTTCCCCCTTATTTCCTTCAGATCTGTACTCAGTATCAACCTTCCCAGTGAGACCTTCCCAATTTATATCACTTAAAATTGTGACTGTCCTCTGACTATATTTCCAATATAACTTACCTCCTTTATTTCCATTTAGTGTTTATTTTCAAGTAAAATGTAAACACATAACATACATAATGTTCACCATTGTATTTTAAGCATCAAAAATGCTCAATTTAGAGTATGTAATAATGCTTATGAATAATGCATATTTATGGTTAACAAATATTTATAAATTTGAATGCCTCTGTGCCTTTGTACCTTCTTTTGTTGTTAACATCATATCCTCATTGCTTTTTCTGGGTAAGTTCCTACTCATTCTTAAAAAATGTCAGCTCAGTGGTAACCTATTTTGAGAAGCCATCCCTAACCTCCAGGTCTCAGATTAATATAATTCTTATTGGCTACTACAAGCACCATTTTCACTGAGCTTACATCATTATTTATTATAATTGTTTTTTTTTTTTTTTTTTTTTTTTTTTTTTTGCCTACTTCTGTGCTGAACAGGAAGTTCCTTTGGACCAAGTAATGGCATTTGCTTCTCTGATCCTTATATAATGCCAGTAACACTAAATAATTTATTGTACACCTCCAGTGTTGGGACACTCACTACATTTAGAATTGAACTATTTTGTTTTAGATGAATCTAATGATCACAAATTTCTCTACAATTTATTGAGCAATGACTATTCACCCTTCCACATGCCTAATGTTCTTTGGGATAAGCACAACTTGACCACATGCTTTTTAGTTTAATCCCATCTTTTGTGGCAGCATGAATAAGTTCTTCAGCTATCCTTGGATGGTATGTGTCCTACATTTATCATCACATATTCATCATGAACACTTGTAATTCCACCTACCAAGTAATTCATGTATTCTCCTTTACCATTTTCTATTTTTTAAAACTACATTTTATTAAAGTGTGGTACCTAAAACTTAATGCCTTGGATTAAGTATAGTTTCACCAATATGTTGAAATATAAGGTGAATCATTCATTTTTTCAGTAGTAACATATCCTAAGAGTATAGTATGTCTTAAACTATAAGACCTTCAGCATTCATACTGTGACCTGAAATATATTACAGTTGCTATCTACCAACTTCTCTCAGTCTTATAAAAATATTATTATAATATTATTATTATTGTTATTGGATCTTCCAAATTTATATCCCACGTGTATTTGACAAATATATATCTATACATTTTCAGTACAACACAAGAGTTCAGTCTCTCCTTTCATATAGTTTACTCAAAATTTTAAATTGTTATCATTCCACCATATTTCCACACACCTATTTATTAAAAACCCTTACATTTTCCCATGTGGGAATGACAGGGTCTTGTGATTGTGCTGAATATTCTGCAACATGGCGATAACAGCTGTCAGCAAAGCATGATCTAAATCCTTCATTAAGGGGTTGTGGAGAGAGGATTGGTAAGAAACAGAAAAATGAATTATAAGACAAACAGTCAAATTTTCTTTTCATTTTTGTCTTCTATTTTCAAATTTAACTTCAGATACTTGGGATTTCATGACAATAAAAAAAGTTCAGATAATAAAGTCTCTTGTTGCTTATCACTTTGTTGCCTTCTAGTTTTAGTACTTTAATAAGTCATTTATTCCACTTAGGTTAATTTTGTGTTTATTCATTACATGTTTACTGATATGTAAATTGCACAGACTGAAATTTGCTGATTAAATTTGGACGTTTTGATGATATTTACTAAATTCATATATTTGTGCCAGAATAACCACAGTCCAGATTTATAACCTCACCATCATTCTCTACAAATTTCCTAAAGCAATGTTCCCGGAAAACTCCTAGAAAGCAATGTTCTCCGTGACTGTAAATGTGTGCCTTCTGGATATTAAATGGTAATGTAGACTTTTGTTGCTGTGTTTTGCTTTGTGCTTGTTTTTATTTAGTACAGGTGTCAGCAATCCATGGCCTGTGAGAAAGCTATATATGCTTTTGTAAATAAAGTTTTCTTCAAACATGGTCTGTCCATTTGTTTTGATTTATCTATGGTAGCTTTCACAGTACAAAAAATAGAATTGAGATGTTTTGGTAGAGACCATATAACCTGTGAGTCCTAAAATATGTATTACCTGGCTCTTTAGTAAAATGTTTTCAGTGACTGCTTAGTGTATTATAATACCACCCACGTCTGAATATATCAGAAGTTCATCTGTTTTACTGTTGTATGAATATACCACATGTCATCAATTGATAGACATCTGGAGTGTTGCTATTTTGGGGTAGTTAGGAATAATTTTATAATATATGTTTATCTACAAGTCTTTGTGTGCAAATATATTTTTCATTAATATTCTTAGGAGAAAAACAAGAGGAATCCATGATTAAGTTTGTTTTACTTTTAAATATGTTTCTTAAAAATGTACCTTCATGAGGTAAAACTAAATACTTGGACTTCCCCCATTTCTCACTCCACAACATTTAGCAAAGACTAGGTTAAGTCAGGGCTCAGTAAAATTTCAGACTTTCTGAACTGAGAGTGATGTTAAAGATCACCAAGTTCCTGATCTCCCCTACTCCAACCAGGATGCACTGGATGATTGATCCATTGATTGACTGGGACATTGATTAATGGCCTGGTTGATTGGCAGGACTGGAATGCCAATCCGTTGGATTGTAGAGGTCATGCATTTGTTTCTACCCTGTACTTGACTTTTCAGTGGAATACTGTGGTCTGCCTTGCCGCTGGACACTCCATCCTGGTTTCCACCCAGGGGAGATCACTGAGAGCAACATATTAATGTTAGTTTCTCTATATGCACAGAAAAATTTTGGAATAATTGGTATTTTGGATCGTACCCATTACAGTGACATATAGTGATATCTCATTATGGTTATGATTTTTATTGCCAAAATGACTAATGATAAGAATCTTATGTGTTTATGAGTTGTGTGCATACCTTCTGTTATGTTTTGTACAAGAGGTATTCCTAAAAGCTCTTGTGCTGACGCAGGAATATTCAGAGCTGAAATTATTGGATTATGAGAACAGTAACCGAAGCAGTTAATCCTAGTTTAAGTGAAGAAACTGGTTGGTAACTGTAAGCAGATGGGACATGGCTAAAGGAGGTGGGTCACTGGAGGCATGCCTAAAAAGGTGTATATTCCCTGTGGTGCATTCCCTTCCTGTCTCTGCTTCCTGGTCATCAGGACTGGAAGAGCACTCCTCTGCCACATCCTTCCACCATAATGTTCTGCCTTGCCTTGGGCCCAGAGTGATTTAGTTGGTGAACCATGGACTAAAATTGTGAGCCAAAATAAACTATTTCTTCTCTAAAGTGTTCTCGTAACAGTTTCTTTGACAGCTATGAAAATCTGACTAACACAGAAATTGGGGTAACAAGAAGTGAGGTTGTTACTGACTAAACTGACAATGTGCTTCAGAAGTTTTGGAATTGGTTTGTGGAAGGAATTTGGAAACATTTGGAGAAGCAGGCCAGAGAAACCTTAGAATGTTGTATGCAGAGTTTAGTGGGTGATTCATGTAGGAGCTCAGAAAACCAGAATGCCGATAGGAGTGCAGACAGTAAAGGATGTGCTCATGAGGTTTAAAAGGGGAATAGGGACTCTATTATAATTTGGAATAGAGGCAATTCATGTTACATTCCAGCAAATAATTTGTCTACATTTTGCCCTTATTCTGAGATTTGCATGAAGATAAATTTAAAGGTGATGTACTAATTTTGCATTGTGAGATGAACCTGTCTTTCGTGGTCAGAGGTGGAATGTTATGATTTGAATATGAGGTGTTCCCCAAAAGCTCCTATGTTACTGTAAGAATATTCAGACATGAAATTATTGGATTGTGAGAGCTATAACCTAATTAGTTCATTCTAGTTTAAATGGACAAACAGGGTACTACGTAGGCAGATTGGGCATGGATGGAGGAGATGGGTCACTGGGGCCATGTTCCAGAAGAGTTTATCTTCCCTAAAGTGCACTCCCCTTTCTCTCTACTTCCTGGCCGCCATGAGTGGAGTAGTACTGCTCTGTCACACCCTTCCACCATGATGTGCTGCTTTACTTGTGCCAGAGCAAAGGAGTTGGCCAACCATGGACTATGACCTACTTCTGAAACCATGAGCTAAAATAACATTTTCCACTTCTAAGTTGTTTTTGTCAGGTATTTTGGTCACAACAACAAAAATCTGCCTAATATAAAATAAAAGCCTTATATAAATTGGGTAGAATTGGTATATTAGCAAAACTGAGTTTTCTAACAAAAAAATGTAGAGTGTCTCCTGATTCATTTAGATACTTAATTTTTCTCATCATTGTTTTATAATTTGCAGTTTACAAATATTGCAATTGTTTTCTTAAATTTACTCTTAACTCTTTTATTCTTTTTGGTGTTATCACGAGTGGGATTTATCTTTATGTGTTCATACACTGTGACCTTGAAGACTTAATAGTTCTACTTTTGTTTACTTTTGTTTACTTTTCTTTTAAATATGTGTCAAGAAAATTTTACATTGGATCTTTCATTGAGCATTCTAATCTCCAGTTTTCTCTGAATATTTTTTCAAAGTCCCTTTCCTAGTCCTCAGGGTCTATCTATAAAGGATACTGGAATGTCCCGGATCTTTTTCATTTACTTTAGAAAGAAGCAAAAAGCATGATGATTGAAGGATTCGTATAGCTGCTCTTCTGAAGCAATTAAAGTCAGGCTTGAAAATAAAATAGCAATATCTCTCAAGTCTCTTTTGACTACATATTTTTATAGTTTTAGATAGCTTTCATATTAATATCTGATTTGATTCCTACATGAGCAGGTAAAGTACATTTAATCATTCTTCCCCTGAAAGAATAGCACTGTCTCCTACCACCTGTTAAAGTCTTGGTTAGAAGCAGTTATCCCTGACCTCTTTCTCGAGTTCTTTCAGTGGTATCAGAATCTCTTCATTTGGTTGGTAGTACATGAAAGCGTATACTGTCTCATGATTTAAGAAGTTGGCTCCTTGGATAATATTTTTGTTCCTGATGACTTGAGAGTCTTAATTCATTATCATCTGGGTAATTTTATCTTTATCATCTTGAGTAATTATTCACAAGTCAAAATTGAAATAAATGCCTGAATCATAAATTCACCAATGTCATTCCACACAGAAAATTGATATGGTTCTATTATTTTCCATAAAATAGTACCTACTTTTAGAAGGTGTTGCTGACTCTTCATAAAAATTCTCCTTGGATTTATAAGGGTCTATGCATTTATTTTTATGAGTCAAGTTTAGAAAACAGGCAATGCTTCTAATTTATATTCAATGTAATCATCTGTTATCTACTTAAGCCAGATAGAGAAAATGAGATAAAGGAAATAGACACCAATTTACACTAGCTATTAACTTTCCCAGGGGTATGCTATTAGAACTAAAAAGAGGTTTGTTGAGATTGTCCTTCAGTTTAATTTCATTCAGTAATATCACTAATGACCTCATTAAGGACATTAAAAGTTTCCTTTTTGATCAATCTTTAGAATATTGAACTCCATAAAGTATCTACTGACTAACCAGCTAAATAAATCAAGGTCACCTTTTCAGATCGCATCCTAAAGCTAATTGTGGGTATAGGCTGGTTATAAAATTTCTTCCAGAGGTGGTTATGTCCTTTTAGAACCAGTATGGCACCAGGCAAATTATTCCACTTAGCTGTTTAACAATCTATTCTGAGGGAAAGTTTACTCTGTAAAATTTTCAATAAATTGGAAGGAGAATTTGAGGTCATAACCCCTTTGCAAATGCAGCATCCCTTATGTAAATTTATCCAATATTAGTTTAGATCATTCCAGTTTGCAGTAAAAAACTAATGTGTGAATAATAAGTTGCTTCATGCTTCTCTCCTATGTTTTCATTGTTTTCAGATTGGGATGGAACGTTAGAGAGAAAATGTGAACTTTGTTCTGATGAGCTGCTTACTAGTCTGCTCTTAATATCAATACCATCTGCCATTGAGACAAATCACCAAAGTTTGACATGATGTTAAAATTCAAAGTTAATAAAATTTGCCCTTTCAAAATACTCTCTCTCTCATGTATTTTGAAGTTGATTCTTTCTTTAATTTGTTTTTTCTTTATTTTACAGAGAAAGACTAGATATAGCATGGTTTAGGCATCAGAAAATACATATTGCTTTACTAACTTTCATTAACCTTAACATTTGCTGTTCAACCTTTCATGTATCTTTTTTTTTAATTTTTAAATTTAACTTATTTTGTTTGTTCTAATTAGTTGTACATGACTGTAGAATGCATTTATACATTTTTATAGATCATACATACAGTGTAATCTCTCATTTTTTTTCTGTTTATACATGAATCTATACCATATAACAAGCTTATATTCTCTGGCAATGAACAAATGGAACAGCTATAGAATGTTCTATGTGGTTGCTTTCAGGAAAGAGACATGTCCCCGGGAAAGCAACTTTCATTAGCCAATGAAAATCTCAGAGAGACTCTTAGCTGAGATTTTCTTTTAATGTACCCTCTGGAAATTGGGCAATGAGTAATTGCTCTAGGGGTTTCTAGGAGATGTACTAATACAAACGCTATATGTAAATTGTGCATTTGGAAGCAGGTTCTTCCCAGTGACTTGAGGCTGAAGGAGGAGGATTGCCAGTTGCAGGCAAGTCTCAGCAACTTAGCAAGACTCTGTCTCAAAAAAATAAAAAATAAAATAAAGACAGATTCTTCTGTCTTGTTAAGAATGAAACATAAAAGAAACTAACTTAACCGCATAAAAAATAATCCTTTTCTGTGTATTTTTTCCATTAGAAAACAACTATGCTGAATGATGATATTTGAACTAATTTTGTGAGTGGAAGCAATTAATTATGTAGTTTGGGAAAATTAGTTATAATATACCTGTTGTATTGTCTTGATTCAAAAATTAGATGATGTAAGGTTCTACAAAAAATGGAGATAGAGTCAAATTAATTTTAATTTAATTAGGATATTCTTATTACTTTCCTAAAACTGCTTTTTAAAAATAAGTATAGGGGGCTGGAGTTGTGGCTCAGAGGTAGAATGCTTGTCTAGTGTGTGTGAGGCACTGGGTTCAACTCTCAGCACCACATATAAATAAACAAAATAAAAGTTCATTGGCAACTAAAAGCTAAATAAATAAATAAATAAAAATAAGTATAAACAGAATGGCTTGGACAAAAATTTGTTTATTTATTCTAGGGGGCCAGAATTTTAAAACCAAGGTGTCAGAATGGCAGATTTCTGCTAATGTTTCTGGGGGAATATTTGTTCCCCTCTCTTACAGCTTCTGGTGGTTTCAGTCCTTGGCATCCCTTGGCTTATGGCTAATTGATTCCAGTCTATGTGTCTGTGTAGACTCCGTTCTTCTCATAAAGAGAATACTTGTTGGTATGCTTTGGGAGTCATTTTTCCCACATAGATTCATGTACCTGTAGCTTGTTTTCCAATGTAATGATTAATGAAAGGAGGTGGGACCTTTTAAGACGTGGGGTCTTAAAGTGAAGGTGCTTTGTGTCATGAACCTCTTTTTGAAGGGATTAGTGCTGTTCTCATGTAGTAGATTAAATTTCACAGAATCAGTACTTTGTAAGAGAGTGGGTTGTTATGGAAAAGTATGAGCCTGGCATCTCCCTTGACACCCGCTTCCTTTCCTGTCATGTGATCTCTTCCACGTGCACTGCTTTGCACTCTTATACATGCTCCCATCCTATGATGCTATTCAACACATTGTGATGAAGGAGTGACAAGGTCCTCATCAAAGGCCAAATAGATGGTCCTGCCCAACTTTTGGACTTTCATACTCTAAAACTGTGAACTAAATGAATTCTTTTTCTTACAAATTTCCCAGTCTCAGATATTTTAAAACTAACGTGGACTAAAGCACTAATGCTTAGATTTAGAGATTATCATAAATAAGCATAACCTCATTTCTAACTAATTTCTCCTGCAATGACCCTGTTTCTAAATGAAATTACATGAGATACCACATGGACTATTTTTTTTGTCCTAGGGATTGAACACAGGGGCACTTAACCACTGATATACATCCTCAGCCTTTCTTATTTTTTTTATTTTGAGATGTGGTCTACCTAAGTTACTGAGACTGGTTTTGAACTTATGATCCTCTTGCCTTAGCCTCTGGAGTTCCTGGGATTATAGGCACAGAACACTGTGCCCTACTAGACATTTACTTATTTATTTATTTATTTATTATTCTAATTAGTTGTACATGACAGTAGAATGAATTTATAGACATTTATTTTTAAGAGACACTGCTCAGCCTGCATACATATTCAGTCTTCTTATCATTGAAGATAGTAAAAAGAATATCATAAAAAAATCATGTTAACATGAATATGAAGTTATATTTGTGGTTTATTTTTGACCATGTATGCAAGATTGCTGTATGATAGATTTTACCATATATATAAGAATAGCAAATGCTGCAAATGATTAAATTGAAAACAAATACAAAATTGTGTACTCAGTATCAGTTAAAGAACATCTGTATTTAAAACCCATTAATTTTTTTAAACCCTATGTACTATAAAGAGGGGAGTACAGAAAGAACATCAGAATACCATCATACATTTGGTATAAAGCAAATATGAGAAGAAAAACAAACTTCTATGCAAATTTAAATAAACTTTTCTTCTGGCCTTGGAAGTAACAGTCTTTAAACATGATTTAAAAGAATCATATCTCTTTAAAATACTACATGCAGAAGATTGATCTTGTATCTTCTTTTTCTGGCTAAACATTTATTTTATTTTTTCTCTAGAAGCAGAGACATTCTAATGCATTCCATTGACCTTAAGGTTGCCTCATAGTAGTTTTGTAGACATTCCATAAGTGCTTGTGGTTGCTTTCATCTTCGTGATGGTGATGTTTTTCTCAGTGAAAGGTATTTTTAAATGTAAGGTCTGACCCAGCATTTCTCTCCTTACTTGTTCTCATTTCCTCAAGTTATTCAAAGCTAACCTCAATATCTGACCCTTGAAAAGTTACTAGGAAACTGTTTCTCCTACCACAGTATTGGTAACTCGGCTTTATTAGACATGGCAAAATTTATTATGCAATTAACTCTTCAATAGCAGGAATGAGTTCAGACAATTAGTGTACCACCAGATCAGACAAATGTAGCCATCAATCCATCAGGATTATAGAAGTCAACCAAAACACACTTACTCAGAAATCAAAAAGCATCATAAAAGTTCAAAGAACATATTTTAGGCAGAATTTTCCTGGCCTGCTGATTGGATAGTGCTGTTTCTTTTTGTTCACATGTTCTTGGGTGCCTTCCAAAACTCTCCACTGAAATGCAAGAGGATTCCTTTCTCAAAAGGAAGCTCAGTTATTTCTTTAGTGATTTAAATATAGAAGTGCACACACACACACACACACACACACACACGCACACATGAGATAAATGGATACATAGCTATTTTTAAGAGTTTACAGGGACAAAGAAGAATCAAAACACCAAGACAAAGAAGACAAATGAACTTCCCAAGGTTACATGTGAATTAATGCCCAAAATAACACAAGGTATTTTTTTCACTTTTTTTCACCCTGACACATATCCTGAGACAAATAATGCCAATGGTGAATGTAAGCAAAGGTATATTGCTATATCTGGTAATTCAAGGTTGTTTTGATAATCAAATAATATATTCATTTCATAATGTGGGTTTATCATTCAGAATGCATTGTTTTTTTCAGGATAAAAGTCAGCCACAGTGTGGTAATAAGACACTGAAATTAAGAAATTATGGGATCAACTTCTGGGTGCTGAGGTTAAGGGGAAATTAGAAACAGCAAGTGGTTGGAAGCAAAATAGCTAAGGGGGAATTGACACCCTGTCCATATCTATCCATCCATGAAGTGGAATCTAATGGAACTTAGCAGGGTGGGTTCAGAGGATCAGCAAAAGGGTTTAACAGGCAGATGGTCAGGTTGATTTAAGTATCTGCTTGTTCTAAAGTGTAAAGCCCTCTTAGAAACAATAATAGCCAAGAAGGTAAATGACATCTTCCACAACAAGAAGGGCAGAAGTTCTAGGTACCAGCTTTACCTTCTCACCTGAAACATGCAAACTGTGACAATATCTATGAATCAATGCATTTTAAGATATTAGACTAAGGTATCAAGGGATCCTTGACAGATGAGAAACAAATTAAGTAAGTATTATTCTGAAGCAACTTTCCAAGACAAGATACATGTGCAGTATATTAGATAGAGGTTCAGGATAATCATTAGGGTTTTACAGAGAAAAATAAACAATAGAACATATCTATATCTACCTATATGTATAGATAAATATAGAGCTATCTACATATCTATATATAATAATATTTTATAGATACATATAAGGAGCAATGAGAATGGATATATATGTCCATATTTAGATAGATAGAGACATAGGTAGATAGATAATTTGTGTGTTTGAGTGCATGTGTGCATTTTATGAAAGAAGTTTTTCCTTCATACACTTATGGGGGAAAAACAAAGTCTGCATCTGTAGCACAGGCTTACAACCTGGAAAGTCAGGCAGAATTTCTGTTACAGTCCTGAGGTTTAATTTCTTCTCTGAATTGTCCAATATTTACTCTTAAGTCCTTCTCCTGATTGGATAAAACCCATCTCAATTACCGATATTAAGTAATTTAAGTCGGCTATTTGTAAACAAAAACCTTATATGAAAACTTTCGTAGAAACATCTATACTAAAACATAAACTTATTTATTTTTATTTAACAATGGGCCCCATAGGCTGGTTAGGTTTACATTGATTTAATCATAATGTGTATCTTGATTGACTTAAGGAACAGAGCTTTGAACTTGGTAGCATTATGGAAGCTGACAAAAATATACACTACTGATATTAATAGTAGATTATGCATTAAAAAAGAAAAGATAGTGAAGTTTTACCTATAGCAATAGAAACTATCCAAAATAATATACAAGGATAACAAAACAATTCAACTCAAAATAAATGAATAACAAAATAAACAGCACTTGGGAGCCTTGAGATAAGATAACTTAGTATAATTTCTTGAATGATTTGTATTATTGGAGACCCTAAATAGAAAGGAAGGGGAGGTAAATAAAATATTTGGAGAAAATTGCTGAAATTTTTCTATATTTATAAAAAAAATATAAAGCCACAAATTACAGAAGCAGAATAAATCCCACAAAAGAGGCAACATGAATAAATCTACAGCAACTGAAATGAAAATTAAATTGCTCAAAATCAGTGATTGAAAACAGTATGAAGTATAATCAAGATAAAGAAAAAAAAGTCTATGCTATTGCTTTGTGCAGAATAATAAAGAGAAAAGATAATGCCAGATTTCTTACTGTAAAACAGCTCAAGATAGAAGAAATTGAGAATCATCTTTACTACAAAAGGAAAAAAAATATATACTTAGCAAAACATTTTTCAGACTAAACGTAAAATGCTTAATTTTTAGCTACAGAATGTTTGAAAGAATGAGTCATAAACTGAATTTTACTACATGAAATGAAAGTATTTTAAATAGAAGGAAAACTATATCAAATAGTAAAAATCGATGTAGGAAAAGGATTGAATAACTCTACAAATGTTCTATATGGGTAATATATATGATTTTTTTGTTATTCAAATCTCTTTAAGATAAAATTTAATGTTATGCATGATTAACAAAATGTAATGTGTCATTTATAACTTCTAAGTATATGTTTGTATATGTATATAAAATACATGAAAAATATGTGTGCATATAATATATAATGTAAGACAATATTATCACAAAGAATATAAAAGGAATAATGGAAGTTTCTTAATACTATAGGAATTTGTTAGGATAATATGAAAGTGTAGTGGACTGATCGGTTAAAAGATTTTTTTTCAATATATCCTGCCCGATTACAAATATTAAAAGGGCAAAACAAAGATTGTAGTTAATAAGCCAGTAAAGATCAAACTATGTTATGTATAGTAGTGAATTAATCAAAACAGGGCAGAGTGGAAAGATATGGAAACAGACTATATGAGATGAATAGAAATAAAATGGGATAATGGAAAAGAAATAATAATGCATTCTATTTAAATATAACTGCATCAGTAATCAAAAATGTAAATATTCTAAATATTCTAAACAAAAGGCAGAGATATTAAGATTGGATCAAAGAGCAAAATACATATTCTGACCATAAGAAATGAACCTTAAAAATAAAGATAAAAATAGGTCGATCAATGCTAACCTTAATTAAAAGAAAGCTGGCATGGCTATGCTAATATGAAGTAGAGTTTAAAAAAAGGAGTATTACCAGAAATTAACTGGTAATTCTTAATGATGAAGTGCTCATTCATTAGAAGAATACGCAAATCCTAAATATTTATGGAAAATTAGAACTTCAAAATACATCATGTGAAAGTTGATAAATTTTAAGGACAAATGAACCAGTCCACAATTATAGTTAATAATTTCAATAGCACTCTCTCCAGTAATTGAAAATGCAAAGAAAATAACTAAGAATATAAAAGATTTGGGAAAGACAATCTCTTTTGAATTATATTAAAATGAAAAGACAATATCTCAAAACTAGTGGAATGAAGTTAAAGTAGTACTGGGGGGGATTAAAGCACTGAACACATGTATTTAACAAATACAAATGTCACAAATCACCACCTCGGCTTCCACCTAAGATTAAAAGAAAAAGAAAAAGAATCAAATGATATTATAGAAAAGATAGAAGATAATGGAAATCAGAAAAGACATCCAAGAAAACAAAATAAAACAAAAAATTCAAAGAAATCAGAAAAAACATAGAGAAAACCAACAACAAAAATAAGGAATCTATTGACTTTAAAGACATTACAGAGCAAATAAAGGAATGCCCAAACAACTTCAGTCTCATTCACTAAAACAAAATACTATTTTAAGATTAAAAAGCTAAAAACAAAACACAACAATATTGTCTGAAATAGGAAGTAGAGAATTAGTATAATTTCATCCTTAAATATTTGGCAGAATTCATCAGTGAAGTCCTCTAGCCTGTGTTTCTGTTTTGGAAGGCGGTTAATTATGGATTACATGTCTTTTTCTAAAAAATATAAGCTCATTTAGATCACATATTTGATTCTTCAATTTTTACATCTTGCCTTGGAGAATTTTATTTTCAGATTAGTAACCCATAATATATTTTCTCAATAGCATCCTCACCATCCTCCTCAGACTTTGCTTTTTCATGAATTCCCTACTTGTACTCAGTCATCTTTGTGGCCATGATAAACTCTGCCCTTTCTTGATTTACATGACATGAGATACTTGATTATGTTCTTCCCTAAATTCCATGGGAAACATATTTCCAATCTTCACACAGATGTATTATTTACCTTTTCCAAACCATCATCCATGTGAACAATTTCTTCATATTTTTTCCTTATCTAAGCAACAGTGTTACATTTTAATTACTTCCTGTTCATTTCTACCATCACCTTATCATAAATTAAGAACATGTCAAACCCAGTAAATCTGTTCCTATTTCTAAAATGTGTTCCATTTTGTTGAATTTTGTACCACCCTCCTATCTCCACTTCTAGATCTCATATCATTTCCTCATCAAATAATTATTACAAACTGTTACACCTGAAAGTAGTTCTTATGCCTGTGTCCACCTATCAACTCTCAAATTCATTATTGTAGCAAGTTCATTACATTTTGTCTAATGCATTGAAATAGTAGCCCAGTTTATATCCTTGTTTTAATTATCTCTATTCCAGCCTATCTACTGAGCAGTCAGATTAATATTCCTATGGATCAATACCACTGGTTGTATAATCGCTTTCAATAAGTATTCAAGTCCCAATGGTTGTAATGGAGTAAAGTGTTTTGTGACAGATAGGAGTAAATGAGAAGAAAATATTGAATGTTCAATTTGAAGCTTCTGAAAGAAAATATGGAACTTTAGTCATGGAAAGATGGTTTGATATCAAAGCAGAGAAATTGAAGCAAAGTACAGAAAAATGAGTTGCTTGTCTAGTTGCTGCTGAGTACTTTGCATGAATATTTGTGTTTATTGTTGTTCATGAGCTCAAAGATCTTTGCTGTCTGCCACAGCCTGTAAAAGATCAATTATTGTATTTGGCAGCTAAATGAAAATTATTTGAATACTGATCACTTTGCTCTTCACTTGCCACTGTTTTTCTAATATTCTTACATTAAGAATATTAAGGAAGAGTGTTTTAAATAATTTTTGGAGACTCATGTCCTGCTGATGAGTTTCTGAGATTTCATAGCTTTTCATAGTTAGAGTTTGAAGAAATGACAGAAGTAAGTAAAGCAGATGTTATAAAAGACAATGCACAAAATAATTTTTGAAATTATTGGTTAAAATTAATTTCAAAGCATGAATTTAGCAAATAAAAAGCATGATGTGTTGTATTATACATTATCATGTTCCAGGCACCATGTAATAATGTTAATCTGTCTCGTGCCATAAATTTCACAAAAATTCATGACTTAAGATGATTATCACTATTTTATGGATAAGTAATTATTTGGATGAAAAGGTTATATAATTTGCCATGATCACCCATAATTTTCACAAAGAGACAAAAGATGTTTTGGCACTGGGGAATTATGGAGATGCTTCAATAGGTTGCAGATCTGTGGTTCTATTTATTAGAACGAGAGAGAGAGAGGGAGGAAAAAAAATATGTATGTGGAAGGCCTTCCTAAATGGAGAAAACTCAGGACTATGCAAGAGATGGTCTTTTGCAAGGCCTGTGACAGCCTGTTTTTGTTAAACAATGTAGAAAATTTCTGTATTTTCAGAATTTTAAAACTGACATATTCATTATTCCACTCCTGCAGGGATAGGCCAATTGTAATTGTTCCACCTGCTAAACAACCCTGTCTGTATTACTGTTTAAGCTTCAGGCAGATCTGACCTCTTAGGTCAGTGGAGAATTTACTGCCCTTTTGTGGTTAAGCCACAAAATTTACTGCCCTTTTGTGGTTAAGTGAGGCTCCATTCAGAGTACTGTGTTCCCTATGGGACAGATAGCTTTGTAATGATGGTTTGTTCCCTCACGACTTGTACTGTCCATTATTCAAATAGTTCTGATGTAGGTGCATTGTGGAAACTTACTTCTTGGGCCATAAATCACGGAGGATTAGTGTACCTGAAAAAATGTGCCTGTACCAAACATGATCTTTACTCACCCTTAAGTGTATGTTTTATTTCTATTTCTAAGATGTTAAAATGAAAACTCTATGGAAAAGCAAGGGACAAGAGATACTGTAAAAGGGTGGAGGCAGTACACTAGACATTAAATGTTTCCCCCATCTCTTAAAAAAGGAGTATTTAAGAGGCCATTCTAAAAATTCTTGCCAAAGTAATAGACAAGAATGTTCTATATTCAGAACAAAGAAAATCAGTGAACAATATGACTTCCAATGTGTGTTTTAGATTTTTATTTGAATTTGATTGTCCTAAGTTCTTGGGAGAGAAAAATAATGCATTCAGAAATATAAGAGGCAGTGCAGATAATCTATTTTTAGCAGTATGGGAAAACTTTATTAAATAGAAATCTTAATAACCTATTAAACTTCAGTCTAGAAAAATAATCTAGCACATCTGGAAAAGGTATCATGTGCACTCCATGGACAATTAAAAATACTTCTAAGTAAATGATCCATTCTTTGACATTTCAAGATTTATAAAATTAAGCAATTCAACAATGAAATATCTCCATATAAGAAGCATACTTCAAACAATAATTTGAAAAGTATCGATGCAAGCATTTTATTTCTATACAATCAAAATATGTAGGAAAAATTCTATCACTTATTAATTAAGTACCTACTTGTGATTTGAGATTTTAAATGTATTTAATTAATCCTGTTATTTCGAGTAAAATTTAATAGTAATTAATGTTAATTGGGTTATGGAAGCCATTAAAGAGCACATGGAATTATGAAAATTATAAGGATATCCTGTTCATCGGGACAATAAATTTTATGAACATATTGTATGGGAGTTTTCTCAAATTTGTCAGAACAAACTGTATACATTTTGGTTCCTAATAAGAACTTGTAGATTGATGAATAATTGAGTAATACCTTATACTTCTGAGGACCTAAGCTTTTATATTTATATAGAAATATATATATATATATATATATATATATATGTATATATATATATATATATATAATGATATTGCCAAATCCAAGTTCCCATAATGCTAGAGTCTACATTTCATGCTTCACATTTACACAAGGCACCTTAAAGGAAATATTACTGGGAATAACTCCATCACATTATCTTATCTTCCCTCATTACCAGTTACCCTTAGGGGTAGAAATTAAAATTTGATGTCTAGAAAGTACTCTGTATTAACATTACGTTTAGGCTCAGCATCAAAGAACTGGTCCATCAAAGCATTCTGACAATCAAAGGGTTATCTGGAATTATGCTGGTACCTTAAAGGCATCATTGGCCTTGATATTTATATATTTGTTTTGGGTTTGGTTAATATTTTTCCTTCTTAGTTATTGTTATGTTTCCTGTGATTGCTCCTACTTCATCAGTTTTCACCTGTGTTGATAGTAATCTAGAAAAATGTTTTGTTCTTGGCTTGAATCTACCCAAAAGATTCATATAAATTATTGGCCCTCTGGATGGGTGTATTGGGAGGTGGTATGAAATTGGGCCCAGTAGAAGGTCCTTAAGTCACTGGATTCATACCCTCAAAAAGAATTGTGAGTCCAGGTGCAATGGCACACCCCTATAATTCCAGAAACTCAGGAGGCTGCAGCAGGAGGATTGAAAGTTACAGGCCAGCCCCAGCAACTTAACAAGGCTCTAAGCAACTTAGTGAGAGACCTTATCCCAAAACAAAAGGGCTGGCAATGTGGCACAGTGGTAAAATACCTCTGGGTTCAATCCTCTTTACAAAAAAAAAAAATGAAAAATAAAAAAAATAAGTAAAATTGTGGGACCCCATCCTTTTTCTTTCTTCTTCCTGGATCATGATAAGAAATCTTGATTTCACATGTGCTCCCACCATTGCCATCTGTCTCACCTATCAGAAGCTGAACCAATGAGGCCACCTGAACTTGGAATTGAACAGCCAGCATCGTGAGTCCAAATAAACTTTCTTTTATTTATGGGTACCCTATCTCAGGTATTTTGTTGACATAAGACATAGAGGACTATATAAAGAAATTTATATCATTTTACATACAAATAAATTAATTACATTAATTTATATGTATATTAGTTTGTAGATAAGAATATATTATAATTTCAAAATTAAGTTATTTTGAGATTTTTTTAGATTTAATAATGGAAATGAATCTAACATTTTTTTAAATTTTGGAAATCAGTAAGGAGGAGATAAGTCGTTAGAAAATACAATCAGAGAGCAATAAGGATCAAGACTGTGAAAACAAAGAGATGAAGCAAAGAAGATTTTAAGTTATATGAAAGAGCCATGATGTTCAACCTCCATTCCCAAGGAATGGAGCCAGCAATCTATGAACTAAGACCTCTGAAACCATGAGTTCTCAAACATTTTCTCCTATACAATTGTGCTGGTTGAGTCCTTTAGTCACAGCAGCGAAATAACTGACTAAAACAAGTGTCTTGTGGATACATGTGATGGTGAAATTCACAGCAAGTTGCAATGTATTGGAAAGGAAGGATAATGCAGTTTTAGTGTTGGCTGTTTGCACTGGAGGAAGCAGTACTAAAGGTTTAGGAAGGGAAAAATTATGTGATTTCAGTGCTGCTGTTTGGGCTGGAGAAAATATTACTGAAGGTCTCACGATTTTTTTTTTTTTTTTTTTTTTTTTTATCTCCAGCAGACCAGATGGTCTGGATCAGAGAGTTACCTCAGGGGCTCAGTTGTGAAATTGTATAACATACACCATTCACTGAAACTTAATTCTATTCTGGTTAGTGTAGAGCCTGCATGAAGCTGAACTTGGGTATAAAATTTCTTAAAGTTAAGCAAATAAATATTACATAAGACTTTTAACTAGTTTTGATTCTAAGAGAGTCCCACAAATAATCTAACATGATACCCCAAATGCTATTTTGTAAAGATATTAGATAACATAGTGTAGGCCCACAAAGGCATATAACACATAGGGGCTTATTTTAAACAATATTGAAAGAAACATCATGTTCTCAATGCTCAGGCTGAGAAACATCTCATTACTGCACTCCACGAATTGCCTTGTGCCTCTTGTGCCTGTTCGGAAATGCATCATCCATCTCTGCTATTTTCACAGAGGTAATCTTGAGGTTATCTTATTAATAAATCTCTTACTTTTAGTCCTTCTCTCTCTCTCTCTCTCTCTCTCTCTCTCTTTCTGTAATCTTGCCAATTTTGGACTTCCAAAAAAAAGTTGGAAACAGAATATATGCCTTATATTGTAATTTATTGTATTTATACTTGAGATTTATTCCTGTTGATGAAGCAATCCATATGTTCATTTCCATTGCCTGTATATCCTGTTGAAATAATTTCTCAGTGTGTCATTCTGTTCTCTTGATGAATATTTTCTTTGGTGTACATATACAAACATTTCTATAGGCTGACAAATCTAGCAGTGAACTTCCTGAGTCACTGGATATGTATATTTTCAAATACCTGAGGACGATGGAAAAGTTTTTGTGGTAACTTGACTGGGCTAGGGATTGTCAAAATACATGTACAATAATTATTCTGGATGTGTTTGTAATGGTGTTTGGGGATAAAATCAACATTTGATTCAGTGGAATGAGGGTAGCAGTTGACTGTCCCTAATGTGGGTGGGCATGATATAATCAAGAAGTCCCGAGTAGAACAAAAAGATTGAATGAATAACTAAGATCTTTACCTCCTTGAATATTCACTATAGGCCATCAGCCCCTTGCCTGCAGACTGGTGTTTGTAACGCTGGCCTCCTGAGTCTCCAGCTGGTCTGTTCATGCTATTGGGACTTCTCAGTCTTCATAATCATATAAAATAATTTCTTGTGCAGAACCCTGATTAATACACTAGATACTTTCAAATATTTCCCAAGTTTTTCCTGTATGTTACTGGTTTGTTGTTAATTTCTTGATGTCACAAAAAAAAGAAAGAAAAACCAGATAAACAATCTCATATATGTTATGAACCCAAGGCTAAGTTGTTGACCATATACTTTATCATCCAAATCAGCAAATTTTTAGAACAAAAAGAATACTAAAATAACTAATATTATAAATATTTTATATTATATTCATTATAATAAATATTTATTATCTTTTCAAATTAAAATTCAGTTTAAGCAAACTACAGTATGTGAGTTCTATTTTGCCACATGTTGACCACTACTTGATTTTGTGAGACTATTTTCGTGCCACTATAGAAGGTGTGGAAGGATATATCATTACATATTTTAACATGGATTTCAAGCATCTAGTGTACTTGAATTGCTTCCCACACCATTTAGTTGTGTTTTGTTTGCTTTCCATTTCAAAACACAGGATTATTATTATTATTATTATTATTATTATTATTATTATTATTATTTTTATTTGTTTTGCTTTGATTTTCTTGAGTTCCTTACATATTCTGTATATGAATCCCCTGTCAGAGGAGTAGCTGGCAAAGATTTTCTCTCATTCTGTTGTCTCTGTCTTCACTCTCTTCTTTCCTTTATTGTGCAAAATTTTTTTAATTTGATGGCATCCCACCTATTCATTCTTGGTTTTATTTCTTGAGCTTTAGAGGTTTTTCTGAGGAAGTCAATGCCTACAACTATATGATGGAATGTTGACCCTGTGTTTTCTTCCAGCAGTTGAAAGGTTTCTGGTCTAATTTCTAAGTCTTTGATACATTTTGATTTGACTTTTGTGCAGGGTAAAAGATAAGGATCTGAATTCATTATTCTATATACGAATATCCAGTTTTTCCAGTACAACTTATTTAAAAAGCTGTCTTTTCTCCAACATATATTTTTGGCACCTTTGTCAAGTATCAGATGGCTGTAAAAATCTGGGTTTATCTTTTTGTCTTCTATTCTTTTCCTTTCATCTTCATATCCGTTTTGATTTCAATACCATGCTGTTTTTGCTACTATAGCTCTGTAGTATAAATTGAAATTGAGTATTGTGATTTCTCTTCTCAGAATTGCTTTGCCTTTTTTTTTTCCCTCAACCAATAAATGGGGAAAAGAACTATGAAGAAACTTCTTGAAAGAAGAAATACAAATGGTCAAAAAATATATAAAAAATGTTCAGTATCCCTAGTAGTTAGGAAAATGCAAATCAAAAATACACTAAAATTTTACCTCCCTCCAGTCAGAATTATCAAGAACACAAATAAAAAAAATGCTGATGAGGATGTGGGGAAAATAGTAAATTCTTACATTTTTGGAGGGACTGCAAATTAGTACAACTTCTCTGGAAAGAAGTGTGAAGATTCCTTAAGAAACTAGTAATGAAACCACCATGAGTTTCAGCTATCCCACTTCTTTGTGTTTATCCAAAAGATCTAAAATCAGCATAATATAGTAATACAGCTAATTCAATATGTATAGCACCATAATTCACAATAGCCAATTTATGGAACCAACTCAGATGTCTGTCAATAGATGAATGGATTAAGAAAATGTGGTATATATTCATAATGGAGTCACTAAGAAGAATGAAATAATGACATTTGCCAGCAAATGGATGGAAGTGGAGAATATTAAGCTGAGTAAAATAAGCCAGACTCAGAAAAATCAGTGTTTTCTCTCACTGAATGCTAAAGCAAAATAAGGAAAAGATGGTGTTGGGAAAAAATCAGATATCATAAAGATCAGGGAAGATCAGGGGAGTAGAAGGAGAGCAAGAGAAAGGGAGGAAAAGAGGGACAGTGGAAGATAAATGGAATGAATTTAACAAAATTATGTTATATTCTATATAATGATACCAAAGAGAATTTTACCTTATGAATATGTAGAGTAAAGAAAGTTCAGAAAAGTAGAGGAGGGAGAAAAGGAGAATGCAGAAGGGGAAAAGGAGGTGAGAGGAATTGGGGATTGAAATCAAATTTCTTGCACATATAATTTGATCAAAACAAACCCAATTACTATGTATAATTATGATGTTCTAATAAAAAATAAATTAATTAAGAAGTAGGGTTAAGGTTAACGTTATCACACTCCTCAGTGAAAGATAGCTCCTCTGCTTGTCTGCTGATTAAATTGGATTTTTCCTTCTGCTCCTCTCTTGGACAAATGTGCTCAATGTCTCCATTTCATTTCATTCTTTTCTGATAAGTCATAGGCTGTAAGTTGTGTGAATTTCAATTTATTTAAATGGTGCCAGTTTTCCTTTATTCCCAATTTATTTCACTCAGTTCTATGATCTCTCCATGTTTGTCTCCATAGAAGTAACTTCTTGTTTCTCTCTGCCACATTGTCCTACAGAAACACCACACTTTGTTTATTCCCTAATAATGGTTGCTTAGAATTTTGCCTCCCTGATGAGAGTAAGAAATTGACCTGAATGTCACCTCAATATGTTCCTAAGGATTGATGTGCAGATATTATTTATTTTTAAATATACTTTTAGTTGTTGATGAACCTTTGTTTTTTTATCCATTTATATGCAATGCTGAGAATCAAACCCACTGCTTCACTCATGCTAGGCAAGTGCTCTACCACTTAACTACAACCCCAGTCCTAAAACATACTTTTATAATTCAAAAAATATCTGTTGTAGTTTCCTTTTTTAAAAACCTCATATATTTTTTCTATTTTTATCTATGTATATATTTATCTACGTTTTAAAAATTTCCTTACTTTTATTTATTAGAAGTGAAACAAATATAAGGAGCCAGATAGGGCTTCAGAAGCATAGCTTTACATATGTTTGAACAAGTGTGAATTATTTTCCTCTAATATTTTTTAGTTGTTCTTTTTAAATACACAGATAGTAGAGTGTATTTTGACATGTTATACATACATGGAGTATAACTTATTCTAATTAGAATCCCATTCTTAGGTTGTACATGATGTGGATAACACTAGCCTTGTGTTCACATATGAACAACAGGAAAGTTATGTCTAATTCATTCTACTGTCTTTTATTCCCATCCTCTTTCCTTGCCTTCATTCTATCTACTTTTTTTTTTATTATAAACAAATGGGATACATGTTGTTTCTCTGTTTGTACATGGCGTAAAGGCATACTGTTTGTGTAATCATAAATTTACATAGCGTAATGTTGTTTGATTCATTCTGTTATTTTTTCCCTTCCCCCCACCCCTCCCACCCCTCCCACACCTCCCACACCTCTTTTCCCTCTATACAGTCCTTCCTTCCTCCATTCTTGCCACCCTCCCTAAACCTAACTCTAACACTAACAATAACCCCTAACACCCCCCATTATGGGTCATCATCCACTTATTAGCGATATCATTCTTCCTTTGGTATTTTGAGACTGGCTTATCTCACTTAGCATGATATTCTCCACTTTCATCCATTTGCCTGCAAATGCCATAATTTTATCATTCTTTATGGCTGAGTAATATTCCATAGTATATATATACAACAGTTTCTTTATCCATTCATCAATTGAAGGACATCTAGGTTAGTTCCACAATCTGGCTATTGTGAACTGAGCAGCTATGAACATTGATGTGGCTGTATCTCTGTAATATGCTGATTTTAAGTCCTTTGGGTATAGGCCAAGGAGTGGGATAGCTGGGTCGAATGGTGTTTCCATTCCAAGTTTTCTAAGGAGTCTCCATACTGCTTTCCAGAGTGGCTGCACTAATTTGCAGCCCCACCAGCAATGTATGAGTGTACCTTTCTCCCCACATCCTCGCCAACACCTATTGTTGCTTGTGTTCTTGATAATCGCCATTCTAATTGGGGTGAGATGGAATCTTAGGGTGGTTTTGATTTGTATTTCTCTTATTACTAGATATGTTGAACAATTTTCCATATGTTTGTTGATTGCTTGTAGATCTTCTTCTGTGAAGTGTCTATTCATTTCCTTAGCCCATTTGTCGATTGGATTATTTGCATTCTTGGTGTAGAGTTTTTTGAGTTCTTTATAGATTCTGGAGATTAGTGCTCTATCTGAAGTATGATTGGCAAAGATTTTCTCCCACTCTGTAGGCTCTTTCTTCGCATTACTGATAGTTTCCTTTGCTGAGAGAAAGCTTTTTAGTTTGAATCTATCCCAGTTATTAATTCTTGCTTTTATTTCTTGTACTATGGGAGTCCTGTTGAGGAAGTCTGGTCCTAAGTCGACATGTTGAAGCTCTGGACCTACTTTTTCTTCGATAAGATGCAAGGTCTCTGGTCTGATTCCGAGATCCTTAATCCATTTTGAGTTTAGTTATGTGCACGGTGAGAGATATGGGTTTAGTTTCATTCTGTTGCATATGGATTTCCAATTCTCCCAGCACCATTTATTGAAGAGGCTATCTTTTCTCCACTGCATATTTTTGGCCCCTTTGTCTAGGATGAGAAAATTGTATTTATTTGGGTTTGTGTCTGTGTCCTCTATTCTGTACCATTGATCCATCTTTCTATTTTGGTACCAATACCATGCCGTTTTTGTTACTATTGCTTTGTAGTAGAGTTGAAGATCTGGTATTGCGATACCCCCTGCTTCACTCTTTCTGCCAAGGATTGCTTTAGCTATTCTGGGTTTTTATTCTTCCAGATGAATTTCATAATTGCTTGCTCTATTTCTGTAAGGTACATCATTGGGATTTTAATTGGAATTGCATTGAATCTGTATAGCACTTTTGGTAGTATGGCCATTTTGACAATATTAATTCTTCCTATCCAAGAACATGGGAGATCTTTCCATCTTCTAAGGTTTTCTTGAATTTCTTTCTTTAGTGTTCTGTAGTTCTCATTGTAGAGGTCTTTCACCTCTTTTGTGAGATTGATTCCCAAGTATTTTATTTTTTTCGAAGCTATTGTGAATGGGGTAGTTTTCCTGATTTCTCTTTCTGAAGATTCATCACTTATGTATAAAAATGCCTTAGATTTATGTGCATTGATCTTATATCCCACTACTTTACTGAATTCACTTATGAGATCTAAAAGTTTTCTGGTGGAATTTCCTGGTTCCTCTAAGTATACAATTATATCATCAGCAAATAGGGATAGTTTGAGTTCTTCTTTTCCTATTCGTATCCCTTTAATTTCTTTGTTCTGTCTAATTGCTCTGGCTAGAGTTTCAAGGACGATTTTGAATAGAAGTGGTGAAAGAGGGCATCCCTGCCTTGTTCCAGTTTTTAGAGGGAATGCTTTCAGTTTTTCACCATTTACAATGATATTAGCCATGGGCTTAGCGTAGATGGCCTTTACAATGTTAAGGATTGTTCCCACTATCCCTATTTTTTCTAGTGTTTTGAGCATGAAGGGGTGCTGTATTTTATCAAATGCTTTCTCTGCATCTATTGAAATAATCATGTGATTCTTGACTTTAAGTCTATTGATATGGTGAATTACATTTATTGATTTCCTGATGTTGAACCAACCTTGCATCCCTGGGATGAAACCCACTTGATCATGGTGCACTATCTTTTTAATATGTTTTTGTATGCGATTTGCTAAAATTCTGTTGAGAATTTTTGCGTCAATATTCATTAAGGATATTGGTCTGAAATTTTCTTTCCTCGATGTGTCTCTGTCTGGTTTAGGTATCAGGGTAATATTGGCTTCATAGAACGAGTTTGGGAGGGTTCCCTCCTCTTCTATTTCATGGAATACTTTGAGGAGTATTGGAATGAGCTCTTCTTTACAGGTTTTGTAGAACTCAGCTGAGAACCCATCTGGTCCTGGACTTTTCTTTGTTGGTAGGCTATTGATGACTTCTTCTATTTCATTACTTGAAATTGGTCTATTTAAATTGTGTATGTCTTCCTCGTTCAGTTTAGGCAATTCATATGTCTCTAGAAACCTGTTGATGTCTTCGAAATTTTCTATTTTGTTGGAGTATAGATTTTCAAAATAGATTCTAATTATGTTTTGTATTTCAGTCGTGTCTGTTGTAATATTTCCTTGTTCATTCCGAATTTTAGTGATTTGGGTTTTCTCTCATCTTCTCTTTGTTAGTGTGGCTAAAGGTTGATCAATTTTGTTTATTTTTTCGAAGAACCAACTATTTATTTTGTCAATTTTTTCGATTGTTTCTTTTGTTTCAATTTCGTTGATTTCAACTCTGAGTTTATCTATTTCCTGTCTTCTACTACTTTTGGTGTTGGTCTGTTCTTCTTTTTCTAGGGCTTTTGAGCTGTAGTGTTAGGTCATTTATTTTTTGAGTTTTACTTCTTTTATTAAATGTTCTCCATGAAATAAATCTTCCTCTAAGTACTGCTTTCATAGTGTCCCAGAGATTTTGATATGATGTTTCTTTGTTCTCATTTACCTCTAAGAATTTTTTAATTTCCTTCCTAATATCTTCTGTTATCCATTCATCATATAATAGCATATTGTTTAATCTCCAGGTGTTGGAGTAGTTTCTGTTTTTTGCTCTTTCATTTATTTCTAACTTCAATCCATTATGATCTGATAGAATACAAGGTAGTGTCTCTATCTTCTTGTATTTGCTGACATTAGCTTTGTGGCATAATATATGGTCTATTTTAGAGAAGGATCCATGTGCTGCTGAGAAGAAAGTGTATTCGCTCTTGGTTGGATGGTATTTTCTATAAATGTCTGTTAAGTCTAAATTATTGATTGTGTTATTGAGATCTATGGTTTCTTTGTTCAATTTTTGTTTGGAAGATCTGTCCAGTGGTGAGAGAGGCATGTTAAAATCACCTAGTATTATTGTGTTACGATCTATTTGGTTTCTACAATTGAGAAGGATTTGTTTAACATACATGGATGAGCCACTGTTTGGGGCATAGATGTTTATGATTGTTATATCTTGCTGATTTATGCTTCCCTTAAGCAGTATGAAATGTCCTTCTTTATCCTTTCTGACTAACATTGGCTTGAAGTCCACATTATTTGAAATGAGGATGGATACTCCAGCTTTTTTGCTGAGTCCATGTGCATGGTATGTTTTTCCCCATCCTTTCACCTTTAGTCTATGGGTATCTCTTTCTATGAGGTGAGTCTCTTGCAGGCAACATATTGTTTGACCTTTCTTTTTAATCCAATCTGCCAGTCTATGTCTTTTGATTGATGAATTCAGGTCATGAACATTCAGGGTTATTATTGCGATATGATTTGTATTCCCGGTCATTTGATTCATATTTAAAATTTTATTTATTTATTTATTTATTTTTTGACACATCTTGGTTCCTCCTTTATTTGACAGTTCCTTTAGGGTAATTCCTCCCTTTGCTGTTATGCTTCTTTGTTTTTTATCTCTTCCTCATGAAATATTTTGCTGAGAATGTTCTGTAATGCTGGCTTTCTTTTTGTAAATTCTTTTAGCTTTTGTTTATCATGGAATGATTTTATTTCATCGTCCAATTTGAAGGTAAGTTTTGCTGGGTATAAGATTCTTGGTTGGCATCCATTTTCTTTCAGAGCTTGAAAAATGTTGTTCCAGGCCCTTCTAGCTTTTAGGGTCTGGATTGAAAAATCTGCTGATATCCGTATTGGTTTCCCCCTGAATGTAATTTGGTTCTTTTCTCTCACAGCCTTTAAAATTCTGTCTTTATTTTGTATGTTAGGTATTTTCATTATAATGTGCCTTGGTGTGGGTTTGTTGTAATTTTGTGTATTTGGAGTCCTATAAGTCTCTTGGACTTGATTTTCCATTTCATTCTTCAGATTTGGGAAATTTTCTGATATTATTTTATTGAATAGATTATTCATTCCTTTGGTTTGTTTCTCTAAGTCTTCCTCAATCCCAATAATTCTCAAATTTGGCCTTTTCATGATATCCCATAGTTCTTGAAGATTCTGTTCATGATTTCTTACCATCTTCTCTGTTTGTTCAACTTTGTTTTCGAGGTTAAATATTTTGTCTTCAATATCTGAAGTTCTATCTTCCAGGTGTTCTATCCTATTGGTTATGCTTTCTATGGAGTTCTTAATTTGGTTTATTGTTTCCTTCATTTCAAGGATTTCTGTTTGGTTTTTTTTCAGTATCTCTAACTCTTTATTGAAATGATCTTTTGCTTCCTGAATTTGCTCTGTTAACTGTCGATTGGTGCGATCATTCAATGCCTGCATTTGCTCTTTCATCTCATCGTTTGCTTCCCTAATCATTTTAATTGTGTACATTCTGAACTCCCTTTCTGTCATTTCTTCTGCCATGCTGTCGTTGGATTTTATTGATGTAACATCTAGATTTGTTTGGGGCATTTTCTTCCCTTGTTTTCTCATATTGTTCAGGAATCAGTGGGTCCTTAAGATATTGCAGATTTCCTCTATTGACTTATAATGTCCCTGAAGATTTCTAGTATATTCCCTCTTATCCTTCAGTAGCCTGAAGTCTTGGAGGAAGTTGATAATGCGGAGCTCCATGATGAAGCTGCCTCTCTAGGGGTGGTGACCCTCAGGTGGCGTATATTCCCTGCCAGTAGGCAGAGGTGCCTCCACTTTTGACCCATGGTCATCCAACTGGAAACTAGGCTGCGGGCTGAGGCAAGTCCTGTTTGTGTCTGTGTCTCTGGTTTTACCGTCCCTGTGGGAAAACCTCACCCGGCAGGGAAGATTCACTCGGTGGGAATGTCTCACTGATCAGTTCCCCTCCTAGAGGTTTCCCTCAATCTACAACTACCGCCTGGGCTGGGCTGTCCTATTCTGCAACGTTCCCAGGGGCCCGGACCTACCTCCTGAACCTGGGAGCCTCACCCTTTGCAGGCAAGTCTCCTTAGGCTGCCTCTCCCAGAGAATCTGCCCGCAGTCCTGGAAATTTTTATCCGCCCCTAGGCATGTCTAGGTGCAGCTCTTCCAGCAAGAAGCCACCTAGCTCCTGGGACCCTGCTCTGCACCTAATCACCTGGCTTGTGGCCCCTCCTCTGAGCCGCCACCTGGAGCCCCATACAATAGCTCCCAGACCCAGAGACCTGCCACACACCTCCTCCTCCGGACAGTGGCCGGGTTTCCGATGCAGTCACTAGGAGCCCAAGCAATTCACTTTGCGTCTCCTCCTCCCGCCAACCGCCCGTAGCCCTAGGCAGTCACTCCAAGTCCAAGTGACCCGCCCTGTTCCTCCTCCTCCTCCTCGGGGTAGCCCCCCAGGTGTTCAGGAGTGGTGGCTCCGAGACCAAGTGACTCACCACACTCCTCCTCCATGCAGGCCACCGGTGTTCAGGAGTGGTCGCTTTTAGTCCAATCAACTCACCACTTGCCTCCTCCTCTGGCAACCGCCTGTGGCTCTGATGCAGTCACTCCTAGACCAAGCGACCAGCCGCACTTCTCCTCTTCCTCCGGGCAACCCCCTGGTGTTCAGGAGTGGTCGTTCTGAGTTCAAACAGCTCACCATGCTGCTCCTCCTCTGGCAACTGCCTGTAGCTCTGATGCAGTCACTCCTAGACCAAGCAACCCACCGCGCTCCTCCTCCAGTCAGGCCACCGGTGTTCTGGAGCGGTCGTTCTGAGTTCAAACAGTTCGCCACGCAGCTCCTCCTCTGGCAACCACCTGTGGCCTTGATGCAGTCACTCCTAGGTCAAGCGACCCGCCGCGCTTCTCCTCTTCTTCCGGGCAACCCCCTGGTGTTCAGAAGTGGTCGTTCTGGGTCTAAACAGCTCGCCACGCAGCTCCTCCTCCGGCCGCCGCCCGGAGCTCCAGTGGTTGTCGGAATTCAAGCGCTGTGCTGAGCCGCCTCCTCTATGATGATCCCAGTTGTCCGTGTTTAGCGCTCCATTGGGGGGAGGGGCGCCTCGCCAGGCAACTCTACTTCACAAAGTTCCCTGCATTCCGGGGCTACCGCCCCATCCGGGACGCCTCCCCAATGCAGAGACTCACCCAGTGGCTTTGAGTTGGTCCCAAGTCTCTCACTATCTCCTCTTTTGAATCTTGTATCCTGGAGTAATGTGAAATGCAGCTGCCCCCTAGTCCGCCATCTTGAAACTCCCCCTCTATCTACTTTTAATCTATGTAATCATTTATCGGATTTTCTGAAGATCTTATTAATTTTATTATTTTTTAAAAGTTGCTTTTTGTTGTTTTTTTTCTCGATTTAATCAGCTTTTAAGTATGATTTAACTTTTTCTTTGAAGTTCTCATGTGTTTTCACCCTTTTAAAATAATAGATGTCTGTAAAGCATTATTATTTTCTCTATACTATAGCTATATATGCAATATGTGTTTTCTGGTTATTTATATTTCCTTATCTTTGAAATTTTCACTTCAAATTTTTGGTCCTTTTCAACTTCAGTCATTATCCTTTGCTTATTAGGATATTCTGAATATTCTTATTAGGATACGCTCATAAAAATTCTTATGTATTTTTTCATATTCTGAAACTAATTCTTCATTAGTTATTTTTTGTAATATATATTCCATTCCAATTTCTATGTTGTGTCTATTTGTGCCCATACCTATATTATTTTATCATGAATATCATGAATACCTTCACTTCGTATCTTGTCCTTTTATTACTTTTAATAATTCATTTGACACATAAAAATTACTGATTTTTATGCTCTTCAATTTATCAAATATTATTGATTATTTTATGTCTTAGTAAAGAATCTCTCGTTAACCAAAAATGAACTGTTACCTTGATTTCTGAAGTTTCAGAAATATTCTTTAACTCATTCTGAATTTATTGCAGTGTATGGGCCTAGGTAAAGGTACAGGTTTGTTTTCTTGTTCTGAACTCCTTATCTCTGGCCATATAATTAAATAGCAATCCTATTGTCTACCACATTTTCATACACACAGGAGTCTGTCTTCATCAAAGGTCTTATTTTTCAAATATTTTTACCTTTTTGCCAAAGAAACACACTATTTTGATACAATGTTCAAATGAGTCCAGCTATCTAACTATTATTATTCTTTCCATGTTTATTTTTCCTTTTCTCAGGATTGTCTTGCCTCATTTAAGGTTGTAGAACTTTCCTAAGTTATTGAATCAATTTTCTAATTCCAATAAAATTTCTTTTGCAATATTAATTAAACTGTAATGAGTATAGAAACAATTTGGAAAAAAATACTAATATTTTTATTATATTCAATCTTCCTGCTCATGAGCAGTTTTCATTCATTTATGTCTTCTATAGTCTCTTTCAATACAGTTGTACATATTTTTATAAATCTAATATACCTTTTCTAAGATTTATTTCATTGTTTTTAGGTTATATACAATAACATTGTTTTTAGGTTATATACAATAGTTAAAAATATTTTTCTAAAAATGTATCATATATATTGTAGACGGTAAAGATATGTTTATACATTTGTATAAAATATTACTTTTTGTTGAGAAATAAATTACATATAGTAGACAATAAAATATGGAAACTTAAAATTAACAAATAAAACAATCTATTACATACATACAACTGAGGAAAAGAAATTGTATATTGCCAGAATTTTACGACTACTATGATATAATTTGCAATAGAGAAGGGTAAGCATCAAGAGGAGATTATATTGTTGAATTGGCTATAGTTAAGTGAAACCAATTTTCTTTTTATCTTGAAAGATTGTCTGCAAGAAATTGTATAAATCACATATCTGGGTAGTTCATCTGAGGGAAGAAAATGAGAAAAACATGGATATCAGTGCCTATTTCTCATTTTTCAAGGCTTCTCCCCATGAAGCCTTAATTCATTTGCACTTGTGGATTGTGCAGGTACCATCTGGAACCCTACAGAATCTTATACCAAAGGTAATAAATATGTCATCTGGAAATGAACATATCAATAGATAGTCTGTTTCCCATCCTTCCTCCCTTCCTGATATAATTTAATAGTGGAAAGATAAAGGAGAGTCATTATCCATGGATATACTTGGTCTCTCTAGATAATAAATTAAGAATGTGGGATTTATGGAGCATGGCTTTCTGGGAAATATTTTGTAAAGGAAATGATTGTTTATATAAGTAATGCCTCTCTTGCATCATTTCAAAATGTAAGTGTAAATCTGGACAAGAGCGCATCCTCATGTGACAGAGAAAGACCTGGTACATCAGTTCGGATCATTGGACAAGCACATACCAAGATAGGAGATTATGTGCATGAGATTTAGTGGTGGAAATATATTAAAAAAAAAAAAAATGAGACAAAATGTGAAAAGAGCCCTAAGACAATTCAAGTCTGCCATCTGTGAAGGAGAGAGTCACATGAAGGAAGTTGGGTAGAAAGAGTGTCGGACAGGGAAACACGGGATCAAATATGTACATTGGAGGAGTCGTCAGTCTCTCAGGAGAGGGCCTGCATTACCAGTTAGGGGCAAGTAGGAGCCCAGGGAAGCACAATATTGGTATGACTGTGTAGATGGATCCAGAGGAGCAACTACTGGAGCTATCAATTGTTTTCCGACTATAAGAGATATCAAGCACATTTCTGTGGCTCCACAATTCATGCCTTCCTGTGCACAGGTCTACATCTCTATTCAGCTTCAGGAAACAGATCCTCCAGGACTAAAATGAGCTTTTTTCCCTGTGGAGAAACAGAAGACAAAGGTCAGTGGGGTATGACACAGCTCCCACGGCAGTTCTTGGTTTTAGGACCTCGATTCTTCCTTTGCTTCCTGCACTATTCCTTCTTAATTATGTTACCCTCAGCTAATACCTCTGTAGGTCTTGGTGGTTTATCTAGTAGTCTTACCTAAACCATCACTGAACAAAATTCTTGCAATCATGCTCTTCTAAAGGTGACATTGAACATGTTGCTCACAGTAATAATGGAGCAAGTGAGTACCAAGGGTACCCCAGTGCACCACTTAAGTTTAGACTTATTTTTACCTACTTATATGGAATAAAATCTGAATTGATTATTTCTATCAACATGATGACTCCTTTCTTTGCCTGATTCTGGACATGAAATCCAAAATACTCTCCTGGCAGTAATAGTCTGTAGTCAGTGGAAACCTTGCTCTACTGGTAGAGGATTCCCTTTGGGAAACCAGGATCTCCTTTTTCTACAGAGACCAGGATTATGGACATGGCAAACAAAATATTCCTATGAGTCACTAGAATAATGGTAAATGAATCTACTCATGGTTTTATCACTGGTTTCCAAACCCAAGAATTCTTCCTGTTGGTTAACATGGTGCCATATAACAGTCTGCATAAATGTGCAAACTTTAATGTAAATAAAGGTGACGAGTCCTTTCAGGGTGTTATAATTTGCCAGTACACCAACTGTTTCTTCAGAAGAGCATTCCATCTGTATGAACAATAGTGCTTCACCAATATGGCTGCATCAAGTTTTCTATGTCTGCCAGGTTGCTGTAACAGATCAAGAGTTGTTTTTTTCAAAGTACATAGAATTCTACAGAGAAAGTTGCCTTTCTCTCCTCCAAACTTGCCTGTCATTTTGAAAATTACAGCTTCTTGGATTTGGGTGGTAAATACTGATCACTTCGCTCTACTGTTTAGGGCCTCATTATGGATATTTCAGCCTCAAATTATTACCGTTTTTTTTTTGCTCTCAACTCTCATTTGTAGGACAGCTGCAATTAAATTTCTTAGTGATTTTTTTTGTTCCTCTCCAAAGCATTTACAATGGCCTTGTTCAATTGTGTTCCCCAGGCCCTCCAGTAGACCTTTAAACTTTGGTGACTTTTCTGTTCACATGTAAAATCCCAGAAATCACTTTTCTATCAATCTCCATTTTTTCCTCTAACACCTGCAGGGCAACTCAAGCATTTCCATCTGACTCTGCTTTGGCCACTGCCTTCTCCACTTTTCTAAGATTTACTCTAATGATTAGTTTTTCTTTTGCCACATAAGATCATCAGCAGGGATGTGTTTCAAGACTCTTTGGATTTCTGAAATAGTGAATAGTATGGACTCCAACATGTTCTATGTTTTTCTTTATACATACATACTGTTTGTAAAATTAAATGTATAAATTAGGTGCAGCAGGAGATTAATAGCAATAACCAATAATATGCTAGAAGAATTATAATGATGTACTGTGAGTTATACAAATACGGTTTGTTTATTTTTGCAAGTTTTCCTTTAATATTTTTGAGCATGGGTAACTGAAACTTTAGAAAGTGAAGTCATGAATAAGAAAAAAAATACTATGGTCTCATTCTTTTCCCCCATATGGGTCCATCATGCTTCTAGGGGTCCAATATTGGGTCATACATCTAGCTGTAGTCCTATCAGCCAAGAGAAGAGAAGGCCCCTCTAGAGTATGACACCTACTGCTTGCAAGCTTAGGGTCTCTGCAGAGACTCTCACAATGTATCATAATTGTTCTAGTTTATTATGGGTTACTATTATTTATCTCTTTCTTGAGAGAATATGTCACTTTCACTAGGAAGCTTCTGCAAGCTCACAGGTTTGTAAGGAGTGGGATAGGTGTTCCCAGTATCAATATCCTCGGAAGAATCTAGGCAGATGACCTCATTCCAGGTTTCAAGCCCCCCACCCAAGTTGGTTTTTCTGACTTGGACGTTTATATGCATAATTATCTTTGCTTAGCATTATACTGTAGAGCTTTATGACCTGGTCAGGTTTCAGTTTGGGGCTTGACTTTGTGCCAGAAAGAGCCTCTTTATAAGATAGTATAGAGAGCCCCTTTCTCTTGCACTTAGCTTTTATCTGCTTACTGATGGTCACCTGTTTCTCATGAGCTCTGTGCAGTGCATCTGTACAACTTAATAGTATCTAACAAATAAGATGTCCTTGTAGGCTTTACTGCTCTTATCTTGGTCAAATGTCTGCCAGTATGATCACTTGAAGACCATTTCCCCAACGCATCCACATGAAATATTAGCAATTTTTCTGCTGCCTAGTGCTAAACAGTCCCATTTCCATGTCCTGCTCACCTCCTTACAAAACAGGTGGCATATTTTTGTTCCCCAACAAAGAATCAGCAAGTCTGAAAAGCTCATCTTATGAACACTTTTCAAAGACAATTCTTACTACCATTTACGTATGTTAGGTTAGGATGACACCACACAGAATCAGATACTCAAGAAATTTAGTGACGATTGTGTCTTTGAAGGATAAAGACGAATGAAACAGAGGACAGCTGCCTGGGCCATCAGTCAATGGCGATTCCCACTGCAGATCTGAGCTGTGCATTTTTTCATTTCATTTTGCATTCCAAACTAGGAAAGTTTTCTTGGTTTCTCAGTCTTCTATAAAGTTCCATTTATGCCTTATAGTTATCTCTGTCCTTTGACTTATGGTAAAATTTGATATTGAGTAAAACTTATTCTGTGGGTCTGATTGACACTCTCATTCTCTGTGTTATCTCCGTTCTATTAGTGAAAAAAAGAATCTGACCAATAGTTAAAGGCTGCCAGTATTAAGTCAGTGTCATCTTATTCTTCAAATAGGAAATGAGCTAAGCTAACTCCAAAAATATCTCCAATGTATTAAATAAAAGGACTGTTTTGAAAATTCATTCATTCATTCACTCAATGTGATATCAGATATTTTTGTGAATCTTATTTTAAATTCTCCTTTATAGTTCAGACATAAACATGGTTAAACACTCTTTACTAAATTAAGAAATTAATGAATTAGGAATTAAGTTTTTCACACATAATTTGTATATCTAGCACACTCTTCTTTTTATTCAGTAAACTTACAATAATCTTTCATTGAACAGTGCAATTTAGGGACAAATAAAAAAGAGAGTTTTGACGGGAAGAAGAATGTGGAAATTATACAGTGTCAAATCTTCATTCCCCATATAGTCAATATTTCATGCCCATAAGAATATAAGTTCATTGACATCTCTAGCTGTACTTCCAGAGGAAACTGGTCAGTTCCAGGAGAAATTACCCTCTGGAACAGGTATAAATGCACAAATTAGGAAAAAATGGATGACATATTTAGCTCTTAATTCATTGACTGATTTATGCTTCGTTATTTAGATTTTTAGAATATTTAGGTTCATGCAAAAAATATCAGTCTGTGCTTTTTGCATTCTAATATTCTCTTTGCCTGATCATCTTTAAGAAGTGTTTTTTTCTTCTATTCCTTATAAACTATTTGCATTTAGAAAAATTTAAATATATAATGTCCTGTTTCACTTTATCTAATTTCACCTTATAATTTTCTTTCTACAAATTGTTTTGCAACAAATTCTACACTGCAAAAAATTTTCTGTAGATAATCAATTATGAATATTAAAATGTAAACCCTTTTTCTTGAACAATACTATTGCATCTCTAGCATTCTTATAAATGTAAAAATTCCATAATATAATCCAACACCCAGTTAGTGAACACACTTTTTAAATGTGGGTTGATGTTTTCTTTGATAAATTATTTTAATTTTAAATATCCATTAATTGATTTTCTCTCTTTTTAAATTCTACTAATATTTATTTATTGTTTATAAATTTTTTGGTTCATATTTATTATATAGTATAGAGGGTTTTATTGTAGTATATTCACCCATGCATATAAACATAATTTTATCAAAGCTTTTGATCCAGTAGAATAGCTGTCAATGGATATGAACAATTAAATCACATTAAAAAATCTAAAATTAAATAAATTTACAAAATAATCTCAGTATTTTAAACAATTAAATTAAAGATAAAACATTGGTGAGTTACATTACTTATCTGATTAGCAAAGACTGAAACAGATTAATGATATCTAATTCTGTGAAGGGTTCCATGAAGTAATAACTGCTATAACTATTTTAGAAGGGTTTACTGTAAAACTGCCTTAGAGATTAATTTAACAATATGCATCAAAACATAAAATGGACATATGTGTTTCCCCAACAGTTTTACAAATGTAAAAAAAGGCCTCCAAAGGTACAACTATGCAAATAAAAAAGATATAAAGATGATCTGTATTACAAAACTCATCACAGGAAATTTGAGTGAAATTATGATGTAAAAAATGAATATTGAAAATTTGGCACTTACTTAAATTTTAACAAAGGAATGGGTTTAACTTTTAGAGTATATGCATATAGTGGAAGAGTAGGTAGCATTTTAAAAGAATGAGGTAATGCTGTGTGCATAGAAAGTAAAACACTGAAATGCATTTAAGTAGGAAAAAAACGAGTAGAAGGAATATATAAAAAAAAGAGGCTAGTACATGTTTGTAGTGTTGGTTTTGTGTTCATGTTGCATTAAAAGGTTAGAAAGATACACATCAACTATTCTAAGAATTATATTTATGGAGAGATCTATTTAGGGTGGAGTGGGGAGTAAACTTTGAAGTTTACATTTTAACTTCAATATGCATAACTAAATTTGAACTTCATACACATGAAGTTTATTTGTTTTTAAAGGTAATTTTAAAAAAAATAGATAATGAAAAATAATTTTGCTAATATAATGCAACAGGGACCAATATGCACCTAGCAATCATAATTAACAGGTAACACAGTTTCAGAGTATATATATTATTTTCATTTCTTTTTAAAATATAGCACAATAGTTGTACATTGTTATGGTATACAACATGAGAGTTGTACGTAAGTACACAATGTGTAATGATCAAATCATGGTGATAAGCATTAAGCATTTACATGTGTTGAGAAATTTTTACTCCTTTTTTCTAGGCATTTTGAAATATAGATTGTTATAAATAATAGTTACCCTATTGTGCTATACAAAATCAGACCTAATTCCTCCTATCTGTGTTATGGTACTTCTTATCTCTTTCTGTCTCCATTCTCCACATTATTAACCTTTTGAGCAGTCCACAATTGGGTCCTTATAGTTGAAGAAAATAGGAAAAATATCTAAAATATTTAAAAGTCCTATTTAAAAAATTAATGTTATATTGTTTCAAACAAATTTGTAAACATTAAACTCTAATTTCATATAAGACATTAATATCCAGAACAGGAAAAATCTGCAACATGTTTTACATATTTTTCTTATAGCTCTGAAATTCATGCATATTATCTTTATAGTTATGTCTCAACAAACACTCAGAATGCACCAGGACAGAATGTGTTATCCTAGCAGAACTCTGGAAAAGAGGATGCACAGAGAGCCCACTGTCTTTCCTATAATCCGGGTGCTTTGGAAAGAATAGGAAGGGGTTGCTTAATGCAAAGACCTCTTCATATTGAGTCATTATGAGGACTAGGGACATGAGAGTGGGATGGAGATTTGTACAAAAGTTGGCCAAATACGTCCAGGGCTGATGTTGCAGGGATGTGGAACAAAGTTCTGCCTACTTCAAATAAAACAAGCAATATTTGAGGAAACACAAGGAATCATCCTTGGATTTGTCATTTCTAGATGCTCTGTTAATATATAAGTTGCTATAGTTACTATCTATAGTTTATTCTACAAATTTCAACTTATACCTGAGAGTTAAAGGAAGAACTCAACAACTACCATTCCAGACCACTTCTCATTTAAATGAGACGTAGAGAAGGTATTTCTTTGAGAAAATGTTTTTTGCCACCTATGCATTTAGCATCTAAGAGGATAGAAAATTCAGATATAAAAGGGACAAAATAGCACTATAATAATTTAAAACATCTTTCAAGTGCATGGCTCATATATATCAGAGTGTTTTGTCAAGAATATTCTCCTCCTCTGGATGGCTTCTTGCAGTATGGTAGAGTGTGTGTACCAGTACTGTGTCCTACACCTACTTCAGCTGGTGTTCCCAGAGTTGCCAGAACTACTTACAGAAGTCAGAGAATTGACATTCTTGTAGAAGGTGTTATTCTCTGGTACTATGATTCATCATGTGCACATTCTTTAGGGTTCAGCTCAAGTTCAATCCTATTTAGCATGTGTGCATAAAACATCTTTCCTATTTTACTGTGTGTCAACATCCCTTTCAAGATCATCCTTCTTCTACCAAAATCAAAGGCATTTCTCAAAATCGATGACTAAACGTCATTATGGATAGGTGAGTCAGAAACAGAGCTAGGACACTTATGTTCATTTCAGAGATGTTTGCAGAAGAATACAAATCCTCAGTGTATATCAAGTCAAATGGTGTTTGAAGTCTCCTTTCTTAGTGGAAGGCACCCACAGAGAGAATAACTATACCAGTTTTCTTATCCATTTTGGACAAGAAGTACAAGATTCAAGATTACAAAGAGTCCAGATGAATACAGATGGAACATTACTTCTCATCCCTTTTTATATGTGTGGAATTTGCTATAGATGAAAGCATTTTTAGTCATAGTTATCATATTTATTCAGTTAAGTTATAGTGATTCTTTGAAAGAAAGTGTATATAATGTATTGCATATTATTTATAAAGATATATGATAGCTGTAATTCTATATATCATATAATATATACTTGAAAATTAGAGATGTGAAACTATGTATGTATTTATATATAGGAATGATATAACATATAGTATATACATGTATATAATATCTAATTAAGTAAAGAAAAGAATTCTAACTATATCTGTTCTCAATTTCCAAAGAACAGAAAACTACAAGTTATTATATGTGAACAGTTAATGCATTTTCTCTGATAATGAAAAGCACTAATTTCCAAGGATGCTAGAGCAATCATCAACCCACTTTTTAAATTTTGTTAGCAAAAGCATTTATAGATGAACTCTCTTTTGTTATTGCTGAGTTAAACAATTACATACTCCACAGTACATTCCTATAGCTTTTTGTCAAATTTTGTTTTAATTTTAAATAACATCCAGTTCATGTTCATAGTCAAGATACTATTCAGAGTAATAAAAAACCTGATCTTAGCATTCACTAAAGATCAGAGGGCAGTCTCACACTGAAGGATCCAACCTTCTCTTTTCATATGTAAGGAAAATAATCCATACATAAAAGGAGTTAGCATGCTTGGACCCCTGAGATAGACAAAATTAAAACTTTTGGGGTATTAATCAGTATTTGAAAAAATAAAGGATAGTCACAAAATTATGTGGTCTGAAGTTCTTATAAAACTTTATTCCTTAATGTTACCAAGATATGTCTTGATATGGGCAGGGGAATATTCATTGCCATCTTTGACTTTAAATACAAGTTACACCACAATGAAGGTGCAAAGTACCCTTTGTGCCACTACAACATTAAAATGTCGATGGAGGCAGAGGAAGAAGGTGGGAAGGAAAGGACAAGTTAAATACAAATTAAAATACAGAGGTTAAAAAAACAAGAAAATATTTCTTTTATTTTTATCAATTTATGTAACAAGGAGTATATATCAACATTTTGCAAAATACAGCAACATTTTGTAAAATAAAGCCAGCCAAAATAAAACAACAGTAGGTAAATTCTACATATTGAGAAAGAACTTTAAAATCCTGACATGTCATTCCTGATTAGTAATAAGGAAATAGTTGGTATGAGTCAAAGTTATGTGTCAGAACCAGGAGAGGGGCTATTTCCGAATATCACCTCAAGTTTATGATCTGATCCTATTGAATGGAGCTTGAAATTCATATCAGACATCCCCCAAAGATCCCCCATAATCTCTTGCATGTTTGTACAGGTGTTTGAATTTGTACATAACTATAAATAAGCATGGTAATTCTCATCCAAACTTTTGTCATCTTTGTGAAATGAGATCAAAATCATCTTTAATGTTACATATAATTGTATGAATTTGCCCCAACGAACTACTATGGACTGGGAGTCTTCAACAATAGAAATTTGTTCACTCATTGTTTTGGGTTATAAATCTGAAATTGGGGTGATCTTCGGGCTGGATTATTCTGAGGCTCCTTCCTTGATGTGGAAATAGCCACCATCTCCCAGAATCTTTCCAGTATCTTCCTTCTGTGTGTCTATGCCCATGTTTCCTCCTCTTGTAAGGATAGAGTATTAGCATCATAATCATCCCATTTGAGCTTACCTACCTCTTCAAAGATATTATCTTCAAAAACAGTCATATTGTGAGGTACCAGAATTTAGAACTTCAACATTTGAGCTTTGGGGTACACAGTTCAGTCTGAAATAATAATCTATCAGTACTTAACCAATATCTGTATATAATCTATCTAATTTCTAATGTATCTATATTTGCATCTTCTTATCTCTAAAATGTTTATATATTCATATTGAAAAATATTCAAGACTCTTTAGTTTTGAACATCTAAAATAATTTGAAAGCTGCTTATAAGATTTAGAGGGAAATGGTGCCTAGGAACATATTTCTCAAATAATATCAAAGATCTTGAAAAATAATAGATAATATGAGGAATAATTTGAGTCTAAACAGGACAAAATTAGTTATTACATTTTTGAAAATTGGAAAGAATACATTGTTATCAATTAGTTCAATTTATTCCATGTTCAGTATTCTAGTTTTAGTTAACAAAGGGAATATTTTCATATATGTGTGTGTATATATACACAAACACACACATTCCCCATCAGTAGGAATAAATGAAAATTCTAAGACAAAGTACATTTAATTTATATTCTTTAATTTTATAATTAATACTAGACAGACACACATCTGATAGACAAAATTAATTTCACCAAAGGATTGGATAATATTTGTTTCACATCTGAAAATAAGATGGAGGTATACACCATACATGTATCATTAGACTGCTTCATTCTAGGTGAATGCTGACATATAGACTGCAGTCTGGAGAAGTATTAGGCAATTCATGTTTTATAATTCTGTTCTTTACCTTTGCATGTTATTTCTACTTTTAAAAATTGATATGTAATTATAATTATGTATACAATTGGAACGCCTTGTGCTGTCTTCAACATGCACCTAGTATAACTTTACCAGCTTTATTCCCCAGTTCTTCCCCTTTCTCTCTCTTTCTCCCTTCCCTTGGTCCCAGTTCCTATTCTACTGATCTCCCTTCTATGTCTGAAAGATCTCCTTTTTTCATTCTTTTTTTTCCTCTCTTCAGCTTCCTCGTGCAAGAGAAAGCATTCGACCTTTGACTTACAGAATGTAGCTTAGTTTACTTATCATGATCTTCTCCACTTCCATATATTTACCAGCAAATGGCAGAATTTCCATCTTTTTGGTTAAGTAGAACACCATTGTTTCTATAGACTACATTTTCTTTATTCATTCATCTATTGACAGGCACACCTAAGCTAGTTCCATAACTTGCCTATTGTGAATTGTGCTACTATAGACATTGGTATTCATGTATTACTATGGTATGCTGATTTTAGCTCATTTGGATAAATAATGAGGAACAGTATAGTTGGGTAGGATGGTGTTTGCATCTCTAGTCTTTTGAGGCATCTCCATACTGCTTTCCAAAGCAGTCATACTAATTTTCAATCTCACTAAAAATGTAGAAGCATACCTTTTCAACCACAATGAATATAATCCATTCAGTTTTATGATATCATGAGTAATATATAAAGACCTTTAGATAGCATTTGCAAAGTGATAAGGATGCTTGAAACAAGAAGGAAGTCTTAGAATTACTTACCCTTGTGATGTCAATATATAAGAATCATAAGCATTTAATTAGATTTCTTTCTGTCAACATAAAAGCTTGATAATAACATGGTGGATAACAAAGAAATTGATATTTGTGTTAACTAAATACAAAGATTTTCTGAGCCCAGTGTCTAATAATGAAAGACATCTATGTTGAGGGATGCTTAAGGAGATCTTTGCAGCATTACACAACATTGATTGATTATACTGCATTTAAATACCTTAGTAAAATTCAAATGTTATTTTAAATTATGATATAGGTCAGGGGGATTTTCAATTAATATTTATAGTTGCGTCTTCAAAAGATGTAAAGCATAAACTAAACTCATGCTAAACTCCTGAACATGCAGGATGGTAATCAATTCTCAGGTCATTTCTACACTTCATATCTACAGTTTCTAAAGTTATAAATATACATTACTTGTTATATAAGAAAAATACCTTTGAATTTTAAATTTGTAGATTGCTAGATTAACTGAAGAATTGCAAAAGTGGTACAGAAATTTCCCTTAATTCCACTTCCTCCTGTTAACATTTTATATAAATATGTCACAATTATCAAAACCAAACAAATTATCATCATTACAGTACTATTATCTGAGCAAAGTACTTTTTGGGTGTCACAGTTTTCCTTATTGCTATCCTCTTTCTGTTCCAGAATCCAACCTATGATATGCTGAGTATAATTCAGTCATTCTAACTCTTAATCCCCACCAGACTATGAAAATTTCTCAGTCTATCCTTGAGGATTTTGAGGAGTACCAATAAATAATTTTGTCTAATATTCCTCAGCTTCAGTTTTTTTATGTTTTTTCTTGACTGGACAGAAGTTATACTATTGTAAAGAATATCACAAAGATGAAGCATCTTCATTACATTAAATCAGAGACTACGTGATACCAATACAACATGATTTAACAATTGACATTATCTTTCACCATTTGAGTGGGGTGCTGTCTGCCAGTTTTCTCCACTATAAAATTATGGTTGTAACTTTTCAATATTTATTCTTTGGAGAAGAATCACTAGTTCAAACTCAATTGGTAAACCATATCTCTGAGGAGAGGAGTTAAGCTGCTTCTCAGGGGTTGGGGGAGTATTTCAGCATGTTTGGGATTTTTCTGCAAAAATAAGATGCTTTGCTAATTTAGTTGTTCATTTAGTCTTTTATTTCTGACAATATTAATTTATACATCTTTATTTCCTTCTTTGGGATATTTCATGTTGACTCTTGTGTCCTTTATTTTTGCCTGTTTGATTGTTTGGTTGGTTTGGGGGGCAGGCAAACATTCCTTACTTTCTCCTAAAATAAGACGCTTTACCTTTCATTTACTCTGTTCCAGAAATAGAATCAGTCATTTCTTTAAAGTTCCTGTTTACTTTTATTGGAGAATAGTATTTAGATACTAAAATCTGAGTAAAAGGTATGCTCATTGCTCCTGGGACTCACTGCTTCTAGATCTTCTCAGCAAACAGAACTTACAGATATATGTATACAGTGGCCATTTGTACATTTGTGATATATTTCTATTTGAATATGTGTTAAAGTAAATGAGTTCATACTAGAATGTTCAAAGTTAATCCAGCACCAGAGAAATCATTTTTGTTGTTATTTTAGTGGTGCTGGGGTTGAAACCAGGGTCTCATACATGCTAGGCAAGTGTTCTCTACCAGTGAGCTCCATCCCTGCCCATAGGATTCATATTTGTCCTTGCATTTTTCTTAGTAACTTCTTCCTCCAACTGTCATCTCTGATTCATTTACTCATTCAAAAATTGCATATATTTAAAACAGTTTGAGAACTGGTTAATCGTATCTCTATAAGAAACAGGTTTAATTGGATGCTGTAGTTATTTACAGTTTTGTTTTGTTTTGTTTTCAGCTTCACAGTACCCAGTCAAAACACTGTTTCTAAAGGGACTTGGGTCATCTTATTTCTTCACACTCCCTTTAGTGGCATTTTTCATTGAGACTCATTTCTTTTTTTTTTTTTTTGGTACTGTGCATTGAACTCAGGGGCACTCAGCCACTGAGTCACATCCTCAACCCTATTTTGCATTTTTTATTTAGAGACAAGTTCAAACTGAGTTGCTTAGCACCTTGCTTTTGCTGAGGTTGACTTTGAACTCAATCCTCTGCCTCAGCCTCTGGAGCTGCTTGGATTACAGATGTGTGCCACCACACCTGGCCAGACTCATTTCTTATACTGCACATTCTCTCCCAGGATTCATGAATGTCTTCTCTTTTTCTTCTTCTCCTCCCCTTCCTCCTGCTCCTTCTTCTTTATTTGCATAAAGTTCACTCTTTGTGGTACACACCATACTTAAATGGGTTTCATCAAACACATTAGTTGCTTTCTAGCACTTCAATATCATGCAGAAAGCTGCTTTCAACCTAAAATTTCCCTGGTGGGGTGCCTTTAGTTATAATCACTTCATTCCTGTTAATGATTGGTCCATTTTCTGCCACATCATCATGGCTTTTCTTATTGTCATAAATAGAATCACATTACAAATGCATTCACTTAAACATGCATTTAAGATTCAGTCAATTACTCAGCCATGAAGGATGACTTTATGATATTCTCTGGTAAATGGATGGATCTGGACACTATTAGGCTAAGTGAAATAAGCCAGTTCCCAAAAACCAAAGGTGGAATGTTCTCTCTGAAATGAAGATGCTAACCCACAGCAGCGCAGGGTAAACGGAGGAAGGGGAGAGAATATAAGTTCAGTGGAGTACACAAAGGGGAATGAAGGGAAGGGAGGAAAAATAGGAATTGAAATGACAGGGGAATGAATATGACATAACTTTACTCTGTACATATATGACTACACCACAGTGAATCTCAACATCACATATATCCACAAGACTGGGGTCCTAATCAGAATAAGTTATATCCCATGATTGTACAAATAAGTCAAAATAGATTTTATTGTCATGTGTAACTAACTAAAAAGAACAAATTTTAAAAAATTCAAGAAAACAATTTTTTAAAATGATTCAGTCATGTTTTCATATGACTCAATAGTTTATTTCTTTTTATTTTTGAATAGTAAATGTATATGACACTTTGTTAATTTGTTCACAAATTATTGAAGAATTTACTGATGTTAGTGACTGTGAATCAGCCACTACAAATATTCATGTGCAGACCTATGTGACGACACTTTCAATTTTCTTCAATTATCTAGGAATAAAATTACTGCAATGTATTGTGTTATATTTTACCAACAAAAGAAATCTTCCAAGGTGCTTTTTTTTTTTTTTTTTTTTTGCTTTCCTACTAACAATGAATAAAAAGTTCCTGGTGCTCCCAAATAGATATTTTGATTTGCTATTACAATAATAATAGCACATGAGATGTCAGTTTCATCAATATCAAGTAATTTTCAAATAATAGTAGCACATTAAATCTGTTAAATGCTTTATATATATTGCCTAATAAATTTGTGTTTTTGACCTTTCTGAATTCAAGAATCCAATTAAATGTCATTGTTAGCTATTAGTAGCTATGTTTTAAAAACTGCCATGTTTGAAGATTAACATTAATTTTGATATTACAGAAAAATTGACTCATAATATTTTCACATTATGGATTTACTAAGCATTTATTTATATAATTAATAATTATGCCCAATGTAATTTTATAATGATTTGACAAAAAAGTTGTCTTTAGTAAATCTAGAAATTGATAAAATCAAAGAAAGTTAAGTATAATTATCTTTTTAAAAAATATTTTGATGATTCTCTTTCCAATTGTTAGTTTTTGTGTTAATATTAATGCCTGGCAAAATGTAACAACAAAATGTTTTTACTTTTAATGATTAAATGAATGATACGTTTCTTCATGTGACCTTTTTAAGAGCCCATATCATTTTTATCCAGTTTAAGTTTCACTATATATCCCAATCCACAGTTCCAATAAAGTCAAATAAATAATTGGGTTTTTTTCCATGTGTGTCATTCTTCATAATAACAGCACAAATTTTGCTAAAATAAATATCTGCATGTTTTGTGTTGTTCTAGTTGCTTGGTTGATGTTGTATCTACTGTTTGAGGACAAATAGAAATAAACTATGAACTAGAAGGACACATTGGTTGAGGTAGGAATTGAGCCATGCCTACATTAAAAAGGCAAAACATTGCAATAGTCTAGGAATAAGGATATTTTATGGTTAATGGAAGAAAGCAAAATAAGACTAAAACTTGATAATTGTCTTACAATGCTCTCAAGATAAAGGGCTGACAAGGAGAAATGTTAGTAATCAATGGTGTCTTTTTGCTTTGATAATCTCAGGCCACAAAGATGAGAGATTTTTTAAATCAGATTTGAGATTTGACTTCTGGACTAAGAAGACTATATTAGCGTATTTACAATTTTCCTTTCTGCACTAATATATTTGGATTCTAGGATTACAACCCTCTTATCCATTGGTTTCTTTCATTATTGCACATATCATTATAGAGGGCAAGATTTTCAACACAATGTGTTCCATACCTATAGAGGATTACATTCAATTCATTCTGCAATTAACCTATGATTAACAATGTCTTGGAGAGTGGTGAAGATATTTCTATTTTATAGCCTTGTTTAAATTATCTTTAGCATAGTAACAGGGGAGAAAAGCATGGTAAAATTTTGTCTATTGTTCCCAAAATTTCATTTAAAATTGGTAAACATTAGGAAAACAATGGATTTTATTCCTTCCCACTCTTTCCTTGAAAAATTAACAAAAGGAATAGGAAAAGCAAAACAGAACAGAAATAACAGCAAAAGAACTAGCAGAATTGGAGGACAAGGAACCTTAGAGTAAAGACTTCCTGAATTTCATGGACCACTTGGAAACCTTGAGGGTGGAGCACTACCCTGGCAGGTAATGTTCTTCTCAGTGGCAGCAACAGCACCTACTGGGCAGAGTGGAATTGTCACCATAAAGGTGTAGCATAAGGAGTGGATTCCTAATTTCCATTCTCTAACAACCAGTGCTTCTGAATTAGTACTTTCAAGGCTTACATATCATTAGTGTTTAAATAGCATGTGTTAATATTCTCTGCTGTGTGGTGATAATGCATCAACTTAACGCCCCAAATCATTTTACACCTTGAGGATGGACAACACATTACCAAACTGGGTCATAACAGGAAAGCAACCTGGTGAACTACAAGGAAAAAGTAATGTTTTGGCTTCATTTATTTCCTCATTAGTGGAATATCTTCTATAATGCACTCTGTAGGGTTATGTTTATATGTGTATGTGTATTGATACATATGTTTATATGTATATATTCAGTTAGTCAGTTATCCCAAATGTAGGCCCACTAGAAATTCCAGTTAGAAATTAATGATAAATATTTTTATTTAATGCAGTCTCAGAGCACCAGCATGATGAATACAGTAGTTGTAAGCCTTTGCAGCATACATTAAATTTACCTTGAAAGTAACAAGTGAATATACCAAATAAAATACATTTCTAACAGGAAGATCCCAGCATCCTGGAATGTCCCAAAAAAGAAAGAAAACTCCTTCCATGGTGACTTTAATAATTGTTGATACCTGTTCCTATTATTTTTTATGTTGCCTACAGAATTCACTGTACATTTCTAAGTTTCATTGATCTCTCAGTGGGGAAGTGGTAGTCTAGTGTATTAGTTTAGAAATGTTCACTATTTAACCAACAGAGATTCAAAACACAGTGCCTTAGTACAATGAAAGTTTATTTCTTTCTCACGCAAAGTATAAAATCAAGATTTCAGAGCTCCTTTAAGTTAAGCATGAGGGATGCTGGTCTCTTATGTCTCTGGCTCTAGCAATTTCTCATATGGTGTTTAAGACATCAGATTTGGGGAAGGGGCAGAACTCAGAGGAGAGTAGTTTCATGGGTTCCAATCATTCCCACTCAATTTCTGACTAGAATTAACTGCAGGTCTAAAAGTTGTAGACCTATATGTGTGCTAAGATATGAAATGAAATTGGATGGACATTTTCTCCACAATATCCAATATTATTCTTATTGCAGTTATTATCTTACAAATTTTTAAAGTTGACCTAATACTTATATTACTAACCATATAGGTGATAATCACTTTTGTCCTACCCTTGATAATCAGCACAAATAGACCCTGTGGAAAGAACTCCTTGCTCTTAAGAAACCACAAATGATTACATGGTTATACACATGAAATTATGTATATAATCCACAAAGGGAATAACAGCCAATAAAAGGTGTAGAACTTGAAATAATGGAGGCAGGTGTTCATGGTAGCCTTGATACATTCATCTCTAGAGAGATGTCCTCTATGTTCAAAATGTGAAATTAATTTTAGCCAAATTTTATCAATATTAACCAATAGACTAAATAAAGAATTACTTCTGTTAAACTTTTTCAGAGAAAATAAGCCAAAGGAGAGCCTTGAAAGGTTTTTAGTGTAGGTGAAATGATTTGAATACAACTTTCAGTTCCTTTAAGTTCCCTTGTAATATACATTTAACCAAGCCAGAAAAAGAGGGATATCTCTGAATATGCTTTGGTAGACAATTCTGCAATACACCTGGGTTTATTATTTGCCTGAAATTATCATATTGATTTCCCAAGAAAAGCTTTTTAACCATGAATAAATGGGATGTTATAAAGTCCAACATACAAAGTAGAAATACTACTCTGACTCCACAACCAGTAAAAAATACTAATATTGAAATGCTCATCTCTTTTCTTCTTTTTTTCTACACTTGTAACTCTAGAAAGATAGACTTAAAAATATAACCCTTGAAGTGGCTCATTTTCCAAAAGAAACCTAGAATGGCACATAAAGGAATTTCATGACCTGGCATAGAAATGACCTAGAAGTTTTGAAATTTTCAATAAAGACAGTCCACAAGTTTGCAAAAAACTGGTTGATGCTTTATGAGAGAATTGCACCAGCCTACCTCAGGGAAGATCCACAAAGGGAATAACGGCCAATAAAATGTGTAGAACTTGAAATAATGGAGGTTGGTGTTCATGGTAGCCTTGATATGTTCATCTCTAGAGACATGTCTTCTATATTCAAATTGTGAAGTTAATTTTAGCCTAATTGTATGAATATTAGCCAATAGACCAAATAAGAATTAATTCTACTAAACTTTTTCAGAAAAAATAAGCCAAAGGAGAGCCTTGAAAGGTTTTTAGCGTAGGTGAAATTATTTGAATACACCTTTCAGTTCCTTTAAGTTCCCTTAGTACCTTGGGAAAAGTGCCTGTACTCTGTGAATCACGTTGGCATGTCAGCCTTGAACTGATAAGGCAAATAATATTCTGTCCAATATACTCTTACTTGGCATCACTCTCAGTGCTCTCTGGAGTCAGAGGTGGAAGCAGGGAGGCAAAATACCTAAGAGAACTAAAACACGCAGGGACCAGGAAGCTTCAAAAAAGCCCTGAGTGCCTGACTTTGTATGTTCAAAAAAAGATTATGGTAAAATAAATGCTTAAAGTTGAAAATACTTCTAAATGTATTGTACCAATATTCTGTTTATTTGTTTGTTTGTTTGTTTTTCACCCTTATTGGGAGGAATTAATGAGAGGGAAAGTTTGTAGGTGCAAACTTCTTTAATTCTTTCTATGGTATTTGACACACAAATCTCCCCTAGCATCCCAAATCAGTCCTCAAATAATGCTACTTTAAAATAAAAATATTGAGTTGCTTCTGTTAGTGTGACCTTGTTAACCTTTCCCAGGGTGATTATCATGCTAGTATGTCATTCCCTGAATCTTAGATGGGCAACACCTTTACTAACAGGACATTTATGCCTCAAGTTTTGGAATGATTCTTGCTTGATATTTATCTGAGCCAGAATATAGATGTTCCTCAACTAGTCACAAGATTGCATCCTGATAAAGACACCATAAGCTGAAAATATCATAAGCCAGAAATGCATTTAATTTACTGAATATTACAGTTTATCCTACCTAAGTGTGCTCAGAATATTACATTAGGTTATAGTTGGGGAATAGCATCCAACACAGTATTTTAGTATAAGAAAGTGTTAAATATCTCCAGTGATATACTGAAAATGAAAAGCACAATAGTTGTATGAGCACAAACCTGAATTAAACCATCATAAATTAGATGCTATATATTGTCCCTGACTGACTCTGGAATGGTTACAGGGGTGTACTCTGGGGATAGGGCTCCTGCACTTTAGTTCTAAATCAGACCTGTCTCATGGCTCAAGCCAAAGATGTGACTAAGTTCCCTTACCTGTGCTTCTGCATTAGAGTGCATTTTTTGAGCATGATTTCAGCAAGTTGCCTGCCTTACTTGACAATTTGAGGTTTTCTTACTTTTTCATGCCTTTTTTCTCCAAGACTAAGATTGCACTCTTGACCCTGAATCCCCATTCCCTTCCCCTGCCTCCCTGAAGAGAGGCAAAATTGAAGGGGATTTCCTCCCTGTGATACTAAAGTTTAGTCCTGGTCCCTGGTGCCCATCTAAATAATGAGGACCAAGTTTTTGAGGACGAGGAAAAATGTATTGATTTGCTAGCACAGGGGAGGGCAGTGTACTAAAGATCCCAAAAGACATGTTCCACTCACAAGGGGAAACAAAGCACTATTAAAAGGAAATACAAGGATTGAACTCCAAGTGTAGTGATTATTAGCAGATATAATTAATGTCTAAGCTGGTGGCCTTGAAAGACTCCTCGTCTAAAATGCACTCTTATTTATTTTTGTGGTCAGTGAAGGACACAATAACTTGATCTAGGAAAGGAAAATTGTTAATCTTGTTTCCCTTGCTGGTAGAGAGGGAGGGAAAAGGAGGAAGATAAAGACGAGAAACACACACACACAAACACACACACACACACACACACACACATAAGGTAGTTTATACAAAAAGCATGAAAAGCACCACTGTTACACCTGGATGTCCTTTGGATCCTCCTCCAAAGGATGTGGGGATTCTGCTTGCACATTATCCATTCAGTTCAATATCCTGTGTTCCGCCTCTGTGACTAAACATCCCTGCGTCTTTGAATCAGCTCTATTTTCTGTTCCTGCACACTATCCCTGGTTGGAAATAACAAGAGAAACTAATTACAGGACTCATTCAAGGTATAAATATTAAACAGTTGAATGAACATAAATTAGTTGTGAAATTCCATCAGTTTCAAAAATATCATTAAAAAAAAAAAACGCATTGAAAACTAAAGACCAGGATTTTAGAATTGAAAAAACACTCAGAGTAGGGATGAAAAAAAAAAAAAAAGAAAAGAAAAGAAATAGGGGAAATTCCTCTGATTTTTTTTTCTAACACCAGAAATAAGTACCCATGTAGGCCAAATGGAGGGGGGGGTATAAAAAATGGTGGAATGAGATAGATATCATTATCCTATGTACATGTATGATTACATGAATGGTATGAATCTACATCATGTACAACCATTGAAACAAAATGATGTACCCCATTTGTGTACAATGAATCAAAATGCAGTCTGTAAAAAATTAAAAGATAAATTAAAAAAAAAAAAAAGAGTTACTTGACTTTCCCCCAAACACACTTTTCAGAGCAATGTTGCTACACCAGCAGTCCGGATCATCTGTCTAGCATACTAAAAGTGGAAAAGGCTGCACCCATGATATCATCATCATGCTACATACTGAAGCTACTATTTCAGCAAAAAATTTTCTAGAACTCTTGCTTTTACTCTCATCATGACCTATTAATTACAGCAAAAGTCAAACTATATGAAAAATCCAGTGCATTTAATATTCGCTGACTTACTTCTGTAGATTCTTACTTTTGTGGGTTCTTTAACTGCCACTATGAGTCATTCTAAGATCCACATCTATTTTCCCATAAAGTAGATGGAATTAGTACCTGGAATGAAATGATATAGAGATGCCATTTTCTTCTTCCCTTCAACTAATAACTGATGTGGAACTTTGACTTTGACAGAATGAACAATAAAAGAGCCACTTGCTTAATTCACATGGATAGGTACAATCATTATGGAACAGATGCTGCCCGTCTGTGTGAAGCAGCCTACTTACCAGTTTAAGTACATCGATGAAAATGACAGGCTCAGTAAATGGTCTCTGATAAAAAGTGACACTGCAACAAGACTTTCTCCCGAGTTTCCATCCGCCTCTTGCAGTCATTGGTTTTCCTTCTCATAACTAGAATTTAGCATTGGGGATACCAATCATCGGTTTCAGGGAAAAATTTATGTCCTTTGTCTCTCAGCTCTTGCACTGACAAGTTGGTTCACACTAGATAAGGAACTGGAACTTCTCTGTGCCTTAGATTTTTTATTTGTATGCTGAAAGTATTCATCTCTTTGTCATTTGCTTTACAAGGCATGACAGATAAATGAAATTTTAATATTAGTTCTTTAATATTTTCCAGTCTAGATAAAGTTCCTGCTAGCAATTCTTTGCCACATTTTCTTACATCTAAAAATGAATTTTAAGTACTTTGAAAATGGTTATAAAATTATTAGAACTCCTTAAATAATATGATATATATGTACTACAACACCTTTATATTCTATTGCATGAATAAGATTATTAAATATTCCCAGCACTTTAATAATCATATCACAGACAATATTAAATTTGGATTTGATGCATTGCTGCTGCCCCCTGATATACTAGTGTGCGCTCTGGATTTGTAAATTAATTTTAACATTTGTCAAGGAAAGCAGTGTTTAGAGCCAGATCATTTGAGAGTACATACAAGCTTGTAGAAAGTTCCTGAAGCACAAAGCCCAGAGCATCAGCTTCTCCAGAGTCCATTCACCTCACACTTTCCTCAGGAGGCTGCACACCCAGAATCAGGCAACCTGTATGTCTCTTCCAATGGATTGTTAGTGTGGGAACAGTATGGTTTAGAAATACTAGTGAGCTGCCCAAGGCATTTCATTTCATATAGTGACCGGCACAAAGTTCGCTCCCCTTTAGACAAAATATTTTTGTCTTCCGCTTTTCAAGGAACATAACCTTATTTCCACAGCTTTTACAGTTGGAATAAAATCTCCACCGCCCCCCCTTGAAACTCAAATAAGCTCTGAATACAATAATTGTATTAGTCAGAGTTCTCCAGAGAAACAGAACTAATATGATTATACCCATATCTATATTTATTAACTTAGTAGAGTTAAATAAATGCAGATAAATTTGTAATTATATAAATATATGTATATATTATAGTATATATTATATATAAATACATATATACCATACATATTATTTTAATGGATTGATTCATGCAATGACATTAATTTGGGGGAATGGCTAGTAAACTGAATCATGCATAATTTAATTTTGCTATGGAGAAAAATTGCTATGGATCTTATGGGAAAGAATAATAATGCTACAGGAATAAGGGAATTAATTTTTGCATGAGTGGGCTAAGAATGCCTTTCTAAGGAACTACTTCCTGAACTACAAATGCTGAAACTAAGGTCAACTTTGCAGAGAACTGAAAGAAAATACTTCCAGGAATAATATCATACATGGAAATCCTAAGGTGATAAATAACATGGAGTGTTCAAGGAATCAAAGAGAAAGTGAGGCGTTTAGATGGAGGAAAGGGGAGAGGGAAGCCACTGCTGGTGAGTGTAAGGGCTTTGGTGAGAAGAAGGGTGAAAAATAGGGAAAGTAGACACTAAGTATCCAGAATTGTGCCCAGATGGATATTAGTATTGTCTGCTTAAATGTGGAAAAAAGAAGTTTGTCAAGCGTTGCAGGGACCAATTTGGACATATTGGGGTTGTCTTTTTTTTTTTTAAATGTAAATATTCAAGTGTATTTATTGAGGAGACAATTAGACACAGGACTCTGGATCTTAGAAGAGACGTCTATACAAAAGATGGCCTGAGAGGATCAAGATGTTGTTATAACAGCAACATGCCCTTTTTCTATGGGGTTTACACCTAGTATAGTCAACTTACAGCTGATATCAATCACTTCTAATCAAATACCTTGAGACAAAATTTTCATATTCTAAAGTCATTTAAAATATATATTTGTTTATTTAAAGTGTTAATATCAGGATCAACAAGGTCCAGAATCAAAAAAATGAATTGGAGAAAATCAAGTCATGCATATTATATATTTACCCTCACAAACCAATAATAGAAAAACCTGAATGAATTTTAGGAAGCCACCTAGTTTTCTTAAAAATCCTCAAAATTATTATTTTAACATTTCAATAGATGCTTTTTACTTCCTAACTTTTAAAAAGTTTTTCATTGAAATTTTATATTAATATAGAAAAGTCACATATCAATATACACCTCAATGTACTGTTAATAAGCTTGGATGAATTTTATAAAACTGAACTTACTCATAACCATCAGTAGATCAAGAAAAAAAAATATTGATGTTGGACACAGTGGAACATATATGTAATCCCAGTGATTCCAGAGGCTGAGGTAGGAGGACAATAAGCTCAAGGCCTTTCTCAGCAACTTAGCAAGGCCCTAAAGCCTTAGTGAGACCCTGTCTCAAAATAAAAAATAAAAGGGCTGGGGATGTAGCTCACTGGCAAAGAACCCCTGAATTCAACCACCAGTGCCAAGAAAGAAAGAAAAAGAATATTGCTGCAACCTGCAAGCTTCCTTGTTTACCCTTTTGGTCACTACTCCTTGCCAAGGAAAACTATTATTCTGACATCCAATAGTACAGATTTGCTTTGCCTCAAATATTTGTTTGTAATATACATAAGCAGACCTAGTCAAAGTACACAGTAGCACTCGCAGTTGAACTCTAAGGAAATTCCTAAAAGCACTAGCAGGTAGAGTAAACATTACTATTCCAAGTTATAACTTCCATCTGTGGGAGGCTCACTAGTCTAAAGCCAAGTAAAAAAATTGCCCAGGATTAAAAAAAAAAAACCAATATGTTAAGGTCACCTTGTCATATGAAATAAAGGGGTGGATATTTATTATAAGCAGTATTGATGTTGAATTTTTTAAAAACTATTGCAATATTATTAATGTTTGCCTTTCTAATGTTCTTAAATGTAAGAACAATACAATAGTTAATGTTTTCCAAGCATGGAAAATTTATTATGTAATTCTCTCTGGGGTGTTTAAAGTTTAAAAGAATCTGGCATTCCATTTTTCTTTTTATAAAGATGTTTCTAGGATGCCTCTTGGTTCTGCTTGGCTTTATATATATTAAAGAAAATTCAATCTTGTTACAAATATATTTGTCTCAGAGTATCTGGAACAGTTGTCACATTTCTCTCTCCTATAATTGTGTGAACTTGGACATGCTAATTTATCTCTCTAAACCACTGTTTCTTCCTCTATTGAAAAAGTAGTAGTAGCTACCTTCGAGAGGCTTTGAAAACCCTGAATGATGTGTCACAGTGTGTGGCACAACATAAAGACTTAAAATGATATTAATAAGAATATACTTGCCATTTTTGTATAATGTATAATGTGGTATATTCTTTTTTGCTTAGAGTCAGATGTAATTAGTGCCCAAATGGGCATAATTATATAACCTACACCTCTGGGAATTGTTCAGTTTCATACACGATTAGGAATATTGTACCTGTCCCTTTTTCTGTTCTCAGATTGTGTGTGTGTGCCTGTGTGTGTGTGTCCCAAAATTAACTTTACAGAGGTCAAATGTTAGACTTAACTGTTCAAGTAACCTTTGAAACTCAATCTATTACAATAATGATAGATATGCTCTCTCAATAAATTTGCAGACAAATAAGAAATTTTGATTGTTATTTAAGGACACATGGGCTGTTCAAGGATGGATGGAAGAGAAGAACTCAAAGTACTCAGTAGAAAATATGCTTATCTGGAAGAGTCATGGGGACTGTCCCATAGTCCTATTCATGTTACCCTTGCTTTTCTGACCACAGATCAATTTATTCTTTGGCACACATGAGATTCAGATTTTCCCAATTCACTTTTGTGCATGGTTCCTGAATTTCCCCTCTGACTTTATTTTCCAACCTTGAAGTTTACAATATTTTCCCAAGACTGTCTTTCATGAAGAACCCTGATCTTCACTGATTTGCATTGAGGGATTTAACTTCTAAATCAGAACGACTTGCATCTAATTGCCATCACTCCTTGTCAGCCTTATGTAACCTTAGATAAATATTTCAACATCTTTCAACTTTAGTAGTGTCATTTGTATGAAGGGAAAATAAAACCCCATAGATTTTAATGAGGATTAAAATGAGTTAATAAAAAAGCATCTTACCATGTGCTCACACACAGAAAAGAACAGTTTAGATTAAACCCTATTTATTCTAATTCTTTCTTTTGTCAATTGAAAACAAATATCAATTTAAAGATCCCATTTACTGCACCTCTTGATTTCTTTCCACGGGTGCTTTATTTGTATGTGCAATTTTTAAAACGTGGTTTGGGTAAGAGAATAATGGGTGGTGTTCAGTGTCAGACAGGATTCCAGGTTCACTTTGTCTTTGTTTCAGAATCAGATTTGCAATGAAGGTAATGTAGGATAGATTTCATTAAACTTTTCTTACGTTTAGGTACTCCTTCCAAGACTTTGTGCAAAATTTTTGAAGTCATATTTTCTTATGACACCCACAAAATAATAGAAGTGTCAGGACTTGGTAAACCGGGATCCTTTTCTGATTGGTTTTGCTTGCCGTAACTCCCTTTTCTCTCTGCCATTAGAGTTCTCACTCCATGTTCGCTTTTCTATCCATGTGATCTGATTGAGCTTTGGATCTGCCACTCTTCAACTCCATCCTGAAGTACAGGCACATAAACTATCTCTGAAGATATAAATCCATTAATAGTAAGCTGCAAAGTTATTGGAATGTGATATCAATGAATGAAGAGATATATTTCTAGTGGAGAGATGCAGATGTGCAATGGAAAAATTGAATTCCAATGGTGTAATTCCATTCACCCTCAGATTCCAGTCTTCCCTAAGACCAGGTCCTCTCCACACTTTGAAATTATTTTATTATACAATTTCTAGTACCATGGCAATGATTAATTTTAGTAGCATGAATCAGAATTAAGACCATATAGCTAATATCAAGCCATTAAGATACCTCCTATAATAATTAATTCATGTCTTCTTTGAATTTAAGATAATATTTAAAGCAGCATTGATTTTCCTGTGGCTGAATGAGTCCAAATTGCCTAAATTTCTATTTCCACATTTTCTCATTAATAAACCTGGAAAATAGTCAGTTTGTTTAAATATTCCAAGTGATTACCTGGATACATAGAACCATTATTTTTTCATGTTTCATGGACAATATTCATAACTGCAGAGAATAAAGTCATAACACATTGTTATAAAACCTGAAAACAATTTATGTAGAGTATCTAAAAGATCTTAGTGAATCACCAAAGAGACATCAAGAGCTTTGTGGCAAAAGGCTTCACTTGAGGAATATGGTTCTTGGTTAAAAATCTGTGTGTGACAATAGCCAGATTGTGGAACCAACCTAGATGTCCTTCAATTGATGAATGGATAAAGAAAATGTGGTATATATATACAATGGAATATTACTCAGCCATAAAGAAAGATAAAATTATGTCATTTGCAGGCAAATGGGTGAAACTGGAGAATATCATGCTAAGTGAGATAAGCCAATCTCAAAAAACCAAAAGGTGAATGATATCGCTTATAAGTGGATGATGACACATAATGGGGGGTGGGAGGGGTTAGTGTTAGGGTTAGGGTTAGGGTTAGGAATAGGGTTAGGGAATGGGGCAAGAATGGAGGGGGGAAGGACTGTATGGAGGGAAGGGAGGGGTGGGAGGGGTGGGGGGGGAGGGAAAAAAAATAACAGAATGAATCAAACAACATTACCCTATGTAAATTTATGATTACACAAATGGTATGCCTTTATGCCATGTACAAACAGAGAAACAACATGTATCCCATTTGTTTACAATTAAAAAAAAACTAAAAAAAAAGAATTGATATTTATTACATTTTATAATATTTAATCACTTCTATTAAATAAAATTTTTAACTTTAAGAAAAAAAAAATCTGTGTGTGATTTTTCGGGCCTGACCATGGCCTGTAACAGAATGCCTGGCAGGCTTCTCAAGAGAGCTGCCCTCCCTACACCAGCCTTGGTACACGGGCTGTCTATGAAGGAGGTTGGAGTCCAGGACTCCTCTGGTTGGTGGTGCTCTTTGCGTGTTTATGTTCTTAATGTTGGCTCATCATTCCTGGTTCTTTTTATCTGAGGCCTTGGGCAAAGTTCTTCAAATGCCTCTGCTTGACCTACTTATGGGGTGAGGAAACTTTCCTCCAGGCTGACTCAGTACGCTGCAATTTCCACTCCTAACCTTTGCCCATCGTACTTCCCCCAATCTCCCAGGCTTGGAAACCTGTAAGAAGCTTCTGTTACATCTACAAGCAATCAACAAACATATGAAAAAATGTTCACCATCTTTAGTAATAAGAGAAATGCAAATCAAAACTACACTAAGATTCCATCTCACCCCAATTAGAATGGCAATTATCAAGAATACAAGCAACAATAGATGTTGGCGAGGATGTGGGGAGAAAGGTACACTCATACATTGCTGGTGGGGCTGCAAATTAGTGCAGCCACTCTGGAAAGCAGTATGGAGATTCCTTAGAAAACTTGGAATGGACCTACCATTTGACCCAGCTATCCCACTCCTCAGTCTATACCCAAAGGACTTAAAATCAGCATATTACAGAGATACAGCCACATCAATGTTCATAGCTGCTCAATTCACAATAGCCAGATTGTGGAACCAACCTAGATGCCCTTCAATTGATGAATGGATAAAGAAACTGTGGTATATATATATACACAATGGAATATTACTCAGCTATAAAGGATAATAAAATTATGGCATTTGCAGGCAAATGGATGAAATTGGAGAATATCATGCTAAGTGAGATAAGCCAATCTCAACAATCCAAAAGACGAATGATCTCACTGATAAGCGGATGATGACATGTAATGAAGGGTGGGAGGGGGGCAAGAATGGAGGAAGGAGGGACAGTATAGAAGGAAAAGAGAGGTGGGAGGGGAGGGGGGGAAGGAAAAAATAATGCAATGAATCAAACATCATTACTCTATGTAAATGTATGAATATGCAAATGGTATGCTGTTACTCCATGTACAAACAGAAACAACATGTATCCCATTTGTTTACAATAAAAATAAATTAAAAAAAAAAAGAAGCTTCTGTTTAGGGACTCCCTCCTCAGTGAGAGGACCCTGTACATCTCTACAGACCTATCTGACCCTGGACCAGAGGAGTTGGTGCTGCCTTTCATTTTAGATTCTTACTTATTCCATTCCAGTGGATGATTAAAAGGCTCATTTTTTTTTCCATTTTTGCAAAAATGGCTCCTCTGCCATCTGCAGCTCATTTCTTTCTCACCTCAACTCTTCTGCCAACATCATTAAACTTTCCTTCCTCTTTTGATAACTTGGATAGTCCAAAAAACGTTTTTCTTTAATATTATGAACTTGCCTTAATTTAGCAAATAAATTTAGCAATAAAATAAGATCCTCGGTTTCCTTCTGATTTATTTACTTCATCCAACTCATGATCATTTTTTTCTTAAAGTTCAAAGGACCCCAAATAATTTTTTCCAGGTCAACAAAATCTTATCAATATCTAATTATTTGGTCATAAGGGAAACCTATGTGAAGTCATTAAATGGACATAAGAAAATGAAAGAGGAAGTTTCAGCAAATAAAAATAATTAAATTGAAAGGAAATTATTGTGACTTAAGAAACATGTTCTGTAACCCTGGTTCATTTGGGTAAATTAATAATATAGTAGTTCCCCTTCTGTTGGATATGTTCCAAGACCCCCAATGGATGCCTAAAACCCCTGAAAGTCCATAACCACACACACAAACACAAATTCACACATGTTTTTTTCCCTATACTTACATATTATAAGTTTAAACAACTATAACTAAGAATGAAATAAAGTCGTTTTTCTGAAATTAATAAATTAATTATGAAAGTTATGTGAATGTGGTCTCCCTCCCTCTCTTAAATAATCAAAACAAATAATATTTCTGGGAGCAATGTTACCCACGAGTAACTGAAACCCCAGAAAGTAAAACCATGGATAATGGGAGACTGTTGTGTTGCTATTAATATGCTCACTTATTTATAAAGCAAATTTGTTGGAAACTAAAAAAAATTGTTTTATATACTCAAATTTAAACATTGAAAGTATTTAAAAATGAAATTTGAAGAATCAGTCTTATCTGTGAAAAATGAAAAAAGCATTATTTTATTGGCAATATAGTTTCAGTTGATTTTTTTTTTATTGTAAACAAATGGGATACATGTTGTTTCTCTGTTTGTACATGGTGTAAAGGCATACCATTTGTGTAATCATAAATTTACATAGGGTAATGTTGTTTGATTCATTCTGTTATTTTTTTCCCATTCCCCCCCAACCCTCCCACCCCTCTTTTCCCTCTATACAGTCCTTCCTTCCTCCATTCTTGCCCCCCTCCCTAAACCTAACTCTAACCCTAACACTAACCCCTCCCACCCCCCATTATGTGTCATCATCCACTTATTAGTGAGATCATTTGTCCATTGTTTTTTTGAGATTGGCTTATCTCACTTAGCATGATATTCTCCAGTTTCATCCATTTGCCTGCAAATGCCATAATTTTATCATTCTTTATGGCTGAGTAATACTCCATTGTATATATATACCACATTTTCTTTATCCATTCATCAATTGAAGGACATCTAGGTTGGTTCCACAATCTGGCTATTGTGAACTGAGCAGCTATGAACATTGATGTGGTTGTATCTCTGTAATATGCTGATTTTAAGTCCTTTGGGTATAGGCCAAGGAGTGGGATAGCTGGTTCAAATGGTGGTTCCATTCCAAGTTTTCTAAGGAGTCTCCACACTGCTTTCCAGAGTTGCTGCACTAATTTGCATCCCCACCAGCAATGTATGAGTGTACCTTTCTCCCCACATCCTCGCCAACACCTGTTGTTGCTTGTATTCTTGATAATCGCCATTCTAATTGGGGTGAGATGGAATCTTAGGGTGGTTTTGATTTGTATTTCTCTTATTACTAGAGATGTTGAACATTTTTCCATATGTTTGTTGATTGCTTGTAGATCTTCTTCTGTGAAGTGTCTATTCATTTCCTTAGCCCATTTGTCAATTGGATTATTTGCATTCCTGGTGTAGAGTTTTTTGAGTTCTTTATAGATTCTGGAGATTAGCGCTCTATCTGAAGTATGATTGGCAAAGATTTTCTCCCACTCTGTAGGTTCTTTCTTTGCATTGCTGATAGTTTCCTTTGCTGAGAGAAAGCTTTTTAGTTTGAATCTATCCCAGTTATTAATTCTTGCTTTTATTTCTTGTGCTATGGGAGTCCTGTTGAGGAAGTCTGGTCCTAAGCCGACATGTTGAAGCTCTGGACCTACTTTTTCTTCTATAAGATGCAAGGTCTCTGGTCTGATTCCGAGATTCTTGATCCATTTTGAGTTTAGTTTCGTGCATGGTGAGAGATATGGGTTTAGTTTCATTCTGTTGCATATGGATTTCCAATTCTCCCAGCACCATTTGTTGAAGAGGCTATCTTTTCTCCATTGCATATTTTTGGCCCCTTTATCTAGTATGAGAAAATTGTATTTATTTGGGTTTGTGTCCATGTCCTCTATTCTGTACCATTGATCCACCTTTCTATTTTGGTACCAATACCATGCCGTTTTTGTTACTATTGCTTTGTAGTAGAGTTGAAGATCTGGTATTGCGATACCCCCTGCTTCACTCTTTCTGCCAAGGATTGCTTTAGCTATTCTGGGTTTTTTTATTCTTCCAGATGAATTTCATAATTGCTTGCTCTATTTCTGTAAGGTACATCATTGGGATTTTAATTGGAATTGCATTGAATCTGTATAGCACTTTTGGTAGTATGGCCATTTTGACAATATTAATTCTTCCTATCCAAGAACATGGGAGATCTTTCCATCTTCTAAGGTTTTCTTTAATTTCTTTCTGTAGTGTTCTGTAGTTCTCATTGTAGAGGTCTTTCACCTCTTTTGTGAGATTGATTCCCAAGTATTTTATTTTTTTCCAAGCTATTGTGAATGGGGTAGTTTTCCTCATTTCTATTTCTGAAGATTCATCGCTTATGTATAAAAATGCCTTAGATTTATGTGCATTGATCTTATATCCCGCTACTTTACCGAATTCACGTATGAGATCTAAAAGTTTTCTGGTGGAATTTCCTGGTTCCTCTAAGTATACAATCATATCATCAGCAAATAGGGATAGTTTGAGTTCTTCTTTTCCTATTCGTATCCCTTTAATTTCTTTGGTCTGTCTAAATGCTCTGGCTAGAGTTTCAAGGACGATATTGAATAGAAGTGGTGAAAGAGGGCATCCCTGCCTTGTTCCAGTTTTTAGAGGGAATGCTTTCAGTTTTTCAGCATTTAGAATGATATTAGCTATGGGCTTAGCGTAGATGGCCTTTACAATGTTAAGGAATGTTCCCACTATCCCTATTTTGTCTAGTGTTTTGAGCATGAAGGGGTGCTGTATTTTATCAAATGCTTTTTCTGCATCTATCAAAATAATCATGTGATTCTTGACTTTAAGTCTATTGATATGGTGAATGACATTTATTGATTTCCTGATGTTGAACCAACCTTGCATCCCTGGGATGAAACCCACTTGATCGTGGTGCACTATCTTTTTAATATATATTTGTATGCAATTTGCTAAAATTTTGTTGAGAATTTTTGCATCGATGTTCATTAAGGATATTAGTCTGAAATTTTCTTTCCTCGATGTGTCTCTGTCTGGTTTAGGTATCAGGGTAATATTGGCTTCATAGAATGAGTTTGGGAGGGTTCCCTCCTCTTCTATTTTCTGGAATACTTTGAGAAGTATTGGAATGAGCTCTTCTTTGAAGGTTTTGTAGAACTCGGCTGAGAACCCATCTGGTCCTGGACTTTTCTTTGTTGGTAGGCTATTGATGACTTCTTCTATTTCATTACTTGAAATTGGTGTATTTAAATTGTGTATGTCCTCCTCGTTCAGTTTAGGCAATTCATATGTCTCTAGAAACCTGTTGATGTCTTTAAAATTTTCTATTTTGTTGGAATATAGATTTTCAAAATAGCTTCTAATTATGTTTTGTATTTTAGTCGTGTCTGTTGTGATATTTCCTTGTTCATTCTGAATTTTAGTGATTTGGGTTTTCTCTCGTCTTCTCTTTGTTAGTGTGGCTAAAGGTTTATCAATTTTGTTTATTTTTTTGAAGAACCAACTATTCATTTTGTCAATTTTTTGTATTGTTTCTTTTGTTTCAATTTCGTTGATTTCAGCTCTGAGTTTGACTATTTCCTGTCTTCTACTACTTTTGGTGTTGTTCTGTTCTTCTTTTTCTAGGGCTTTGAGCTGTAGTGTTAGGTTGTTTATTTTTTGAGTTTTACTTCTTTTATTAAATGCGCTCCATGAAATAAATCTTCCTCTAAGTACTGCTTTCATAGTGTCCCAGAGATTTTGATATGATGTTTCTTTGTTCTCATTTACCTCTAAAAATTTTTTAATTTCCTTCCTAATATCTTCTGTTATCCATTCATCATATAGTAGCATATTGTTTAATCTCCAGGTGTTGGAGTAGTTTCTGTTTTTTACTCTTTCATTAATTTGTAACTTCAATCCATTATGATCTGACAGAATACAAGGTAGTGTCTCTATCTTCTTGTATTTGCTGACATTAGCTTTGTGGCATAATATATGGTCTATTTTAGAGAAGGATCCATGTGCTGCTGAGAAGAAAGTGTACTCGCTCTTGGTTGGATGGTATATTCTATAAATGTCTGTTAAGTCTAAATTATTGATTGTGTTATTGAGATCTATGGTTTCTTTGTTCAATTTTTGTTTGGAAGATCTGTCCAGTGGTGAGAGAGGCGTGTTAAAATCACCTAGTATTATTGTGTTACGGTCTATTTGGTTTCTAAAATTTGAGAAGGATTTGTTTAACATACATGGATGAGCCACTGTTTGGGGCATAGATGTTTATGATTGTTATATCTTGCTGATTTATGCTTCCCTTAAGCAGTATGAAATGTCCTTCTTTATCCCTTCTGACTAACATTGGCTTAAAGCCCACATTATCTGAAATGAGGATGGATACTCCAGCTTTTTTGCTGAGTCCATGAGCATGATATGTTTTTCCCCATCCTTTCACCTTTAGTCTATGGGTATCTCTTTCTATGAGGTGAGTCTCTTACAGGCAACATATTGTTGGACCTTTCTTTTTAATCCAATCTGCCAGTCTATGTCTTTTGATTGATGAATTCAGGCCATTAACATTCAGGGTTATTATTGAGATATGATTTGTATTCCCGGTCATTTGGTTCATATTTAAAATTTTATTTATTTATTTATTTCTTTTTTGAAACATCTTGGTTCCTCCTTTATTTCACAGTTCCTTTAGGGTAATTCCTCCCTTTGCTGATATGCTTCTTTGTTTTTTATCTCTTCCTCATGAAATATTTTGCTGAGAATGTTCTGTAATGCTGGCTTTCTTTTTGTAAATTCCTTTAGCTTTTGTTTATCATGGAATGATTTTATTTCATCGTCAAATTTGAAGGTAAGTTTTGCTGGGTATAAGATTCTTGGTTGGCATCCATTTTCTTTCAGAGCTTGAAAAATGTTGTTCCAGGCGCCTTCTAGCTTTTAGGGTCTGGATTGAAAAATCTGCTGATATCCGTATTGGTTTCCCCCTGAATGTAATTTGGTTCTTTTCTCTCACAGCCTTTAAAATTCTGTCTTTATTTTGTATGTTCGGTATTTTCATTATAATGTGCCTTGGTGTGGGTCTGTTGTAATTTTGTGTATTTGGAGTCCTATAAGTCTCTTGAACTTGATTTTCCATTTCATTCTTCAGATTTGGGAAATTTTCTGATATTATTTCATTGAATAGATTATTCATTCCTTTGGTTTGTTTCTCTAAGCCTTCCTCAATCCCAATAATTCTCAAATTTGGCCTTTTCATGATATCCCATAGTTTTTGCAGATTCTGTTCATAATTTCTTACCATCTTCTCTGTTTGTTCAACTTTGTTTTTGAGGTTAAATATTTTGTCTTCAATATCTGAAGTTCTATCTTTCAGGTGTTCTATCCTATTGGTTATGCTTTCTATGGAGTTCTTAATTTGGTTTATTGTTTCCTTCATTTCAAGGATTTCTGTTTGGTTTTTTTTCAATATCTCTAACTCTTTATTGAAATGATCTTTTGCTTCCTGTATTTGCTCTTTTAACTGTCAATTGGTGCTATCATTCAATGCCTGCATTTGCTCTTTCATCTCATCATTCAATGCCTGCATTTGCTCTTTCAACTCATCGTTTGCTTCCCTAATCATTTTAATTATGTACATTCTGAACTCCCTTTCTGTCATTTCTTCTGCCATGCTGTCGTTGGATTTTATTGATGTATCATCTAGATTTGTTTGGGGCATTTTCTTCCCTTGTTTTCTCATATTGTTCAGGAATCAGTGGGTCCTTAAGATATTGCAGATTTCCTCTATTGACTTATAATGTCCTTGAAGATTGCTAGTATATCCCCTCTTATCCTTCAGTAGCCTGAAGTCTTGGAGGAAGTTGATAATGCGGAGCTCCATGAAGAAGCTGCCTCTCTAGGGGTGGTGACCCTCAGGTGGCATATATTCCCTGCCAGTGGGCAGAGGTGCCTCCACTTGTTGACCAATGGTCATCCAACTGGAAACTAGGCTTCAGGCTGAGGCCCTGTTTGTGCCTGTGTCTCTGGTTTTACCGTCCCTGTGGGAAAACCTCACCTGGCAGGGAAGACTCACTCGGTGGGGACGTCTCGCTGCTCAGTTCCCCTCCTAGAGGTTTCCCTCAATCTACAACTACCGCCTGGGCTGGGCTGTCCTCTTCTGCAACGTTCCCAGGGGCCCGGACCTACCTCCTGGGCCTGGGAGCCTCACCCTTCGCAGGCGAGTCTCCCTAGGCTGCCTCTCCCAGAGAATCTGACCCCAGTCCTGAAAACTTCGCTCCGCCCCTAGGCATGTCTAGGTGCGGCTCTTCCAGCAAGAAGCCACCTAGCTCCTGGGACCCTGTTCTGCACCTAATCACCTGGCTATGTGGCCCCTCCTCTGAGCCGCCACCTGGAGTCCCGTACAATAGCTCGGATACCCAGAGACCCGCCACACACCTCCTCCTCTGGACAGCGGCCGGTGTTCCGACGCAGGCACTAGGAGCCCAAGCAATTCACTTCGTTTCTCCTCCTCCCACCAACCGCCCGTAGCCCTAGGCAGTCACTCCAAGTCCAAGTGACCCGCCCTGTTCCTCCTCCTCCCCCTTGGGGTAGCTCCCCGGGTGTTCAGGAGCGGTCGCTTTTAGTCCAATCAACTCACCACTCGCCTCCTCCTCTGGCAACCACCTGTGGCTCTGATGCAGTCACTCCTAGACCAAGCGACACGCCGCGCTTCTCCTCTTCCTCCGGGCAGCCCCCCGGTGTTCAGAAGCGGTCGTTTTGGGTCTAAACAGCTCGCCACGCAGCTCCTATTCAGGCAGCCGCCCGGAGCCCCAGTGGTTGCTCCGAGTCCAAGCGCTGTGCTCTCAGTTGATTTTATTAAAGCAGCAGAGCATGGGAATTAAAGACCAGGTCCTAGGATCAAACTGATTATGTACAATTACAAGTCTGCCACTCCTACCTACATGAACTGGAAGGCAGATTGCAACCTCACTGATCTCCAAATATAAAGTAGAAAGTCATCATGCTTGCATAGTAGGATGATTAGGAACAACAAATTAGTTCCTATTGATAAAGATCCTGAAATTGTTGAAGAAATCGGATACTTTGGAGCAAAATTTTTTACCCTTTTAATAAATATAGTGATAGGGTGCAGGGCACTCTACCCCAAAATATGACTCTTTGGCATTTGAAAAGACAGCAGGAGTAGGAAAGTCTCTCTCCCACTGGCCTCTTCTGCCTGTAACTAGAGGAAAAAAATGTACTTCTCTCTGAAGACACAGAACACCGAAGAACTTGAACAAATAAGCCTTGCTAAATCCCTCAGATTGTCATTAAATCAACTTTTTTATTCTAATCAGATCCAGGATATAAGAACATGTCATTGAAAGTGGAATGATTTACCCTAAATCCAGCGCTCTTAGGGAGCAAGAAATTAGATTCTGTGTTTGCGATATTTGTGGTGAATATGTTTGAAGGTGTGCTTGTGTGTGTGTGTGTGTGAGAGAGAGAGAGAGAGAGAGAAAGAGAGGGAGCAAAAGAGAGGAAGGATATAACTGATATTCTAGAGTCTAGAAAGTCTATAATCAAGTGGGCTAGGGATATAGCTCAGTTGGTAGAATGCTTGCCTCACAAGCACAAAGCCCTGGGTTCAATCCCCCCACAACAAATATAAGAAAAAGTCTACAGTCAAGGTGTCAGTTGACCATTTTCATGGTGAGGTTCCCCTTTCCGGGTTGTAGATGGTTGCATTCTCTTGTATTTTTAAATGGTAAGAAGAATCTCTGGTATATCTTCTTCTTGGAAGGATAATAATGTCATCTTGGGGTTCTACCCTCACAACCTCACCTCAATCTAAACTTCCCAGCTTCCAGTGGAATCACATTGAAAGTTCAGGATCCACAGGTTAATTTGGGAGAGGAGTGGATACTCAAACAACAGTACTGGCCCTCAAGGTGGAAACCCACTGCAGCTTGCCTTCCTTCCTTTCCTCTTTCCCTCCTTCTTATCTTTTCTGCCTGCCTGCCTTACTTTTCTTCCTACCTCCCTCTTACCTTCCCTTCCTTTTCTTTCCTTCTATTTTCTCTTTTCTCATCTAATTATTTCACTTACTACCTAACTTCTTGGACACAAGAAGAATTCAAAATCAAGGTAGATGGGCCGCTAGTTTTAATTTAGGCTAATCTATTCATGAGTTAAGTAGGCATAGTATAAGAAAATCTGTTTATATTAGTCTACCTTTCTAGACATGTTTATTTCAGTTCATCTTTGTGCACTGCTTGCCCTACTTTCTTTTGCTTCTGATATTTTGTCTGTTCTGAGTACATCCTCCAGAAAGAATAAAACCAAACTTTGATGACGGTGTGATTAGGGAAATAACCCTCACTGGTATGAATGATTGGACTTATAGTGCATCTTTCACAATTCCTTGAGGTTAGTCACCAAGTATAACCAGTCTTTTGTCACTGGGACAACTCATCAATTTTAACTATCATTGCTAGCTCATTAATTGAATAGCTTGAGGCTGGTTTTTATTGTTATTATTGTTTGTTTTTAATAAGGATATTGGAAAAGGAGATTATAAAGAGTCTTTTATTTTATGCACATATATTCATTCTTTTAATGTTTTTTATTTTTACAGACTGCATTTTGATTCATTGTACACAAATGGGGTACATCTTTTCATTTCTATGGTTGTGCATGATGTAGATTCATACCATTCATGTAATCATACATGTACATAGGGTAATGATGTCTGTCTCATTCCACCATTTTTCATACCCACCTCCCTCTCATTTCCTGCTATGTCATAATCTAAAGTTCCTCCATTCTTTTCTCACCCCTCAATCTCCCACGCCCATTATATATCATCATCCACTTATCAGGGAAAACATTTAGCCTTTGGTTTTCTGGGATTCACTTATTTCACTTAGCATGATATTCTACAATTCCATCCATTTATCTGCAAATGCCATAATATTCTTCTTTATGGATGAATAATATTCCATTGTGTATATATATCACAGTTTCTTTATCCATTCATCTATCGAAGAGCATCTAGGTTGTTGGTTCCACAATCTAGCTATTGTGAATTGAACTGCTATAAACATTGATCTGACTGCATTACAGTAGTATGCTAATGTTAAGTCCTATGGGTATAAACTGAGGAGTGGGATAACTGCATCAAAAGGTGGATCCATTCCAAGTTTTCTGAGGATTCTCCACACTGCTTTCCAGAGTGGCTGCATCAATTCGTTATCCTAGTTTATGAAATGTGCTTAACCTCTTGGCTCTTACCAACATTGAACTTAATATTAACTGTAGAACATTAGACAAAAATGTAAATAACTTCAACTATCAATTATGATACATTTTGGGGTTAATTATTTATGTAGTCCTCATTTTAAATTCTACTTAGTTCTATCTATTTTTTTAAAACTAAGTGATCTATGATGTCTTAAATTTTAAAAATACATGAATGAGTTTATTTGACAGGGTTTTGTTCATAGAATGCTATTTGGGCTGGGAGTTTGTAACTCAGTGACAAAGCACTTGCTTAGCATGTGTGAAGCTTTATATTGCATCCCCAGCAGCACATGCACACACACACAAATATTATTTACATTTCGGTGGTAATTTGATTAAAACAGTAATAATAATTAAATAACCCTTTACATTTTATAATCTATTTCCCCAAGCATTGTTTCATTTATTTTTCATAAAATGTGTAATAAATGTTACACAATTTTAAAAGTGTAAATATCTCAGAGACAGTATTATTTCCTAAATTACATAAGAAATAAGTAGCCTAATCTTTTCTTTTGTGTGTGTATGTGTGTGTTATTTTTTTATTGAACAATAATATGCTATGCTTGTCCCTTTAAAACAACACCTAACAGCTTATTCTGCTTACCTTCAAAGATTCTACTACACACATTTACAACTGTTGACAAATTTAAGGTTAAATGTAAATAATGAAATAATAGAATTTGTTGTAAATAAGTTGTGAATTGTAGATTCTCATAAATATTATGCTCATGTTTTCTCCTAGGTTTTAATCTCTATTTTTCAGATGTAAATGGTACCTCTTAAGGATTAAAATATCTTAATTTTTAAAAAGTCAATTGTATCACACTTAGTATTTCAATGAATCATGATTTTGGTATTATAACTAAGAAATTCTCATCTAATCCAAGACCAAGAAAGATCTTCTGCTACTTTTCTTCTAGAAATTTTATATTTTTAGTTTCTATATTAAAGCGAATATTTCAATTTTGAGTTAATGTTCATAGCAAGTGTGAGGTCTGAAACGAGATTCATTATTTTGCACATAGATATCCAAATATCCAAGCACATTTGTTGAAATTCAGTCTTTTCTTCATTGTACCTTTTTGGAAAACTGATTGGTTTTATCTGAATGCTTCTATTTCTGAACTCTGTTATTTTCCATTCATTGATATAGATATCATTTCATTAATAACAGCCTTGTATTCCCAGGATAGAACAGATTTGGGCACGATATAATACATATTTTGAGGAAATTATCCATTTATCCCTTCATTTCTACTAGATATTTTACTCACACATTATGAAGCTTTGCTGTAGCTGGTACACATTTACAGTGGTAATTCATTGGGTGAATTGATCTCTTTAAAATTAAGACCTGTCCTTCTTTACCTCTTAAATATTCTTTTTTTTTTTTTTTTTTTTTTTTTTTTTTTTTGTGGGGCTGGGGATTGAACTGGGGCCCTTGGGCTTGTGAGGCAGGCACTTTACAACTGAGCCACAGCCCCAGCCCTTAAATATCCTTGCTCTGAAGAATTTTCTGTCTCAAAATAGCTGTTTTTTAATGTCTATGTGGTATACCATTTCCCATCATTTTAGCTTATCTATGTTTTTATGTTTAAAGTAGTATCCCTTAAATACTGTGCAGTTAGGTATTTTTTAAATATGCTTGGCAATTTCTGTTTTTAAATTGAAACAGTCAGATCATTTTGTTTTATACAATTTTCTTTTGTTGTATAAAATATTTACCATCATGTTTTTGTGTATTTTTATAATCTGTCTTTCCCTTTTTTGCCATCTTTTGAGTTTAGTAATTTTTATGATTCCATTTTATCTCCACTTCTAGTTTATTAATAATGCCTTTTAATCTCAGACATTTCCATGGCTTCCTTGGGATTTCTTATATTTTGGTATGAGGGATTGAACTCAGGGGTGCTTAACCACTGAGACACATCCCCAGCTCTTTCTATGTTTTAAGACAGGATCTTGCTAAGTTACTTAGAGCCTGGATAAGTTGCTGAGACTGACTTTGAACCTTTAATCCCCTTGCCTCAGCTCCCAAGTGGCTGGGATTACAGGGGTGTGCCACCATACCTAGCTACAACATACACTTTATTAGTCAGATTTGGCCTTCAAGTAATATAATGTTGCTTCGTATACATTATAACAATCTTAATGCAGTATGTTCCCAATTCCTCTATTTGTCATAGTTTTTATATGTTTTACTTATATTTATGCTGTAAAACAACAAAGTCTTACTACTTTTTCTTTTGCTTTAGGCAGTCAATTATACTTTGAGTAATTTAAGATAAGAAAATACATGTAGCTTTAACAGTTTTCGAAGGTCTTCATATGGCTTTTGTACATCTCCATTTCTGTCAGGTACCAATTTCTGCCTAACTTTCTTTGCCATTTCTTATAGTGGAACTCGACGTTCCGTTCACCTTAATACAGCATTTTTCATTTATTTTTAAACTGTTGATGGTTGTTTGTTTTGTGTTTTGTTTTAGTTTTCCCTTGTCTTCTGGAATAGATGGTTTGTCATTTTCATTTTCCCATCCTTAGTTAGTCTTCACATTCACCTCTCCCCGGTGCTGAAAGCCTTTACTCTCTAGGAAAGAAGGGTCCAGGCTGTACTTGATTCTTATTCCGCCTGAGGGGTCTCTATCCTCTTTCAGGCCTGCACCACTGAACGAGGCTTCAGGTTTCCCACATTGCCCTTCAAGTATGTATTAATTATCTACTACTATATCATAAATTATGCAAAATGAAATAATTCACATATCATTGAATAGCTTCTGTGGTGAGGAATCTAGAAATGGCTTAGATGGGCTTGTGATTTGGCGTCTTTTACAATGTGCACTCAATATTTTGGTGGAGGCTGCAGTTTCCTGTGAAGACTCAACTGGCTCACTCAGAGGTGTCTGACAGGATCCAATACCTTACAAGCTATTGAGCTGATGGTCTTGGTTATTGATTGGTCAGTGACTTTCCTCAGCTCTTTGTACTGAGGGCCTCTGCAACTTGCTTCTTCAGAGCAGGAACATTAGAAGAAAGAGAGAACTAGCAAGTAAGATAGAAGCAATATTCTTTTGTATCTATTGTTAATATTAATATCTCATCACTTTTTCTGTTTCTTAGCATTGGAGGCCATCACTGGATCCATCATACATTTAAAAATAGAAGAGATTACACAAAGATGTGACTACCTGGAGGTGGGGACCCCAATGAGTCATTTAGAAGCAAGGGTCACACTCACCTTCTGTCCCCCAATGAATCACATTCCTTCTAAATACAAAGTGCATTAAGCCCCTACTAAGGATATTTTAAATAAGTTTCTTTCCACGATAGTGGAAGTGTAAAACCCATAATCTCATTATCTAGATTAATTATATTTCTTAGAGTTAATCCCATGGAGTATATAGAAGTGAAAATATTTTCATTGTATCTGTGGCTACCAGAGTTTCTCTATTTTAACACTAAACTAAACTTGGTCTTTCAAATCTACCAAAATTTTTAGATAGATTCTTCCTATCTAATTATAGATCTCAGCTGTGTCTTCTTTCCATGTTTTATCATAAGTGATCCAGATCATACCTTTCATCTCTGATAAGAGGCACCTCAATTTTCTTAGAGTTCAGGATATTTAATAGCCCTGAAATCCAAGATGTGTACCAAAAAATTACAAACTGGGATGTCATCCATTTCCCCCCCCAATGGAGTGTTAATGAAAAAGATACTTTTTCTAGCCGCTGCACTTCAGTAGAATCGGGAAGATCTGACAGTGCTTTTTGACCTCATAACTTAGTATTTGTAAAAAATCACAATATGCCAGAGACTTATCTTTGTATATTTATTGTTTGGATCTACACATCTCTACTGTCCTGATGTAATTTCTTCAACCTCCTCACATAAGATTAAATATTACACTAAAACATTACTCTCATATGCAGGCTAGATTTTCCAAGACAGTTGATGCTCTTAGGAGCCCTTCTTAATCAGTGTCTGGTTGAAACATAGTCCAATTATGGAAATAACTATATTAATGTGTAGATGCCATACAAGTTAATAAATTTCTTTTTACTGTTCCTGGAAGTATTATGAATATATCTGGAAAACACTTTTAAAATTCCAATTCATGCTTTATTGCACTGAACATCTTTTAAAATATTAGTTTTACATTATTTTTTAAATGACTAAACCACAAAGTACTTATAGCATGTCCTTTCCAAAGATGCAACTAGCATCAGAACTTTCAAAGGGGCAACAACTATAATACAATATATAGTGTGCTTTAAAACTGATGATGATCAATGAAACATTTTACAAAATATGTGGTATGAATTGGTGAAAGGCAATTTGCAAAGAAAAATCAATGTCTGTCAAGTGAATAATAAATTTATCTGTTTATTGAAAACTCTAAAAAAAAATCTGAGTGGAACTGGCATTTTTAATGACCTATATAACCTCATAATACATTTTCTTTTAAGTCGCCCTTTGGTAAGTGATTATCAAAATAAAGAAAATACAAAGAATTTTAATGTGTGGTTAAGGTGAAGGTCTCATTCTACATTATGAAATGAAATTTATTAGCAATTATTTGAATGCTAGTGAGGTAGATACAGGCAACTAAGCACCCCAATTTTTTAGTTAGTGAAATATATGGGTTCAGTCAGACCCTATGCAATCACCAATGTGAAGTTCTAGTACAGTTGAGTCTTGTGGTTCTTAGGTTTCTTTCTTTCTTTCTTTCTTTTCAGTTTCTATGTGTGCTTTGGATGAGAACATAATACAAAGCTCAGGTTAGTAACAACATCATTGTTGAGCTTTGTGGCTTACTGTTCACATCCTGCAGCTCCTATCACAATAGGTGAGGGGCACTGGGCAATTTGCAGTAGAGTGTACATTAGTTCTAGGCTTTTACTACCAAAATTTTCTTATGTTTGGCAGAATTCCAGTGGACTTTGGCTGTTCCTGAACTTCATTCTTCTCATACAGGGGTCACAGTGTCTTTGTTGTTATAAACCAAAATGAAACTACAACAACTATCTAGAGCCATTTGTAAAATCTTCTAAGATCATTCAGAAAAACATCTAGGCCACAGATAAATCTTCCAGTGATTACGTCAAAATGACACTTCCCTTTATATGTCACACTCCATTGCTGTCTCTATGCAAGGTGGAGGCACCTGAGCTCTCTCACAACATAGGCAGGTGTAGGCAAGGTCTCCCTGTGACGTTGAGTAGAGCTTAGTCAGCAATTGGAGCTCCACGTTCTCCTGCCAAAATTTTATTTGAATGAGATAGCTTAAGTCCCTTATTCATCTGGTAAAACATTAAAATAACTTCCCTAGTGAATGCTTTCCTACTTAGGCATTTTATTTTCCACTGAGGAACACACTCAATGTTTGACAGGATATGTTTAAGGATATTCGAGAAATATTCAGAAGGCTCCTACTGTTCTATATAATTCTTAAAATGCCTTTTTATAAAATATATCATGGGGAAATATGCATTATGTGAGCATTGTGCTAGATATGTTAGGATAATTTAAAAATAAAAGAAAGTTACAGTTCAAATATCACATATACTTAAGAGAAATACAAACATGAATACATTGCATTCAGTTAAGCAGTAAGTTTTTGAAGTAATATTTATACTCCCCTTCTTATTATTTTAAATTAAATATACTGGAAACTGTAACAATATTATACTTTTCCAAAAGAAATTGAATTATAATCATGTGACTTTTTAAAATATACAATAACCTATTACTAATACAGGAAGAAAAACTTCCTAAATGATATTTTATTAGAACTTAATGGTTCCTATCTCAATTTAATAGATCTGACATGTATAAGATATAAGTATGTATGAGATATAAGTGACGCTCAATTTTACCCATTAAAACCTTGAAATTTAATGTATTGACTCAGCAGGGAGAAGTGCATATTCAATTACTTAATTGTTCTTTAGAGACTTATAGGGCAATAGAGTCTGCACAGTCTCCAGGGAAAAGTGAAAATACAGGCAGCAAAAATAAACACACTTGAGAAAAGTCTTATCTTTCAATCTTAGCTATGGCCTCTATTTTCTTACCTTCTTAGTAATCTTCTCACCACTACTCACAACTTTTAACAAATATTTACTTCATATTATTTGAGATAGCAATTGTTTTATTAAGGGATACTTCCTCTATTTTATAAGTGCCCATTTTGAGTATGAGTTGTCATAATTTTTTAATTTAGTACCAACTGTCCTTAATCTCAGTGTCCTAATAATCTTTATTCTTAATATTATTTTATGAGATTGTAATGCAAGTCAGAGAATAAATAAAATCTAAAGTGAGGTCTTTAATTGTGAAGGTAATTAAAATAATGTTAAAGTAGTTCTGGACTATGTAACAGTCACCTACTAAATATATAGACACATTGTGTATTGCAAAGAAATACTGCTCTCTCTATGAGAGAGTGCATACTGAGCAAGTCTATAGCCTTGGGAATTGAAGCAAAGGAGAAACCGTAAATCTCAATCCTTATCTGTCATGGAAAGCATGTCAGGTATTTGCAGCCAAGCCCAGTGTATTCAGACTTGACTTGTAGGTAGGTTTATCCATAAGTGGGTTGACATATGAAAAATGGCAGTATAAAAATTACTGAATGAGGAAAGTAAATGTATATTTCTTTGATCAACAAAGATAAGTAAACATCAAAGCAATGCTTAGCAGCCATAAACTATGCCCATAAAAGTAAAACATTTTGATTTCAGATAAATTTAGTTTCTCAAAACAAATTTATCACTGTCTTGCTACATAAATATGTATAAACTTGTACTTCATATATGAAAATGAAATAGCTACACAATAATCCTTTCCACAAAATGAATAATGGGGAAACTTTTTCAGCCTTTTAGTAACTTTATGCTGCCATTGGAAACAATAGGATAAATTTTTGCTTCAAAGTGAAAATGTGCACAAAATTTGGTTAGAAATTTAGATGAAAATATCATTATTTTAATAAATAAATGCTCTCCTACCCATGGCATGCTACTAAATGACTTTTAAAGATATTAGAGTCCTAGTTGGTGGGGAGTTTCTATCATAAGATATGGGTTCTGATGATCAAGATACTTTGGTTTGAATCATGTACCCTGATAATAGGACCTCTCTGAACTTAGACAAACTACTTGACTCAATATGCTTAAATGTACTCTTATGGGTGAATATATATATGATATTTGTCCTAGACTTAAGTTCTTTTCCTTACTGAATATGACCATATGTAGCTACTAATGGAGTACTCTGGCCATAGTTGATATAAATCAATTGGTAAATTGCTATCATTATTTTCAACAGAATATAACCCAATCTCATTGTTTGTAGAGTATTTTTTACCAGATCAAGATCATTCAAATTCAGACACACAAAATCTACAGCAGTAAATGATGCATACACTTCAGAGTACAAAGTTAAGGTAATCTGTGGAAAACATTAATAATGCTAAGTTGGTTTGTATAATTCAAGATACAAATAAAATTGGAAGTATAATTCATATATTTGAAGTAAGAGTGCCTTTATTGTAATAGGTAGGAAGAAAAAAAAAACATCATGAATAATATAATTGGTTGAGTTTGAAAGTCTTGTAGAAATCCAAAAGCAATCATTGACTAGATATGAGGTTTATAGTTTCTAATTTAAAGGAAAAAGAGTTTTTTTGATAAATGGAATAAATTTTATAAATGTCCCAATGAAGGAAAAGAAGAAATTACAAAATAAAAATTAAAAATAACAAGATAAGATTAAATAAATTTATCCAAATATGTCACAAATATGTGGCAAGCAGCATTAGTGATTCAAAAATATACTTTATTTGAAATTTAGACTAGCATATTCTCTACCCATGCTAAAATTCTGTTTCATGACATAATTCTCTATTCCATATCTGGGAATGTTAAAATAAATATGTCTTTAAATGCTATTGCCATTGTAATTGCTGAACAGGATATGTGAAGTCAAAATAAGAAAAAAAGGTGGGTTTTTTGTAATTCTTTCATTTTTATGTTGCAGCCCACATGGGTTATTCCTTAAAGTTATTATTTTAAAGGTACTTAAATAGTTAAAGTTTTGCTATCAAATTGATGCACTTTTATCATATTTGTTTTATTTCATTTTTATTTTAATATGTACTTTCATATTTATAAAATAATATGTGTAGCTCTGATAGATCTATGAAACAAGATATGTTTGGAAAAGATTAACTTCTATTCTCTACTGTTCAGTACTGTTCCTTTCCTTTTCAAAAATGTATTCAAAATACTTTTTTCCTTTATTAGCAATTATATACAAATGCATCCTTTGCATATTTTTAACCGATTTTCTATTTTCTTGGGGTGACCAATCCATAATAGTACATGGTTTAGAAAATAACTCATGCTTTTTTTAACGTTGTTAGAGCTGTGAAATAGTTCATTGTGTGTATTTATTCAGCAAATAAATTAATGGACATTTGAATGCATTCAACTTCTAGAAAGTGTATTCATTCCTCATCTTCAACCTTTGTACATGGTCATTATTTGAATATTTATTCCATCCCCAACTCTTCTTCTTTTGGGGCTTCTCTTTCTCTCTCTCTCTCTCTCTCTCTCTCTCTCTCTCTCTCTCTCTCTCTCCACACACACACACACACACACACACACACACACACATATACACACACATATTAGGCAGCTTAAAAGTGTTCATCGCTCACTGGTATGATGTCCTTATGTTTGATCCTTTTTTAAATTCTGTAATCTCGTCTTCATCTCAGCTTTTACACTTTTACCTTCTAAAAGTTACAATCTGAGTATTTTTCATACTTTTCTATCTTAAGATGCTCAATTTTTATCATCTTGGAGGCATTGATTGAATTATAGTAACTATTTTAGAGCCATTTTCTATTCTATCATTTGTGTCAACTACTTCTACTGATTGACTTTTCTATTTATTCTGGATCATATTTCATGCCACTGCTGAATGACTTGATTTTTTTCAACAGTTGCCAAACCCTTGGAGGTTTATCCTATTGGGAGATTTTTATTGGGACAAGAGACAACTCTCATCCAAGACTAATTTTTTAAAATATATATATATATATATTTAAAATATATATATATATATATGTTGTAAATGGACACAATACCTTCTTTTTTTATTTATTTTTATGTGGTGCTGAGGATTGAACCCAGTGCCTCAGACATGTCAGGCAAACACTCTACCACGGAGCCACAGCCCAGCCCCCAAAGCTAATTTCACACCAACTCTGAGGCAAGGCACTTATCATCTATCAAAGTTGGCTAAATTTATGAAAGTTTCCACAGTGGCAAACAGATATCAATAATTTCTGTGAAAACCCAGATGTGTCCCCTCTGTCTTTGATTGGGGGTCCTTTTTCCCAGGTGTGGGAGCCTACCTCTACACTGGTCTGTTCCATGCTGAAGGCTCATTGGGCCTTCTCTAGAAGGCTGCTGTGAAGCGTGGTCACTGGGCCCTTTGCTCTTTTTTGCTCCTTTTCCCTGTGAAGTCCAGCTGCCTTGACTTTCCTGGACTCCTTGATTCCATTCTTTCAATTTGTGGAGACTGCTGTTCTCTGCTGCTGCGTCTACTCACTGGCCTCAACAGATAACTGGGAAAACCAAAAGCTCATTTTGTTTTCCCCATTACAAAGCTCTCTGTCTCAACCTGCCAAATGTCCCATTTCTGAAAAACATTTATCTTTTCTCAGTGTTTACTTTAGTTCAGGGATAGTGAGTCTAAGCTAGCTGTTCTTTTTTTCTTTCCAGACTTCAAAGGTATTATTCAGTTTATTCTTGCTTCCAACGTTTCTTTTGAAGTCAGGTATTGATGTGATTGTCATTTCATTTAGATTATATGTTCTTTTCAAGATTCATTACTTTGATTTTGATGTTTCAACCATTTGATTTTATGTTCCTAATGAGGTTTTCTTCCTATTTATCCTACCCTGTCATCACCTTCTTGAAATTTCAAGTATTTTTGATCAATTTTGGAACATTCTTGGGTATTATCTATGTTTTTTTCCTTAATTTTTCTATTTATCCAAATTTCTACATTTCTTAAAGTAGTGCATTTTATTTTTATGATTTACGAAATATATGGATGGCCTGTGATCATAACGTCTGTTTTTTGTATTTTTATTATTGTTTCACTGATTTTTCTTTTCCCTTTTTCATTCTCTTTATTTAGTTTTCTTGGTTAATCTCAGTATAAGTATTTCTATTTCGCTATTCCCATTTCATAAGACAAACAGGTTGTATTGACTTTTTGTTATATACATAATTTCATGTTCTGCTTATCCAATTATTATTTGGTACTATTTTATTTTTCTGTGTAAAAGATCAATGTGTGAATAAGTATTTAATAAACTATATTTACAAATATTCACAGAATATTTATAAAACAAGAATAGAGAGTTCCATATAATTTGTACCCAATTTCCTCTAATATGAACAGCTTATATTACTATTTGTTAAATTACAATATAGGTAGATAGATAGATAAATAGATAGATAGATAGATACATTCGTAACTGCACTGCATACTTTATTAAGATTTTCTTCTTTTTTTTTTTTTTTTTTTGTTTGTTTTTGGGGATTGAACCCAGGGGTGCTTGACCATTGAGCCACATACCCAGCCCTTTTTATTTTTGATTTTGAAGAAGGATCTCTCTAAGTTACTTAGGACCTTGTCAAGTTGCTGAGACTGGCTTTGAACTTGGAATCATCCTGCCTTAGGCTCCCGTGTCGCTGGGATTATAGGCATGCACCATGGCGCCTGGTCATGTTTCCTTCATTTTTACCCAGTAACATTTTTCTATTTGGGTATATCCTATTACATTTAATCATGTGTTTAAGGGAGGAAGGTGATAAGTTGAGAGCAGTATTCACCACATTGTATCAAGGATACAGATTGTCATGGAACTTCCATGTATGATGTTGACCTTGGCCCCTGACTGAGGCAATGTTTGATATGTTTTTCTATTGCAAACTATTTACCTTTTGGTATTATACCTTTAGAAAGAAGTCAGTACTCACAATCTATACTCAGGGAGTTGGAAACTATGCCTCACTTCGTTCAGAGAACAATTTTTTTGAATTATTAATGATTTTGATAATCACTCATTGCTCCTTTTCTTCATGTTTTTGCTTAGGTTGTTTCAGCTTTGTCCATTAAACTATTGTGTTCTTTCGACATTGCCCACCATTGTGTGTGTGTGTGTGTGTGTGTGTGTGTGTGTGTGTTTAGAACTTCTTTCCTTTTGACCACAACAAAATGTTCCATGATGGTCTTGCATATTTCTTCTTCACCCCCAGAGTACCATTTCTTCAAAGACACCTACTTCCATTTATTAAGTAATACTAGGTACTAAGACCTAAGAACTGGGTTTGTTCATTCTTACTGGGATTTCATAACTTCTAGGCCCCCTTTACTGACAGAGCAAGGAAATATATGTGTGTGCACTAGCCTATGTACTGACACATACCTATAAATATTTCTGTATATAAGCACCTATTATTGCTATTTAGTTAAACATGAATTCACGTCAATATTTCCAAATCTAAACCATTACCACATAGTTCATCATAACACCCTATACTTTGCATGTATATAAATCCCCATACTATTCTCAATAAATCTTTTCTCTTTATAATAACATTCTTAATATTCTATATATTATTTATAACTGATTTTTAATGGTTTAGAATTCTGTTATTAGTACACATGCATGCATAAAGCATCTTCTTTATAATTTTTAACAAAAATTTTAATTTGTTTTAATTAGTTATACATGACAGTAGAATGCATTTATTAATTGTAATTTTCATTATTTGATATACATTCAGTTTAATCATATGTAATAATTATGCAATAACACCTTTTCATATACATAACTGAGCATTCCTATCAGCCACATATATTATTACAATTGGAGTTACTTGGTCAAATGTTATGATACACAGCATTAACTTGATTTCTAAAGAGACCTTCAATTCATACCACTGTATAATGAGATTACAACTTTCAAATACTCTTACTGATTGGTACTATATACGATCTTCCTAAGATACTTTGCCAAACTGATTAATCTACTGTCCTTTTTAAATTTATATGTATTTAATTATTACTGTTAATATTATATGTTATTATATTTATATTTGGTGTAATTTTCAATTGTATTTTTAAATTATTGTGTCATATGAACAACTTTTGTAGAATAGAAATTAGTCATTTCCTAGAATTATAAAAAGTATATTCAGAGCTATTTCTTTGTTTTGGATTTTTTTTAACATCTTTTTTTATTTTTTTATCATTTGTTCTATTTAGTTATGCATGACAGCAGAATGTATTCTTTTTATTTATCTTTTAATTTTTTACAGACTGCATTTTGATTCATTATACACAAATGGGGTACCTCATTTCATTTCTATGGTTGTAGATGTAGATTTATATCATTTGTGTAATCATACATGTACATAGGGTAATGATGTCTGTCTCATTCCACCATTTTATACCCCCACCCTCTCATTCCCTTCTACATAATCTAAAGTTGGAATGCATTTTGATTCATTGTACACAAATGGAGTACAACTTTTCATTTCCCTGGTTGTACACAATGTAGAGTCACACCATTCGTGTAATCATAATGTACATTAGGCAATGATCTTTGTCTATTCCACCATCTTTCCTTCCTCCTGTCCCCCCTCTCATTTCCCTCTACACAGTCCAATGTTCCCTCCATTCTCCCTTTACTCCCTCCTTTCACCCACATTATGTATTGAAATCCACTTATCTGAGAAAACTTTTAACTTTTGGCTTATTTACTTAGCTTAATATTCTCTAAATCCATCCATTTACCTACAAATGCCAAAATTTTATTCTTTTTTTGTGGTTGAGTATATTCCATTGTGTATATATACTGCAGTTCCTTTATCCATTCATCTATTGAAGGGCATCTAGGATGGTTCCACAATCTAGTTATTGTGAATTGAGCTGCTATAAACATAGATGTGTCTGTGTCACTGTAGTATGCTGATTTATTTTTTAAACTTTTTGATTATAAACGATTTTTAAAATGTAGTCGGTAATAATAAATAAAAATTACTCCTAAACATTCTCTTCAAAGTTTAGGTCTTGTGTCATGTTTCGATAATTTCATATATATATATATGAAATACATATATATAAAGAATATATGTATATATAACTATATGACTATATGTAATATACATTGTTTCAGGGGGTACATGATTGAACTCAAGGGTTCTTTACCCCTGAATCACATGCCCAACCCTTTTTAATATTTATTTAGAGTCAGGGCCTTGAAATTGCTGAAGCTGGCTTTGAATTCAAAATCCTCCTGCCTCAACCTCCCAAGCTATAGGAACTATGGGCATGTGCCTCCATGCCTAACCAGTGTCCAAAATATTAAAATATTATACTGAATTATTTTTAGAATTTCATGTTAACATTTCAACTTTTTTCCTGTGGAATTAATTTTGATATAAGAAATGAATCTGAGATATTTTCTAAAAATATTTTGCTAATGCTCTACTTATTTAAAATAAATTCATTTATAAATGCCCCATACCTTTTGGATTTTTTTATGGATAATCTCTTACATTCTACTGATCTATTTATTTTGTGTCAGCATCAAAGTTTTAATTTATACATCTTAATATACATTTCACTGACTTTTCAGGATTACTCTGATATTATTCTTTTTTATGGCTAAGTAATATTTTATTTTATTATTTATTTTTTAATTTTAATTTAATTTTTTACAGTATGAAAACCCAGGGTCTCATACATGCTAAGCATGTGTCCTACCGTTTGAGATACATCCCAAGCCCTCTTGAGCTATTTTAATGATGCAATTTTCTGCTGATATCACTTTTACAGTTACACAGAACACATGCACTTTATTCAATAACAACACTGAAAACTACCAGGAAAATGCATTTGAAATATAAGTTAAATTATCCTGAGTGATCATACAAAAGTTTCAGAAGGATTTTTTAATCTTTACAACTTTTCTATGTTGATTCAACATTAGATTTAAATCTGAAAAATATTAAATAAATTGAATTGACCATAAATATTTATAGTAATTTTATTCCTTTGACACAATGTTTCATTAATATTTCTGGATAAGAAGTTAGTGTTCTGAATCTATATTTATTATTTACTTTTATTCTTTGTTTTTCCATTTTGGGCAGCACTGGAGATTGAACCAAAGATCTCACAGGTCTGAACTTTATCTGATATACTGAGTTACATCCCCAGCCCCTGACTCATATATTTTAAACCTTTCACAATCTTCAATATGTGGAAACTATTGGATCAATTTGATTTGTCGGTTAATTTCAAAAGTTTTAAATTAAAAATCTTAAAACACAGCACTATTTTAAGAACAGCAGAACTGCAGTAAAACTTTTACTTCCTTTTTAAGCTGGGCCAAGCTCAGAGCTATTTCATCCTAGAATGTCCCTTTCACTGATGAGACAAAATGCATGTAGCATTCTGTAGCTAATTTGAAGCTGACCTCTGGAAACATAGTTTCAGCTGGTAATAATTCATGTAATGGATTGCCCAGTTAATCAGACACAATTAATTTATAGTCTTTGAAGCAGAAAGAAATTCAGAGTGATACAAGCACCTACTCTCTTTGTGTAATCATGCACTTTCATTGCACAGCAGTAACTCACAATCAATAGCCAGTCGGATCTGATTAGCATCCTGAATTTACAGAGTCCACTGTTATTTCACTCTCAGGGTTCTCGGTAAATGAGAAAACTGCTTCAGGTTAGAAAGTGTGTAAATTTAGCCAAAGTACCTCATTTGAAACCAAATTCGGAATTCAACAATATATATCTTATGAAATCTAGACTCACGCCTGAATGTCCCAAGATTTTCACATTATTATGTGACTTGTTTACTCTTACAGTTCACTCACGCTAAAAGCATGATAATCACAATTCTTAATTCATCATTTACATATTCATATAGACAAGCTTTTTAAAATTTGTTTTTTATGTTTTCTTTTTAGATATGCATGATAATAGAGTGCATTTTGACACATTATACATACATGGAGTATAACTTATTCTAATGTGAAGTTTCATATATGAACATAGGAAAGTTATGTCCAATTCATTCTACTGTTTTTCCTATTTCCATACCCAAGCCCTTCCCTTCACTCCGCTTCCTCTAAACCACTGAATCTGCCCCTCCCCCATTGTGTGTTAGTATCTGCATATCAGAGAGAAGTTCCAGCCTTTGGTTTTCTGGGATTGGCTTATTTTACTCAGCATGGAAGTCTCCAAATCCAATCATGTTACCAGCAATGTCATAAAATTTTTCTCTTTTATGGCTGAGCAATATTCCATTGTGTATGTGTATTCCATTGTGTGTGTATGTGTGTGTGTGTGTGTGTGTGTGTGTGTGTGTGTGTATCACATTTTCTTTATCCATTTATCTGTTGAAGCGCCCCTAGGTTGGTTCCACAGCTTAGCTATGTGAATTGACTGCTACAAATATTAACGCGGCTGTGTCACTGTATTATGCTGATTTTAAGTCCTTTGGATATATACCAAGGAGTGGGAAAACTGGGTCAAATGGTGGTTCCGTGCCAATTTTCTGAACAATCTGCATACTGCTTTTCAGAATGGTTTCACCAATTTGGTTTTTGAAATCCCTCCTCTCGGGCCTTCAACTCATTTTGTCCAATGAATGCCCTCCTGCCAACCTTAGCAAGTCATCCCAAAGTTATGCCCTCGGACTTTATCATTACCTATTCAACTCCCCCAGAATATTATTTCTAAATTTGAACTTGACTCCAACTGACTTCTATCTTTTCCTACCCCTCCTTGCATACCACAACCATACCAAATCCAGCTCCAAGCAATCTTCAAAGCACCGATCTTGCCACCATTTATTAACAACCACCTTATTTATTTTACATGTTTCATTTCATTTATCAAGATTAAATTAAATGTTTTATCCTTATCCCACTTCCTTCATCCATAACCAACACTATCTTTACTCTTTGCTAGGGCAATAAAAACTCTACTTAAATTCCTAATTTTTACCACCTTACATTTTATACCCTGGAAGCTAATGTGACTAGAGTAAAGTGCTTAACATTGCTGAAAGGTGTCTTTTCAAATTTACAATCAAGGTGCTGACTTCTGTCTAACAATTGTGCTGTCTTTTCCTATTCACTCCTTCCTTAATACTTCATCTCTTACCTATTTGTCTCTAACCTATAGCACTACTTCCCTCTGTTTCCCCCACCCTTACTATTGACATCATAGGGAAAGTGATGTCCTTGATGATTTCCTGGATACTTGCCCAGAAACTCCAGTTTCTTTCTTGTTATTATGGCTGAATATTCCTTATTCTAGTAAAGATTAACCTCTCAACTGGAGAATTTATCTTTCTCTTTGCTTACCTATTTCAATATATTCTCAGCACAAAAGCCAGAGGGATCCTGTTAACAAGAAAATCAGATCAGATTGCTACATTGCTTGATCACTTGCTTGGTGAATGTCTGTAGAATAGATCCTGTTTCATTCTCAAGAACCAATTTCCTCTCAAACCCTAGCACCCTCATTACCAGTGACGCTGTGCAATCCATTTCAATTGCTTGCTACTGTGCCTATACATCTTATCAACAAGAACCTTTCTTCTTCTCAAATAAAATCAATAGATTCTCCAGTGCTACTCATATTATTTATTTCTTCATATATATAAAAATTAATTAAGTAGGATATATATGAAATATATATATGAAATAAGTAGGATATATATATAATTATATATATATATATATATATATAATTAGACTATTATCATGAAGATTCCAAAGTCCTGGATCATCAGTCTTTCCTGTGACTTTAGACTTTTGGTCACTTCCCAGCAGAATGCTTGCATTCTGGTAGATAGGACTGTATTCTTCAAGCTCTGCTACTGAATGTCCTTGAAGAATTCATTCAAAAGCCTAGATATATGCCATTGTAAAGTCATGATGACAATTTTGTCGAGGCTACCCTGCTAACTCAGTGACTTCGATTTGCAGATAGTCTTCTCATTCTCCACAGAAACGGTTTTACATGTTTTTGTTCCTCAAATTCAATTTTTCTCCTCTCGTCTTAGCAAATGACCTTAATTTCATTGCGAAGAAAAGAGATTTCTCAGTAAAGGCCTACAAAGTTATACTATTGCGTACAGTGTGTTTTTCCCTGTTTCTTTCTGCCCTGCTGCTCTCTTCTGGTTCTGACTGGAACCACAGATCTTCTGCATCACGCTTGTAGTGACATGTCCCACTCCCCCTCTGCTTTTACTTCTCAGGGCCATTTCCACCACTGCTTCAGCTTCTCCTTAAGGTCTGTGGTCACAGCACTCTCTGCCACATGACCTCTTTTTATCTCGCTCCTTCAAGCAGTCTTCCCCATGTCCTTAGCTTCAGTTACCTTCTATCAATATTGCTATCTCAACACACATCCACTGACACTCTGCGCATGGACCCTCTGATCTACATATTAGAACTGCCTTTTAGACTTTCCTACTTGGATGAATCACCTGCTTCAACCTGTCGGAAACTGAATTCCCCTTCTCCCTAAAATCTATGCTCCAGAAACTCCTTATTTTAGTAAAAAAAAAAAAAAAAAAAAAAAAAAATGGATTTCCATTAACAAGTTTGCAAAATCTAAGCATCAGAACATTAACTTTCCCTTCCATTTTTTACAATTAAAAAACATGCCTTGCAATTTCTCCATTTTAAAAATACTTATATCCACCCACCTTATTTGTTCCCCTCCAGATTTTGTCTTAAAATAGGTTCCAGCACCTCTTACCTAAATTCTTTCAGCATAATTACCCACTGATCTCATCACCTCCAATATATTCTCCTTCTGCCTTGGTTCTTAATGAATCTAGAATGATCAACCTTTAACTGAAACATAAGCCAATAACTTTTAATCATTAAATGACTTCTTTAACCTGCAAGTCAAATTCAGAATTGTTGCAATGGTTTATAATGGTCTATACAGTCCAGCAGAATTTCATTTCTGGATTTTGCCCCCTCACATTTTTCATTGCATCAATTTCCCAGATAAACAAATATATCAGTTGTAGTTGTCAGGTGCATCATATTTTCATTTGTTTTTGGAATTTATTATATACCGTTCCATCTATCTAGGATAATTCCATCTCTAAGACCTCATCTCAAAATCCTTGCTCTTAGCCAGACATTTTTATCTAGGATGTCAGGAATGTTTTGTGTTTCCATAGCACCAGGTAGCCCACCCCAACCTATTTATCTCAATTTTTCATTTGAAGAATTATCTGTTTAACCAACAAAGTTGCAGTTTCTCTGAGAGCAGCAACAATGCCTCTTTTGTATATCATTTGTATCCTTACAAAGTGACAGAGGAGACACTCAATAATTGTTAATAAAATGAATTAATTAATTTTCTCGCAGCTAGTAAATACAAAATACGTTAATCTAAAGAAGATATTTTAATTTTCTTTAAATGGCTTTCATAGCAAAATTAATTAAATTTGCACTAGAGTTTTGCAGGGCAGACTGAGGATCAGAAAGCAAAAATTTATACAGGAAAAGATTCATTTGGATACATTGAAGTATGTTCTAATAATCAAAATGTCTAGATATATAATGTTATTCTTCAGGAGAACGTGAGTTCCCCAAATTACAGGCTGGACAATACCAGTGGAGGAATAACGTAGAGGCAATTCTTTAGCTGTCAAACTCCATAGTGTTTCACAAAATTGTGTTATATTGTGAATGATTTGGAGGTACTTAGAAAAGTGGAGAACCACTTATATTATTCAAAATTCTGTACTGCATTTTGCCAGAGGTAAGAGTGCAATCTTATTCTGTATGTATGGAGAAATGGTGTCAGTTTCTGTTGTTGACTTATATTAAATTAGTTCCCCTGCAAGCCGGAGCCTGTCTGATGGCTTTAGTGGGAATCAGAGCAAGCATGTACTTAGGCTTGAAGTAAGACCTTCCCGAGATCTTCATAATTGGACTGCGATCCCCATGCTCTAGGGATCGTCTTTGAGGGCATGCTCACACTTCTGAGATAATGGAGGCCATAATCTCGACCTGTTTCATAGGTTGCCACTGATATTGTCACCTCGGGCCCCAAGCTAGGGGTTTGTTGTTCTGCGGTCACTGTTCTGAAATCCTTGTAATTTTATCTATAAACGTGTGTTTTGTAACTCAACGCTGACAGAACAAAGGTGCATGTACAAGTGTTTCGGTGCCTCAACTTACATGTAGTCTAAACTCTCATGACCTCCCTGCCTCCTCTTCCCAGCTACATATCCCCATAAAGTCTGGTTGTCCCTGTCCCTGTCCTGCCCCTGCTCTGTGGCCACTGCTGCCCTCCACCTAGAGAAGTTATCAGAAAGTTTTAGAGATATGAGCAACTGACATGCATATTTTGCGATCCCCCCTCTCCCCCACTGCCCATGAGTACTTGAACTCAGGAAGGTTGAGGGCATTTCTGGGCTGGACAAAGGCAGTGAATATCCATTCTAGGCTAACAGAGCTATGGTACATTTAATGAACGATACCCACAATGGCCTTTCACCCACCACTATTTGGATACTGAGAATATCAAGAAGGGAGTTTGCAGGGGAGTTGATTTTCACTTTGCAATGGGTTGGACTAATTATGCAGGCAATACTGGCTATATACATCAAATGCATATTCATTTAAAGGGTGCTTGTACTTTTACAATAGGAGTAAGTTAATGAGATGTGCAAGAGTGATTATGTATACAAATGCTGTGCATATCTGTGTTGAGTTTAATGAAACATTTTCATGTGAATAAACATAGAAAGATAAAGAGGAAGTTTGGAGATATAAAACAGATTGAATTCTATAAGGAAACAAGAAAGTAGCAGAAATATAGGTTATTTTCATGCTCAAGTTTGAGGTAATGATAAATATTTCAGGATATATTTTTTAAAATGTCATTCAGTCAAACATTCATAAGAATCTGTAGTACTTTTATATCGTGATTATAGGTAATTTGTTTTCTGTATTTCATGATTCTTATTTGTGTTATACCACAACCAACATAATATCCAGATCAATTGCATCTATGCTTTTTGCTATTCAATTCTCTAGAAGGTTATTTGGTACGTGAGTAAATAGTTGTCTTCCAGGGGGCAGGACCAGTGTGTTAAACTCTACTTTCTCGAGTCTTTTACAAAAATAAATCTAAAAATAATCTTTAATTCACATTGCTACAGATCCTTTTTCTTGATCGGTGACCCAGTAATACTCTTGTTTTTACCATCTTCATCTGTGGGACCTAAAAGCCCTTGGATGCTTCCCGTGAATGCAAATAAACCAGAATTTGTGTGGATAGGATGCATCCCAGTAACTTCTTTTGAAATAGTAAATGATTAAATTTCAAGTACCCAACCACTTTTTGGTCCATTACCTCTTGGGACTAATTCATGGAAATTAGATGATACATTAACTTATAGGTCAAAGTCAAGTGTGCCACCCCAGGCAGGAATTTGTTCAAATCTGCCATTCTGCTTGAAATAAACTCTCTTCTTAGACTTCAGCAGTCTAAGTCCCACTTTCAAACTCTTAGAGACCCAACAACACTTCCTTCTAGGATTTTCCCTTGAATGGAAACTATTGCAGACATTTTCCCAGAAATCACGTTCTGCTGTGTGTGTGTGCTCACTGAGACAATAAAAAAACCAAATTACAAAGATTTTTGTCCCAATCAAGGTCAGGTAACTGGGTTTGGGACAGTTTAATTCATGTAGATATTGCCTCTCCTGTAATTTTACTACTAGAATTCTTTCCAAAGGTAAGTTCTCCAGAGCTGTGGAAGTGTGAAATAAGAAAACAAGCTCAGGTTAACCAAGACTATTAGAAAAGTCATACTGAGGGGCTGGGACTGTAGCTCAGAAGTAGAGTGCTTGCCTTGCACATGTGAGGCACTGGGTTCAATCCTCAGCACCACATAAAATTAAATAAGTAAAGAGATTGTATCCACATACACCTAAAAATATTAAAAAAAAAAGTCATACTGAAATAAATCATCTCTTTATCTAGATTTTTAAGCTATACATGAGGCATATGTTCAAATACGCAAAAACATTTTAAAATAATAGTGAATTATAGAAAGGAGTATGAACCTTCATAACATACCCAAATGCCAACATTATGTAGTATCCTAAAAATGACTTCTCATCAGAGTTCTACTCTCTTCCACAAAGATAGCTTAATTATTTTAAATAATGTTCCCCGCCCCTACCCCAGTTTCACTCCTGAGACGAGCTTGGTTGTTTTACCCTTTATGGGACAGAGGTCTATCAGGTTCTGTCAGCCATCTTTCTGACAAGAATTTGGTAATCCCTCTTTCTAGTGATTCTTTCACTCTCTAATTCAAACATTTCTAGGGGTTCTCTTGCAGGTGGTGAGATTCACATTTCCATTTCTGACATTCAGGGTACCCTTTGATCTGCATTGGTTGAATTCCCTACTATTTCTTAACTCTTGTCTCGCTTCTTGAAATTGAACTTAAATTATTAAATTAGTGATTCCTTAAACTCCACACTTCATTCATTCCCATGAATCTATTAAGACATGTACATTTTAAGAGTTTTTCAGGAGAAAGAAATGTCACATACATTGGATGCCTGAGTCAAATACCCTCAAGTTGAGTTAAGCTGCAACCATGGAGAACATTTTCCTAAATAGACTCAGGCTGAGAGCATCCCATTTCATGGTTTTTCTTTGCTAAGTATCTTCTATGAAATATGCTTAGTTCATGTACAGTCTGAGTATAACAAGTAACACTCTTAGATATAATTATTTGGATAAAAATGCTTCATTCTTTTTTCTTCATGTGAATAAATCTCAGAGCCATTATGTGTAGGCCCAATTAAATTATGTGAACTTGTTCCCCATATCTCCACATCAACTATTCAGCTTCACCTGTGAGATACAACACCAACGTTACACATGATTTTCTGTGATTGGAAGCAGAGAGTGAAGGCATAAACCAGGTCTGTTACAGAGGTGGATCAGCTCAATGGATTTTGAATGAACTGTCTGACTGGTGCTATACTGATCCACAGTGGAGGAAGAAGAGTTTAAAGATGAGAGTAATACTGGCAGATGGAATGGGGAGCAGTATATAATCCTTGACTACTTTGTACTGAGTGAAAACTGTATGTATGTGGACTTTGGGCTGTGGCAAATAACTAAACAACTGTGCTTCATGTTCAAGGGAATGGGATGAACCAGATTAGGAGGTCAGATAAAGAGAAGCAGCTGGACAGACATGAAAATTAGGTACCTAATGTATAATTATTAGGTCAGACCCAGTGTCTACTGGAGAACAATTCAGGGTCAATATTCACATATCACAAGGTCATGTTGTTCAGAGGTTCATAGCTAGAATGGTTTTCCCCACTTTCTTTTCAAATAGGCTCATAAACAGAGTATCCATGGTGATAGAGGTGACATATAGACCCTGTAGCAAAGGTTCATTCTTATCAAGGGCAATCTTAGCCTGTTCCTTCCCATAAGCTTTAATTGAGAAGAACAGGCAGTCACTTAATGGTAGATTAATCACTGCAACCTTTTAATTCTGGATGTTCACACAAAGAAATTTTCACCTAACTCACAAATGTGGCTTTGGTTTTCTACTTGATATCTCTCTAGTTCATCCCTGAGGGTCTAAAGGATGCCTGCTGTATTGATGGGTATCCCACATAACATTGCCTCTCTCCAAGAGATAGACTTTATGCTGTAGGACCTGCTGCATTTCTCACCTGACGCTGATTTCCAAGGGTCTCTACTATACAGTGTATCCTTGGGAAGCTGCTGACCACCCCAAAATATTGGGAAAGCCTATAAACAGCTCTGCAAATGTGGTATCACACCTTTCAGTTTGAGATAATGCTTCCAGAATGTGGTACACACATTGAGCTAACATCTCCATACACTGCTGTTAAGCTCCGAAATAAGAACTCATGACACCAGATATGAAGAAGTGGAAGTCAGAGGGCCTGATCTCCATATTATCCCAGTGATTGACTTAAGGACTTATTCTTACTTTCTTTGTCCACATCTCTAATCTCTGTTGGATTAGTGTCCTGGGAAAGAATATATGTTAAGTGTAATTAGAATATTTTCCTTTGTGTCTGAAATTACAATGACTATCTGGTTAATTTGGTAGTATCATGATAGTGTACCGACAGGGACAAAATATTAATGATTGAGTAAATCCAAACAGTACAATAACACTGGTTATCATGAAGAAACCAGAATTGCTACTACATAATAGTTTCTGAAGGAAGTATACTGCAAATTAGGAGTCACATTTGGGTGTTCCCTGAAAATTATGATGAAAATAAAATTGCTAAACCATAACTAAATGAGAGGAAGGCAAACAAGGATTTTGACTTACTTAAAGTTCTTTATTTCCCCACCAGAGAATCTAGACCAGTCGGGATGCTGAGTGAGTGTGAAAGAGTGACATAAAAACTATCATGTATTGCCTCAGGGCCCTTTGCAGCACCAAAGACTGTAGATAATTTCACTAAATCTTATATTAAAAAGGAGATCAGTAGAGTGGAGTAAGCACATCAGGAAGAGGGAGGAGAAAAGGGAAAGGTAAGGTACTGGAAATGAGACTGATCAATTTTAATATGTGCGTGTATGAATATGGCATAATGAATACCATCGTTGTGTTTAATTATAATACACAAATAAAAAAATAAAAGCATGCTAAACTCAAAAAGAGGGAATCAGCAAACCTACCTTTTTTTTTTTTTTTTTTGAGTGTCGATTTGATTGTGCCACAGAATATTAGCCATATGGTTAAACATTCATTCTAGGTGGGTCTGTGGGGTGGTTTCAGACAAGATTAGCATTTGAATTGGTGAACTGAGTGAAACAGATTGCCCTTCCTATTGCAAGTGGGCTTCAACCAATCCACTAAGGTCCTGAATGAAACAAAGAGGTGGAGGGAAGTTGAATTTGCACTCAACCCCACTGTGCGAGCTGGGATACGGAACTTCCACCCTTGGGCTTATGGTTCTCAGGCTTTCAGAGAGATACTGGATTCAAGACCATCAACCCTGATTCTCAGGCCTTTGAAGTACACCACCAACTTTACTGCTCCTCCAGCTGGAGGATGCCAAACTGTGACTTTTCAGCAGTACACTCATGTGAGTCAACTCCCTGTTTCTCCTGCTGTTTTGTTTCTCTGGAGAACTCTGAATAATAAGCTCCACACCACTTTAAAAAGGCAGTGACAATTCAGACAAAATGCAGAACACATGCATTGAACAGTACACAGGATGCACTGTGCTGGAAGCTCTTGGTTTCTTATTCATAGCACCTTGGTCCAACTTTGATTTCAGTTGCAGATGCACTGCAGAGTTCCTGCAAGGTTGGATTCATGTCCATAGCTTCCCACTTCAAGAATACATTCTGTGTCTTGTGCAGTGGAGCATGCCAGTAATCCCAGCAACTTGGAAGGCTGAGGCAGGAGGATCATGAGTTCAAAGCCAGTCGCAGTATTAAAAACAAACAACAACAAAAAAACATAACAAAACAAAACAAAAAAAACATTGTGTGTTCTTCTGCTTTTCTTCCTGAAGGTTTTCCTTAAAGACATAGTAACCCACTCAACTCAGTTCTAGCCCACCATTAAGAAAAGTTAATAAAAATGAAATAAAACACTTGAATTTGATGTTAGTTGATACAAAATCTTCTACATTTATACCTAACTATCTTGAGGTGAGTAGTATCAAGAAATAAAATTAAACTTAAAAATTAAGCTATTTTTCTCATAACATAATTGTGTAATTACTAGATAAAAACAATAGTCTGTCTTCTAAGCACTTAGAGGAAGTATGTCTAACATATTTTCTTCTAAATTCCTAAAGCTGAACAGAGATGAAAGTGGAAAAACAAGGCAAATAGATGATTATAATAATTTTGTTTACAGTGGAAAAAGAGAAGTGTTATTACTTTAGGCTGGTATATTAAATAAAATAAGTATTTGAGTTTGAATAATTTAGGATAGGCATAAAAGATAAAAATGTCTTTGATTTTTTATTGGTTCCTTTTAGTTATACATGACAGGAGAATTTGTTTTGATATGATTATAAAAGCATGGAATATATCTTATTCTAAATAGGACCCCATTCTACAATGTACATGATCATAGGATTCACTATGGTATATTCATACAAGTACATAGGAAAAGTATTTCAGATGCATTCCATTTTCACGTCATGTATAACTAAAAAGAACAGTAAAAAGTCAGTATCAGTTGAATACTAATAATTTTTATGTTGATGACATGCAGAAAATTATATTTTTATATTTAAGTGAAATATATTATTAAAACCAAGTTTACCATTTTTAAAATGTGAGTGTTAGAAAAGTTAATATTATATACATGGTTCATATCTATATTTTTATTGGACAAGTACCATAGCTTTCATTACATTCTCCAAAAGAATATTTTGGCAGTTTTTAGGCAAGTGTGAAAACTGGTTCACTGAGTGTTTTATTATATATTTGTTTTTATATCTGACATTTCACACAAAATTAAATTTTAACTGCTTCGCAAGCACAAGGCCCTGGGTTCAATTCCCAGCACCGCAAAAAAACAAACAAACAAAATTAAATTTTAAAAAAGCTACCATTTACCAGAAATATAAATATATATTATATGCTATAGAATACATATTATATATATTATATACATTATATATATTATATATTTACTATATGTAATTGATTTCAGTTGCAGATGCACTACAGAGTTCCTACAAGGTTGGATTCATGTCCATAGCTTCCCACTTCAAGAATACATTCTGTGTCTTGTGCAGTGGAGCATGCCAGTAATCCCGGCAACTTGGAAGGCTGAGGCAGGAGGATCAAGAGTTCAAAGCCATTCTCAGTGTTAAAAAAAAAAAAAAATTGTGTGTATATTATATATATTTACTATATATAATATATTATCATATACATATTAATATATATTATATAATAACATCATATTCTCTGTTTTTCCTGACAGTCAAAATCACAGTTTCTGAGACATGAATCCACTGTGTTTCTCCCTTGTTAGCAGAGCAATAAAACTTCTTTTATCTTTTCTTTAAAAAAAAAAAAAAAGGTCTCTGAAAAGATGCAAAACACAAGGGAAGCTAAAGAAAGTGAAAAATATGTAGAATTTTAAAACAAGAAAATATTTGAAGTATTTTAATATAAAATTAAATAGAAACATTAAAGATGTTGAAAGTTAGAAGGGTATATATTCAATACAATATGGGCAACAACAGTAAATAAATTCTGTTCTTTTCAAGGTTAAGACTAGAACATAGATACTGCTATACTTTGGATCCAAAATGTCCCCCAAAGTTCCATGTGTCAAATGGTCCTCTGCTTCATGCTAAAAGGGAATTGCTGGGACATTTACGAGGTGAAACCTAGTGGAAGTAAGTGAGGTCATTTTGTGCATATCCTTAAGGGGACTATTGGAGACCCAGAACCTCGTGCTTCACTCTTTGCTTCCCAGCTACCTCCATGTGAGCAGACCTCCTCCTACACTCATTCCTGCCATCATGTGCTGTGCACCACAGGCCCAAAGCAACAATGGACTGAAAAGTCTAAAAGTAAAGTAAAATAGTGAAGTGAAATAAATTTTTCCTCCCTGTAAGTAGATCATCTCACATATTTTGTCATAGCAACTGAAAGCTAACACAGATATTTTTGAAAAAGTTATAAATTTCAAAAAGAGAATATACTCTAGATTCATAGATTATAAGAGAACATCATTAAAAAGAAGAATGATCTATCCAGTTGTTGATAAACCTTCTGAAGAAGATAGTTATAAATGCTAAAGTAGGAGACTTTACTAGTTAAGTAAAAAAAAAAAAAAGAGAGAGATTAGAATAATAAAGTCAATGTCTTAAGCATTACACCTATTTAGAAAAAGAAGAAATAAAGACAAAGGAGAAATATAGATGGTAGATAAGTAATTAGCAATATATTTAGAGTAAAATCTAAAATATGAACAAAATTATATTAAATTCTTCTACACATCCAATATGAAAACAAATTTAAAAAGCATTAAAATGTTCAATCTGCATAACTTTTGAAGTATAGTAAATATTTATTTGAATTTTTATTTATTCTTTTCAGATATGACATGACAGTAGAGTGTATTCTTGACATAGTATACACACGGAATATAACTTATTCTAATTAGGGTTCTGTTCTTCTGGTTATACATGATGTGGAGTTTCATTGGTGGTGTATTCATATATGAGCATAGGAAAGCTATGTTTGATTCATTCTACCATCTTTCCTAGTTCTATCCCCTCTCCCTTCCCTTCATTCCTCTTTGTCTAATTCACTGAACTACTACTATTCTCCCTACTCCTCAGTCCTTACTATGTGTGAGCATCTGCATTTCAGAGAGAATATTCAACCTTTGGTTTTTGGGGATTGGTTTATTTCACTTAGCTTGATAGTCTTTAGAGCCATCCAATTACCAGTAAAAGTCATAAAGTCATTGTTTTTATGACTGAGTAATTTTCAATTGTGTATATAGTCTACATTTTCTTTATCCATTCCTCTGTCGAAGAGCACTTACATTGCTTCCCTAGGTTAGATATTGTGAGTTGGGCTACTATAAACGTTGATGTGGTTGCATCACTGTAGTATGCTGGTTTGAAGTCCTTTGGATAGATACTGAGGAGTAGTATAACTGGGTCAAATGGTGGTTCCATTCGTAGTTTTTTGAGGAATTTTCATATTGCTTTCCATAGTGGTGCTATCAATTTGCAGTCCAATCAGTAATATATGAGTGGACCTTTTTTCCCAACATCCTAGCCAATTTTTATTGTTACTTGTATTCTTGATTTATTGCCATTCTGACTGGAGTGAGATGAAATCTTAGTCTAATTTTGATTTGCATTTATTCTATTGCTAGAGAAGTTGGATATTTTTTCATGCATTTGTTGATTGATTATATTTCTTCTGTGAAGAGTTTGTCAGTTCCTTTGCCCAATTTATTGATTGGGTTATTTGTTCTTTTTTTTTTTTTTTTGCTGTTAAGTTTTTTGAGTTCTTTATATATGCTGGAGATTAATGCTCTATCTGAGGTGCAAGTGGCAAAGATATTCTGTAGGCTATCACTTTATGTTGTTGATTGTTTCCTTTGCTGCAAAGCAGATTTTTAGTTGATACTATGCTGTTTATTGATTCTTGATTTTACTTCTTTAGGAGTCTTGTTTAGAAAGTCATTTCCTAAGCTGACATGATGAAGTGTTGGGCCTGCACTTTCTTGTGTAAGGAACAGGGTCTCTGGTCTAATGCCTAAGTCCTTGATCTACTTTGAGTTGAGTGATAGATGTACAGGTTGAGAGACAGAGGATAAATTTCATTCTGCTACCTATGGATTTCTAGTTTTCCCAGCACCATGTGTTGAAAAATCTTTTTTCCCAAGTATGTGTATGGCACTTTTGTCGAATATGAGATGGCTGTCTTTTTGAGGGCTTGTCTCTGTGTCTTCTATTCTGTTCCATTTGTCTTCATGTCTGCTTTTGTGCCAATATTATGCTGTTATTGTTATTACAGTTCTGTAGTATAATTAAAAGTCTGGTATTGTGATGCCTCTTACTTAACTCTTCTTGCTAAGGATTACTTTGACTATTCTGGGCCTCTTATTTTTCCGAATGAACTTCCTTACTGCTTTTTCTATTTCTTTGAAGAACATCATTAGAATTTAATAGAATTGCATTATGTCTCTATAGTATTTTTGGTAGTATGGTCATTTTGATCATATTAATTCTGCCTCTCAAAGAACATGGGAGATCTTTCCATATTCTAAGAAATTCTTTCTTTAGTGTTCTATAGTTGTCATTGCAATGGTCTTTCACCTCTTTTGTTAGATGGATTACCAAATGTTATTTTTTTGAGGTTATTGTTTTTAATTCATTGTACACAAATGGGGTACAACTCTCATTTCTCTGGTGGTACAAGAAGTAGAGTCATACCATTTGTGTAATCATACATGTATATAGGATAATGATTTTTGTCTCATTCTATGTCCTTCCTTCACCTTGCCCCCTCCACAACCCTCATTTTCCCCTACACAATCCATCTTTTCTTCATTCTTGCCTCCCTCACCCTTTTTATATATCATCTTCCACTTATCAGAAAAATCATTCAGCTTTGGTTTTTTGAGATTGGCTTATTTCACTTAGCATGATATGCTCCAACTCCATTCACTTACCTGAAAATGCCATAATTTTACTCTTCTTTATGACCGAATAATATTCCATTGTGTATATATACCACAGTTTCTTTTTTCATTCATCTATTGAAGAGCCTCTAGGTTGGTTCCACAATTTAGTTATTGTGAATTGAGCTGCTATAAACATTGATGTAGTTGTGTAACTGTAATATGCTGATTTTAATTCCTTTGGGAATAGGCCAAGGAGTGGTATAACTGGGTCAAATGGTGGTTCCATCTCAAGTGTTCTAAGGAATCTCCATACTGCTTTGCAGAGTGGCTGTACCAATTTGCAACTCCACCAGCAATGTATGAGTGTACCTGTTTCCCCACATCCTAGCCAACACCTATTGTTGCTTGTATTCCTGATAAAAGACATTCTAATTGGCAGGAGATGAAATCTTAGGGTGGTTTTGATTTGCATTTCTTTTATTACTAGAGATGTTGAACATTTTTTCATATATCTGTTAATAGCCAAAGCAATCCTTAGCAGGAAGAGTGAAGCAGGAGGTATCATGATACCAGAACTTAAATTATATTACAGAGCTATAGTAACAAAAATGGCATGGCATTGGCACCAAAATAGACACATAGACCAATGGTACAAAATAGAGGACACAGAGACAAACCCACATAAATACAATTACTTCATACTAGACAAAGGTACAAAAACATACAATGGAGGAAAGCATAACCTCTTTAACAAATGGTTCTAGGAAAACTGGAAATCCCTATGCAGCAAAATGAAATTAAACCCCTATCTTTCACCCTGCATAAAACTCAACTCAAAGTGGATCAAGGACGTAGGAATTAGACCAGAGACCCTACACCTAATAGAAGAAAAAGTAGGTTTAAATCTCCATCCTGTCAACTTAGGACCGGACTTCCTTAACGTAACTCCCAAAGTACAAGAAATAAAAGAAGGAATCAATAAATGGAATAGATTAAAACTAAAAAGCTTCTTCTCAGCAAAGGAAAAAGTCAACAATGTGAAGAAAGAACCTACAGAATGAGAGAAAATCTTTGCCACACACACTTCAGATAGAGTGCTAATCTCAGGAATTTATAAAGGACTCAAAAACTCTACACCAAAAATACAAATAACCCAATCAACAAATGGGCTAAGGAAATGAGCAGACACTTCACAGAAGAAGAGGCTATTTTGAATGGGATAGATTTCCTAAATTCTCTATCAGCTGACTCATGATTAGAGTATAAGAATGCAATTAACTTATTCACATTAATTTTATATCTGCTAATTTGCAGAATTCACGTATGAATTTTAGAATTTTTCAGGTTGAGTTTTTTGGGTTTTCTAAATACAGAATCAGGTCATCAGCAAATAGGGGAAATTTTAGCTCTTCTTTTCTTATTCATATTCATTTAATTCCTCTCTTTTGCCTAATTGCTGTGACCTGAGTTTCAAGGAATGTTGAATAGAAGTGGTGAAAGAGTGAGAGCATTCCTGTTTTAACTCAGCCTTTAGAAGAAATGCTTCTAATTTTTCTGCATTTAGAATGATGTTATCCTTTGGTTTAATGTATATATCTTTTAAGATATTGAGCTATATTCCTACCAACCCCCTAGTTTTTCTAGTGTTTTGAACATGAATGGATGTTGTATTTTGTCCAATGTTTTCTTCTGAATCTATTGAGATAATCATGTGATTCCTGTTTTAAGTCTGTTGATGTGGTGAATTATGTTTATTGATTCTGTATGTTGAACCAATCTTGCATCCCCTGGGATGAAATCCATTTGATCATGGTGCACTATCTTTTAATTATGCTTTTGTATGCAATTTGTCAGAATTTTATTAAGAATTTTTGTATCTATGTTCATCAGGGATATTGGTCTGAAGTTTTCTTTCCTTGATGTGTTTTTGTCTGATTTTGGTATCAGGTAATACTAGCTTCATAGGATGAGTTTGGAAGGATTTCCTCCTTTTCTATTTCATGGAATATTGAGGAGGATTGGTATTAGGTCTTCTTTGAAGGTCTGGTAGAAACTTGACTGATAATTTATCTGGTCCTGGGTTTTTCTTTGTTGGTACATTTTTGAAGGTGTCTTCATTTCATTGCTTGAAATTCATCTGTTTAAATTTTCTATGACTTGCTGATTCAATTTGAGTTGGTCATATGTCTCAAGAAATTTGTTGATGTCTTCAAGATTTTCTATTATTAATCAAAATTTTCTGTTATTATTAATCAAAATTTTCTGAGTATTGTCTATATTTCAATAGTGTCCAATATTTCCTTTTTCATCATGAATTTTAGTAATTTGAGTTTTTTTCTCTTTCTACTTGTTAGCATGGCTAAGGGATTATCAATTTTATTGATTTTTCTAAAAACCAACTTTTTGTTTCATTAATTTTTGAAATTTTTTGTTGTTGTCTCAGTTTTACTGATTTCAGCTCTTATTTTAACTATTTCCTGTCTTCTGCTTTTGTTGTTGATTTGTTCTTTTCCTAGGGCCTTGAAATGTAATGTCAGATTATTCATTTTGTGACTTTCTATTCTTTTAGTGAATGAGGTCAATGCAATGAACTTTCCACTTAGTACCATCTTTAGAGTGTCCCATAAATTTTAAAATGTTGTGTTGCTATTCTCATTTTTCCTCTAAGTGCTTTTTTTTTTTTCACCCTTAATTTTTTCTGCTATCCAGTGATCATTTAATTGTGTATCATTTAGTCTTCAGGTTATAGAATAGCTTTTATTTTTTATTTAATTGTTGATTTCTAATTTCATTTTAGATGAAGTATTCTATATATGTTTATGAAACTAAAATATATTCATTTTTATCTTTTAGTTCTATAGCTTCTTATTTAGTTTTATTTGAAGGATCTATCCAGCGTGAAAGAGATATCTTAATATCACCCAGTATTATTGTGTTGTGGTCTATTTGATTCTTGAAATTAAGAAGGGTTTGTTAGATACATGTAGATACTCTACTATTTGGGGCATAAGTGTGTATGATTGTTATAACTTCTTGATGTACAATTCCCATAATCAGTACGAAACCACCCTCTTTTCCCTTCTGATTAGCTTTGACTTGAAGTCCAATTTATCGGATATGAGGATAGAAACTACTGCTTTTTAACAAGATCCATGTGAAAGACATGGTGTTTTGACATCATTTTACTTCAGTCTGTGGGTGTCTCTGCCTATGAGGTGAGTCTCTTGGAGACAGCATATTGTCGGGTCTTGTTTTTTAATCCAATCTTCCAGTCTATTTCATTTTATTTATTCACTTAGGTCATTTACATTCAATGTTGTTATGGTGAAGTGATTTTTATTCTCTGTTATTTTGATTTATTTCAGGTTTTTCATTTGAATTAGTGTCTCCTTTGATCGACTCTTCTTTTAGTGTAGTTTCTTCCTTTCCTGGTTTTTAATTTTACTTTTCATTTCTTCTTCATGAAATTTTTTTGAGTTTGTTTTGTAGTGCAGTCTTTCTAGTTGTTAATTCTTTGAACTTTTGGTCATCATGGAAGATTTTTATTTCATTGTCAATGCAGACGTTTAATTTTTCTAGGAATGGTATTCTTGGTTATTCCAGAGCTTGGTATATAGTGTTCCCAGACCTCCTAGCTTTGAGGGTCTAGGTTGTCAAATCTGCTGAGATCCAGACTGGATTTCTTCTAAATGTATCTGCCATTTTTCTCTAGCAGTCTTTTAAATTCTATCCTTATTTTGTATGTTAGACATTTTCATAATAATGTGGTACGAGTCTGTAGTAATTTTGTGTATTTGAGGTCCTATAAGTCTCCTGTATTTGATTTTTTTATTTCATTTTAAGTATTGGGAAACTTTTAGTGTTATTTAATTATATAGATTACGTATGTCTTTGGTTTGTATCTATGAGCCTTCATCTATCCCACTTAACCTTATATTTGTTTTTTCATGTTATCCCATATTTCTTGATAGTTCTGTTCATGGTCTCTTAACATCTTCTCTCCATGGTTGACTTTATTTTCTAGATTATATATTTTGTGTTCATTGCCTGAAATTCTGTCTTCCAAGTGGTCTGTTGGTGATGCTTTCCATTGAATGCTTACTTTGGTTTATTGATTCCTTTATTTCTAGGATTTCCACTTGATATTTTTTAGAATCTCTATTTCTTTACTGAAGGTGTGTTTCACTTCCTGTATTTTCTCCCTGATTTCTCTTCTTAAATTATCTTTTACCTCATATATCATTTTAAACTTTATAAACTCCTTCTCTGACATTTCTACCATTGTGGTGTTCTGGAGTCTGTTATTGTAGTATTTTGGTTTGTTTGGGGTAGTTTGTTCCCTTACTTTTTCAAGTTGTTTGTGTGAGTACCCATCTAATAATATGTATATGAGGCAGTAGAGTTTCTACCCTGTGAATTTATAGTGTCCCTGAAGGTTTCCATTACACCATAGTTTAGGGGAAGACAAATAATAACAACTATCAATGCCAACAGTACGCAGCATTAAACTGAATAATTCCTACTAAGGCATCTATAGTATTAACAGTCACAATAAACAGAAATGATGTAATCAGTTATTGCCCACAGTAAAAACAGTAAGTTTGCAATAATGTTTACAATTTTGAATGGTGAACAGGGAGAAAACAGAAGAGATAAAGGATGTGATAATTGTGAGGGAGGAGAGAAAATATAAGTAAAAATAAGGGAAAGTGAAAGAACAATAAATGTTTGTTAGCAGAAGAAGAGAGAAAGAGATTCAAGGAAATGGGTGAGAAATATATATATAATTTTAATAATTTTATTTATAAATAAAAATAAAAGAGTACAAAATAAACCAAAATATACTAATCAAACATACTGACCCTCAAAAGACTGAGTCATGAAAAATAACTGCTTTCAAAAAAAGTTTGAAGTGATAAAAAAGAGATAAATATGTATAAGTGTCATGAACCAATCAGCTCACAAGTGAATAAAGGAAAAAAATAAAATTTCCTGATGAAGAGCTAAAGAATTGTTTATTTTGATATTAAAAAATTTTGTCTTCCCTTCTCAACCATGTTAGATGGGGGTGTGGTGGAGTGTGATATCTGCTCCACTCTAAGGATGGGGTCACTGGAGTGAGAGAGATTTCATAGGCAAAGCTCCTGGATGCAGGGTTTAGGCCTAGGCTCCAGGTTCTTCATTGAATAGTATTGTTCTGAAGAAGTTAAATCAGCACACCTCCAGGGCCCAGCAGTTGCTGGTACATACTGGGAGACTGCACCCCAGGAATCTCTCCTGGATTCCACTCATGTAGTGGAGGACCTGATCCTTTATCCCCTTCATTACCCATGGACTCTGTGTTTTCTGGTCTTGGAGGTTCATTCTCTAAAGTCAATTCATCCCACTTCAACCCTTTCCAATTCCCAGTCTGACTTTAATGTTCCTGCTGGTCCTGAGAGCTGCTGGATCCAAAGGGAAAGGGGGAGACAGGTGGGTTTCCATGATCTGTATTCTCCTGTGTAAACCCCACTTCATGTCCAACCCTCTTCTGGTCACTTAGGCACTTTCTATGTCTTGCGATGTTGGTTTATCAAGCCTGCACTTTGGGCCCAGCTTGGATTTGCCAGGAATCAGTCACCACAGCTGCTGGCCCCCACAGCATGGCTTCAGTAGGGCTCCTTCCTCTATCTACAGGCCCCTCTCTCACACAAAGATACAATTCAGCATACCTTTCAGTTTAGTCTGGCAGTGTATTTGATCTTTGAGCTCTCTGTACCCAAACATACCACAGGTCTCCTAAAAAGGTGGGTTCTTTTAATTCCTTTATCCCTCCACTTTGCTCATAGGGGGAGTTGTGGTTGGCACAGGTGATGGCAGCGGTAGTACTGGGGATTTCTTCCTTATTTTATTATATCCAACCTGCTAAGTCCCTAATTTGCTTTGAATATGCAGTATTAATTCCCATTAAAATCTCCCCTTGCTTTTTTTTTCAACTACCTTGCTGAGAAACTGCCTATCTGCTTTCTTGGTTTCATGCCACCAAGCAACCAGGAATGCAATCTTCTCTATTCCACCATCTTCCCAAATCTTCCTATGTATAGTTTCCTGGTACTCAGAACACAGTTCACCAATGATATAGAGTGAAAACATTGTTATAAAATCATTCAGAGAGAATATTTTCCACGTGAACATAGGTTACCAATTTCATATATATGGTTGTATTATGTTAGTTTTCAATTTTCAGGGTTGCTATTTTGAATTTGTATAATTTTCTGGACTATAAAAAACAATAACAATTAAAAATAAAATTTGTTACTCTATATAAAGAATATTAACTGTTTAAAATTTATACTAATGCATGATTTGCAGGGGAGATTATTTTGTCACTGATGTCACTTAGAAATTCTAAGTCAGTTACCATGAAAAGTATATTGTTTTTTAGAGGGTTTTATATTTTTTTTACATTTACTACTGATGATGGTCACCCTTAATATCTACACAATAGGGTGAACCATGCTATGCCCCTCCTGGTTCCATGGCTTAGGAACTTTATACTCACATATTTAAGAGCTCAGTTTTATAATTTATGCATGCTATCACTATCAGTTTATCCTTTGTTAAATACTGTCTCTGAATCAAAATGCCACTGTTTTTATATTCATGTTAATGCCCTTAAGTATTATTTTCTTCATTAATTTTCCATAATTAATGGGTTGCTATACAGTACATGTTGTATTTGAAGTTTTACTTATTCTTGTGCAAAAATAAAGGCCAACCCAAGTTGGTTCCTGAGTTGTCACCTCAATCATCTGTTCGTGTATGTGTGTCCTTGTGTGTGATACATACCACATATATAAGTATATATATATATATATATATATATGTATATATATATGTATATATAAAACAAATTTATATATAAAACAAATCTCTCTCTCTCTCTCTCTCTCTCTCTCTATATATATATATATATATATATATATATATATATATAAAACAAATCTATAGCTCTAGATAGACCAAAGTTGTTCAATAATGTAAAATTGAAATGAAATATATCTGACAATTTTGTGCTTGTTAGATTAGGTCAGAGTTGAATCTCATTTTGGCATAGAAAGTGAACTTAATGTGAAGGAAATCAGTGGATATTTCTGCTTCATTACAGAAAGGAATGTGATGGATCTTCCAATCTAGACATAAAGTCCAATCTGTGGTGATTTGCTAGAGCAGACTGTTCATGGCTGCATAGAGACTGATCAGGATTCAACTTCATCTTTACTATGAATTAGGGCAGAAAGCCATCATTTAGGGGAATTATTTGAAAAATTTCATATAATTATATGAAACATTTTAAGCTCAGAAAGGTGTTTTTGGGATTTGATCTGATTTTCAACTGCATTAGAGAGGTACAAGACCAAATGATACAGGAAGAAGAGTGACCCCTCTCTTTGGACATTGCTTAACTGCACATGCCCATGGATGGATGGGAATTTCATGGGAAACTTGAACAATAGAGAAAGAAGACAAATAGTAAGAAAAAGGAAAGAGGTTTCTATGAAAAATGACAAAGAACACAGAAACAGCTTGGACAACATTCAGATGAGGTTAGACACTGGTTGGTCATGAACTAATTTTATTTTTATACCCAATTATTGTTATATATTTTCATCTAAAACAGAAAAATTTTGTTGTAAAATTACAGGAGAATAAGAAAGCTACAAATACATTAAAATTCATTAATATATCACTGCACACTTCAAAACAAGGAGGGTTGGGTAATCCCTGCATCATATTTTAGGCTACTTTTTAAATTATTTTGCTTTTGAAGAAAATAATGTCTCACATATTACTTATTTCTATTGCTATCATTTTATCTTGGTCTCAAATAGTGGCATATTAGAAAAATTCTAAGACCTATCCCTCTTTATGCCTCACATACCCAGTTAACTGCACAGTCAATATTACTTGCAGTTGGCAAAAATTAATTTTTCTCAAGTACATTTTAGACAATGTCATACAATATCAACACAATATAGAGGATTTCAATCTCTTGTTTTTCTTAAAAAATATTTTTTAATTAATTTATTGTTTTTTTTTATTTTTACAGACTGCATTTTGATTCATTGTACACAAGTGGGGTACATCATTTCGCTTCTATTGTTGTACACGATGTAGATTCATACCATTCATGTAATAATCATGTACGTATATAGGGTAATGATGTCTGTCTCATTCCATGATTTTTCATACTGTCCTCCCTCTCATTTCCTTCTACATAATCTAAAATTTCTCTATTCGTCTCTCACTTCCTACTCCCCCACCCCCAATATATCATCCACTGATCAGAGAAAACATTTGACCTTTAGTTTTTTGGGATTGGCTTATTTCACAAAGCATGATATTCTCCAATTCCATCCATTTATCTGCAAATACTATAATATTATTTGTATTTATGACTGAATAATATTTCATTGTGTATGTATACCACAGTTTTCTTTATCCATTCATCTATTGATGGGCATCTAGGTTGGTTCCACAATCTAGCTATTGTAAATTGAGCTGCTATAAACATTGATGTGGCTGTGTTACTGTAGTATGCTGATTTTAAGTTCTTTGGGTATAAATAGAGGAGTAGGAAAATTGGGTCAAAAAGTGGGTCCATTCCAAGTTTTCTGAGGATTCTCCACACTGCTTTGCAGAGTGGCTTCGCCAATTTGCAACTCCACCAGCAATGTAAAAGTGTTTCCAGTTTTTCCAGCACTATATGTTGAGCAGGCTAGCTTTTCTCCATTGTATTTTCCCCCACATCCATGTCAACATCTGTTATTGTTTGTGTTCTTGATAATAGACATTCTAATTAGAGTAAGATAAAATCTTAGAGTTTGTTTAATTTGCATTTCTCTAATTACTAGAGATGTTGAATACTTTTTCATACATTTATTAATCACCTGTATGTCTTCTTTTGTAAAGTGTCTGTCCAGTTCCTTAGCCCATTTATTGATTGGGTTCTTTTAGTTTTGGTGTAAAGTTCTGTAAGGTCTTCATAAATTTTGTAGATAAGTACTCTATCTGAAGTGCCTGTGGCAAAGATGTTCTCCCACTCTGTAGGCTCTCTTTTCACATTATTAATTGTGTCTTTTGCTGAGAAAAAGCTTTTTAGTTTGAGTCCATCCCATTTATTGGTTCTTGCTTTGATTTCTTGTGCTTTGAGAGTCTTGTTAAGGAAGTCTGGTCCTAAGCCAAGATGTTGAAGATTCGGCCTACTTTGACTTCTATTTGGTACAGGGTCTCTGATCTAATTCCTAAGTACTCAATCGATTTTGAGTTAAGTTTTGTGCATGGTGAGAGATAGAGTTTTAATTTTATTTTATTGCATGTGAATTTCCAGTTTTTCCAGCACTATATGTTGAGCAGGCTAGCTTTTCTCCATTGTATGTTTTTAGCTCCTTTGTCTAGTATGAGATGACTGTATTTATGTGGGTTTTTCTCTGTGTCTTCTATTCTGCACCATTGGTCTGTTTGTCTATTTTGGTGCCAATACCACACCCGTTTTGTTACATTGCTCTGTAGTATAGTTTAAGTTCTGGTATTGTGATACCTCCTGCTTCACTTTTCCTGCTCATTCTTGCAGATGAAGTTCATGATTGCTTTCTCTATTTCTATGAGGAATGTCATTGGGATTTTAATGGAATTGCATTGAATCTGTATAGCACCTTTGGTAGAATGGTTATTTTGACAATATTAATTCTGCCTATTCAAGAACATGGGAGATCTTTCCATCTTCTAAGGTTTTCTTGAATTTCTTTCTTTAGTGTTCTGTAGTTTTCATTGTAGAGGTCTTTCACCTCTTTTGTTAGATTGATTCCCAAGTATTTTTTTTTTTTTGAGACCATTGCAAATGGAGTGGTTTTCCTAATTTCTCTTTCAGAGGATTCATCACTTATGAATAGAAGTGTATTAGATTTATGTGTATTGATTTTATATCCTACTACTTTGCTAAATTCATTTATTAGTTCTAGAAGTTTTCTAGTGGAGTTTTTTGGATCATATAAATATAGAATCATGTCATCAGCAAATAATGACAGCTTGAATTCATTTTTTCCTATTTTTTATCCCTTTAATTTCTTTGGTCTAATTGCTCTGGCTAGTGCTTCAAGGATGATGTTGAATAGAAGTGGTGATAGAGGGCATCCATGCCTTGTTCCAGTTTTTAGAGGGAATGCTTTCAGTTTTCTCCATTAAGAATAATGTTGGCCATGAGCTTAGCAGAGATAGCATTTACAATGCTGAGGTATGTTCCTACTATTCTTATTTTTCTAGTGTTTTAAGCAAGAAGGGGTGCTATATTTTAGCAAACACTTTCTCAGCATCTATTGAAATAATCATATGATTCTTAACTTTAAGTCTATTGATGTGATGAATTACATTTATTGATTTCCAGATGTTGAACCAATCTTGAATTCCTGGGATAAACCCCACTTGATACTGCTGCACTATATTTTTAATACATTTTTGTATGCAATTTACAGTACTTTGTTAAGGATTTTTGCATCTATGTTCATCAGGGATATTGGTCTAAAGTTGTCTTTCCTTGATGAGTCTTTTTCTGGATTTGTTACAGAATGATACTAGCCTCATAGAATGAGTTGGAAGGGTTCCCTCCTTTTGCATTTCATGGAATACTTTGAGGAGTATTGGTATTAGTTATTCTTTAAAGTCTTGTAGAATTTGACTGAGAATCCATCTGCTCCTGGACTTTTCTTAGTTGATAGGCTTTTGATGACTTCTTCTATTTTGGTGCTTAAAATTGATCTGTTTAAATTGTATATGTCTTCCTGATCAGTTCGGGAGGATTATATGTCTCTAAAAATTTGACAATGTCTTTGATATTTTCTATTTTGTTGGAGTATAGGTTTTCACAGTAACTTCTAATTATGTTATGTATTTCAATGTTGTGTGCCATTATCTTTCCATTTTCATCATGAATTCTAGTAATTTGAGTTTTCTCTCTCCTTTTGATTAGTGAGGCTAAGGGTTTATCAATTTTGTTTACTTTTTGAGAGAATCAACTTTTTGTTTTGTCAATTTTTTAAATTGTTTCTCTTGTTTCAATTTCATTGATTTCATCTCTTATTTTAATTATTTCCTGTCTTCTACTATTTTTGATGTTGATCTGTTCTTCTTTTTCAAGGGTTTTGAGATGTAATGTTAGGTATTTTTATTGTGACTTTTTATTTTTTTTATGTATGAGCTCAATGCAATGACCCTCCCTCTTAGTACTGCTTTCAGAGTGTCCCAGAGATTTTGATATGTTGTGTCTTTGTTCTTGTATACCTCTAAGAATTTTTTATTTCTTCCCTGATGTCTTCTATTATTATTGCATCATTCAATAGCATACTATTAGTCTCCAAGTGTAGGAATAGTTTTTATTTGTTATTTTATTTTGATTTCTAATTGCATTCCATTATGATCTGATAGGATAATAGGTAGTATCTCTAATTTTTGTACTTACTAATGGCTTGTTTGTGGCATAGCATATGGTCCATTTTGGAGAAGAATCCATGAGCTGCTGAGAAGAAAGTTTATTCTCTCGATGATGGGTAAAATACTCTGTAAATGTCCACTAAGTCTAGATCATTGATTGCATTTTTAGGTCTATAGTTTCTTTGTTCAGTTTTTGTTTGGAGGATATATCCAGTGGTGAGGGAAGTGTGTTAAAGTTTCCCACTATTTTGTGTTTTGGTCTAGTTGATTCTTAAAATTGAGTAGGGTTTGTTTGATGTGCATAGATGCTCCATTGTTTGGGGCACAAATACTTAAAATTGTTATGTCTTGCTAATTTATGCTTCCCTTAAGCAGTATGAATTGTCCTTCTTTATCCCTTCTGACTAACTTAGAGATAAAGTCCACTTTATCTGAGGATAGAAGCACCCTGCTTTTTTACTGAGTCCATGTGCATGATATGTTTTTCCCATCCTTTCATCTTTAGTCTGTGGATGTCTTTTTCTATGAGATGAATCTCTTGAAGGCAGCATATTTTTTGCTCTGTCTTTTTAATTGAATCTGCCAGTCTATATCTTTTGATTAATGAATTTAGGCCATTAACATTCAGGGTTATTATTGTGATATGATTTGTATTCCTTGCAATTTTGGTTTATTTTTGGTTTTTAACTTGACTTGGCTTCTCTTTTGATTTTCCTTTATGGTAGTTTCTACCTTTGCTGACTTCTTTTTTTTTTTTTCACTTCCTCCTTATGAAATATTTTGTTGAGAATATTCTGTAGTGAAGGTTTTCTATTTGTAAATTCTTTAAACTTTTGTTTATCATGGGAAGATTTTATTTCATCATCAAATCTGAAGGTTAGGGGCGATCCAAGATGGCGGCCTAGAGGGAGACTGCACCCCCAGTCGCTCCAGAACCCAGGAGTAAGAAGGGGAGGCATTGAGAGACTCGGACTGAAATAGAGCCACGGGTGAGTCTGCCCACTGGGTAAAGCTCGGCCCGGGTGGCAGGCCCAGATAGAGATGGCTTATTGGAGCCGGGCAGGGCAGCTAGAGTCATCCACAGGCAGCCCTGCGCACTCCGGCGGTGGGTCCCTCCCACACAGCCAGCTTCTCCAGGTTCTTGGAACGGAAACTGGCCCGCTAGTGAGAGCCTTTCTGACCAGAACAAGCTCCGAGTCCTGGAGCCACTGCAACGCAGCGTACTCCGGCAACGAACCAGCGGAGAGCCTCGATCCGCAAGCAGCCTCTGGGATCAGGGCAGGGCAGCCAGAGACCTCTTCAGGCGGCTCTGCCCACTCCGGCTGCAGGCTCTCTTCACGGGGCGATCCAAGATGGCGGCCTAGAGGGAGACTGCACCCCCAGTCGCTCCAGAACCCAGGAGTTAAGAAGGGGAGGCATTGAGAGACTCGGACTGAAATAGAGCCACGGGTGAGTCTGCCCAATGGGTAAAGCTCAGCCCGGGTGGCAGGCCCAGATAGAGGTGGCTTATTGGAACAGGGCAGGGCAGCTAGAGTCTTCCCAAGGTGGCCTTCCACACTCCGGCAGTGGGCTCCTCCCACACGGCCAGCTGCACGGTGCAGGCCCACAGTGAGAGCATTTCCACACAGAGCCAGTTCCAAACCATGGAACCAGTAGGGGACTAGGGGCAGTTTTCTTCAGATGTGCTGCTTTATCAGATTCCTCCAAGACATCAGGCTACTGAAGGCTGGGAGGTGATACACTGGAATCTACCGGGACACTATAAGCCAATAGCGGAAAACTGCAATATCTCAGGGTCCCACTGACAACTGACCAATATGAGAAAACAAGGGAAGAAAATGTCCCAAACAAACCTAGATACTACATCAATAAAACCCAATGACAGCACAGCAGAAGAAATGTCAGAAAGGGAGTTCAGAATGTACGTAATTAAAACAATCAGGGAAGCTAATGAGGAGATGAAGAGCAAATGCAGGCATTGAAGGAGGAGATGAAAGAGCAAATGCAGGCATTAAATGATCGCACCAATCAACAGTTAAAAGACCAAATACGGGAAGCAAGAGATCATTTCAATAAAGAGTTAGAGATACTGAAAAAAACCAAACTGAAATCCTTGAAATGAAGGAAACAATAAACCAAGTTAAAAACTCCATAGAAAGCATAACCAATAGAATGGAGCACCTGGAAGACAGAACCTCAGACATTGAAGACAAATATTTAATCTTGAAAGCAAAGTTGGCCAACAGAAAAGATGGTAAGAAATCATGAACAGAATCTACAAGAATTATGGGATATCATGAAAAGCCAAATTAAGAATTATTGGGATTGAGGAAGGCTTAGAGAAATAAACCAAAGGAATGAACAATCTGTTCAATGAAATAATAACAGAAATTCCCCAAATCTGAAGAATGAAATGGAAAACCAAGTACAAGAGGCTTATATAACTCCAAACATACAAAATTACAGCAGACCCACACCAAGGCACATTATTATGAAAATACCTAACATACAAAATAAAGACAGAATTTTAAAGGCCGCGAGAGAGAAAAGAATCAAATTACATTCAGAGGGAAACCAATAAGAATATCAGCAGATTTTTCAATCCAGACCCTAAAAGCTAGAAGGGCCTGGAACAACATATACCAAGCCCTGAAAGAAAACGGATGCCAACCAAGAATCTTATACCCAGCAAAACTTACCTTCAAATTTGACGATGAAATAAGATCCTTCCATGATAAACAAAAGCTAAAGAAATTTACATAAAGAAAGCCAGCATTGCGGAACATTCTCAGCAAAATATTCCATGAGGAAGAGATGAAAAACAACGATGCAACTCAGCAACAGGAGGCGCTAGCCTAAAGGAATAGCCAAAAAAAGGAGAAGAAACCAAATCATGTCAAAAACAAATATGAGTCAATTGACTGAGAATACAAATCATATCACAATAATAACCCTGAATGTTAATGACCTGAATTCATCAATCAAAAGACACAGACTGGCAGATGGATTAAAAAGAAAAATCCAACAATATGCTGCCTGCAAGAGACTCACCTCATAGAAAGAGACACCCATAGACTAAAGGTGAAAGGATGGGGAAAACATACCATGCACACGGACACAGCAAAAAAGCTGGAGTATCCATCCTCATCTCAGATAATGTGGACTTCAAACCAAAATAATCAGAAGGGATAAAGAAGGACATTACATGCTGCTTAAGGGAAGCATAAATCAGCAAGACATAACAATCATAACTATCTATGCCCGAACATTGGCTCATCCACGTACGTCAAACAAATCCTTCTCAATTCCAGAATCAAATAGACCACAACACAATAATACTAGGCGATTTTAACACACCTCTCTCACCACTGGATAGATCGTCCAAACAAAAATTGAATAAAGAAACTATAGATCTCAACAACACAATCAGCAATTTAGACTTAACGGACATATATAGACTATACCATCCAACAAAGAACGAATACACTTTCTTCTCAGCAGCACATGGATCTTCTCTAAAATAGACCATATTTTTATGCCACAAAGCTACTGTTAGCAAATACAAGAAGATAGAGATACTACCTTGTACTCTATCAGATCATAATGGATTGAAATTAGAAATAAATGACAGAATAAAAAACAGAAACTTCTCCAATTCCCGGAGTCTAACTAATACACTATTATATGATGAATGGATAACAGAAGACATCAGGAGGGAAATAAAAAAATTCTTAGAAGTAAACGAGAACAAAGACACATCATATCAAAATCTCTGGGACACTATGAAAGCAGTACTTAGAGGAAGATTTATTTCATGGGGTGCATTCAAAAAAAGAAGTAGAAATCAACAAATAAACGAGTTAACACTACAGCTCAAAGCACTAGAAAAGAAGAGCAGACCAATACCAAAAGTAGTAGAAGACAGGAAATAGTTAAAATCAGAGCCGAAATCAACGAAATCGAAACAAAAGAACAATTGGAAAAATTAACAAAATAATAGTTGGTTCTTTGAAAAATAAATAAAATTGATAAACCCTTAGCCACACTAACAAAGAGAAAGAGGGAGGAAAACTCAAATTACTAAAATTTGGAATGAACAAGGAAACATCACAACAGACACGAGTGAAATACAAAACATAATAGAAGCTATTTCGAAAATCTATACTCCAACAAAACAGAAAACCTCGAAGACATCAACAAATTTCTAGAGATATATGAACTACCTAAACCTGAATGAGGAGGACATACAAAACTTAAATAAACCAATTTCAAGCAATGAAATAGAGGAGGTCATCAAAAGCCTACCAACAAAGAAAAAGTCCAGGACCAGATGGGTTCTCAGCCAAGTTCTACAAAACCTTTAAAGAAGAGCTCATTCCAATACTCCTCAAACTATTCCATGAAATAGAAGAGGAGGGAACCCTACCAAACTCGTTCTATGAAGCCAATATCACTCTGATACCTAAACCAGACAGAGACACATCGAGGAAAGAAAATTTCAGACCAATATCCTTAATGAACATCGATGCAAAAATTCTCAGCAAAATTTTAGCAAATCGCATACAAATAATATTAAAAAGATAGTGCACCACGATCAAGTTGGTTTTATCCCAGGGATGCAATGTTGGTTCAACATTCGGAAATCAATAAATGTCATTCACCATATCAACAGACTTAAAGTGAAGAATCACATGATTATTTCAATAGATGCAGAGAAAGCATTCAATAAAAGACAGCAACGCTTCAACCTCAAAACACTAGAAAAATTGGGGTAGTGGGAACATTCCTAAACATTATAAAGGCAATCTATGCTAAGCTCATGGCGAATATCATTCTAAATGGTGAAAAACTGAAAGCGTTCCCCCTAAAAACTGGAACAAGGCAGGGATGCCCTCTTTCACCCGCTTCTATTCAACATCGTCCTTGAGACTCTAGCCAGAGCAATCAGACAAACCAAAGAAATTAAAAGGATACGAATAGGAAAGAAGAACTCAAAACTATCCCTGTTCGCTGATGACATGATTATATATTTAGAAGAACTGGAAATTCCACCAAGAAAACTTTTAGAACTCATAAGTGAATTCAGTAAAGTAGCAGGTTACAAGATCAATGCTCATAAATCCAATGCATTTTCATACATAAGTGATGACTCTTCAGAAAGAGAAATCAGGAAAACTACCCCATTCACAATAGCATCGAAAAAATAAAATACTTGGGAATCAATCTCACAAAAGAGGTGAAAGACCTCTACAATGAGAACTACAGAACACTAAAGAAAGAAATTCAAGAAAACCTTAGAAGATGGAAAGATCTCCCATGTTCCTGGATAGGCAGAATTAATATCGTCAAAATGGCTATACTACCTAAAGTGCTATACAGATTTAATGCAATTTCCAATTAAAATCCCAATGATGTACCTTGCAGAATAGAGCAAGCAATTATGAAATTTATCTGGAAGAATAAAAACCTAGAATAGTTAAAGCAATCCTCAGTAGCAAGAGCGAAGCAGGGAGTATTGCAATACCAGATCTTCAACTCTAGTACAAAGCAATAGTAACAAAAACGGCATGGTATTGGTACCAAAATAGACAGGTAGATCAATGGTACAGAATAGAGGACATGGACACAAATCCAAATAAATACAATTTTCTCATACTAGGCAAAGGTTCAACAATATGCAATGGAGAAAGATAGCCTCTTCAACAAATGGTGCTGGGAAAACTGGAAAAACCATATGCAATAGAATGAAATTAAACCCCTATCTCTCACCCTACACAAAACTCAACTCAAAATGGATCAAGGATCTCGGAATCAGACCAGAGACCCTGCATCTTATAGAAGAAAAAGTAGGTCCAAATCTTCAACTTGTTGGCTTAGGATCAGACTTCCTTAACAGGACTCCCATAGCACAAGAAATAAAAGCAAGAATCAACAACTGGGATAGATTCAAACTTAAAAGCTTTCTCTCAGCAAAGGAAACTATCAACAATGTGAAGAGAGAGCCTACAGAGTGGGAGAATATCTTTGCCAACCATACCTCAGATAGAGCGCTAATTTCCAGAATCTATAAAGAACTCAAAAAACTCTACACGAAGAATACAAATAATCCATTCAACAAATGGGCTAAGGAAATGAACAGACACTTCACAGAAGAAGATGTACAAGTAATCAACAGATATATGAAAAAATGTTCAACATCCCTAGTAATAAGGGAAATGCAAATCAAAACTACCCTAAGATTTCATCTCACCCCAATTAGAATGGCGATTATCAAGAATACAAGCAACAATAGGTGTTGGCGAGGATGTGGTTGAAAAGGAACACTCATACATTGCTGGTGGGGTTGCAAATTAGTGCAGCCACTCTGGAAAGCAGTGTGGAGATTCCTCAGAATGCTTGGAATTGAAACACCATTTGACCCAGCTATCCCACTCCTTGGCCTATACCCAAAGGACTTAAAATCAGCATACTACAGAGATACAGCCACATCAATGTTCATTGCTGCTCAATTCACCATAGCCAGATTGTGGAACCAACCTAGATGTCCTTCGGTTGATGAATGGATAAAGAAACTGTGGCATATTTATACAATGGAATATTACTCCGCAATGAAGAATGATAAAATTATGGCATTTGTAGGCAAATGGTCGGAAATTGGAGAATATCATGCTAAGTGAGATAAGCCAATCTCAAAAACTAAAGGACGAATGATCTCGCTGATAAGCGGATGAGGACATATAATGGGGGGTGGGAGGACTAGCATTAGGTTTTAGAGTTAGGCTAAGGAGAGCGGTAAGAATGAAGGAAAGAAGGACTGTGTAGAGGGAAAAGAGGGGTGGGAGGGGTGAGGCGAGGGGAAAAATATAATAAACATCATTACCCTATGTAAACGTAAAAAAAAAAAAATCTGAAGGTTAGTTTTGCTGGGTATAGGATTCTTGGTTGGCAACCATGTTCTTTCAGAACTAAATATATTATTCCAGGCCCTTCTTGCTTTTAGGGTCTGGGCTCAGATATCCTTTGATATTCATATTGGTTTCCCCTTATAAGTAATCTGATGCTTTTCTCAAGCAGTCTTTAAAATCCTAAATCCTAAATCTTTATTTTGTATGTGAGGTATTTTCATTATAATGTGCCTTGTTGTGGATCTGTTGTAATTTTGTGCACCCAGTTTTCTGTAAGCCTCTTGTATTTGATTTTCTATTTCATTTTCAGGTTTGGGAAATTTTCTGATATATTTCATTGAATAGGTTGTTCATTCCTTTGATTTGTATCTCTGTGCCTTCCTCAGTCGCAATAATTCTTAAATTGGACTCTTCATGATATCCATAATTCTTGGAGCTTCCATTAATGATTTCTTAACATTTTCTCAGTTGTTCAACTTTATTTTCAAGATTAAATATTTTGTCTTCCTTCTGAGATTCTGTCTTCCACTAGATCTATTCTGTTTGAGATGTTTTCTATTGAGTTTTTAATTTGGTTTATTGTTTCTTTCATTTCAAGTGTTTCTGTTTTTATTTTTTTCAGAATCTCTATCTCTTATTGAAGTGTTCTTTGTTTCCTGCATTTGCTCTTTTAATTGTTATTGGAGTGATCATGCATTGCGTGCATTTGCTCTCTTATCTCATCTTTAGCTTCACGAATCATTTTAATTATGCAGATTCTAAACTCTTTGTCTGTCATTTCTACTGCCATGTTGTCATGAATTCTATCAAAATAGCATCTTGGTTTGTTAGGGACACTTTTTTCCCATTTTTTTTTTCATATGTCTCTGTATATTCCCCTCTAGCATTGGAGATCTGAGGTGCTGAAGTTTCCCCCTGCAGGCTTATTGTGACCCTGGAGCTTTCCAGTAACCTCTCCTTTGAAGGGGAGGTCAATATTAACAGCACCTAATACAAAGAAAATGCAGCCCTGAACCGAATAATCCCTATAAAGACTTGAACATTATTATAATAAATAGGATGAGTTTGATTATTATTTACAGTATTTGTAGTGAACAAAGAGGATGGAGGAGGGTGTAGGATGTAAGTGAGTAGATACAGGTACCTGTCAAAGGGCCTCCAGTCTCCTGTAGGTGTCTCAGGAAGGGAGCCACCCTTCCAATGATGGTGGCCATGCCCTCAGGGATAATTCTAAAACACTTGCACCAGCCTCCAGAGAAGCTGGGGAGCCCCAATGAGGGTGTGCCTAGTCAGCAGGTGGCACATGTACAACTTCCATCTTTGGTGGGGTGGGGATGCAGTCTTTAAACAACATTTATTATGTCTTTTCAGGCTAATCTTATCACATGTATTAGGTGCTAGAAATGGGGAAGTATAAAGCAAGAATTATTGAAGAATAATAGATATGTCCAATTTAGAAAAGTTCAAATACATAGATTCAAAAGTATACAATAAAAAAATAAAGAAAAAAATATCAGACCTATTGGTACATACTTTTAATCTCAGCAGCTTGAGAGGCTGAGGCTGGAGGATCACAAGTTCAAAGCCTGCCTCAACAAATTAGCAAGGCCTGTAAGAAACTTAGGGAGACAGTATCTCCGAAGAAAGAAAGAAAGCAAAAAAAAAAAAAAAAAAAAAAGAAGAAAGAAAGAAAGAAAGAATAAAAAGGAATGATAAATAATAAAAAGGAATAGGGAATGGACTCAGTGGCTAAGCAGTCCTGGATTCACTCTCCAGTAACAGAAAGGAAAAAAAGAAAAAAGAAAAGGAAAAAAAAAAAAAAAAAAGAACAAATAATTATTTTGCACTCTTGTAATGCAAAGTGATGCAATTTGTCTTTTCTCTGAACCTGATTCTGAAATGAAGATAAGAATCATGAAGGTGTACTAGATGTTCTTAGAATTAGTACCTGTAGAAGGGACTTAAGGATGAAACAATCTGTAATGCTGCTTACTTAGCAAACTATACTCAGAGTTGTTAAAAAGAAGGCTTGAGCTGAGAACAGTAGTGAGAACTTTATTTACCTTATTGTTTGATCTTTAGATGTGCGTCATGCTGTCAGAAGGCATGACTTTGGATGAAGCATTTCTCAACTGAGGCAACCTCTGTAAAAGGGAGACAGATGAAGACTCTGTGCTGGAAGAACTTCAAGTGATAAGGGATGTGAGTCACTTATTCCTGTAAGGATAGATAGTAGAGTTATCTCAGAAACCACTTCACCATACAGCAATTTTGGTCAAGGGAAAATTGAAGGCGAAAGATCCTGTCTGTTTATTCAAAGGCCAAGACTGAGGAGATAATTTAATGTGTTTGGAAAATTCCAATATTTCAGATGACTTGAACACAATTGTGAGAGACCATAGATGTTATTGGTGACATAGATATAGATATGGTATATATGTCCCATTAAGAAATTTGAGTTTTACTATATGAATAATGAGAATTTTGTTGAAGGTGGCATTAGAATAATTTAATTTGTATTTTAAAAGAAACTCTTGATTTGTTTGTGAAGTTTTAATGCTTTTGAGTCTTTTTCATTTTAGAGGATGAAAGCAATAAAAGTGGATGTCTTAATCTTGCTACTATATCACACTATCTTGAATACACAAATCAACAAACAAATTTTTCCTAATGAATAAATAAGTTGAACTATTTGCATGGTTTTGTGGTAATGGTTTGGATTTTAATATATTAGGTGCTATGAGAAAAGTATCAAAGATGACTAATGTAGTTTGAATTGTGTGTTATAGGATTAGTCAAAAAACACATAAAATTTTGAGTAGTATTTTTAAAGCAGAAAGGACAGTAGGTAAAAATCAACATTTGCAAATGTTCCCAAGGTCTTAATGTCTTACATACATTGCAATAGTTTGTGATCCTTATGTCATTGCTAATTGGAAAGTGTCTTTTATGTATATTACCTAACATGATTTTATATTTAAACAAATGTTCATTACACTATCAATCTAGTGTCTTACTAGAAACAAGCAAGGTCAAAAAAAAGAAAAAAAGAAGGCAAAATTACTTCCTACAACAAATGCCACCATTACAAAGGTTAATAAAAATATGCAGTTATTCTTAATTATTTAACAGTGCTTATCTTTTGTGAAAATGACTATGGTAAAAGGGCACATCTATTTACAGTAATACTTTATTCACTGCTAATTTTACAGTTAAATCTAGTCTGTATAGGTAACTGTTTTCTTAGAATTTTCTGCATTCTAAATGTGTGAAGGGGTGTGTGTGTGTGTGTGTGTATGTGCCTAGTTTCTATTGCTCTTTTAGATTTAAAAGATAGAGTAAGCAAATGAGGCAACAAATGTTTAGAGAATTAATAACTAAATATTTCATCTTTGTTGGCATAATATACCATCTGCCAAATCCAAGAAACTCAAGTAGTTAAACTTAAGTAGTAAAAATGTAATCCAGTAGTCAGACTATAGTCAAACTTCTGTAAACCAACCATGCAGAAAAACGTTTTTTAAACCATTGAGGAAAAAAAGTATTCATTACATTTAAGAAAACACAAGTAACAATCAATTGAAATAAGTTCTCCTCAGAAATAGTGGGTGTAACTGTAGCTATGTTTAAATAGCTCAAGTTGGGGTGGGGTCATCCAGAATCTGAGTCCAGGAAACATATCTGTAGTGGATAATTTGAATTATAACTTGATTGGATTAAGAGGTTTCTGGATGTATTGATGAGATTCTGTCAGGAATGATTGGTATATGGAATAACAAACTGAAGTGGAGACTCACTAAGTGTGGGCAGCACCGTCCAATAGGAAGGTGACTTGAATGGAATAAAAGAAGAACAAGGAAGCAGCAGCAAGGGCAAGCTCCATTCCTCTTGATCGGGTGCTTGATGGCTGCTGCAATTGCCTGAGGATATCAAACTCTTGCTCCTTCACTCTTCCAAAGCAGACTCTGCCAGTGATTCTCCAAGGAGTTTGCTGAAGCCTTCTGCCTTGCACTGGGGTAGCACCACTGATCCCTCTTGTTCTGGGGCTTCTGCCTCTTGGTCTATGCAGTGACTGGTTCCTCCAGCTCTCTGGCCTGAAGATGGCCATTATGGACTCTCCAATTTCTGGTTGTGTAAGTCAATCTAATAAATATCTTTTTATAATCATACTTCCTGTTGATTCTGTTCCTCTAGAGAACCCTAATACAATATATTTTTAAAAATTCGCGAAAAAAATTATTCTTCATTTTAATTGACCCCTAATTGCACATATTTCGGTGGATACAGTTTATTGTTTTGTATATGTATATAATTCAACTGGATAGAATTCATTAACTATGTTTCAAACTATACTAAAATGTTCTACAACTAATTAAAAAAATAAAATTAAAAATTTTTTAAAATATTCTCCAGTGAGAAGAAAATGATGCTGGTAAAATATCTAAAGAAATGAAGAAAACATGAAATGCTCAACGTGTTGTAAATACCATAGATTTTTAAATTTTTAAATTTCTTTGCAAACACAACAGTCTGGAGCAACAATTAAAACACTGGACAATGCATAATATATATAAGTATAAAAATTTCAATAATAACACAATGATCTTAAGAATTAAGAAAACTATGATATTTCAAGTAAACACTTTAACCTTTAGTGCAACAGGAAAAGTTAATAATTTATAACTCAGACACAAGAAGTTAATTAAATTGTAACATTAAAACACTAAATAAACCAATATAGAAAACAAGTATATTTATTCCACTTAACACATTACCACTAATTTTGTGGCTTCAAGTGGCAAAAATATTCTCTTACAGTTCTGCATATCAGTTGTCAAAAATAAGACAACCTTTTTATTATGTTTTTATTAGTGTTCTATAGTTATAAATAATAGTGGGGTTCATTTTCACATAATCATGCAGACATGGAATATAATTTTCTCCACTTCTGACCCTAGTACTTCCTCTTTGCCTCTACTTCTCCTTCTCCCATTTTCCTTCCTATATTCTACTAGTCTTCCTTCTATTTATTTATAATTTTAAGTTAGTATTTTATAGATATACACTGGGTATCTTCATATATGTAAGTGGCATAACTTGGTCAATTTCATTCCACAATTTCTTCCTTTTCCCATCCTTCCTTCCTCCCCCACAATCCCCTTCCTCTGTTCTACTGATGCCCTTTTATTTCCATGGGATTCCCCTTACTCTATTTTCCCTTATTTTATCTAGCTTCTATGCATGAGAGAAAACATTCTACACTTGACTTTCTGAGTCTGTAGTATGATATTCCCCACTTCCATCCATTTACCAGTAAATGCCATAATTTCAATCATTTTTATAACTGGGTAAAACTCGTGTGTATCTACATCATGTTTTCTTTATCTGTTCATCCATTGACAGGCACCTGAGCTACTGTGAATTGTGCTGGTTTGAGCATTGATGGGCCTGTGTCACTGTAGTATGCTGATTTTAGTACCATAGGATAAATACCAAGATGTGAATTAGCTGGCTCATAAGTGGTTCCATTCCTAGGTTTTTAAGGATTCTCCATACTGCTTTCCAAAGTCATCATATTAATTTTCAGTCCCATGAACAATGTACAAATATACCTTTTTCCCACAACCTTGCCACCTTTTATTATTTGTTGTATTCTGATGATTGCCATTCTAACTTGAGCAGGATAAAATCTTAATGTAGCTTTGATTTACAATTCTCTGATTGCTAAGAATGTTAACTATATATATATGTAAATATATAAATTATATGTAAATTATAAATATATAAATTATATATATAGATATAATTTATATCTATCTATATATAATCTATAAATTTATATAGTTCTTTTGTCACTTGTAAAATCAAAATATTCTCAGAACTAATTCTTTCTGGAGATTCCAAGTAGAGTCCATTTCTTGACAATTTCATTTTCTTGAAACTGAAGCATTTCTTGGCTTTTGGCCACATTAATCCAGCCTCTGTTCTTCTGCTCTGTCATCTCAAAGTCTTCCTTCTCTGACTCTGACCCTTCATAAGGACCCTTGTGATTACTTACATCAGTTTTGTGTGGATAATTCAGAGTACTATCACCATATCAATATCCTTAACTTATGCATAGCTTCAAAGTTCCCCTTGTGGCAATCATATTCACATTTTCTGGAGATTAGGAAATAGATTTATTGTGGAGGAGAACATTATTTAGCCTAATATTGCCAAAAGTTGAAACTAAAGAAAAATGGCATACACAGAAACTAAACATTACAGTAGTACAGCTAATTACTATTATGTCAAAGACAGCATTAAATGTGAATTAACTAAACACTCCAATTATAAGACAGCGGTTTTCAGAAAGGATAAGAAGGAAACAAAGCAAAAACAACAAATGACATGTGACATATAAGAAATGTACCTTAAATATAAAAACAGGACTAAAATAAAAAATTAGACAAATACAAATCTTGCAATTAGAACAAGAAAGCTGTTGTGGTTGTATTAATAGAAGACAAAGTACAGTTTAAGATAAGAACAATCATTGATAGAGAATGATAATTTATAAAGATAAAAGGTTCAACCCATTATATAATACCTATGTAGCCAATAAAATAGTTTACTTTTTTTAAAAAAGTAACAGAGGTAAAAGGAGAAATACACAGATCTTCAAATGTAGTTAAGAATTTGAGTGCTTCACAATAGTTGATAGGGTAAATAAGCAATATTAAGTAAGAACATACAAGAGTTCAATAACAAAATCAGTGAATCACAAAGTCATTTACAGAAAATACATAAAGAAGAATAATATTATGGCCTTTTCAAATAAATGGATGGAATTGGAGAATATCATGCTCAATGAAATAAGCTAATCCCCCAAAACCAAAGGTCAAATGTTTTCCCTGATAAGTGGAGAATGATCTATAATGTGTGTGGGGTTGTGGGGAGTAAGAGAAGAATGGAGGAACTTTAGATTATGTAGAAGGAAATGAAAGGGGTGTATGAAAAATGGTGGAATGAGACTGACATCATTACCCCATGTACATGTATGATTACACAAATGGTATGAATCTACATCGTGCACAATCATAGAAATGAAATGATGTACACCATTTGTGTACAATGAATCAAAATGCAGTTTGTAAAAAATTAAAAATAAATAAATAATTAAACAAATAAAAGATGTATTATCAAAAACAAAATACAGTAAAATAATTCATCCACTAAAATAACAAAACCTTGGTTCACAAAGCAAGTACCAAACTTTCAGAGGGTTAAAATATTATAATTGCGTACTTTCTGAACAAATAGTACTAAAATATATGTCAATGAGATACCTGGAATGTAGATAAATATTTGGAAAAATGTATGCTAATAAATATCTTATGAGTCATAGGAAAATGACAGTGAAATATTTTTAAAATTAAATGAATGATACATTTCCAAGCACTACTAAAAATGAGTACATTTAAGTGGTAGAATGATAAAATAAGAAGTGTTTAAAATTAAGGATTAAATTTTAATTAAGTTAAAATTGAGTTTTCACTTGAGATAGTGAATAAAAAGAAAATTATACTCAATGAATGTAAAAGCAAGAAAATAACAAAAATATATCTTAAATATACTGTCTTGAGTAAAAAGTTTAGCAAAATTATTTACTGATTATATGCTTATTTCTTCCCTTTCTTTGAAGCTCAAAAACCGATAATTTATGGTAATAGATAAAAGCAATAAAAATGGCATGTTGATTTTGTTATCCAAACCAATGTCCTTATAGTAGGCTCTCCCCTCTTTGTTCTCAAAACCATAGTGAATGAATCAGTCTTAGCCTCTTATCTTTTCAATCTCATCATTTGAGTTATTTTTTCTTGTTGTTAATATTTTAATCCAAACTTAATTATCTTTGCAGTGATCACAAGCAGTATAATGTCATCATTTGATTTCTTCCTTTCATTGCTTAAATATAAAGTAAATGACAATATATGGTGGGATGGTCCTGTGATATTTGCTAAGGAGAAAAATTAGCAAATATGTATAAGACATCTCTCATGAAGTTTACTGCCAATGGGAAATAAATACTATTCAAATAATAAAAAGAATACCAGATATCTGATCTGTATTAGTGTTATGAATAGAGTATATGAGAGCATGTTATAAGTTATACATGCTTTCTGGTGAATATATGCTCAGAATAAGAAACAAAGTCTAATTTAGAAAACTGGATTTAAATAAAAAGGTAAAAACACATTCAATATAACAGCTTTCCTCTTTGCCCTGATATGAAGGGAAACAAACAAATGTTTAGGAACTGAGAAAGGGCAAGAGGAAGAAGGGCACAGAAAGTGGAGAGAGAGAATAGAAAACAAGACCAGAGACACTAGAGGAAGGAGAACATGCAGGTCCTTGATAGCCAAGGCAAAGATTTTCACGCTGGAACAGATGATCTTCTCTGAGGACTTTTAACTATACCTGCATTCTCTCACTGTGAATAAAGATGACTGATAGGATTCTGCTGTGGTAATTTGGGGAGGAAAAATGTGTTCTTAAACTAGTTTAATAGTTTCATACAGCTCATGGACAGATAAGAGGTAAAATGGAAAGAGCAGAATGATAGTTTGTATATAGGGGCACAGAGAAGAGGAAGAGAGTATCAGCATACCTTGTTTACTTGTTCTTTGCTTCTTTTTGCTTTGAATATCATATTTCTTAACATTTCAATGTTTCCAACATCCCTGCATTGAACAAGTATGTCAGACTTTTTCCAACAGCATGTGCCACTCAGTGTCTCTGTGTGGCATTTTAGTAGTTATCACAATATTTTAAGCTTTTCAATTATTGTATCTGTTGCAGTGATCTGTGATTCTTGATCTTTGATATAAACATTGTTATTAATACAGGGCAGCACTAACCCTAATCAATATTTTGAAAGGAATATTTTTTAAGAGTGAAGTTCTCAACAGTAAGCTTAAAATATTCAGTAAACTCTGTTGTCAAAAAAAAAAAAAAAGACAAAGTATCACCACTGTTTGTAATCCCTTTTATATAGCAAAGTTAGAGTAGATTTAGTATAATCTTTATGACCATAGGATTTGGGGATGGTAAATGCGCATTAGACTCAAATTAAAGTAACCATATGACTAGCCTATAATAAGAGTCAGCCTGTCCATTGAAGTTGAAGTCAGACATTAACTTCTGCTCTTTAGCAATGAAATTCCTAGATACCACCTTTTTCCAAACAATTACATCTACATTGAAAATCTATTGTTCAGTGTGTCCACTTTCATCAGTTTTCTAGCTTATTCTTCTGGATGACTTGCTGCAACTTCTACATCAGCATTTACTGCTTCACCTAGTACTTTTATGTTACAGAGAAAACTTCTTTCCTAAACCATAAAACCAATCACTGATAGCTTCACCTTTTATTCTGACGCTTTCTTACTCTCTTAGCTTTCACAAACAAGAAGAGAGGTAGAGCCTTGCTCTGGATTAGACTTGGAATATAAGGGAATACTGTGGTTGATTTCATCTTCTATCTGGACCATGGAAGTTTTGACATATCAGCAATAACAAAATTTTACCTCATTCATGAATTCACTGGAGTGGCACTTTTTTGTTTTTTTTTTTTTTTCCCCCCCACAAATTACATGAATTTTATTTGTAAATTGATTAGTGAATAAATAATTTATGTGCACAGAAAAAAAAATATGGAGTGGTACTTTATTCCCAATAGCCTAAATGCTGTCACAGAAAGCATGCTTTGGGCTTTTCTTGACTTTCAATATACAGTTGGTAAAAGCTTACTACTTTTACCATTTTTACTTAAGGAGGAGTCATGACAATTCCTTTCACTTGACATGTGAAGGTCATTGTAAGGTTATTGACTGGCCTAATAAAATATTGTCTCAAGGAATTGTGATGCCTGAGGAGTGGGAGAGAGAGACAGAAGAACAGCCAGTCAGTGAAACAATCAGAGCACACATGTATCTGTTAGGTTCACCTTTCTATCTGGATAATTGCTGTCCTTGGATTTGAAACATTATCCAAGAACCCATGTATGAAAGGCTTAGTTGCCAGCCTGTGTTGCTACTGGGAGGTGGTAGAACCTTTAGGAGACAGGTTTACTGGAATAAATTTAAATCACTGGAGGCATGTCCTTGATGGAAATATTGACTTCACTCATTCCATCTCTCTCTCTTTCTTAACCACCATGAAGCAAGAAGCTCGGTTGCATCATGTGTTCCTTGCTATGGTGTTTAGCCTTACCACATGATCCCCTTCTCAAAATGGAGCCAACTGACGTGGACTAAACTCTGAAATGTTTTGCCAAAATAAATCTCTTTACTTTTAAGTTCATTTTCTCACGTATTTTAATCACAGCAATGGAAAGCTGACCTAAGGACATTCCAAAAGGCCCCACCTCCACAACATCTCCCAGTAGCACTACTCTAGAGATCAACCTTTAACTGAAGGCCTTTGGAGACACTATTGACATGCAAACAAACCATAGCGCCTGCAGGTACAGTATCCATTCTGCAGCCTATGGATGAAGAAGTACTTTTTGATTTTGATTCTTATTATTTAAAGAATACATTTCATAACATTATAGCAGTCATTGAGAGTGCTAAGTCTAATGGATCAAGACAGAGGAAATTAAAAATATTTGGGTAGGATTCACCATTCTAAATACCATTAAAGAGCATTTGTCATGAGAGATCAAAGTATTGACATAGCAGGTTGCAAATAGTCAATTTCAAACTTCACTGGGTGACTCTAAGAGTTTCAATACGTAAGTGGAGGAAATAACTGTAGATTTTGCAGAAATAGCAAAGTGAAACATGAAGATATCCCTGAGTTGCTACATTATCCATACAGAATTTTGAAGAATGAGGAGTTGCCTTCTTATGTTGAGAAAATAAAGTGGTTCCCGGAAATGGAATCTCTTTCTAGTGAAGATGCTATGAAGATTGTTGAAATCACAGCATTTAGAAGATTATGTAAATTTAGTTGTTAAAGTAGTGGCGGAGTTTGAGAGTACTGATTTCAGTTTGAAGGAATTTCTACTGTTGGTAAGAGTTTATCAAGTAGTATTAAATGCTAGAAAAAGTTATTCCAAGACAGGAAGAGTTAATCAATCATACAAACTTCTTTATCGTCTTAAGAAATTGCCCTAATCAATCCTTCAGCAATAAGTACTCTAGTCAGTCAGTAGCCATCAACATCAAGGCAAGACCCTATACCAGTCAAAAGATCATAACTCACCGGTCAGAGAGTCATTAGCATAGTTCACCAATAAGAAATTTTAATTAAGCTATATACATTATTAAACATAATACCATTACCTATAAGTAGATGAAGTCTTTGAATACAAGTTTTTGTAGCACCAAGGACTATGAAAACTAGAGTCAAGCTTCTTTAAATTCCATTTTATTTTAATTTCACACTCTTCACTCTAACTCAGGCATGGCTGCATGTGATTTCCCTGTCACTTGCTGGCATATTCAGAAATACCTGTTCCTCTTTCCTTTGACTTTTAAATAAATGAGTTTATTCAAACCCCTGTTTTATGGTCTAGTTATTACCTTCTTTCCACAAATTTTGATTACCCACAGGAAAACATCCCAACCCATCTTTCAATCTTCCCAGGCCTTGGACATGTTTTAAAATTCCACCAAACACAGTTTTGGAATAAAATGGTATCTGTATTGCAAGTGGTTATAAAGAAATGATTTCTGTAATTAGGTAGAAACTTTATAAATACAAAATCTGATGATTTACATTGAGAGACATCCATATGTTCCAGGCAAATATTCAGAAATCACCACCTGGAAAATTCATTTTAACTTTTTTAAAAATTATTTGAATACTCTCATCAAAATAAGAAGCTAATTACATAGGAGTAAAAACAAGATCATCTTCAGATATTCATTTTGCAGCAATAAATATCATTAAATACAGAAGCAATGACAAGTAAAAAATGTGGTCTGAGTTTATACATCTCCCAAACCATTTGCATATGAAAACCACAAAAGATATTTAATCATGTAATTTTTGAATATTGACAGCCATATTTTTTATTTTCCAAAATGGCCTAAATATATTATTTATGATAATCAGTTAGTAGTGAGTTGTGAATAATGACTTTTCCACATAACTTGAATAACCACTTTTGGAAGATACAGGGAAAAGTTATCAAATATTCAGTTACATAAACTTCAGGATATTTTACAAACCTGATATTCCATGTAAGTGAATTAGAGTCTAAGAACTGACTTGAAAATAAATTTATTAGAAGGTACTTCCTTTAATATTTAACTAACATATTTGGAAGAAATGGCACATTTAGAATAGAATTATGACCATCAATCAACAGTCTGGAAAAAAACATATTATACTTATGCACAATGAACAAAGAGAAGGTTAAAATGCCATTAGAAATCTCTTTTTGGCAAATACTAATGCTCTCACTCACAACACACAATTTTAGAATACTACTGTAAACTCATCAAATTTATTTCTAACATTATAGAATAAGACATCTTAGAGATATTGAAATTAGTATGGTCCTAGAAAATAAATATGCTCTTTGCATTCCTTATTAAGTAGCATGTAATGAATGATCACTCATTGGAACTTGTATCTCACACAGTCTAGCATTGATGGAGACTATTAGGACATTATCTAAATGGATGAACAAGTGACATTTTATTTTATAAAATATTGTCAATTGTTTTGGAAAAAATGAGATGTTCTAGTTTTACTATGAAAACTATTGGCATTTCGTGAAAATGTCATAAATTTTAAAAATTCAAATAACCATTGTGGTCAAATCTGTCTCACCTTACAACTTTTATTCTCCTGAATAGTTAGGTAATTTTCTGAATAATTGTCCTGCAGCAAAATTTAAGTTCTGGATAATTTTGAATAATCTGAGGTTCACTGAAGAAAATGATTACATCTCAACCCAAACAATTGTAATCATGGGACAAATTCTACTTTTGACAGTGCAATTACTTCACTACATTAGACTTTTACCCCTCCCTACTCCTGAGCTATATCCCTCTTCTTCTATTTCATTTTCCCTTCTCAATTCTATTGTTCTTCTGTGTGAACTACTGCCACACTTGAATTTCTGCTATTTTTATTCCTCCCAATCACATCTGGAAATAGTCTACTTAAAAACTTCTTTTTTGAAAAAAGTAGAAATTTTTCTGTAAGTCTCTGTTTAGTCATGAAGTGCTAACTTCCTTATATCAATAGACCCTAGTATATCACTCTGTTGAGTACTCTCAACTAGACTGTAACAAGATGATTAATAAATTAAGAAGAGTTGCTACACATTATGACTTTACGTCTCCTTAAAGTGTTTAGGACTTACAAAGTATGAAAGAAAGAGAGAGAGAGAGATAGAAGGATTGCTTTTACTCTGCCTTGGACTTTTTCTTCTCTCACTTTTCAGAACCTCTGCTCCTGAAAGTCCCTGCAGGGCTGAATTCTTGATCTTCATAAGAACAACTTCTATTCCTCTATTTTAAATATTTAAAATATGAAATTCTCCAAAGATTTTGTTCATATTTACAAAGTTTCCATCTTAGCCATTTTCTTTTCTTCAACTGTTTGTACTATCTACCCTTTGTTCATAAGATGGCCCAGTTTTCACAGATGCAATGTCTCTTCTAACTGCTATTATTCTTGAATTTTTAATAGACATCTCTAAAACCAAAATAATATGTTTTTTGTTTGCTTTTTGTTCTATTCATATCCCTTTCCATATGTTGGATTTTCTGGAAAACACTCTCTAAAGCTAATGCTTAATGTTAAAATATTTATGTGAGAGTTGCTTTGAACTCTGTTGTTGCAGAAGGGATAAGAGGAGCAGGATTACACAGAAATGATCTGCAATATAGTCTTGATGAGAGCACTGGCCACTGGGAATGAGTTCAGAGCTAACAAGACCCATCAGAGTTGTCCAGTATTGGGTAAAGATAGACCACAATGCCCATGAGTCTGGCATATGGTCATCTCATAAAGATCTTGAGCATGGCTGCTCTTGGATGGGGAGGCCTCTAAAAGATGACACCTGCAGTCTAACTTCTGAGTTCATTCCCAGTATTCCCAGGATCTACATTCATCCTTACAGTTAGACAGGGAGTTTTCAGTCAATGTCCATTACACAACTTGCAATTCATTTCCTACTATTAAAAGATATTATCATTCCTTCAAGTAATGCATTTACCACCTACATCTTCACCTAAATCAAATTTACCATTGAGTGTAAATATCACATATTAGACATATGTGCTTTTAAATAACCATTTTGGTCAAAAACAGTTTAAACTAACAGAAAATTACAAAGATAGTACAGAGAGCTACCAGGTACAAAATATGCCTGTCTCATTTACTATCATTTGTGGGAGAGCCATGAGATAGATCTCCAAGAGACCAACGGAGAACCCAGATTTGGGATATGAGATATAGATTTATTGAGAAATGCTTACAGGGGAGGTCCTGTAGCAACAGACTGGACAATTGTTTCACCAGAAGGTGCTGTGGCAGTGAGTTATACAGGTAATTTGCCAGAAAGTTCAGTGGTAACAGACGGGACAGGTGTACCTTTGCTGCACACAGGCCTCCAGTACTTCACCAAAATTAGCACCTCCTCTCCCTCTCCACATTTTGTCCAGGGAGTAGGCACCTGATGAACATTTTCTTCTCAACGTACTCATGTTATATAAGTAACATCAGCTTAACTTTCTTTATTTCATTGTATGACCAGAATCTCAAGAAACTGCTATCCTGGCCTACTTGTAAAAATTACCTATTTTACTGATAGTGCTAATTTGCCCTAATTACTAAGATACATGAGAAAACAATGTCCTTCAAGATAATATATATATGACCATTCCACTGCAGACCTGGTTTTTTGTTCCTTAACTAAGCTGATGTTTTCTGAATGGAAAGGGAAATTCAGGGATGTAATGTTTTATTTTTCCACTTTTTTAAAAGGATAACACAGTGCCAGAGAGCCATAGAATATAGGAATGGATCATCAATGATAGGAATACCTGGAGACATGGATGCTCAATGCCAGTTTTTCCTATTATTAGAATTTTAAATTAGTATTACACATTAATAAATGAATTAATAAATTTATTCATCAATAATACATATACAATATTAATATAATAAACAGTACACTAATATAACACTCTATTATATATTAATAAAATATGTGTACACATTTAATTCTGAAGGATTGCATGATTTGGAGTACGGAAGTGTGTTGGAGAACAGCAGGAGGAAGTAATTAGAGAGTGAATGCCTGAAGTCACAATTTGCAGACTAGGGAAGTAACTCATGATTTGCACAGTGCTATTGGTAAAATGCTTGGCAAATAGTAAATGCTCATAAGATATTAGCCACTATCAATGTTTAAACTTATTTATTTTTAAGTGCATGATATAGTAATGTTTAAACTATTATTTTTAAGTGCATGATATAATAATTTCAAAGTGAATAAAATAATATTGATTTGTTTTTGTTAACTGAAGTTCATATTTAAGGTTTCCTTAGGTTTTACTTCTTTTTCTCATTTGTTTCAGAGGCACATTCAAGACGTCACATAACAATTAATAATCATGTCTTATATTTTTCTTTGATGAGTCAGACATGTTTACAGAATGATCATAAGTTAAGCTAAAGGGTTTATACTCATATCTCTAGCACTGTGGCATTATCACATGGAACATTCTAACTTCATTTCCTTGCTTATCTGTAACCTCCCTCTTCAATAATAAGAAATGTGGTTCCCATCATCAGTCATTTCTTTACTTAATTGTTCTATCCAAGTATACATATATGGTGTTATTAGAACTATTAACCCAAACCTATTGGGGGGACACATTTATCAATGAGAGTGCTGTGATCATATGCAGTTTTTCTTTCTTGTACTTAGTATTACAGAACTCACATTGGTGCAAAGTTACTTCAGTCAGCACTGTCTTCCCCAAACTCCTTCATGAGAGTTTTGCATACAGTAAAATCCTTTGTCATATTTGCATTCTATTCTGGGATCCCTAAATCCTAAATTATTGATTTTTAATGTGTATATATTAAAGATTCACCTTTTCTTTTGTAACTTCTGTGAGTTTTGAAAACAGAGATAACAAATTCCCTGTACTTCATCTGTTCAGCCTTCTCCTCCTCTTCCTGAACCTCAAGCAGGCTTATTTTTTGCATGCATTTAAGGCTCATCTATCCATGTCTTCTCATAATGTGCTTATTTATTTTTATTACTGAATAAAGTTTCATGGTATGATTGTGCTAAAGTTTAATTTATTCATCTTTTGAAGACATCTAACTCACTTCCAGTTTTTGATGAGTATAAATTACATGCTATAAACATTTCACTTGCAGGTTTTTGTGTAAAGATGCATTTTTAGATCAGTTGAATAAACATGAAGGGATTCATGGTAGGTCTATGTTCACCTATGTATGAAATGCCCAACTCTCTTCCAAAGTGAATATACTTTCCAGTAATGAAAGAGAATTCCTGTAACTCTACGTCTTTTAAAACTTTTTAGTTATACATGAGACTAGAATGTATTTAGACAGAATATATGTACATAGAGTATAACTTATTCTATTTAGGTTCCCACTCTTGTGGTTGTAAATACTGTGGACTTACCCTGGATGTGTATAAAAATACAAGGCCAGAAATGTTATGACCAATTAATTCTACTGTCTTTCCTATAATCCTCCCCACTCCTTCTCTTCATTTCCCTTTGTCTAATCCAATGGATTTCTATTATTCCCTACCCCCATTCTCCCTTGTTTTGGGTTAGCCTCCAAAATCAGAGAGAACATTCAACCTTTGGCTTTTGGGGGATTTGGTTTATTTCACTTAGCATGCTATTTTCCAATTCCATCCATTTACTGGCCAATACCATAATTTCATTCTTTTTATGACTGAGCAATATTCCATTGTGTATTTTCTTTATCCATTCATCTGTTACATTGGTTCCATAGCTTAACTATTGTGATTTGAGCTGCTTTAAACATTGATGTGACTGTGTATGCTGATTTTAAGTCCTTTGGGTATATGCTGAGGAGTGGATAACTGGGTGAAATGGTGGTTCCATTCCAAGTTTTTTGAGGAATCTACATACTGCTTTCCACAGTGGTTGCATCAATTTGCAGTCCTACTAGCAATGAGTGTATCCTTTTTCCCACATCCTTGCCAACATTTGTTGTTACTTGTGTATTTTACAATGCCATTCTGACTGGAGTGAGATGGAATCCCAGTATAGTTTTAATTTGCATTTCACTAATTGCTAGAGATGTTGAGCATTTTCTCATACATTTTTTGACCATTTATATTTCTTCTTTTGAGAAGTGTTTGTTCAATTCCTTTGCCCATTTATTGATTGGCTTATTTATTTTTCTTGGTATTAAGTTTTTTTGAGCTCTATGTATATTCTGTAAATTAATGCCTTATCTGAGGTATCAGTGGTGAAGATTTTATCCCAATCTGTAGGATTTCTGTACATGTTCTTGAATGTTTCCTTTGCTATGAAGAAGCTTTTCAGTTTGATACCATTTCATTTAATGATTCTTGATTGTAGGAGGTTTGTTGAGGAATTCGGTTCCCAAGCCAACAAGTTGAAGAGTGGGCCCTACTTTTTCTTCTAGTAAATGAAGGGGCTGTGTCTAATGCCTAGGTCCTTGATTTACTAGAGTGAGTTTTGTGTAGGGTGAGACAGAGGGGTTTAATTTCATTCTATTACATATGAATTTAAAACACTAGAAAACTAGGGCTAGTAGGAACATACCTCAACATTGGAAAAGCTATATACACTAACACAAGACCATCATTCTAAATGGGGAAAAACTGAAAGAATTCCCTTTAAAACCTGGCACAAGACAGGGATGCCCTCTTTCTCTACTATTCAACATAGTCCTCAAAACCCTAACTTGAGCAATCAGACAAAAAAAAAAAAAAAAAGAAATTAAGGGGATACCACTGGAAAAGAAGAGCTCAAACTATCCCTACTTGCTGATAACACAATTCTATATTTAGAAGACCCAAAATAAAAGCTCCTAGAACTCGTAAACAAATTCAGTAAAGCAGCAGGGTTTAAAATCAACATCAATAAATCAATTGCATTTCTATACACCAAGGATATATCAGCTGAAAAAGAAATCAAGAAAACTATCCCCTTTACAATGGCCTCAAAAATAATAAATAAATAAATGTTTCGGAATCAACCCTAACAAAAAAGTGAAGATCTCTACATTGAAACTACGGGAACACTAAAGATTGAAATTGTAGGAACCTCAGAAAATGGAAAGATCTCCCATGTTCCTGAATAGGAAGAATAAATATTATCAAAATGGCCATCCTACCAAAAGTGCTATACAGATTTAATGCAGTTCTATAATGATCCCAATGATATCGTTCTTCACAGAAATAGAAAGCAATCATGAAATTCATTGGAAAAATAAGAGGCACAGAATAGTCAAAGCAATCCTTAGTGCAAAAAGAGATTCAGGAGGCATCACAATACCAGACCTTAAATTATACTACAGAGTTACGGTAACAAAAACAGCATGGTATTGGCACCAAAAGAGAAATGAAAACCAATGGAACAGGATAGAAGACACAGAGATACATTTAAATACAGTTATCTTATCCTAGACAAGGGCCGGCATAAATGTACATGGAGAAAAGACAGCCCCTTTTCTCTGGCAATGTTATGATTAGTTTCTTGGTTGTTGTTTTTGTTTTCTTTTTTATGTTTTTACTTTAACCATTCTAATGTCTACAGATATCTAATTGCTGTTCAATTTTGCAATGCTCAAAATGCAAATGAGATTGAATATAATAATTTCCTATGCTTATGGCATGGCCCTTTTTGTTAGTGTCTGTTCCAAATGTATGCCTTTTAAAAATTGATTTCTAATATTTGACTTTGAAAAAGTTATTTACATAGTTGTAAAAACTATTCTCTCTTCAATAATTGATTTTATCTTATATCATTTTTCCTTTCTGTGATTCTAAGATCTCTATTCTATTCAAAGATTCATGTGTTTGTTCTTTCACTGAGATCATTCTCTATTTAGCTCTATAGCTTAATAGCAAGTCTCCAAATAGGGCAAAAACCCAACTTTGCTTTTTCTTTCCCATGTTTCATTGGTTAATGTAGAATGTTTGCCATTCTATATAGACTTTAGAATTAATCTGTCAGTAGCCACAGAATATTATTCTGAGATTTTGTTTGAGAATACATTGACTCTATGGATCAAGTTGGCAAAACTGACATGTTAGCATTATTGAATCTTCCAATTCATGGTCATGTATTCTCTCTCCAGAACTTTGTAGTTTTCTGCATCACCTTTCTTATATATATATTTTAAATATTTTTTACTCAGGTGTACCATTTATCTGTTTGATGTTAGTATGAATGGTATGTTTTATTTTCAAATGATGTTCATTAGTAGTATATATGAAAACAATGACTTGTATTTAAACTTTTTTCTTGAAAACTTTCTATGATTTCTAATTGGTCTGATGTTTTATTAAGTCATTGGGATTTTCATCATAATTGTCATTTACAATTTTAAACAGGTTTTGTTTTTAACCTCTATTTGTATTGTTTCCTTTCTGTGCTTTGTCTTAGTAAGTAGTTGTGATTTTCAGTACAATTTTCAGTAAGAGTAGGAGAGGAGCCATCCTTTATTTTTGGAATTTTAGAATAATTTGTCCAGTTTCTCACTATTTGCTATGACTTCAGTTGTAGATATTCCTTTGTATTGCTAGCAACCTGAGAAATTTTAGCATGAATTAGGGCTACATTTGGTTAAAATAATTTTTAAAAATCTATTGATATAAGCATGTGATTTTTTTTCTTTAACCCTCTTAATAAGGTGAAATCCCTAAATTATTTTATTTGTTCTTTTCAGTTTTACATGACAGGAAAGTCAATTTGACATATTTCTGCAAACAAGAAGCCTAAATTTTTTTTTTAATGTTGAACCAGTCGGAATATATGGCATAATTCCTGGAATAATTCATTTCATATATTGTTGAATTTAATTAGTAATTCTGTTTCTTTTTTTGGCATCTAAATTCTTGAGAGATGGTGATTTAACTTTTTTTTCTTGTAATATCTCTATCTAGTTTTGGTGTTAATGTTATGCTGGCAGCATAGAACGACTTAGAAATACTTCTACTTTTACACTCTAGAAGAGATTATAGATAATTGATATCATTTCTCCCTTAAATAATTGATACATTTCACCAGTAAATGGGCTTGACACTTTATGTTTGAATGTACTTTGTGTTTTAGGACTTTTTTTTTTTATGTTTCAGTATTGCGAATAGCAATATCTCTTCTTTCATTATTTGTTTTCATAATGTAAGTCAACAATTTTTAAAAGTCTGTGATTTATTTATTTCAAGAACTATTGGATTTACTTTAGTCACTTTTATTCCTATTGCTTACTTCACTTCTTTCTGTTCCTATATTTTATCTTCCTTCTATTTGCTTTGGGATTATCTGCTGTTCTTTATATGTTTTCTTAAGGTATAAAGTTAGATTCTGATTTGAGATTAATTTTCTTTATTTTTCCTTCTATATATTTATTGTTTTTGTAAAATTAGTGTTCTATAAGTATACATACAGGTAGAATTCACTATGGTATAGTCATATATATATATAGATAGATAGATTAGATAGATAGATAGATATAGATATAGATATAGATTAATTTGTTCAATTTATTCCACAGTACCTCCCTTTTCCTCTCCCACCTCCTTCCCACTCAATCCTCTTCATCTATTGTATTTTCATGAGATTCCCACAATATTATTTCCTAATTTTTCTTGAGCTTCTGCATGTAACAGAACATATTTAACCTTTGATTTTCTGACTCTGATTTATTTCATTCAACATCATGTTCAGTTGTGGTTATTTACCAGCAAATGCCATAATTTCTTTTTTCTTTATGGGTGAGTAAAACTCCATTGTGCATTTATGCCACATTTTCGTTATCCATTTGTCTATTGGCAGGCATCAGGGCTGGTCCGGTAACTTGACAATTGTGAATTCTGCTGCTACAAACATTAATATGCCTTTGTCACTATAATATTCTGATTTCAGTTCCTTTGAATAAATACTGTGAAGTAGGATATTTGGATCATATAGTGGTTCTATTACATGGATTAAAAGGATTCTAAAAATATAAATCATTAAGAAAGAAATAACTGGTTTATTAAGGCAAAAGAAAGATAGGAACTTTTTTATGGGATAGACATAAAAGTAATAAATCATAGATTTATAAAAGTGAGAGGAGAGACAGTGGAAGAGAAGTAGCACACAAAAGCCCTACTAAGGGAGAGAGTGGAGAAGACAAAAGAAAATGAGATATTTTGCTATTAGAGGGTAAAGGGAGTAATAATGAAATAATCAAATAAGTAGAGCGAAACAATACCACTCTCAAAGCCAAACACGCAAACAAAAACAATAAAAACTCCAAGCAAACACTACCTCTTACAAAATAAAAACAAATGACAAGGCATATTAATGAAAGGAAAAGAAAGAATAAAATAGTTAAAATGACATGTATGTATATGTATAAACATGAATTAATCAGCAAATATAATTAAACAACAAAAAGAATTTAAAATGAAAAAATTCTAATAGAAAATTATGTTTTTTCTACTGAGGTGGCAAAAGTTGTGAATATTTACATTCTCTTTCAGAATGTTCTTCTGTCCATCACTTCTTGAGCTACTGGCCTCTAAGAACAAGGGCTGGATGTTATTAAATCTATCCTCCTTTTGTAATTTTTGTCAATCTGATTGCTGGAATGGTTTGGAAGGTAATTGACTGAATGACTCTTGCTTCTTTACTTGCCAGCACAGAGGGATTGGAATTGGAATTATCTTCTACTGGGATTTTGTCTGTGCATCTTAGATCTTGGCTTTTTCTAGTTGAAAGTGGTACAAAGATATATTTGGGAAGTTCTGGAAGCTGGGATTGAACACTAAGAGGAACTTTGGACCTTTGTTTTGGGTATCTACTCCAAAATGATTAAATCTTTGCACCCATATGGCAGAGTAGACACCAATCTTTTCTGGGAATCTGGATTTTTTGCATCTCTGCAGAATTCTATTCATAGGGGATTAAATGACTACTCTCATTGGATGATGTATGGCTGATTTCCCATAGCATCCCTCTCCACAAATGGACTTCCAAGTCTGCCTTCCCAAATGTAATCACACCCACATGTTCAATTTCCTTGATTCACAAAACTCAAAGGGAGAGTAGGTTGTACTCTCCTGACCCCAATGTAATCACACTTGCCTATTCAATTTAACCAAATTCTTTTCAGCTGGTCATTTATGCCCCCTCCAAATGGAAAGCAGGTGGCATTTGCTTATTGCCAATGAAATCTTGCCCACCTGTTCCACTTACTCAATTCTTTTCAGTTTGTAGTTTGCAACACAGTGTTCAAAGAGAAAGCAGGTTGAACTCTCCTGATCCCAATGTAACCATGCCTGCACATGCTTTTCAGCTGGTTGTTCTCTCTACAGAGCTCAACGGGAGAGCAGCATGCTCTATCCTCCATTTCTGTTTTAAATCACCTCGGATCCACTATTCTTTATAAGTGTTTGGAAATCATGATTTGTCAGGTACACTTTAGGTCATGCAGTAAGCATGAGTGGAAATATTTGCTAGAAACTCTCAGGTTCCTGTAGGAACAAAGTTTAGTATTGTATAAACTCCTTGGATCTCCACCTCAGTCTTTGCTTACAAGTTGAGAACACAGAGTGCATTTCCAACAGTAGTTTGCTCTATAGTCTTTGTAGCAAGCTAAGTACAGACTGTCTTCTATGTGGCAGGCGAGACCCATGGCCCAGGGTTACAACACATGCATCCAATATGGTGACTGGCAGAGAGCCAAAGGGCGTGCTGAATGCTCCTTGAGAAAAACAGGAAGCGTTTACCATTGGCTGTATGATAATTAGTTCAGCCGCCTAGCGCGTGGACAGATATATCTTACATGTATGCTTGAGCTCGTGATCGCTTGACCTTTAATAGGATTGGATGGACATATCTGATTACAATTGCTTATGCAAGACTGCTTATATATTGAGGGTGTTATCCAAATAAAGCAGAAGCTGCTTCATGAACTTCTGAAGAGTATGTGTCGTTTGTCCCACTGGTCGGCAGCAAGGGGCACTTCTACAGGTATTTATGTGCCCAAAGAGACTGTTCTTTCCCTTCGTGTTGCTCCTCTCTTTGTGGTTACATAGCATAACCACTAATGCTGGGCTCAGGTGTATTTCCCTTTATCCTCCATTCACAGCACCAGAATCTTTAGGCTTCTCGATTTCTGGCAGAGAAATATTGATTTATAATTATAATTTATAATTATTTATAATTATTTTCTTCAGATACCCATCCAGTATGCTTGTCATTTCAATTCTGAATGGCAGAGCAAGTGGGAAGTACATCCTTTCTTTACTCCACCATATTGGAATCCTCTACCACCTCAAGTTTTATTTTTAACAGAGGCATTTACAAATTTAAATTTTTCTTTAAGAACGCCATTTGTTATGTCTACTAAAGTTTGATATGTCATAATGATTATTTTCAATATTTTTTCATGAATTTGGTTATTTAGGATTATGTATCTTAATCTCCAAATATTCATGGATTTCTCAAATTTTAACACTTGTTGATTTTTTAATATTACTTATTCAAGCAAAAGAGCATATCTGGCATGATTTTAAACATTTTTAATTCATGGACACATATTTTATGGCCTAACATATGCTGTCTAGGGAATACTTCATGTTTATAAAGAATGTATATTTTGTTATCATGGAGCACATTCAATAAAAGAAGAATACTTTTTATCATTATAAAGTACCCATCTTGGCAAGTACAGTGTCACACACCTGTAATCCCAATGGCTCAGGAGGCTGAGTCAGGAGGATCATGAGTTCAAAGCCCACCTCAGCAAAAGCTAAGCAACTCAATGAGACCCTGTTTCTAAATAAAAAAAAAAAAAAATGAAATAGGACTGGGGATGTGGCTCAGTAGTCAAGTGTCCTTGATTTCATCCCCAATTAAAAATTAAAAAAACAACAAAAAAACCTGTCATCTTTCTTGTTACTTTTTTTATCTTAATCTCTATTTTGTTTCTATTCATTCAGTTCATTGCGATTACTATTTGCATGACATATCTTTTTCCATACTTTTACTTTTAAACCTATTTATCTTTTAGTTAAAGTGTATTGCCTTTAAAAGGCATAGAGTTTTTTCATGTTGCTTATTCTATTCTTATCGGCTGTGCTTTTAGCTGTAATTTTTAACTTCATTATTTTATTTAATTATATATGTGCATACCAGGCAATATGTGTATATATATATATATATATATATACACACATACATTACATACAAATCTACATATATTGTTAATTTTATTATTTAATCATTTGAAGTACACATTCCAGTGACAGTACAATCAGAATTTAAATTATCTTAACTACCTCATTCCAGAAACTTTTTTATCATCAAACAAGAATTCCCAAACTTACTAACCAGTTATCCATTTTTCCTGTAGTTCCTGGCTACTCCTACTTTTCTTCAAGTCTCTCTGGATTTGCCTATTCTAAAATTTTCACATAAATATTCTTATAATATGTGGTCTTTTACATTGTCTGGCTTTTTCATTTAACATGTTTTAAAGTTCATCTATGCTGTAACAATTACCAGTATATAATTCCTCTTTGTGACTGAATAGTTTTCACTTTGTACATATACCACATGTGTTTATCAGTTCATGAGGTGATGGGCTTGAAGTTGTGTCTTTCTTCAATTGCTATGAATATTTCTTGTATGGGTGTTCATGTATAAAATTTCTGTTAAAATTGATTGCCAGGTATAATTATGTATATGATTGCTGGATCATATTGTAGTTTGTTTAATTTTTTGAGGCATGTCTAAATTGTTTTATTTATTGGATGTACTATTTAACATTCCCAACAACAATATATGTAGACTGTAATCATTCTACATTCTCATCAACAAATGTTATTTTCCTTTTATTTTTAAAACCATAGCCGTCCTAGTAAATATAATGATATCTTATTGTGGCTTAATCCATGTAATTAATAATAAGGAAATACTTATGTCTAAAATTTTATTACTTATTTTGATATGCATTACATATTTTTATCACCCTACTATTCCCTTCTTCTGTGTTATATAAATATTTTCTGGTGTGGTATTTTAATTCCCATTTGTTTCCTTTTCTACATCTTTTTCACTTAATTTCTTAATTAATGGTTGACATGGGGATTACACCTAAGATCATAAGCTAAACCATTTGTTTCAATTAATGAATACTAACAAATTCAAAAGTATGCAAACGCATTGCTATCATGTAGCTGCCCCCTTCTCCCTTTCCTTGGTGACATTATACTTTTTCACACTAGATCATTTTATATAATACACTCAAAACCAAGAATTTTTATTGCTTTATGCAGCTATTGGAAAATCAGTATTAGAAAAAATTACAATACACACAAACAATGACTCTTACATTTAACTATGTGGGTACTACCAGGGATCTTTATTTTCCTCAGTATGTTTGAGCTATTAACTATGTCTTTTCATTTAAAAGTGAGGGACAAATTTCAGTACTTCTTGTAAAATATGTTATCTAGCAATTATTTCTCATTTAAAGTTTATCTAAGAATGTCTTAATCCATGTTCATTTTTACTTTTATTTTATGGAATTTCAGTTGAGATTCTTTAATTAAAAAGTTTAAAATATATTTCCAAAAACTGAAAGCATTCCCCCTAAAATCTGGAACAAGGCAGGGATGCCCTCTCTCACCACTCCTATTCAATATCGTCCTTGAAACTCTAGCCAGAGCAATTAGACAGACCAAAGAAATTAAAGGGATATGAATTGGAAAAGAAGAACTCAAACTATCCCTATATGCTGATGATATGATTATATACTTAGAGGAACCAGGAAATTCCACCAGAAAACTCTTAGAACTCATAAGTGAATTCAGTAAAGTAGCAGGATACAAGATCAATGCTCTTAAATCCAATGCATTTTTATACATAAGTGATGAATCTTCAGAAAGAGAAGTTAGGAAAACTACCCCATTCACAATAGCCTCAAAAAAAATAAATACTTGGGAATCAATCTAACAAAAGAGGTGAAAGTCCTCTACAATGAGAACTACAGAACACTAAAGAAAGAAATTAAAGAACACCTTAGAAGATGGAAAGATCTCCCATGTTCCTGGATAGGCAGAATTAATATTGTCAAAATGGCCATACTACCAAAAGTGCTATACAGATTCAATGCAATTCCAATTAAAATCCCAACGATGTACCTTACAGAAGTAGAACAAGCAATCATGAAATTCATCTGGAAGAATAAGAAACCCAGAATTGCTAAAGCAATCCTTCGCAGGAAAAATGAAGCAGGGGGTATTGCAATACCTGAACTTCAACTGTACTACAAAGCAATAGTAACAAAAACGGCATGGTATTGGTACCAAAATAGACAGGTAGATCAATGGTACAGAATAGAGGACACGGACACAAACCCAAACAAATATAATTTCCTCATACTAGACAAAGGGGCCAAAAATATGCAATGGAGAAAAGATAGCCTCTTCAATAAATGGTGCTGGGAAAATTGGAAATCCATATGCAACAAAATGAAAATAAACCCATATCTCTCACTGTGCACAAAACTAAACTCAAATGGATTAAGGACCTCGGAATCAGACCAGAGACCCTGCATCTTATAGAAGAAAAAGTAGGTCCAGATCTTCAACATGTCGGCTTAGGACCAGACTTTCTCAACAGGACTCCCATAGCACAAGAAATAAAAGCAAGAATCAACAACTGGGATAGATTCAAACTAAAAGCTTTCTCTCAGCAAAGGAAACTATCAGCAATGTGAAGAAGAGCCTACAGAGTGGGAGAAAATCTTTGCCAATCATACTTCAGATAGAGAACTAATCTCCAGAATCTATAAAGAACTCAAAAAACTCAACACCAAGACTACAAATAATCCAATCGACAAATGGTCTAAGGAAATGAACAGACACTTCACAGAAGAAGACCTACAAACAATCAACAAACATATGGAAAAATGTTCAACATCTCTAGTAATAAAAGAAATGCAAATCAAAACCACCCTAAGATTCCATCTCACCCCAATCAGAATGGCGATTATCAAGAACACAAGCAACAACAGGTGTTGGCGAAGATGTGGGGAAAAAGGTACACTCATACATTGCTGGTGGGGTTGCAAATTAGTGCAACCACTCTGGAAGGCAGTATGAAGATTCCTTAAAAAACTTGGAATGGAACTACCATTTGACCCAGCTATCCCACTCCTTGGCCTATACCCAAAGGACTTAAAATCAGCATACTACAGAGATACAGCCACATCAATGTTCATTGCTGCTCAATTCACCATAGCCAGATTGTGGAACCAACCTAGATGCCCTTCAGTTGATGAATGGATAAAGAAACTGTGGCATATATATACAATGGAATATTACTCAGCCATAAAGAATGATAAAATTATGGCATTTGCAAGCAAATGGACGAAATTGTGGAATATCATGCTAAGTGAGATAAGCCAATCTCAAAAAACCAAAGGAAGAATGATCTCGCTGATAAGTGGATGATGATACATAATGGGGCGTGGGAGGGGTTAGTTTTAGGGTTAGAGTGAGGGTTAGGGAGGGGGGCAAGAATGGGGGAAGGAAGGACTGTATAGAGGGAAAAGAGGGATGGGAGGGGTGGGGGGAAGGGGAAAAAAATAACAGAATGAATCAACCAACATCACCCTATGTAAACGTATGATTACACAAATGGTATGCCTTTACTCTATGTACAAACAGAGAAAGAACATGTATCCCATTTGTTCACAATAAAATATATATATATATATATATATATATATATATATATATATATATTTCCAGTAACTTCCTTTTCTTGTTTTCTTTTATTCCATAGTGCAAGGATTGAACCCAGAGACTCACTCATGATGGGCAAGTTCACTACCAAGCTGTAAATCCAGCCCCTCCCCTCCCATTAACTTCTACAACTGCAAAATTACTGGTAGGAATTTCATTGTTGGTTTTACTGAGTGTCCCTTGAACATGATTAGTTGTTTCTTTCTGCTTATAGATTAACTTTCTGTTTTTGACTTTGAAGACTTTGGCACTGATGATTCTAAGCATGTGCCTCTGAGTTTATTTTATTTAAGTATGCTGACATTCTTGGATAGGTAGATTAATGTTTTGCATCAATGTGAAAAAAATCTGATCAGTATATCTTTAATTTTTTTTCTATCCCCTGCACTTGATCTTCTTCATGACTCCGCTTTGTGTTAACATTCTTGATGACTCTTCATTTGTATCTGTTACCACTTATTTCTTTCTCTTTTTTTGAACTGGATAATCTCAGACCTTTCTTCAAGATCACTGATTTTTTTTCTGCTAGTCTTAATATGCTTTCGATGTCCTGTAGTGAATTTTTCATTTCAGGCATCATACTTTTAATGGAACAGGTGTTCTTTGTCTATTTTTGTGCCTTTTGTGTCATTATTCAAACTCTATTTGGTGATATTTCATTCTCACGCTTTCCATCAGTTCTCTGGACATGGTTTCCTTTAGTTTTGAACATGTTTATTGTAATGGGTAATTAAAAGATTTTTTTTTAGAAAATCTAATGTCTGGGCTTTCTCAAAAGCCTGTCTATTCTTTGCTATTTTCCTCTTGTATCAGCATATTTAATAATTTTGTTGGTCTTATGTTGAAAACTGTACATCAAAATAAAAACATATGGCAATTCTAGAATTTGGTTTTCTCACTCTGGCACTATATTTGCTACTGTTGCTGTCTCTGTTCTGGTATTTTGAGAGTTGTGAAAATTTGATTCTGACAATTTTTACCAGTGTTTTCCATTGCTTATAAAGGAATAAATTTTTGAAGTTTTTATTCTGCCATTCAAGAATTGGTTCCTGCTAATTTTTGTTTCTTTGTTTTAGTTTGCTTTTTCTTGCTTATGTTAACAGCACTCTCTATTACTTGAATATAGTAAAGCATACACTGTTGGATAGGAATAATTGGTTAATATAATTTGATTCATTGTGTTACTCTTTGTGTGTGTGTGTGTGTGTGTGTGTGTGGTGCTGAGGATTGAACCCAGGGTCTTGTGCATGCAAGGCAAGCACTCTACCAACTGAGCTATATCCCCAGCCCTCTGTTACTCATTTTTATTCTACATATATTTTCAGCTTCTTAATAGTTCCCTTATTTTAATTTTTTCAGATGTTTTATATATATATATATATAAAATATATATTTTAACGTCTTAAAATAATGAAATCTATTTCATTTAAGGTTACAATTTCTGCTCAAAGTAACTTTAAAAAAGAATATTATCTTTAAATTATAAAATACGCATATTTTTAATATTCAGTCTTAAGTATGAACTAGTATTTATTGGTTCTTTATTTCATGTCAAACACCTCTACTCTCGTATTAGACTAAAACAACCTTGTTTTGTTTGCTCTATATTTATATATACCTAATCTGATTTTGTTGTATCGCTTCATATAAAAAAGTAATTGTATGAGTAAAAGATCTTGACTGCAGTTTATTTTTGTGAACTCACTTAACGATGCTGTGCATTAATATTTTTCACTTAACTTTGGTAATTTGAAATATTTGAAAACTAATAAGTAGTAGCTATTATTTTTTAAGTTATTACTATAAGGACCTGATAAGTTATCCCATTACGTAGTTTAGTCCTTAGCATTTTTATTAGAAGTAAGGATCATTGCAGAGAAGTTGAGAAAATGGAGACTGACAGAAATTTAATTTTGACATCAACACAGTTGGTATGTGTGGAAGGTAAAATTTACTCCTGATCCTCTCTGACTTCAATGCCTATACTTTCATATGTATCATTTACTGCCCTTCTGAGGTTAATGATTTGCCCTTTCCAAAGGGGAATGTTTTTAGCAAAAATTACTATTGATTCTTGCTCTTTTTACATTTTTTAAAATCCATACTTAAGTGTTAGGATAATATCATATAAAGAAATATGAAGGGGAAGTAGGAAACCCCTAGTTCATTCTCACATTAATGTCTAACTATGAGAGGGTTGTGAACAATGAATGCCATTCAGAAAAGTAGCTTTCCCCTTAAGCATATATCACTGGAAGTCAGTGCATTCTTTTGTTCAAATTGTGTAGAATTGTCACATTTCAAGAGGATTACAAGTGTGTGTTTTCTGAATTTTTATCCTAAGAATCATATTACTGGGGAGAATTATAATGGAATCAGCAGGCATCATTTGTGATTGTGCTGATTAATTTTGAATATGCTGCAATAACATTGCTGGATACTTAAGGGTTAGACTCCACATGAAGCATTATTAAGATTTCTTAACTCTGTTGGTGGCTTACAAAACCCAAGAGTGTTTATATGCATCTATCTTTGTCTCTTTCTCTATCTATATATAACATTATTATGAATTCAGTAATTACAGCATTCAGAACTTTTCACAGAATTCAAACATAAATATACCATTTTATACTTAAAATCACTAACTCTCATTCAGAGGTCTATCTAAGCATTACATTTAAAGCATAGGTTGAAATATGTTTCTTCCAATAAGTTTTTAAAAATGGTTGACGTATGTATTCTACATCTCCACAACATATATTGTTTGAATCACAAACCTAATCACAAACCTAATACCTAATACCACTTTGGTTCCTATAAACATTCACTATCAAGGAAGGGAGAAAAGTTGGTTAAAATACGAAGTAGTTGTATAATCTACAACAAGATTTTAAATCTAATCAGTATCATTCATGGTAGGTATTACACTAATAATATTCTGATATTTTAATATGCTGCATGAGGTTTGCTAAAAATTTATACTTCTTAAGCATATTTTCAATAATAATCCTTCAATCTCAGAGGAAACTATGACAGATGTAACTACATCCATCTCAGAGACCAAGAGACTAAAGGATAGATACCAAGATATGCAAATATGTTTCATTCTTAGTAATGTAATCTGGGTCACAAATTTTTGAGCTTTTTTCTTTTTTTTACATGATAGTAGAATGTATTTTGACATGTTGTATATACCCAGAGTATAATGTATTCTAATTAGGATTCAGTTCTTGTGTTTGAACATGATGTGGTGGGCCATAAATTTTCAACTATACCCTTCTTATATAATATATATGTATATATACACATATATAATATATACATATATATGTATACATGTATACATATATACACACATGAATGAATATACCTACATGATTATTTTAAATATGTATATATAAAATATGCACAAACCAGAAAATTCATGCATACTTCTATTCATATTTAAATCTTCTGTTATACTTAATAGATAATTATTTAACTCATATTAATGTTTAGAATAGACAGAACTAGGATACTAGAAAAGAGGAGAAATAAGTTGATCGCTAAGACAGAAGCAAATGGGTTGACTCTGACATCTCTAAATTGTTTTAAAAAGTTGTAGCAAAGCATATTAAAGCTTTGTAAACAGAACCTCTAAATCTATACTGGGAAGAAGGACATTTGAAATGAGAGATTTAAAGGAGTCAAGAATTTGAAGTAGGTTCTACTGTATTCCAACAGGCAATTTTCATAGGGACAAAAAAATGTATAAAACCCTGCAATTTGAGGACCTTTTCAAATGGAAGGTCATCATTAGTCCTATAAAAAGAGTTATGGTAACATCTATAGGTAAAACACTCTATCTCCCATGTCTTGATAACAATTGCTATTTGTTGTTTTATACAGTAGAATGTAACATGATGGAACATTGTTAATCATAGTGTACCTTATTAAAAGTAGTGTCAGATGTGTCTCCTTTAATTGTCCTAATGATGTGCTGTAGTTCATTGTTTTGGATTATTATTAAAATAAAATGATATTATGTTAGGAAAAAAAGTAATAAAACGATCCAACCTTTGGAAAGGAACAGAGAGAGTTATAAGTTGATGTATACAAACACTTATATACAAATATATATGTATACACAAACACAACATGCATGAGACATATATTTGAGTTTCAATGCAAATTCTTTCTGTAGACAAAAGTGACTGTACTGTCAAGGTCATATTTACTGTGAAACAGGGAAGCAAACATAACTAAATATTTGAGTCTTCTAATTATCCTTGTTTTGAACCTATTTTGTAGAAAACAATTTTTTGGTTATGCATGGTTTATAACTATATTTCTCTACAGAAAAAAAAAGTAAATTTGGCACTGACTTCACATATTCTATTTTCTAAGACATTTCTTGATTGTTTTAAATCAACACGTCTATCATACTGATATCAACCCCAGCCTCCAGGGTACTCTAATGAAAAGCATATTAACCTCAAGGACTCCAGAAATCCCTGAGCATAAACAAAAGAACAACTTTGAACTTCAAAGCTGATAGTCACAATGTTCTAAATCCCTAGAGGATGTCACCATCATCTCCATCTCTATCCTTTTACTGATTCCCAAAATAGTGGTTTCCTCCTGCTTATTAAAGGAGCAACAGCACACAAATCTTACAGGTGATATGCCCCATTTTTATTTCAGACAAATGAGATACAAAGAATGATGGCAAAATTGAATACAAAACTTCAGGTAAAACATGCTTTATTTTTGTCAAATTGCAAAGCATGGACCTTACTCTCTCATTATAGCTGACTAACGAGAAATTTTATCCTTGCATTTTAACTCATAAGGAAATAGATGTGTACCATGAAGGTTTGTTTTGGAGAAGGGCTGTAGTTTCCTATAATACACAAAGTAATTCTAGAAATAATTAGATCATACAACAGATGAAACAGCAAAAGTGGGATGAACAAAGATTTTATGAAAACAGTATATAAAGAAGAACAACAACTCTGGGGATCTTCTTCAAAAATGTAGTTAGTGATATTGTCACTATTATTAGAAGTATTAAGACTCTTAGACATTATTTTTAGGAAAAAATCATATTCTAAGGAAGATTCTCACATTCTTAAATGTTATTACTTGAACAAAGTCTCTGGCTCATTACTTTCTAATTTTCCATATGAAGAGAAAAATAAAATCATAAATTAAAAATAATTTAAAAAAAAGAACACCAAGAAAAGTCTTGCTTGCCTATAAAATAGAGGGTAACCTAAAAAGTAACTGATAGAAAGAACAAAGAATCCCATCAATATGAGGAAATTTTAATTACAAAGGGTGAGACATAAGGATGATAATGAAAGTGCCATCAGGTAGGACTTGTTCCTTGTGCTGCAAATTTGCAGCAACTGGAGTCCATGGTATTGGGAAGAGATTTTGAAGCATCCTCATGAAATTCTAGTCAAGAAAGCAGATAATTCATGATTATAGAGAGGTCTCCAAGATGGTCCCCTGCATGCAACTCAAAGAAATCCTTACCAGTAGGAAAACATTTCTGTGAATTTCAATTCAGTAATTCACATTACTCATATATATAAGTAGAGACTTTGTCCCAGCTGTGATAATTATGAAGACATTCAATCACCAAGAACACAATCAGCTTGCTTGCTGTCAGAATCATTAAGCTTATTTCATATCTTAGTATGAGAATATGGTATACATCATAAAGGGGGGCATTACTATTTAAAACGCGTAAGATATAGACCTCTAACTACACCTCCAGTTCTGTGTATGTGCATGTGTGTGTGTGTGCCTGTCTGTGCCTATAAAATTATCCTAGGGAATTTTATTTATAGAAAGAGTCTCTTAAGATTCAGCTATTGTTGCTATTACCTGAGCAATTATCTCGAGTTTCTAAAATGTCTTTAATTTAAACTGGTTGATTTTCTTGATAATGCAATTCTGATAATACAAAATTACTTGACATCTCTTGTTCTCTAAAATTATGTATAATTGTACATTTGCTTTTTATTTCATCTATGTTCTCTGTGTATTCACAAAGGTACAAAAACCATTTCTTTGTAGCAATCTTAATTCAAACAAAAGTTTGAACGTCTTTGTTTAATTTATAATCTTATGCCTACTTTTATATTGGCAGTTAATTGTCCTTTCTCCATTTCTTTGCAAAATTATTCCTCTTTCACAGAGGATAGTGCCTTGACAGAGGATAAAATAACTCCCTTTTCTTAATGATGAAAATAAGTCCTTTAATCCATATCATAGCAGTAAGAGGCAAGTTCTACTATGCCCTCATTTTGAAGATGACATAGTTAAGTTGTTTGTGTTTTCATGCAGTTGTCTACATTATAGAAATGAAGAAGACTGATTCATGCAAGTTCCCAATGTGATATTCATGTTATTATACACTTCTGCTTCACTTAAAATATCCTTTACAAATGTCTACTGTGTGCCCTTATGGAATTAAAATTAAATATGAACCCTATGACAAAGATGATGACTCCTTCTACAGGTTCAGGGGAAGTTGGGGTATAACTCTATCCTTTCATTCTGTGATTTCAACTTAGAACCTCTTTCAGGTGAAATTCCAATGGGAAGCAAGTAAGAAAAAGAAAACTGGCTTAGTATAAATGTTTAATTAGGGGATGAGAAGAAAATCAGGATTTTTAAATAAATGGTAGGTGAAGCATGAAGTTGACTCTAGTTCAAAGATTGCAACAGAGTTCGTGTTTTCTCTTTCTTATTTCTACCTCTCTCTCTCTCTCTCTCTGTCTCTCTCTCTCTCTCTCTGTCTCTCTGTCTCTCTCTCTCTCTCACCTGAAGACTTGCTCCTATATTAATATGCTTTCTTCATGACCAACTGAGTATCAAGGTGGAGATGGGCATGACTTTGGTGGTAAAAATGGATAGAAATGTTGCCCTGACTACACAGTAAAACAAAATTTACATCAGCTTCTTGTGCAGGCAAAAGTAGGTTAGCTCAGACTTCAACAGGAGGTAACATTGGTTTCAAACGAAAATGCTCCAGTTTGTCATCCATGCTTATGTTTATGTTAATAAACATGGGGGACAGAAATAGCCTAAAGTTACTCATGATTCACAGATGATATCAGGACCCTTGGATGTGTTTCAGTGTAATCGATGTTTCTATCAAGGAAGAAATTTATATGAGTTTTCATTGTCACAATTTCTCTCTTAAGTAGACTCTTATTGACTACCTTGCTCATTGTTAACTTTATTTCAAGTGTTTTTTAATACTTAATATCAATTATTTTATAATAGTTTTAATTGCTTAAATTTTTCTTTTTTATTGTCATCTCTATTTGGTTAATTTTTATTAATTGATATATTCATAGCTTTCTCGTATATAGAAATCTATAATTAATTCTAATAGTTTTCAGTCATCTTCTTGGATTTTTCAAATAATATTCACATGAGCAAATAATGATAGTGTTGACTACTACCATCTGTTGTTTATATTCATATTAGTCTCAACCTATTTCATCAGTGGAATGTTAAAATATAGTTTATTAGTTGGGTGATAGAGGTTAGTTAGTCCTGAATTTTTAATCAGAATGTATCAATTCTCCAGCAATTGATTTATTGTTTATTAAATTACTTGTCCACTTTTCAAATGTCTGTTATTGACTAGACATTATATCTGGAACAGAAAATTCTTACTTTGGATTCATCCTTAAAATTGATATAAATTACTAAATTGAAGAAATATTGTACTTTATTATGAATTTTTTTAGAAATAGATGGTTAATATCTAATTCACTGATTGTTTTTAATCAATTATATAATTAATTATGCTTAAACTGGGTGCAGTGGCACATGCCTGTAATCCCAGTGGTGGGAGAGGATGAGGCAGAAGGATCATGAGTTCAAAGCCAGCCTCAGCAATGGGAAGATGCTAAGCAACTCAGCGAGATCCTGTCTCTAAATAAAGAAAAAATGGGGTTGGGAATGTGGTTCAGTGGTTGAGTGCCTCTGAGTTCAATTCGTGATACCAAAAAAAAAAAAAAAAAAAAAAAAGCTGAAGTAAGTTTAAATGGTAAAATATCCCAGTTATCATAATTAATTTTCTTAATATAATTTATCACTGGGGAAAGACTTTGTTTTAAAATTTAAATGATTCATGAATAATTTGAGATTATTTAGTTGCCACATATTTGCATATAAAATTAGGTTATATGGTATATATATGATATAATTTAAATGTTAAAATAGTGTATATATGTGAACATTGAAAATGGTTACTATAAGAAGTTTTTACATTTTTGTCTTAATAATGTCAGTATTCATTAAAATTACTAAAAAGAACATATATTGATTTTCAAATGTAATTTTAGTGATTCACAAAAAAGCTCTCTGGCTACCAATAGAAGTAAAGAAATGAATTTTGAAAAACTTCATCAAAATGGATATGTAAACTGTAAATATAGATATATCAGTATGCTTAATTCACTGGTAAATCAGAAAATTAAAATGGATTAAAAGTGTCTATGTCTTTATTTTAGGATTAAAAAATAATATCAAGCATAAAAAAGAACTTTGAGAAAGTTAAAAACCTTTTGCTCAGAAACAAAGCCAGATTGTATTCTTTCAATATTTGTTTTCAGCATCTTATCTCATCCTAGCTGAAGATTAGGACAAATAAGGAAATAACTAGTAAGAATAAAACTTTGCAGGTGACATAATTGTCTATGTAGAAAAGTCATAAAACCAACAATAAAATAACTGGTGGAGTTAGTAGGCAATTATAACAAAGTTGGAGAATATGAGGTTAATACTAGAAAGTGCATTATTTCCTATATTTTAAGGGAAAAAATGAAAATTGAAATTAAAAACAATATTATTTACACTAGCACCCACAAAATGCAATAAAATATATCCAAAGTCTCCATGGGAGAAATTTCATCTAATGAAAGAATTCAGAGAACCGAATCAGTGGAGAGATATTCCACATTCATGGTTAAAAGACTCAATTTTGCTAAGATGTCAGTTCTTTTGAAATTGACTTTTAAATCAATGCCATTGCAATAAAATTCCAAAATTTTATTTTGTAGTCACTGACAAACTGATTATAAAGTTGTTTTGGAAAGATAAAAGATTCAAATTGACAACATGAATTCAAGAAGACCAAAGTTATAATACTGAAACTACCCAACTTCAAGACATACTATAGATCTGCAGTAGTCAAGGAAGTATGGTATTGCTGAAAGAAAGAATAATTGGATGAATAAGACAGAACAGAGAACCCAGAAACAAACTCACTGGAATATAGTCTTCTGATCTTTGACAAAGGATCAAAGGTAATTCATTCATCAAACATTAGCGTTTTCAAGTAATTGAATAACTGGGCATTTGCACAAAATAAATAAATTAAGGCACAGAACTTACACACTTTACAAAAATTAACACAGAAAGGATTATAGACCTAAATGTAAGGCTAAACTATAAAATTCCTAGAAGATCACAGAGGAGAAAACTGAGATGATTCAAAATTTGGCAGTAACATTTTAGATACTGTGGGGAGCCATCCTTATCTAGCAGAATCAGACGTGGTTTAGCCATGGAAACCAGAGACCTGACTCTTCGGAACTGGCAGCCACTGAGGACTGTCCCAGATACCGGGGCAGTATGTGGCGCTGTGTGAGAGTGGTTCCCTGTCTGGTTCTATGATAGTTTCCCTGAGCAAATTGGCTCCCCTAACTCCACACAATCCTGTTCATCACAGAAGAAGCTCCTCTGGTTCTGGGCCACTTTACCTGTGTGATTATAAATAAAGGCCTGGTGGGCTATTCCATGTTGTTAGAGGCCAGATCTGGTATGGCCTGATGTGCCACACCCCCTCTCATTTAAAAAGAGTATTGGCTCTTGTGTGTTTATTGATTAGATAAGTTTATGGGTAATTAATTGATTTATAGCCAACATCATCCTCTGGTAGTTAACTCTTTTCTCATCTACGCCGGGCATGGCAGAAACCCCTATAAGATACAACACCAAAGCTACAATTCATGCAATAAATCATTAACAAGCTCATCATCATTTAAATGAAAATGACAAAAAAAAACCCACTTTATATTTGTGAAAAAAAACTGTCAAAAGAATAAAAGTACAAACCAGATAAGGAGATATGTTTGCAAAATATAAATCTGATAAAGGACAGTTATCTAAAATATGCAAATAAATCTTGAAGTTCAAAAGTAAACATAACAAAATTAAAAGATACACAAAATATTTGAAGAGACAACTCAGCTAAGACTATACAAATTAGCATAAGAAAGAATACTCAACATCATGTGATATCATGGGATTGCAAATTAAAAGGATTGGACATCACTATGCATCTATGAAGAAGAAGCAAAACCCAAAACACAAACTTACTTAAATGTTATGCGGAAAGTGAAGCAAAAGAAATCACTATTGTCATAAAAATCTAAAATGGTACAGTCACTTTGGAAGGGAGTTTGAAAATTCTTACGATACTGAATATACTTTTACAATAAAATCCAGTAATTATTCTCATTGGTATTTATCCAAAAGAGTTAAAAACTTAAGCTTACAGGAAAACCTGCATCCAGATGTGTACAATAGTTATACTTGTAAATTGCCAAAATTTGGATGTAACCAAGATGTTCTTCAGTAAGTAAATGAATGAACAAATAATGTTATATTTAGACAAAGGAATATAATTAAGCGCTAAGAAGAGATGTATCTTCAATCCATCAAAAGACATGGACAAAAATTTAAATGCCTATTACTATGTGAAAAATTTGATCTGTTAAGGCTATGATCAACAAATGAGATCGAATCAAATTAAAAAGCTTCTTCACAGCAAAGAAAACAATCAAGAATTTGAAGTGTAAGTACATTCTTAAAAGATCTCTTTTGCATTCTCCTTAAATAAAACTCTTTTGAAACTTTATAACATATTAACATGACAACTGAATTTCCATGAAAGCAAATTTTATCATCAAAGTGTTGCTTTTGATTAGGGAAAACAAAATATTGCAAGTGCTCAAAATAAAAGATTGACTATTTCAATTACAGTTATATACATATGGGAAACAACGTTAGCATTATAATTAAGTATTTACATCAGAAATATTTATTACATAATTGTAAGTAAAAAATATAACATATACTGTATTGTCACAATTCACAAATTCTTACATATTACATTCATGCTATATGAATGGTGGTTTAGGAATGTTATTTTTTTCCCTTTATCAGTCTAAATTTCCTGAGCTACTTACACTCAGTGCTTACAATTTTCTACTTACAATTAAGTGTTTCTTAATTGCACTGGTCTGAACTTTGAATCATTCCAGACTCACACCTTCTTTGTTCTTACTGAGCCTCACCAATACTGAGTCCTCCTGAGTTTGCTTTCTCTCCTTCCACTTCTGCATATAACCAAATGACCATAAGAGAAGGCATGTGGAAGCAGTTATGAACTAAAGGGCCAGAATCATTTTGAGAGAATAACTTTTTGGTTTTGAATTTATGAGAGTGCTCCTCATGAAGTTAAATTGATTTTGTTTGATGACTCTTGCTTTCCTTCTTCTGGGGTTATTCACCTTTGATATCAAAACTCAATTGTTATTATTATTAATAAAAAAATCAAATAATTCTGTGCAGATTTTTCTTCAGAGAATCTGGTCACAGAATCATCCTAAAATCTAAGAATTCTGTGGTTGAATAAATACTCCTGTATATCCAACTGGGTAAAGTGCTGATCTATATAAATATCATTTATCAGGCTAGCACAGTTCAAGAAAAGAACTATAACTTGATAAGCTAAGTTTTCTTAACAGGTTAATTGATATTTGAATGTCACATGACTCAGAAATATAAAAATTCATGGGCTTATACATTATACATTTATTAACATAAATTTATTTCTTCTGTACAAATAACTAATGCTTTTAATTCTTTAATTTAGTTATCTATGCATATACACATGTTATATATATTACATATATATACATGTATATATATATTTATTTTATCAGGATATATATATATATATATATATATATACACATTTAATTCATGTAAAAGTAAATTCAAAGAGGTAATGCCTTTTTTTCTATTTGCTACAAATAAAGCAATAACATCCTATGCACAATATTCTGTAGCTTCTTTTCCCAAAGAATGACAGTGAGATTTTCATATTGAGTTTAATGAGATTTCTTATTTTTAGGCATAAAATGCTATTATATTGATAAATATTAAAAGTGCACCCATGCTTAAAGTGGAATTATATTTTTGGTATTATAAACAATATAATAAATTACTTTTTGCAGTTCTTTTTGAAAATGCATATGTGTCTAAAAGGCAATTTTTAGAAATAAAATTATTGAGTTTATAATGCATTTTAAGGAGTGATTATCCAAAGAAATTCTATCAATGTGTACTCTTATCAGCTACATATGCTTTTTACCCCATGAACTTTTCCTTACATACCCCAACATAGGGTATTGTCAAACTTTAGGATCTCTGCCACCATAACTGGGGAAGGTGATAGAATAAAATAGCTCCCATTCATGTCCATATACCTATTTTTCTATTAGTCCAATTAAAAATGAATTGACAGGAGCACATTATGTGTTTAAAAATCAGTTATTTTGTCTATAAGAAGCATTGCTTATACTTTTGGGGTGGGGGATTAGTCTTTTTTTTTTTCCAGTTGGTTTATAATTTAAGTTATAGGTTTACTACTCTAAGAAAGTAACCAATCTATTGTTTATAGATAATCGATTCAAGTAATAATTACAAAGCTCTTCTCAATCTGAAGTTATAAAGTAACTACTATTATAATAGTTATATATATGTATATATGTATCATTTTTTAGGATAAATCACTAAAAGGAATTCAAGCACCTATGCAACAGATGATATATAAAACAATGTTTGCAGTTACAGTATCCATAATAGCATATAATTGAAAACTATTCACATGGCTGTCAACAATAAGAATGAGTAAATAAAATACCATAGAGTTGCTGAAGGAAATAATATGCAGCAATTTTAATGAATAAATTTGAGCAGCTATAACCATCAGCATTAATCTCTCAAACACTGTTGAGATGAAGTTTTACTTCATTTACTTATTAATTTCAAATAATCAGGCCCTGGTACATCATACACATGATGCAAAGAACCAACCAATATGATATCTAAGTTTTTGTAATTTTATTGGTTCATTACAGTTTCACATATTAGTGGGATTTGTTGTTACATAGTTATATATGTGCACAACATAATTTGAACAATTTCATTCCCAATTACCTTCCCTATCTCTCCCCTCCTCCCATAATCATTATAAAATTGTTTTCTTTTAATACTTTTTATTCCTACCCTTACTGTCTTTATTTGAATAATTGACTATTTCATAAGGTTTGTTTTCCTTTGTATGTTTATCTTACTTCTCATAAAATAGGTAATCAATTTCCCATTCTTTTCTTTATTTCACCTAGTTCTAGATCATATACATACATATATATGTACATATATACATATATATACATACATATATATATATTGCAGTGTTTCCTGATTGTTGTGTATCTATTCTGTTGTCTTATTTATTAATATGTTTGATTAATTATTATTACATTTGAGGTCCTATGTGTATTCTATAATTTTTTCTGTTCCAACAAATTTTCTTCAAAGTGTTCTGTTGTTAGTTTGGCCTATACTTTTTCTCCTCTATTCTTTTCTTCCACTTTTTGGAATTATACAGGTGCTCATTTAAAAAAAAATAACTATTACTTGTTTTCAAACCAGACAAAATTTTTCTGGTCTATTCTGGAGGAGGTTTCTGAAAGATGAGAAAAGTCCAGAGCACTATTCCATGTTTTGCAATTTTGTCCAAGGAAGTTTTCTTTTGACCATTTTTGTGTTCTGCACTTTTAACTTGGTTCTTCTAGGGAGAAAAAAAAAAATGTGTTGTTGCTAGTCTGCTTCCAGGTCACACATTATTATTATACATTTATATATTTTAGGCCATGCATTTTGTAGATTCCTGTCATAAACAACAGATAAAAGGTCTTTCAACTGAGCCAGCCTTTCACTGTAAGGAAGTGTATTGCTGCCAGTTCTTTCCCTTCTTGGAAATGCTTATATTTCTCTATGACACTTGTGTCCTCTCAGGTTCTTCCTGCAGGATCCCTCTCACCTGTGCCCATCTATACTTTTATTTGATGTGTAAAGAGTGTCAATTTTTCTAAAACTAGAGCTATTATTTCTCCTGTTTACTTAATTTCTAGGATTTGAAAGAGTAAATACTGAATTTTAGTCACTGTATTCAAGACATAAATCTAACACATCTGTTTTATGTAAGACCTGAGATGCTTGTGAATTTTCTGCTAACAGTACATAAAAACCATCAGAAATGCTTACTGCCATCATCTCCTGAAAACCCTGCTACAGATTGTGCCGTACATTTGAGATAGCCGCTTGCAAAGGTATTTATATAAGATATCCCAGGGCAGCAATTCACATATTTGTGTTTGAGAGGAAATTGTATTTCTTTCAAGAGGAAAACTAAATTAGGAATTGTATTTTTATTGAGATTATTCTGCAACAATTTGCATTCCATGATTGTTAAGGGAATATCCCACTAATGTGTCTTTAATAAATGTAGTCGAGGATTGGGTTTCTTGGTATGGGCCAGACTACTCATGAAGCTTTGAATATTAAAGATATGTAGTAATTCTTTTGAAAAAAAGTAAGAATGAACTGAATTTTTTCTATAATAAATTATATTTTCAGGTATATTGTCTGAATTCCACAAATTGATTTTCTTTAGAAATCAAGGGTTGAAATATAAAAATATGCTGGAGTAAGATTTTTAAAATATTACCTAACAGAAAAGAAACTTTTTCATTCTCAAGTATACACATGCTAACTTTTGCAGAGGCTTTTCTCCTCCATTTTGTGCGTTAATCCAACTTCATTAAAAATTCCGTGCCTGTGTGTGTACTTGCACGTGTGTGTGTGTGTGTGTGTGTGTGTGTGTGTGTGTGTGTGTGTATGTTCTGAACTGCATATCTGAACACTGCTCTCACATTTTCCTGCTTGTAATATTGCTCCTGTTGAATTCAAGGATTATGTTAGATTCAATTTGAACATCTCTTTGATACTAAGATTTTCTTAAAACAAAACTTTATTTTCCATTTGATTTTTATTACATTTTAATTCATGATAACACTTAAAATATTTTGGTTTGTGTTATATGTGGAATTGTGTCTTCCCAAATTTAAATGATGGATCCCTAACCTCCAGTAGCTGATCAGAATGGAACTGTATTTGAAGATTAGCCCTGTAAATGGGTATCTAAGTTCAATTGAGGTCACTAGCATAAACCCTAATCTGATATGACTGGTGTCCTTATAAGAGAAGAAGATTAATAGGACACACATCCAGAGGTAGAAGACCACAACACAGGGAAGGCATTTCTGTACAAGTCAAAAAGAGAGAACTCAGAAGATCTAACCTTGCCAAGTCTTGGTCTTACACTTCTATTCTTCATCACTGTAAGAAAATACATGTTCATTATTTAACCATCTCAGTTTGTAGTACATTTTCATGCAGTCGTATAGACAAACACAGTTTGCACATTCTTTGGGGATATTGCTGGAGATCAAAGAAACAAGGGAAACAATATCACCAATGCAATAGTAGGATAAAGAAAATGAGGTAATTCCAGGGTATGCAGAGTGAATGTACCTTCTTTCTGAGATATGGACATTAATTCACGTAAGTCTAAACCTACTGTGACCACCATTCCCACTCCTACCAACCTCTGAGGATCTCCATACCGGTCACAACCATCTGGCAAAGACATCTGAAGTCTCAGTTTGGGTCAAGGGTCTCACTGTGGTGTTAATTACTAATGTGGTTTTGTAAATTTAAATGTGATTTTAGGTCACTTGGTCCATCCATGGCTATGGAAAAGTGATAGGTCACTTCTAAAATTCCATCTTCTCTGATAAGGTTTACTGACATTTTGTTTTTTAAACCAAAAAGAAGAAAAATTACTATGCACTCCTGTCCTGCTATAATTAGTGAGATGCATTTGTTTGCTCATTCTTCTGTGTTCCCCAATTTGGAGATTTAAATCGTACTTGTACAACTTAAATTCATTTAGTATAATAAAACACATATTTTTTACATTTCTCAACCATTTCCTGTTGATACAGTTTAGAAAAAGAATAATATCTCACCTAAAAACAGAAGCTGTGATATCTAACCTTTCCCCTGTGGTTGGGCATTTAGGAATGTTATAGAATTCGCTATTCCTACTCCTGCTGGGGTGGACAGATGGAGGCTCCTTTTGGTGTTTGCAGGATGTGCCTGTTAGTAATCCACCAGTTTGCCCCTTGGGAGGCTGACTGCATTTCTCCTGTCTAGTTAACCATGGTGCTATCAGTCTGGCCACTCTGCAGGAAGTGGTTCTTAATAAATCCTTCCCCATATGTCCATCAGAAATTAATCTCTAATTCTGCTGAATTAATCTACAGTGCTAAATGTTATACAATATATATTTCTATGCCAGTCAAGAGCTAAGCATCAAAAAGTAATATCTGCTATTTAAAAATATAAAAATACATGTTTAATAAATATATTCTATAGCATATATTTTACTTCAAATTTATCAGCACATTAAAAATAGAAAAAAAAAGCTGTTTTCCCAAAGTATAATACAAAGTAGTATTTTATTGGTGATTTCTTAGAACACATAGTAAAATATGTTAATGGATACAATCAAGATGAAATACTTTATTTTTTAAATGGGAGTAATATTTGATCTCTAATGACATGTAATGCAAGTTCTTCTGATCCTGATCAAATTCAGCATGACTATATTTTTATAAGTCTAAGTCTATTATTTGTCTTTATTTCTAGATACCCAATTTCATATAATCTTGCTGAGTTTGACAATGATAATCCACAATATGTATTAGATCAAATGTTTCTTATTATTTCTCTACAACATAAATACTTATGGTCAATGGACACAATTCAAATTTTTTATGAGGGCAATGCAAATTAAACCCATAATGTAACACTCTTGTGCACTCATTAAAAATGGCAAAAATTAAACTGCCTATTAAAATAGTTTGCTAAATCTCTTATACATGACTTTTTGAACTGATTTGGCATTACTTAGCAAAGTTGAAATTCACACATTCTGTAAAATTGCAATGACATTCCTAAGCAAATAGCCAAGAAAAATTATTAAGCATTTGCACAAGCTCATAAGACAGTGTTTATAGTAAAATGCTCCAAAACAACAAATAAAAAAATGAATATAATTCAAGTAGCTATTAATAGTTCAATAGGTTATTAATTCATTGTTCATATAATTTATATAACAGAATAATCCATTGCATTCAAAATAATCTGCATCTATATGCAACATGGATAAATAATTTTTTGAAACATGATGTTGAGTTTAAAAAATCGAGAAGGTAAAAAAAAAACAGGATACATGTAATATAATATCCTCTTTATAAAAATTCAATGCACTTAAAACTAAATTACACATTATTTTTACATGTATATATGCATAATAAGTAAACATACATGCATTGTATGAACAGATGTATATGTGAATATGTGTATATATAAAATGAATAAAAGATGAAAACTTCAGGATAATAATTATTGAGACAGAAAATGATGAAAAAACCAGTCTCTCAAATAAAAAAGTATATCACATGGTCTAAGGAATTGAAATATCTATAAATTAAGAGATTCTTAATATCTCACTCTATGTACATTCACTATATTCCTTTTATATATATTCAGTGTTTCAAATTTCTAGGAAAATACTATAACCCTTTTATATTTCAAAAATGTTTTAACAGACACCTACTGAAACGAAACTCTTTTAAACATGTATCTTCATTCTTCCTTCCACTTGATTTTTTTATGTGTGGAGGTATGCTTGACTCAGATACAGAAGAAAACCTGTCATTTTGATGTGTCTAGAAATTGTTTGTAGTGGTCCCCAGTCTCTGACTGATAAACCATCTGCTTCCCACAATTTTTGCAACATAATATAAAAATGTGTAATTATGTGCATATAATATATATGTGCATATGTATAATATATATGTGCATATACATATGTATTTTAATGATATTATTTGGGTTCTCTTTATTACACAGAAATGAAAGTGGATAGAATAGGACAAAAATATGCAAAGTGATATAATTTTTTCAAATTACTAGTTTATAAGTCAAGCACAAATACAAAGTGCTCATTATCCTTAATAGAGTAATAAAGAAGGAAAGACAGAGACATAAATTTGAAACAATAGGCACAAATAATTTGGAGATAGTGGATTTTCTTGAACCAATAAATAGCATTAATCTAAATTTTGCACCAGAGTTCCATAATGAAAAATCATTTCACAAATATTCCCTGAGTTCTGATTTTATTGTACGTTGTGGTTATATTTGAAAATGTAAGAATAAAATATTAACTGTTCTCTAACTGGTGAAAATTTAGTTGAGGCAAAGAGTTTTGAAAAATGATTATAATATATGTGATATTAATTATTGAGTTCTATACAATAAAACCTTTGCCAACAAACATCCACATTTAAAGATGAAAAGATTTTTAGATGTTATTTAGCTCCAAAAATTTATCCAGTCTCTAAAAAATTAATCTCCCAGATAAATTTTTGTCTTGACATTACTTTATCATCACAAATAGCAAAATAAAAAATTATTTAATAGTAGATCATCTCCTGTCATTTATTTTCCTCTGTGCTGTGTTGACCTGAATTGCATTAAGAAATAGGTAAAACAAAAAAAATCACAAAAGACCAATCTTAATCAACAAAAAAGTTAAGGAAAAACAATTTTTCCCATCCCCATAAAATACAGAATATACCATACTTTTAACAAAGTAGAGAAAATATAAATATAAATTTAAGTACATGTAATTTTTCCCCAAAATCCCTTTGTTATGTATGGAATACTACAGTATTGCTTCTTAGTTATTTTCTAAATGTTGTTAACTACACTTCCTAAATAACCTACTTGTGATTTTATCTTTGTCTCAAGACCTACTTCCAGAATGCCCCAAAACTGATGGAGATTTCATTTTACCATAAAGGTACAGTTTTTAAAATGAGAATATACAAGCCAAGGTCTATGTGATTACTGGATACAGAAGTAACTTTTGGGAAGAAAGGTTTAAATATGAACCAGATGGATCATGGGGCAGATTCTTAAATGTACTAAATACCACAGAATTATGCTTTTTTTGTAGATTTATAGATAGACATTTTAAAAAATCATTTTAATGCTAGTATTTACATTACAGTGTGGGTGAGTCTAATATATTAGAGGAAGATATACTTTTTGAAATTGTAAAATTTTGTATTCATGCCCCAAAATTTTTGATCACAAGACTATTTTTTACATTCCTTGTTTCATTTGAAAATTCTGTATTTAATTTTCTAATAATAAGTTGAAAAGTAACTGTCTTTCTTCTCTCCTAAATCTAGCTACTTTTCTTTCCCCAAGAGGAAATGACCCAAGCTGCCATTTTGGCATAAAGATTTTATGGCCAAATAATTAAGTTTATTTATTTATCTCAACAGTTTTAAAATCACAATATCTTTTACAATTTGGATATTCTTTTCTGTCTGATCAAATGTCCTTGGAGATGGACAGCTTAGCAATTCATTTTATTTTTGGACATTGGTAATTCTTAGATGATTTTTCTTTAAATTAAAAGTAAACCTGACCAAGCTAAGGTAATTTCTTGCTTTCAAGGTCTGAAACATATTCCAGAGTCTTTAATTCCTGTCTTTTCAATGCTTCAAATTGGCTGATGTTAATGCAGATGCTTTCCAAATTTTATCTATAAACTGTTAAGCAGCTTTGAATATCATGAAAATAAAATAATATAATTAGAGTATTATGCACAGATGGTCAAAACAGTGTTCAAGGAAATACTTTTGGTAATACAAACCAATGGGGTTATAGAGTCCTACCATGCAAACAGTGTGCTGATGAAAACGCTAAGTTACTTAGTATTACTCATCAGATCACTGACATGACTGAGAGAAATGAAAACAATCTAAAATAAATAAGAGGTTACCTATCCAGCACACTCCAGCCACTCTCCGCTTTCTTGTATCAGTTCATATAAACTCAGAATTTGGATTTTGAGATGGAAAAATTTATCATTTTATGCATATTATGGCAAAATACCAATGGCACTAGTTCTGACAGTTTCAGGACATCAAAACTATAAATCCTATCCCATGGAGATAAAAGGACCTCCTCGCACTCCTTGCTGCCTTTAAGATAATCGGCACTATGTTGAATCATTTATAAAGGGCACATAGACATATTACATCAGTGACATTTTTAGGCAGAATAATTTATGTGTATATACAGAGTTTTATTTTCTTAATATACTTTAAAGCAAGCATATGAACAAAAATAAGATTTTTAAATGTACAGTTCTGCCATTTTTATTGTTTTTCTCCCAATTTATGAGTCCATTCTCCATTCTAGTGACATTTGACTTCAAGTCTGGTCTATTATAATTTATTAGTTTCTGCTTTATCATTAAAATAGGTGGGAAGCAATAGGAATGAGTCTCCTCTCACATTGTTATGACACCCAGTCAAGTTTATGATTGAAGTTAATGTATATCCTCAAGAAAGTTCACTGATGTGATCAGTTCACAGATTTATGAGTTCAGAATGACTAGATAATATTTTTCACAAATTATTAAGAAGTAAAATATGTCAGAAAAAAGCCTATGGACTTGTGGCATTTAGTATAGGTTTATGCATCCCTCTAATGATTTTCTCCAAGTGATAAGAGGAGAACTGGAAGATTCATTCTCCAATCTAAGCCATGGACTTACTCTTTGAGGCCAATTAACAGTCTAAGCACTTACAGAGTACTAGCTATGGTATCATTTTGAAGTAATATGGTATCTCCAATTCTCTTCATGTTAGTTAAAACACTATTGGTTAATACAGCTACTAAGGAATATTAATCACAATCATATAATCATTTAAAACTGTAAGTGTATATGTAGTATGGTATATAGACATTTAAATAAGATAGGGATTACTTTTCAGTTTGAGAAGTTACTAAACCAACTTACAATCAATTTCCTTTACTGTAGAAAGAGGCTCATAATTTATTTCTTTGTGATTTGCTGTGAGATTAGAAATGGCAAATTCACCCTATAAATGCCTGGCATGGGTTTGCCCTGTACACAAGGCATAGGGTGGGGGAAGATACTCTCTGAGATACTCCTTGAGAAATGACCCATGAATGCTCCTTTGATATTGCTCCATTGTCTCAGTGTTGGCTGCAGTGGAGGGAAAGGAGAGGCCAAGACAAAAGAGAGGGAAGAAGTGGTGAGACAAACCCTGTGCTTTGGTTGGCGAGATTAAAATCAAGTCACAGGCAAGAGAGATGGAGGGCCCAGGTGGATAGGTAGGTCACATGGAGAAGAAGTTTGACTGAATTACTGTCTACCTAGGATGAAGATAGAACAGTCTATATACCAGAGAGTTAACAACCAATGCCAAAGAAGAGTCCCATAAACTGCTCCAGTGAAAGCCAATAATGCTTCCTGAGGATACTCACCCATTTTCAGTATTTGACGAGAATCCTCACTCATTTTCTGTAGTAAAATTATACATTTGAATTTCTTCTCAGAGTCAGTTAGCTGTTTGAAGAGACTCCAGCATTGAGGATGTGTGATTCCATTGAAGAGCCTTGGGGTCCCTGTCTATGTTGGCTATGCCTCTACCTTGGGTACTCATTTTTCTTTCTTGGTAAAATAAATCTTTGAGACTCTTCATCTTTGTCTTTCAAATTCTTTTTCCTGAACTCCATCCCTTGTCATTTTATGCCACATTTATGTAAATTTGTATGTGTACTGTGCTATGGTTTACAAAGAGAAAATAAATTGTTTTTGATTTCTGATCAAGAAAATGGGCACAAAACAATTGAGAGTGAAATTGTGTTCTTCCAACTCAAAGCAGTATTTCCTTCTATGTTAGCTCTCTCCTACATACTCCATGAAAATCAATTTTCTTTTGCATTTCTTCAGATATTAGTAGATCCGTACACCTCTTTATATTCATCTGTTACCCTTTTAGTTCAAACATGTACGTGGTTTGTCTCTCAAAGTGTCAGACTTTGAACGTGATCACCCTTCCTTCTTTCTCTCCTACTCTTTTTCCATAGGCAGTTATCATAGGCATTCTCGCTAACAAATAACAGACAGTGGATAATTTTTTTTTTCTGTAGTCTCAAATTTTCTCACTCCAAGGGAAGAATAATGATTTTTCAGTTAAATGTGTCAATGCTGAGTTTATAAATCAAGTAGTTCTTGGACAAACACTTAGTTTACATGACTTTGATTTCCACAATTATGTTCTCCTGACTTTCTTCCTACCTCTTTGAATATTGTCTTTCAGGCAACCTTGAGTCAGTTTCCTGATTTTATTTTTTCTGTCAATTTTGACACTTCTTAGAACTTTGTTACAGATACAGTGCTTGGTCATTCTGTGTATTTTCTCAATGCTTTCATTCATCCAGAGGCTTTCATTAGCAGGTGTGTACTAAGTGTTCTTCTAAATCTGTTGCTCTGTTATCTCTTGAAATTTAACAAATTATACCCAACTGCCTGCTGATATTGTTATATGAGTACCCATTGTTATGGTGAGATTGCAATAAATCACTGAATGGATCTTAAAGCAGGAGACAGAACTATCTTTACTCACCAGCTAGTAGGCCTCCAGCTGGTGGGCAAGGGCAGACTACAAGTCTACACTCCTTGATCTCCTCCAAGGGTTAGAGTATACCCTTACAGTCCAGAAACACATTAATCATAAATGGCTGTTGTTATGATTCAAAACTAGAACCAAACATCATGAGATCTGAAATCATAAGCAGAAGAGGAAGTAGGTAAAACAACCTCAGCTGAGTACAAGTTAAAGAATGGTTACTAACGTCTAGAAGAACATTCTCTGACAGAGTAAACTGTCCCCCCCCCTGCAAAATGGGAACCAAAACTAGAACAATTTTACACTGTATAGGAAGAAACATTTGAGTTTTTAAGCAAGGCGTGCTAAGCAGGATCTGGATAACAAGGGAAGTTTTCTCATGGGAGAAGCATTACTACATGATGTGGAATCTCAGGATAACATGGGATCTGTTTGGTCATTGCCCCTCCAGCCTGCCCCATAACACCATGAGGTACATCAGATTCAGTGTTCCTGACCTGAATTCATCTTCTGTGTTGCCGGATTTTCCTGGAAGTATTTTTCATTGCCTCCTAATACTTAGATCAGAAGCGTAGAATTTCACAGGTATCACCTTTCCTTCTCCAACTACATTTCTACTCAAAATGGCCCGAGGTTGATTTTGTTTCTCATGTACCTTTCTGATGTATTCAGCTTATTATATTCATGCTGGCACTCCTGGCAGCACAGTCCATATCATTTCTCATTACAGTTGAAAGTCACTATTCCTCCTCCCTACTCCAGTTTCCTTTTGGAAGCTGGAAGAAGTTTCCATACCATGTTTGTGATCAGGGAAGTCTCACTGAAAGCCCTTTGGTGATTTCCACTTTCTGTGTTAAATTTCTGATTCCTTAAATTTCCTATAGGGTTCTCCATGGCCTTTTTCCTTCTTACCTATACTAGTTACTTCTCAAGACTTTTAACATTGAACTTCATTTTTGATAGGTGACTGTTGTTTCATTTCCCCTTTCATTCCATGCTTTGTTTTGTATGGAAATTTCCTACGTGGTGATTTATTTTACCATGTTCTATTCACCTTTTATCATGTTCTCTCTTACTGTTCATTGTTTTTGCCTTAGCTTACTTAATAACTTCCCACGGAAGACTTTTCCCATCCTTTTAGAATGTTCAACACTCCCTAATATATGTTTTTACATGGTGATGTTTTCTATTTTGTCTAACTTATTTTTAGAGATGTTTTATTATTATTCTTTCACTAGATGTTAACCTTGGGAGAGAAAGACCTCTTTCTACCATGTTCACCACAGAGTCACAGTACCTTCATTAGTTAATGCCATACAAGACACTATTGTATGATAAAGAGATTTTCCTGTTTTGCCCTGGATTTCTCAGAGGGAATTTCTAAATCCTTAGAATTTTCACAGTGATGAGCATTTCTTTGTTGGTAGATTCTTAAACCACATCTGAGTTTTTCCTGCTGAGATGACTAAGAATAGAGTCTAACCATAGTGGAAAGCCTAGTCACATGATTATCAGGTTGGAGATCTAAGCCACTTGATATGTTCAACATCCAGACAACAGAGAACTGCAGAAGATTGACTTTCATCACTAAGGACCAGTGGTTCAAGCAGTCTTGACAGTGTGCTGAAATTCCAATGAAAACACATGCAGAGAACTTTCTGGATAATGGACACGGCGATGTACTAGGAGGTTGGTACATGGAGAAGACTCAAAAGCATGGTGTTTTCAACCTTCCTAGACCTCACCCTGTGGCCTCTAATTTGTCTGATACTGATTTACAGCTTTTAAAATAAGACAGCCACAATAAATAGAGCACTTTCCTGAGTTCTTTCAGTCATTGTAGCCAGTTATTGAACATGAAAGAACTGTGGAAATTTATAGCCAACTGGTTAGAAGTGTGGGTAGAACTTGTGGCTAGGGTCAGAGTGACGGCAGTGAAGCTAGAATTAAAGACAGGCAGTTAGTGTAGAATAGGTAAACTTGTCCAATTGAGAAAATGGAGACCCATCTGTGTCTGGGAAGTTGGAAACTGCCCTGGAAGATTGGAATGTTCCACCCATTCCAAAAAGGTAGTTAATGAAGCAACTCCTGAGCAGACAGAGAGCTACTAATCAACGCCCCTGGGCTGCCCCTCCCTTCCTGCCTAGCACTCCACCTTGGCCCTTCCGCCCCACCTACTCACCCCCTGACCATTCCACTGACATCTTCCAGTCACTGTGCGGGATAGGGGGAAATAAACAAGGGAAGGGAGAAGAATTCAGGAGAACAAAGGAAATTTTAGATGTATAAAAGGGACATGACTTCCTTATCCCACAGATTCCACCTTTGGGTCCTCTTCTACTTGGGAGAAGTTTGTTTTACTATCATTTAGTAAAGCTTCTTGCTTTCTACTCTGTACTTTACTTAGCATGTTTCTCTGATGTTATACTTCCACATTTGAGGAAGCAGGACTCGTCAAGGTAACTGATAACTGGTGGTATCAGCAGTGCTGGGAGTGGGGAGGGTGCTGTGCATTTAAATCGCAAAAGCTGTGCAACTCCAGGTAGTTAGTACCAGAATTGTATGGCACTATTGCAGAGGCACTTTTAAGTCCTTTCTAAAAGAATGAATGAATGAACAAATCAATGAACGAAAAATAAAATTTCAACTTTCAGAGCCATGGGTAGTATTCACACAAACTTTACATATTTACTGTTGTGGTTATCAGATTTCTAAGTTGGCTGTGGAAATTCTTGCCCCTTGGAGTGTAAGCAAGACTGATAAAATGGGATAGTCACTCCTCTGATTATGTTATGTATTAAGACAAAGGTAATGGTATAGGGTAGGCCCACTTTATCCACAGGGTATGCATTCTAAGACTCTCAGTGGGTGCCTGAAACCATGGATAGTATGAAATCCTGCCTAGACTGCTTCCTCTTGTATGCCCAGCATCATTGCTGCACAGTTAACCTGTCCTTCCATGTTTTATGCCAGGGTGTGTATTTCATAATGCTTCTTTTGCACCTTGGAACCACTATTAAATTAAATAAAGGTTATTTAAACATAAATGCTGAGATATGGCTATTGTTGGTCTGATAACTGGGAGAACCACTGAATAGCAGGCAGGTAGTGTATACAACAAAGATATGCTAAACAAAAGAATGATTCCTTCCCTTTTGAGGATAAACTGGTATGGCATTAGATTTCATTCCACTACTCAGAATGACATGCAATTTAAAAGTTATGAATTGTTAGATTCTGGAATTTTCCACTTAATACTTTTGAACCATACATAATTGAAACCACAAAAAGTCAAACTACTGATAAGGACCAGGACTACTGTAATCATTATTGCTTTAGGAAACTAGAGATTTCTGTTGGTTTTGTAGAAATAAGCTGCCATAGTGTGAGGATGACACATGCCTAAATCCTGAACAAGAATGAGCACCAGCAACAAAAGAGGGAACTTGTATCAACTGCCAGGAACTGAAACTCTACAACAACCATCATGAGTCTGTGAGAGAGCATCAATTCCCGATGAGAACAAGGTGGACAGAATGGACCCTCTTAAGTGTTAAATTGCACACCTTCCATTTTTGAATTCCTGAGCATAATTTCCAATCACACTGTGTCCGAATTTCTAACCTATGGCAACAGATAATAAACATGTGTTCTAATCCGTGGACCTTGTGGTAATTTGTTACAAACAATATAAAACTAATGTACTTCTTCTACACTGATTGAACAAAGGAAGGAATTGTTAGCAACTTCATTGTTCCATTTTATAATCAAAACTTTAGAAAGCCATTATTTTATGTTGTTAATTAAAGGAAACTATGCATTTTGGTGTATAGGCCAGCATGTGGAAAACATTGTGAGTATGTTAGTGAAATTAAGAGGAAAATTTCATTTTTTCCATGAATTCTTAAAACATGAATCAGAGTAATGAACATTCAGATTTAGAGTACCTTAAAAGCATCAATTGGAAAATAAATAATGCTATCCAAAGACTTCATTTACAGTGTTTAATGTTTCCAGTTAGAAAGTTTATTTATAAAATGACCCAAAATTAAGAACACTACAAATATAACCTATTGAAAGATCATGCTCCTCAGGTACCAAACTATAATACCCATCATGTCAGTAACAAAAGGCAAATATAAACAGAGGATAACATTTTCTAAAATAAATAGGAGTGTGTGAAATAAAAAAGAATTAACTGGGTTTTAATAACAAGTTAAAGCATGTATCCGTGTGTGATTATGGGATTGGACATATGCTTTAATAGCATTGATTATCTTCTTCAACCTTTTCACCTAGAAGTCTTGTAATGAATAAATGATTTTCCTTCTTTTCCTAAATCTGTATTACAATTAATGCAATATAAGACTGAGGAGTTATCTGGGTAAATAACAAATATTTGCCCAGATGATTTCTGTCACAGTCTTAAACTTTTCAACGTATTTCCCTATTTTGTATTTATAAATCTTAGAAAATGTATTTCCCTATTTTGTATTTATAAAACTTAGAAAATAAAGTAACCTAGTGCTTTTTTCTTCTTAATCAGGGGGATTTATCTGTTGAAAAATCAAAGTTTGCTCATTGTGAACACCAATGAGCTATTCAGATATCTTAAGATGTATGTTGCAGTTGAGATTCCTGTAACTGAATAAGTGTGTCATCTGTGCTGTCTATGATTTAATAAAAATGTTGCATAGAATAAGGCCAAGGATGTTAACATAAATCATTTCATAGAGAGTCCCATTCAGTGGGCATGTTTTTCTTACTCATCACTCTTTGACTATGATTGCTCAGCCCATTTTTTATTGCTATAATCAAAAGAATGAGCACAAATAATCCTGAGGGATCTTGAAAGCAATATTGTTAAAACTCAAATAAACTACACATTGCAGGAGTTCCTGGATGAAACTGTGGACTTATGTAAATTTCTCCAATAGTTTGGTTTTAGCTTTCTTTAGCAAGATTTAGATAACAGCCTATGCAATAGGCCAATTCCACTGGCTTGTGTATGCTGACTATTCCAGACTTTACGTTAAGTGTCCTTCTAAGTTTCCAATTGTGTTTCTTTTCCCAAGTTTTCTTTTGGAAGAAGTCATGTGCTTATATATATATTTTCCTTACTCCTCCCAGGACCTAAACACCAAGAAACAAATAGAGATTTGTCATCCCATTATTCCATTTACAAAATTTGCTTACTCTCTTCCTAGGTTTGTTTTTTCAAATATTAATTTAAAATGTTAAAGTGCATTTTCTGTATTTTGTAATCCGTTAAATAATTTTTAAAATCTGATGTCATAGTTCCAATTTACATGAACTTTTTTTTACTTCTCTCTGAGACAATTTGGTAAGCTTGCATTTAAACATAGCCTTAGAGTTTCACACACTTTAATCTGGTGAAATGAAGCTGCTAGGACAATGGTGTTATTTATTATGGTGCATTATCCCATTGCACTGCACCTGTCTGGATCATAGGTTTGCAATAATGCAATGAAAACGAGTTGAATGGGTCACAGGTCTAATGTGTTAAGCACATAAACAAAGACTGCCCAGAGAGAGTGTTAATCCATGCTCATTAATTTTTGAATTCACATTCTGCAAGTTCATCCAAAAATTTATGAAGCACGTCAGAGTTTGGCTTCAACAGCAATAGAGACATACTGAAACATATGGCTGGGGGGCAAAATAGAGTCCTTGGCAGTGCTCCTGCAGAGAACCAGGTGAAGTGAAACCCATTAGAACTTCTACCACAGCCATGAGAGTCACAGCCCACAGAAGAGGGATGCTTCCCACAGCTCTGAGACGTGAAAGACAAAAGAGACTCATTTCAATTACTCCCACAGAGGATAGCACTTCTCTAGTCTAGTGGGTTCTGTTTATTAGAGTACATCTTTATGCATGACTGTTTAAATTAGGTGAAATTCATCAACCTTCTTATTCCATGTTCCATGTATATACAGATATACCTGTACTTGTATATAATATACAGCTATACACACATGAACCATTGCCTGACTCGTTATCTTGTTGTAAGCAACCTTTTATTTCCAACTATAAATATATCTTGTGTTTTATAATTTAGTAATGGTAGAAGCACTTTTTTTAACACTAAATTATTTTAACAATATTTTATTTTTAATGGCAATGAGGTGATTAAATATGATTAATTTTTTAAACCTTGGTTTAATAACTAGTGATATATGCTAGTCTGGTTATTTTAAGTTGATAATTTTCCAATGACTATCCTACTTTGGTGTGATAATTCACAAAGGTATGAGGATGCAAATGGAAGATTAAATCATGCTACTCATTTTTCTGTAACATAATCTGTTATAAAATTTAGAAGTAGATAAACATAATTAGTGGTGTCAACTTTTCCTGATAAAATGGAAATGGTCATTTTAAAAAATTGTGTACAGAAAAAATACTTCTTTAATAGGCTTGAAATAATTAGAAAAGTATAAAAGGTTTCATTTACTTAAATATTCAGATACAAATGTTCCCTTAGACAATAAAATTACATGACTTGTCCACTAAACTCCTACCTCTAACTTCCATGGTAGAATGTTCCAGGTTAGAAGTCTTTATCCCACAGGTACTACTCTCTTTTCTGTAGTTCCACTAGTTGGTTTCAATTTTTTTTTTTAGTATCCCTTGCTGCTTCTTCCTAACTGCTTCCACACATTTTACTTGATACTCCTTAATTATTGTTTTCATTTTGTCACTTTATTACTGCTTCCTCAGGGGAGTCTTCCCTGAATACTGTGATAAGGGAGAATCCTGTATCATCCTCCCAGGATTCTCTACAATCAATCTATTCTGCAGTCATTGTGTATTTATACTCTTAGACTGGAAGCACTTTGATGACAGAGGCTGCTTGTGTCCTATTCACCAATAGTCTCCCCTTTATTATTCAGTGAACTGCACCTAGACTCTGAATAAATATGTATTTGAACAAATAAAGAAAAAATTCAAACCAAGTAAAATATTTTCAAAGATGGAAATGATTTACATTAGAAAAGAAAACCAAAATATTCATGAGATTAAGTAGAAAAGACTTATGCAACTATGATAAATTATAAATAATAAAAAAAAAACAAATACACTCCAGTAACTCTGAGCATTTAAGCCTGGTCTGTTTTTCTTCATAGCATGTATCTGCTCATCAAATCATTATATTACATGAATTAGTCTTGTATATTTTTTAACTCTAACCCCATAACTATATGTTATAACTATATGTTATATGTTATATGTTTGTAATATGTTATAACTATATGCTATGGGGTTAAAAATAAAAAACATACAAGAACTATATCTTGCATTTCTGATTACTATCCAGTGCCTGGCCTACAGGTGATAGTAAATATTTACTGGATGACTGAATGAACTTGACCCATCTAGATTTTATTTTTCCATAAAATGTATGATGACAGTCTAGTTTGTTCCTTTTTCCACAGAGAGCTGAAGTGTTGCCACAGATCATCAAAAATAATGATATCCTAAAATGGCTTCCATATATATTTTATACTTTAGTGAGATCTAAGGATATTGTACAATATCTTTGCTTCTTAGAAATAAGCCTAGAAACTCAACCTTTTGCTTAGCTCCCTCTTTTACATGCAGATTGAATTTCAATACACCTTTCCAATTATTTAGTCATTTTTTTCATTCAGCAATTAGGACTATCAAAATATATCGTCAAAATCTTCACCAAATTCTATATCATTTTTCTTCCTTTTAATTTAATTATGGGTAAATTATTTTTTGTTAGTAATTGTTCATCAATAACCAGTAGTTAAGACTTTTTCTGACTTTATTTTACATTTTAATTTGCATGAATGTGAAGTTCTACTTTGGTTATAATGTTCTCTGATATAATTGAATATATACATGAGAACATATATGCATGAGAAATGTATGCATGTATATGTGTGTATTTATGTATATGTGTATGTATATATACATAAATGTGTACATATATAGTTTCCTTAGAGCTATTGAAAATTCCACTGCTGGCCTGACTACAGTGTATTCATAGATGTCTATTGTCTGGTCTCATAAGTTATTAGCTTTATCCTTATTGCTCTTTAGATTCAGTGCTGACATATCTTTTATTGTGTTAAATTCTTTAGTTCTATCAGTGTCTTACACAGCATTATTTCTGTTACTCTCTTTATTCCCTCTTGCTATGCTTATGAGAAGTATGGCACAACTGGGATGCTCCTGCATGTCTCAGAGGTTCTGTGTCATATTTTCCATCTCCCCATTTTTTTTTGAGATGAAGTCTGAATTTTTAAGCTTAATACCATTTTCTAAAAAATTATTATTGACATCTTATTTGGGTACTTATATTACTACCCTATTTTTTTCCTTAACTTTTTAAATTAAGTTTGTTTTAACTTATGCATAAAATAATAAATGCTATAAACATTTATGTGATACCATGTATGTTTTGATGCATGCAAACATTGTGGATTAATTTTTATTTTCAATTTTTTTGAGGTGGGGGATTGAACCCAGAGGCTGGCACATGATAGGTAGAAGTTCTATCACTGTGCTATTCCCTCAGACTTACACTGTATAATATTTAAACCAGGGTAAATATATATGTCTCCTCAGTTATAATTTATTAATGGTGAAAACATTCAAAATCCTTTTTTCTTACTGATTTGATATAAATACTAAATTATTGTTATCTCTAGTGAGGCTACTGTGCAATGGCACACCAGAACTTCTTTGTCCTATCATCTAAAATTTAGTGCCTGTTGATTTATCTTTCTTCACCACTCCCCTTTTCCTAAGATTCTTTTTAATCTTAGGTAATCACCACTCTACTGTTGTCTTCTACAAGATCAAATATTTTAGAAATCTGCATATGTCTTTTCTGCCTGACTTATTTCACTAGCAACAATGACCCTCCAGTTCCAACCATGTTATTGCAAATGAGAGGATGCTATTCCTTTCTATGGATGGATTCCATTGTATATATATACCACATTTTTAAAGTCCATTCATCAGTTTATAGACATTTCGGGTGGTTCCACTGCTTGGTGGGAGTGAATGTTGATACAAGGAACACAGGAGTGCAGATGTCCTTCAATTTATTGATTTCATTTCCATTGACTATGTACATATTAGTCAAATTACTAAATCATAGAACAGTTTTATTTTTAAAAAAATTTTAAGAAACATCCATATATTTTACATAATGGCCCTGTCAATTTTTATTCCCATCCTAATTTTAATCATTGAACATCATTATTTTGAACTCAATAATATCTATTCTGATGTCCAGATTATCACTAAGCTGGTTGCTTCCAGGAAATTGTAAAAGTGTTCCATTGCTGGTATACCAAATTACCACCAAAACAGCATCTTGAAACAATAGAAATGTATATTTTTTAAGTACTAGAGTCCAGAGTCTATGGTTTATTGGGTTTAAATTCAATGTGTTTTCATGACTGATTCATTCCAGAGATTCTAGGAAAGTATTCTTTTCCTTCACTTTCCCAGCCTCTAGAGGCCACCTGCTTTTCTCTTGGTTCATAAATTTTCTTTATCTTCAAAACAGGCAAATGTATCAACTGAAACTCTGTTTCCAATATTGCATCTCTCTTCCCATCTTCTTGTCTTTACAAGAACTATATGAACAAAGTAGGGCCTATTTTATAATCCAGGAAAATCTTTCTATGTTGATATCCTCACTTTAATTATATTTGCAAGCCTCTTGTCCATGTAAGATAAATTATTCACAGATTGTAAGGAGTAAGATCTTAGAACTTTTCAAAGTCTGAGAAGAGAAGGGGCATCCCATTTCCTATTTCCTAAAAGAGAAGAAGCAGAGAAAGGACTTTGTCAATTATGAAACTCAGTGTATAAAATCAGGGCATTTTTTTCTCCTTGGAGTATACCATAATGTTGGTGACATCAATGAGCCACTTTTTCATATTATGACCTCAGCTGGTTAATACCCACCTTTCTCCTGAGAACATCTATATGACTTAGTTTGGCAAATTTGACATTAGCAACAGCAATAAAAGCTGAAATTGGAAACACATTTGTGAATTGAGGTTTATCCCTACTGAAATCTTCCCTGTTGGCACCAGTTACCAAGCTTTTAAGAAATTTGAGATAGACAAAGAATAATAAGAAACTATGAGGAAATAGATCTACTTTTGGATTTGAAAGGTCTTCTTGGAAGGCCTACCTTCCCATGAACTCCCAGCTGAATTCAGATGCAGGTGAGACAAGGTCAATACTACATAGAGCTGGTGAATTACCAGCTGATCACACTGTGGGATTGCAATAAATGATAAAGCATTGGTATTTTATGCCATTAAGTTATAAATTGTTTTGCTATGCAACAATAGATAAATTAAATACTCATAGACATTGTTATATTCACTAAAAACTTTTTATTTCCCATTCAGTGCAAGATGTCAAGTCCAAGTATGATGTTAGAACAGAATGAACTTGCTCTCCTCATGTCATTTATTGTAAGTTAAACAGACTCGAAGGTTTCAAATTTTAATTTTCTCCCTGTGTCATATCTGCATAAATTATCTCATGTAATTTCATGATTTTCTTAAGCTTTTTTGTGTCATACTTCCAGTGTCTGTTTACTGTGACCTGGATGTTCCCCATTTACATGTCCGAAAGATACACTTTTGTTCCTCTATGCAAACTTGATCTTAGTTAGAAAATTTCATCCCTTGATTTTACTACTTCTAGGAAACTGATGAATACAATAATTTTAAATTATAGAAATTCTTCTGTTTTACCATTATGAAAGGTAAAAATGAAATCAGGGGATATTTACTTCGAGCTCAGCAATCATATAATACAGAAAACTTTGATAGGAATTCTGTTTATAAATAGCTAACATTCAAGAACTGAAAAGATAGATCTAGGTAGACTTTTTATTTACACTTAGATGTTGTCATTATCAAGTATTAAATTTGTCATTAATTTGTAACTATATCTTATGGTAGGTTCATATGTCCAACCCTATGACTTCTCCTTCACAGAATGACATAACCTTTTATGCAAAATAAAGCATTTCCATATCAGGTCGACCCAAATTAACATGACCTAGAAACCAAGAAAAAAACTTGCTCCTGTTGGTCACAAAATGATACTACAAGCTCTTTGGAGCACCATTTTATGAAGCCAATAAAGTACTACTATTATGGACTCTTCATCTCCTTGAAAGCCAGATATAACCCTTTCAGAAGCACTAATAGCAAGTATAGAGCTTTAATTAAATTGACCAAAACACTTGACCCAATGTTAGAATTGTTTATTATTTACCCCCATCAGTTTACAGAGCCAATATGGCTCTCATCTCTTAGATCAAAGCTAGGTAATTTTATAGAAAATGTACTGTAGAGAAACCCAAGGCTCTAGTTGTTAAGGAGAAAATGAACGTACTCTATTTTATGTAGTGACAGTTTAGGAAACTTAATTGCAGAGTAAAATTTAATAGTCAAACCTTAGACTCTGGATTTATAACATCTGGATTAACTCCCAGGTCTCCTGGTTTTCAAATGAGTAATTTTGGGTCAAGTTATTCAAACTCTCTGTGCCTTAGTTTCTCCATTTCCAAAATTCTAATATTACAGTATGCCATATACTACTATCATGAGTTATACATGTGTTCTTACATATAGGACACACAAAAATCTGATAGGCTTTCACTGTATGTTACCTATAATTATTATCTGGTGGCATTGTTACTAATGTAATTTAATGATTGTGAGGAATAAAAATGAGCTATTTTATGTATTGTCTACTTATGAAGTTCATCCTCTCATGGGAAAAACTTACTGGTCTAGACAATTGAGTAAAGCATTAAATGATGTTTAATAAATTGTGCTAATTCTCAGCTCAATTTCAAATTCCAGATTTCAAACAAGTATTTTTTAGTTGAGCCATAAGGAAAAGTGAAATTCAAGTTTAAATGATATCATCTAGAGATTTGTGCCCCCTTAAAACTTTAAGTCAAAATCTAAACCCCAAGGTATTAGGAGGCCTTTAGGAGGTGACTGGTTCTATCTTGAGGGATACTTCCTAATGAATGGGAATGTTTGCTATGTCCTGAATGTTGATGTCCCCCAAAGATTCATATGTTGAAAACAATTCTCCAGGCTATAGTGTTAGGAGGTGGGGCTCTTAGGAATTTATTAGGTCATCTGGGAGAAACATGGGGTTAGTACCCTTGTAAAAGAGGCTTGAGGGAACCTGAGTCTCTTCTACCACAAACTGGGTTGCTTAAGACAACAAAAATTAATTGTTTTGTAGTTTTGAAAACTAGGGCTTTGGAAGATTATTCTCAAGTCTTAAAATGTAATGTTTGCCCTGTGTAGTTTTAGTTTGGTTTGCACTTCTTACCCTATCTTGTTTTTGTTTTGGTTTTTCTGCTTTTTCCACTCATACATCTCCCTTTTGGACTTGGTATATCTATCCTATTCTTGTCCCACCATTGAGATTTAGAAACACATAACATCTTTGTTTTCACAGGTTTATAACTGGAAGGAGGCAGATTGCCTCAGGATAAAACATACCATTGAATCTGATGTGGATGATATTTTATGAGACTCTGAATTTCGGACTTTTGAGTTAGTGCTGGAACAGTTTAAGACTTTGGAGACTACTAGGATGCAAGGAATGTATTTTTCATGTGAGAATGACATGAATTTTGGGATAGGAGTGGAACCTTATAGTATGAATCTTGGTTCCCCCAAATCCATATGCTGGAACCTTACCCCTGACTGCTATAGGATGAAGAGGTGAACACATTAAGAAATAATTAGGTCATGAGAACTTTGTTCTCACATATGAAATTGCTGGTTGCATAAAGAAGGCTTCAGGGAGGTGGCTTGTTCCTTCTCCCATGTGAAGATACAGAAAGGTATCATCTTTAAAGCATAATAAGACAACACCAGCTTGCTGGCACCTTGATCTTGGACTCCCCAACCCCCAGAACTGTGAGAAGTAGATGCTTGTTTATAAGTCACCTAGATTACAGTCGCTCTCTCTCTATTTTTTTTTTTTTTAAATAGCTGACCAGTGGACCAAGACTCCAACAAAAGTATCAGTAGCTGTCATTAGAATGCATAGGACTGATGCCTATTCTAGAAAGATATCTGAGAAAATCTTGTTTAATTTCTGATGTTGAATGGTCTTAATCCTACCATTGTTTAGTATTTAGTCAGTATTTTTTCTGATTGCAGCTTTTATAATTTAAAAGTAGACTAGAGGCTCTGTCTTAACAGACTGGTCAATCTGACTAGTAGAAGGTATAAATATGATGCAGAACACCCCTAGTCCCTTCACTTCCATATTCTCTTGTGGCTCTGCAATTCTAGAACCCAACAGTGTTTCACATTCTCATGTGGTAGCGTAAAAGAATCTCATGGTTTTCCATTTGACTTGACCATTTTTAAAGTGTCTTTTAGTATATGATTCTATACGTAGACTAACAACTCTATTGGGCCTCTGCCCCACAAAGAGAGTCTTGCACTGACTTGTAATAATTTGTCCTATTAGGTATTAAAATAACATCTTTTAGAAAACAAGTTATTAGTTTAAAGGGACAAAGTCAAGAAGAAATTTGTTTTCATCACAATGCCAAGGTAGAACATACCTGTGATCTGGTTGGTAGATAGGTGCATGGGAATTTTCCATTCCAACTTCCCTAATCCTTTTTTTTTTATAGTTTTATTTAGTGACTGTTTTCTTTATGTTGGAGTTAGCTTCTGTGCTTCTACTTCATAAATGGTTGATACGTTTTATTACCATTCCAATCCAATTAAGTTGTTGCCTCTTTATCTTACTATGTTGTTTCCACACAATCATGTCTTTTACAATCATATTCCATTTTACACTGAAGCTAAAAAAGGGAAAATTTTAGTCATGTTTAGATTTTTTTTCAATATTTGTAATTTGGTATCCTTTCTTATGAAATTTCTCATTCATCAGGGCGCTCATTTTTGGACAGTATAATGTGAATCTTAAAAAATAAATAGACTTATCCAAAGACTTAGAAAAGAAACAGGAGGTAGGCCCTGACAGTGCTGACTTAGCAGTGAGCAGTGATAATTCAAGATGCTGAATGATGTCTTAAGAGATGTCCCAGTTTTCAAATGCAATATCCTCTATCAGGATTTATTCTCCTGAAAAGTGATTATTCTACCTTCCCTCGTTACTTCATTTCAAGATTGCAAATTCTGTTTTCCTAAATTGTGTTTTGCATGCTCAACTCCCTTTTTTATCTTTAAGTATATCTAAAACACTATGCAGAGACAATTAATAATTTCTTGATAATCACATTTTGAATATCTTTTCAAGAATTTTTTACATATTGCCAACATTTTTCCATTTAATTTCATTTCATTGGAACCAGTTTTATCTTAGAGGTAAGATACATGGTGATCCCAATGTCTAAAGCCCGATTTGTGAAGTATCAAGCTTTTTAATTACATTTTTTAAATTCCATAACTGCCTCCATAACTGGCTAATAGAAAGGGTGTTTATTAAAGTTCTCTGAAAATATTGCTCCTAGAGGTTTATCTCCTATAATGAAAAATTTAACAAATGCTTTCTACTTTTGTTGCTCTTGTCAGAGCACAGCACATTTTTAAAACACACACAGAAATGCGCACAGAAAATAGAAAAGGAAAAAAACAAATTACATAATTATCAAATACACTTATATATTTTCAAGAAACTTTTTTTGTTTGCATCATAAAATTCCCATTGATTCAAGAGCTTGCAAAGTTTCTGGATACACTCACAGTCTTCTTTTATCTATTTAGGCAAAATACATGGCTGAAACTTAGTGACTTAAAGAAACACACGTGATCTCAAAGTATTAAGTGTCAAGTATCTGGGCCTGGTTTAGCTGGGCCTCCTAGGTAGCTGCAGTCAGGCTGCATTCTCATCTGGAGGCTAAGTTGGGAAAATCCCCTTTTCAGCTCATTCAAATTGTTGGTGGAATTTAGAATTCATTTCCTGGTAATTATAGAACTGATGTCCCCATGTTCTTATTCATATCAGCTACAGACTTATCCTCTGCTCCCAGTGCTGCTCACTGTGTGGGCATCACAGGCTAGCCACTTAACGTCAGATGAAAATAGGACGTCTAGAATAAGTCTGCAATTCAAACAGAGTGCTGTGTGATGCAACATAATCTCACAAGTTGAACCGCATTCCTTTGCCATCTTCTATTGGTTACAAGTCAGTCAAAGTTCCTTCTAACATTGAAGAGGAGGAAAATCTTCAAGGGTATAAACACCGAGGAGGTGGGGCTCACTGGGACGGTGGGGACACCACTGTCTTTCCAATGCAAATAGCATTTAGATGAATTCTAGAAAGCATCGAGCATCATGCTTATATCTCTGCACCAGGATACCTGAATCCTTTAGCAGAAGTTTTGGCCCTAAAATAAAATATTTTATCTGTACCAAGTCAACAATAATTACTCTTTTCTTTTTATAATAAAGTCAGCACATTCCAGAACTCTAAGGGAAAGACATCTGTCAATATGGTTTCCCAAATGAAATGGTTTTATATTTAAGTTATATACAGTGATAATTAACATTACCAGCACTAACTACTCATATTTCAATTACCAAGATCTTTCTTTTTCAATTATCTGAAGTACTTAAGCAAAACTCAAGAATCCATTTTACACAATTCCCTCATCCCAGAGGCACACCATCACTCTGCTATTTTATTGCACGCATGACAGAGTTCTTCAAGATACAGCTCTGTGAGGACAACCTTAATTGCTTTTGTCCCAAGCTGCCAAAATGACTAAGGGTAAGACCATGATCATGTGCCTTTTTTCATGTTTAAAACAGCGAAATGCATGTTTCCTCCTAAAAACAATAATATAATATAATAATACATGTAATAATTTTATGACACAGTGCACAATATAAAAACTTTCAAGTATCTTATAGATTCATCTTTCCCATCTTCTAAACATTATATAGAGTATTCAGGAGAAAGAAGCAGCCAGCTTCTTGCTGTTTCTTTCTCTGTATGTGTGATGCAATAGTCAAAGCCTTTCTTTACTTCACATGTGACTTATTTAAAAAATTTCTGACCTAGAAGTCTGATGTTTTAATATAAATGACAATTTCAATTTTCTATATTTCTTTTATCTTTTTCTGCTTAAACTTCTGATTTTGGTTTGCATATGTTTTCACAATTTCCTGTCTTTGCTTTATCTCCTTAGGGACTCTTTTCCCATTTATCTCATGGGAAACTCAAGTTCCACTGGTACATGAAGAAGCTACTCCTTGCTATATATATAAATCAGGAGTGAAGAGGACACTTATATCATGTTGCTGGAGCACAAAATGTTGTTTTGACCACAAATTATTTTTGCAGCATTTGGAGTAGTGAAGGGATGTGTGACATCTGGTTTAGGTCAACTCCCATACCATGGAGTTCCCAGGCAAGATGGCAGGAGGGAAAGCTTTATAAGAGCTTCTTGATAAAGTTCCTACCATGTAGCATCAAATGTAGGCTGGACTCTTTCTGGAAGCTGTAGATTCATAGAGCACTGCCAGTCTCCCACTGTTGACTGGCAAAATTCAGTTGTCTGGTCAATAGGGTGCCTCCCTTGTCTCAGATTACTACTTTGACCATATGGATAGTGTCAGGTGGTTCAGTTGACTGCCAGGGTCCTCACAAAGACCAGTGTGAATGAAACACCAGAGCTGTTGCTTGGCCACGGTACAAAATAGAAAGTGGCAGGCATGCATATTTTAATATTCACATTTTACAGAATTTTTGTGAAGTTCCTTCAGAATGATATACATTCTTGAATTTGTAAGACTTTTTTTCTACAATGTAATTTTCCCAACATTTTAATAATTTAATTTACAACTTTATGTTTATTAGGGTTTCCCATCTGTGTGTGTGTGTGTGTGTGAGTGTGTGTACGCACACACTCCTATCTGATGACTTCTTCATGCTGTCTCTATCTTCTGCCTTTGTTCTCCCTTCCCTGTTCCAGTATTCCCATTCCTACATGAAGTCTGGACTGAAGCTTCAAAAAACAGAATCTTCTTTCTAAGTCACTGGGTGACTTGACATAAAGTCTAGTTGTTGGCTATTTTTCTTTTCCCTTTGTCTACTTCATACAGCAGCTAGACATTTGATTTCTGGGTCTGACAACAGCAAAAGACAACAATTTTATTTCTCCTCTGTTTAAATTTAGGAAAGTTGGAGGGAACCTAAGGTTTTTGCTTTTCAATTCATTAATACATTAGGTTTGTAGGTATGCATATTTTTGTGTTTATACTACTTGGAGATCAGTGAGCTTCATGAATCTGTAAAATAATGATCTCATCAAATTGGAAGTTTTTGACCCTTATTTCTTAAGAATTCTTTTGCCTCTTACTCTTACTTGTTTCCCATTGTCCCATCTGTGTCTGAGATGCTCTTATTTTTCCTTCGTGCTTCTTCATTTTGTTTTTAGATTCTACTTTTCTCAATCTGTATAATTGATGATTCATTCCTTTGTCATCTTGAAACTTTTGTTGATACCTCCCAGTGAATTTATTTCAGTTATTGTTTTCTCTAACTTCAGAATTTGCATTAAGTTCTGTTAAATTTTATTTATTTATTTATTTATTTAGGTACTGGGAATTAAATCCAGAGGTGCTTTACCACTGATCTACCTCACCAGTCCTTTTTATTTTTAATTTTGAAACAAGTTCTCCCTAAGTCACTTAGGACTTCTCTTGGTTGCTCAGACTGTCTTGAAGTTGTGATCCACCTGTTTCTACTTCCGGAGTCATTGGGATCATGAGCATGCGCCACATTGTCCAGCATTTCATTTACAATTTCTGTAATTTAACTGAGAATATTTGTTGATTCACTTTGTCTTACTTTCCTTTAGTTCTTTAAGCATAATTTCCATTAGCTTTTAAAGCATATATTTTAATAGTTTCTTTGAAATCCTTGCTAAATAAAGACCTCTAGGGACACCCAGACAGCTTTTATCAATTGTTATCTTTACTAACAGCTTATTGAGATAAAATTAATTCATATAAAGTGTTGAATTAAATTGTTTTCACTATGTGTGCAATAACATGGGTTGAACTGTGTCCTCCAAAACTTCCATGTTGAAAGTCCTACTCACCCTGCAATTTCTCAGAATGTGACCATATGAGGAGACTGGATCAAGAGATAATCAAATTAAAATGAGGTTATTAAGATGGGTCCTAATCTAATAGACTGGGGTCCTTGAAAAGGAAAACTTTGAGGGAAAATGTCACGTGCAGAAAAGTCAGAAACAAATAATACTTTTGCAAACCAAGGATGACTAAAGACCAGCAGCAAACTAACAGATCAAGAGGCACAGATGTCTCACAGCCCTCAAAAGGAAGCAAACCTGCTGCCCCTTGACCTTGGACTTACAACTTCCAGAACTGTGGGACCATATGTTTTTATTGCTGAAGGGACCCACTTTGTAGTATTTTGTGCTGCAGCCCTAGAAAACTAATATACAGATATAGGCAAGAATCTCCACAGCCAGTTTTAGACTATTTTTTATCATGTGAAAAGAACCCTTGCACATATTCCATTGCCCCTACTCTGTCTCCATGTTTTGCCCATTTTGTGCATTTCACATAAATATAATATATTGTTTTTCTGTCTAGCTTTTTTCCCTTGAATAATGTTCTCAAGATTCATCAATGTTGTAGTATGTGTCAATATTTCATTACTTTTTATATAGATGAGAAATATTCCACTATATGAATAGTCCACATTTTGTTTATCTATTTATCAGTTGATGAACATTTGAGTTCTTTCTTGTAGCTTTTAAGAATAATGTTGCCATAAATATTCAGGTAGAAGTTTTGTGTGAACATATGTTTCACTTCTCTTGGATATATGCTTAGAAGTGGAATTGCTGGTTCATATTTCAAGTCAATATTTAACTATTAGAGGAGTTGTCAGACTATTTTTCAAAGTCGCCCCAACATTTTATATTCTTTCCAGCAGTATACGAAAATCCTGACTACTAAGCATTTGTAGTATAAGTATGAGTTCTTGCATATGAATTTTTGACTCTAGCAAAGAGATCATAGATTTGAAATGGTGTCTTACTGTAATTTTGATTTGCATTTCCTAGTGACTAATGATTTTGATCATATTTTCATGTACTTATTGCTCATTTGTATGCTTTTGAGAAATGAATTTTCATGTTCTTTGTTCTTTTAAAAATTGGGTTATTTTTCTTTTTATTATTGAGTTATATTTGTTTTCTTTTTAATTTGGTGTTCAAATTCCCTATCAGGTATGGGATTAGCAAATAATTTTCCCCATAGGCTATCATTTTACTGCCTTTTTTATTTAAAATAATTTAAATGTCAAATAGAGATTGAATATCTTCAAAGTGTACAACATGGTGGTTTTAAGATGCTGATTTCATTTCCATTGGATATTTACCCAGAATTGAGATTGCTTTATTGAATCTTAGTTTTGCTTTTTGTTTCTGAGAAATCACCTTAGTATTTTCCACAATTGCAGTATCAATTAACATTGCCAGAAAGGAGCATAAAAGGGTGTCCTTTTCCCATATTCTCACAAACTTATTATATCTTATACATTTGATAATAGCTTAACAAGTGCAATGTCCTCATTTTGATTTTGATTTGTATTTCTATTGATCATTGGTAATGTTAAGTATCATTTTATATACCTCTTAGCCATTTATATTTATTCTTTGGGAAAATGTCTATTCAGATTTTTTTCCTATTTTAATTACATTGTTTGTTTATTGTTCTTGAGTTGTATGAGTTTCTTGTATAATTTAGATGTTATTTTTATCACCTACGTAATTTTCAAATATTTTATCCCATTGTATAGATTGCTTTTTAATTATGTTAATTATTTTCTTTCATCTTAAGAAGATTTTAAGTTTGATGGCATCTTATTTATTTTTGCTTTGGTTGTCTGTCCTTTAATGTTAAGAAGATTTTCCTTGTTTTTTTTCTTCTAAGAGTTTTATGGTTTCAGCTCTGACATCTGAGTACTTTCTTTAATAGTGCATTATTTCAGGTAAAAGTATTTTGAAGTTTGATGATATCTTATTATCTATTTTTTCTTCTATCATTTTAGATTTGGTGTCACACTTAAAAATCAATTGCTAAATCCAAACTCATTAGGATTTACTCATATATCTTATCTATATCTATAAATGTATAACTACATGTATGATTTTCCTTCTGCTAGTACCACATTGTCTTGATTACATTGTTTGTTTTGCAGTCAATTTTAGTGTTTATAGCTTGTTAATTTTCAAAATTATTTTAATTATTCTGGTTCACTGGATATTATATATAAATTTTTACATTCAGTTTGTATATATGTATACATGAATATATGCATATGTGTATATGTATATATGTATGTATATATATATACATTTTTACATATATATATTTACATATATGACACAAATACATATGCCATTTTAAAGACTACTAGGGTTTGAAACTGCCTTTCTTCCCTTATAATACCATACATGGAAATTGTTTCTAGTACATAGTAGGGAATAAGCACAATTATTTATAATGTTATCATGTGAATTCGTGTCCTTTGGAGGATTATTTCCTTTTTTGACATCTCTACTAAAACCCTAAATTAAAAAGTTTTATCAGTAATTATATGACTTCCTAAGAAAAAAAAAATGATGAAAGAAAATAACGCCAAAATTAATTTAAGAAGAAAAAAACATATGAACAATTTTAAAAAGAGAAGATGTGGAAGTGATAAAATAACCACCATAACTATGTGTAATACTGGGAAAATAGGCTGTTTCAACAAAAGTGTGTTCTTAATGTCTTTCAGTTACAAAGATAGTCACACATTTTTATTCTTTCTTTTTTTTTTTTTTTTTTTTACACAGTCATACTGAACCTTCATCATGGCTGTTTCTTTGGCTGAAATACAATTCTTTTCTTTAGAAAACATCTAATTTTGAGGTGTGCAAAGCACTCATCATTTTAAGAGTTTGCTTTTTCTCATGGCCAGTAATTCAGAGAAAAATACCTTGTGAAGATGCATCATGAAGAGGTAGAAGTAGTTGTGAGAGTATAATTTTCAGAGTTGTACAATGAGTCAAATAAACATTTACAAATATGCTATATAACTTCTAAAGTAATCTTGTTTTTAAAGAAAATATTGGTGTGACTAGAGCAATAGAATACCAGTTTTATTCACTTTACAGAGTGCATAAAGTTGAATTTAATTCTTTTGCCAATAGTGTGTTGAGTTGAATAGTTTAATTAAAAAATTCCATTATCTCTATTAGGAAAAATGAGGCATGTTTAACAAAAGAAACAAACGAGAAGAAATTATACTGATTCAGGAATAAATTAGATTTTTAGGTGGCTGAAAACAAAAAAAAAATAGTGCTTAATTGGAAAGGAGAAGAAATTCATAGCAATTCCAAATCTAACTACGACTTACTAAAGTTTTCATCATCAGCCTTAATTTTTAGTAAAATATTACATTCATTGTGGGACACTTTTAGGTAAGGCTGCCTATAATCATTCAAATTTAACACTTTCTCACAATTCCTATGGATGAATGACTCCTTCACAGAAACATAAGGTCTATTAAGGAATAAGAGGTTTTCTTTGGTCTTATATTTTGCTAAATCCCCAGTACCCACAAAGGCATATCTCAATACAAGGTGCTCAATTAAGACTAAGTAAAGGTCATCTTTTCAATAAATTTCTAATACTTTCAAGATCTTTTTAGGACAATTATTACACACACATATATTTCCATATACAAAGTACATACAAAATATGTATGGATGTCAGTATTATTATAAATTTGTGGGTTTTTAAGTATGCATCTTTGGTTCTGGGAAATTTTTTGTGGCAGGGATGTTTAGTGCTCATGATATAGCCTTTCTCTAGACTATATTTCCCAGCCTCCCTTGCAGAGCTTTGAGCAGATGCGTAGTGTATTATTTTAAGGCTAAGACTTTGTTGTTGTTGGTGGTGGTGGTGGTGGTAGTGGTGATATCTATTTATTTTTTCTTTTTTTATTGTTTTTTTTTTTTTTTTTACAGACCACATTTTGATTCATTGTACACAAATGGGGTACAACTTTTCATTTCTATGGTTGTGCATGATATAGATTCATATCATTCTTGTAATCATATGTGTACAGAGGGTAATGACGTCTGTAAGACTTTTGAGAGATTGTGTGTCCAGTTCATTCTTCTTGTTCTCTAATGCAGTATCCTGAAAGAGTCTCTACTCTTAAGTATCTCAACAGAGAGGGACTGAACACACTTTATTTGCCTTAAAGATTAATCTCTTAAAATCTTGAGTTTGTGTGTTATATTGGTCTATCCTATTCCCCTTGATAAAATTATTCAGTGCTACTATTCAGCTAATGTGTTATTTTACCTTTACCCCTTTCTACATGAACATTTCCAGTAAAACCATGGTCTGTGGGAAGCATGTGTTTATGAAATCCAAGGTTCTTTGGCAAGACCTACACTCAAAGTAGACAATCATAGAATACAAACTGAGTGGATTAATATTTATTTCTCTACCTCCCAAATGTTCTCTGTTCTCTTCTTAGTTGATGATACATCTAGACATGTTCTCTCCAGCCTGTCATCTTAATCCTACCCTTTTCCTACTTTGACTTTCTCTGGGATTCATCTTCATAATCCATCAAACAACTTGTCTCCAATTCTTATTCCTTCCAAATTTTCTTACTCTTTAAAGAGGAGCTATTTTAAAAAATGGTGCTACTAGCAGGGAGCACTGGCAAGCACTTATTATCTCAGTGGTTTGGAAGGTTGAGGTAAGAAGTTTGTGAGTTCAAAACCAGTCTCAGCAACTTAGCAAGGCCCTAAGCATCTTAGAGATACCTTGTCTTGAAGACACAATAAAAAGGACTGACGATGTGGCTTAGTACTTAAGCACCCCAGAGTTCAATTCCTGGTACTAAATAATAATGATAATAATAATAATTAATTATTATTATTATTATTATTATTATTACGATGCTATTAATGTGACTGAAATGGAGAAAACTATTTTATATGCATTTATGAAATTGTCAAAACAAACCCACTATTACATATAATTATATTCAATGATTCAATTATTACTGCAATCTGGCTTTCATACTCACCATACTCTTTTAATAAAAAATGTTGCTACTCATGTTTTCTGATCCTGATGTCCAATGACCTAATCTCAGCCACTTATTTCTTCAAATCCCATCAGCACTTGAAAAAGTGAATCATATTTTAGAAGGCTGTTCTTTTTTAAAGCACTAGCTATGTTCACTTTCCTCCATAGCACAAAATTTTCTCCAAAGTCTGCATGAACGTGAACCATTACAAAGTCAAAGTTGTTTGCATCTATAATCTTTTTCTAATTCTTTCTTCCCTTGATTTCTGTTTACTCAATAAGAAAAACAAAAGGAGAAAGAGTGAAAAAGTGAATAATCTCTGACTATGTTAGAATTCTTTAATTTTAAAGACTAAATGAGTATATTATCAATCAGCTTTCTGGACCAATTATCTTTCCAGGCCACCATGAAATAAATAGACAAGAGTACTGATACTGGTCAAGAGTAAGGATCTGAGGAGGACTCTAAGAATAGAGGGAAATCTACTCAAACTCTCTAGGTACTTGACATTCTTGGCAGAAAGGAATTACAGGATGATGCTTCAGGTTTCAGTAGCAGAGGAAGAGGTTTACTGTGAAAGTTACATACTCGAGGGGAGAGTGTGGGTGTACTCCAGAGCTGAGTCATGCCACAAAGAGCTGGATTGCGGTTTATATTAAGGGAGTTAACACTCATAAGCAAGAATTGAATATGGATGAAGTTCTCTGAAATTATGAGGGCCTTTTGTGGAATCCAGCTCAATTTTATTACTATCTAATTATGTAGCTAAGAGGTGTATGCACACATGTGGTAGTTTGTGTAATGAGAAGAAAGTTGAAGTTTGATCAAGGGATTCTTCTGCAGAAGAAATTAGTTGGAGCTGATGCAAGAGTGTAGCCACCTATGGTTATTTAGACTAATGGTTTGTGCAATCAGAAGCTGCTAGAATCCCTGCAATTAAGACAGCAGCTTCTGCATGAGCTATACAACCCCTGTGGGTAAGCCAAAAGCAACCTTTGCATGAACCCTAATCAAATCTTCTTCCTTTTTCTACACCTACTACTATGTTTTAATAAGACATGTCCCCCCAAAAGTTCCTGTGTCAATGCAGGAATATTCAAAGGTAAAGCAATTAGATTGTGAGAGTTATAATCTACTCAGTTCATCCTAGTTTGAATTGACTGTCAGGGTAGTAACTGTAGGCAGGTGGGGCATAGCTGGAAGAGTTGAATCACTGAACGCATGCCCCGGAAGGGCTCAACTACCCTGAGGCCCCATCCCCCTCCCTATCTTTCTCTTTTTTGGCTTCCTGAGTAGCTTTCCTCTACTGGTTTTTTCCCCCATGATGTTCTGCACCTCATTGAGACAAAGCAATGGAGTTGGACATCTATGGATGGAGACTCTGAAACCATGAACCCCAAATGAACCTTTCCTCCTCTAAGTTGTTCTTGTTAAGTGTTTGGTCACAGTGATGCAAAAGTTGGCTATAACCACTACTTTCAATTATTTCCTATCTCAGTACCCTTGTTGCATTTGAAAATTGAGATATTTTATAAATATGTTACACTGTGGATGTCTTTTTCAAATATATTAATTTTCAAGTATCTTTGTTACATTTGAATTTATAACTGAATCTGCATTTTCTTTTTGGTTGTATAGTTCTTGACCTAGAATCAGACCTTGACTACTCCATTTCTGGATTGATTATTCATCCGTTTTTGTCCCTTCTAAATTAGGAGTACTTTTTTCTTGGGGCAGTAATTTACTTCCCATCCTTTAAATAAATTTTTTATTAACTTTTAAACTATTTTCAGAGATCAAGTTAAGTAATCCTGCTCCTTCAAAACTAGGTTTACCATTTTCCTATTCTTCCCTTTCATTTCTACTCTAAACTCTCTGATATAGTCATTCCATTTAATCCTATGTTCAATTATGCCCTTCATGAAAATGATTCTTACATCAATTTAGCAAAAACTGAAATCTCTCTAGGAAAAACAGATCTGGGTTTTTAAGTATTCTTTAATGGAAGTTTATGTTAAGGAGTAGGAAGTTAATATTAAGATGTAGCTCTTTAGAGCATATACAATTCATTTATAGGGGAATACACTGTTGCTTATTATGATGAATTCATAGAATTCCCAAATAAATTTTCTTTTGAGTTCTTGTTCATTAGAAATAGAAAGTCCTATATAAAATTATGGCCTATTTTTGCAATTGATGAGGATAATATTTTAGCTTAACATAAAGTAATCATCTAAAATGACCTCAAGAATACCCAAGAACAACCTAATAATAGAAAAGTGAGAAAGGTAGGTGTGTTGCTTCTTAAATTTATTGCTATTCAGGATCATTTCTCTGTTAGGATTAGAGTCTTATTCTCATGGACATATAACTGGATGTGTTAGTAAGCTTTTTGTTGCTGTGACCTAAATACCTGACAAGAGCAAGTTAGAGGAGGAAAAATTATTTTAGGCTCATGGTTTCAGAGGTTCAGTTCATGGTTGGCTAACTCCATTGCTCTGGGCCTGAGGTGTGAGTAAAGATGATGGAAGTAGGAGATTGGGGGTAGCTCTCAGCTCATGAGTGCTGTGAAGCAGGCACTGAGCACACTACAGATAGAGTCCAAGTCCACACCCCCAGGACCTGCTTCCTCAAGCCACACCCCAAATGCCTACAGTTAATCATGAGTAGTCTATTTAGTCTATTAGTCCAGCCAATGGATTAATCTACTGATGAGATTATAGCTTTCATAATTTAATATCTTCACATTGCTATGTTGTGTAAGGTGAGCTATCTGTGGGACATTGCTAGATCAAACTGCAGTACTGAAAGACTTCATTACTGAGAATGACATTAAAATCATAGATTCTGTTCTCTGTATAATCTGGATATATTAATCAACCCAGGTTTTATAATATCAAACATAAATTTCATGTTTTGGTTTTCTATAGACTTCACATAATCTTTATATAAGGCTTATATAAGGCACATATATATATATATATATATATATATGGTTTATACATAATGTTTATATAGTCTCATATAGGGAGATTATTTGAAGATCTCTTCTATAATTAATTATCTTGCACTTTCTAGCATGGGAAGAGAGACAAATGACTGAGTCACAAGTTTAATATGTACATTCAAATAACCCTCTAAACTTTGACTCCAGATTCCTGCTGTAATCACTTATTTTTCATTAAATCATGCTTTGGAGCTCATTTAACAGATATTTATATAATGGTTTCTATACGACAGATTCTGCTTTTATCACTGGGGATTAAAAAATATGGTAAATATCTATGATGATGCACATTCTCTAAAGGATTTCATTTCATTATAAAGTCAATAACATCCCTGTTAGAGAGTATTAATTGCACAGTTTCTAAGATGAACACTTGGGTAATGAGAGAAAGATAAGGAAGCCATTGTGAATGAAACACCCTCACCAAGTAAAGGATCACTTGGTGTCAAAGCAGGAAGAGCAGGATTGTGAAGGATTTTGTGGACTGTTGGGAACACTGAAGGATTTTTCAAAGGCAATTTTACAAAACTACTTTTTGACTAATAGGTTACTGTTTTAGTCCTGTTTGGGGTTGCAGTGACCAAAACCCCTCACAAGAACAACCTAGAGGAGAAAGTGTTTATTTGGGGTTCAGAGTTTCAGAGATCTCAGTTCACAAATGGCTGACTTCATTCCTTTGTGCCCCAGATGAGGCAAGAACATTATGGGAGAAGTGAGTACCAGAGTAAAGTTGCTTAACTTATCTGGGGTCAGTAAGCAGAGAGAGAGAGAAGGAAACAGAGCCACAGGGAAGATGCACATTTAGGTCATACCCCCAGGAATCCTCAGGCAGTAACACCCCATTTGCCTCTGATTAACACCCAGTCAGTCTATTCAATCTAGAATGGATGGATTAGGCTACAGCTTTCATAATCCAATCATTTTGCCTCTTTGTCTGCATGAACAGGAGATTTTGGGGGACAACTTGTGTCCAAACCATTACAGTCGTTTTGGGTCCTGATGGAAAGAAAATAGGCTGCAGGAAGCAAGAATGGAATCATAGGTACCAACCAGTAGGTCTCCTGAAAACCATTGAGAAATATGTGCATCTTTCTTATGAATACTCAATTTATTATTCATATCACAATATGGTTCTCCCAATGAAATGTAGTTGTAAACATCCCTGTCTTCAATATTAGAAGCACAGAACAGGATAAAAAATTTAAAAAGCCTTAAATAAATTGAGTAACCCCCTTTCCACTTTCAAGATTAAAAGAAACAAAGAGATAAATAAGAAAAACAAATAAGATAAGGTTTATTTGCAATCTCATTTCTTTTTCTTCCATTAATGTTTTGTCTGCAACAATGCAATACAAATTTGATCTCTTTCTTGAGGTACTAAATCCTGGCTTCTTAAGTGTGGGGAAAACATTTAAATAGAAAATTGTCAGAGAGACCAATAGCATGTTTAAACCAGTGGTTTTCAAAATTGTGCATGGATTGGAATCATCTTGAAGTCAATACACATCATTCTGGATCTCACACAGAATTTCTGTTCCAAGAGGCAGACTACAGGGCCAAAGAATTTTCCTAACAAGTAAGGCTGATGAGGCTGCTCAGGAATTAGTATGTTAGAGCTATGTTTGAAAATCATGTGAATATCTTTAGAATTTAATTAGAGAAGAGCTGTTTAATGAAGGTGTTATAGTTTTCTTTTTATTGTGGAAACAAAGAACCAAACAATCAAAGAATATTCTGGATTTCAGAAATTATTTTGGACCATTCTTCAAACTTTGTTTTTTAATTTCATCAAATTATTAACAAAATACAATAAGGACAAAATATAATAATATAGTTATTAATTATAATCATCAAAATATATTTTGCACATAATAATATAATTAATCAATGTATATAATCAATTTATATAATTAATAGCAATTCTTAAAGGTAGGTGTTGAATATATCCAGATATTTTCTGAAATCCAGAAAAGAAAAGGAAAAGGTATAGAAAAATGAAAGGCTAAGAGAAGAAGAAAAATCAGAAACAAGGAGGAGGAAAGGAAGAAGATGAAGAAGCATATACTTGGTTTCAATAATTGCTTTGTGGTAGATGAATATTGCAAAATATTATGTTAAACAAATGATACTTTTCTTGCTCTTGCAAATTTGTTGACATTTGCCATTGAATATATAATTTTTAAAGAACCTATCTAGATTTCCAGACTTGACCCAGTGTTACAAAAATTAGAGTAGCAATATGGTATTTCTCTGTTATTTTAACTTGCCTTGGTCTGTAATCAAAATAAGATCATTAGCTTCAGTTTTTATCTACAAAAAGGAGCGTTGCTGTGAGGATAGAAATAGATATGGTATTTAAGTTTTTAAAACACTAACCCTCAACATTATTTCTTCATTATGCTCAATATCATTTATGGATTATTTTTAAACAAAACAAGATTAAACACAAACTGCAATGGTTAAGTTTTGACTTCCCCAAATCCATGTCCATTTGGATTCTCAGAAAGTGACCTTATCCAGAATTAGGGCCTTGGATGATGCACTTAGTTAAAGATCTAGAGTTGATATTTAGAATAAAACTAATGACTGGCGTCTGCACAAAAGAGAAGGCATCTCACAGAAGAGGAGGCAATGTGAAGATGGAGAGAGAGTCCAATATTTTTTTTTCTACATGCCAAGGAAATTTGGGGGCAGCAAAAACTGGAAGAGGTAAGAAAATATTTCTCCCAACAGTCTTCAGAAGAGACTTGGTCCTGCTGTTATCTTGATTTTCAACTTTTAAGCTCTGAAACCATGAAAGATTGTATTTCTCATGTTTTAAGACATTAAATGTGTGGTAATTTACTATGGAAGTTCTAGGAAACAAATACACATCCTAACCACCTCTGTTTATAATACTTTCCATTTTTAACTTTGTAGCATATTTCTTTTCTGTCTCATTTTTTTGTCCCAAAGTGGGTTGTATTAGAGTTTTGTGACTACTGTAACAAATTATAATAAATGCTGTTGATTCCTTCAACAGATTAATGGATAAAGAAACTGTGGTATATATATATATACAATGAAATATTATTCAGCCACAAAGAAGAATAATATTATGACATTTGCAGATAAATGGATGGAATTGGAGAATATCATGCTAAATGAAATAAGTCAATCCCAAAAAACCAAAGGCCAAATGTTTTCCCTGATAAGTGGATGATGATATATAATGGGGGTGGCATGGTGGCAGGTGAGAGAAGAATGGAGGAACTTTAGATTACGTAGAGGGAAATAAGAGGGAGGCGGGGTATGAAAAATGGTGGAATGAGACAGACATCATTACCCTATGTGTTTGTATGATTACATGAATTGTATGAATCTACATTGTACACAACCATAGAAACAAAAAAATGTACCCCATTTGGGTACAATGAATCAAAATGCAGTATGTAAAAAAAAAAAAAAAAAAATATATATATATATATATATATATATATATATATATATATATAAATTTATTCTCTAACAGACTTGAGACTAAAACTCTGAAATCAGTTTCACTGAGTTAAAATCAAGGTATTACCCGGACTGAATTTCTTCTAGAGGCTCTGTGGAACAACCCTTTTCTATTTTAGCTTCCAGAGTTTACCTGTATGCTTTGGTTACTCTAAACTCTTGCTTTCATTTGAGCATCTCTTACTTCTTAACCAAATTTCAAACATGAACATGTGGGGTTATCAGAGCTTAATGCCACCAGGCACACATAATAAACCATTTGAGTTTGAGTTCTGTACTAGCAAGTTACTCATTGTGAAGGCAATATCCCTTTCTTTACCTGCTTATCAAAGATAAAGTGCTGACTTTTCTGATACATTTTCAGGACTTGGAGTATGTGCAGAAATTAAATGAACTGCCTACATGTGTGTGTGGAAACCAAACTGAGGTCTTAGAGATTTTACTTTTCTATTTATACATCTTAATATATTGTGCAAATAGCAATTGCATGCATCTCTTACATAATTAAGTAATTATAACCAATCATGTATTTCATATAAGAAAAAAGGCAGAAAACTTACAAGGAAGCTCAGGTGAGGGATAGTGTTCTCTTTCAGTACAGTCATTCCTTGGAATGCTGGGTCATTGGTTCCAAGATATCCATGGACCACAAAATGCAGATACTCAAGTAACATATAAAAAGATATAGTATTTGCATATCACCTATGCACATCCATTTGCTCCATTGTTTGTTTGTTTTTTATTTCTTTTCTATTACAAACACATATGTGTCTCAGAATTTCTTTTTCTGTTTATACTAATATTAGTTTACATATATGGACAAAGAGATAAACACTTTTTTTTACTACCCAAAGTTACTGTAAAGTAACTAAGGGGTGCATTCTTTGTGAGCTAGCTGTTCTCTTGGTTTCAGTGACTTTTTTTCTGTTACTGTTCCCTAAAGTATAATGCAATTATGATGTTGTAAATATTTTAGTGAAAAGATTTTGGAAGGTAATAACTGAATGAAAATGGGTCATTCATACAGCCACTGAGGAAAGCAGTTCCTTGTCCTAAATAGAGAGAAAGGAGTGTTTTAGGCAGGTCTAAGCTGTCTAGGGGGTTAGTGGAGTCTCCTTAGGGATTAGAGCACTTAGCCATCTCTGATCTCTACTTCCTGGAAGCACATCTATATCACACACCCGAGGAAGGCTGAAGTGAACCTGAACCTCTTTTCTTCCGTGTATAGAATCTCAGAGCCTAAATGAATCATGAAAAAAGGCAGAAGAAAATAGTAGTTTGTTTGTTCTATTACCAGTAGGCTTCCTTTTTTTCTCTCTCTCTCCCTCTCCCTCTCCCTCTCTTCCTTAACACATTTTTATCCCATAAATCTACCCTATAATCAATTTGGTCTTTGAAATATTCAGTTTTTCACTTCCTCTGCATCTCTGTTGCCACCTTGTTAGTATAGACACCCTCATTCTTCTCTTGGACAGCTGATTGTCCAGCTTGCACATTTCTCTATGGAGAAGCAAGAATGATTTTTAAAGTAAGTGTGTCTTGTCACATCCAGTTAAGATATTGCAATGATTTTCTTCCTGTGCACCAGAATTAAATTTTAACACTTTGGAGAACCCTTGCAAAGCCTGCACACTATCATCCCTACCTTTCCAATTGAATCTTTTTTTTTTTTTTTTTTTTTTTTTGGCACCTGGGATTAAACCAAGGGGTGCTTTACCACTGAGCCATTTCCCCTGCCCTTTCTAATATTTTAATTTAGAGACAGGGTCTCACTGAGTTGCTTAGGGCCTTGCTAATTTGCTGAGAATGGCTTTGAACTTGTCATTCTCCTGCCTCAGCCTCCTGAGCTGGGGATGACAGGCATGTGCCAGAAGGCCTTGCTCCAATTTCATTTTATATCAGTATCTCTCTTGCTCATGTCTTTCCATCCATGATGGAAGTTAAAAAGAATAATTTACATAAGAGTTTCTACCCAGGACAAGACAACCTGGAGCTGATTGTGCCTCCAGAGATGCATTCCACACAGTCAATAGTTCTTGGGGATAGTTCTTATCCCAAATTCCTGATGAGTGGCCCTCTGTGGTCCCATGGTCCTGACCGCCAAGGGGCTGTCTCAACTAATTCAAACTTAGTTTTTCATCTGACAGAGAAAAGGGTTTGCCATGTTAGGCCACATCCAGATGGAGAGAGCACAGCTCATGGAGGCTGGGGTGCCAATGGGCAGCCTTGGCAACCCATAATTTCTGGCATATACTCATGTCACTGATGTAGAAATGAATGAGCATTTATTAGTGCAAGAGAAGCCTAGAACCTGGACAGGAAATTGAAAAACTCTAATATGATACTGTTGGTTGATATCACAGAATGATATTACTATTTGAAAGTTGTATTATTATAATTCTCATTCCATGTTTAAAATTACTTTCAATCATAAGTATTCATATTATTTATTTCTCTTTTGTTGGCAGCTCAACACTTGGCATATAAGTATAATTACATGATCTCTAGGAAAAAAATAAGAGATTGTCAGTAGCAAAGAGTGAAAAATTGGGGGATTAGTCTTGATTTATTTGGAATGATTTAGAAGTAAAACTTTGAAAACGGTATGTAAGGAGAAGAAAACCAGGAAATGCAAGAGATAAGTCTGGGTAAGAAATGTGACTGTTTCTGTGGTGCCAATTAAAATAATCTTAATCTATAAAGTTGTTAGCAAAGAACCATTCTTTTTTTTTCCTTTGTAGGTGGTAAAACAACGAGGGATCAGTTTTGTCATTATTATTTTTTAATAACAATTGGATTTTTAGGTCGCTATGAACATAATTCTTAGGGGTTTAAATGGCACATGCAGACCAAATAGAACATTTTATTTGTAAAATAATTTCTTAATAAACATTGTAAAATATAAGTAAACTATAAAATAATTTGCAAACAATCTTCAAAAGTCTCTTAAACTAAAGGCAGTTTACTTTGTTTATTATTATTATTGTTGTTATTAGACACTTTTATTAGGCCTGGCCTCAAAAAATTGTGTTAAGACTCAGAATCGTTCTTCTCCACAGAAAGATTTATAAAATCTGAAGGGAAAGCAAAGTATAAATTTACTTTCTTAAACATGGATATGTCCATTAGTTTTCATATGCAGTGCAATAGTACAGATATGAATGGAACCTATGAATAGTGAATTTTATTTACAATCTTTTGGTTATATGCACAACTGACCGGGTTAATACATGTCTAGCAGTTCAACCAACAAGCTATCAAGAGAGATGACATAAATTTAGAGTACTTTAACATTTCCAGAGACTTATATTCACTTTTATTTCATGAATTTAACTTTAACTCAATATTTCTAATTTTACATGGCTCCTTAATCTTAAAAAACAAATTAGTAGTCTAAATCTTCTTTTGCCTTGTCCTTATTTTACTTTCCATTTTCCTGAGGTGCTTGCATAGATGTTAAGTGCTATAGCAAGTGTCGCGTCCCTCCACAGGGCTTTCAATTGCGTTATGTGATGACAACCATCTGCTCAGAATCTCTTATCTTTTCCACTGAAACAACTTGAAATTAAAATTGACAGTAATGCTCTTCCACAGGCACTTACCCAGGAAGCAAAGTGGTGTACACTTATGCTGATCGAAAATAGAGTATCTTAATACTTAATACTTTCGTATTTAATTACAGTGTTGTATAGTAAGGTTTGTAAAAGCAAAGTGATGCTGCTGACAAAACACAGATCTAATCAAGGAAATGGTATGGGTAGCTCAGCAAACCTTATCTCCATGCCAGAATATTAAACAGGAAATGCCGACATCTGGATTTCTTGGACCGGCATGCAACTCACTTAGAATTGCAATTGTGCAAGCATAAATTAACCCATGTAATTAATTATTTTTATTAGTAAGTGAATTCAAATTAACAACTTCTTCCAACATTACTGAAAGCTCTGTGATAAGAACAATATTTTACTTGGATTTAGAATGACTGTCTTTCAACTCCTATCCTATGACCTTTCAACCTAGTATAATTGAGTCCATGTATTTAACTTCCCTCTATCTGGTGCTCTGTCAAATGGGGATTGTTCAGAAAATTAACTAATGCAGTATATTAAAATTTCTTTAACAGAAAATAACTTGTGGCATATCATTCTGAGAATATTTGCAGGGTTGAGATGCAAAGCCTGTCCCTCTTGGTCCTTTATTACTTTCTTCACATTGGACTCAGAGGTAACTTTGGTGGATGTTAGAGTTGGGTAAAGTTGATAGGGAAACATTGAAATGTGATATTATATTCATATGTTATTAAAATTAAGTTGAATACCATATTAATATGTAGTTCCTAATGTAGTTTTCAAATAAGAGTAAGTATGGTGGGGATTAGTAGATGCACACTGTGTTATGCCCCCGTTCCCAAATACTTCTGTAAAATTAAGGATTTTTGTCCCACTACTGCCAGGATGGTTGACTCTCCAGTTACAGCTCCAGTTTTCTCTGGGGATTTGGTAAAGAAGTTGACATCTCCTTAGTCAAAGCCCCTTCAATCTCTACACAATGGAGAATATAAAAACTGGTCCTTTTATCTCAATTTAGGACACATTTTCAGTGTGGTCCATAAAAATCTCCATAAGATCAGTTGTTGTTTATTGCATCTTTATCGTAGTTCTACTTACCCCTCTGCTCAGTCCTATCTCCCTCAACCAGTGCTGATATTGTTATCCAGAAATCTCCTTCAACAAGATTCTCACATGCCATACTTTCTCCCAGAATCTATTTCCAGCAATGGCTCTAAAATGCTTTGTTCCAAGAGCAGCAATAAGAAGAGAACTCTGAAATAGAATTTTTCAGTTCTATCATCCACTAGTTCACTGGCCCCCATTGCTGGTGGTAGATAAAATACAAAGCATCCTTGGGAAACTGCAATTGTCCAATTAAGAAAATTTTCAGTGTTGTGAATTGTGATAGGATGCCTGTGGCTGGTATAATATCTTAGATATTTGAGGAGTTGTAGGAAATAGTGCTTAAATACTACAGAATTGGATATTTGCTATTGAGTGTTATTGACAATTTAAAAAATATAATAAAGGCTGAGGTTATTAATTATCAATTTTAGGCCCCCTTGGAAGCTTAAAAATACTCTAATCTTGTTCAGTATGAGGAATGAATGAGCTAAATGTCAAACCCAGGACATGACAATGCTGAAATAATTTTAAAGTTTAGTAAATTCCAAAGAAAGTTGAATTCTCCTCCCAGCAAATCCCTTACATGTAATTCAAGGTTGTGATTTGAAGGACAGTGACCTGATAGCTGTGATTGTGATGTCCAGATTGATGTGAATAAGGACTTTGAGATTCCAGATGTGCTCTAAAATTGTTGGTCTTTACGTGTAACTCACTCCTTTCTGTCAAACGCTAGTGGTTGCTATTTCCCTGTAAACAATGAAAAAATTTCTGCATTGCAAGTCATTGAGTACCTCACACACACAGCATCTACTGCTAACTCTGCTTCTGCCCATCAGACCAATAGTTCATTCAATTAAGCAAGAATTGTGTTTGCTATTGGAATTAAAAGGGATTGCAGGACACACTGTGGAAGACACAGAACCCAGCTTATATGTCCAGGGTCAGACACATATGCATATGATGAGGCAGGGGAAGGAAATGCATACTTAGATGAAGGAAAATTCAGAAAAGTAGGAAAAGAACAAAGATGAGTAGGTAACACGCTCATAAAGAATCCTATATGTGCCTAATATAAGCTAGGTGGCTCTTAGAATTTTTGCTCAATGATAATTCCACAAACATGAAGTACATCTATAAGTACTTCCAAGAGTAAAAGCAGAGAAAAATAATAGAAATAAGTTAGGGACATTGCCATACTAGTGTATTTTTATTCCAAAAACTTGTTGAATGTGCCAGTTGACTATGCTCCCTGGGAAATCTTTGAACACATTCTGCTTGTAAGGAATGTCCTGTTGATGCGGCCAGCATACTCATTGAGAGGATTAATAGTCACTGGTCTCTTTAGACTGAGATGACTGAGGGAGATACAAGGCTTTCTACGACACTGGACATAACAACAATGCTGAAATAATAAGGCCAGGGGTGCAGAGCTTAATGTTAGGAAACAAAACAGGCACAATTATAATGAGCAGCAAGGTCTGAGTGACAGCCACGGGTTCCTGACCTGAAGAACATTGAGATGTTTAATAAAACATGGTGTACTTAGGGGCAAGAGATATGGACATCGAAGGAGAATAATACTTAATTTATACAATAAAAATTAAATCAAGGAGGGGTATTTTTCAATTTCAACCTTAAAAAACTAAAAATTTAACAACTTTTCTTAATATCATCAGAGAAATAAAGTCACCCTCCGAACTGTCACCTGCAAAACTTGAGGTATAGATAAATACAGACTTGCAACTCAGATCAGTTTACCAAAAGCAGAAGATGCTAGAACCAGTAACCGGTAAGAACACTGAAGTAAGGATTCTGATAAATGCGGGCAGGTGAGTGTGGGCCAGCTTGAAAATCAAAAGCCTTCAGTGTTGGAGAGGGACACACTTCCATGGTTTTACCTCTAAGAGCTGAATCAGGTTCTCGTGGTAAAGATTAAGAAAAATATCTCTTCTTTTTCCCAGAAGGAAGAAAGGGGAAAATAACCATTTGAAATACTTCCAGAGTTTTCTCTATAACAAAAACTGTTCTCTAAGGAAAACTACTCTCTACCAAAACCTATCTGACATGAATTAAGGATAACAAAAATGTCAATGCTTCTTGTCTTACTGTCTCATATAAAGGGAAAGAAAATAAAACTAAGGAGAACTTCTAAACTTCAAAGCCCAGAGACTCAGAACCAATTTAAAAATGAGATATAATCATAATCTTACAGAACACTTCCCCTGCTGGCACCTTACCACCACCTGTAAAGGGCTCCAGCATACCCACAGGTAAGAGCTGCAAAACAGACAGTATTCAAGAAGGAGATCTTAGGGAAACGCAAAGGTGCCAGTGGTTATAAAATAAACAGACACAGGAAAACTAAATAATCTGCTTAAAGCTAGAGAAAACATTAAACATAGCAAGACTCCTATCCAAATTAACGTGACACCTAACATTAAAAGCCTCAATACCCCAGATTCTGTTTTCTAACACATCATATCTAGCTTCCCACACAAAAATACAAGGCATTCAAGAGAAAAAGTCTGAATTATCAAAGTGAGTATCATAACAAGATTCAAGTGTTAGTAGATTTTGAAATTATCAAGTAGAAAATTTAATATAGTTATATTATTTTTTTTATTTTTTTTATTTTATTTTTTTTTACGTTTACATAGGGTAATGACGTTTATTTTATTTTTCCCCTCCCCCCACCCCTCCCACCCCTCTTTTCCCTCTACACAGTCCTTCTTTCCTTCATTCTTACCGCTCTCCTTAGCCTAACTCTAAACCTAACCCTAAACCTAATGCTAGTCCCTCCCACCCCCCATTATATGTCCTCATCCGCTTATCAGCGAGATCATTCGTCCTTTAGTTTTTTGAGATTGGCTTATCTCACTTAGCATGATATTCTCCAATTTCGACCATTTGCCTACAAATGCCATAATTTTATCATTCTTCATTGCAGAGTAATATTCCATTGTATAAATATGCCACAGTTTCTTTATCCATTCATCAACTGAAGGGCATCTAGGTTGGTTCCACAATCTGGCTATGGTGAATTGAGCAGCAATGAACATTGATGTGGCTGTATCTCTGTAGTATGCTGATTTTAAGTCCTTTGGGTATAGGCCAAGGAGTGGGATAGCTGGGTCAAATGGTGTTTCCATTCCAAGCTTTCTGAGGAATCTCCACACTGCTTTCCAGAGTGGCTGCACTAATTTGCAACCCCACCAGCAATGTATGAGTGTTCCTTTTTCACCACATCCTCGCCAACACCTATTGTTGCTTGTATTCTTGATAATCGCCATTCTAATTGGGGTGAGATGAAATCTTAGGGTAGTTTTGATTTGCATTTCCCTTATTACTAGGGATGTTGAACATTTTTTCATATATCTGTTGATTACTTGTACATCTTCTTCTGTGAAGTGTCTGTTCATTTCCTTAGCCCATTTGTTGATTGGATTATTTGTATTCTTCGTGTAGAGTTTTTTGAGTTCTTTATAGATTCTGGAAATTAGCGCTCTATCTGAGGTATGGTTGGCAAAAATATTCTCCCACTCTGTAGGCTCTCTCTTCACATTTCTGATAGTTTCCTTTGCTGAGAGAAAGCTTTTAAGTTTGAATCTATCCCAGTTCGCTGATGACATGATTATATATTTAGAGGAACCTGGAAATTCCACCACAAAACTTTTAGAACTCATAAGTGAATTCAGTAAAGTAGCAGGTTACAAGATCAATGCTCATAAATCCAATGCATTTTTATACATAAGTGATGAATCTTCAGAAAGAGAAATTAGGAAAACTACCCCATTCACAATAGCATCGAAAAAAATAAAATACTTGGGAATCAATCTCACAAAAGAGGTGAAAGACCTCTACAATGAGAACTACAGAACACTAAAGAAAGAAATTAAAGAAAACCTTAGAAGATGGAAAGATCTCCCATGTTCCTGGATAGGCAGAATTAATATTGCCAAAATGGCTATACTACCTAAAGTGCTATACAGATTCAATGCAATTCCAATTAAAATCCCAATGATGTACCTTGCAGAAATAGAGCAAGCAATTATGAAATTCATCTGGAAGAATAAAAAACCTAGAATAGCTAAAGCAATCCTCAGTAGCAAGAGCGAAGCAGGGGGTATTGCAATACCAGATCTTCAACACTACTACAAAGCAATAGTAACAAAAACGGCATGGTATTGGTACCAAAATAGACAGGTAGATCAATGGTACAGAATAGAGGACATGGACACAAACCCAAATAAATACAATTTTCTCATACTAGACAAAGGTTCCAACAATATGCAATGGAGAAAAGATAGCCTCTTCAACAAATGGTGCTGGGAAAACTGGAAAACCATATGCAATAGAATGAAATTAAACCCCTATCTCTCACCCTACACAAAACTCAACTCAAAATGGATCAAGGACCTCGGAATCAGACCAGAGACCCTGCATCTTATAGAAGAAAAAGTAGGTCCAAATCTTCAACTTGTTGGCTTAGGATCAGACTTCCTTAACAGGACTCCCATAGCACAAGAAATAAAAGCAAGAATCAACAACTGGGATAGATTCAAATATAGTTATATTAAATGTAACACCAAAAAGAGTAAACATGCAAAAATACACATATAATATAGCCAATGATCCACAAAGCTCAGAAAACTAAGCAAGATAAACAGTCTCTTAAATTTCACCTATTTATCTCAAATCTAAATGGTAGAAAACCAAAGGATGCTTTGACCGTTTGTGGTCTTTTGTGATTCCACATGAATTTAAGACTTGTCCTGTTTTTTATTACTGTGGAAAACTACAATTAAAATTTGGTAGGAATTACACAGAATTTACATGACTTGGGTCATGTAAACATTTCAACAATATTAATTCTTCCAATCTATGAATGTATACTGTTTTCTATTTCCTTACAATCTTCTGCAACTTCTGTTTATTAATGTTTTATGGTTGTTAAGTGTGCAGCTCTTACACTTCTGTGGATAAATTCATACTATGCAATTTATTATTTTTGATACATAGTAAATGGATTTGATTTTTGATGGGTCATTATTAGTGTAAAGAAATGCAACTGGTTTTTATATGCCAATTTTGTACCTTAAGCTCTATTGAATTTATGAAATAGGACTAATAACTTTTTGGTGTGCGTGTGTGTGTGTGTGTGTGTGTGTGTGTGTGAAGCCTTTGAGATCACGTATAAAGGGATAATTTTCTTCTTCTGTTGGGTTTAAATGACTTCTTACTTATTTTCCTTGTCTGAATTTTCTTGCTAATACTTTCAGTATTATGTTGAACAGAAATGGCAACAACAGTGAGTAATGTACACAGTCTATACATTACTCTGTACAACAGTGATGTACAGAGTCTCAGAAGAAAAGTTTTTTGTTTTTACCTCATTGACTATGATGTATGGGCTTTCCATAAATGATGAGAAAATTTCATTATGTTGAGAAATTTTCTTTCTATGCTTGTACCAGGCCTGGACTCTGTTCTTATACTTCCCAGTAGCAGAATGTCTTTCAATATATGATAAATAACATTATTTGTCCCCTGAGGTGTAGAATATAGGCAAGGCTACTTTCTGGAGTTCCTCAGTTGTGGTAAAGTTGGACATGCCCAAATGAGATTGTATCAACTCTGAACAACTTTCTTGAGCATTTAGGGAACCAACTCACCTTAAATCCTAGGTTTCTACTGTCCTTGGCTGCCTATTTGTAGATAATAAACTTAATGCAATTCACATGTGAACATGTTCTTTCTCACCAGACTTATTCGAATAGTAGAAATTTCAGCCCAAGATGTAGTGGATAGAAGAGGTGATCCATGCACGGTGAATGAATTTTGCACACATGAGGTGTTATAATGTTACTTGAAAATAAATTTAAATTAGTTATAAATGTATATTGCAATTTTTGACCAACTGCTGTTTTATTTTATTTGATATAGAAAGAAGAGAAAATGGAAAAATTGTTATGTGCTATGTGTGTACATAAAATTTACCATGCTAATGAGATAGAAAAGGATAGGTAGTAGAGAGTAAGGAAGGAACAGTAAAGGTGGACAAGAGGGCAGGCAGGCACCAGAGCAACTATTTTTATTTATTTATTTATTTATTTATTTATTTATTTATTTATTATTTTTACAGACTGCTTTTTGATTCATTGCACACAAATGAGGTACAACTTTTCGTTTCTATGGTTGTACATGATGTGTATTCACAACATTTGTGTAATCATATATGTACACAGGGTAATGATACCTGTCTCATTTCACCATCTTTCATACCCCCACCCCCTCTTCCCTTTTATTTCCCTCTACACAATCCAAAGTTCTTCCATTCTTCTCTTACTCCCCCAATCCTCCACCCCCATTGTGTATCATTGTCCACTTATCAGAGAAAACATTCGACCTTTGGTTTTTTGGGATTGGCTTATTTCACTTAGCATGATATTCTCCAACTCCATTCACTTACCTACAAATGCCATAATTTTATTCTTCTTTATGGCTGAATAATATTCCATTGTGTATATATACCACAGTTTCTTTATTCATTCATCTAATGAAGGGCATCTAGGTTGGTTCCAATAGCTATTGTGAATTGAGCTGCTATAAACATTGATGTGACTGCACTACTGTAATATGCTGATTTCACGTCCTTTGGGTATAAACCAAGGAGTGGATAACTAGGTTCAATGGTGATTCCATTCCAAGTTTTCTGAGGGATCTCCATACTGCTTTCTAGAGTCACTGCAACAATTTGCAACTTCGCCAGCAATGTATGTACAAATGTGCCTTTTTCCCCACATCCACGTCAACACCTATTATTGCTGGTGTTCTTGATAATAGCCATTCTAATTAGAGTGAGGTGAAATCTTACGGTGGTTTTAATTTGCATTTCTCTAATTACTAGAGATGTTGAACACTTTTTCATATATTTATTAATCACCTGTATATCCTCTTCTGTGAAGTGACTGCCCAGTTCCTTGGCCCATCTATTGATTGAGTTCTGTGTATTTTTGGTGTAAAAATTTTTAAGTTCTGTATAAATTTTGGAGATTAGTTCTCTATCTGAAGTGTGTGTGGAAAAGATTTTTGCCCACTCTGTAGGCTCTCTTTTCACATTGTTGATTGTTTCCTTTGCTGAGAAAAAAACTTTTTAGTTTGCAGCTATTTTAACATGCCCCAACCTGTTCTAAAACAGTGACTGTTCCTCAGAAAGGGCAAAGTCTGAGACTGGACTTCATGATGTGGCCTGAGGGCGGAAAACCCGAAATATCACAAGCTAACAAAATGCACATCCCTAGTAACAGTGAAGAACCAATCAAGGGAGCTTAGCAACTTCTCCTTATGATCCTTTAAAAGAAGGACTATGTAAGATTTAAAGGGTGTTCTTGCTCCTCCCACCCTTAGCACCTGACAGGAATTCTGAGTTTCCTTTTATCTTTAAAATTCTCACTCCCTTGGTTACCTTTTTGTTGCTGGTGTTCATTCTTCAATTCCGTGGAACATGAACCCAAACCTGATTCCTGCCAGCAACACCACTTTAAATTATACAATAAAACTCACATAGTTTATCAAATTAATGGTGCAAGGTTTCCAAAAATAAAATCACAGTATCAATCTTGCACACTTTTAAAGCAATAGGAATCTAATAATAATTTAAACATGTATACATATTAAAGACACCATTTTATACATATTGAGTGATAGGAAAAACAAATGCTACAACAAATATTCTCATTACCTGGAAAAAAGATGTGATAATTGTTTAGGGAAGTGAGCAGCCGAAAATTTGCAACTTTTGAGTTATTGTGTAATGATTGAAGAAAGGCAGTCTGATATCACATAGAGTTTGCAACATATGATGAAAATTATAGCAATTTAGCAAGACCCTGTATCAAAATAAAAAATAAAAAAGGGCTTGGGATATGGTTCAGTGTTTAAGCAGCCCTGGGTTCAATCCCTAGTACCAAAATAAATAAATAAATAAATAACAACAAAAATTTTTAACCATAATAACATACGTGATGAAATGAGTTATTATGCTGATTTTTACATTGGTCTTTTTTTTTCTTTCTGTTATTATCTTGGTTGGAACTTGCTCTTTTAAAAAATAATTTCTTAAACTGGAATCTGAATTAACCGATTTAATGATTTAAAATAATTTTCTTTTCTAAACGTACAATTAGTACTACAAATTGTCATCTATATTCTCCTTTATCTGCATTCCACAGATTATAATATTATTTTGTTTTGATTTAAGTTTGGTTAGAAATACCTACTTACTAACCTTTGATTTATTCATTTACTCAGGATTATTGGTAGTGAAGTATTTTGTTTCACATATTGGAGATTTGCCAGAATTGTTTTATTACTAATGTCCCTTTTAATTCAATGGTAGTAAGAGAATGTATTTTGTATTATATAAATGATTCTAAGTTCAATGATGCTTACTTTATAGCAACAAAATTGATATATATTGGTAACTATTTTATGTTCAAAGTTTTTAAAAAGTGCATAATGCTGCTTTTGAGTGGAATGGTTTATTTATGTCAACTCTACCATATTTGTTGATTCTATTTTAGATACTTGATCATATTTTTGCCAGTGCATCCTATTAAAAACTGAGAAAATAGTACTGAAATTCCAGTTATAATTATAGATTTTCCTAGTTCCATTTTTTTCTATTAGTTTTTGTCATATATTTTGAAATTCAATTTCAGGTACATAGAGTGTATCTCCTTGATGAATTTAATCTTTTCATAATGAAATGTCCTTCCTTTTCCCTGATGATTTTTTGTGATCCTGACTGTGATTTCTTTTTCTAAAAAAAAAAAAATAATAATTTTTGATTTTCAAACATTTTTTCTTAACCCATTAATTGGATATATTAAGTGTGCACTGATCAAATCCAACCACCTCTTTTCCACCTTGCCTCCCAAGTACCCTTCCCAACTTCTAGAAAATACATTTTTCTATTTTGATTATTGTGGTAAAATATGTATAACATGCAATTAAATATTTTAACCATTTTAAGTGTGTGATTGTATGACTGTCACTATCCTCCATCTCCAGAAATCTTCATCTTCTCCAGTTAAAACTCAATACCTATTAGAAAATAAAATATCATCCCATCCCTGGCAACCACCATACTTTCTGTCCTTATAAATTTGGCTACTTTATTATTAGGCATTGTACTGGTTGAATTATATAAATGGAATCATACATTTGTCTTATTTCACTTAGAATAATCATCATCGAGGTTCTCGTAGCATGTGTCTGAATCCTCTTCCTTTCCAAGGGTAATACACCATTGTACGTGTAAAATACGTTAATTTATTTCACCCATCCATCAGTGGAAATTTGTGTTGCTTCTACTTTTTAGATATTATGAGCAATGGTGCTGAGGTGAAACAGAAGATGTCACTACAGAAGATGCCACAATTTCATGAGAAATATTTTGAGCTGAAGGTAACTAAGAAACAGATAAAAAATGCCTCACTGCCCTCCCTCCATCTGCCTAAAATGGGATATAAATTTTCACAGGTGTCCCTCCTCTTTTATCCGATAGCAAGGATTAACTTTGATCACTTTGATAACTTCAGACCTGTAGCAATCTGGAGATGGCATCAGAGGAATCTGTACAGCAAGCTTTACTAGCTCTCCTTTATTGAACATTAGTTTCCCATATATTTAATATTGCCCTGCAGTTGTGCTGTTCCTTGTTTTGTCATTTCTCTAAAATTCATTTTTTTTTTTTTGTAGATGCTATTTGATCTGGAATTCTAAACCATCTCTTTGGGAATTACTGCTTGCTAAGTATATAGGAAATACACATGTTAATAAACTTGTGTTTATTTAATGTTGCTTTTGTTACAGGGATCCCAGAGAAAATTCATAGGGTTAAAGGAAAGATTATTTCTATCAATCACAATCATGATTTTTTTTTTTTTTTTTTTTTTGGTGGTGCTGGTGATTGAACCCAGGGCCTTATGCATGCAAGGCAAGAACTCTACCAACTGAGCTATAACCCCGGCCCAAATAAGGGCTATGATTGTTTTGTATGCCCATTTTAGTCAGCTTTTTTGTCACTGTGACCAAAAGACCTGACAAGAACAATTAGGGGAAGAAATGTTTACTTTGACTCACAGTTATAGAGGTTAATTCCATGGAGTTAGGAGACTCCATGGTGCTGGGCCAAAGGAGAGGCAGAACATCATGGTCAAAGGACATGGCAGAAGAAAGCAGCTGGGGACATGGACACCAGGAAGCAGAGAGTGTTCCATTCACCAGGAACAAAATTGAAACTCCAAAATTACACCCCCACTGACCCATCTCCTCCAGTAACTTCTCACCTGCTTGGAGTTACCACCCAGCTAAATCATATCAATGTATTAATCCACTGATCAGTTTTAAACTCTCATAATCTCATCATTCACCTCTGAATTCTTTTGCTTTGTCTGACACATGAGCTTTTGGGGGACACTTCATATCTAAACAATAACAACCCCCAACACTTATCTTCTGGGTTGTTTGTTTGTTTGTAGATTTAAATGACTCTCCTAAGGGCTGTGATTTGCTTTATTTTAATTAGTGTTATAACAGTATAGATTTCTTCTAGCCTTTTCCCTTGATGTCATTTTTGTCTTTACATTATAATCTGTATCTTAAAATCAGGATGATATGAGTCTTGCTTTTTAACCAATCTATCTTTTAATTGGGACAAATCTAAGATTTATACTTGATGTGATTAAGTCATTAGGTGTCTCTGTTATCTTTCTATTAGTTTTGTATTTCCACTTTATGATTTTTGTTCAAAATTTTCTTATGAATTAACCATATTTTATGATTTAACCATATTTTATGAATTAACCATATTTTATGATTTCATTTTATTTATCTGTTTTGAAAATTATCATCAACTCTTTAATCAGGATTTTTGTGGTCTAGTTTCAGGTGAAAAGTTCATTTTATCTATAGAATAAGAACCATACAATACCATACTTCTCACTTCTTTCTCCCTTTCTAAGCTTTATGCTATTGTTTTCATGATTTATTCATGTGTTATAAACTCTACAGTACACATATTATTAGGTTGTTTTTTTGTTTTTATTTTGGTACCAGGGATTGAACTTAGGGGTGTGTAACTCCTGAGCCACATCCCAATCCCTTTTGTATTTTTAAATTTTCAGACAAGGTCTCATTAAACTGCTGAGACTGCTTTTGAACTTGCAGTCCTCCTACCTCATCCTCCTGAACCGCTGGAATGACAGGCATGTGCCCCTGTGCCCAGTCAAGTCAATTATTTTTTCAAAATATTTAAATTGTAAGAAGATCGTTTATTTCCAAATTCAGATACTTTTCTTGATCTTTGTTTTCTTTGTGTATACCCTTTTTCCATATGGTATAATTTATTTTTCTTTGACAGAAGTTTCTTTAACTTTGCTTATCATTCAGTTGACCTGATGATACTTTTAGCCTTTTATGACTGAAAATTATTTTATTTATATTTTAAAACATATCTTTGTGAATAGCCTTCTAGGTTCGCAGTTTGTTTTTCTTTTATCTCAATTATATTATGATGCTTCTCATTTTTTTTCATTTGCATTGTCTCAAACAAGAATATTCTTTCATCCACCTCTTTGTTCCTTTGTAGTAATGTGCTCCCTCCTAATGCCTGACTAGTTTAAAACTTTAGCTCATTAATTTTGTGCATTTTATTATGATGTGCTTTGAGTTTATAGTTTTTATTAAATTTGGAATGATTTTCTCCAAGATTTCCTTAAATATCTTTTCTTGCCCCTTTCTACCAAGAGATTAAATATTTGGGTAAGTTGTTTCATGAATCATTGAAAATCTTTTAATTTTATTTGAATTTTGTTTTCTCTAATGCTTTATTTTGGATGAAACAGTGAGGAAATATAATTCTTCTGTTATCTTCTTCAATGTCAATATTTATTAATGTCAGTGAGCATAATATTCACTTCAGGTATTTTTCCCCCCTGTGGAAATTTGGAATCTTCTGTCTTCCATAATTGTTTACTTTTTGAACACATATAATGTATTTATAATAATGGCTTCAATGTCCCTTTCTACAAAATCTCACCCTTGTATCAGATTTGTTTGAATAATTTTTTTAATGTGTCATGTGTTCCTCCTTTGCCTGATGGATAATGCTTCATTTGATGACAAGCATTGAAAAGTTTTCATTTTCAATACTGTCTGATTTTGGTATTTTTTACAAATATTATTGAGAGTTTGTGCTTTTTAAGATTGGTAGGTAGACTCCCTTTAGTATTCAGTGAAGGGTATTTATTCCCTCCTACTACAACAAGCAGGTTCTGAGTGTTATGTTCCATGCTGCATTGGGATCCTGATGAGGTTTGAGACAAGATAGGTGGCAATATTTTTAACATAACATTTTATAATGCAGGAGATGCGTGTATTACTCAGGGTTCTCTAGAGGAACCAAATCAACAGGAAGTATGATTATAAAAGGGGGATTTATTAGATTGACTTACACAACCAGAAGCTGGGGAGTCCACAGTGTCCATATGCAGGCTGGAGAGATGGAAGAACCAGTGGCTGCGCAGTCCAAGAGGCAGAAGCCCCAGAACAGTAAGGATCAACAGTGTTACCCTAGTCTGAGACACAGGCTTCTGGAAACCACCTGGAGAATCACTCAGAGTCTGCTCTGGAAGAGTGAAGAAGTGAGAATCCGATATTCTCAGATGATAGAAGCAGCAATCAAGACCCTGTTAAGAAGAGTCAAGCTTGCATCTGCATCTGCTTCCTTTTTCTTCTAGCTTTTATTCCATCCAAGCCACCATCCCATTGGGTGGTGCTGCCCATACTTAGGGAGAGTCTCCACTTCAGTTCACTGTCCCTCCTTCCAGTCATTCCTAGACACACCCTCATTGACACACCCAGAAGCCTCTTTATCATTGGCATCTCTTAATCCAATAGAGTGGACAATTCAAATTAACCAGTACAATGCATTTTAAATTCTTGTACAATAAAAGTTGATGTGCACTTGTCATGGAAGCTACTCAAGTAACTGGACATGGAAATACCTATTAGGATTTTAAAAATGGGAAATTCAAACCTGGAAGAACAGAGACCTTCTTTGGCCAGAAGTTTGAGTGTGGACCATTATGTTGATTTATTAATTTGTCATAAAATATTTACCTGTCAAAATAGCCAGGATACTCACATTGTCAAGATCAGCCCCTCCTGCTCCGTAAAGGTAGGTAAAGGGCTAATTAAATAATTAACTTACTTTTGAAGAAAAATGGCTGAAATTTGTGTATGAGTAGGAAATATCTCTTTCCATAGAGAACAAAATAAGTTCTAGGTGAAAAAAACAAAAAGATACAAGCACACACATACACACACATAACACTGGTGACTAGATGCTTTGAGAGCCTACAATATCTAGTTCTCAACCTCTGATAAAGAATTTCTTTTCTTTTCTTTTCTTTTTATTTGACAGAGAGGTGAATACTGGAAGTTAGTTGCCAAAAACTCCTCTTCTCTCAACATAGCTTCTACTAATTTTTTCTTGTAATTTTCACTTAAAGCAAGTGAAAACATAATACATATAAAACATAATTCTAAACATTATCAATTTTCCACCTTTCTGATATGTGTGCACTTGTCTTAGATAGATTTATAGATTCCATCTGAATGCATTTAACTTGTAAGTCATTTAATCCTTCCTGGTGTATTTTCATTTTTGTCTGCTAATCCACTGTTAAAATTTGCAGCTTAACACAGGAAAGCAATCATCTTTTCCTCTGTTTAAAGCTCTTGGAAAAAAATACCTATTTTAACTTGGAATTAGTGACAAGAAGGACGTATTTTGTGTTAGATTCTTCCCGAGTCATAACCTAACTTAACTTAGAGTACTTTTCAAGATACCATTGAATATTTAAGTGGTTGAGTAACATAAACAGATCACACCTGGCATTCAGAAGGGAGTTCTAACAGTACTCTAGAGGAGCGGTTTTGCTATTCACAGCATTATTTCCTGGAATGAATTGGGCAGTCTCTGATTAGAATGGGTGTAGGCTGCAGGTATAGTGGCTAGTTCCAGAAGGCTGAAAAACATGCCATACAAACCCATGATTTTCTACCTTTTGGAAGATCCAGTGCAGTTCTAAGGGAAAAAATGGAAAATTTTATGAACATTTTATTCAATAAGACATTATTTCTATATTTTAACTACTATGGCCTTAGCAATGGGTGTTTGATAGATACTGTTCCAGTGGTGAAGTGATTGAGAAGAGAGCAATATATCAGTAAATGTAGAACAACAATAACAACAAACAACAGCAACAATAAAGATTAAAGTTCTGTGAAAAGGTATTTCATTATGCATCATTTTCATTATGCCCATATATAATACATAATAGAATCATTTTTTTGCCTCCCAAGTCATGTAATACAAATGTATTTCATGGCATTATCACATTATTTAAAATACAATACAATCACCATTATTCATGGCTTGAATTTTGACTTAGAAACTTGCCAAATTTTTCTCTTCCATATAAGTCTCAGTAACTAGAAAAGAAGAAAAAAACCTTCAACATCTAATTTGTTTACTGCATGAATGCAAAATTTCTTTTTTTTATTAATTCCTAGGTTTTAAGGAAAATGAAGGCCAGCACCTTGTACAACTGATCATTTCAGTGACAACATGGCCATAGTTTTTAATTAAAATTCTGTTAGAAGATAAAGTTTGTCTCTTGCACATTTATCATAATAAAGGGCTGCTTTTTAGAGTTCACAACATTCAAAATCTATTAGAATTTAATCCAGAAACTATCAAAGTAGTTTACATCATATTTGGTAATCGTGGCAAATTCCCAATACAATATAAAATTTATTCATTGCCAGGAACTGTGGAGTTTTTTAAAAGACAAAATCCCATTAGTCTAAACAAAGCTGTAGGACATGTGCCAAATACTTCTCCAATGTACATGTGCTGGGCAGTGAAACCTACTTATCTATCTATGAATATCTTTTCTCTAAGGAAATTCACAACCTCATGAACAAAAGAAGCATCTCCCATGGTAACATTTGATGCCAGATGTTCATTTATTCCATCAACTATATCACCTCAAGATCATAAGATAAAAAAGGATAACTAAATTCACTGAAGTAGAGAAAACAGCATTTTCTGAAAAAAATTCAAGTCATAGATCACATTCAAAAGAAGTAGCTTGTGTTACCTACTAGGTCATAGACAATATTGTGTACCATGGAGATATTGTGCTGTATGTTTTGGTTTTGCTTAGTTGTTTTTCTCAATTATATCTGGTTCTGTTTTGTGTCTTAATTTATAGATTTTACACTATTATACAAAATTATAACAATTGAATAAAAGTGCATATTAAATAATAATTAAACACTTTATAAATATGAGGGAATATCTGCTCATAATTTCCTATTATTTTAAATTCTTAAAAAAATGACTTAAAAGCTATGTGAAAAGCATATCCAATATATCTAAGAGTTAAATATCTAAGAGTTAATTGGAAGTCAATTCCAAAAGTTTGGAATTTGTATGTGACCATTATCTCATTTGGCTAGGGATGTGTGTAAAGTGAAGAAAAGAACAGAGGTAGCACTTTAGACGGTCCTTTGAAATTGAGTATTTGAGGGCTAGGGATATAGTTAAGTGGTAGAGCAATTGCCTAACATGCATGAGGTCCAGCACAAAAAGAAAAAAATAATCAGTATTTGCATTATGGAGAGGAATAAAAAGACATTAGATCCAGAGATTTGTTGTTCTGAAGAAAAGGAATATAATATGAATGTATCAAGATCTGAGAAGAAGCATTTAACAACGATTAGTATTGTTGGGAGTTGGTTCCCACTAGGTTGTACTGGGATTTTACTAATAGTGGACTGGTGTTGTGGCTCAGTGGTAGAGTGTTCCCCTAGCACACATGGGGCCCTGGGTTTGATCCTCTGCACCACATAAAAATAAAGTGAAGGTATTGTGTCCACCCACAATGAGAAAAAAAATATTTAAAAAAGAAAGAATTATGACTAAATCATAAATTTTGAAGAACAGATGGCATTTTGGGCAATGAAACAGCTAGCTGAAAATAGGGTTTATTCACATTTTTATGTATCCAAGTAAATGATTTCTTGTGTCAGTTTCTCAAGTTATGGGATATTTCCACTAATTGCCATTAAGGCCACAATTTGGGGTCTTATCCCTGTGCATGCCTTTGAACTTTGGGAATATCATGCCTAGTAGCCTCCTCAGGGGGGAAAAACACACACACACACACACACACACACACACACACACACACACCACCTCCTTCTTTATACTAGTGATAACAGAATCTGTATACCTCTATTGTTTTTTGTTACAGATATTTCAATTGTATTTCAAAAGCTATGAAAATTGATATATTCATCATTACCCTACATACATGTATGATTACACATTGTGACTCCACTTTGCATACAACCAGAGAAATGAAAAGTTTTACCCTATGTGTGTACAATGAATACAAAAATAAAAAAATCGATATATTAAAAAGAAAATCATGATTTTTCCACCCATATCTGTCTTTATACCAGGAATTTCTGTCTTAGAGAATGTCCCATAGTCCATCCACTCTGTAAAGTTCACCTCTAGAAGTCCACTCCTTGATATTACCTCTGCTTTATCTGTCATCACCATATTTAAACACTCCACTAGATTGTCTTTGTTTACTACACTTTCTAATTCTTTTTACTTCCTTCAACATCCTGTCCTGAACTGCCTCTATCTCTAAACTGAACACTCCAAGTTCACTGGTGGTCTTTTTATTTCCTTAAAGTAAAAATGAAATTTGCACAACACACCTATCACTATTCTCCTTTGAAACTTTTAGTGACTCACCGCTTGAGCATAAAGATCAAAATGCTTCACAGCAGACTTCAAGTTCTGAGCAAACTAGCTATGAATAGGCCTCTAGATAACTTGACATGTCTGTGTGTTCATGTTTCAGTTTCTCACATGAACCCCTGTTTTAGTCATTTTTGTTTGTTTGCCTCTATGACCAAAAGACCTGATGAGAACAATAAGAGGAGAAAAGTTTATATGAGGGCTCATGGTCTCAGAGGTCTTAGTCCATAGATGGCCAACTCCATTCTTCAGGGCAGAAATATGTGGCAGAGGAAAGCAGCTGGACACAGGACTACAGGAAGAAGAGAAAGAGAACTTTGCTCAAGGAGGAAAAAATATATACCCAAAGGCACATTCTCCAGGGACCTACCTCCTCCAGCCACACCCTACCTGTCTACAGTTGCTTATCACCAAGTAAATCCCTATCAGGAGATAAATGCACTGATTAGGTTAAGACTCAAAACCCAATCATTTTACTTCTAAATTTCCTTGCAGTGTCTCACACATGAGCTTTTGGGGGGATACCTAATAACTGAACCATAACGACTTCCTTCACCAATTTTTTTTCTCTGTATTAAACATTATGTTCCCCTCCTCTTTTCTAGTGACATCATTCTCATTTTTTTCAATAATTCTTTCAAAACTTTGTTCATGTGATTTCCTTAATAAATTCTCCTCTGAAACTCCAACACCTTCCAGGAGTTCAGAACTGTTTATGATCTCAAAGATATTATATCAATGCATAATGGTACATTTGCTATTGTAACCTCAATATCTTCTGTTCAGTTTCTTCTTCATTTTTCAGAACTCCGTTGTTTTCTCCATTGGACAGAACAATTAGCACAGTAACAGTGATAACCATGGTTAGAAGAGTAAACAAGTGATGAATGGAAAATAGAGGGAATCATGAAATGTCTGAGGACATATTGGTTCTTTGAGAATAAGGGAAGTCAAAATTATTTTGATTCTGCCTAACATATTCAAAGAGCATGATTTACTGCATATAAAGCAAATTATAGTCATGCATGAAGAACTGCTTAGTCCTTATTAATAATATTCAAAACATAAAAACTGCTTGTAAAATCTGAGAAAATCTATGGAGTGTTCAAATCCTAAATCTAATATGCTCAAAATCCATAGAGATTTACATCAAGTTATTAAGTATTTCCAAATAAAAAATGTGCAGGTTTTGAACAATAGGATTGCTAAGCTGGATTTCAGAGCCCATATCAAAAGCACAAGTCCTTACTTAAGAAACTGAATATATAATTAGTTCTTAATGGAATCCCCAATACTCAGTTGCTATTTCTAAAGATTTAGGGGGTTATAGCATAAAATTGGATTAGTACATAGTAATATATATATATATATATATATATATATACACACACCCATTATATATATATATTATATATTTATGTATATCTTTTGAATTTAAGGTTTATATAAATACTACAAGGTCAGGATTTTTTTGTTTTGTCCATTACTGTTTCACCATAACCAGAAGAATGTCACAAAAATAAAATTTGCTATTTTTAAATAAAATTCTTTAATGCCTGTGTGTGGGCATTTATTAATATTACATATATCTATTAAATATATACCCTGTGCAAAGATATATGTGTGGTACAGATGATGAGATATAACCACTCCCTTTCTGCACTCAAAAGATCCTAAATTCAGTGGGAGAGATTATAGTATATTAATTTTGGAGAAGCAAAAGCACCCAATTATATGAAAGGGACTCTGGACGATTTATTGAATAGGAAGTGGAGTTGAATGTTGAAACAGAAGCCAAGGAAGGAGAAATTATATCCCAGGTAGAGAGGCAGCCAACAAGGAAAAACAACTCAGGAAGAGATGAATATTTAGTGACAAACAAGACATTCATTGAGAACTGCATCAGTGAAATATCAGTGTCAAACTTGAGTTAGAAAAATTCTCTCTCAGTGGTTCAGAGAATGAGATTCCAGGAGACATGTAGGCCAAGGTAACAGGGAGGACAATACTGAAGTAATTCAGTTAGAAAAGAATGTAGTATACTTAGGACAAAAGTGAATGAACTGAATTAAGGAGCAGATCTTTTTAGGTTTAGAGAGAACTCTTAAGTGTACCTATCAGGGAGGAGAAACTAAGGAAATCATAAAAAACTTCTCTGATCAAATATATGGATAGCAGTTTAGGTGCCCAAAACTACAAATGGGGATGGCTTTGGAAAGGAGTCAAGTAAATATTTTGTCCCAGAACTCTTACTTTGAAAACTAAATATATGGTAGAGACTAATGAAAATAAATTCACATGTGGAACATTGGGAAGATAAAAATTTAAGCTACATGTGAAAATTCTAAGATGGAAGGTCAAGTCAAGACGAACATACAAAATTTGGTATCACAGGAATCAAAGACAACCTTAAGACAGACATCTTCAACATAGATGTAAGTTAAATTTAAATGTCATTTTTAATATTTGCTAGTTTAAGAAAATGAGAAGTCATCAAAATATGAGTTTGGATGGAGTCATACTCTTGAACAGAAACATAATGTCTTTTTGTTAAAGAAAACTATTTTAAGTTTTATGACATTACCATTCTGGTAGATGATATCTAATTCTCTAGAGAATTACATCCAATAATAGTCTTGGTGGGATAGGAACTATATTGACTAAGCAAGTGAAAATTCAAGCAACTCTTTTTTTTTTTATTGTAAACAAATGGGATACAGGTTGTTTCTCTGTTTGTACATGGCATAAAGGCATACCATTTGTGTAATCATAAATTTACGTAGGGTAATGTTGTTTGATTCATTCTGTTATTTTTTCACTCCCCCCCCACCCCTCCCACCCCTCTTTTCCCTCTATACAGTCCTTCCTTCCTCCATTCTTGCCCCCCTCCCTAAACCTAACTCTAACCCTAACACTAAACCCTCCCACCCCCCATTATGTGTCATCATCCACTTCATAGCGATATCATTCGTCCTTTGGTTTTTTGAGATTGGCTTATCTCACTTAGCATGATATTCTCCAGTTTCATCCATTTGCCTGCAAATGCCATAATTTTTTGCATAAAGAATGATAAAAATTCTTTATGGCTCAGTAATATTCCATTGTATATATATACCACAGTTTCTTTATCCATTCATCAATTGAAGGATATCTAGGTTGGTTCCACAATCTGGCTATTGTGAACTGAGCAGCTATGAACATTGATGTGGCTGTATCTCTGTAATATGCTGATTTTAAGTCCTTTGGGTATAGGCCAAGGAGTGGGATAGCTGGGTCAAATAGTGGTTCCATTCCAAGTTTTATAAGGAGTCTCCACACTGCTTTCCAGAGTGGCTGCACTAATTTGCAGCACCACCAGCAATGTATGAGTGTGCCTTTCTCCCCACATCCTCGCCAACACCTGTCGTTGCTTGTATTCTTGATAATCGCCATTCTAATTGGGATGAGCTGGAATCTTAGGGTGGTTTTGATTTGCATTTCTCTTATTACTAGAGATGTTGAACATTTTTCGATATGTTTGTTGATTGCTTGTAGATCATCTTCTGTGAAGTGTCTATTCATTTCCTTAGCCCATTTGTCGATTGGATTATTTGCATTCTTGGTGTAGAGTTTTTTGAGTTCTTTATAGATTCTGGAGATTAGTGCTCTATCTGAAGTATGATTGGCAAAGATTTTCTCCCACTCTGTAGGCTCTTTCTTCTCATTGCTGATAGTTTCCTTTGCTGAGAGAAAGCTTTTTAGTTTGAATCTATCCCAGTTATTAATTCTTGCTTTTATTTCTTGTGCTATGGGAGTCCTGTTGAGGAAGTCTGGTCCTAAGTCGACATGTTGAAGCTCTGGACCTACTTTTTCTTCTATAAGATGCAAGGTCTCTGGTCTGATTCCGAGATCCTTAATCCATTTTGAGTTTAGTTTCGTGCATGGTGAGAGATATGGGTTTAGTTTCATTCTGTTGCATATGGATTTCCAATTCTCCCAGCACCATTTGTTGAAGAGGCTATCTTTTCTGCATTGCATATTTTTGGCCCCTTTGTGTAGTATGAGAAAATTGTATTTATTTGGGTTTGTGTCCATGTCCTCTATTCTGTACCATTGATCTACCTGTCTATTTTGGTACCAATACCATGCCGTTTTTGTTACTATTGCTTTGTAGTAGAGTTGAAGATCTGGTATTGCGATACCCCCTGCTTCACTCTTTCTGCCAAGGATTGCTTTAGCTATTCTGGGTTTTTTATTCTTCCAGATGAATTTCATAATTGCTTGCTCTATTTCTGTAAGGTACATCATTGGGATTTTAATTGGAATTGCATTGAATCTGTATAGCACTTTTGGTAGTATGGCCATTTTGACAATATTAATTCTTCCTATCTAAGAACATGGGAGATCTTTCCATCTTCTGAGGTTTTCTTTAATTTCTTTCTTTAGTGTTCTGTAGTTCTCATTGTGGAGGTCTTTCACCTCTCTTTTGAGATTGATTCCCAAGTATTTTATTTTTTTCGAGGCTATTGTGAATGGGGTAGTTTTCCTGATTTCTCTTTCTGAAGATTCATCGCTTATGTATAAAAATGTCTTAGATTTATGTGCATTGATCTTATATCCCGCTACTTTACTGAATTCACTAATGAGATCTAAAAGTTTTCTGGTGGAATTTCCTGGTTCCTCTAAGTATACAATCATATCATCAGCAAATAGGGATAGTTTGAGTTCTTCATTTCCTATTCGTATCCCTTTAATTTCTTTGGTTTGTCTAATTGCTCTGGCTAGAGTTTCAAGGACGATATTGAAAAGAAGTGGTGAAAGAGGGCATCCCTGCCTTGTTCCAGTTTTTAGGGGGAATGCTTTCAGTTTTTCACCATTTAGAATGATATTAGCCATGGGCTTAGCATAGATGACCTTTACAATATTAAGGAACGTTCCCACTATCCCTATTTTTTCTAGTGTTTTGAGCATGAAGGGGTGCTGTATTTTATCAAATGCTTTCTCTGCATCTATTGAAATAATCATGTGATTCTTGACTTTAAGTCTATTGATATGGTGAATGACATTTATTGATTTCCTGATGTTGAACCAACCTTGCATCCCTGGGATGAAACCCACTTGATCATGGTGCACTATCATTTTAATATGTTTTTGTATGCGATTTGCTAAAATTTTGTTGAGAATTTTTGTGTCGATGTTCATTAAGGATATTGGTCTGAAATTTTCTTTCCTCGATGTGTCTCTGTCTGGTTTAGGTATCAGGGTAATATTGGCTTCATGGAATGAGTTTGGGAGGGTTCCCTCCTCTTGTATTTTATGGAATACTTTGAGAAGTATTGGAATGAGCTCTTCTTTAAAGGTTTTGTAGAATTCAGCTGAGAACCCATCTGGTCCTGGACTTTTCTTTGTTGGTAGGCTTTTGATGACTTCTTCTATTTCATTACTTGAAATTGGTCTACTTAAATTGTGTATGTCCTCCTCGTTCAGTTTAGGCAATTCATATGTCTCTATAAACCTGTCGATGTCTTCGAAATTTTCTATTTTGTTGGAGTATAGATTTTCAAAATAGCTTCTAATTATGTTTTGTATTTCAGTTGTGTCTGTTGTGATATTTCCTTGTTCATTCCGAATTTTAGTGATTTGGGTTTTCTCTCATCTTCTCTTTGTTAGTGTGGCTAAAGGTTTATCAATTTTGTTTATTTTTTCAAAGAACCAACTATTTATTTTGTCAATTTTTCGTATTGTTTCTTTTGTTTCAATTTCATTGATCTCAGCTCTGATTTTAACTATTTCCTGTCTTCTACTACTTTTGGTGTTGGTCTGTTCTTCTTTTTCTAGGGCTTTGAGCTGTAGTGTTAGGTTGTTTATTTGTTGAGTTTTACTTCTTTTATTAAATGTGCTCCATGAAATAAATTTTCCTCTAAGTACTGCTTTCATAGTGTCCCAGAGATTTCAATATGATGTTTCTTTGTTCTCATTTACCTCTAAGAATTTTTTAATTTCCTTCCTAATATCTTCTGTTATCCATTCATCATATAATAGCATATTGTTTAATCTCCAGGTGTTGGAGTAGTTTCTGTTTTTAACTCTTTCATGTATTTCTAACATCAATCCATTATGATCTGATAGAATACAAGGTAGTGTCTCAATCTTCTTGCATTTGCTTACATTAGCGTTGTGGCATAATATATGGTCTATTTTAGAGAAGGATCCATGGGCTGCTGAGAGGAAAGTGTATTCGCTCTTGGTTGGATAGTATATTCTATAAATGTCGGTTAAGTCTAAATTATTGATTGTGTTATTGAGATCTATGGTTTCTTTGTTCAATTTTTGTTTGGAAGATCTGTCCAGTGGTGAGAGAGGCATGTTAAAATCACCTAGTATTATTGTGTTATGGTCTATTTGTTTTCTAAAATTGAGAAGGATTTGTTTGACATACATGGATGAGCCACTGTTTGGGGCATAGATGTTTATGATTGTTATATCTTGCTGACTTATGGTTCCCTTAAGCAGTATGAAATGTCCTTCTTTATCCCTTCTAACATTGGCTTGACGTCCACATTATCTGAAAAGAGGATGGATACTCCAGCTTTTTTGCTGAGTCCATGTGCATGGTATGTTTTTCCCCATCCTTTCACCTTTAGTCTATGGGTATCTCTTTCTATGAGGTGAGACTCTTGCAGGCAACATATTGTTGGATCTTTCTTTTTAATCCAATCTGCCAGTCTATGTCTTTTGATTGATGAATTCAGGCCATTAACATTCAGGGTATTATTGAGATATGATTTGTATTCCCGGTCATCTGGTTCATATTTAAAATTTTATTTATTTCTCTTTTGACACATCTTGGTTCCTCCTTTATTTGACAGTTCCTTTAGGATAATTCCTCCTTTTGCTGATTTGCTTCTTTGTTTTTTATCTCTTCCTCATGGAATATTTTGCTGATAATGTTCTGTAATGCTGACTTTCTTTTTGTAAATTCTTTTAGCATTTGTTAATCATGGAATGATTTTATTTCATCGTCAAATTTGAAGGTAAGTTTTGCTGGGTATAAGATTCTTGATTGGTATCCATTTTCTTTCAGAGCTTGAAAAATGTTGTTCCAGGTCCTTCTAGCTTTTAGCGTCTGGAATGAAAAATCTGCTGATGTCCATATTGGTTTCCCCCTGAATGTAAATTGGTTCCTTTCTCTCACAGCCTTTAAAATTCTGTCTTTATTTTGTATGTTAGGTATTTTCATTATAATGTGCCTTGGTGTGGGTCTGTTGTAATTTTGTGTATTTGGAGTCCTATAAGCCTCTTGGACTTGATTTTCCATTTCATTCTTCAGATTTGGGAAATTTTCTGATATTATTTCATTGAATAGATTGTTCATTCCTTTGGTTTGTTTCTCTAAGCCTTCCTCAATCCCAATAATTCTCAAATTTGGCCTTTTCATGATATCCCATAGTTCTTGCAGATTCTATTCATGATTTCTTACCATCTTCTCTGTTTGATCAACTTTGTTTTCAAGATTAAATATTTTGTCTTCAATATCTGAAGTTCTGTCTTCCAGGTGTTCTATCCTATTGGTTGTGATTTCTATGGAGTTCTTAATTTGGTTTATTGTTTCCTTCATTTCAAGGATTTCTGTTTGGTTTTTTTTCAATATCTCTAACTCTTTATTGAAATGGTCTTTTGCTTCCTGTATTTGCTCTCTTAACTGTCGATAGGTGCGATCATTCATTCAATGCCTGCATTTGCTCTTTCATCTCATCGTTTGCTTCCCTAATCATTTTAATTATGTACATTCTGAACTCCCTTTCTGTCATTTTTTCTGCCATGCTGTCGTTGGATTTTATTGATGTAACATCTAGATTTGTTTGGGGCATTTTCTTCCCTTGTTTTCTCTTATTGTTCAGGAATCAGTGGGTCCTTAAGATATTGCAGATTTCCTCTATCGACTTATAATGTCCCTGAAGATTGCTAGTATATCCCCTCTTATCCTTCAGTAGCCTGAAGTCTTCTAGGAAGTTGATAATGCGGAGCTCCATGAAGAAGCTGCCTCTCTAGGGATGGTGACCCTCAGGTGGGGTATATTCCCTGCTAGTGGGCAGAGGTGCCTCCACTTGTTGACCAATGGTCATCCAATGGGGAACTAGGCTGCAGGCTGAGGCAAGGCCAGTTTGTGCCTGTGTCTCTGGTTTTACCGTCCTTGTGGGAAAACCTCACCCAGCAGGGAAGACTCACCCGGTGGGGAGGTCTCGCTGGTCAGTTCCCCTCCTAGAGGTTCCCCTCAATCTACAACTACCACCTGGGCTGGGCTGTCTTCCTCTGCAACATTCCCAGGGCCCGGGACCTACCTCCTGGGCCTGGGAGCCTCACCTTTCGCAGGCGAGTCTCCTTAGGCTGCCTCTCCTCAGAGAATCTGCACACAGTCCTGGATTCTTTGCTCCGCCCCTAGGCGTGTCTCTGTGTGGCTCTTCCAGCAAGAAGCCGCCTAGCTCCTGGGACCCTGCTCTGCACCTAATCGCCTGGCTATGGGGCCCCTTCTCTGAGCCGCCACCTGGAGCCTCGTACAATAGCTCCGAGACCCAGAGACCCGCCACACACCTCCTCCTCCGGACAGCTGCCCGGTTTCCGACGCAGTCACTAGGAGTCCAAGCAACTCACTTTGCATCTCCTCCTCCCACCAACCGCCCATGGCCCTAGGCAGTCACTCCGAGTCCAAGTGACCTGCACTGTTCCTCCTCCTCCTCCTCGGGGTAGCCCCCTGGGTGTTCAGGTGCGGTGGCTCCGAGACCAAGTGACCCACCGCGCTCCTCCTCCAGGCAGGCCACCGATGTTCAGGAGCGGTTGCTTTGAGTCCAATCAACTCACCACTCACCTCGTCCTCTGGCAACCGCCTGTGGCTCTGATGCCGTCACTCCTAGACCAAGCAACCCGCCGCACTTCTCCTCTTCCTCCGGGCAACCCCCCCGGTGTTCAGCAGCGGTCGTTCTGTGTTCAAACAGCTCGCCATGCAGCTCCTCCTCTGGCAACCACCTGTGGCTCTGATGCAGTCACTCCTAGACAAGCTACCCGCGCGCTCCACCTCTTCCTCCGGGCAACCTCCCGGTGTTCAGAAGCAGTCGTTCTGAGTCCAAACACCTCGCCACATAGCTCCTCCTCAGGCAGCCACCCGGAGCCCCAGTAGTTGTCCGAGTCCAAGCGCTATGCTGAGCCGCCTCCTCTACGATGATCCCAGTTGTCCGTGTTTACCGCTCCAGCGGGGGGAGGAGGGATGTCTCGCCAAGCAACTCTACTTCACAAAGTTCCCTGTGTTCCAGGGCTACCGCCCCATCCGGGACGCATCCCCAATGGGAGAGACTCACCCGGCGGCTTTGAGTTGGTCCGAAGTCTCTCACTATCTCCTCTTTTGAATCTTGCATCCTGGAGCAACGTGAAATGCAGCCGCCCTCTAGTCCTCCATCTTGAAAACTCCAAGCATTTCTTTAGAATACAATTACTTTCATAGATTATACTTAATATTTTTAGAATTTTTCAATGAACAGTCTCAAATTGATACACAGCAAAAATTATTACTTTCTTATACTTTTTTCTTATTTGCCTGCTTGTTTGAAGGCCAGAGTGGTACTTCCAGTTATGGACTGGTGTCTTATAATATCATCTCTATACTCCTCAGCTACCTCAATCTGCCCCCCCCCAGATTGTGTTACTTATACTATCCTTTAAATATTTCATGTGAATTACAATTTAATCATTTTAATCTTGTGCAGCCTCATTCAATCACTAAATATTTAAAAATGACCTAGTATATGCAGAAAAGTCCTAAGTATCCAGTTAACAGAAAAAATATATATATAATTTTGTAACTCAAAGACTTCATGGCCTAATGAAAGAAGAAATGTGCAAGTGAAAAAAAAAACAAAATAATAATAAATAATTTAAATTTCTTCAGGGCTAAAGATAAAAGTAAGCTAAAAAAAAAAGTAAAAGAAGAATGTTTCTCTGAAGCTGTCTGCTGGAGGCACCATTACATGTAGCATCTAAGAAAGTCATCAAAGAATCCACAAAATATGAAGAAAATATGGTTCTTCAGTTCCAGATCTGTGTATCATTAGAGTTGAACAACTTCCCATTTATCATTATGTCTTTCTGTAATCTGAAATATTAAAAAATGTTCAGTTTAGAACATCATGCTTGTCTTCAGAAGAATATGAAAAATGTCATAAAATGAACCTAATTCATACATAGATATTGCTATTTTTTCCAATATGCCAAAAAGTTTTTTATTTCATGTTCATTTTATCAAGATGTTTGCCTTTTGATAAAATTATTAATAGCAATGTAATTACTTTCACAAAATAAGAACCTATCGTACAAATGACCTTATTTTACCTCTTAAATGATAAATCTCTTTATTTTTAGCAGGGCAATTGTAGTGCAAATACATAAGAATTCAGGAGCTAAAATTCCTAATTACAATATCATCAAAAGCACCAAAATTTCAGTTTTGAACTAGAAGTTCTCCTGGTTTCAAGGGAGATGGACATGGTAAATGAACAGTGATATAGCTGGGTGCCTTCATGTGTAAGTCAGCAATTTTTCCATACTTGATTTTGGTACTTGCCATTACTGAATTGAATTAGATGTTTTTTAAGCCATGTCTAACAAGAATGCAGAAGAGAAAACTAGTTTGAACTCTACTTCTGGTGCCAACAGTATTATATAATGAGGTAAATGCTGGTAATTGTGTTTAGTTCAATAACACTTTTAATTATGGTTGAGCTCTCCTTCAGAGTCTATGGATTTTACTGATGCAAAATAAACAGCTGAAAGCCAAGTGAAGGCAGCTTCATGGATTTCTATTGCATAATTAAAGTACAGATACATTGCTTTTCCCCTGTGACCTTGAGAAGAATAATCTGTTTGCCTATAGTTTCATGGTCAAAATCATGCTTGTTTTAAATAGGAGATTAATAATGTGATATCTTTAGTCTCTCTGTATCCTGTGCAGTTATCTTTGTCTCTGGAATATGTTGCTTTATTAATTTTTACTAAGCGAAGAAAAGATAAAATTCACATATAATGTAAATATAATTTTTTTTACTTAAATTGATTTGATTATTTATGAGGCACAGACAATGAAGGGTTAATGATTACTATTTTCAAAACCAATTTCCTCCATTCTGGTCCACCTTTAACGTGTTAAATTTCCTCAGACCCTCTCCCATTTTCATTCTCAAATAAGAAATGGAGAGGAATACTAATATGCCTGGACCTGCTGATCTCCTTCTTTCTAGAAACTTTTATTTCTCTTGCAAAGCTTTCATCTGCATTTGCTAAATACACAGTGACAAAGTAAATCAATGACAATAATTAGGACAATTATGACAATCTTGGGTTTTGATTTTTTTTTTTTTTTCATGGAAACAGGGAAGGGGTGGAGTTACCTTCTAGCATTCCTTCTACTATCTGTGAAAAAAGCCATTTCCTGGGGAAAGACGAATGATCCTGTGGTTATGCTCTCATTTCAGCATCTCTAAATGAAACATGCCGGAGGAAATGATGTAAAATTTATTAAATAGTATTTACACTCTTTTTTTTTCTTTTTGCACCTTAGTTTTGGGCCATGTCTCTGGCTAAGAGAAATAGGCCCATTTATAGAACTAATGGAGTCAATTTATAGCATCAGACTTTATATAAAGTAGATGAAAAATAATTAAGTGCATTTTCCAAAGCATTGAAAGATAGTGTATAATTATTGTTGCTGATAGGATCTTCTTTCTTGATTTCCTTTTGTGTTTCACACAGACAGACAAGTTATCAACATTTCTCCCTAGAATATAACATTTCTGGAATTGGCAGCATGTCTATTGAATAGGAAATTACCAGTAAAACATATAGCAGCATAACAAAAAATTCAGAGATTGCTGGTGGAAACAAAATTGGGGTCAATAATTATTTTTTATACCTAGAAATTGCATAATCCCATAGAAAGTTGTTCATTAAGATCCATTTTCTCAGCAATCAACCTGAAGACTGTATGTGTACTCTAACACATGTCACTCTCAGATGAATGAGAGCACATCTCACTTTATATTAAAAGCATTTAAACATCAAAATTCAGAGTTTTGTCTACATGAGAGGAGGATTAAACAAAATATTTAGCTAAGATTTATAGATGCAGTTATTTTATCCCAGTGGCTGTTTAAAGTTAAGAGGTTTTCTACTTGCATCACAAATTAACATTTTAGGGATTTGTAACTAAATAACAACAATAGCAATTCAAATGAAAATATTGCTTTTTATGTTCTAATAAGAAGGATTCAAGAAATGTATCATTTTGATGATGTTTGCTTTTGCATAAAATGAGCTTTATTTAAAAATAAATGTCCTTTTTATTCTGCTGTTTAAGTGAATTATATGTACTCTTCTTTTTCTCACTGAAATCCAGTGAGGTTCTTCAGTGTTTCAAAGTAATAAATATAGTACTCAACATGTGGCTCACAGAACAATCTGTTAGGCAGTCTGTGAGTTGGAAAAACTGTGAAATGAAGAAAATACACACCAGAAATTTAAAAGGGAGTTTAAATAAATCTTTTCTATCTCAATACAATTATATCATAACATAGATGATTTTGCTTTGGGCTAAGTAAATCAACTTTTAAAAAGAAAAAGCATTTTACATCTCTCTCTGCTGGTTTTTATTTCCCTATGTTAACAAAATGACAGGGAAAAAATGATGTGATCATTTTCCTTATTGGACCATTCCAAAAGAGATTTTATTTCCAGGTCACAATCTAATGAATCCCTATAAAATTATGTGGAAGAATGAGAAAATTTAAAGTTTTACAGAACAAGGATTATCCATGACAGGTGGATTACAGGAACATATCAGGTGTGAAGGTGCATCTATCAGCAACACAAGAATCAAAAGATTAAAGGTTCTAACAGTAGTAGGTGAACCAGGAGCAAGAGGGACATGAGGAATTTTGTGATTATACTCTGAAGGGAATTGGTAGGTTCCAGGAAAATTCTTTAACCTTGGCCTAGTGTACCCCAATCTCTACTGTAAAGGTTAAAGGGAGAGCAAATAAAGAGGCAAGCACACAGGAAGGCTTACAGCAAGAAGTGACTTCCAAAGGAAAGCCAGTTCAGTTTTATTTTCTATTCCAGGGATATATCAAGTTACATTAGGTTACATTAGTACAGTTAGCTTTGTGCATGTGCAGATCATATAACTTACTTACTTCTCAGAGTCCACTAGTACCAAATGTTTTTATAACAAGATAATGTCTCCAGGTCTCAAGGAGAGAGGAGTTGAAGAATATTTCTAAGTCAGGCAAACAGAAGGTCTTATTGTCCTGAGGCGTGTGCTCACTCAAGGACTTACGCTCCTCCATACTTTGTCATGGCCTGAACCTCAATACTCTACTATATAAAATTTCAGAAAATCACAAAAAATAAAACAAAGCATTAACAGTAAGTCAGAGTACCATCTGCTAAGTATGACTTTCCTCTGGGCAATGATTTGATAAAGGGTGAAATGAAGAAAATGCTTAGCTGGTAAGGTTACAGAGGAGCTTACATGTGTCAGAATGAAAGTGAGGTCAAAGGGAAGGATGCACAAATGAATGACCAAGAAATTGTAATATAGAATTAAGAAAATAGCAGAGAATACTTTAAGAGATGTAAATGCTGGTGCGTATGGAGTTTAACAAGCTAGAACCCCAGCATCATAGCTCAGGTAGATAGAGGAGAAAAAGGGGCAGGTAATACACAGAGTGAAAGAAATGTATATTAAAAGAGAGACCGTAGTGCATGTCAAATATACATTCCTTGTTCTGTAAAAGAGAGAGAAGTTGGGTCCAATCCAGCTACTCAGTAGACTGAGGTAGGAGGATTGCAAATTCTAGGCCAGACCAGGCAACTTCAAGAGACCCTGTCTCAAAAAAAAAAAAAAAAAAAAAAAAAGAAAAAAGAAAATTAAAAATGAAGAAACAAACAAACCAAATAATTATATATAAGAATAGAGTTACTTTATATTAGGTAGAGGGAAGTGAAGGGAGGGGAAGGGGTATGGGAGTAGGGAGAACAATAGAGTGAAACAGATATTATTACCTCATGTACATATATGACTGCATGACTGGTGTACAATCAGAAAAATGAGAAATTACACTCCATTTATATATGATCTATCAAAATATATAAATGTATTCTACTGTTATGTACAAATAATTAGAACAAATTAATAAATTTTTAAAAAGTATATCTGTGTATATACTTTTTAAAAAAGTATATCAGTAAAACTCAACTGGCTTTCCTTTGGAAGTCACTTCTTGCTGTAAGCCTTCCTGTGTGCTTCCCTCTTTATTTGCTCTCCCTTTAACCTTTACAGTAGAAATTGGGGTACACTGGACCAAGGTTAAAGAATTTTTCTTGGAACCTACCAATTTCCTTCAGAGTATAATCACAAAAGTATATCCCACACACACATAGAGGGCTGGTGATGTAACTTCATGGTAGAGCACCACTCCTTCAATCCCCTGTGAGGGAAGGGGCAGTAGGGTAGGAAGATGGGATTAAAATGAAACACTAAATAGAAAACCAATTTTCTCCAAGAAGTAATTAAATCCAGGATTTCAGAAACACTTGGGGCATCCTAATTTTTTTTTTTTTTTTTTTTACTGGAAATTGAATCTAGGTGTTCCTACTTGCAATTCTCCTGCCTCAGCCTGAGGAGTTGCTGGGATTACAGGTTCGTAATCTAAATATTTCTAAATACACATGGTAGCTCAGAAGTCAAATGCTTAGGTAAGCTCAGGCTGTTTCTAATTGTGACACCTAGCTTCAACACTCTACATCTGAAATAAATGCAATTATATAGGAAGGAGAACAGTAATTTTAACATATTTTCATTTTCTTAGTGAAACCTTATTTAATAAAAGTAGAAAATGCATTAAAAATATATGCTGGTCTTCCAAGAGAAAAATATCTTTCCAGTCTTTCGGTTTATCTTAACTGTTCCAGAGATTGTTTCTGATTCTACCACATAACTACATTTTTAAATATAATGACTTAATGGTGGAGAGCAATAAGCCCTTAGGAAGATGCATTATGGATGTGCTGTGGTGTGAAAGAGTTACACAACACTACACGAGCAGAGGGATATGCTGATGCTTTCTGAAAAAAGAGATGCTGGTCTGTAATGAAATGATAATTTACTACACCATCATTGAAGGGTATTGATTCAGAAGCCAGTATCCTAATCAGCTTCTCCCTAGCTATTTGGCTAATATAAAGTTAATTAATCTTTCTGAGTCTTAGTTACTCTTTTTTTAGTTATCACAAGGGTCCATTTTAAAGCTTTTCTTATACAGATAACACTCTTTCTCTACTGTAGCTGCTATAGGCCCAGCCATGCACCAAGACACTGTCTACCCTATACTCAACACAACTCAAAACAACAGGGCTTTCACAGAGCAAGGACCATTTCCCCTGACCACTGGGATTAGAACTCGGTGATCATTTTAAGGAGGTCTCATTTTTTTTATCCCTATTTTGCAAATAATCACACCATCTAGCCAGTAGTAGAACAGTGAAATTTAATCCTATGGAACAGTTTCCAGAGCTCTTATTCTCAAACACCATCTCTATGTAGCATGAAAACTCCTTAGGGGTGGGAGGAGGACTACTCAGTAAGGATCTATTCGTGCAGTGAAATCAGACCCTTCCACGCACAATGGTCATTCTGTTTCCAGTGTGTATGATCACTTGAGGTCATTCTAATGCACAAAATTGCAAAATACATAAATGGACTCATGCCAAAAGGATTTTTGGGCCTCGTGAGGTCCAACAAGTGAAGTTTTCTTGGTTATACCAAGAACTTGGTTTTCACTTCATGCCTTTGTCACTTGTCATCCAATTTATGCAAGTCCTCTAGACATTTCAGAATGTTTCCTCTGTCTGATGGGAGCTAAGAGAGTTTGAAAGCCAGACGGAATCCATGGTTGCCAGGTCACAGAAAGAAGTGTAGAACACAGTAGATTGTGAAGCCAGGAGAAAAGCTGAAAGTATGTTTTTGTAACTGTGAATGTGTTTTTAAGTATTATGTGACCTCAGCCTAGTACGAGAGGGAAATGGTTAAGGGTATTTTGTTGTTGTTGTTGTTTTTGTTGTTTATTTATAAGTTATTGACTGTTTTAAATAATGAAGCTCTATTTTTAAACAGAGAATTTCAGTACCTTACAGAATTACTCCAAAGATTTTACATTTTGGGGAGTGGGGGTGGAAGTGAAGAAATTAAAGAATAGTAAAGTAATATTTTAATTAAATTTTTTACACAAATAATAATTTGATATGAAATAGTCCCACTATATTATTTTTAAGATGCTAATTCTATTTACTACATTAACACTTAAAATCATAGATTTAATATTATCCAGTACTTTTAAAAAGTTAACCTGTAAAGGAAATGATAATAAATAAAGAAAGACCACGAAAACATTATAAGCAATTTATGCATACTAAAACTTGTGAACTTCTATAGGATTTGTAGGTGAAAATAGAAATATTTCAGTTCAAATATACTGGAAAACCTTTGGTTTTTAATTTTAAAAGGTTTGAGGGGGATTTGGAGAGCAAAGCTCAGTGGTAGGATGCTCATCCATCATGTGTGAGCTGGTGGGTTCAATTCTCTGAACAGCAAAATGTTTCATTCTCCACAGAGCAATTGAGCTAATTTTAGAGTGATCTAATGGAAAACAAGTAAATCACAAGTAAACAAAAAGTCACTAATTGTGGGCAGAGAAATCATCTTTTATCCTGGTACTAACTTATTATGTGCCCTGGGAAAGAGCAATTAACCATTCTGTACAGGGTCTCAATCCAGGAGAATCTGATGTTTACTCTTTCTGTTTCCTACAGATTTTAAGGCTTTAAGTTTGAGTGTGGTGCAGGCAGAAATATCAGGAATTACCTCCCTTGCTCCATTTCCATTGTTCTACTTACTTTCCTCTACTATTTAGTCCCAAGATGGCACCTGGCAAATAAAACTACCAACCAATCAGTCCCCATATCAGTTAATGTTGTAATTAGTTCTCAGAAGCTAAGACTATTAAAAATCAACACATACTGAGCTACACATTTAGGTAGCCCAAAATGAATCCACAAAGTCTTTAAATAGTTGTCCCAAACTCAGAAGCTTTTATATTCTCCTTCCTGACTGCTTTTTTTCTATTCCTTCCTTATGTTTCTTATTAAATATTAAGGAAAATGCTAGATTACTCTGATTTGTCTGCTCATTATGTGAATGCCACAGAGAATTTCAAAACACTGCATTATTGGAAGAATGAACAAGCATTAAAACTAAACTGCTTTGAAACTTAAGCATAATGACACAGATGAGACAAAAGTAAAGACTGAGCAAAGAAATGTTCACACTTTAACAAAAGTGAAGATATTCACTGGGAAGATAATAAATATCCTTGAGTGATTAGTGTACTTATATCATATTTATATAGATAGGAACTCCAATACACAAATGAGTAAATTATAGGTGTGAAATAAGTTCAAGGAATTAGCAAAAGCTTTTTGTCAAATCACATCCAAATATACTTTTAAAAAATTTTATCATTGATACATTATAATTATACATAAGAGTAGAATATTGTGACATTCATGTATGCACATACTAATTTGGTCAATTTTGTTCCCCAGTACTTCATCTTTCCCTTCCTTCCTCACTCTTCCTGGTCCCCCTCCTCTACTGGTCTCTCTTCTATTTTCATGAGATCGCCCTTTTTTCCTCTCTTTTTTTTTTTTTTAATTTTATTGTAATCAAATGGGATACATGTTGTTTCTCTGTTCGTACATGGCGTAAAGGCATACCATTTGTGTAATCATAAATTTACATAGGGTAATGCTGTTTGATTCATTTTGTTATTTTTCCCTTCCCCCCCACCCCTGCCACCCCTCTTTTCCCTTTATACAGTCCTCCCTTCCTCCATTCAGCCCCCCTCCCTACACCTAACTCTAACCCTAACACTAACACCTCCCACCCCCCATTATGTGTCCTCATCCACTTAATAGCGATATCATTCGTCCTTTGTTTTTTTGAGATTGGTTTATCTCACTTAGCATGATATTCTCCAATTTCATCCATTTGCCTGCAAATGCCATAATTTTATCATTCTTTATGACTGAGTAATATTCCATTGTATGTATATACCACAGTTTCTTTATCCATTCATCAATTGAAGGACATCTAGGTTGGTTCCACAATCTGGCTATTGTGAACTGAGCAGCTATGAACATTGATGTGGCTGTATCTCTGTAATATGCTGATTTTAAGTCCTTTGGGTATGGGCCAAGGAGTGGGATAGCTGGGTCAAATGGTGGTTCCATTCCAAGTTTTATAAGGAGTCTCCACACTGCTTTCCAGAGTGACTGCACTAATTTGCAGCCCCACCAGCAATGTATGAGTGTACCTTTCTCCCCACATCCTCGTCAACACCTGTTGTTGCTTGTATTCTTGATAATCACCATTCTAATTGGGGTGAGATGGAATCTTAGGGTGGTTTTGATTTCCTTTTCTCTTATTACTAGAGATGTTGAACATTTTTCCATATGTTTGTTGATTGCTTGTAGATCTTCTTCTGTGAAGTGTCTATTCATTTCCTTAGCCCATTTGTCGATTGGATTATTTGCATTCTTCGTGTAGAGTTTTTTTAGTTCTTTATAGATTCTGGAGATTAGTGATCTATCTGAAGTATGATTGGCAAAGATTTTTCTCCCACTCTGTAGGCTCTTTCTTTACATTGCTGATAGTTTCCTTTGCTGAGAGAAAGCTTTTTAGTTTGAATCTATCCCAGTTATTGATTCTTGCTTTTATTTCTTGTGGTATGGGAGTCCTGTTGAGGAAGTCTGGTCCTAAGCCGACATGTTGAAGCTCTGGACTTACTTTTTCTTCTATAAGATGCAAGGTCTCTGGTCTGATTATGAGGTCCTTAATCGATTTTGAGTTTAGTTTCATGCATGGTGAGAGATATGGGTTTAGTTTCATTCTGTTGCATATGGATTTCCAATTCTCCCAGCACCATTTGTTGAAGAGGCTATCTTTTCTCCTTTGCATATTTTTGGCCTCTTTGTCTAGTATGAGAAAATTGTATTTATTTGGGTTTGTTTCCATGTACTCTATTCTGTACCATTGATCCACTTTTCTATTTTGGTACCAATACCATGCCGTTTTTGTTACTATTGCTTTGTAGTAGAGTTGAAGATCTGGTATTGCGATACCCCCTGCTTCACTCTTTCTACTGAGGATTGCTTTAGCTATTCTGGGTTTTTTATTCTTCCAGATGAATTTCATAATTTCTTACTCTATTTCTGTAAGGTACATCATTGGAATTTTAATTGGAATTGCATTGAATCTGTACAGCTCTTTTGGTAGTATGGCCATTTTGACAATATTAATTCTTCCTATCCAAGAACATGGGAGATCTTTCCATCTTCTGAGGTTTTCTTTAATTTCTTTCTTTAGTGTTCTGTAGTTCTCACTGTAGAGGTCTTTCACCTCTTTTTTGAGATTGATTCCCAAGTATTTTATTTTTTTCGATGCTATTGTGAATGGGGTAGTTTTCCTAATTTCTCTTTCTGAAGATTCATCACTTATGTATAAAAATGTCTTAGATTTATGTGCATTGATCTTATATCCCACTACTTTACTGAATTCACTTATGAGATCTAAAAGTTTTCTGGTGGAATTTCCTGGTTCCTCTAAGTATACAATCATATCATCAGCAAACAGGGATAGTTTGAGTTCTTCTTTTCCTATTGGTATCCCCTTAATTTCTTTGGTCTGTCTAATTGCTCTGGCTGGAGTTTCAAGGACGATATTGAAAAGAAGTGGTGAAAGAGGGCATCCCTGCCTTGTTCCAGTTTTTAGAGGGAATGCTTTCAGTTTTTCACCATTTAGAATGATATTAGCCATGGGCTTAGCATAGATGACCTTTACAATGTTAAGGAACGTTCCCACTATCCCTATTTTTTCTAGTGTTTTGAGCATGAGGGGGTGCTGTATTTTATCAAATGCTTTCTCTGCATCTATCGAAATAATCATGTGATTCTTGACTTTAAGTCTATTGATATGTTGAATTACATTTATTGATTTCCTGATGTTGAACCAACCTTGCATCCCTGGGATGAAACCCACTTGATCATGGTGCACTATCTTTTTAATATGTTTTTGTATGCGATTTGCTAAAATTCTGTTGAGGATTTTTGCATCAATGTTCATTAAGGATATTGGTCTGAAATTTTCTTTCCTCGATGTGTCTCTGTCTGGTTTAGTTGTCAGGGTAATATTGGCTTCATAGAACGAGTTTGGGAGGTTTCCCTCCTCTTCTATTTTATGGAATACTTTGAGAAGTATTGGAATGAGCTCTTCTTTAAAGGTTTTGTAGAACTCGGCTGAAAACCCATCTGGTCCTGGACTTTTCTTTGTTGGTAGGCTTTTGATGACTTCATCTATTTCATTACTTGAATTTGGTCTATTTAAATCGGCCTCCTAGTTCAGTTTAGGCAATTCATATGTCTCTAGATACGTGTTGATGTCTTTGAAATTTTCTATTTTGTTGGAGTATAGATTTTCAAAATAGCTTCTAATTATGCTTTGTATTTCAGTCGTGTCTGTTGTGATATTTCCTTGTTCATTCTGAATTTTAGTACTTTGGGTTTTCTCTCATCTTCTCTTTGTAAGTGTGGCTAAAGGTTTATCAATTTCGTTTATTTTTTCAAAGAACCAACTATTTATTTTGTCAATTTTTTGTATTGTTTCTTTTGTTTCAATTTCGTTGATTTCAGCTCTGAGTTTAACTATTTCCTGTCTTCTACTACTTTTGGTGTTGGTCTGTTCTTCTTTTTCTAGGGCTTTGAGCTGTAGTGTTAGGTCGTTTATTTGTTGAGTTTTACTTCTTTTATTAAATGCTCTCCATGAAATAAATTTTCCTCTAAGTACTGCTTTCATAGTGTCCCAGAGATTTCGATATGATGTTTCTTTGTTCTCATTTACCTCTAAGAATTTTTTAATTTCCTTCCTAATATCTTCTGTTATCCATTCATTATATAATAGCATATTGTTTAATCTCCAGGTGTTGGAGTAGTTTCTGTTTTTTACTCTTTCATTTATTTCTAACTTCAATCCATTATGATCTGACAGAATACAAGGTAGTGTCTCTATCTTCTTGTATTTGCTAACATTAGCTTTGTGGCATAATATATGGTCTATTTTAGAGAAGGATCCATGTGCTGCTGAGAGGAAAGTGTATTCGCTCTTGGTTGGATGGTATATTCTATAAATGTCTGTTAAGTCTAAATTATTGATTGTGTTATTGAGATCTATGGTTTCTTTGTTCAATTTTTGTTTGGAAGATCTGTCCAGTGGTGAGAGAGGCGTGTTAAAATCACCTAGTATTATTGTGTTATGGTCTATTTGGTTTCTAAAATTGAGAAGGATTTGTTTGACATAAATGGATGAGCCACTGTTTGGGGCATAGATATTTATGATTGTTATCTCTTGCTGATTTATGCTTCCCTTAAGCAGTATGAAATGTCCTTCTTTATCCCTTCTGACTAACATTGGCTTGAAGTCCACATTATCTGAAATGAGGATGGATACTCCAGCTTTTTTGCTGAGTCCATGTGCATGGTATGTTTTTCCCCATCCTTTCACCTTTAGTCTATGGGTATCTCTTTCTATGAGGTGAGACTCTTGCAGGCAACATATTGTTGGATCTTTCTTTTTAATCCAATCTGCCAGTCTATGTCTTTTGATTGATGAATTCAGGCCATTAACATTCAGGGTTATTATTGAGATATGATTTGTATTCCCGGTCATCTGGTTCATATTTAAATTTTTATTTATTTCTCTTTTGACACATCTTGGTTCCTCCTTTATTCGACAGTTCCTTTAGGATAATTCCTCCTTTTGCTGATTTGCTTCTTTGTTTTTTATCTCTTCCTCATGGAATATTTTGCTGATAATGTTCTGTAATGCTGACTTTCTTTTTGTAAATTCTTTTAGCTTTTGTTAATCATGGAATGATTTTATTTCATCGTCAAATTTGAAGATAAGTTTTGCTGTGTATAAGATTCTTGGTTGGCATCCGTTTTCTTTCAGAGCTTGAAAAATGTTGTTCCAGGTCCTTCTAGCTTTTAGGGTCTGGATTGAAAAATCTGCTGATATCCGTATTGGTTTCCCCCTGAATGTAATTTGGTTCTTTTCTCTCACAGCCTTTAAAATTCTGTCTTTATTTTGTATGTTAGGTATTTTCATTATAATGTGCCTTGGTGTGGGTCTGTTGTAATTTTGTTATTTGGAGTCCTATAAGCCTCTTGAGCTTGATTTTCCATTTCATTCTTCAGATTTGGGAAATTTTCTGATATTATTTCATTGAATAGATTGTTCATTCCTTTGGTTTGTTTCTCTAAGCCTTCCTCAATCCCAATAATTCTCAAATTTGGCCTTTTCATGATATCCCATAGTTCTTGCAGATTCTGTTCATGATTTCTTACCATCTTCTCTGTTTGTTCAACTTTGTTTTCGAGGTTAAATATTTTGTCTTCAGTATCTGAGGTTCTGTCTTCCAGGTGTTCTATCCTATTGGTTGTGCTTTCTATGGAGTTCTTAATTTGGTTTATTGTTTCCTTCATTTCAAGGATTTCTGTTTGGTTTTTTTTTTTCAATATCTCTAACTCTTTATTGAAATGGTCTTTTGCTTCCTGTATTTGCTCTTTTAACTGTCAATTGGTGCTATCATTGAGTGCCTGCCTTTGCTCTTTCATCTCATCGTTTACTTCCCTAATCATTTTAATTATGTACATTCTGAACTCCCTTTCTGTCATTTCTTCTGCCATGCTGTCGTTGGATTTTATTGATGTAACATCTAGATTTGTTTGGGGCATTTTCTTCCCTTGTTTTCTCATATTGTTCAGGAATCAGTGGGTCATTAAGATATTGCAGATTTCCTCTATTGAATTATAATATCCCTGAAGATTGCTAGTATATCCCCTCTTATCCTTCAGTAGCCTGAAGTCTTGGGGGAAGTTGATAATGCAGTGCTCCACAAGGAAGCTGCCTCTCTAGTGATGGTGACCCTCAGATGGCGTATATTCTGTGATAGTGGGCAGAGGCTCCTCCACTTGTTGACCAATGGTCATCCAACGGGGAACTAGGCTGCAGGCTGAGGCAAGGTCTGTTTGGCCTGTGTCTCTTGTTTTACCGTCCTGTGGGAAAACCTCACCCGACAGGGAAGACTCACCCAGTGGGGAGGTCTCGCTGGTCAGTTCCCTTCCTAGAGATTCCCCTCAATCTACAACTACTGCCTTGGCTGGGCTGTCTTCCCAGGGGCCCAGACCTACCTCATGGGCCTGAGAGCCTCACCCTTTGCAGACGAGTCTTTTTAGGCTGCTCTCCTCAGAGAGTCTGCCTGCAGTTCTGGAAACTTCACTCCGCCCCTAGTCGTGTCTCTGTGCGGCTCTTCCAGCAAGAAGCTGGTCCTGGGACCCTGCTCTGCACCTAATCGCCTGGCTATGGGGCCCCTCCTCTGAGCCGCCACCTGGAGCCCCGTACAATAGCTCCGAGACCCAGAGACCCACCACACACCTCCTCCTCCAGACAGCCACCCGGTTTCCGACACAGTCACTAGGAGTTCAAGCAACTCACTTCGCATCTCCTCCTCCCGCCAACCGCCTGTAGCCCTAGGCAGTCACTCTGAGTCCAAGTGACCCACCCTGTTGCCCCTCCTCCTCGGGGTAGCCCCCTGGGTGTTCAGGAGTGGTCGCTTTGAGTCCAAACAACTCACCACTCGCCTCCTCCTCTGGCAACTGCCTGTGACTCTGATGCAGTCACTCCTAGACCAAGCGACTCGCCCCGCTTCTCCTCTTCCTCCGGGCAACCCCCCGGTGTTCAGAAGTGGTCGTTCTGAGTCTAAACAGCTCACCGCACAGCTCCTCCTCCTGCCAACTGCCTGTAGCCCTGGGCAGTCACTCCGAGTCCAAGTGACCTGCTGCGCTCCTCCTCCTCCTCCGGGCAGCCCCACGGTGTTCAGGAGCGGTTGCTCTGAATCCAAACAGCTTGCCACGCTGCTCCTCCTCAGGCAGCCACCCGGAGCCCCAGTGATTGCTCCAAGTCCAAGCACTGTGCTGAGCCACCTCCTCTACGATGATCCCAGTTGTCCGTGTTTACCCCTCCAGCGGGGGAGAGGGGCGTCTCGCCGGGCAATTCTACTTCACAAAGTTCCCTGCATTCAGGGGCTACCGCCCCATCCGGGACACCTCCCCAACAGGAGAGACTCACCTGGCGGCTTTGAGTTGGTCCCAAATCTCTCACTATCTCCTCTTTTGAATCCTGTGTCCTGGAGCAACATGAAATGCAGCTGCCCTCTAGTCCGCCATCTTGAAACCTCCTCTCTATTTTTTTCTCTATAAGTTCTATATGTGTCAAAAAGCATACTCTTATGATTATTTGTTATTTCTTTCCTCTAAGTTCACTAAAAATGATTTTGACCCTATTCATTGTGCAAATACACAGACCTCAGGAGAACTGGTGGGCTGGATTTACAAGAGTCTGTTCAATGATGGAGTGAAAAAATAAACTAGATATTCCCTTAAGAAAGTCCTTATGCTAAGCTAATGTGTTCATTTTTACCCAAACAAGGTATATAAAAAGTTTCCTACCCAAAATTGAGTTGGAGCACTGCTATGCTGATTAAAGTCTTAACATTTAAGGAGAGAGTTGAAAGAGATGAAAAATGTATTTCACTAAATTTTTTGAGATATGGAAAGAATCATAAAGTGGTTTTATTAATAATGATTATGGCCAGAAAAGGGTAAATAAAAAGTTCTTGTTTTTCTATACCATCAGCAAGACTTAGTATGTAACTATAAAGTTTTAGCCTGGATAGATAGATAGTGGTATCTACTATTACTTCTAATTTGTATTCCAATGAGTAAATACTGTTATTGTGCTTAATTACATGGATCTCTTCTTTCTTTCTTTTAACTTTCCTGTTGAACTGTCTGCTTCTCTCTTACGTGAAAAACATTGTTGTTACACATTCTGAGTATGAGTTATTTGACAATTCCATGTGCTACATATGTCTTCTTCACCACTTTGTATTTTAACCATCAATTTTAACTCTGTGTTCCATCTCAAATTGATTTTAGATGTGGTATGAAGTAACTATCAAGATTTACTTTATAACATTTGGCCTTTGGTTTTTTGGGGATTGACTTATTTCACTAAGCATGATATTCTCCAATTCCATCCATTTATCAGCAAATGCCATAATATTATTATTCTTTATGGCTGAAGAATATTTCATTATGTATATATATCACAGTTTCTTTATCCATTTGTCTGTTGAAGGGCATCTAGGTTGGTTCCACAATCTAGCTATTGTGAATTGAGTTGCTATAAACATCGATGTGGCTATGCTACTGAAATATGCTAATTTTAAGTCCTTTGTGTATAAACCGAGGAGTTAATGGGGTTGGGGGGTTGGGGGGTGAGAGCAGAATGGAGGAAATTTAGTTTACTTAGAGGGAAATGAGAGGGAGGAGGGGGGTACAAAAAATGGTAACATGAGACAGACATCATTACCCTATGTACGTGTATGATTACCCGACTGGTATGAATCTACATCATGCACAACCATAGAAACAAAAAGATGTACCCCATTTGTGTACAATGAAAAATGCAGTCTGTAAAAATAAAAAAATAAAAAATAAAAACCTAGGCACAGAAAGACAAACACCACTCAATCAAACACCATTCAATCTTCCATTTTGTAGAATCTAAAGAAGTGTATCTCATGGAGACTGGTAGAACCATGGATATCAGAGGCTGTGGAGGGATGAAGGTGTCGAGGAGAGGACAGGGAGGAATTCATCAGCAGATATCAAGTTATCAATGAATAGAAGTAATTAACTCTGGTATGCTATTGTACAGTATGGTGATATGGTTATTGAGATTATACTGAATATTTCAAAATCACTAGAAGAGATTTTGGATGTACTTACCACTAAGAAATGAGGAATGCATGATACACTAAGTACTCTAATTTGATTATTATGCAATGTATATGTGTACTGAAATATTACTGTACCCCATAAATATGTACAATTTTTATGTGTCAATTAAAAATATTTTTAAAAAATTCACTTTTCCCCCCATGGATATCTAATTGTTCCAACACATTTACTAAAGAGATCATTCATTTATACTAAAATGCAATGAAAACCCTCTCATGTATATGTAGTTATTCTTTGTTACATCAGATTAGTGTTCATGTATACTCTTATTTCTAAAATTTATATTTTAATTTTCTGTTTTATGCCAATATCTCTTACTTTCATTTTTTAAATCACTATCAATGAGATGTATAAGACCTTGAGATTTCTTTATTCTTTAAGATATACTTGATCATTTTTAAATGATCTTTTTAAATTTTCATACCAATTTTTGTATTAGATTTTCAGTTTCCACAAGTGGATTTCTTGTCTTTAAGTTTTGCTTATAATTTTGACAAACACAATTTTTATTTTTTTATTTGAAAATAGTCTATAATTATTACCCTTAAAATTCTCTTTTTTCTTATAGTAGACAAGTTATATGAGCTTTAGAAAAAAATTATTTAATAATTTAGTTTCTCTAAATGCTTTATTTGTAAATACAAACCTGTACATTATCTCTAATTTATTTGAGTTTTATGGAAAACAGAGTAATAAATTTATAGTTTTGAATTTTTATTAGACTTTCTAAATAAATTATTAATTAAATCTTTATATTTTATGTATTATATTTTTTGAGAAAATAACGAGACAAATTCTTGGAAAGGGATCATATGGTGGAACTGGTTGGATGACTGTTGTGGTCACTTCAAAATCTAGTGATTTTTTTATTATTAGTTAAATGCATTGCAAAATTGAGAAATAAGGAATATTTATCTTCTTCAACTACACAGACATTAAATGCTAAAGTAAAACAAAACAAAACAAATAAAACAATTTTGTATGACTGTCATTCAGGAATCGCCACTATAGAATACACAATTCAATACTAAAATTGCAGTTTCAGGAAAAACAGAACTTCTCTTCATTCCAACTGCTTGTGTATTAGTCCTAAAAATGAGTATAAAAAAATAAGAAAGAAATGAATGATATTAGTGTTCAAACATTCTTAAATGAGTTATTTTATGTAATTCATTTAGATCAATGGGAAAATTTTCTAAGAAACGAATAACACAGTTCTGCCTGATCTGAATAACATTTTTCCTAATAACTTATTCACAGTACTGGTGTTTATTAAATAGCTAGAGTTTAGATTATCTCTTTTATTTTCAAATTCTAAAAAAACCTTACTATTATTGGAATGCTATAGAAAAGACATTTTGTTATTATAATAGCAGATTCTAATTCAGATTTGATTCCTTTTTCAGTGTACTTCTATCAAGGAGAGTAATAAAATTGCAACCTTATAGGAGCTTATTTTATCAACAAGTAGAGGGATGGGAAAATTGGTTTTCAGAAACAAGGATAATACATGTTTGAGAGTGTTAATAAAGCTTTGTATGATCAACTTTTTTTGGTATGTATAAAAGTTAAATTCTGTATCTCAGAAGAATGTAACAGACAAATGTTGGGGCCTGTTCCTCTCAGGGATAACTTGTGGGCTACGCCATGTCTTCTACAGCAGCACTAATGACTTACAGTCTGCTCCCTGAGGAAAGTGCTCGTTTCAGAACAACTTTGATTAACCTGCTCAGGTCAAAAATATCAAAAGAACAAACAGCAGCAGAGAAAATCAAATGTTCCTGTGGGACAAGTACCAGAGCAAAGATCAAATTGACAGGACCTTAGATTCTCAGATTCATCAGGCTTATGAAGCTTGAAAGTCACGAACCTTTCAAAGTTGTGCTGCTGAAACTGGTGGAGAGCATGTTCCTGGAAACAGTAGAGAATTCTCTCCACTTTGCTCTTCCACTCAGTTGCAAGTTGAGTTTTGTTCTCCATCATCCACCAGGGTATATCATGTCCCTTTACCAATTAGTGAAGCACTGACCTTTAAATTAATATACTTTGTATACTTCACCCAAGATATTAAGATCTAAGACATGATGGCCAAACAAATTGCATCTGCCTAATTAGTTAATATCCTTGCCTATAAGAATGTGTTTGGATGATGGAGCCCGTTTGCTGAACTTCATTTCTGGGACAAAATGAGAATTTCGTAAACTCTAATGAATCTACCCCGAATACTACACTGAAATATGTGGGCTAAATGCACTTGCTCTGTACTTGCTAAATGTATTCATTGCCATTCAGAAATGATAAACTGATGAGAAAACCTCTGTTGATCTGGTGTTGGCATGCAGTTCTACATCACAGACGCCCTCAGGAACAAAGATAAAAGAAGCTGAATAAATATAGCATGCTCACATTTTATCAAAGTTTAATTTTTAGATAAATAAAAAAGCACTTTGAGACCATGTTTATTCATTCTTCTGGATCCTACTGTCATCATTTCATGGTGGGAATATGTACTCATGCAAAATTGACTATTATTCAGTGGGTCATTATGAGATAAGTAAACTATTTGACATAAAAGAAATTTGCAGTTCAATGAACATTTGTAATTACTCTAGATATTCCTCTGTAAATCAGAAAACTCAGTGGTACAAAAATGTTTGGATATGCTAGTGTGTTGGTTCTTCAGGGAGTGACTATAAAATCATATTACCTTAGTGAACACATGACATGTATTTCTATTTGATTTACCTATTGTATATATTCTATGTACTTCATGTAAATACATAGTTAGGCATTTGGGTCTGTGACATAACACATTCCCCTTTAGGAGCATATGTATTCTTGCCACACTTAATAATAAGGCCAAGACAGCAGATTTGTTATTTTGGGGCCTGAAGATAATATGTAGTCTTAGCTATCATCAATGTCTTAGAATATAACTCTAAAAACCCTAATTTAAGATACCCTGACCAAATCAAACTTCTTATAGATGAATTTTGATGATCTGTAAATTACTTTCCATATATGAAATTAAAATCAATGTTTCCAAAATTGTCACACGCTGCCTTCAGTGGCCAGTTACAGTGAAATAGAATTTTTAGCATCCATCTTCATAGTCATTCAGCTGTTTGCTTGTTGATTCTTCTTTCTCAACAGCAAGGTCATTTTGGCTGGATATGAAGACCCCAAACTGTTTCCATATTGTTGTCCTAACTTTTTAGGTATATGGGGATATCCTCAGATTTCAGATGCATAAATTAAATGTCTACATATATTCATCTTCAATTTAAGCCAGTTTCACCATTTACTTCCAACCGTATTACTGTCTTAACCAGAAAGTCTAATAAATAGATTCTTTTTTGTTTCCATCTATGAAGTTAATTGGCTTGATAATCTTTCTAAGCTGAGTTCTTATTACATCATTTATTAAATTGATTGCTACCTTGAAAGACCAACTTTCCTATTTTCAAATCTCAGGCCAATGGCTGAACCTTGCTTACCTAACAGTGAATCTACCTAGAACTGTCCACCCTATTTTTTCTTTGTAATTTGTTTCTTACCTGCTTTTTCTTTCTTCTCACTGGTGAGTGGAGAATAGTGAAATGGAATATGTTGTGCATAATGCTTGTGTCCTTCTAACAACTTCTCTGAGGAAAGACTAAATTAAATAGACTCCAGTTTTGTACTTGTCTAGTTTGCTTCTCTAATCAGCACTTCACAACTAGAGCCATTCAGGACAAAACTTTATCTTTCCAAAAGACATATCTAGAAGCTGATTTAAAACACAGAACTGTCTACTTTCTAAGTTTTCCAATTCCAAACTGGAAAAAAAGGCAAACCAAAACAGACCAAATAGCAGGTGTTTTCACTTCGTGCTACTCTTAGACAGCTGCCAAGCAAATAACATCGTCACATTATCAGATTTCTAGTAAAGTTCACATCTGAGGTCTTTACAAGCAAAATGAAAATTTTCCATAGACATTACATGAATATAGTAAAACACTCAGAAGCATCACTAGGTACCCGTCTATTTTTTATGGCAATGTCATTAATGACCCTCATATGTTGGTATGTGATACTGTTGTGGTATGGATATGGTTATGTCTCCCCCAAAGATTCATGTGCTGGAAGCTTGGTTCTCACCATGGTCTTGTTGAGGTAGTGGAATCTTTAAGACGTAAGCCCTGGTAGAAGGTAATGAGGCCCAGAGGCCTCCGCCTTAAAAGGAATTAATGCTGATCTTGCAGAAATAGATTAGTTTGATAGTTGGTTTGGAAGTGAGCTTCTCCCCCACCCAGCCTCCTACTTTATTATTCTCACAGATGCCCCTTCTGCACTAGGTTGGCTGCTTCCCTTTCTGCTTCTCCACCTTTTTGTGTTGCAAATAATGGTCACACCATTTTATTGGGATTTCCAAGTCACCACTCGGAGAACCAAATAAACCTCTTCTTTATACTTTACACAGTATCAGGTATTTTGTTTTAGCAACACAAAACAAAGACATCAATGAAAAAAAAGTTAAACTGATGCAGTCTTCCATTTTGCCACTCTTACAATAAGTAACATGCTAATATTTTTCACTTTGTGCTGTCAATTTGGAAGACACTTAGCCTGTATTGGAAATTTCTATTCAAAATACTACTTGCTGGGTTACAGAAAAAAAACTCCAGTGAAATGACTACAAGGAACTGCACAAAGAGCTTAGTTACATTAACTTGGTTTTCAAGAAACCTTGTCAACATTGCCATGCCAGAATAATAAGAAATTATTTTCTTTCATAGCCATACAGACATGGTAGCTGGCAAAACATCACTGCTCAATGAGGCTTGCAGTGATTCATCAAAAAAAAGTAAGAAAAAGAAAAAGAAAAAAGAAAGATCAGGAAAATATAATTTGAAATGTCAAAATGTTCACTTTTCCTTATACCATTTATTTTCCTCAAATTTGCTCACAAAATGCAAAAAGAAGTAGAAGTAATGCACACAGAAGTATTGGAACAAAGAATCAAAAAAAAATCAGATTCCTTTTAGCCACTGTTTCCTGGTTTTCCTGACCCTCTTTCCAGTTACTGTACTGACAGATCTGGGAGAGATGGTGTTGTAGAGATCAAGGGTGCTAGGCCTACACAGCTCACTTAGTAGATGTCACAGTTCATGCAGGAAAAAACTGGGTGATCCTTTGACTTGCAAGTTGGGGCTTTGCTGAGGTAGAACTGTGTGTTGGGTCTTTTGATTTAAACAGGAGAACACAGAATCTGGAAGAATATTATGGATTATCCTAGGGACAAAATTACCTCTCAGAAAATACTGGTGATAAATAGAAGTATTGTGTAGAACAAATCCCTTATGGAGAAGACCACCCGGGATTGTGACATCTCAGGCAGAGAGAGGATGAGATCTTTCCAGTGTATAGTGAGGTGTCAAGTGGCTAAGCACAGGAAAATGTCCTTTGATATTACTTAGATTAAAATAGCTAAGGAATTTCTGAGTTTGGCTAAACTTACTGAGAAAATACTAAATACAATTTGAGGAATCAGAAAGAATAGAGGATCATGACAGATACTCAAGGGTTAAGTTAGTTGTAGGGAAAAGGTATGTTGTTGCATTACTAAGCTCTAACTACCAAACCCAGAGCCACTTCTTTCACTTTTTCTATTTTTTTCTTTCCTTTTCATTGGGAAATAGTGGCTAAAGTTTGGTTATAGTGGGCTTTATCAATAATAATGAATAAAAACCAAAATATTAAAGGATCCACTTAAAAACTCTTTATCCTCAGGCAGAAAGAAAAATAACTCTATAAATTTATTTTTCAATATTTTTGATATGGTAATTCAAAGTAACCAGCCTAGAATATCTCACCTCTTCTAGGCTTTGAAGCATGGAGAATCTTTGACTATTTCAATATTTTTTCCTCTTGCAATGCTGAAGAGAAAAATCTGATTACAGAAGTTAAGCAATAGTAGTCCTTCAACTCTAAGTCAATATTTTATTTCACAGACAGTAGAAAAAATATAGATAACCTTTGGAAAAAGTATCACTAGCATTATGTAACTCAACCTCATGATCAGTCAAACAAAATGGATTTTTAGTTATATACAGTTGAGTAAGGGAACCACTTTGTTGATGAAATTCATTAGATTGGATATAAATAATTAAAATTTAATGATTTCAATTTCTAACATTTGAAGTTAAATATTTGGGAGCTTTTCCATTGCCTACTTTCATGATTATTATTTTATTTATCTAATTATTTTTTTTTATTTACTTTTTGCAGTGCTGGGGATTGAGGTCAGGCCTTTGCATATGGTAGACAATTGCTCTCTATCATTAAACTATTTCCTCAGCCATATTATTGTTTTTGTTATTAGTCCTTATGTGAGATGTCACACTGACATAAAAATCTGAATTTTTAGATACAAAAATAAAAGAGTTAAAGAACTGGAAGCACTGTGAAATTGAGATCTGAATCTGATTTTGAGCCTGCTATGGGTTTTCCAAGATTATAATAGAGAATGTATACATAATCAAAATTCAATAAGTGCATTTCAAATAAATAAAGTGTCTCTACAGTTGTGCTTTGAAAGACATCTGTGTTCACATTTTTAAGAAAGGACATATCAAACAAAGTTAAATAGAATTCTTTGATTGAGCATTGCTTAAAATTACCAGTCAGGGCATCATAAACTTCTGAGCAGCAGCATTTCACAGATTTTTTTTACACTGAACTTTTTAAAGAATGTTTATTCAGTTCTTAAAAACAGTGTTTCTTAGAAGACCATTTTAGGCAACTCTTGCTTAGAGGAATTTTTAAAAGTGAACTCTGAGAAAGCAACTTCTCATAAAGATTTTCTGCCCATTTTTTACAAATTTTATCCTTTTTTTTTTTTAAGATACATTGTTCTTCCCATACAGATAATTGTTAATATATAAAAACTAAACTGAACCAAAGATGTTACAATATGAAATTTTCATTCCAGGTTAGATTTCTCACAATTTACCTGTAATCTCTTAGGACAGTTTCTAACAAATGAGAAAAAGTTCTACATAAAAGTATTAAAATATGGAATACATTGAATATACATTCTAGCCATACAACATGTTTTTAAATGAATCTTCAGTAAAAACAGGAAGGGAACAGAACTTAATTTTCCATAATGAGAAATACATCTGCATTTTTTCTAGAATTATTATGGTCAAATAGGTCAATGTAGATAATGTTATAATGAATGAAGGCCCAGGTGTTCCAAAGAGTAAAGGAACAATAAGTGAGTGTACAAACTGAGAAAGTTATAATGATGACTTCTAAGGCTTTATAAGTCTAGTTTAGTAAGATTATTTTCTAAATTCATGATAAAATTATTTTAATACTAAAATACACTTAATTCAAAAATCTCCATGTGAGTTGGGAGGATGTTTATTTTTAAAGTAAGAATTAGGAAGATACGGTGAATATCTAGTGTGTGGTTTTTATTTAAAAAACTAGTTATGATAAATAAGCCCAATTATATTTGAATGATTGCAGCTAATTTTCAACCATAGGACCAGTAGTCTGCTATAAAGAGACACAATGCACAGAAAGCTGCCCACAAAGGCCTCACATGGGCACCTCCATGTAGAAAGAATTCAGTTAATTCACCATACTTTCAACTGAATGACAAAATCTGCAGGATGTTCCCCACTGCAGTAACTGTTTGTAATAGTTACTACTGGGAAATGACCTGAAAGGCTGTCCATAAAGAACTGAATGAATGAATGAATGAATGAATAAATGAATCCTGCATATCTATACAACAGAACACTTTGCAGTCTTCAAAATTATGAGAAATAATTCTATGTAGGATATGTAGAATATGCCATTGAGTTAGACAAGGGATGGATAGGATAAAGGAAGAGAGACTTTATCTTCATATGAGAAGTAATGACAACTATTCACTTATTTTTGGTAAAATCAATGCAGATTGTATTAAAAAAAGCTAAAATACAAATAATTACTTAGTGGGTAGGAAGTGAAATAGAGTCATAAGACATGTAAGTCAAACTTTTATGAGTGGTTCAATTAATAGAATTTTGTCTTTTGCACTGTGCAAATTTACATCCCAAAGTGTAAAACAGCAAATCCTGAAATACAGCAGAAACAAATGAGCCTAATGGTACATCAAATTAGCAATGTGTTCTCCTATAGAAAAGAATTATTTTAAGGAAATGAAACAAGCATAATGCTCATTCTTAAGGATATATTTCAAGGATAATATAAACTGCAAATAAATATTAGATTCCACTCAGAAGACTTTTTGTTAAGAGTTTTATGAGTATTGTAAATTAAATACATTGAAGGTCAAAGCACTTAAGTAAATGAGTTAGCACTGCTAGAAACCAAGGTCTCACTTTAAAGAAAAAAATTAGAAAATATAAAATTGAAAAGTAGGTAAAGGTACTCTAATGGTAAATTTGAATTCCAAACAGCAATATGAATTCATATTTTTTTAAAAAATTATTTTTCTGCCTGCTCACTGAAAGAAAACAGATGATAAGACATCATAGTAGCACTCAATAGATACAAAGTTTCTCTCTTTTAATCTTTACTTCTAAATATTACTCTCCACTAAAAGAAATAGACCCCGCTGGTAAACCAGTTAGTGAAGTTTTATTCACGGCCACCTGAACTCAAATTATACCATGGTAGGAGAAAATATGAACAGCTTTTCCAATTAACACAATCATTTTCAATGTGATCTGCTTGTTGAGGGTCCCCCCTCTTCCCTTTCTCTGTTAGAATGAAATACAACTATGTAGAACATTATGTGAAAAATACATAATAATAGGTAGTGCAACAAAATGTGTAATGGACTATCCTTGAAAGGTATTGTACAGTACACTAAGATAAATACAGATAAATTAAATATAAAGGGAGGAAAGCCTAATGAAAATGATCAATGAAAATATTAGATTTTTAAAAATCTTTGCTTATATAGAGCTTTCCGAAATCAGACACAAAACTGGAGAGAAGTAGCCAAAAAATCAGAAAATTTAAATTATGTTAAAAGTAAGAACTTTTTATTAAATTCCAAAGGTTAGGAGAAAATATATGGAGTATGAAAAAAAACATAAAAATAGTTAATATTCAAATATTAAAAATAATGTACAAATTAATAAGGAAAAATAAGTAGGTTAAGAAGGACAAGTTTTATAGTATATCAATTCAAAGGGAAAAGTACCAATAGATAATTTAAGATGAACTACATACCTCTCCACTGATCAAGGCCAATGAGAAATCAGGATTATTTTGTTTAATCATTTTTTTAATGATTAATTTTTATATAGTGTTAGAAGAAGCATAGAGAATCAACTATTCATAAGCTGTTGATCATATTTACACTGAAAATGTAATTTTCTGAACATAGTATGATAGTATCTAACAAAAATGTAGGTAGTGCACACCTGTAATCCTAGGGACTGGGAAGGCTGAGGAAGAAAGATCACAATCAAGGCCATCCTCAGCAATTTACTGAGGTCCTGTCTTAAAAATAAAAAGAAATATGGATGTAATTCAGCAGTAAAGGGCTCCTGGATTCAAACCCCAGTACAAAAGACAAAGAAATAACAGAAAACAATGTAGGTGGATATACATTTTGATTTAGTAGAAGCAACCATTGGGAATTTACTATATTGTAATGCTCACCCATTAGGACCAGGAAGATATTGTAAATTAGTATATAATCTCTTTAAAAAACAAAATATTTAAGCACAATTTTGTAACTTTGAAATTATACATATATATGTATATCTTTTATTTACATGTTTGAATGAAATTCATTATTTTGTCTAATTAAAATTTACTAATGAAAAATGGGAACAAGGGTATGTTAAAAAATAGTGGTTCTCAAAGTGGTCTTTCTACTCAAGGGTCCTCAAGACATTTTTATGGGCTCCATGAGTTTAAAGCTATTTTCATGTTTATATCAGGTGCTTTATTTTACTTAAAATTTGTTGTTATTTATATTGATGGTGCAAAAACAATGTGGATAAACAGTGTTGGCACTAAATTATAAATAAAAGCAATGTCCCCAGACTTGTAGTAGCAGTTCATGTTATTCAGCACAATTTGAGTTGCAAGCTGAATTAGCTACCGTTTTAGGGAACATTATTTTTACTTGGAAGAATGACCAGCAAACTAAGATTTTACCAGATATTTCCATTACATTTAATGCAGCAAACTGGTAATTTAAAAGAAAATATATGATGATATTTGTTGCCAATTATGTGAACTTTCAAGTGATAATTAGCATTAAGTATGTATATAACCATTATATATAAATATATACATATATATATAATCAGAATAGATCCTCTCTTAAAACTTTCCTTGTGAGAGCATCAGTGATACTAATAAACTTTATTTTTTAAAAAAATATTTTTCAGTGAAAGCTGTTAACACTTGGAAGACCTGCACAACTTAGCAAAAAATTTTCCAAATAACCAATGTGGACTTCTAAAAGTGTAAACATATTATTTGTCTTTCAGTGCTTGATTTATTGCATTTAACACAAGCCCTCCAGATTTATCTTTGTTGTTGAAAATGACATCATGAATGACAAAACATCCCTTGAAAGTTCAGAATAGAGTAGTGGATTTTAATGTAACAAAGACTACATTGCTCACTAATACCAAATTACAAGTAACTTGTAACAAATTATGTCATGCTGTTTAGCATTGTTTAAAAGAATGTCTATGGTTATCTGCAAAGGATATTAAAATCATTTTATTTTTTTCAGCTACATATTTGTGAGACCCAGTATTTTCATTTTAACAAAACCAACATGTTGCAACAAATTCAACGAAGAAGGAGATGCTTTTCAGTGAGTTGCAAGAAAATTATAAAAACATAAATCAGTTTTAACTCTTTCAGTAATTTTTTTTTCTTTTTGGAGTGCAATCATAGTTTTAACCAAAGCACATATTATTTGCTAATCAATTTAAGCCAAATATTTCATCTTTGGGGAAAATGGCAATTTTCAAGGACAATTTCTTTCTTTCTTTCTTTCTTTCTTTCTTTCTTTCTTTCTTTCTTTCTTTCTTTCTTTCTTTCTTTCTTTCTTTCATAATGAAGAATGAACCCAGGGGTATTTAACCACTGAGCCATATCCCCAGTCCTCTTTAGTTTTTGTTTTGAGACTGGGTATCCCTAAAATGCTGAGGCTGACCTTGAACTTGTGATCTACCTGCTCAGCCTCCCAAGTCACTGGGATTACAGATATGTGCCGCCATTCCTAGCAAAACCAATTCATTTGTAGTAACTATATTCACCATTTTGTTTAATAGATAAATACCTTTTCTTTCTAATTGAAATTTTGTATTTAAAAAAAAAATTTTATTTGTAGATGGACGTAATACCTTTATTTTATTTATTTATTTTTATGTGGTGCTGAGGATCGAACCCAGTCCCTCACTTGTGCTAGGCAAGTGCTCTAACACTGAGCTACAACCCAGTCCAAAATATTGTATCTTTTGACAAATGTCTTCCCAACCCCTTTCTTGAGTTTTTCCTAAAGACTATTCTCACTATTTCTAAAAGTACAAACATACTATTTGTCTCTCAGTGACCTTCTTCCTGAATTTAACATAAGCCCTTTGGATTTCTTTGTTGGCAAAGAATTACAAGATTTCCTTCATTTTTAAGGCCAAATTGTTAGGCACCTCATTTTTCTATATCCACTCATCTGTTCATGGACACTTGAGTGATTACATATATGTCATTGTGAATATGCTGTAATGAACATGGATATGCACATACTTCTAAAAACAGTGTATGTCTGTGTCAATATATATTGAGCTTATTATTGTTAATATACAGTGGATCATTAAGCTTTATAATAATTTTTTCATTTCTAGTATGCAAATACTAATGATACCATGTAATTAAACAGAAACTCTTTGAGGTTTTCAATAACTTTTTAATTATAAGGGATTTTGAAGCCAAAATATTTATAAACTACAGTCCTATAACATCTCATATGGATGTGCGATAAGGTACACATTAATAGGCATAATAAACATAGTGATTATACTAATGTTCCTTCAGTAGGTGGAAATTGTATACTAGTCAATGTCTATAAACATTGAAATGGGATGTTTTTATACTAATATTCTTTATAAGAGATGGAAATTGTGTGCTATTCAATGTCCATCAACATTGGAATAGAAATATCTGTATATTACACATAAAATAGAAAACTACAAACTGGTGACAATTAAAGATGCCATATGTTCATTGAGAAAGGCAAGAGGCAAATCACTTAATACAATTCCATAATGCAGAAGAAAGAATATGATCATGAAAAATGCAGACCCATTATTTCTGGGTGAGAAAAATGTTTCAAATTGGGATGGAACTTATCTCAAGTTTCTGGCTATTGACAATATGACGGTTCAACTTCTGATTTCTTGACTTTACAGTAGTGCAAAAATTGACAATATGAGGGTTCAACTTCTGATTTCTTGACTTTAGTGCAAAAAAATGTAAATTCAGTACAAACCATAAATCATATTTTGTGTTTTGATCATTTTCTGGGATAGTGATAAGCAGTATGATATGCTCTTCCAATCCTTGGCAGTGGCAGTAAGTTGTCATTTCCCAATCAACCATGTTTTCATGCAGCTAAAGAACTGATAACTCTACAATGTACTGTGCTGTTAAACTGTGGTGTTCAGGAGTTTTTATAAAAATGTGTTTTTGATGTATGATATTTTCAACTTATGACAGGTTTATCAGACAGTAATCGCATTATAATTCAAGGAGCACTTGTATTCTATCTCTTGGTTTTTGTGGTTACATGAGTAAACACTTTATAATTATATAACAAATTCCCTATGTTCTATATTAATATACAACAGTATTTGTTTAGCTTCTGTTTAGGAATATTTTACATTGATTAGTTGATTTTAATACTGAATATATTTAAAGCAGCACCTAATGGAAAGAAAGTGGGATTTGGGAGTGAACCAGAGCTAATCACACATTCTAACTTTATGACTTATAAGCAGAGAAAAGTTAGTAAAGTTAATTCACCTTTCAGAGTTTCATTATTTATTCTCTCCATAGATAAAAAGATCTAGCTTTGCAGGTTGTTGTAAGCTTTTAAGGAGACACTATAATACAACAATTGGTTGGTGATACATAGGAGTGCACTTCCTCCTTTCCTATATTTGTTATTTCTGAAAGATAGTCAAGAAGTCAGGAAGTACTGCATTCAGCAGGAGTGAGGTGAGAGGTTATCTGACCTTACTACTTTCACCATGGCAATAGACAACAGCTGTTTTCTGTTAACTTTAGGCTAAAGACACTTGAGGAAATCTTGTTACCAACACACAGAAGGGTTCCTAAAAGGAATTACCAGGTAACTACAAATTGAAAGACTGAATCAGAAAGCCAGCAAGAAATTTGTGTGTAAAACAATTGCAATGAGGATACAGTCCATAACAAGCAATTTTTGAAGTTCCTGATGAGCAAATGGGTCTCATTTACCTGTTTTAAAAGCAATAAGTATCTGGAACTTGCCCTTGGAGAAGCAGCTGTCAACATTCTCAATGTCTGCAAAACATTTATTTTAAGTCTGAAAAATATTCTATATGTTAAAAAATAATAACAGATAGATGCTTTGTATAAGTTATTCTTCATCATTTTTGTGCTAGGAACCCTTTGCTCTTAAATAACCATGATGCATCTGTAAAAGTTAACCATATTCAAAATTGTAATGAAAAATTTTATATGCATGGCTTAAAATTTTTGTTTTAAAACAATTCACTAAAGGTTAGTACAAACAAAAGTAACTATATTTTCCAAGTTGAACAATAATTTGAGACGAGGAGCACTACTTTCTACTCTGCAAATATGGCTTAATGCAAGACAGCTTGGTTGCCAAATTAACTTCTGTAGTCAATTTGTTACATTACCATATATTGCAATCTCTGGTAAACTTCATTATTCATTTGTGAGAGAATGAGAAAAAAATAAAATATTTTTTAGCAAATAGTTCTGCCCTAGCAGAATTCCTAAAAAGTTCTTGAGAACCCCCAAATCCTCCAGGTACCCTTTGAGAAATGATACCCAGGCCGTTCTGAAATGCAGCAAGTATAGATGCATAAACAGGATGCCACCAGCTGTCTCTGCTGGCAATGTCAGCATCCCTGCAGTCCTGCCAGACTCTATGATCTCTTTAAAGATAAAGTTCATGTTTGAGAGGGAAAGAGGTAAGAAAAGGAAGAATCAAAGGACACACAAATTGAGGCAGGATTTGAGACTGCTCAGATATTTTCTGGTGTGACATGCTGTGAAGCCACCAACACTGTGTTTATTCCATCTACTTCCTATCTTTCCACTCTTCAGAATGTGACAGGTTGAAAGCTACAGATTAGTCTCAAACTTCCTGTCAATCTATCTAGATTGCTAAATAGCTTTGTTTTCAGAATTGACTTAACCACCTTCTCAATTTCTTTTTCCTTTGTTGCATTCACCTGCTTATAGAAATTGAAGGTTATATACACAAAAATAGATATGTAGGCATATGTGTGTGTGTGTGTGTGTGTACATATATATGTGATATGTGTGTATATAGAGGTATTTCTAGTCATATATGTAGAGAGATACATAATATGTAGAGAGAGGTATATATATATATATATACATATATATATGCATAGATAGTGTATATATACACATACAAATATTTTGCAGAATACCCTACTGTCATGTATATCTAAAAACAACAAATAAAAAGAAAATAAAGTATTTTTCAGAATATCAGCAATATTCAGTGTCAAGAAATAATCAAAACTAAGCATTCCACAACTCCTCCAAAACTGAAGAGTCCAATATGATAAAGGACATGAAAATATTTATCCAGCCCCCATCCTCACCATAATAGCAGAAATAGAATTAAAGGTGTCATACAATTATAATATGCATTGTTAATCTTGAAACTGCATGAGGAATGAGCAGGGTTTGTTCAATTTTAGGAAGTAGAGGGAAGTCGTAAGGCTGGTTACTGGCAGGAAAGCAGCAAATATTGCTGGCATATTCAGGGAGAGGCAACCAAAAAAGTACAGGTATGTAGTACAAATTACTTGGGCTTGTTTACTATTTGAAAAATAAATAACTCTCTCAAAACTGTTTTCTTTTTCTTTTCTTTTGCAGTACTAGGGATTGAACCCAGGGCTTTGTCCATGCCAGTCAAGTTCTCTAGCACTGAGCCACATTCACAACTGTTCTCTTTACTTTTCAATGTAAATGTTTACTTGAAAGTTTGGGGGAAATGGTTTGTTTTCTTAAACGTTTTCATACAAAGATACTGGGGAAAGTGGATGGTTTAAATTTTTTCTTCAAAAAATGTTACTGACTTTCCTTTTACTGATATTACAATTGATTTCATGAAAAAAGAGAAGAACACAGAATATGCTGATAGCACATACTCTCCCGTTTTCTCTGAGTTTAGAGATCAGAACTGCAGAAGTGCCAGTTTCTACACAGAAATGTTTGCTAATGTATATTATAATTTATATAGCAAGTACAGCAGAAAATAATTCCCCATTTTTATGACCTTAATGACCAGGATTGTTGGGTGTGCAGTCTGATTTTGCAAAACTAAGTTTAATTTTCTTCAAAATTAAGTAGTAATGATAATAATATCTACCACATTATGTTCTGAAATAATTAAATGCAAAGCACCTGGCATGTAGTAAGTGTTCCTAAATGTAAGTTGAACTTATAGTTTTGCAATAATCACAAATAGCAGCTAGTAAGAGTAGCAAGTGTTCTGGGGAATCACAGCACTTCTAAACATGGAAATTTTGTGGTATACATGGAAAATGCTATCTATTGAGAATGAGACACCATAGGTGACTCACTCTCACTTATGGTTTCAGCTTTATCTTAGGATAAAAAAAATACCAGATTTCAGAAAGAGCTACTTGTACTCATTCCTAATACACCCAATAAATAACTGTGCAATTCTTTAAGAGAAATCTTCCCTTAAATCTAAATTTCAGTGTAACTCACAGAGATTAATAGAGTGGTCACATTTCACAGGTAAATCCTATGACGATTGAAGAGTGTAATTTTTAAATTTCAAAAAGCGCATTTTTTACTTTTAAATTTAAATTTAATTTTTTTTCAAATGAGGCATAAAATATAAAAATTGGACATATTTATGAGGTACCCTGTGATGTTTCAACACATGTATAAAATGCATTCCAAGACCCCAACAGGAGTTAGTGAAATCAGTGGCTCTCAAAGTTTTCCTCCACTGGCAACATGTGCGTCACCTGGGAGCTCATTAGAAAGGTACATTTTCATTCCTGCCCAAGACCTCCTGAATCAGAAAATCTGGTTTTGGGACTGTGAGTGTGTGTTTTCTAAAATCTTCCCACCGATTTTAATTCACTCAGAATTTGAGAAATGGTGGCATACACTTCTTATCTGACCACAGGGAAGCCTGGCAAGAAATGGCAAATGAGTTGTTCAGTCTGGTAACTGTGTAAGTCTCGCTCCACAGTAAGTCTTGAATGCCCTACATGTGCCCCACAGAGACATGTGTTAACTGTGTGACACAAAATACCAAAAGTACTGAGATCAAGAAGTCCTAATTTAGAGGCACATATGTAATAGACACATACATTTAATTTTACCATTTAATCTATATCTATATCCGTTTCAATTCTTGCAAGATATTTTCATTTTAATTCACAATCTCTATGAATTTGATAGATGAATTTCTGTTAATAAATATAATAAATATCATATAAGTGTAATTATGAGAAATTTTAATAATTAGTCTGAGTCAATGGAAGCACTTCTTTGCTCTGCAAAGGACTAGAATTCAAGGGCTTTTCTATTTTTTCTTTTATTTCTCTTAGGAGTAACGGTACAACCTCAGAAATTCTCCACATGGTTATTGGGTTCAGAGAAAGAGTAGAATGAGAAGAAATATAGTATGTGTGTATTTGACTTTTATCTCTTGCTCTTTAAGCTTCAGCAATGATAGAAAAAAAAGGAAAAAGAATTCACTAAAAGCTATTTGAAACTGACTAGCTTCCTATTTATCAAACAAATTGACTTTTGGCCAGTGTTTTAGTCCTGTTGCCTTCAATTGCATAAGAATTAATTTTGCCTGGCACAGTTAGTGCATACTTAAGGTATAATATTCAAAGATTTTGCTAGTAATTCATTTATACTGTGTCTATTAAATAGACTTAAAGCTATCTTGAATTTAATTAGTAGGCCAATTTTTTATACAACTAACCAGTGATTCACCATATACTTTTTAAAATAAATTGAAGCCTGTCACATCTATACTGTGACTATAGATGAAGCTGTGCATGCTGACATAGTGAGGAAGAATGATCACAAAAGACCTTAAAATAGGGTTATCCCAAAGCTCCATCTGGAGACAGAGGTACCATGTCCGTTCCCATTATGGTGAATCAAACTGTGGTCATGTGCTGCAGGTTAACAAAAGATAACATGTTTCAATTTTCTTTTGTATGTAGACAACAATTTGGAAGCTAAAATTGACATTTTTATGTAAAGTTTTTCTATTATTTGATTTTTAATAAACTTTGGAAACCAAAAAATGAAAAAAAAGTTTTCCCCAAATATCAGATTGAAGATAGCAAACTAAGTTTAGTGGTTTTTTTTTTTTAAAGACTATAAATTTGAGACATATGTGAGATATTTGTCACATGGACCATATATTTCCCAAGTACAAAATATGAGTCTTCAATGATATGTTTGATGTTACTTCCTCCTGTGAAACTTAAATTCAATGACTCTTTGTCTATATGAATCTTGTACATAGTATAAGAGTCAAGTATGTGTATTATACAATGCTATTAGTTTTTGATATATGTTATATATAATATTATGATATATTAAATAGATCTTAATTTAAACAGACAAATAATAACACCCAGAGCTTCCTATAATGTATAGTTAATTTTTCATTTGTGTACATAACTTTAAAGTCCACTACATACACAAAAACATAACTTTTGTTCATTTATTTATTGCTGTTCCAGCTAAATTCCATAATTTTTGGTAGTTATTGAAATAAATATCTATGTGCTATCTGTGCATAACTAACATGTTTATATGTGAAAATATATTTTATGCACAGTACAGAAGAATATTATTTCCATCAGACATGATAGCAATGCCTGTAATCTCAGCAACTTGGAAGGATTATATAAGAAGATTGCAAGTTCAAGGGCAGCCTCAGCAATTTAGTAAGAGCCTCAGCAACTAAGCAAGACTCTGTCTCAAAATAAAAGTAATAAGTGCTGAGGCCTTAGCTCAGTGGCAAACTGCCCCTAGGTTCAAGCTCGAGAACACACACACGCACACACGCATACATACACACACACACACAACCCAAACATTCCCACAACAATTTTTTTGCTAGGACACACATAAAGATTATAAACATCAAAAAGCAGACATTTAGAGGATGGAATCTTGGGCAGTAGGTTTTTTTTCCTAGCTTTTAAGCATTAGTTAAAAGTTTAAACGGCAACTTCTTCATGTTCACACAAATGATAATTATTTACTCAAAGGATTTGATGGAAAAGTTGCTCAGCTGCTGTATTTCTACTTCTCTGGATTTTAGCAGAGCAGGTATGTAGTGTGCTGATATTTTCTACTGGGTTTGAAGCTGAAAAACTACCATTTTGAATGACACTGAGTCATTTAAAATTATAAATATACTGAATGACACTGAAATATTTCAGGATTTTCTGGTGATTTTTCTTATTAAATTTTACCTTCATCAAAATCAAATGAAATATGGAAAATTAATTCAGCTTTTTCAGTGTTACTGAGACTTGTTTTTTATGGCCCATGATTTGATAAAATTAAATAATGTCTCAATAATTCACTTAACAGAATGCATTGTGCCTCTGTAGGGCAAATGATCATGGATACATAGAGATAGATAAAGACAAATGATAGACAGATAAATTTATGAATTTTAGTCTATAATTTTGAATAAAATACATATGTATTTAAATATACTAGTCATTATTTGACCTTTTTTGGTTTTTTTCTTTCAAAATTATTAAATTTTATTTTCAGATTTTGTTTCATGATTTGAGAAATTATAGTAAATAAAACATCAAATAAGTTAAAAAATTTACAACCTAAAAATATCACTTACTCTTTACAACTAAGAATAATTATATTTTGTGTTCTTTCTGACTTTTCCTGTTGTAAATATTTACATACATAAGCATTCAATACAATGAAATTATAATAGACATCTTTTGAAACATTACTACAAATATAATTCTGGGAACATACAATATTTCTGTGATATCAGATAATAATTTGTAATGAATGCATGTTATTATAACATGCTAATTTAATATTCTCCTCTCCCTTCCCCAAACAGTATAAGCCAATAAGCCAAAGGTGGGACTCTGTGTGTGTATATGTGTGTGTGTGTGTGTGTGTGTGTGTGTGTGTGTGTTTGGAGTACAATCACAGCAAAAAGTCATTCTAAAACCTCTCTCTTGAAATTATATGAGCTGATAGGTCAGTTTCCTGATTCAACTTAAGAAAAGGTTATACTCTTTCAAGTTTCATGTGTACACAAAATGCTGCATTTGTCTATTCACATATACATTACATTGCCATGTGGACATGCTGACATATTTTCTTCAGGTATTTTCCTTAAATAATTGCAACCCCCTCTCCTTTGATGGGTCTAAGGTGACATCATTTCATTTCAGTGTTAATACCATAGGGAGAACAGCTGACGATGAGCAGTCATAAAAGCAACAGTGCAGGATTTATTAGTTTTTGATGCTCTATAGCTGAACAGTAATTCTGCCATGCCATTCCTAGCAACTCCTCCTGGGCAGGTGTCGCTAGAAGAAATTGAATAGAGCTGACTGATGGGAAAAAGATGACTCCTTCTTATAAGCCATGAAACAAACTGACCTTTTTTTCTCATAGTAAAAGAACCAGGTGTATTAAGTATCATAGGAACACCAAATGATTTTGTTTGATGAGAAATCATGAAATGTTTTTTAGAGAAAGTAAAAGTGTATATGTTTTGAATTTCAGTGATGTTGATCATTCCTATTTACTGAAACACTGGTATTTTATTTTTCTATTTATTTATTAAAATTTGAGAATTTTATTAGCTGTGGAAGAGTAATTGGCCAGACATTATTAATTTTAATTTTAAATGCTAAATAAATATTTATTGAATAAAAATCCACCATTGGGTAGTAGGAGTAATACAGGAGTATTTGCTGCATGCATGTATATTTACATATGTGGATGTGTAGATCTTACGGAAGCACTTACGTAATTAGCACAACAGGGGTAGAAACAGTAACTTTCTTTCTGCATCATTAAAGACTTCACTCTAACTAGGACTTATGGAGATACAATTGAAATTATTTTAAAAACCAGGACTTCTCATTTACATATGAAATTGAGTATTTTGCATATGGGTTGATCAAGTTTTGTGAGAGCTTTAATGAGAAGCAAAATGACATTTATTCTCTAGAAAAATTTGATAGACATTTTAGGTTATGGATAAGTATATCATACACATAATCCTATCTACTTCCAAATTTTTTTGTCCATCTCAACTCCATATGGAGGTTGATCAAGGATATAACACTCATTTGAGCGAGAAGTCATTAATTTCAAAAATGTTTATATTAAAGTATCAAAAAACCTTAAATTATTCAGAGTGAATGTGAATATGGAATTAAATACAAGTGAAAAACTAAAAACTTTAAATACCAAGTAAAAAATTTAAATCTCAAGTTCTTTATGTCCAAATGCAATATTTAAAATTTTCCAGGCACAACACTTATACCAGTCAAACTTAAAAGTGCACTCCTATAAAGGGATGTAGAGTTTGAAGGCAGGTTTTCCAATGAAGAAGAATTGTGTGGAGAAGCAACTTGGTGGAAATGAATATTTTGTACCCATTCATTTTTTTTCCCCCTGTACTAGTTGATGCATTCTGTGGCTTTCTCCTTCAAGTGAAGTGTTTCTCATGATAAAACAGTAATTTTTGTGATGTGTTTTAGGATGTGTTTTTAATATTTCAGAAAAGAAACTGTTATTTATATGGAATGTTTTACAGGCATACCAATGGGAGAACAAATGTTATAAAGTGAGGAATCATGGAAGCAGAAAAATATAAGCTAAGTGCATGGTATTAGAAAATAACTTAGCATGAAATATTGGAACCTAGGTGGTAAGGACTGCAAGAAAGTGAACTCAGCATGCCTGGGTTACTCAAAGCATCATTTCTAAGAAAGACCTGTTTTCTATTTTCTTGACTGGCTCATCATAACCACGCTCTTGGAAAGTTCTACCTGATAAGAGTGTCTTTGCATGCTTGAAGCTTTAAGCTACATTATGCTTGAATGTCCATATAATTTGCAGTAACAACATGGCTTATAATGTTGTCTGTTCTTTCTCTGGGAGACTGAAACTTGAGTAACTAAATTCAATTGCACAGGTATTATGTTTCTGTGAGTGGCAGACCCCAGAGCACATCCCCCGCCCCAATAAAACCACAGGCATCCAGGTTCAGTGAGCCTCTCTGGTTGGCAACATTTGGCATGTGTTGTCAGGTATCATTGGTGGGGGAATCAAGCTGATCCCCTGAAACTCCCCTGGGAAAGGATACCTGGTGTGTTCCAGACTTCACCTCAATCCCATTTGGGCCTTTCCCTTTGATAATTCTACTCTGCACTTTGCTGTCATAAATTATAGCCCTGAGTGTAATACCTTCTGAGTCCTGTGTCCTGTGAGCTCAGCTAATGAAGTATTCACACTAAGACTCTATGCTCAAGAGAAGATAACTTGATGTTATGGTTAGATGTGAGGTGTCCCTCAAAAGCTCATGTGTGATACAGTGCAAGAAGGCTTAGGGGTAAAACGATAAGGTCATGAGAGGCTTAACACATTCAGTGAATTTATCTCCTGATAGGGATTAGCAGAACACATTCAGTGAATTTATCTCCTGATAGGGATTAGCAGAGTGGTAACTGAAGGCATATGGGGTGTGGTTGGAGGAGGTGAGTCATTGAGGGCATGCCTTGGAGTATATATTTTGTGAGTTGAGCTTAGTGTCTTTCTCTCTCTCTCTCTCTTTCTCTCTCTCTCTCTCTATATATATATATAGATAGATATATCGAGATATATATATATATCATGATATATATATATATATATATCATGATATATATATATATATATATATATATATCATGTCCAGGACCACTTCCTTCCACAGCACTCTTCCTCTATGATGTTCTGCCTCACCTGAAGTACTGAGGAATGGATTCATTTGCTTTATGGACTGAGATCTCTGAAACCAAGAACCCCAAATCAGCTTTTCCTCCTCTAAAATTGTTCTTATCAGGTCTTTTATTCACAGCAGTAAAACAGCTGATTTTAACACATGAATAGACCTATATATGAATGAAAACACAACAAAAATTCTCAAAGATACATAAACAGATCACTTTTCATAATATGTAAAAGAACAATATATTGTGATCAGTTAGAGTTTATTCTAAGAATGCAGGGTGTGTCAAACTTTCGAAAGTTAATCAGTGTGCACTTTTCCATATAAACAGAGTATAAAAATATTACATAGTATTGCAGTGAATAGTTATTAAAACATTTTTAATTCACCATTTAGTAATGAAAAAATCTTTCAGGAAACAAATAGAATGTTATCAGACTGCAAATAGAATATAGTCAAACTGATAAAGGACACCTACCAATTCCAAAAACTAACATCATGTTTAGTGATCAAAGTTTGAATTATATTAATTTTCCTCTTAGAAAGTAAACAAGTCAAGAATATACACTATTATTCTTGTTCAACTGAAAGTTCTAGCTGATATAGAAAGGGAAGAAAGATAAATAAAGAACTTATGGATTAGAAAGGAAGAAATAAAACTGTCTCTATTCACAAATGAAAGGCTTATTTACATAGAAAATCAGAAAAAATAAGTATTTTCAGACTTACGCTATATGGTTGAACTTAAAGAACACTCTAGAAAGATCAAACTTGTGGAATGAAAACCAGATCAGCTGTGTTGAAAAACTGGGAGTCAGGAGAGTTTACCTATAAGGTTATATGCACAAAGGTTTTAGATGATAAATATGGTCTCTATCTTAATTATGGTGGTGATTACATGATAATATCTATTTATTAAAATCCAGAATTGTGCACAAATAGGTTGATTTTACTGGTTGAAAATTATACATGCATTTTAAAAACTTTTCAGTTTTCCTAATAATATATATCCCTCTGAAGATATTTCACAGCATTGAGGAAGATTTAGAACTGCACAGGCATTTAGAGCAAGATGCTGAAGGAGGAAGTCAGCAGCAGGTCCAAGACAGTAAGAACACAGAGGGGTCCCCAATAAGGTAAGGTTCCTAGCTGACAAAAGTGTTTATGGACATGACCAGGGGACCCAATCAGGTACACTTCCACACTCCCGGACATAAGCAGGGATCCAACATAAAGTCTAAAGTAGATATGTGGACATGGGATACCAATGAGTCATAATAAGGAGAGTGAAGAAGAAAGCCAATAGAAAAAGGAGGAAGACCCAAAACCTATGAAAAGAAGGAGTTAGTACTTTCCTATTGGACTCCTGGCTCTGGCGCCCCTTCTCTATGGAGAAGTCTGTTAAACTTCTTTACTTTTGCTCTAACAATCAACCTGCTGCTTATTTTTTCTATGTCCTGGTCTTCATTCTTGCTGTGTAGAGACAAGGAACCCAAGATCCCTAGGCAGTAACACCATGGACTAACTTAACGATTTCATTTGTGTCTATTCTATTCCTATGATCAGTTTCTCTAACAATATGCCAGTCAGTGTTTTTCTTAAAGCAAGTTTAAAAGCATAACAATAATTGATGTTAGTTCTCTGTGGTTAACTTACTTTTCAGAATATTCTTGGATAGTCTCCAGTGTCCATACTTTCATAAGACCTTTAAAAAAAAAGTCTACACTAAAAATATCTGCTGAGATTCTACTGGAAATTAATTAACAGTTTTAGATTTTCATCTTTAGAGCCATATGATAGTTCTACCATGTTAAGTTTTTGTATCTGAGAGGAAAATTATATTTACAAATGATACATCTTTGCATCTTAGAGAAATATAGCTATACATATAATGATTTGAAAATTGCTTTGCTCAAAATAGTCATATGTTTTTATTAAGATTCACTGAAATTAGATTGTTGAAGAAATTACAAACCAGAGTAATACACAACTTGTTACATGATATATAAAACTTAAGTTTAAAATTCTAACTTTATAAATTTTAAGTTTAGCACATTATTTAATAAATTTCTCATTTCAGTTTTTCTACCAAGGGTATCTATCACATGTGTTCATTTTAAGGGGTTCATATATTTTTAATTACTGGATTTGGTAAACATTGCTACATCATAACCTAAAATGAAATATTACTCTCTTAAAATCTGAGAAAATTTTGTTTTTCCCCATTTATGCTACCTTTTTTAAGAGGATTTTTTTTTCTTTCTTTTTATTTATTTATTTATTTATAGCAACCCCTAGAATGTACATCCTTATTGATACTTCAGGGTTGGATATGTACACTTATCACAGATTTTATTTCCAAAGAACTATTGCTTATTTTACCTTTAATTTTGTGTTGGCCCCTTCTGTTGGTTTATCCTTTAGACAACTGAATAATACCTGTCTTCCTTTTGTCTCTGTCTATTCTAATTTTTCTCCTTCCATCTTCATATACCTGGTCCTAACAAAGTCTATCTTTCTCATTTCTGTTTGTTTCAATGCCTATTTTCCAATTTGCTTTATCGAATATCCTTTCATTCTTGCAGTGGATTTATTCTTCTAGTTTATCCCTCAGTTTTGTTTGGTCTGTTTCCTCTCCCATTGCCTAAAATCTCTGAACTTCTGTTTCTTTGAACCTCTGATTCTGCGATAGAGCCTTTCCCACCCTGAGAGAAACTCTTTCATGAGTTTTCCATTCTTCTATTATTTGTTTTTTTAAAAAAATAAACATGTAACCTGCCTTTTTCTTATCATATCTGTAGGTATAAAGTCTTGGTTTTAGGACCTTTCTATCTGGGTCAAAGATTACTTAAGGGAAAAGTGAGTGGGGAGAGGATAAGCAGACAGGACAGGGCAGTGTGTGAGCAGGCGACTGCTGCAACTGATCCTGAAGCTGCAGGAGCCCTGGACTAAGTGTGGGCCAACCGGGTCTTCAGATCTCTGCAGAAGTCTGTGAGCTGCAAGAGGAAATTGATTTCCTGGCCACATTTTGGGGACACATTCCACCAATTTTAAAGTTAGTTTTCATTGCAATGATTTTGGACCCAGAAAATATACCTTCCTCTCTATTTTAATTGTTTTTGATTGTTCTCAGAGGGAAGATGAGAAGTAAATTTTTTTTTTTGTCCATTTTTACCTTGAAGTGTATGCTATTTTATCATCCACAAAAGTTCAACTTATATCACAATGTATGATCTTGGAAAAAACTAAGCCTGCTAACAAATTGCCATCACATTTTCTGTTTTTTAAAGCTCTTGTCTATCCTGGGTAGAAATAATGGGAAGGGTAGAGCATATTCCATTTTCCTTTTGAAAATTCAGTGAATATAATAGTGTGAATACATTTGCCTTTTATTTCATCATTATTCTAAGAAGATTATTTATTTATGAATTTGGATAGGTCTACTTTAACTTATATATGCTTATATGTTACTGAGAATTATGCTAATTGCTTTGTACTCATTCTCTCTTGCAAAAACATAGGAATCTTTGTCTCCAAATCACATATAAGGGAAATCTAAGTAAGATGGAAACATAGATAATCGATATGCAGGAATGTAAGAATGGAGAATGGAGGAGATAGGGAGGGGCAAAGAGGCAGAGGAGCAGAGCAGGAGGGAGGAGATACTGAGAAAAACAGAAGAGCAAAGGCCTAGAATTTTGTGACTTTATTAAATTCTTAGAGCAGTCTCTCCATTCCTTCAACTTCTCTGCCTCTAGACTCCACTCGAAATACATAACTCCAGAGATAATTATCTAATTTAACTTCCCCTGGCAGAAGAAACCTCAGCAAGTGGTTTTAGATTCTATTTTTCTTATTCAGTTGTATCCAAACCCTTCAATTAGGCTATAATTCCTCTCTCTAAAACTCTATATGCCTTCCTGGTTGGACCTAGTGTGCTTTAGCAACCAAGAGGCAAGAGTCCTTAATAGCAACAGACTGGGGGGTAATACTTGAAACACTGTGACAATATCATGTATGGTAAGACCCTATGTTACATGATGTCTCCCAAGGAAGCAGGGATCAGGGTGGAGGTTGGATCTTTCAAATATCTAGCCTTGGCAAAGAAAATAAACCATTAGAATTATGTAGACTTACCCAGCACCTTAAATGTTTAAACTTAGAGTTACTCATTAAATTGTTCAATAAACCTATGAGTTAAGTCCTGTTCAGGCCCCTATGATACAAAATGAAAACTGAGGCGCACTGTGTCTCCTTTGCAGGGCTTGGCCTAGAGCTGGGGGATCTGAATGCAGAAACACAGAGTTCCATTTTTACCACCTCATTAGTCCATGGTGTACATTAAACAAGACATCCAAACATATAGGTACTTGGGAATCATTTTTGAAAACCCACCCTTTTAATTAATTCAGCAAATACATGTTTAGTACACACTATTATGTACTATTCCAGGCAGGGAGGACTATAGTAAAGGAAAATATAAAATTTCTGCTTTCAGCAAATTTATGTAGTTTTGTAGCAAAATACAATAAGGAAGGGGAAGAGTAAATCAGGAATGTTCAAAATGGGGAACATCATCAAGAAAGATGAAAATGACACATTAGAAAAAACTGCAAGTAAGATTGTTGGAAATGTCTATTCAAGAAGGTTATAACTGCACAAAGACCTGTGTTTTATAGATCACAGATAGGTCCAGAGGTGGGTGTAGTGCTGGTTTGTTTGAAGAAGCTCCAAGAGGCTGATGTCATTGAGATAAGTTGGTAGACACTAAGCAGGAGACCCAGTCAAACATATGGGGGAACCAGGTTGTCAGGAATGTCGTAGTCTACTGCAGATGACTATGAGTGCCTTTTCCTACTAGTGGGGTAGAAGTCCATGAGACTATTTTCAGCAAAGAGCCCTTATAATTTGTAAATGTCTTAAAGGACTCACTTAGCTATTATGATAAAAATGCGTACTGGAGAAAAAAAATGGGTAAAAGTGAGGGACCCAGGGAGAGATGACTGTAATGATTGAAATTATGAAAATAGGTTACAGATTTTATTATGATGGTGGAATCGAAATGCTGGAATGACTGTGTGTGAAATTAAGTACAAAGGTGTTAGATAACTTTCTATATTTATCAACATTGGCAGTTGGAGGAATTTGGTTTAAATGAATTGAAAGGGAGACTCAGAGTGGAGCAGGTTTTGGTCTTCTGTTCAGGTTCACTTATCTGACTTTCAGTGGTAATGCAGGGATGGCATGTGACTTTGTGGTTTTGCAGTTCAGTGGAGTGTTCAGACCTGACAAAAAAAACTTATAGAGTAATTCTGATGTTTCAAGCATTGGAATCCATCAGCTAACCAAAGAAGTGTCTGAGAAAAAAAAGAGCATAAGGATGGAGATCTGGGAAAATTTGTTTGGGCTATAAGGAGGAACGAGAGACAGCAAAGACAAGGAAAAGACCAGGACAACATGGTGCTCTGGAAGTCAGTGGGTTCCAGAGATATCTAGAATAAGGAGTTGACCACTTGGACCAAATGCTGTAATAGGTCAAGTTTAAATTAAGGTTGAGAATTCCTGATTGGCGGTTTCAGGCAATTGGAGGTAGATTCGGTGTATGATTTTTTTTTTTTTTTTTAATTTGCCCATCTTCTTTTTTTTAATTTTTAAATTTGTTCTAATTTATTGTACATGACAGTAGTATGCCTTTATACATTTTGCTAGATTATACATAAGTGGAGTATAATCCTTTGAATTGCTGATTTTAAAGATCAGAGATGAGACTGAATGAGTGAATTTGGAGACAAACAATTCTACCAAAGTTTCTGACTATGCATTGAGAGCATTAAAGAAGATGGTATATGAATGCTGAAGTAGAATGAACTAAGTTTCTAAGATTTTTCTTTCTCTTTCTTTCTTTTTTCTTTATGGGGAAAATAGCAAAACATCAGTAAACTGGTAGGAAGTAAAATAAAGAAGTAAGAACTGATGTTAACCAGAAAGACAAGGTGAGGGGGACTTACTTGCCTAAGCACTTCCTGCAATTCAGTAAGCTGATTTCGGACCTTGCAGAAATGAGGGGAACTACATATGGATAGCAGGAAGGAGAGAGAGAGTGGTAGAAAACTGATGAAAGTTCTGTTATAAATAAGAAATTAAAAGGGTAAAGGAGGCTTTGTGGCTGAAAAAAAGTAAACTTTGAATTTACTGGAAATATGAATAATTTCAGAAAATATAATACTGAAAATCATAAAACTTTATAATCAATGTTATTTTTACTTTGCTGTGTTATTTACAGATATTTCATAGATATTCATTTTAGTTTTCTGAGATCTGATCAAATTATGTTTCATTATATTAACTTGTCTCAGACAAGAATTTGTAGGATTTCAAAGGTTTTAGGTTTTCATAAAAACAATAATTTAGTTTTTATGTTTCTTTAAATTCCATAAATATTCCAAAAACATTTAGTGAAAATAATTTTTAAAAGTAGTTCTGGTATTCAGCCATCAAATTCAAATAAAATTTCAGTCAAATTTTTTCTGCTCTACTTTTATTTTTCATGATGTTTTCCATGAAAGGAACAATCTGTGGTAATCTTCATGCCATTCTGAATCTCCCATGAACTCATTAGGTAGAGTAAAATGAGAGGAGAGGACTATTCCATCTCTTGGGAAAATTTTAAAATTGATAATTGTTCATGCCTCCAGTACAAATTATTGGCAATAAACTGAACACTGGATCTGAAAAGGGAGATTTATTTTTTAAAGATGATATCTTTTGAACAATACCAGATAATCAGCTATTTCTTCCCTGACAGGAACTTGTTGGCGGAGAAGCCATCATCGCATATCTCTCTGTAAGACACACAAGTGAAATAACTGTAGAAAGACACAGAAGTTTCTACAAGATGTTTTTAATGTAAATCAGAATTTCTTGGAAGGTGCTGCAGTTGGCAAATACCAAGAGTCTTTTCAATGTTAAAGAGTTGGTGATAGAATCCCTTTAAAATCTGTATCAATTATTTTTCATAATGAATTTCACACTAAAATAATGCCCAAAATGAACAAATATTGTTAAATAAAATTTCTGAATAATATGCTATTTGACTAAAGTAAATATGTGTAAAAGTAAATATGTGCATAATCCTTTCTACTGTGATTTCTACACTGGTACAATATAGAAAACTGGACAAAATTTAAAATTTCCTATTATAAAACATTTAAGCAAAGTCAATATTAACAGTTACACAGGACTTTTATATCATTGAAATTATATTGTATACATGACTTTGAAAAGTTCTCAATGGACAAAAAGAGGGCATGAAGATCATATAATATATTCCTCAGTTTCTTGTGTTTTGAGAGGTACACAATACTTCCATATCACATATTTTAAATCTATTTTCATGCATATGAATTTAAGATTTCATGCAGGTTTTTAATTTCTAATGCAACATTGTTGAACAGCCTTATAAAAAACTTTTACTTGATCTATTCAGAGAAGTGGAAGAATCTGAATATTTTTAAATGGAAGAATATACATATATATAATTTCATAACCACTGACAATTTTTCTTTTAAATATGCTTATTTAAACATCTTCTATTCATATAGACTGTATAAGAAGTGTTATTTCCCTGAAAATTATGACTCTTACAAATTGGGACAGAAAGTGGACATCATCTTTGTTAAATGTAAATGTGTTTCCTTGCTAGCATTTGAGGGCAATGTTATCTGGCTTACAGGGAGGATTAGAGATTCTTAGCAGGCCTTTGTCTTTTTTCCAAAAAGGAAACAAGTTCTTATGTTCACACACCCTAGTCCTCATGTCATTGAAAAACTGCATTCCTATCACGGTGGTTCTGTATTTATTTGTCAGTGATGTTTACAAAGATCTATATAATCTTCATATCATTTTTTATCAAGTTGGATAAAGTTAATTTCTCCCCAAATTCTATTAAGATTATAAAGTCACTGTTTTCTATAATGTAATTCCTTTCCCTATAGCAAAACTTTATGTTGGATGCTTTTGTTTCCCTTTATCTTTTTTATTATTTCATGTTCATTGTTTTTTGTTGACTTTTTGATGCCATTTTCCCATTCTTTCACCTTTTCATAGAGATTTAGCTAGTGCTGAAATTGTCTGTTAAATGTCATTAAGTGAACAAACTCTAAATTCCCCTTGGTTGCTGAGAGCATCAACCTTCCTACTTTTTAATTTGACATTCTCTTTGAGGGGCTTGGTTTATAGCCAAGATTGTGTTAGCTTTGTACCTTGTTTTTAGTTTATATATATGTATATATATATATTTTTTTTTCATCATGGGATGTTTGCTAAACTTGCTTCCTAGTCTGATAAAGCTCTTTCCTCTCCCAGTACTCCAGTGGGTTCTGAAGATCAGATCATTATTATCTGACCCCTGCATGACTATCCAAACCCATTACTCTATAATCCCCCCTCATCATCTAGGCAACTGCTGTTCTGGATCATTATCAGTTCCCTAAAAGTGCCAGGATTTCTCTAATGCTCAGGGATTTACACATAAGTTTTTAATCCGACCAAAACATTCTTTTCCTACCATTTCTTTTAATTAAAGTATAAATTCACTCAACTCACTGGCACATCTCCCAAGATGTATTGTTTAGTTTTGCTTTCTTATTCCAAATTCCCTTCCCAGGATCTGATTTTCCAGCCTTCCTCTATGTTCCCATGGCAGCTCGTTGATTTATTTTGTCCTATTTACATTCAAATTCACTGCCTTACAAATCACTCTTTCCTCATGTTATTTCTCTCACTAGATTTCAGATTCTTTGAAAGAGTCATTGAATTATACATCTTTTCATATGGACCTGACACGTAGTAGGTGCTTGATAAATTCTTTGAGAATTACTTGATGAAAATAGACTTTATTGTAAACTAAGGAATTTATTTTTGGTTGTGTGTGAGTTAGGCTATCATGTTGCAAGCAATAATATTTATCATAACTTGCTAAATATGTATATTGGGGCTGCTAAGGGAAGCCCAGCTTGGTCTAAGTGACTCAGGTTTGGAAGTACCACAATAAAATACAATATAAAATTAGGAGGCACAGGAGAATGTGTGTGTTATTCTATGTGCCTACACATTCAAAGGCATTGGCATGACATGTTCTTTGTAGATGTGCAGTGCATTCCCAAACACATTCACCACTGCTATCTCAAAAACCTTGATGTGTTTCCTTCGTTCATACTGGAAGGAAATTTGCTGACATCGTCTACATGTCTGTTCTGAATAGAATTATTCACCAGGTGCATTAAATTGGAGAAAATTGCACTCAATCTCATGCTCTCAGTTTTTTTTTATTGATGATCTTCCAAATGCACATTTGTCATCCCTCACTTTCCAAAGTCACAACATGTCCTCTGCACAGATAATTACTTTCCATCCAATGATTATCTTGGAGAGATTACACTTTGAGGAAAAGAGAGTAGTGCCTTTGACTAACGGAGATGATATGCCTTTTTGTTAAGCATTATCATTAAAACTCTTTGGTGGACTGTAAGTTAGTATCCAGGTAAGTGCAGGTTCTGTTGCAAGCTGAATTTGGTTTCCGCATTTATCACTAACTTGTTATGTGACCCTAGAGAGTTTCTAAACCTCCCTATTATAATAGTTTCTATCTGTGTATTGAGAGGGGGTTAAATAAGATAATGCATTTAACATGAAGCCTGGAACATAGTTAGAATTCCAAAACTGTGAGATACTCATATTATTATTACAAGAAGCATCTAAAGCTTTTCCCATGGAAACATTTCAAAAGTTTGACGGATCACTTATTGTTAGATGCATTTTTGTATATTGATGTGAATATTCCAGGGGGATGAAAAAAATAATGACTAATAAAATTTTTCCTATATTTCGATTTAACTCTTTTACAGCTCAACAACTCCTCATTTATCATGTTAAATCTTCTTATACTCTCATGTGCTGATTCTAAAAATGTCTTTTTCAGGGCAATTGTCATGAGGTAATTGGCATTTGAATCCAATTAATTCCTTATGAACTATGTGTACTACCATTTGGGGTTGAAATTTTCTGATGTTTTGACTAGCACTGGACTGTCATGGCTCCATTCCAGCATTGGAGGATTAGATAGATTGTTATTCATTCCAATGATAAGATTTTTCGAATGATGATCAGGAATACAATCCTGGGACAATTAGAATGGAAGCATTTCTCATTATTAACAATATCTCAACTAAGAGTTGTACTTTTTTTTTGTCAAGAAACATAATTGTGATTCATAACACAATCTAGAGCATTAAGTGAGTAGGTAAAGACAGATCTTTAAATATGGATTACTTTATGGGCACATCAGTGATGATTGGGAAACTAGCCTCTGTGCTCACTTCTCCTTCTACCTTTACTCCAGGTCCCTTGTGCCCCAGAAATCCTCTTATTTATAAAGCAAGGTTAGAAGAGGCCACCTGTTCAGGGACAGGTCCACTTCAATAGAGCCCTCACATCCAACAAGAAACATTCCCGCCAGCACTGAGAAGTAAGTGACCCAACCATACCCCTTTTTAATTAGGAATTCTTAATTTAGCCCTTAAACACATCTAACCAAAGTTTTGTTTGGAAATCCTGCCTTCGATAGGCTACACTTTGAGAGTCACCAATTTCTCTCTCTTAATTATGGGAGACATTTTCTGTTCTGATTTGAACATTCTCCCAGCTCTCTGTATCTGTACTCATTGTCCATGATTTCTGCATTAACACAAAGACACAGAACACTATCAAGTAGCATTGGTCATATTGGTTTAATTAAAATTATTTAAGAATAGACATAAAATCAATCACCTCCTCTAATGATCAATAAAATATAATAAGAAACTAGACTGTTTAAACTTTTTATTTTCTCTAAATTATAGTATTTTGATGTCTTAAACACTTTTCTGGCTGGGAAAGGTGCCCTCCTGGGTCCAACCAGAATCAAATTAACTGATTCCGTGCCCTACTCCCTCTGTCTGACCCTTGTACTAGAAGCAGCATTCCTCTGCCTTAGCTAATCCAGGCTAAGGCATCAGGTGACTATAAGTACGCTCATATCAGAGATTTTTAAAATTATGTACAACAGACAATCCTAAACTGCTTATTCCTTGACTTTCCTTCAAAAACCCCAAGAAAGACTGTGACCTAGGCCAGTCCTTTTGTTCTACTTCTTCTTTCTTCTGACCCAAGTTGGTGTGGCCCTATCTGGTGTGGTGTGTCCTATTTCTAGGATCTTGGAGCATAATCAACTTTGTTTTCCTGAACCTTTGCCTGTGTTTATCTTTATGTAGTTGGACCCAACAATCATGAAAAAGAGGAGTCACCAAACTTAATCTGAACATAGCAGATAATTTTTTTTCACATGTTGGAGACTTTTCTCCATATCAGTAATTTCTCCCAGAACTATTGCCTTTTCAATTTGGAGTCAGATCAGTTCAATCAAGCTTTTTCCTTTCAAGGGCACGAACAAGAATTGGATGAATTGTGGAATGTATCTTGAATTTTAGTGTCCACAGGGCAGGAGCTCATCCTAACTGCCTTTTCAGGCATTTCAGAAAAGAAGCCCAGCAGGGCACAGTAGCACAGACTTGTAATCCCAGCAGCAACTTGTAAGGCTGAGGCTGGAGGGTTACAAGTTCAAAGCTATCCTCAGAAACTTAGGTTTTAAGAACTTAGTGAAACTCTGTCTCAAAATAAAAAGGGCCTGGGATATGGCTCAGTAGTTAAACGTCCCGGGGATCAATCCCTGATACTAAAAAAAAATGGAGCCAAGAGACCTATTGCTTGGTGGGTCCTCCCTGAAAATTAGCTTTAGGGGGAAACTGTTTCTTGTTGGAACAAATATAAATGACTACATAAAATCTAAATCTATAGTTTATTTGTAATTGAAAACCTGAAGTAGGAGTACAAATAAACATTTGACTTTCTAATTAACTCTAATCTTCTATAAGAAAAATTAAACATAGCATTTATTACCAAGGTACAGATATTTTTTCCTCTGAACTTCTTTTTGTATTTGACTGACTCATATTTGTTATTATAAGTGTAAAAGGAGACAGGGCCTCCTTGAAAATTAGTTTCCTCTTTCCAAAATTGTTGTCAGTCTGAAAAAATTCACTTAAGTCAAGCTGAGAGTGTTTTAGTGTTTTACCATGGGTGCAAAACTGTTACTAAGGCTCTACTAAGGATCCTAAAATTTCAGGGGTTAAAAAAAAAAAAAAACAACCTTTTTTTCAGTAAGGATAGAATTCTGAAAATATAAGGTTTGAAAATTTCTCTGTTTTGCAAAGAAAAAATATTAAAACTACATATAATCTCAAATAACAAAATGTACTCAGAAATCATGCATATTATTTGAAACTTTTTATAGTGCTTATTTGCTACAATCCATGCATTTTTATAACTCATTAATAGTAAGTTGTAAATGAAATATATGCTCCATATTTGACTACTTAAGTATATATAATTACTGGTTCCTTATGTTTCATTTTATTTTACTGCCATTATGAGTCTATCTATACTTAACAAACAAAAGGATGAGAGCTGAGTCTACTCAGCCCTCATTTTTTCCAATCTGTTATCAGTAAGTGGAAATGGGAAGTGAAAATAATTATAGCTTTTTTTTCCTACTTTCTCTTGTTCACACCAAATGATAATTATGTTTCCCTTACTTTTTCCAAATCTGTTCAGTCTAAAATTCTTTTCCCCTAAAATCTTTCCTTTTTTCCTGATATTCTTATACAAAGTGTTACAATCAAAATAGGTACTACATAGATAGTATCTGTCATTGGAAAAAAAAAAAAACAGGAACAATATGATATTGTATATCTTATCACTTTAATGAAAAAAAAAATTAACTTTAAACTACCCTAGTGTTGTCCAAATACAGCAGTCCAAAAGAAGATAGAAGCATTATCTTTAGTGTAATTCCCAGTGCACTGATTCTCAGCAGCCTAAATATACTTGCACATAGGAAATGGATGGATTCAATACTTTCTGCAGATTGGCACTTGAATAGAATCAGATTTCACGAGGAACCTTAAGTATATTCATGAGTTGGCACCAAGGAACTTTCCTGGACTTATATGCAGATATCCTTTTTGTTTTATTGCATTTTTATTGTGGTTAAACCATTTAACATATCTAATCTCTGAATATATCTTGAGGTACCTACTACACTCTGTTAAAATGGGTTCACTGTTGCACAGCAACTTTTGACAAGTTCCCCATCTTTAAGCACACACTCTACCACTGAGCTATAGCCCCAGTCCAAGTATACATCTTGCACAAAGAACACTTTATTCTCATTGCCAAGCAACTCCTAGTTGATCCCACCCCAACCCCTAGCAACCACCATTCTACCTTTCTATGAGATTAACTATAGTAGATACCTCATATAATTATGAAATTATTAATTTTGAATTAATCATGACTTCATGAATTATTAATTATTCACAAATTATTAATTTTATTCTGTGATTGGTTTATTTCATTTACCATAATATTCCCCAAGCTATTGCCATTTATTGCAGGGTTTCCTTTTTATTTAAGATGGAAAAATAAATCAGATATTTTAATACATTTTTGAAGCATGTATAAAAAGGAACAGTTAAGATTTCAATTCAAAATTAGAACACATAACCCACCATATATTTTAAGAAGTAATTTCCTGTTTCTTCGCAGTTTGAGATATTTGAGACTATTGTAAAGATATTTCTCAAGGTGCCATTCATCATTGTTCAGAGATTCTGTTTATGCATAAGAACAACCAAATAATGAGGAAATAAATATATTGATTGCATAGTTTTATCATACTTAGTCCCAAATTTCTATTTTATAAATTTATTAAATGACCTATTGAAGATCTAATTGGTTTACATTTTCACTTATACATGATAGTTATAAAAAGAAATGTCGAAACTAAAAATTGATTCTACTATAAGTAATAGCGTAAGAAGGAAACCAAGTTAGTAGGGCTGCATTACAACAATTAAAACGGTACCTTAAATAAAATGTCATACCCCTACCTAAAATAATTGAGGTTAGTATCAATTGTACATGAAGGCTATTTTGGAATTTTTTTTTTTTTTCTGGTACTCAGGATGGAATCCAGGGTCTTAAGCATGTTAAGAGAAACTGTACATTCTTAAATCTTTTAGACTATGCTGTAGGAAATGATAAAATAGTTTGTATTCCCTGTTATCATTAACATTTAATTATTAGATTTTAAATATAAGCCTAGATTCAAATCTGATTTAAATACATTATTTATCATTAGGAACTTGGTTATTTATAGACTGAAATAGATTTTCCTGTAAAAAGTTTATGTTTCTAGTCAACTAAATGCTCATTCTGCTGCAAATTGTATCTCAGAGCAGTTGTGAAACTGGCTCCTAAGGTACAATGTGGTTAGTAGTGAAGAACATTCACCTATTTAAAGCCTTGAACCAGCAATAATAAACATTAATCCCGTTGGTTAGCTCTATTTCAATATTTCAGATATTACATTTTTGTAATCAGAATTAGAACTTTGTGCTCATGAAAATATCTCAGTACTTTTTGAAGATAGTAATAACTAAGTTTTTGAGTCACAAGTGAACAAAATCTATAGCTGATTTATAAAAATAACCATAAATTTTAACCCTAACAATACTGTGGTATAATTAGCCAAAAGGTTTCTTTTTGCTTAAATATTTAGTTATCATAAAAATCACATGAGCTATCCATATGCATTCATTGCTAAGTTTGTAAGAAGATAAGGCTTATATCAAGGTGAATTAAGAGACTTCTTTGGTATGTTTGCTATTTATTTATCTATTTTTCAATTTGGTCTTGAGATATCTGTTTGAAGAGTGACTATAAACTTTAACCCTGCTTGATAGTGTTCCAGAGACTATGCTGTGGGTATTTACAGTTTGTCTAATGCCTATGTGTTCCATTTATGACCTAATAGGAAACTCATTTATATTAGTATATGCCCTTATGACATCTACTATCCAATTTATTCCAGCTAAAATAGCCAATCTTCAGGAAAGCACTCTTTGGGTGTGTTGATCAGGTGGGATAACTCCACAAAACTGATGAAATATCAGAAGAGTGCATTTTGTATAGATCCCAGAGAAAGAAGGGCAGTAGGCATCTATGGGCCAATATGAAGGGGGTGTTGTCCAGGACTCATGTAGTCAAATGGTGGATGGAGAGACAGAAAAGAGTACGAGGGACCTGTGAACTAAAGTCTTTATTGGGGTCCAGGGCATTGCCCATGTAGGATTAATGCGAGAAGCTCTAATTGGTGGGTTTAGAGTAAGCAGGTGTAGGTTCTGTGGAGTAATGGTGACTGAGGTAGTCTCTCCATCTTATTTACAGTCCTAACAGGTGCTGGAGTTGACATTGGCAAGTCAAGGAGGTTTTATCTAGCTGTTCCTTAGGGAGGTGTCAGGAAGCAGTTGTATAAGGCAGATGCCTGCATCAGTATAATTAAGGAACTCGGGGGTAGGGTGGGAAAAGAACTAGAAATAGTGTCACGGGTAACTAAGCTCTGCCTCTGGTTTGAGAAAATACAACTTATATTTAAAAAATGATGTTGAGGCAACATAAAATTATAGGGATCCATTACAACAATGAATATCAATCTGAAACCAATCATTTAGATATCTTGTGAACAAGTACCCAAGAAGAATAGGTTGTTTTTAATTTTTTTTTATTTATTTTTTCTTTTAGTATACATGACAGTAGAGTACTTTTTGGTACAATTATATGAGCATGGAATATATTTATACTAATAGGACCCCAGTCTTAACAGTAGTACATGATGGTGAGATTCACTGTGGTGTATTCATATATGTATGTAGGAAAGTTATGTCAGATTCATTCCATTGCCTTTTCTAATCCTATCCCCACTCCTTTCCCTTCATTCCCCTTTGTCTAATCGACTGAATTTATATTCTTTCCCTTCCTTTATGCGGTTTAAGGCAAAATATAGAGTTTTATAATGGTAAAAATCAAAGGGGAAATGCTCACAGATCTAATACCCACATAAGTCCAAGGCATGTGAAGAGGCTACAGGAAACAGGTGGTAGTCACCAATCAACCAATCAACCAACTAGTCAACCAAACACATGATACTACATTTAATTGCTAAATTTGAAAGACAGAATGAAATTCAAATTAAAATATAAAGCAGTAATATACCAAATGTGGAATAAAACACTATATACTTTATATAATGTAACAGATTCATGTATCAATAAACAAATTAACATTTTCAAATTAATCACTGGAGCACAGCAATAACAGAGTACATAACTTTAAAGTTGGTAGAGGGAAAAAATGAAGAATGATGCAAAACATTTCAAGGATAAAGGAAAAAGAAGAAATAATGGAGGGAAGGAAGACATAGGGAAGAAAAGAAAACAAAGAAAGTAGAACACCCTAATATATCCGAGGAATGCCAGAAGATAGGAAACTAGCTTACAGTAAGCAACAAAGTAAAATGATGACATCAATTCCAATATATTTTAAGAACCACAAATATAACTGGACTGAAATACCCACTAAAAAGAGAACTTGAGATTATATAAAGAGCATGTTTACATAAAAATGTAAATGAGTATAAAATATATCAAAGTAGAATTATGAACATGTTTCAGGACAAACTTAAGTAAAAATGTACCTATGTATAAAAAACTGTTTTAGGACCAAATAATTTTAACTAAAAAAATGTATCATAGAAAATAAAAGAAGATATTGTTCATTTTGTTGTCAAATAAAGCAGACCAGAACATCCAGAAATAAGAGGTCCCCACAAATGTAAAATTTTATATTTGAGAAATGTTGAATTATATGCCTGTGTGAGATAAAGTTGGCTCTTCTAAATGTAATATTCACCTAAAAAAATAAAATTGATTTATAGCTGACAACAAAACAAAATCAACCCATAAAATCTGTCTTAAAAGCTTGTAAGTGAAAAAAAAAATCAATTTTTAGATGACTTTTGTGATGGTTAGTTTTATGTGTTAACTTGACTGGTATGAACTACCCAATAATTTAATTGAACAATATCTAGGTGTTGCTATGGAGGTATTTTTTTACATTTGGTTAACATCTGCAATTAGTTGGCTTACTAAAAGAATTTTATTGGTTCTTTGTGTGTGTGTGTGTGTGTGTGTGTTTTGTTTTGGATGCTGGAGATTGAACTTGGGGGCACTTGGCCACTGAGCCACATTGCCACCCTATTTTGTATTTTATTTAGAGACAGGGTCTCACTGAGTTGCTTAGCACCTCACTTTTGCTGAGACTGACTTTGAACTCAGGATCCTCCTGCCTCAGCTTCCTGAGCCACTGGGATTACAGAAGTGCACCACCACGCCCAGCCTCCTGTGTTTTTGTTGTATGCAAAAATCATTCATTTCCAAGTGTCCAAATCCTGGATGTTCAGTTGCCTGGAATTGTTGCTGACTTTTCTCTTTAATAGAAGGACTTTTTCTTGTATTTGTTTTTTGATGTGACAGACACATAATAACATCCCCTAATTCACAGGTAGGTTGTATTTCAAGAGATTATTTTATGTTTTAACAAATTTGTTAATTGGAAATTGAATCCATTTTCCCCAGGGACAAGTTTTAAAATAATGTTTGTTTCCTTTATTAACAATAATCTGAAAAAAAATATTCTTTATGTAACCAAACCATAGTACAAAAAAAAAAAAAAAAACGAAAATATTTAATACCATTTTGTCATAACATGAATAATCTGCTTCACTGTATTGACGATTGCAACACACAGTCTTCCTAGGGGCAAACCAAACACTCAGTTTGCCTCAGTCTAGCCAGCAGCAGACCTATAACAGTTCAGTAGGTCCCACCTCCTGGAAATTCCTCTACTTCCTACCATCACAGGTTGGGGACAAAACCTTTAGCACATGGACCTCTGGGAGGAACCCTGAAAGAAAAAAGCAGAATATGTTCTTTGCATCACATTTGGGTTTCCAAGGCAAAATAAACTGTGATGGAAGGTGAGAGGAGGCGGAGGAAGACAATTTTAATGGAGGAAGAATGTGGAGTTAAGGGACTGTTAAATTTGACCTGACAGTTCTTTACCCAAGGGTGGTCAGAAAGCTATTTACTGCTTTAGTGTGACTGAAAACTGTTGGAAAATCCATTCAGTAACAGAGAAAACTACAGAAAAATTTAAAGACAGTAGAGGAGAATAAAAATATTCTCTTCAATCAGTACCCTCATGGAATCAGTGTAGTCTTACCCAGAATTCTTACCTCTAAAGTTGAAGGGCATTTTACAAAGAAGTCCCTCTGGTGCTGCTCAATGGTGACTTCTTCCTGACTTGGCCTCTTCTATACTACTTGTGTTCCCTGGTGAGAGCAATATTCTCTTCTGAAGAGTTATCTTAATGGAGAGAGTCCATAAAAAAAATTATCCCAAATTAAAATACTACTACTACTACTACTAATAGAATATAAAATCAAATCAAATCAAATATTTCTGATGGTATTCTCCAGCCCTATACAGATCTTCTTACTTGGGCTTCAAAGTCCTTTTTATGCCAACTCAAATTTATTTTTTGTTATGGGCTGATTCGAGAATTGAGCTAAACCAACTCCTTTTTGTTTAGACATCTCACCCTGTGTAAAAATCAGCCCCCCCCCTTTCTTATGAGCCCACTTGCATAGCAGCTAACACCTCCACTCTCCCCCACTTGCACCTTGAGTACAATATCCTGAACTTGTAAAATGTAAGCTTGCCCTTCTGAACACGTGCTGATGATCCCTGAGAAAATGTTCTTTGTAAATCTGTGGTTGTAATTGCTACCCTCTCTCTCCCTTTCCTTGTGATTTTCCAACTTTTAAACAGCAGTTGATCCCCATGTGGGGGTCAGAGACTACTGAACAGTTTGCTTTCTGCTTCCCTGGCCCCGGCCAGAATAAATTCTTTGTCTTTTGCTTCAGAAGGACGTGAGTTTTTATTTGGGATATTGGAATAGCGCCATAACACTTTCTTAGGTATTCACACTGATAATTTACTCTATGTTAGAGCCATGCAATAACTCTAAGATTTCTTCAAAATGTTATGTAGTTTTCTCTACCAGAAGGAAATCCAGAGAATATATAAAATATAGACTTTTAGATAAATAATTGCTGCTCACTTACTACTTAGTTGAGCTACTCTGGGCATTTTACTTCATCTCTAAAGATGGATACAATGGGCAATTTTAAAGGTTTATTTGATGAGCTAAATGAAATAACATAATCAGGCTTTAAATAGAGTATTTGTTCAATTTAAAAAAACTGCATTTCCTACCTTATATATACATTTTTATCATCCTGGCGTACTGGGCAAATTTTCACTATGTCTTCTAGGGCTTCAATTTCAGCTTTTAAAATTTTTTCATAGCTATTTTATTAAATTCACGTAGCTATTTTACTAAAATTGAAGAAAGACATTTTATATTTTCTACTTAATAATGAAGTATTCAATAGCATGGGTAATCTATTTAGATTTATATTTTCTTAATGTCTGGCACCATATAGAGGCTCAATTAAATCATCAAGGACTGGCACTGATTTGGCAGATGCTACAGTAGAATTCTAGAAGGTGAACAGTGTCCACCCCAATGCAGTGTTAGAATTCCTGTGCTTTCCCAGTGTCTCCCTTGTACTTCACACTGCAGCGGTTTCTATTTGACCACATTTCCATCCCACTCATGACTCTAGTCTCCCCCCAGTATTTGCCTCTGTGTTCCTTTGCCAGAAAACCCCTGGTGATTAGTAGCACAAAGTACATAACAGATCGATCCCATGGATACAGGATCGGGTTAGCAGAAAGTCATAAGGATTCTTTATAAGACAAAAGAAAAAATTATTCTTTTTCTGCTGCTGTTCTCTTACCTTATCTTACCCTTGCACTCCTAATTCTCCTCTCCTACTCTCTAACTTTAACCACATCATTATGATTTTTTTAATGAAATCTATTTCTATGTCATTCCACTCATATTCAATTATCCATAAAATATCAATGTTCATATCACATTGGGATCAACTTGTTTGAACTGGAGTTGTCACTCTATGGTAGAGCATGCATTTGGTATGCATGAGGACCTGGGTAGCATCTCTAGTGCCAGAAAAAAAATAAAATGAAGTAATTTGTCAAATCATTGGAGTTAACACCTGTGCCCTGCATCTGTTTCAGTCCATTCAGAGAGATAAGGAGGTAGAAAAAAGCAAATTTGCCAGAGATTTTGATGTTTCATTTTACTTTTTTCTTGTTTGGTCCGGACTTCAAATGCAAAGGGAAAAGTTAGGCAATGTTCTCTACTTACAGCAGAGTGACTGTAGACTAGTATAGATTACTTGATACTAATCTGTTTTCATTAAGTGAGATTACTTTTATGCTCATGTTTCTGTCAAACTTAATCATATTCAGCTATTTCTATGAGAATGAGTAAATTAATGTGTGCAATTTATGTATAAAATTATATTCTACATAAACAATATTGATATAATATTTTACATGTATAATTTGTATTTTTTTATTACAAAATACAATTTTAAGCCTCACTTTCACCAGTTAGATCAGAGGGTTTTCTCTGTCCTTTACCTACAAGCTCCTTAGCCCATTTTTTCAACAGAAGTTGCTGTCTGTCTTTTTTTGGAATGCAGTATTCCTGGTTAATATCTTTCATGTGTTTCATTCAGTTTCCCAATCTCCCTATTGACTACAGTTTTCTTCTGTAAAGATATATTATGAATTTTTATATAATTAAATTAATTCAATTTTGTGTCAAGGTTTGAGCTTTAGATGTTTTGCTTAAAATATCTCCTGTATGCAAATTTAAGAAATAGTCTTCTACTTTATTTTTTATTTTTTTATTTTTTTTTTGGTACCAGGGATTGAACTCAGGGGTACTCATCCACTCAACCACTGAGTCACATCCCCAGCACTATTTTGTATTTGACCTAGAGATAGGGTCTCACTGAGTTTCTTAGTACTTCCTTTTGTTTTTCTGAGGCTGGCTTTGAATTAGGGATCTTCCTGCCTCAGCCTCCCGAGTCACTGGGATTACAGGTGTGCAGCACCATACCATGAAGTCTTATACATTTTTATCTCAATAAGAGTTCTATACTTTACCAATCATCTTCAAATCCACATAGATTCTACTTTTTAACTTGTAACTCTAGAGCTGAAGTGCAATTTCCTTAACAACATTTTTAGCCACTCTTTCACCATCTGTTTATGTTACAACCTTGATTGTCTATTTAGGTCCTATACATACATTTATCTTTTCCTACGCTCTCTTTTGTCCTCTATTGAATTTTTGAATTTCTTATTTTATTGATAGTATAATGTACCAAAATATGAAGTAAGCAGTTTAGATAAGTAAGAATCAAGAATATTCACCAACTTTCAACACATTTATAAAGATCCTTGAAATTGGACAGTATATCAGATTTTACTCCAGAATGGACAATGAATCTCAAGAATTCATGTTTGTGAAAAATATGTCCCTAATTGTACAGGAGCCCACATATGAGTAACAACTGGAGAGATTTTAATCAGATTACTGATAAAAAAAAAGAGAAATAGTACCTTATTAGAAATGTGCTTATGAGGCATATATATATTTCTAAATAACTTACAGAAAAGATGTGATTGGGGACTCTAATGCTTATGTTATTCCCTAACAGAATGACCTGTTATTTTGATAAAAATCATACAGTTTGAAGTAATGTGTCACACAGTTTAAAGTCAGATATTAAAATGTTATTAGTATCATCTCTAATTTGTGCTATTATCTTATTTTTTAAAATACACATTTATGTAATTTCTAATTTTTCCATAAATATATTATCTCATAAGCAGAAATAAATACTACATTTTTAATGATAGCTGGATACAGGTATTTTTCCCCTTTCTTGTGAAACACCATCATGTCAGAGAGAGTACTGCTGGGGCACTACTGTATATGACCTATATAGGCTCTAGGGAGCCTGCAAAATGTCAGCAGAAGTTGTGATTGCCTGCAGATTGCTTTAACCTCTTAGGGAAAAGTTACAAATAAAAATAAATAAATAAATGTGTCTCACTTTTAGTGCTTTCAAAGAACTTTCCCTTTTCTAGAATTACTTTTTCTCTTGCTCATTTTTACCTTTATTTCCCTTAGATTTATAATTTTTCTCTGCATTTATGATCCTCAACAACAGTTCACTCTGGACTGATTCTGTAATTTGGCTATTGTGAATTGAGCTACCATAAATACTGATGTGCATATATCAATATAGCACACTGAAATTAGTTCTTTTAGGCCCATCACTTACTTTCTTCTCCCCCTTCATCTCCAAGGGCTACCACATCATTTGAATCACTGCTTCTTATTCTAAAATAATGTGCTCTCAGCTGCTTTCATTGCTTATGCATATTCTTTCTTTTATGTTTTCTGATTATCCACATGTTGGACCTTTGCTGTACCCGGTCCCACCATTCACAGTAGGACTTGTTCTTTTTTACAGGATTGTATTCATCACCATGAAGAAGCAGTTGTCTTTCCTCATTTCTGTGTATTCTCAGATTAATTTTCTGCTCCTGTGTATGAGATGGAGGTGGTCCTTACTTTTTGCCTGAGTACAATTAATGTTTAAGTGCAATTGACATTTGGAGTATTCTGTTTCCTATTATGTTCTTCTCATTGGTGTTGAATGTTTTTTTGCGCTCCACTTTTTTAGCTATATAATTTTAAAGGATGTATATAGAGAAATAAAATATTTTAGCTTTCAGTTTCTTGTGGGAATCTCAAATTCTTCCTAAGTTTTTCTATTTTTCTATACTTAATATCAAAAAATGAGATCATTTTATTGTCAAATGAACATTTTGTAGTATAAATGCTATTCACAGTGCCATAATAGGGCCACCTGTTATACATGTATGTAACAAAGATATATAAAACACCTGAAATTGGTCTTAGTATTTCTATAGTAAACATTTGTAGGACCTGGTTTCCAAATGCAAATTTATCTTTTTAAATAGGACTGTGTTAGTTTTCTGAAACTGCAAAAAAAAAAAAACAAAACCTGAGATAATCAACTTAGAAAAAAATTGATTTTTGCTCACAGTTTTGGAGGTTTCAGGGCTGGGGAGATAGCTCAGCTGGTAGAGTGCTTACCTCGCAAGCACAAGGCCCTGAGTTCGATCCCCAGTACCGCCAAAAAAAAAAAAAAAAAAAAAAAAAGCAGAGAGAGTTTTGGAGGTTTCAGTTCATGATTGATTTATCTTGTTGCTTTGGACTTCTGGTGGCACATCACGGCAAAGTAAGTGGTGTAACAAAACTGTACACCTAATGACCAGGAATCAAATGAGACCAAAAGGCAGAGACCACGGTCCCACTTCCACCTTTGAGGGCATGTCTCTAGTGACCTGAGGAATCCCTCCAAAAGATCTACTGTTTCCAATAGCGCCAAGCTGAGGTCAACATTTTAACACGTGGACCTTCTTGGAATATTATATAATCAAACTAGAGCAATCACATTGTGGTAAATTATATATAAAAAACAACAAAAATCTTCCATTAAAAATAATCAGTTGCTCTAGTGTTGATATGAAAAGTGTTACACATTGCCTATTACACTAGTTATTGAACTTCACTTTTTATAGAAGAAAGTCAAGCAAATAAGAATACTTTGAATTTTTTTTTTTTGCCAAACCTGAAGAAATTCTGATGTAGCACATCATTAGATTGAACTCCAAATATCATCATTTCCTATAATTAAAGATCGTTATAACAGGTCATTGAGAAATAGTGTCTTATGCCTTTTATATTATTTTTTCCTTCTGTCCTTATAGTTTTCATTAATCATGCAAATCACCACTCAGAATTACTTAAATACATTAGTATTATACTTTAAATGATATTTATCTTTTCCCCTAGGATGTACCTTCTGTGAAGGGTTGTATCTATTTTGTTCTGTATGATTTCCTTAGTACCCAGAACAATTCTTTGTGTGTAATAACCAGCTAATCAATACTTAATAAAATACAAATGATTGAAAATGATAAAAGTAACCGAAGCTCTTGATAATCACATGCAGTTTACTAAACAAAGATTTATTAAATAAAGATTTTATGGAATACATTCAGTTATTTTTATCTATATGTATATTTTTTATGCCATCAATTCCAGGCAACTAAATTGTTAAGACTTCCAACAAGTAAGTAATAGTATAAGAAACATAAGGGGGCTGGGGAGATAGCTCAGTCAGTAGAGTGCACAAGTCCCTGGGTTCACTCCTCAGCACCGCAAAAAAAAAAAAAAAAAGAAAGAAAGATAGAAAAAAAAAGAAACATAAGCATGTACAAACAATTTCGGTAGTTTTAGAAATCATCTAAAATCTTCATTTTAACTGTGGGGAAACTGATGATCACAAACATTAAGACAGACCCTCCTCCACAGAGTCCCTCACCTGCTCCATTCTAGCTCAGTAGGGACTGAGGCCCAGGGCTCCTCCCTTGACAACTTGACACTCCTCTGAAGTTTGCTTCCTTTTGAATAAAATGAGGTTAGCCTCATTGTTCCCTAGTTTAAATCATGCTATTGAAATTAATATTTGAAATTATTAGCCTCCTTTAATAACTTTTAAAAATATTTGTTCCTTTATTACTGCAGTTGGTTCCCATCTAGTTCCATATCCAATGGATATTAATGACCTTTCCATATAATTCTTTGACAATAATATTTACTTCCAAAAAACAAATATGGTTAACTCTATCTTCAAGATTCAAAAAATAAAACTAATTATTTATTCACTGTGAATTATTGTAATTTAATGTAAAAATATAAATCTGCCACATCCAGTTCTTATCATCTGCTATATTTAGACATGGTACTCACTGCTTTAGAAACATCACTCCATTTATTCCTCAGTGCATCTCTGCAATGAATATATAACCATCTATAAGATATAGATGAGGTCATTGAAATTCGAGGAGCAGCACTTCCATTGAGATTCTGCAATCCAGCATTTATATTTTCATTTACTGTGGAACTTGTAAATTGTCCTTTTAAAACTTATATTAGGCAAATGAAAATACAATTGGCACAGATGCAGGTATTAAACTTTAGGTAACACAGTCAGCACTACCTTCCTTTTCTTTATTCTCTGTTTACTGAGAACTTTGTGGCTGGAACTCTCCCAGGCTCTTATTTTCTACTTTTGACTGGAGAATGGATTCGGCATTTAAATCTTGAGGAGTGTCTTTCTCGTACAGAGAGTTTCATCTTTTGAAGCCTCTTGTGCCTAAGAATAGGTTCGTCAAGAATATCTTAAGAATGGTCCTTGCCTTGGATGTAGAGTCCACAGTCCTTTGCTCCTGTTCTAATATTAATTGTAAGGTCACCTCACTGAATTCTAGGTTCTGCAAACAACAAAACAGTAAAACAAATGAAGCAAGATCTTTCATTATCTAGTTCTATTGCATGTGTCTTCTACACAGAAAATGCTCAGGTCCTAATGCACTTTAATTATTTAGCCAACATCAATTTTCAGTGAAATAGTTAATATTCCCTATCTAGTTGTGTAGCACTATAAATAACTTGGGCATCTGTGTTCTCCTGATTTCATAAAATTAGTCAGTTTATAATTTTCCTTCCCATTAAAAATATTTGTTGAATTAGTTGTTTTCTTTGAAGGCTTCAAAACACAGAAGAATCTTCTATCAATGCTGTTTTATCCAGAGCTCCCAAGCATCACTTCCCTGAGCCATACTAATTGGTCTCTCTTATTTTTTGTCTACTAAATCTGGTCCCCCTTTCTCTAAGCCTGGCTAATGAGCAAAAATAATATACATGCACCCTCAGAATAGCATTGATACAAGTGTTTATAAACAACTCATGTTTTATTATAATCAATCTTGTGGAAAGTTTGCTTAGATGCTTCTGAGCCTTCAAGTATGGGTGTAGACCAACTGACAATTGTGAAAATGAAGAAGGAACATGGCAGCCTGAGTACAGTCACTGTCCAGCATCGTTTATAGATACAAGTGCCTATCAGACTTTCTGAAATGAATATAAGAGCTCCAGTAGATGAGAATGTTGTTGTGTCCAAATATTTCAATCCCATAAAAGATAATATACTATATCCCCAGGGATCGAAGATGAGAATTATATCAGTTACTTTATATTTTGTTGAAAGCAGACACCAGAGATCCAAGGTCCACTTACATTGTGGCTCTCTTTTTACCTATATTTTATCTTTAATACCAAATACCTAAGAACAAAGCATTTTCATTTAAGGTAAGGAAGTTAAATTCTATCTACACAATACCCACAGCTTCCACACAGGATTGTGCTATCCAGACCTCCCAACCTTTAGGGAAGGGATTTTCATTCAAAGGGAGCATGTAGAAATGATCCCAGTGACCTTGAAATCTAGATAGAAGGTAACAAAGAGCATCTCAGTGGTTAATGTGTAGGAAATAGAATATGAATGAATTTGAGATTTTATGTGTATGTATCCAAGAAATACAAAGTTATAATTTTCTCTGACAACTGTCTTAATTCTGCTTCATGGCTTTGGGCATATGTAGCATTTCTGGCTTCTACTAGAATATAGAAAGTTGGAAGACACAACAGCTTTCACTTGTATAATGAACCCAATGATGACAAAAATTTGGGATAGTCTATAAAATCACAACTTTCTTCAAACTTCTAGAGAGTCAAGGGTAGAAAAACAAACTAAGGGAAGACAGAATCTCCAGGGAGACATGCACACAAGTAGTTTACTACCTGAAGTAGGCATGGGAGGATATAGGAATTAACAAAATGCATTCCAGGAAATTTTGAGTAACCTACTTAAGGCCAAGAGTGGGCACATGTAAGAGTATAGAAATTCTGGGCCCTGAGAGATAGGGGTTTAATTCCATTCTGTTGCATATGGTTTTCCAGTTTTCCCAGCACCATTTGTTGAAAAGGCTATCTTTTCTCCATTGCATATTTTTGGCCCCTTTGTCTAGTATGAGAAAATTGTATTTATTTGGGTTTGTGTCCATGTCCTCTATTTTGTACCATTGATCTACCTGTCTATTTTGGTACCAATACCATGCCATTTTTGTTACTATTGCTTTGTACTAGAGTTGAAGATCTGCTATTGCGATACCCCCTGCTTTAGCTATTCTGGGTTTTTTATTCTTCCAGATGAATTTCATAATTGCTTGCTCTATTTCTGTAAGGTACATCATTGGGATTTTAATTGGAATTGCATTGAATCTGTATAGCACTTTAGGTAGTATGGCCATTTTGACAATATTAATTCTGCCTATCCAAGAACATGGGAGATCTTTCCATCTTCTAAGGTTTTCTTTAATTTCTTTCTTTAGTGTTCTGTAGTTCTCATTGTAGAAGTCTTTCACCTCTTTTGTGAGATTGATTCCCAAGTATTTTATTTTTTCGATGCTATTGTGAATGGGGTAGTTTTCCTAATTTCTCTTTCTGAAGATTCATCACTTATGTATAAAAATGCATTGGATTTGTGAGCATTGATCTTGTAACCTGCTACTTTACTGAATTCACTTATGAGTTCTAAAAGTTTTCTGGTGGAATTTCCAGGTTCCTCTAAATATATAATCATGTCATCAGCGAACAGGGATAGTTTGAGTTCTTTTCCGATTTGTATCCCTTTAATTTCTTTGGACTGTCTAATTGCTCTGGCTAGAGTTTCAAGGACGATGTTGAATAGAAGTGGTGAAAGAGGACATCCCTGCCTTGTTCCAGTTTTTAGGGGGGAATGCTTTCAGTTTTTCACCATTTAGAATGATATTGGCCATGGGCTTAGTGTAGATGGCTTTTACAATGTTTAGGAATGTTCCCACTACCCCAATTTTTTCCAGTGTTTTGAGCATGAAGGGGTGCTGTATTTTATCGAATGCTTTTTCTGCACCATTTGACCCAGCTATCCCACTCCTTGGTCTATACCCAAAGGACTTAAAATCAGCATACTACAGAGATACAGCCACATCAATGTTCAGTGCTGCTCAATTCACCATAGCCAGATTGTGGAACCAACCTAGATGCCCTTCAGTTGATGAATGGATAAAGAAACTGTGGCATATATATACAATGGAATATTACTCCACATGAAAAATGATAAAATTATGGCATTTGTAGGCAAATGGATAAAATTGGAGAATATCATGCTAAGTGAGATAAGTCATTCTCAAAAAACTAAAGGACGAATGATCTCGCTGATAAGTGGATGAGGACATATAATGGGGGGTGGGAGGGGTTAGCGTTAGGGTTAGGGTTAGGTTTAGGATTAAGGATAAAGAGGGTGGTAAGAATGGAGGAAAGAAGGACTGTATAGAGGGAAAAGAGGGGTGTGAGGGGTGGGGGGGAAGGGAAAAAATAATGAATCAAACAACATTGCCCTATGTAAATTTATGATTACACAAATGGTATGCCTTGACTCCATGTACAAACAGAGAAACAACATGTATCTCATTTGTATACAATAATAAAAAAAATTAATTAATTAAAAAAGAAAAAAGAAATTCTGGGCCCTGAAGACACAAGGAAATTCATAGCTTCTCACAGACTTTTCTCTACCTGCCTCTCAAGAAGGAATGGAGGTACAGTGTGATGTTGAGAGCAAAATTTCCTTTGAGGTGCAAGTGTGAAGGAAGGAACAGCAGTCCTCATGGGAAGCACCACTTTCCATTAGGGTCCTTCACTCCTATATGCCCCCTTGTCCAAAAAGCAAATGCTCACTGGGGAAGCTTTGAAAAACTGTTCTTCCCATTAAAAATTCTTGACAGCTACATTATAGAAAAGGGGAGAAAGATAAAATGATAAAGAGAGGAAGGAAAGGAGAGAGGGAGAGGAGAGCATCAAGATTTTTATACATTCCTTTGTGGCCAGAATCTACTGAGAACTGGGTACTGCACCTGCCTAAGACTGTGGTGAACTAACACATTTCCTGGAAAGCAGTTGCTTTTTTCTGTCTCTGGTTATTTTTGATTTTTTTTTAACAAGAATTTCATAGAAATTTCTGAGCAAACCTCTGAAAATTTCTTCCTGGTACAATGACAATATTTCATTTCAGTATTCAAGATATAACCATACATAAAAAATTAAAAATATTTGCAGTGTACACGTCAATGGATTTGTAATAAACAAATAACTTCTATCTTTGATGATCTGGAGAAGTATTTTTGAGGAAAATGGAACTCAATGTCATACTTAAGAGATGAATTTTACTTATGAGGATTGGGTCAATAACCCTGGTCAAATTTTCAGTCAGGAATATAAAAAGAGTGTGTAACAAATTGTGAGTAGGCCATAATAGGCTGATATATACTCTACACTTTCAATAGAGGTGAGCGATGTTTAACATTAGTTTGTGTTCACATTCAGAATGGTTTCAATCAAATTCAAGGGGTGCATATTAAAAGAAAAATATATGAAACCTGTGTTTATTTAGTAAAAGAAAGTTCCCATGAAATCAAGGGTGACTAGGACAGAAGGACTTAGAACATCAGGATTTTCAAGAAACACCACAAATTCTATAAAGGTTAATTGAATGTTGCAAACAGCTTATGGGGTTTCTATGCAATGGCATAGAAATGCAAAGGAGGGTCCCTATGTAAGAGAGCTCCATATGTCATTAGGCATTCATATGTCAATCCGGTAGACTGAAAAATAAATCCTGGTCTTTCCGCAAAACAGTAATATCTTTGAAAAATAGTCTTTAATATATAATCCTATTGTTTTTCTTTGAAATTATAGGTAGGAAGATTTCTGCAGTCTATATTTTGAGATTTAAAACTACAATCTTGACCTAAATTTCCCATCCAAATTATATGATACAACATGTTTAACCATAAATAATTCTATGCCATTTCATTGAGATTGAACATGATAATAATAAAATATGATAAGACATACTCAAGTAATTTCATGTATAATCAATCAGAAAAGAATGGTAAGATTCTACAATAAACGAAAAATGGATAGAATTAAGCAATTATGATGTACAAAAAGTTAGTGTCTATCCAAATCTCTAGAACTACAGCCATCTCTTGAAAGACTGCATTGCAAAGATAACAGTAAATTGAAATTCCCCAAATATAAGATACATATACATGACATATATTTCATATCATACTATATATATATCTGTATATATCATAGATACATACATAAATAGATTATGATAAGTAGATAGATAGATAGATAGATAGATAGATGATAGATAGATAGATGATAGATAGATATTGGAATTGGCCATATATATAAAGCTGGTGTTGGCTCATGGGGTTAGGAAACTTGAAACTCCATAAGTTGTCTGCAAAATGGAAGACCAAGAAAGCAGAGGTATAATTCGAAAATTTCCAATGATATGAGAATGGGAGTGAGAGGGAAAAAACTAGGAGTGTGCTGGTATAAGTGTCAGAGTGCCAAAGCTTGAAAACCAGGAACACTTATATCCAAAGACAGACGGAGTTGAATGCCCCAGTTCATGAAGAGAGTTCATATTCATTCTTCCTCTCATTTTTTTCTGTTCTGGCCATAAGTAGAGTGAATAGTGGTCTTGCAAGAGCAATCTTCTTCACTTAGTCTACCAATACAATGCTTATCTCTCCGAGAAATAGTCTCATAGACACACCCAAAATGAATGTTTTCCACTATCGGAGCATCCTGTCACCATATCAGGTTGACATATAAAATTAACCATTGAAACAGTCAATGGAATCAGAAATAACTATATAGGACAGAAATTTCTGTTTCTCCTTGGCTTTTAGGTTGGAATCATACTTAATCACTGCAGAGACTAGTTTATGACCAGCAAGTGAGATAAGAGGGATGAAAAATGAGGCCACATGGTTTCAAGTTCCCAACTATGAGCAATGGCTCCCTTCTCTCAAGTTGACCATTACAATACTTACTTACGTGTCTGCCTACAAATAATACTTTTTTGTGAAAGTTAAAATGAGATTAATGTAACAAATTGGTGATGAGGACATGACGCTTCTATAAACTCTATGAAGCATTACAAATTATTTTGCACACCAATCTGGTAACTGCCTCCTTTATGAGTAGCATTTTACTTACTGAACACTGACATCATCTTGGAATACTTAATTTACATTATTAATCCTTTAGAAATTTCTTTCAAGTAGGAGGGTTTGCTCATGGTTTAATAGAAAAAATAATGATTTATAAAATTAGTAATCTATGTACATCATTAAATTAAATAGTATTTTGAATAGATTATTTGGCCATAAATTCAAGTGAAAATTAATGAACTTGGTTAACTGTGAAATGATTCTCTATTTGCAGTGTACTCTTTCCAATTAAGCCATTTATTTACTGTCATTTTTTTAATGTCTTCCATGTTCCAAGTACTAAGAATAGAATTGGTGAGTAAAATAATTATGCTTCCAGTTACAACTGGACTTTTAACTTACTGGGAGAGGAAATGTTAATTAAAATAATATCTGGAATATTTCAATGTGGGACCTGCTAAGAAGAAGTATGACAGTAATGAGAACGTCATATAGGAAAAATAATTTTACACTTAAGTCTACGACAGCATAAGTCACATTTTAAATGGATGTAATTATTCCCTGGCTTAGTCTTGGGTGGATGTGATGTCTTATTCACTTGTCGCCTACTATGCTAGTTCTCAGTTTGTATTCAGCTTGACCATGCCAAACAGGTCAAAAATGAAAACATCAGCAACACTAAGGTTCCAGGCAAAATTCTATTTTTAGAATGAAGTACTTTGAGTGAACTAATATATATTTGTTTCAAAAATCCACATCAAAATTCACTTATACCTCCAAGGAAAATAAGACAATAAGAAAATAAGGACAATAAGAAAATATTTGGAAAGAAATAAAAAGTATTAAAAATCACAGGTTATAATATTAAATGAAATGTGTCATTAGAGGGGAATGTATATGCTTTCACATTATCTTAGACTAAATATATGGAAAATACATAAGCAGTTATTGGAGGTTGGGCATGGGGGTAAGGAGTGTGGGAGTGTGACCATAAAGGAAAGGATGAGAGAATTTTTTTTTGTGGTGATTCAATAATTCTGCATCTTGGTTTTGGTGTGTGTGGAAGCTCAAGTTGCTCAGTTGTTTCCTCAACACTAGCTAGTATCTCCATAATAACATTGGAAATTTTGGTGAATCTACCACAATATCTCATTGTAGCTTTTATTTGCCTTTTCCTAATGACTAATAATGTAGAGCATATTTTTGTGGGGTTACTGGTCATTTAAAGGATACTTTCATGAAGTACATATTCTTTAGCTAATTGACTTTTCCTTATTATTATTGATTTCTAAGAGTTCTTTAAATATGTTACATTAATCTAATGTCAAATATATGTGCTGCAGTTATTTTCTCCTGGTGTGTGACTAACTAGTCTTTCCATTTTCTTAACTGTGTGGCTTGAGTAGCAGAACTTTTAAATGTGGCAACCGGAATTCTAAGATGTCCTTACTATCACCACACAATATTGTTCAGACCACTGAATAGGACCACATTGTCTCTTCTTCCACTGTGCTGTGTTACTGAGGACTGTTGTAACATGCTCCTGTTGCCTCTCAAGATCTACATAAGCTACACTCTAAGAAGTCTGTATGGCTAGAATGTGAGAATAGCTGTCAAATCCAGCTAAAAATCAGGGGTAAAAAAAAACAAACAAATGGAAGGAAGGAAGGAAGGCAAGCAAGCCAGCTAGCCTCAGGAATTGCAAGGAATTAAATTTAGCCAAAAACCTAAAAAAGCTTTGAAAAGGACCCAGAGCCTCAGATGAGATTGGGCAACATTCATTTTTAACCTGGGTAGAAACCCAGTGGAGGATGGAGTTAAGTTCCTGATCCCTGGAAAGTGTGGGGTAAAAAGCACATATTAATTTATTTCAGTATAATTGCAGTAGTTTGTTAAAGAGCAATAAAAAAGCAGTACAACTGCATCCTCTACTAGACTACCCATTCTGAATTCTACAGGAATATCACCAATATATAAGGAAATAAAATGTGCATCTTGAATTAGTAATTTTGCAAATATCAGTGTGAAAACACACGTCTAGGGTTTGCATAAATAGACAATGAGAACTGAATTATAATCATTGATAATTTGGTCCTGAATACTTGGTAACTGAATACTAGGTAACAAGAATTTTCTAACATGATGCTTTAGATTTACTTTCTTAGCAGTGACCCATTCAGTTTCAGCTATTTTCCATGTGCCGGGTGGTTTTTACCACTTTACAATTCAATTCATAATGCTCTAATTCAAGTAAAGAATAACAAAATCAGCACTACCTATTCTTTTGAAATTCCTAAGCAAATTTAGATGACAGGTGTAGAAATTGCATGACTAATTCAGAGGATATGAGATTGAAAAACTATATATTGGTTGGCACATAAGAGATTCCCATCTCATTCAATTCAGAGAGCATAGCCTTTAGAATCACCTTTTATTAGCAAAATGTTTGAGGACTGATAAATTTGAATGAGTGGCAAAGAAATTTGTCATAGATCAAAATGTCTTTCCTCTTTTCCTACTCAAGCATTTAAAACCTTGGATGTTTATGTTCATTAATTTCATTCCATGGGCATCCTATAGCATTACAAAGCACTGGGAAATGAAGTATCTGATAAGTACTTTTAATAGTCTGCCAACTGTAAATTGAACTCCCTGTATAAATAAGCTGAAAGGGCATAAATATTTATGGTAGCAAACCTGGAAAATACAGATAAATAAAATAAAATGACAGCAGTAATTCCAGAACTCAGCTTTAAACATTCTTAGAAATATAAAATATATGGAAATATGGATTAAACATTGAAAAATAATTGGTAGTTTAAAAATAAAGGCATTGTTTATTAAAGAAAAACTTTTTAAGGTATTTAATCAAACAATGCCATTTAAAATAGTATCCAAAGAAAAAATACTTAAGTATTTTATAGTAATACTTCAGAATAACCTTAGCCAAGGAAATGAAAGATTTTCACAATGAAAATTATAAAACATTGATGAATAAAACTAAAGAAGCAGAAATAAAAGGATAAATACCTTTTGTTTGTGGATTCAATGACTTGATATTGTTAAACTGTCTATACTACAAAAAATACAAAGATTTAACATAAAGCCTATCAATATTCCAGTAGCATTCTGCTACTGTCTGAATGTTTGTGTTTCTCTAAAATGCACATCTTGATATCCTAACCTCCAAGATAATAATGTAATTAGGAGATAGATCTTGGGGTGATTAGATCATGAGAACAGAACATCACTATTGGATTACTGCCCTTCTAAAAGAGATCTTTGAGAGCTAGCAATCCTCTCTGAATTGACATTTCAGTGAGAAAGTGATTGTTTATGAGGAGTAGGCCTTCACAATAGTCTGTTCATTATAGAAGCCTGAAAAAACTAAGGCACAGTGTGTAAAACAATAGATAAAAGAGTCTTGACATTCAGCAAATACTTTGAAAAGCCAAATAAATCTTGGCATCATATTCCTGATTTAAAAAAAAATGATAAAAACTCTGGTAAACAAAGTTGTACGACATTGACATGAAATCAAATGTAGAGTTCAGTAGACAGAATAGAAGGCCTGAAATAAATCCACAGACGTATATTAAGTGATCTTCCACAAAGCTGCAAGGAAACACAGCATGGAAAGAGCAGAACCTTTAACAAAGGATGCTGAGAAAACTAGTGTTGAGATTTTTCAGATGTGTTTTTGAGGTCTCTCTCTCGGGAGAGTGGCTATAAATTTCATACCTGTCCTCATGTGGCTTCAGAGGATTTGGCCATGGATGCTTCCAGTGTATCCTTCATATGATACTTCTTTATTCTGAATGAGGACTGATGCCTAAGTGTCCCAACCATAACCAGGTGTTAAGAGGAAAATTGTTTATACTGGCAGACACACCATGTCCTGTGATCAGTTTACTCCAGCCAAGTTAAACTCCAGGAAAGCCCTGACCAGGAAGAAAGTTTGGCTTTAGTTTGTTGGTCAGGTGAGACATGGAGCAAGCAAATAAACAAAAAAAGAAATGTCAGAAGCAGTATGTTACAGATCACAGAAAGAAGGCAGTATACCCGCAAGGTCAATGGGAAGGGGGAACTGTCTAGGAAACCCATAATATACCTACAGGTGGTGAGTAAGAGAGAGAGTGAGAGATCCTTGGGCCAAAGTCTTTAATGGGGTCCATGACAATATTACAAAGTAGATTTCCTGCTGGGAGTACTAACTAGGGGTTTGGAGCAGCATTTCTGAGAAGTGGTCACTGCAATATGTGGGCTGTCCACATGGGGCTTGTGGCCATGGGGCTGGGTCACATGAGTTGTACCCAGCTGTCTGGTAGGGAGTTGATTACTAAAAGGTGGTTGTGTATAGCAGATGTCTGGATTAATAACATGGAGGAACTTGGAGGAAGTGAATGCTAAGGGTGACTGAGTTCTGGCTGTGGTATGAGAAAGTTCAATTTGTATTCAAATAGATACTGAGACAAGAACTCATTATAATCACATGCAAAAAAAAAAAGGGAAGAGAACATTCATTTTATACCATTCACAATAGTTAACCCAAAATGGATTAGCAATTTTAACCTGAGACCTGAAACTATAAGATTTTGAACAAAATCATTCAGAGAAAACTTGCTTGATGTTGGACTTTACAATTACTTCTTGAATGTGGAACCAAGACCTGAAGTAACAAACCAAAAGAAATAAGTGGAACTGTATAAAACTAAAAACTCTTACCACAGTAAAGGGAAAAAAAAATCAACAAAGTGCAAAACAACCTATAGAACAGACGAAATACCTGCAAACGAGGTATTTAATGAGTAACCACCCTGCATGGTTTTCAAATATACTTATAGAACTCCTAACTCAACAAATGACCCAGTTACAAAGTGGGCTAGAGACTTCAATAGACATTTCTCCAAAGAAGATATATAAATGACTGACAGTCATATGAAATATAAGCAATATCAGTGGTCATTAGGGTTATGTGAATCAAATTCACACCTGTTAGAATGGCTGTTATCAAAAAGATGAACCATAAGTGTTTATAAGGATGTGGGTAAATTTAAATCTTTGGACACTAGTGATAGGAATATGAAATGATGCTGTTGTTGTGTAAAATAACAGAAATTCCTCAAATAATTAAAAATGGACTTACTATGTCATCCAGCAATCTCTCTTCTGATTCTTTAACTGAAGAACTGAAATCAGGGTGTCTGGAAATATCTGCACTAACATGTTCACTGCAGCATTATTCATAACAGCCAAGATAGAGAAACAACATAAATGTTCATCAGCAGATCAATGGAAAAGGACAAACAGCATATATATACAACGAAATATTACTTGACCCAAAAAAGAAGGAAATCCTATCAAAGTCAACAGCATGAAGGAGCCTGGAGCGCATTATGCTAATAAAATTAGCTAGTTCCCCAAGATAAATAGTGCATTATTTCATTAATATGAGGTATCTGATATTCTCCAGCTTCATCTATTTATCTGCAAATGCCAAACTTTCATTCTTCTCTAAGGCTCAGTAATATTCCATTGTGTATATATACCACATTTTCTTTATCCATTCATCTATTGAAGGGCATCTAGGTTGGTTCCATATTTTAGCTATTGTGAATTGAGCTGTTGGTGAGGATGTGGAGGAAAAAACACACTCATGCAATTGCTGGTAGAATTGCAAATTTGTACAGCCGCTATGAAAAGTAGAATGGAGATTCCTCAGAAAACTAGGAATGGAATCACCATTTGGCCCAACTATCCCACTCCTCGGTTTATATTCATTTCTCTCTTAACCAGTAAATCCTGTCAGCAAACATTTGCCAGAGATTTTGTTGAGGATTAGATATGCCTCATTGTCCCTAAGAACGGAAAATGGGTTACAAACTCACTTTTACTCATTTTCTTTAATTAACTTAAAATTGAATCTTTTGAGGTAACAAACTAGAAGCTTTTCATGCAAACATATATTTTATTTTTGATTTTTTGTTTGTTTAGAAGAAGGTTGAATTGGGAATACCCTCTATAATTAAGATTCATTAAGTTTTATGGAAAGGCAATATTCTGATTTTCTGTTTATTTTTAACATATAGTTTCTTAATATACCATTTGAATTATTAGTAAGTATTTGGGAGGGAATGCCATATGACCATGCCATATGACCATGATTATGTTGTAAATCAAAGAGCATTCTCCGCCCCCATCTCTACCATATTCACAGCAGAGTAGAGGCTCTGTAAGTTACATAGAATCAGGTTTTATGACACTCATGAAACAAACTAAGTCTTCTGAATGATCTATGGCCTCTCTGATCATTAAGGCACTTAAACATTGCTTATTTTAACATTCTTTGTATAAAAATAAAACTCCAATATATTGTATTAACTATAAATAACTGTAAAATAGAATAAGAGGTAAAGTCATCTCAAGCCTAACAGCTAAAGACACCCATTCTTACCACTGGCCTATCTTTATAGAAGGCAGGTGAGACAATTCTCAGGTAATATGTTTGGAAGGATCTTGCTATGAATATTTTTTACTATAATTATTATTTCATTAAAATTACTCTCTTTACTAGGATTGTATAATTAAATAGAAAACATTATTTTGAAGACTTTTATGTTTCTTAAGTTAAGTGCTATAAACAGGATTCCCAATATAGACTTTCTTAGTTAATACCTTCCCCACATTTTATCATCATGTCTCTGGTTCTTAAAAGAGTTTCCAAATTATGAAAGATGCTCTAGAAATACTTTTAGAAAAAATGATCAATGTTTAGAATTTTGCGAGGAATATATTGAGAATGAAGTTCTAATTGCTGTTAGCTCTTATCAAGTTAGAAGCATGAAGTCATCAATTTTAAAAATATGATATCAAAGTTTAATATGTTTAAATGAAAGCCAGATATCATTAAATTACATAATGAAGCCTAACCCCTGTAGTAATATGGAAATAAAATAGACAACCCAATTGCTATAAATTTACTCCTGTGTTGTGTAGCACATAGGTGACTTGGAAATTGTTGATGGATTAGAAAAAATAGGAGCTTCCTTTCCTCAAAGCAATAAGGGATTCTGCTTCTAATTAGAAATTACTTGTAATAAAATCAGTTTACAAATCAATGCCATTATTTACTATGAGACCATGATTATACCAGGTAGAAAACTAACTCTTAATTTGAAAGAAAATATAGTAGAACATTTATACTGTAAGTTAGAAAATTCTTCTTTACCTAATTAAAATTTGACATTAAAGATAACAGGAGAAAACTACCATGCAGATATAATTAGTGGGACCATTTGTCACTGCTTCCCATGATGTTCACAAAATTTAACTAGACTCAGAATCTCAAAAACCTACATTAAATGTGAGGTATATGATAATTTGGAAAAAAAAACAATCTTAATTTTCTTCTGCATAAATCAAATCTGATTATTCTTACATTCACTGGTTCTCAGCTATCCTCCTTGCTTGTGTAGAAATTAGTCTCTAGCAAAAGGGAGTCAGTCATTCAATTGCCACTTATGACATGAAGAGTACTTGAATAAGAGTGCTCTGGGTAAACTGCATTTTGGATGTTCTGGTCCTGAGCTTAACACAGAAATCACATCAATCACATATGTGATTTAATCTTCATTTGCAATAACTTCTTTTATTCTGTTTAAGTTTTCAGGTACTCTATGTATTCAAGCAGAGTCTGGTGTTTTGCTGACCTGAATTCTAAAAGCAAATTAATTGATGATCAGCAGTAAGACTACATCTCAGCACTCATATAAAGAGGATTCAAATGGGGAAGAGTCTTTGATAAAGTTTATTGCTTCTGTAAACCTCCTAATCTCTTAATCTCAGTTGTTTTTTGTATTTAATTATATTTAATTAATAATAATCTACATGTGTGTACATGTAGATAAATATGTTTTAGTCAGCTTCTTTGCTGCTGTGATTGAAAGATCTGACCAAGTTTATTTGAGGACTTATGGTTTCAGAGGTCTTAGTCCATAGAAGGCCTGCTCCATTCCTTGGGGCTCGAGGTGAAGCAGAATGTAATGGCAGGAGAGAGTGGCAGAGGGAAGCGGTTCACATCATGGTGCTCAGGAAGCAGAGAGAGAGAGAGAGAGACAGAGAGAAAGAGAGAGAGAGAAGGGAGAAAGGAGAGACACAAGTATGAGTTTGGAACCACTATAGGTTCTGGAGAGAGTAGAGTGAACTGAGTGATAAAAACATAGTATCACCTATTAAACATGGTAGCTGATGACAACTTCTGTCCATGGGGAAAAAGAAAGAAAGTCTAGAAATGGCTATGGAAAGGTGGGTGTTGGAAATGTAAGAAGGGCCATCAAGGAAGGATCTGCTGAGAAGATGCAGAGACTTGAAGAGGATAAAGGATTCATTAAGAATGGTCCAGGAAGAGGAAGCACAAGTTGCAACTTGGTGGGACTGAAGTCAATAAGAGGCCTGGGGCTTGGTGCAGCAAGACTGGGGAGAGAGCCAAGAATGACTGGAGATGTGCCAAGAAGAAAAAGGGTGCAGGGCATTGTGGGACCTTTATAATATAGTCATGAGCCACATCATAATGTTCCTGTCAGCAACATATTGTTTATATGGTGGTGATCCATAAGGTTGGAATGGAACTGAAAAATTACTATTGCCTCTTGCTGTCATAGCCATCAAAATTGCATAGCACTTGTGTTTGTCGGGGTGCTGGTATAAAAGACTTACTGAGCTGTCAGTCACATAAACGTACAGCACTTGTAATTTTGTACAGTGAACTGTACCTGATAATAAATGACTGTTTCTGGTTTATGCATTACCATATTTATTATCATTATTTTAGAGTATACTCCTTTTACCAATGAAAACAGTATACAGTAAAACACATGCATATTTGTCAATGTGACATATATGTAAGTCAATGTGACTGAGCCTATTTTTTCTCTCTGAAAATATTTTTCTGCCTTAAGAAAGGCATGCTTATAAAAGGGACATGTAACCAACCAATGGATATTTTCTATCTTTATTTTTATGTATCCTCAACTTTTGTGGATAATGGCATTTACCAGCTGTCTGTCCAAAAGTGAATGACTATGTGGATACTTCGAATCCTCTGTATTATTTCTTGCATTCACTTTAATGAATAATGATAGAAGTAGTAACATGTGTAATTAGGATTTATCAAGGCTATAATTTCCTTTGAACATGTAAGATAAACCACTTCTCAATTTCTTCTACAAGTAAATATCACTATCAATATGCTAGGCATTGTGAAAGTCTAATAACATCTGCTTCTATGAATTAGCTAGTAATTAAAAATTAGTAAAAAGCAAAACAACTAAAAATTATTTGTTGAATATTTATGGAATATGTAGCATATTTTACTTTAGATGATAGAATTCAAGAAAGGATTGCCTTTTGTTGAATTCGTGACCTAATTCAGGGAGAGAAAACTCACAGAACACTAACCATTTAGCAAAACAGATTACAATTAGTGTGAACCACAGATTCAATGCTGCATAAAAACCACAAGGGAAGCTGTATTGTGAAACAATGGAAGACATTTTAGAGTAGTATGTATATGACAAGAATGGACAAAAATTAGAATTTGGAGAGAATAAGTTAAGAAAATCAATCTAGCGCAATAAAATAAAGAAATGAAGAACATTGTCGATTTTTTTCCTTTGCAATCTTTCTGTTATCAGATTATTTTTTCTTTAGGTTAAAAACTCTGCTTTCAATAATGTGATACCCTACAGGGAGTGTTATGCTGATGGCTAAGGCACTAATTATTTTCTTTGCTCTCTATTTTAAGAAGGGTAAAGAAGAGGATGAACCTTCAAGAAGGTAAACTAGGAAAAGTCCTCCCTAGTTTCCAGGGAGGATCCTTTCTTTTTCACTGCAAGATTCACAGCACATAAGGATTCTGTGTTGTCTACTTTAGAATGAAATTTCTCCATAGAAAGTTTCAACATGCTTTTCATGTTGACTGTAGAAGGAAGCATCTACCCGTTGTATTCCTGTCCTTCCAAGTTCTAAACTTGTCCTTTGGATCTAGGCATTTTGCATCTTACTTTCCCGTGAACCATTTGGCTCTCTGAGAATGGCTGCTAGATTTCATCCAGTGGAAACTTCTCCTCACAGTAACATTTTCCTTAAGGAAAACGGTTTCATTAATTTGGCCTATTTTTGCTGCTGCTTGCTCACAAATTTAACCTCATTCCTTTTAATTAAAAGGATTTTTGTTAGAGTTTCTTCCAGGTACTTGCCCAGATTTTTTCAAAGAAAAATAAATTTCAAGTTATCCTACTATATCTCATTAAATTCACTCCAGTCTGCACTACATTTACAGAAATATCTTGGTCTTTGAAAGCTTTCTTTCACAGTTTTTTTCACCACACACAACTTTTCTCTATGTAATTTCTCAGTTTTACCAAGGGAATAATAAATGTAGAATTATGTATCAGTGGTATATTGGTTTTGAGCATACCCTGATCTGACTTTAATAGGAAAGCAGGCACATAAGGAAATGCTGAGAAAAAAAAAAAAGTCTCCAATAATATCAGTGTTGTCATCAAATACAGGAGAGGAAACACATTTAATGCAACACATAGCAAATATGTATTGAAAATTGCTTCAGAATTGGTTATTGTTTAGGTATCAAGAATTCATAAGAACACAATGGAATTTCTGTATTCAATCTCATATAGACTAGAAGGGGAAAAAATAGTAACCTTTTCTATATTGTGAAAAAATAAATGGTAGATATTAATGCATATTTCCAATGTGGGTATAGAGAAAGCATTACATTTAGTCTGTCAAACTAGCAAATGTATTGTCAGAATCTTTGCTTTGATTCCTTTGTCCATCTTTTTTAAGCAAGGCCAAAAGGACCTTCTGAAACCATCCTTGCCATAGTCATGACATCATTGACTTGGGGATTTAGTAGCTATGAGTGCTATCTTTCGTAATTGAGATTAACAAGACTTCAGTTATGCCGCATGTGGTCAATAATCTAGCTAACACTTTCTTTTTGACTGTTGACACACATGGCAAACTCTACCAGTGACATTTGGTTTCTCATAAAAAGTGGAAGAAGTGACAGTCAAATGGAAGACTTAGGAAGACATGTATTCCTCCGGTGGGAAAAAAATGTTTGATTGAAGATTCAATTGTTTTCTGTTCTTTTCTCTCTTTTTTTTTATTGTAAACAAATGGGATACATGTTGTTTCTCTGTTTGTACATGGAGTAAAGGCATACCATTTGTGTAATCATAAATTTACATAGGGTAATGTTGTTTGATTCATTCTGTTATTTTTTTCCCTCCCTCCCACCCCCCATCCCTCTTTTTCCCTCTATACAGTCCTTCCTTCCTCCGTTCTGTCCCCTCCCTAACCCTAACTCTAACCCTAACCCTAACCAACCCTCCCACTCCCCATTATGTGTCATCATCTGCTTATCAGCGAGATCATTTGTCCTTTGGTTTTTTGAGATTGGCTATCTCACTAGCATGATATTCTCCAATTTTCTATATTTTTTATTGTGCATTATAACTACACATAATGGTGGGATTCATGGATATGCATTCATATATGCACACAATTAACAATATAATATCCCCCCAGTACTTCTTCTTTCCCTTCCTTCCTTCATCCCTTTGGTCTCTTTCCTGTATTCTGCTAGGCTCCCTTCAGTTTTCATGAGACACTCTCCACCTTTCTTTTCCTTTTTTCCTCTCTAGCTTCCACATATGAGAGAAAACATGCAACTCTTGACTTAATAGTTTGGCTTAGTTTACATAACCTAATGCTTGCAAGTTCCAACAAATTTCCCTCAAGTGACATAATTTTGAGAACAACAACAAAAAATTCTACCACATTTTCTTTATCCAGAGATGTAACAAGTGATTGCTATAAAGGAGATAAAAATAAATACAAGAAAAATAGTACAGAGAGATAGAGAGGAGAGAACAAGAGAATTTGACTGTTACAGGGAAATGCAAAGAGAAACAAAAACAAAATAAACCAAAACCCTAACCCTCAAAAGACAAGACAAAGAAAGATACCATACATTAAAAAATGCTAAAAATAAGAAAAAAGAAACAAATATGTGTATATGTATATCTACATCTTTATATCATCTCCACAAAACAATCAGCATAATAAGAACACCAAAAAACTTCTTAATGAAGATGAAAATATTGTCTTTGCTGGTCTGTAGATGAGAATAGCTATTTACTGCCTGTGCCTAACTGTTCTTTCCATTTTAAGGGCTAGGGGGCTGTTAAACTGTTCCTCTTGTTGTGTTGCTCACTGACCTGCCAGTTGGAGTGTCTTAAAACTCAAGCTGGTTAAAATAGCTGTCAGCTTCCCTTCTCACTTTACAAGGTATGATAGAATGAGAAATGAGAATACTGTCTATTGACTTTTGTCTATATAGACCAGATCAAAGCATTCCCAGGTGGGGCTATTACAGAATTGCAAATAGGTTCAGGTGGCTGGAGTTTAGCTCAATTCAGCCTTGGAGCTTGGGTGGTGCTACCTGTTCTGTGGAGAATTAGCTCAACATAATCCTAGGCTGGCAAATACCCATCTTGGTGAGTATCTGGATCTCAGAGGCCCCCCAAGAATTCTACCTAATATGGTGGGGAGAAGGCCAGCCCTCCATAGCTCTCTACATTCCACTGTCCACAATACAGTCTTCTCAAGCTCCTTCCTCAAGTGGAATCATGCCCACCTGTTCAGTTTCCTGACCCTCTGCAGCAGGTGGTGTGAGCTACCAGAATCAAAAGGAAAGTGAGTTGCACTCCCCCTTGGTGTCTCTGACTAAATCTCCCTGGGTCAATATACCCGTGCTTGTTTCAAACCCTGATAGGTTCACAAAAAGTCACATTGTAGGTCCTTGCTGGAATAGTAAAACAACCTCTGCTCTGATCTCTCAGGAGAGTTCCTATAGCAGTGAGCTGCAGCTTGGCCTCCTCAAGGTGTCTCTTGCCTCATCTGTACTTGCCAGTTGAGAACACAGTGCAATTTTCAAACACCAGCTCACTGTGCAGCCTCTGGTTCAGCTAATTTCTGAATGTTTTTCTGTTTTCTTTTATATATATCTATATATATATAAACGTATATATATATATATTTTTTTTTGTATTTGTTCCAATTCATTATACGTGACAGTAGAATGCATTTTGACGCATAATACATAAATAGAATATAACTTCTCATTTGTCTGCTTGCACATGATGCAGAGTTACACAGGTCATGTAATCATATATGTGCATAGGGTAATAATGTCTGATTAATTCTATCATTCCTACTTCCATACCCCCTCCCCTCTCTTTACACTCCTCTGTCTAGTCCAAATTACCTCTGTTCCCCTCACTCATTGTGAATTAGCATCCACATATCAGAGAAGACATTCGGCCTTTGGTTCTTCGAGTTTGTCTTATTCACTCAGCAAGATATTCTCCAGTTACATCTATTTACCTGCAAATGCCCTAATTTCATTCTTATTCATGGCTGAGTAATATTCCATTTTGTATATGTTCCACAGTTTATTTATCCATTCATCTGTTGAGGGCACCTAGTTTGGTTCCATAATTTAGCTATCAATAATTGAGCTGCTATATAATGGAATGTGGGAGGAAGGCAAAAATGGAGGAAGGATGGATTGTATAGAGGATGATGAGGGGGTGGGGAGAGAGGGGGGGAAGGAAAACTAATAGAAAGAGACAAACATCATTACCCTATGTATATGTATGATTATGCAAATGATGTGACTCTATTTTGTGTACAGAAAAATGATAGTTGTACCCCATTTATATACAATGAATCAAAATTTTAAAAATAAAAAAATTGTAAATGTGAAAAAAAAAAAAAAACTGACATGTTTCCTGCCCTTAAAAATATATAGTCCAAGACAAAGTCACCCAAAAACATACATTGGACAAAGATAGCCTCTTCAACAAATTGCCCTGGGAAAACTGGAAGTTGATGTGTAGCAAAATGAAATTTAACCCCTATCTTCTCACCACAAAACTCACTCAAGTGGATTAAGACTTTGGCACTAAAACAGAGACCCTGTACCTAACAGAAGAAAAGTAGGTGCAAATCTCCACAATACTGCTTAGGAACTGATTTCCCTAACAAGACTCCTAATGTTTTCGGTTTGAAACATTTTCCAAGCCAAATCTACCCATTGTGTTGTTTCTCTCTCCTTTTTCTTTTCTTTTTTTTTTTTTTTTTCTGGTGCTGGGGATCGAACCCAGGGCCTTGTGCTTACAAGGCAAGCACTTTACCAACTGAGCTATCTCCCAAGCCCCTCTCTCCATTTTGTTAACCATCTGCAGTGAACTGGCCGCTGCTGCAACTGCCACACCTGGCTTGGCTTCAGTGTACTCTTTTTTGCCTTTTGTTCAATGCAACTGAATTTCTGGGTCTGTAGGAGTCTCTGAGTGTCTGATATTGAATTTTAGTGAGCTCCCTCTTTCACCCCTTGCAAAAAAGCAGTACTCCCTCTGTTTGAATCTGGAGATTCAACCAACCTTCCTTTAATCTGCCATATTGAATCCTATATTACTAGAATTTTAAGAAAAAATGCCAGGAATTGCCCTCCAAGGTAAATGACATATCACTGCCCTCCCATTGCTGACATGGGAACCCCATACTTGATAGACTTCTTGCAGATAAGGAAACAGTAAATATGATATACCTGTGAATGATGTAAAATCGATTTGTAATGTAATTCCAAAATTTCTAGCTTTGAGTGGAGCTCAGAGAAAAAAAGCTCTCTTCTGTAAACTTACTCTACAGTACAAGTTGACCTTGGGCCTTACAACCTAGGAGGTCCTAAGATATCAATGTACATATGATAGGAAAATGTAATTTAGAGTGTATGGTAATACCAGTTGATAATTTCCATGTCATAGACCTCCAGTTCTCTGGTCTATGTCATCAATGAAAATTTATAACTTTCAAAACATAGCTGCTACTATGTTGGAAGTAACCATGCTCACTGCTACAAGGTTAATTTGGTCTCATGTACTCATATTTTAAAACCTATCTAGATTCTCTGTGACCTAGGTTTGTTGAAGAGATTACTTGTTTTATTTGCTTGTTTGTTTTTGTTTTTTGGCATTTTTCCATTTTTGATTTTCTTGATGTAACACTCTGAAAATTATCTGAGGCTATGCTAAAAAATACAAACTGGCCTTCCTGGAAAATTCACAGCTGTCACTACCATGTCTCTCTCAGAGGGTTATTTTGAAGTTTGAACAGTTAATGCTGAATCTTGAATAGAATTAAAACATATTTTGATAAATATTTTCCCAGCTTAGGCATCCTGAAATGTGCCTCATGAAATATGCCTTGTATTCTTATGTAATATATTTATTTTTTATTGAATCAAGAAACTTATCTTTGAATGGTTCCTTTGGTGCTTCACAAATGATAAATAAAATGATTTATAATCTTAATTTGTAAAGTAACATTGAACTAATGTACAAATTGAAAAAATATGGAAGGAAAGAAAGGAGGTAGATTGGAAGAGAAAGAAAAAACTAGAAAGGAAGGAAAGATCATATATGATCTACAATGTGGAATTTTACCTAGTTAATAAAATTAAGTAGGTACTTTGTTTTTCCCAACTAAGTAGGTACTGTTTTAGGCATCTTTAATAATTCATTCTATTAAACTTACCCATGTTGTCCTTATTGCTTCTTTGTTGCAACAACTCTTCAAACTTTTCCTTATATTAAACTTTAAAAAATAAATTTTATATCTCAGAGCAATTCCAAGGCATAACTTTGTTTTATTATCATTAGATAATTATCTACTTTTATTTCTTTTGATCATGCATTACAATAATAACTGCCCTATTATTCTACTTAAAATTTTTGCATGCTTGTGATCTAGGACTCTAATATACATATCCCTGCATCATATATATATATATATATATATATATATATATATCATATGACTTAATTATGATATCCTAAGATGACCTTACCTAGTTGAACTCTTATTAACTTTAAAAGTATAATTCCTTTCAAATTTTTTGAAATTTATTTTATCATTTCAATTTAATAACGTGTAACATAATTAACTGCAGAATATTTGCTAAATATTATGTGTTTTTTCCAAGAGTATAAAGTCATCTATGTAGTGTATAAAGACTATAATTCACAACACCACCCATTAGCAAATTTGGAAGCATTTTGCAAAATACCATTGTCCTAAATAAATTAACTTTGAAGCACATTTCATAAATATAACTACAAAGTTTAAAATAGTTTATAAATCCTGTATTATAAGATTTTTAAAAAGATTATTTAGATCTTATTGGTACATTCTGTTGCATTATTGCTTGATATAATCCAGTAATAATGATGTTGATTATTGAAACAGTTGAGAATCTGGAGTATAGCTCATAGGTAAAACATAAGCTCTAACTAGGCAAGGCCCTAGGTTTGTGTTTCTCTCTCTCTCTCTCTCTCTCTCTCTCTCTCTCTCTCTCTCTCTCTCTCTCTCTCTCTCTCTCTCTCTCTCTCTCTCTCTCTCATATATATACACACCATGGAAACAATTGTTACTTTTATTTTCTGTTAATCAAGGTTAAATTACAAATGTGCTTGATTCTCTTTGACTTCTAAACTAAGCTTGGACTAATATTTACACTCTTTAAGAATTTTTCTATTTGAAGATGCTTTTATTATGTGTTAGTTTTCAACAGTGATATCAAAAAAACTGACAAGAACAACTTAGATGGGGAAAAGTTTACTTTGGCTCACAGTTTCAGAGGTTCCACCACGGACAGCTATTTCCATTGCTTTGGGTTCCAGGTAAGGCAGAACATCATGGTGGAATGGCATGGCAAAGGAATGCTACTCAGCTTAAAGTATTAGGGAAGGAGAGAAAGAGGAGAGAGGAACAAGATATCCCCAAGAGCTCACTCCCAGTGACCTACTATCTCCTGGCATGTCCCACCTGCCTACAGTTACCACCCAGATATCCATTTAAATTATTAATCAATCAAATGAATCAATCTATTGATTAGATTATAGCTCTCATAATTGGATCATTTACCTCTGAGCATTCTTCCATTGTTTAACACATGAGCTTATTGAGGTGCACGTCACATCCAAACCCATACTATTATAAACAAAATATGTTAGCTAAAATGTGCCTCAATTGCAAACTTGATTCATTAAAATGTATGATTTTCTCACTTCATTGTTCAAATAATATAAGACGGCATGGGTGGGTTTCTGCTCTGAGTAATAATGTAGAGACTTGGGTTTTGTCTAAATTATATCTCTACCTTAGTGAACTCTCTGCTCAGCCAGTGAAAGGCACAGAAAGATACTCACACGTGGGGTTTGATTACTGAATGTGGATGGTGCTACATCACTTATGTCCACATTGCATTATATACAACTTTATCACTAGCCTCACATAAAGGAGGATGTGGAATATCTTATAGGTGAATCTCAGGTAAAAGTAACACATCCATTGGGGAACATTGCTATCTCTGCCACAATGCTAGGGCACTTGTCTCTCTCTTGACATTGTAGTCATGACCATTTCATGAGAATGCCTATTATTTTACATTGTAATAACCTGTTTTTAGTGTGGACTAATTGTGAGTGTACAGAAAACAGAGAGTTCTCTTGTATCTGACAATTGGTTTCTTTATTAATACCTTGCATGAAGGTAACACATTTTCATGATTTATAAACTAGCATACATATATTCCTTCAACTGAAACCTATATTTGACTCTTTACTTTTCACACAATGGTATTTTTCTTACAGCATCATATCCAGAATATTATATTATATTTAGTCTGATGACTAATTGTCTGATGATGTGATTATCTTCTTAGTCACTTCTTGGCTATGACATTTTTCCAAACTTCTAATGTTTTTGATGACCATAACAATTTGCGGAATACTGCTCAGCAGATATTTTGTAGAATGTCCCCAAATTGTGGTTAGAATAAGATTATAGATGTAGAGGATTTACTGCACAGACACAAATTGCCATCAAGGGAACATCTATCAATAATTTTATGACTATTGATTTTATATTTGTCACTTGGCTAAGGTATTGTTTGTCATGTTTCTCTCACTGAAAACAGTCCTATCCCCATCTCCATACCATGTCCCTTAGAAGGATATCTTGATGAGTATGTCACACTTGGAGATCAAGCAAAAAATTTTTAAAAAGCAATGGATCATAGGAAAAATAACAGGTGAGATAAAAATTAAATCCTTGAATCAAAGGAAAAGAGTGATACAAAATGACAAAATCTCTGGAACACTATGAAAGTGGTGCTAAAAGGAAAGTTTAAAGCATTAAGTGCTCAATTCAAAAATAAAAGAGTGATCCCAGATAATAAATCTAATGCTACAGCTCAAGACTGTAGAAAAGCAGAAATGAACTAATTCCCAAACCAGTAAAAGACAGGAAATAATTAAGATCAGAAGTGACAGTAATACAATTGTAAAGTTTTTTAAAAATACCAATATCAGTGCAGAAACAAGTTGGTTTTTTTTAAAATATAATTTATAAACCCCTAGAAAAACTAACCAAAAGAATAAGAATAACATCCAAATAAACAAAATTAGAGATGGAAAAGAAGATAATACCACAGACAATTTTGAAATCCAGAAGATCTTTAGAGACTATTTTGAAAAGTTATATTCCAATAATTTGGAATAATTAGAATATACTGACAATATATAGAATGCACTCTCAGTATATAGAATATTGACAACACTTAGAAGATACTGACAAGTTTACAGATACATATGACCTACACATATGAACCAGAGTACATAGAAAACCTAAACACACCAGTATCAACCTATGAGATTGAAGCAAGAATTAAAGACTTTCTTCACAGAAAATCCCAAGAAAGATGAATTTTCAGCTAAGTTATACCAGTCCTCCTTAAATTATTCCATACAATAGAAATCAAGGGAACACTTTAAAATTCATTCTATGAAACCACTAGCACTTGGATACCACAATCATATACAAGACAAAAAGAAGGAAAACTACAGTCTAAACTACTGATAAACAAGGATGCAAAAATCCTTAATAATATATTCCAATTCAAAATCACATTGACAGAATTGTAAACCATGATCAAACTGGATTCAACCCAGGATGCAAGGGTGGTTCAATATATGTAAATCAATACATCCATGTCCCTTAGAAGGATATTAATAAAATCATATAAATAAAATAAAATAAAACCCATCATATAAAAAATAAAATAAAAATTACATGACCATCTTTGACAAAATTCAACACAATTCATGTAAAAACACTGAAGAAAATAAGAAGGACTTACCTCAACATCATAAAAACTATATATGATGAACCCAAAGTCATATCATACTGAATGGAAAGAAAATTAAAACATTTCCTTTAAAACTATGAACAAAATAAGGATGTCCATACTCGCCATACCTGTTCAATGCAATTATGAAACTCTAGTAAGCAATCAGTAAAGAGAAAGAAATAACAAATACAAAAAGTATTTCTGTTTGCTGATGATATGAGTCTATATCCAGAGGACCCAAAAACCTCCACCAGAAGTTTTGCAGATATGATAAATAAATTCAGCAAAGTATAATACAAGATTAAACACAAAAATCAATAGCTTTCTTATACTCCAAAAATGAATCTACTAACAAATAAATTATGAAAACTAGTTTATTCACAATAACCCTAGAAATATTTAGGAATAATCTAACTAAGGAGTGAAAGATCTCTGGATGAAAATTACAAAAAATTGAAGACAAACTTGGAAGATGGAAAGACCTACCATGTTCATGAATAGGTAGAGTTAATATAACCAAATAACTTCATGACCAAAAAAATTTACATATTCAATGCAATCCCATCATAACTCCAATTTCATTCTTCAAAAAACTAGAAAAAACATTTCTAAACTTTATAAGGAAGAAAATACCCAGAATAATCAAAACCCTGAGCAGCAAGAATGAGACATGAGGCATCACAATACTTGACTTTAAATTACAATATAGAGCTATGGTAACAAAAACTGCATGACACTGGCATAAAAACAGATATGAAGACCAATGGAATAGACTAGAAGACACAGAGACAAATTGATATAAGTACAATCTTCTGACCCTTGACAATGTTGCCAAAAGCATCTTTCTACATTGGAGAAAAGATAGTATTTTAAAAATGTTCCTTAGAAAACTGGTTATTCATATAAAGAAAATGAAAGTAAAGTCAAACCTCTCACCCTGCACAAAAATCAACTTAAAGTGAATCAAAGACCTAGAAATTGTACCAGAAAAAGTGAAACTGCTAGAAAAAAACAATAGGGACAACACTACAACATTCATGCAAACACTGACTGAATAAAATTTCTAAAGCTAAAGAAATAACAACTGGGATGACATTAAATTAAAAAGTTTCTGCATAGCAAAAGAAAGAAGTATGAAGAGATCATACAGCATGGGAGAAAAAAAATTGCCAGGTACTCTTCTGACAGAGGATGAATAATATGAATATATACAAACTAAAACCAACTTAACAACCAAAAAGAAGGAAAAAGAAAAATTAATAATCCACTCAGTAAATGGACAAAAGTTCTAAAGAGACTTTTCTTTAAAGAAAAAATAAAAATGGCTAACAAATACACAAAAAAGAAATGTTTAACATCTTTAGCAATCAGGGGGATAAAAATCAAAACTACACTGAAATTTCATCTCACACTAGTTAGAATGACAATTGTCAAGAGTACAAATAGTAATAATTGCTGACAATAATGTGAGGGAGAAAGAATATGTTATGGTTTAGATGTGGTGTCCTCCAAAAGCTTACATGTGAGACAATGCAAGAAGGTTCAGAGGAGAAATGATCCAGTTAAAGCCTCGACCTAATCAGTGAACCTAATCCTGGTGGGATTTACTGAGTGATAACTGGAGGCGGTGGTTCATTGTGGGTGTGGTCATGGGGTATATATTTTGTATCTGGAGAGTAGAGTCTCTTTCTGCTTCCTGATCATCTCATGAGCTATTTCCCTCCACTACACTCTCTGGCCATGATGTTCTGCCTCACCTGGAGCAGGGAAGAATGGGGCTGACCTCTGAAACCATGAGCCCTCAAATAAATTTTTCCTCCTCTACAGTTTTTCTGGTCAGGTCATTTAGTCACAGCAGCAAATATGTTGACTAAAACAGTATACTTACACATTGTTGGTGGGACTGCAAATTACTACAACCAATTTTGAAAACTATATGGTGATTTCTCAAAACCCAGGAATGGAACCGTTATACTACCCAGCTATCCTACTCTTTGGTATCTATTCTAAAGAACTAACATCAGTATACTATGGTGATACAAATAATTGGTGTAAATATACCAACGGTATAAACACCCAGTGTTTATAGCAGGAGCAGGACAATCCATAATAGTCAAGTTATTGAACCCATCAATGGACAAATGGATAAAGAAAATGTGATATACAAACAGAATGGAGTTCCACTCAGCCATAAAGAAGAATGAAATTATGTAATTTTCTGGTAAATGTATGAAACTGGAAAACATCATTCTAAGTGAAACAAGTCTGGTTCAAAAGGTCAAGGGACAAATGTTTTCTCTCATACAGTAGCTGGAAGGAAAAATTGAATGTAAAAAGGGCACCTTCTGAAAATGGAAAGAATAGTAGTATAAGAAGGGGATTTAGGTAAAGAAAGAGGTATTTAAAGGAGAAAATGGGATAATGATGTGGACCAAATTATGTTCTATGCATGCATGAATATAACAGAATGTGTTCCAATTTTATATACAACTATAATGTATCAATGATAGATAAATAAGTAGATGGAAGACAAATAGAGTAGAAGAAAGGGGTCAGCCAGAGGTACCAGGAGAAAGAAAGATGAAGTATTTGAGATTTAAATGGAGAGAACTATGTTGTATGCATTTATGAATATGTCAAATGGAACCCACCATTTTAACTATAATTCAGTAATAAATATTAAAACCAATTATTTATTACTTCAGTCATGATTCAAGTAATATGAGTAGGGATGTCTGGATTTCTACCTCCAACATTTGTTATTTTGTTTCATTTATTTATTTTTTGTAGTTTTCATTATGATAGGTAATTATGGTGAAGTAGTATCTCTATGTGGTTGTGACTTGCAATTCACTGATGATGAGTGACTTTTAGTGCCTTTCACATGCTTGCTGACAATTGATAAATATTTTAAAGAAACGTCTACTCAAGTTTTTGACCAGTTTTAATCAGTTTGTTCATTCTAAATGAGTTTGGAAGCTTGAAAAATATTATCCATGTTTACATTTAAGTTGATTTTTGTGTGTTTTCAATGATTTCAAATATTTCCTTCTAGTTTGTAGGTTGCCTCTTCACTCTTAATTCATTTCCATGAACACACAGAACTTTTTAATTTTTATGTAGTCCATTTTATTTGTTTTATTTTTAACTTTTGGTGTCACATCAATGCAATCATTGCTAAATCCAATGCCATGAAATTTTTCTTCCAATGTTTTCTTCTAATAAGTGTGTATTTCAAGTTTTAACTTTAGGAATTTGACCCGTTTTGAGTTTATTTGTGCATGTGCGTAAGACAAGAGTCCAACTTCATTCTTTAGTAAGTGTATATTCTATTTTACTAACATCAGTTATTGAAAAATCTCCCTACACACTGAGTATCTTCACAAACTTATTGCAAAACATTTGACTATATATGAGGGGGTTATTTCTGTGATTTAATACATGGATAAATTTTCTATTATGCAGTCCTATGTGTCTATCTTTTTATGCCGTTATTAAATTATTTTAGCTACTGTGGCATTGTAATACATGTTGAAATCAGAAAGTGTGGAACCTCCACTTTGTAAAACTTTGGTTTTTTTTCGTGGGGTGCATTTACTGGGGATTTAACCCATGTATAATTTACCACTGAACTACATACCACCCTTTAGTTGTTGTTGTTGTTTCAATTTTTAAACAGCATCTCAGTTGCTTAGGCCTTTCTGAGTCACTGAGGCTGGTTTTGAACTTGCCATCCTCCTATCTTACCTTCCCAAGTCACTGAGATCACAGCAATGTACCACCATGCCCTGTGAATTTGTAGAAATTTTTCATGATTATTTTTGCTATTTAAGGTCCCTTGAGATTATGAAAATTAGGATGCATTTTTATATTTCTTCAAAAAGTTGTAATGGAGTTTTAATAGGGATTTCAATAAATTCTTATCGCTATTTGATAGGTATTTCATTAAATTAGATGACTTTAGATAGCATTAATATCTTAACCATAGTATATCTTCTAATCTATGAATACGTTATCTTTTCATTTATTTGTGTATACTTCAGTTTCTTACAGCAATGTTTTATAGTTGAGAATATAAAAATTTTTGCCTCTTTAGTTAAGTGTATTCCCAAGTATTTTATTCTTTTTGTTGTCATCATAAAAATTATCTTATTCTTTTAGACTTCTTTATAATTAGTAGATAGGAACAAAATGGAATTTTGAGTGTAGTTTTGCTTACTGGATTTATTCATTAGCTAAAATAATATTTTTGTGAGTGTGGAATATTCCTACACACACCCCATATATGTTTATTGCATATCCTCCAGAAATAGTTTTTGTATTTCTATTCCCACATTTTTGTGTTCTCTTCTTATTATAAGATATTCTTCTATTTTACCAGTTGAACATTAATGTCATTTTGAAACAAGGATGGTTTTACTTCTCCTCTTCCAGTTTGGATGCCCTTAATTTCTTTGCTTGCTTAATTTTTCTGACTAGGCTGCTAGTTCTGTGTGAAATAGAAATAACAAAAACAGACATCGTTCTCTTGTTCCTCTTAAAACTTTTTAAATCATCATTATTGATTATTACATGGTTGTTAACATGTCACAAAATGGTCTTTATTATATAGATGTAGTTTCTTACAAGTTTTAAAAATTTTCCTTATGAAAAATTTTGAAATTTTAAAATGCTTTTGTCTGATCAAGTATATGTTTGTCTACGGCTTTTTTTTTTTTTAACAGAGTGCTGCTCATTGTTTTAATGATTTAATGATGTGATGAAGTACCTTCATTCTGTGACAAATCCCACTTGGTAATATGCATACTCCTATTAATGATCGATTTAATTTTGTTTTTGAAGACCTTGCTGAAAATTTTTCCATGAGTATTCATTTAGGATATTTCTTCATTTGTACTACAAAGTTTACGTTTTTTAGAACCTTAAAAATCAATCACATTCATTAATTTTATTAGTATTTTATCTCTTCTAAAATGCAAAAGTTGGAAAATTCATCACAATTTTACACAATTCTTAACCCTACAGTTTTGATAACCAACTGATTTAAACAATCCAAAATCTATGGCTTAATGTTTAAGGTAATGCAACATTGCTACCACACTCCTAATTAAGTTGATTTCAAATACACATGCTATCCTAAATCTACACTCACGCACCTATTCGCTTATTTAAGTGTCTCCTAGAAATACTTTGCATGCTTTTGCTTTTGTTTGTGAATTTTTCTGGGTAAATGATCTCTTCCTCTTTCCCCATAAAGCACATGAAAAAAGAAATTTTGCTGTTTATCTAGTGCAGATTGATGTACCATGTGTACCCCCATTAAAAAATGTGACCTGCCTTATAAGCTTAGAAAGTTAAGTCAGAAAGATTAAAAATAGGTTTATACATATATACCCAGATGTCTAATGTGGTAAATAATTTGAGGATAAGTGATACATGAACCCTCTGAAGAGTCAAATATCCCTTGATTCAAGGAAGCCCTGATTTCTCTGAGGCAGGAATACTTCGTATTCTCTCCATATGGTGGTTTTTGCCAGGTATTTAAAAAAAAAAAAAAAAAAACTCATCACATAACTATTCAATTTCAATATAATTTTTAATTTTGATTAATTAAGAGGTTGCTTTTCCATAACTCTTCTTCTTTCCTGTCTTCTGCAATTAAAAATGCATTTAATCCTTTTTATTATAAAAGTGCATTCAAAAACTTGGAATGTTATTATACGTGTCTTAAATTACTATTTTCCAACTAAACATATTCATCTATCCTTATGACATGATTTATAGACTTTTCAATTCCCGGTCACCAGCTTCTTGATGTACTATAATTATGTTCATCCGGTAATAAAATACTATGGACCTTTGTGATGATGTGATTAAGTGAAGAAATATATCAAGTTCATGAATGAAAAAACTTGATATTCTAAAAGTGTCAAAATCTACACCTATGTAGAAGCTAGATAAAATTATAATCTCAATATAAGATTCTAAAATTGATATGGAAGAATAAATGGCTAAGAACAAACAATAACTATTTAAAGAAAGAATGTGTGAAACCCAATATCATGAAAATCTCATAATCAAAATAGTTTCTTATAGCTCAGAAACAGACAAGAAGTTTAATTTTAGTGTTAATGTATAAAATGTTATACATATTCATACATATTAGTGTGATAAATAGGTATTTCAAATCTGTCACAAAAGAAATATTATTTATACATGGTGCTAGAACATAAAGTTTTTATTTGAAAAATAAATAGAATTTTATTCAATGCTCATCCCATTCAGATAAATACATCTCAAGGTGTAAAAATCCTAAACATAAAAAGGAACTATTCTAGAAAAGTTATGGAAGGTCAGTCCTTCAGCTGTTTCCTTCTTCTTCGGCCTTCTAAATTTTCATGGATTTTGTTACTGCAATTAAACTCTCTTTTCCTGATGGAATATTATCTCCATTAAAAAAATATGTCTCAGTCATACATATTTAATACCTTCCTTGAGTCTTCACTTCCTGTATTACCACCTCATTCTTTTCTCTCACTTAAAGCATAATATCTTTAACGATTTTCTATATCCTTACTTCCAGTTCCTCAGCATCCTTTTCTCTTCAATTCATTTCAGTCATTTTCCTTCCCATTTTCTGCTTTGAATCTTCTTTCCAGATATAGATTATTACTGTCCTGTACCTTTCCAAACACTTTGGTCAGGACTCTGTCCTGATTAATCAATTCCTCACTGCATATTTCAGGGGTGATCACTCTCCCCTTGATCACTCCTGTCTCTATTTCCCATAAATCCACATTCATCTAGTTTTACTTTGAATGACTGTCTTGATCTCCTTCAGAACATTAAACTTGGCATACTCCCTAAACTTTTTTCTTTTCTTTCTTCTTTTTTACTTTTGATTATTTGCTCTTTCAGACATAAATGAAAGTGGGGAGTAGTTATATGTTAGGCTAAGGTTGCTGAGAGGATATGGTAAGTATTCCAAGTGTTCCTCTGGATGAAATGAAACTATGTAAGAACATGTTCAGTACTTAAAACAGTATGTATGCCTATTTTCAGTAGTTTTATACCTGAAATGAAATATGGCATTCTTATTATGTCATTGCTAAAATACTTCTCAATTGCTAGACATTATAGATTACTATTTTACTTTTAGAATTGCAATTTTAAATCTTTCATTATATTTTCTAAAATTTGTTTTTTTACTGATATGTTCCTTGATTATGCATCATATTTTCCTCAATACTCAGCATACTAAAACTATTTCAAAAGTACAGTACATTGATTTTATAATCTACTGATGGTAGCTGTAGTTTTTGTTACCCATAAATTTAAATGCATAAATTACTCACTTTAATTTTGCAATAATTCAGCTAAATAAGGGCACAACCATGTATTTCTGTACAAAGCACTCAGAATTTTAAGGTTATGTACATTTTCACTTCCTTTCTTGTGTGTGTCCATCTTTCTCCAGAGATAATAATATTTTCAACCCACTCTTCTTTGGCAATTTCCCTCTAATATCTCTAAGTAAAGGTCTTATAGAAAAGCAAGCAATAGTGAAATTTTACCAGTCACCGGTATGACATTGTGATCACTCTAACCTTTCTTTTATTTATCATGGATCCCAGAAGGAGAAAAATTCAAAAAATCTAAGCCCTTCTCTACTCATAATATTAAATGACATGCTCCCAAACCCTTTTTCTCAGTTGTTTACTTTATTTGTGTGTACTCTATTCCAAGGGATCTCATTTAATCCATGGTTCTAAATATCACATGCATAACTCAGACTTCCCTACTTGGTTTTAATAAGTTGTCTCTTAGATGTTCCCACACTTAACCAAACTCTCCAATTCCTTCTACAAATATACATCCTATACTTTTTCCCCATCTCCACAGCTAGATGCAGCAACCCTTGTAAACTCAGGCTCCAAAGTAAGGATTGTTATTTTTCCTCTATCTTAAATTCAAATCCCACTTATTATGCTAAATAAAAATATTTAAAACTAGTTGATCATACAATTTCTACAATCAAACCTATCCTCAGTCACTAACTCTCTTGGATACTCCCCAAAAGGAATGAGAAACAGCTCTGCAAAGAGAACCATCAAAGCATGGTCTCTCAAGTCTCTACTCTCATGCAGATACCTAGATTCAAAGAGACTTGCTACTCATTAGCTGTGTGGTTCCGTAACTAGCATTCACATTCTGCTTAAATATTTTATATGTGCCTCTGTGACCCTGTTTCTTCGATCATAATGGGGCATAGTATTAGTGCTTACCTCTCTGGATTATTTTAGGTATAAAATGTGTTAGTACTTATGAAATGCATAGGACAGTAATTAGAATATGTAAGAAATAATCAAAGAATATTCTGTAAATTTCACCATTTACAAATAACATCCCTGTATCACATCACAAAGATCTCAAAACCAAATTAAGAGAAAAAAATACGAATAAAAATGTAGGCTATCGATGCTGGAGAGATAGCTCAGCTGGTAGAGTGCTTGCCTTGCAGCACCAGGCCCTGAGTTTCGATCCCCAGTACCACAAAAAAAAAAAAAAAAAAAAATAGGCTATCAATATTTATTGTAAAATAAATAATATTTAAGAGAGAGTGGCATTAGACACATAATTTAAAACAAATATAGTCTAGAATTAGATACCGCAGATATAGAGAGATGTCAGATTTATAAAAAGATGCAAAGAGTCCATTTATTATCCATCCAGATTTACCCTTAAAGAAACTATAAAGTAAGAGAATAGACTTAAAGAGACTTTTTCCTCTCTCAGACAGCAAGTGGAAATAATTGATAAAGAAATGATATCAGATCCATTAGATATTCATATCAAAGAATATCTTCATTACTAGCACACAACATAAAAAAATCATAGACATATAATACACCAAATGTAAAGGTATAACAAGACCAATTCTGCAAGATATATAGGGTACTATATTAATGCCAGTGAAAGAGATAATATTTAGTACCTGTCCTGCTCACCAACTGCATGGGAAGGTAGTAGGTAACCATTGGAGGTGTGAACTGGCTGGAAATAAAGACTAGGAAAGTATATTAAGAAAGAAACACAAAAAGACAAAAATTATATACATATATTCCATGTGGGGACATCGACAAGTAAAGAGATTGATGGGTCTGATTCTGACAAAGGGAATGGCCCACAAATGCTTTATTATAGTGAAACACACCAAAGGGATTTAGGAAGGAGCTTCTTCAGGAAAACAGGATAAGGGTGGAGAAAATAGGTTTGGGGGATTTAGCAGATTATGCCCATGTCTGGGCAGCTGTGTTTGAACCTAGGGTTTTGACCTAAGGCAGAATGCCGGCATGATCTGGGCTTTCTGGAACCGGGTAATTTACTGGGGAGTTTCCAGAAAAGCAACTTCCCTGCCTTATGATGGCTCAAAGGAATCCATAGTTCATACACCGATTCAACAAACCTGCCTGCAAAAAATACTAACCATAGAATAATGACATTTATTAAAATCAAGAAATTATTATAAAAGCATAAAAACAAAAGTGCAGAGTGAAACTGACTGAATATTTGCATATGTAAAATATTAACAAAGCTCATAGCAACATTATATAATGAGCTCAAAACAATAGAAAGAAGGGGAAATCAATAAAAATTAATGACATCTTAGCATGTATTTCACAAAGGTTGACCAATAAATATAAGAAAAGGTGCACAATATCATACACTATCAAGAAAAATACAAGTTTAGTGTAAGGTGGATTTCTATACATGCTCTAGAGTGAATACAATGAAACAGAAAATAGCACATGCTTAGTGAATGTGGCAATAACTTTTTTTTTAGCAAATGTGTTTTTTTATGGTTGTACACAATGTATATTAACGCCATTCATGTAATCATACATATATATAGGGTAATTCTGTCTCTTTCATTCTACTGTTTCTCCATTCCCACTCCTCCCATCCCTTTTTCCTCTACATCATTCAAAGTTCCTTCATTCATCTCTTCCCCTGCCATACCCCTCATTATATATTGTCATGCACTTATCAGAGAAAACATTTGGCCTTTGGATTTTGGGCTTGGCCTATTTCACTTAGCATGATATTTTCCAACTTCATCCATTTATCAGCAAATGCCATAATTTATTCTTCTTTATGGCTGACTAATATTACATTGTATATATATACCACAGTTTCTTTATCCATTCATCATTTGAAGGGCACCTAGTTGGTTCCACAATCTAGCTATTGTGAATTGAGCTGCTATGAATATTGACTGTGGCTGCCACTGTAGTATGCTGATTTTAAGTCCTTTGGGTATAAACAGAGGAGTGGAATACTGGGTCAAATGGTGGTCCATTCCAAGTTTTCTGAGGAATCTCCATACTGCTTTCCAGATGGCTGTACCAATTTGCAACTCCAGCAGCAATGCATGAATGTGCCGTTTTCCCCACATCCACGCCAACACTATTGCTTGTGTTCTTGATAATAGCATTCTAACTGAAGTTAGATGAAATCTTAGGGTGGTTTTTAATTTGCATTTCTCTAATTACCAGGATGAGGAGACTTTTTCATATATTGTTGATAATCTGTATATCTTCTTCTGTGAAGTGTCCTGCCCATTTCTTAGACCATGTATTGATTGGGTTCTTGTATTTTGGGTGTAAATTTCTTTAAGTTCTTTATAAACTTTGGAGATGAGTGCTCTGTCTGAAGTGTGTGTGGGAAAAGATTTTCTCCCACTCTAGGCTCTTTTTTCACATTATTGATTGTTTCCTATAGCTGAGAAAAAAACTTTTAGTTTGAATCTATCCCATTTATGGATTCTTGCTTTTATTTCTTGCACTATGGGGAGGTCTTGTTAAGGAAGTCTGGTCCTAAGCCAACTTGATGAGATTTGGGCCTATATTTTCTTCTATTTGGTGAAGAGTCTCAGGACTATTCCTAGATCTTCATCCATTTTGAGTTGAGTTTTGTACAGGGTGAGAGGATTTAATTTCATTTTACTGCATATGGATTCCAATTTCCCAGCACCATTTATGAAGAGGCTATCTTTTCTCTATTGTAAGTTTTTGGAACCCTTGTCTACTAAGAGGTTACTGTACTTATGGGGTATGTCTCCGTGTCTTCTATCCTGTACCATTGATCTTCCTGTCTGTTTTGGTGCCAGTACCATGTCATTTTTGTTACTATTGCCCTATAGTAGAATGTAAGGTCTGGTATTGTGATACCTCCTGCATCACTCTTCCTGACCAGGATTGCTTTGGCTGTTCTGGGTCTTTTGTTCTTCCAAATGAATTTCATGATTGCTTTTCTGTTTCTCTGAGAAATGTCATAGGATTTTAATTGGAATTGCATTAAATCTCTATAGCGCCTTTGGAAGTATGGTTATTTTTGACAATATTAATTTTGCCTATCTAAGAACATGGGAGATCTTTCCATCTTCTAAGGTCTTCCTCAATTTCTTCTTCAATGTTTGTAGTTTTCATTGTAGAGGTCCTTTACCTCTTTGGTTAGATTGATTCCCAAGTATTTATTTTAATTTTTTTGAGGTTATTGAGAATGGAGTTGTTTTCCTCATTTCCCTTTAAGATGTTCATCACTTATGTATAAAAATGCTTTAGATTTATGCATGTTGATTTTATAACCTGCTATTTTGTTGAATTCATTTAAGAGATCTAGAAGTTTTCTGGAGGAGTTTTTTGGATCCTCTAAATAGAGAACCATGTCATCAGCAAATAGCAACAGCTTAAGTTCCTCTTTTCCTATTCATATCCCTTTAATTTCTTTAGTCTGTCTAATTGCTCTGAGTAGTATTTCAAGTATGATGTTAAATAGAAGTGGTGAAAAAGGGCATCCCTGTCTTATTTCCATTTTTTTTTTTTTTTTTTTTTTTTTTTGGCAGTGCTGGGGATTGAACCCAGGGCCTTGTGCTTACGAGGCAAGCACTTTACCAACTGAGCTATCTCCCCAGTCTTGTTTCCATTTTTAAAGGGAATGTTTTCAGTTTTTCTCCATTAAGAATGATGTTGGTCGTGGGCTTAGCATAAATAACCTTTACAATGTTCAGGTATGTTCCTACTATCCCTATTTTTTCTAGTGTTTTGAGCATGAAGGGGTGTTGAATGCTTTTTCTGCATCAATTGAAATAACCATATGATTCTTATCCTTAAGTCTATTGACCTGATGGATTACATTCATTGATTTACGAATGTTAAACCATCCGTGCATTCCAGGGATGAACCCCACTTGATCGTGGTGCACAATTTTCTTAATATGCTTTTGGATATGGTTTGCCAATATTTTCTTAAGGATCTTTGCATCTATATTCATCAAGGATATTAGTCTAAAATTTTCTTTCCTTGATGTGTCTTTGTCTGGTTTGGGTATGAGGGTGATATTAGCTTCATAGAATGAGTTTAGTAGGATTCCCTCCTTTTCTATTTCCTGGAATACTTTGAGAAGTAGTGGAAAGAGTTCTTCTTTGAAGGTCTTGTAGAACTCAGCTGAAAATCCATCTGGTCCTGGGCTTTCTTGAATGTAGGCTTTTGATGGCTTCTTCTATTTCATTGCTTGATATTGATCTGTTTAAATTGTGTATGTCCTCCTGGTTCAGTTGGGAGGAGCATATGTCTCTAGAAATTTGTTAATGTCTTCAGTATTTTCTATTTTGTTGGACTATAGATTTTTCAAAGTAACTTCTTATTATGTTATGTATTTCAGTGGTGTCTGTCGTGATATTTCCATAATAATTCTAGTTTTCTCTCTCCTTCTCTTTGTTAGTGTGGCTAAGGGTTGTCCATTTTGCTTACTTTTCAAGAACTAACACTTTGTTTTGTCAATGTTTGAATTGTTTCTTTGTTTCAACTTCATTGATTTCAGCTTGATTTTAATTATATAAACTTGTGTTTATCATGGAAGGATTTTATTTCGTCTCAAATCTGAAGGTTAGTTATGCTGGGTATAGGATTCTTGGTTGGCAACCACGTTCTTTCAGAGCTTGAAATATGTTGTTCCAAGCCCTCCAGCTTTTAGAGTCTGGGCTGAGAAATCTGCTGATATCCAGTTGGATTCCACCTATATGTAATCTGAAGCTTTTCTCTTGCAGCCTTCAAATCCTATCTTTATTTTGTATGTTAGGCATTTTCTTTCTTTTTTTAATATATTTTATTGTACACAAATGGGATACATACTGTAGTCTCTGTACATGACAGTAAAGGCAAAACCATTTGTGTAGTCATACTTTTACATAGGATAATAGTATTTGATACTTTCTGTTATTTTCCTCCTCCCATCACTCCCACCCCTCTTTTCCCTATATACAGTCCCTCTTTCCACCATTTTTGCCTCTCTCCCACCCCCCACTATGTGTCATCTTCTGCTTATCAGCGAGATCATTCGTCCTTTGGTTTTTTGAGATTGGCTTATCTCACTTAGCGTGATATTCTCTAATTTCATCCATTTGCCTGCAAATGCCATAATTTTATTATTTTCATTGCTGAGTAAATAATCCATTGTATATATATATATATACATATATATTTGTATATGTATATATATAATATATATACCACAGTTTCTTTATCCATTTATCAATTAAAGGGCACTCTAGGTTGGTTCCACAATCTGGCTATTATGAATTGAGAGCTATGAACATTGATGTGGCTACATCTCTGTAGTATGCTGATTTTAAGTCCTTTGGGTATAAACCAAGAGTGGGATAGCTGGGTCAAATGGTGGTTCCATTCCAAGTTTTCTAAGGAATCTCCCAGTGCTTTCCAGAGTAGCTGCACTAATTGGCAACCCCACCAACAATGTATGAGTGTAACATTTTCCCCACATCATCGCCAACACCTGTTGTTGCTTGTATTCTTGATAATCGCCATTCTAATTGGGTGAGATGGGAATCTTAGGGTAGTTTTTCATTTGCATTTCTCTTATCACTATAGATGTTGAACCTTTTTTTCATTTATCTGTTGATTGTTTGTAGATCTTCTTCTGTAGAGTGTCTGTTCATTTCCTTAGCCCATTTGTTAATTGGGTTATTTGTATTCTTGGTGTAGACTTCTTTGAGTTCTTTATAGATTCTGGAAATTAGTGCTATATCTGAAGTATGAGTGGCAAAGATTTTCTCCCACTCTGTAGACTCTCTCTTCACATTGTTGATGGTTTCCTTTGCTGATAGAAAGTTTTTAGTTGAGTCTATCCCAGTTATAGATTCTGGCTTTTATTTCTTGTGCTATGGGAGTCCTGTTGAGGAAGTCTGTTCTTAAGCCAACATGTTGAAGATTTGAACCTACTATTTCTTCTATAAGATGTAGGGTCTCTGGGCTATATACCAAGGTCCTTTATTCCATTTTGAATTGAGTTTTGTGCAGGGTGAGAGATAGGAGTTTAATTTCATTCTGCTGCATTTGGATTTCCAGTTATCCCAGCACCATTTGTTGAACAGGATATCTTTTCCTCCATTGCATATTTTTGGCACCTTTGTCCAGTATGAGAAAATCATATTTATTTGGGCTTATTTCTATGTTCTCTATTCTGTACCATTGATCTACCAGTCTATTTGGTGCCAATACCATGCCATTTTTGTTACTACTGCTTTGTAGTATAGTTGAAGTTCTGGTATTGCAATACCCTCTGCTTCACCCTTTCTGCTAAGGATTGCTTTAGCTATTCTGGGTTTCTTATTCTTCCAAATGAATTTCATAATTGCTTGCTCTATTTCTGTAAGGTACATCATTGGGATTTTAATTGGAATTTCATTGAATCTGTATAGAACTTTTAGTAGTATGGCCATTTTGACAATATTAATTCTGTCTATCCAAGAACATGGGAGATCTTTCCATCTTCCAAGGTTTTCTTTAATTTCTTTCTTTACACTTCTGTATTCTCATTGTAGAGGTGTTTCACCTCTTTTGTTAGATTGATTCTCAAGTATTTTATTGATTTTGAGGCTATTGTGAATGGGATAGTTTTTCTAACTTCTCTTTCTGATAATTCATCACTTATGTATAAAAATGCATTAGATTTATGACCACTGATTTTATATCCTGCTACATTACTGAATTCACTTACGAGTTCTAAAAGTTTTCTGGTGGAATTTCCCGGTTCCTCTAAATATATAATCATGTCATCAGCAAATAGGGATAGTTTGAGTTCTTCTTTTCCTATTCGTATCACTTTAATTGTTTTGGTCTGTCTAATTACTCTGACTAGAGTTTCAAGGACAATGTTGAATAGAAGTGGTGAAAGAGGGCATCCCTGCCTTTTTCCAGTTTTTAAGGGGAATGCTTTCAGTTTTTCACCATTTAGAATGATATTAGCCATGGGCTTAGCATTGATAGCCTTTCCAATGTTAAGGAATGTTCCCACTATCCCTTTTTTTTCTAGTGTTTTGAGCATGAAGGGATGCTGTATTTTATCAAATGCTTTTTCTGCATCTATCGAAATTATAATGTGATTCTTGACTTTAAGTCTGTTGATATGGCAAATTACATTTATTGATTTCCAGATATTGAACCAACCTTGCATCCCTGGGATAAAACCCACTCAATTGTGGTGCACTATCTTTTTAATATATTTTTGTATGCGATTTGCTAAAATTTTTTTGAGAATTTTTGCATCGATGTTCATCAAGGATATTGGTCTGAAATTTTCTTTCCTCGATGTGTCTCTGTCTGGTTTAGGTATCAGGTTGATATTGGCTTCATAGAATGAGTTTGGGAGGGTTCCCATCTCTTCTATTTCATTGAATACTTTGAGAAATATTGGAATGAGCTCTTCTTTAAAGGTTTTGTAGAACTCGGCTGAGAAACCATCTGATCCTGGACTTTTCTGGTAGGCTTTTGATGACTTCTATTTCATTACTTGAAATTGGTCTATTTAAATTGTGTTGTCCTCCTGGTTCAATTTAGGTAATTCATATGTCTCTAGAAACCTATTATTATCTTCAAGATTTTCTGTTTATTGTAGTATAGATTTTCAAAATAGCTTCTAATTATGTTTTGTATTTCACTCATGTCTCTTGTGATATTTCCTTGTTCATTTCAAATTTTATTAATTTGAGTTTTCTCTCTCCTTCTCTTTTTTAGTGTGGCTAAGGGTTTATCAATTTTGTTATCTTTTCAAAAAACCAACTATTTATTTTGGCAATATTTTTGATTGTTTCTTTGTTTCATTTTCATTGATTTCAGCTCTGATTTTAAATATTTCCTGTACTCTACTACTTTTGGTGTTACTCTATTCATTTTTTACGGCTTTCAGCTGTAGTGTTAGGTCATTTCTTTGTTGATTTTTTCTTCTTTTATTGAATGCACTCCATGATATAAATTTTCCTCTAAGTACTGCTTCATAGTGTCCAGAGATTTTGAAATGATGTTTGTTTTTTCTCATTTACCTCTAAGAATTTATTTCCCTTCTGATGTCTTTGTTATCCAATCATTATACAATAGTGTATTATTTAATCTCCAGGTGTTGGAGTAGTTTCTGTTTTTTATTCTGTCATTTATTTCTAATTTCAATCCATTATAATCTGATAGAATACAAGGTAGGATCTCTATCTTCTCATACTTGCTAACATTAGCTTTGTGGCATAAATATGGTCTATTTTAGAGAAGGATGCATGTGCTGCTGAGAAGAAAGTGTATTCGCTCTTCATTGAATTGTATATTCTATAAATGTCCATTAAGTCTAAATTATTGATTGTGTTATTGAGATCTATGTTTTCTTTGTCCAATTTTTTTGGAAGATCTTTCCAGTGGTGATAGAGGTGTGCTAAATCACCTAGTATTATGTGTTGTGGTCTATTTGATATCTGAAATTGAGAAGGATTTTTTTGGATGAGCCAATGTTTGGAGCATAGATATTTATGAATGTTATGTCTTGCTGATTTATGGTTCCCTTAAGCAGTATGAAATGTCCTTCTTTATCCCTTCTGACTAACTTTGACTTGAAATCCACAATATCTGAAATGAGGATGGCTTCTCCAGCTTTTTTGCTGAGTCCAGGTGCATGGTATGTTTTTTCCCATCCTTTCACCTTTAGTCTGTGTGTATCTCTTTCTATGAGATGAGTCTCTTACAGGCAGCATATTATTGGATCTTTCTTTTAATCCAATCTTCCAGTCTATGTCTTTTGATTGATGTGTTCAGGGCCATTAACATTCAGGGTTATTATTGAGATATGATTTGTATTCCCAGTCATTTGACTCATTTTTGTGTTTTGACACATCTTGGTTTCGCCTTTATTCGACTATTCCTTTAGGATAGTTCCTCCCTTTGCTGATTTGCCTTGTTGTTTTTCATCTCTTCCTCTTGGAATATTTTTTGAGACTGTTCTATAATGCTAAGTTTCTTTTTGTAAATTCTTTTAGCTTTTGTTTATCTTGGAAGGATTGTATTTGATCGTCATATCTGAAGGTAAGTTTGCTGTGTATAAAATTCTTGGTTGGCATCCATTTTCTTTCAGGGTTTGAAAAATGTTGTTTCATGCCCTTCTAACTTTAGGGTCTGGATTGAAAAATCTGATGATATCCATATCGGTTTCCCCTCAATGTAATTTGATTCTTTTCTCTCACAGCCTTTAAAATTCTGTCTTTATTTTGAATGTTAGGTGTTTTCATTACAATTTTCCTTTGTGTGGGTCTGTTGTAATTTTGTGTATTTGGAGTCCTATAAACCTCTTGTACTTGATTGTCCATTTCATTCTTCAGATTTGGGAAATTTTCTGATATTATTTCATTGAATAGATTGTTCATTCCTTTCGTTTGTTTCCCTAAGACTTCCTCAATCCCATTAATTCTTAAATTTGTCCTTTGCATGATATCCCAAAGTTCTTGAAGATTCTGTTAATGATTTCTTACCATCTTCTCTGTTTGGTCAACTGTTGTTTTCAAGATTAAATATTTTGTCTTCAATATCTGAGGTTCTATCTTGCAGGTGTTCTATCCTATTGGTTATGCTTTTTATGGAGTTTTTAATTTGGCTATTGTTTCCTTCATTTCAAGGATTTCTGTTTGGTTTTATTTCAGTATCTCTAACTCTTTATTGAAATGATCTTTTGCTTCCTGTATTTGCTCTTTTAACTGTTGATTGGTGCGATCATTCAATGCCTGTTTTTGCTCTTTCATCTCCTCGTTTTAATTCATCTCGTCATTTCATCTCATCGTTTTAATTATGTACATTCTGAACTCCCTTTCTGACATGCATTCTGCCATGCTGTAATTGGATTTTCCTGATGTAACATCTAGATTTTTGGGGGACATTTTCTTCCCTTGTTTTCTCATACTGGTCAGGTGTCACTGGAATGCTGAGATATTGCAGATTTCCTCTATTGACTTATAGTATCCCTGTAGATTTCCAATGTATCACCTCCCAGCCTTCAGTAGCCTGATGTGTTGGAGGGACTTGATAATGCAGTGCTTCACAAGAAAGCTGCCTGTCTAGGGCAGTGGCCTTCAGATGGGGTATATTTCCTGCTGGTGGGCAGAGACACCTCCACTTGTTGACTGATGGTCAGTCAAAGGGGAACTAGGCTGCGGGCTGAGGCAAGGTTTGTTTGGGCGTATGTCTCTGGTTCTACCGCCCTTGTGGAAAAGCCTCGCCAGGCAGGAGAGAATCATCTGGTGGGAACGTCTCGCTGATCAGTTCCCCTCCTAGAAATTCCCCTTGATCCAGAACTACTGCCTGGGCTGGGCAGCCCTCCTCTGCAACATTCCCAGGGGCCTGGACCTACCTCCTGGGCCTTGGAGCCTCACCCTGTGCTGAAGTGTCTCATTGGGCGACCCTCCTCAGAGAAGCTGCCTACAGTTCTGTAACCTTTGTTCCACCCCTAAGCCTCTCTCTGTGTGGCTCCTCCTCTGAGAAGTCACCTAGGGTCCTGGGACTATGCTCTACACCTAATTGTCTGGCAGTGTGGTCCCTCCTCTGAGCAGCAAGTCTCTTGGTGTCCCAGGGAAGTTGCTCCAAGTCCAAGCACCTCGCTAGGCGGCTCCTGGCATTTTCATTATAATGTGCCTTGGTGTGGATCTGTTGTGATTTTGTTCATTTGGTGTTCTATAAGCCTCTTGTATTTGATTTTCCATTTCGCTCTTCAGACCTGGGAAATTTTCTGCTATTATTTCATTGAATAGGTTGTTTATTTTTTGTTTTGTATCTCTGTGCCTTCATCAATCCCGATGATTCTTAAATTTGGTCTTTTCATGCTGTCCCATAATTCTTGAAGATTCTCTTCATGATTTATTACCATCTTCTCCATGCAGGCAACTTTATTTTCAAGATTAAATATTTTGTCTTCATTGTCTGAGGTTGTTTTCCAAGTGGTCTAACTTGTTGGTGATGCTTTCCATTGAATTTTTATTTGGTTTATTGTTTCCTTCATTTTAAGGATTTCCAATTGGTTTTGTTTTGAAACTCTCTATCTCTTTGTTGAAATGATCTTTTGCTTCCTGCAACTAGTTGCTCTTTCAACTGCTTATTGGTATGATCATTTATTGCCTGCCTTTGCTCTATTATCTCATTCTTTTCTTCATGAATCATCTCAATCATGTATAATCTGAAGTCCTTTCCTGACATTTCTTCTACCATACTCTCACTGGATTCTATTAATATAGAATCTAGATTTGTTTGGATCATTTTCTTCCCTTGTTTTTTTCGAGTTGTTCATGTATCTTCCCCTCTAGCAATGCAGATCTGGGGTATTGCAGTTTCCCCCCTATAGGCTTATAGTGACCCCATAGGTTTCCATAATCTTTTATTTAAAGGGAGATTAATATTAGCAGTGCCCAATTCAGACAGTATGCCACCGTAGACCAAATAGCTCCTATGAGGACATTAACAATTTTGTCATAATAAAGAGAATGAGTTCAATTATTATCTTCAGTATAAGAAATAGATTTACAATAAGATCTGCTGTCTAATGGAGGACAAAGAGGATGCAGAGGGCTGTAGGATGTAGTTGTTAATGGAATAAGAAAAGATTATACAGAAGTTCTAGATAATAGAAAGAGTGAGAGTGTAATCAAAGAAGTTGGTTGTTAGCATGTGAAAAGGAAAAGAGAACAAGAAAAGTAAAGTAATAAAACTTAAAATTTTTCAATATGGAGAAAAAAGAAAATCTACAATATAACAGTCATATAATATTCAAACCTCCCAGTCTTCATTAGCCTGATGTATGAGAGGTACCTGTCAATGAGTTTCTAGTCTCCAGCAGGAGTCTCAGGTTGGGATTTGCCCTACCTACAGATTGGAGCTACAACTTCCAGGATTATCCAAGATGGTCACTCTGGCTTCCAAATGTGTTGGCAAATGGGGAGCTGCAGCTTGGGGTGTGGGCATGGTCGACTGGTGTCCTGGAGGTAGGGTGCAGTTGGTCAGGCAGGGGTCCTGGAGGCAGGGTGTGGTCATTCTGGTTGTGGGATCCTGGAAGCGGGGTGCAATCAGTCGGTCTGGTGGTCCTGGTGGAGGGGAGCAGTCAGTTGATGTGAGGGCCCCAGAGGCATGGAGTGATCAGTCAGGCTGAGGATCCTGGAGACAGGGCTCAGTCAGTTTGGCCAGGAGTCCAATGGGGCCTGGTTGTTGTCTCAAAATGGTTGTAACCACGTGTAACCAAACCTTCAGGTACTGTGACAGTGAACTTCCAGGCAACAGCAGGCATCTGGACCTCCACTGGCTGTCTTTGGTCAGTTTGCTGACTGCTATCGGTCGATCGGGAGGTGAACCTCGGGCAGTGGGTGATGGATAGGTGAAAGGCAGGCAGTGGACAGGCAAGAGGCAGGAAAATGGTGGATGATAGCACCTGACAGTGAGCAATCAACACTCAAAAAGGTGTAGATATGCTGGCAGACTGCAGGTGATTGTAGTAGACAAATGGGGTAAACAGCAGGGGATTGATAAGCAGTAAAAACTGCCTCACCAAGAAACAGATATCCTCTGCATGAAACCCAAGTTAAGGAGCGACAAGGAACACAGCCTCCCTCTAGTCCACCATCTTGGATCTCCTGTCAATAACTATTATAGCTTAATATATTCCTTTAGTTGACCCAGGACTTCCTCTTTCAGCATGTGTTTGTACACTAAAGGACATGTAAAAGAACATTTATAATGGCATTATTGGCATTAGTCAAAACCTGCAAAGAAAAATGATCATTTAGCAGAACAGATAAATGAAAGGCAAGTTTCTCACAATGAACCAGAATATAGCATACACACACACACACACACACACACACACACACACACACGAGTTAAAGAAACAACAAGGTTAGTGTCTAAATCAAACTGTTGAAGAAAATATACCAAGTCATAGAACACATGGGTGTACATGTTCTCTCTATGCTACAATTTCCTAAGTGGTGGTAGAATTAAAGATAGAGATGGCTATATAGAAAGATGAGATAGAGATAGAGCTAAAGATAGAGATATATACAGAATGATATATTAGTTCATCCTCTTTTCATAATGCACATAAAATCTTGTAATATATTTTTTGTATCTTAACATCCAGTGAAGGATGTAGATGATGTTATTCCCAAATCTCTAGATAGTTCATTAACTGGGGGAAATCTCTATATTTGTGACCTCATCCATGAACCCCAGAAAAGAATTGCTTAAATAAAAGATGTACTTTACCTTTCTGACATGGAATAAACTGAAAAGATGGGTAGGCAATGTAAGTACAATAATGAGAACATGTGAGCATATAGTTCCATTTGTGTGCTGTGCAAATACAATCCCCCCCAAAATATGGTTACTTGGGGAAGATAACATGCTGTAATTTCCAAAGGAATTCTGGGGTGTTGGTAATATCCCATTTATTTTGGAGGTTATCAGATATGTGGTATTTTGCTAGTGAAAAATTCATTAAGCTCTACACTTAACTATTTACCCATCCAGAGAAAGTGGATTAAAAAAATAAAATGAAAAGCATAACAAAGCAATAAAAACATTATGGATAGGAAATTTCTGAATATCTGAATGGAAAAGTCAGCAAATAAATGAAATTGTATCAGCTAGAGAGGGTGTAGGATAGGAGAAATAAATTGTATATTTTGTGTGAACTTAATTATAGGGTATATATTAGCAAATATGTATGTGTGAACAATTCATTCAATAGGTTGTAATGCTAATGATGCAATAGAAAACCAGAATAGAGATGCAAGACTTAGAATTAATAAGTGTGTAGTATGTAGAGATTGAATGTTGACAGGACAAACATTTTAGCTCCTGATAGAGAGGAAGAGAGAAGATATATAATTTAGGTAAGTTAATATAAAATGTGGCATACGCATAGGGATTTTGAATAAAATGCAATTTTATTTAAAATTATTTATAAAAGACTTTGGTATGCAATAACTCTCTCCCTTGAAACTATTTAAATGGAAATATTCTCTGAGGTTAAAAACTGTATTTTTTAACACATCACACATACGAGATGGGACAACTACAAGACCTCCAAGAAGTGTACAAAATCGACCCATTCATGAAATAGTTGTTTATTATTTAATATATGGCATCCCTCTGTGGCAGTACAATTATATTCACTTATTCTTCCTTTTCACTCAGAAAATTATCTGTAGAACATTGGTATTTTCCTTGTATGTACTCTACCCTTCCCTTATTTCCAAGGCTCTTACCTTCTTTTTTCTGAATTTCACTTGAAACAATTATGCTTCTTCAGGCATATTCAGCCCCCTTGTCGGTTACATAATTTGATGGGTGGATTACTTTTCCGTTCTCTCTTTCATGAGAAACACTGAAAAATTCCCTTCTGACCATTCTAGTAACTCCTTTATTATTTCAAATCATTATCTCATCTGTATTGTCACATTTCTGCCAAATTTCATTTTGTAAACTAGAGTTCATTCTTAAAAGCCCAGGTTGTCATCCAGCTGGACTTTCAGGCTGGGAGGCATGTTGAAGTTTTGCCAAGTTTGATTTTAAACATTTCATTAACATTTTTGTCAAAGTGTCCTAATGCAAGTTGTCTATTGCTTTCTTGGTATAGTTAGAATTCATTCTTTTAACCAATCTTTATCTATACAACAGATCTGCTAATAACATTCTTTTTTTTTTTAATTTGGGAATATTCACTTGAGTGAGGATGTCTGTGAAATAGCTGTACAGTGATTTGGGAAACTTCATTCCAGGTAACTGCACTTCCATTTTCTATATTCTCTGCTAAGATCTTCTATAGAACTGCCTCTTGACTCAGTGTCTATGTGTCTCATACCAATAATTTTCTCATACATATAACATAGTTCATGAAAAGTTTGTATCATTAGCTGTTGAAATTTGACCTGTCAACTGCATGCATTTCAAGATGAGTCACATAATTAAGGTAAGTTAAGTGGGTAGATTATAAGGAAAGTGGAACCTGAGTGTTGGCTCAGGAGAAAAAAAAATCTATAAAGAATTTGAAAGTCAGGAAAAAAAAATGCAAATATGGAGGGACAATGATAAAACTAGGAATTAGTAAATATCACAAGAAAATTGTCGGTTTCACAGATAAAGAATGAGCCCCACAAAGGGGTAAAGTATCAGTGGTGGCAGAAATAGGATCAGGAAATAGGATTATTCCTGAGCACACATAAAGTACCTTACTACCCTCTGTTCCTTCTTCTCCTCTTTGCTTCACCATTTTCTTCCTGTTGTCAGATCTGTATACATATCTCCCAGAAACTGAAACAGTATATATTTCCTCTCTTCTTCCTGCAAATCAGTGAGTAACAGTCACAAATGAAATATGTGTGAACATTCACACAAAGAGGTAGGGATGCTATGATAAACTGTCTCTGATTATTTAAATTTTCTCTAAAATTATTAGACTGGGGAGGGGCAAAATAAAACGAAAGCCAAACCCCACCTAAAGCATCCGTCTGGGGACAAACCTGATTTGAAAAAAAGAAGTTCTGTAATTTAGACTTGACTTATTAGTTTAAGAAATGTGAATCTGTTTGTTGAATAAGCACAACCACAAAAGTCTCACATTTCAAGGACTACACCTGAGTTGAAACAAAAAGAATTAAATCTAAATCCCCATGCACAGGGTTATTTTGAAAAAATAAAAGTGTTATTTTGAGTGACATTTGAGCACTCTAAATGAAGACATGTACAAGTGATGTGACTGACTTTTTTTAAATGTATGGATTCCTGAAGAGCTGATGTTGTAGAATATATTAGCTGCAACCAGTTATTTTGTAATTACACTAAATTATCACCAGCTTTTCAATTCCACAAAGCTCAGGGCTATGCAGCAATGAAGAAACAGCTTAGCTTTCTTTTGGATCTATTTTGCTTCCTGTTGATCTAAATGAAAGTAATTTTGATTCATGGGACAGAAAGAAATATATATATATATATATGTATATATATATATATATATACTTTCACTTTATATTTAAAATATAAATAATGTCATGATAAAGAATTTCTTTGATCCATTCTTCAAAGTTTGTAGTTTAAAAGTTTTATATAATTTAAAAAATTTAATTAAAAAGAATTTTATGAATTTTAAGACTCAGGATTAAAAACATATTATTCAATTGAGAAGAGACTTGGTAAATATGCTAAACTTGATTATTAAGCAATTGAAACATGTCCAGATTTCAGGAGTTTTTGAACATGAAAGGAGATTTATCCTAAAGAGCACATGCAAGCCGCCAATAAACACATATAAAAATGTTCAACATTACTAATCATTAATGAAATTCTCATCAAATCTCAAGTGATGTGCCACTTTATACAAAGTAGTATGGATATTATAAACACACACACAAAAATTGTTGCATGATGTTCAGACACACTGAAGTCATTTACCTTTTCCTGGAATGAACCAAATGAAAAAAAAGGTCCCAATAAGAGACCTCAATTCTTCCTCAGAAACTCATTATTGAATGTCCTTAGGCAAGACCTTCAGTGTCTCAGCAGCATTCTCTGCCTGTCTATGCAGGTTAGACAGTGCTCTAGGTGTTTCTCTATGGAATGGTTTCCTTGGTCAAGTGGCACAGGCACACAGCAAGTTGTTAAGTTGGTGCCTATCAGCATGTCAATCCATGTTCATCACGGCTCAAGAGCACTGAGATGCTACTTGAGAGACAAAATCTATTTTAAGGATGAAGGAAAGACTCTTCTTGGTTTTGCTTTTCTTATAATAGCTTTTCTAGGTTCCTTAAATCCTGCCTTGCTCAATATTATCTTGCATCATAGCCTTGCCTGAGACCTCATCATTATCAGGTTCCTTTTTTAATGTTGTTGTTGTTTTGGTTTGGTTTTTAATAGAAGCAGTGATGTGATGACTATTTGTGGAATTAAGCATAGAGTAAAACTGATGCACGGATCTCCTAAAATATTTAAAATTAGGTATATTTTTGCAGCACAAATCAAGTGATCTCAAAGATATCCTTCAGGGTCTACATAAGAAATTCCTAATTTTCTATTCACATAAAAGATTCAATTTCTTAGAAATTATTAACTTGTTGCATTTTGTATGCTAACTTTCTTTGAAGTTGATTTTCTTCACATCACAGAGCATGCTACATTTATTTTGTGATGAAAGGTGTCTGCCCAGGTTATATTCCTATTACACCTGAGGAGGAGGAGAAACAAACAGAAAGAAAGAAGTCTATGTTTATTTGGTTGCAATTTCATGAACATTTGAGTTATATTTTTCAGGGTATGTCCTGGCATGTATTATATACTTGCACAATGTTATTTGATTTTCACATGCTGTAATTAATCTCTTTTTTAAAGTAAAAGAACTTAATAAACTCAGAAGAAAAGTAAGTTATAGGTAAAAATTTAAACCCTAGAGCTATTAAGTGACTGAGTCTAGAATGAAATTCTAGTCTTCTGATTTCAGATGCAAGTTATCTTTTTTCATACATGACATCTGGATCCTAAGAAGGAGAAAGACAACGCTGTCTATGCTTAAGTACCAACACTGAAACATTGTGCCAACCTTCGGATCTACAAGAATTGTAAGTTTTGTGAAAGATACTTGACTAAAATGAGCACATAGTTTATCCAGGTTCTGCCTCTGTGTGTTTGTGTGTGTGTGTGCATGTTTATGAAGAACCTATAGAGCACCGAAATACTATAAAACATAAGATTAACTCTCCATCTCATTTCCAACTTAAGCTAAAAATAAGGTCTGTTTTATCAGTTTCTTTTCCCCTTGGACACTAATTTGTTATTGGGCAAGGTAATTATAGAACTACACCTACATAATATAATAAATAAATAAGATCAAACTGAAGGAGATCAACCAACAGTAAGATTTTTCTAGAATTTGTGAGTCATTAATAGATGTTACTGACTATATATCACATGCAGAAGTACAGAAAACTGGGAACTTCCGTAATGCACAGAGGGCCTTGAAACCATGATTTTTCATTTTTTATACCTATGCTTTACCCACAGAGATGAGGGTATGTTTAAAAAGAATGAGTATGGTATGTCAGGTCTGTGTCCTACCCAAAGACAAATTGCTAGGATCCAGGTCACTTAAAGCTATTACATTTTTTTAAATAATATTTTCTTAGTGGGTTGAGTTCCTTCAGTTAGGGTTTGGTGATAGGTGACCCACAGCTATTTATGATCCAAGGGAAAGACTTCCATCTAAACTGCCTTTCCATTTAGGGTGCTTTCATGCCACAAACTTCAATTATAACTACTTTTTGAATTAATAGACATTATTGAAAATTGGAGTGAAATTAAAGTTCCCCTATACCTCTGTATAACCTGTTCATTTCTACTATGACTAACATTTTGCTTCAGCATTTCACATTTGTTAAAATTGATGAGACAATATTAACACATTATTATTAACTGAAGTCTATAGTTTTACATCAATTTACTCTGTGCTGCATGGTATAGACAGTAGCTAATGCCATGGTGAAGATTCTCTCTCAGGGTTGAGGCTTCCTCTTTGCTCCCTCTCTCTTGAAAATCCTGACACGAGGTCCTCAATTCTCTGGGCTTTTACCCGGCACACACTGATGGTTGGGTAATGACCCCATCACTGTGCTGCCTTCTTGTCTCTAGCCAACTAGTCTGTGACATCGGGACACCTTGGAAACTGACTCAGCTGTATCAGTCTCCATCATGGGATCTGGGTCCTCCATTCGGGTAGATTCACCCCTGGTGTGTGTACTAGACAATCTTAAACTCCTTTACCTGACCCCTGGCCTAAAACCACCAAAACTTATCTTTTAGATAATCAATCCGAAATGGCCATGTAATGGCATACCACTTCTGTGAGCAAGAAGGCAGATGGAAAGGGATTCCTTATCTTCAGGCTTTCTCTTTCTTGTGCACTAAACTTCATCTTTGCTCTTCCTGCAAACCTGAAAACCTCCTTTTGGCTTCTTCTCCCCATCTTAATCACTCCTCCTCCTCCGACTTCGACTCAGCTAGCAAACCACCCCCATACCTGTCCCCTGCGGGAGAGGCCTCTCTGGCCCCTGTTCCTCCATCTTCTTTGCACTATTGTTTCTGTTTCTGCTCCCCTGCCCAGTCCACCCAGTCCCCCTGCCACAAGGTCCCTCACACATTTTCTAGTCCCCTATGGGGAGTGGCTGGTGTGGAGGGAGTAACCCTAAGGAGCCCAACAGCCAGTGGCATGTCACAGTAAGGAGTATGATATAGCAACTCCATTCCTCAAAATAGTGGGAGATAATGTTTCATAATTTTCTGCATTCAAACGTGACCTGATTACCAACCAGAATAAAGGTTAAAAATTCCTAGGCAATTCCCCCTGCCTAGCCTTGCTGAAGCCTACATTGGAATGTAGACTGCAGCAGGTTCAGTGAGGGACTATCCTGAGACTGAAAAAACAAAACAAAACAAAACAAAACAAAAGTGTCCATTTTAAACTTCTCCTGGATTGCAACACAGAACTCTCTCTCTCTCTCTCTCTCTCTCTCTCTCTCTCTTTCTCTCTCTTTCCTCCCTCTCACCCCCTTTCTCTGTCTTTCTCTTTCTCACTTTCTCAGGCTATAATTAATGGCCATTATTATTTTTTCTTCTAGGACTCTTGTTTCTCTTAAATGTTATATCTTTTGAGCTCACAATTTTGATCCTGCATACCTAGGTTAATGGGTTTTTGATCAGTTCTATTTTTATTCAACTCTGCAGTTATTTTGAACATCTGTTACATTGCAATGGAGATTCATCTGTAAAAAGCTACAAGGTCTTTACTTCTGTGTTATGTGTATATCCTGCTGTCAGATATCATGTTGTCTGTCTATATATGTGCATCCAACTATAGCACTTATGAATTAAACTTAAAAAATGGATACAGATACCTTTAAGTCACATGATTTAAAAAGGGTCAATTTAAAATTGGGTAAACAAATGAAGGTGAAATATATTTGAAATTACTTGCCTCACAAGTCTCTAGGTGGTCAAATTAGTAAAATGTTGATGTCTATAAAATGTCTAATATCAATTGTTTCTAGGACTTTTCTTCAACAGGAAAGAGACAGCAGATACTGTTCAATACACTTGTCTGATGTCTTGGATATTTAATTAGATTTGACATGTATGGGATTACTAAAATGTGTTAGAGACATCTGATTAATTTACAAAGTTAAAATGCTGACTCCTTAAAAAATTGCTTTGTGTCATCACTAAAAACAAGGTTACTGAGACTTAAGCCATAACAGGTATAATTCTATATACAAAGGGATCCAACACTTTTAATTGTGTTTCAATCAGCGTACTGTACATAACAAAATATTCCATCTTAAATTATCTAAATTCAGAAAATTTCATAAGAGTTATTTCAGAATGTGAACAAAAATTTAAAGGGTTCTAGGAACAAAATTATATTTAGTAGAAGGGGAAAAAGATGTTTTTCTTTAGTATCAAACACCTGGCAAGAAAAGAGCATGTTTCTGTAAAGCCTTAAGAATTTTCTGGTTCTCCCCTGAGAATCCAAACAGACACATTGTGTACAGGTTCATCAAGAATTTAAACCTAACTTTAGTATGTTGCTTCAAACATGAGGTCAAACTTAATTCTCTCTTTGTCTTTAAAATATAAACTATGTAGAAGTTACCCTTTTCTCTAATTACAGAAGAAAAAAAAAAGAATTTTTTTTTCCAGAATGTAGCTCTTCCGTGAAATCATTACACATTCACTCAAAGACAGTTACTTTGAATTAGGCAGAAGGGAGAAGAAAATGTTTCTGGGTAGGAGTCTTTCTGTGATGAAACCTGGGATGGGATCCATGGTCATTGCCTGCTGGCTCTCCTCGCTTGGGCATCTGAGCTCCCTTCACCATGACCTCTCCTCCCTGGCCAATACCCACCATAGGGTGGTTCTACCTCTTGCCGTTGCCTACCTCCTCATCCACCACAGAATTCAACTCTGGACAGTCTTCCTTCTACTGGTGGTGAGTCCTCAGACCTCTTCTGAAGTGGTCCTAAGCTCTCTCTCTCTGTCTCTCTCTCTCTCTTTCTGTCTCTCTCTCTCTCTCTCTTTCTTACCCAGCACTGGGTAAGAGTGTACCTCGGCTTTAACCACAGACCTGTCAGGGACAGTGATGACCCTCACTGACGGTCTGCTCCTACATGGGAAATCAGAAAGGTTGTAGGAATGCCCCTTCCTCTCCTGTTTCCCTTCTCTGGGCTCCTGAGAACTCTTAGCCATGGGCTCTGCCCAATCTAAAATTCTCTGAGACTCACACCCCCTTGGCTGTCTGCTCGAAAACATTCAGCCTCTCCATTTGACTCCAGATCTCAAACCTTGCAAGCTTATTTTCTATTGCAACACAGTCTGACCCCAGTATAAGTTAGTTAGACTTCTCTTGACTGGAGAATGCAAATTATACGACTTCTGTCATGACAGCAGCAAGCAGGTCGGTATTCCCTGTGTTCAAACCTTTTCAAATCTTCTCTTCACTCTCGTCCCTCTTTGTGTCAATAAGATTAGTATTGGGGATTTATTTATATAATTTAATGTTCTATAATAGAACCTGTTAGAGCCTGATTTGTTTAAAGGTTAATATCCTGAAACATGAAAGCATTTTGCCACTTTGCCACATAAAAGGAAAGTTAAAAGCTCTCTCAAACTTTCCTTGATTTATGTTTTGGATGTAATGTCATTGTGTTAGCCAACAGTCACATAGACTTAGGAAACAACATATGTAAACTTCTTAAAATGATGTTTAAGAAAGAGGCAAAGATCAACTTCAGAACCAGAACACTTTACCTAAGATTTGTAAAGAGTCCCACCTTGCCTGAGGTAAGGATCTGCCTCCCACCCTGCTGCATGTCGGAATGACTCCAAAATAAGCCAGACTTCAGCTTATTTAAAGTTATATTCAAAAGATCGTTTTCTGTTGTACAATTACTGTGATCTCAAACAGGGGATATAGTATATAGCTCAGCCAAAATTCAAGATAGCTATTACACAAACTAAATGTTTTACTGTTGTTAATTTTATTTTGTATTTTCCTTGTAAACTTTATAACTGTTGCCTGATTAATGTTTTGCAGAAGTACTACTTCAAGAACAAATTACCTAAGTTAATTTGAGATAATAAACCATCAACTATAGGACAGATAAGATAATATAGACCTCAATTAAATAAAAGGGGGTAAAAAAAACTGAAAAGTCATAAACATTAAAGTTAAAACCCAGTACTCTTACTTTATGACTGGTGAGACTTGCTTGCTGGATGTTTAAGATCAAACTTAGAGATTGAGATGAAAATATAGGGGCCAAGAACACCAATATTTGGCTCTTGCCTTCCGAGTCAGCCTGAACCCAGGGAATTGGAAAGCTTCTCTAAGGAGCTTTGCAACTCTGTGCCACACGAACTCCCAGTCAGGGAGACTGATGAAACCACTAGAGAATGAGAAGCCGATCAGTGTACCTGCTGCAGAGGAGGGTCATTGAAAAAGGGAGACATCCCTGTTGCTTCCAAAGGAAGCCACCTCACCAAGGAGACCCTACCTAGTGAATAGTACTAAAGGAGCTAAGAAGCTGCTCTCAAGTTCTTCATGAGTAACCCCTGTGGGAGCTCAGCTGATCCTTAACAGCAGATAGGAACAAGGTTGATTTGACCACATTGGTCTTGAACACCTAACAAAAATAGTTATAATCAAAATACAGCCATAACTGGGTTTAAAACAAAGACAACATTTCCTTTATTGGAACTTAAGACCTACACTCAAGTGTAGTGTATTAGTCCTAAGAATAAATAAGATTGGAGGCTACAAAAGAGATTCTTAGGCAGAAAACTGCCAGAGTCAGAAATTTTTGGTCATATTAAGGTCTACAGATCTTCCTAAATAGGACCATGCCTACTAAATCACCTACAGAAGTCCCTACAAGATCAAATGCTCAAGTTACAGACCTGTTGGACACACACAAGTTTACCAACGAATCGATCATTCAACCACTTCTGCTTCAAGACTACCAGCCCCTGACACCCAAAGCTGAGACCTGCAATTCACTATTGACACCTCCATCTCCAAAAACTCTGCTCCCAAATAAAGTCCTCCTTAATTCTCTTTTTTTACAGAGAATTTACTTTTTTTTAATCTTTGCCCCTAACCAGCAGGAAGAAGCTACAGAAGAGAGACAATCGTCTCACCCCCGGTATCTATAAAAACAAAGAGGGAGGAATATTGGCATCACCTGCTGCCACTATTCTGCCCACACTCATGTCATTTTACAACCCAGATTGTCAACCTGCAAACATCCTAGCCAGTCATCGGTCCACTCATCAGTCTGTGAACATTCTCATTTGTCATTAGTCCATTGTTATTAGCCCATGAAATTTGACTACTTAAGAATAGCTCCACCAATCTCTCTTTCTCCCTTGCTCTTGCTCTCTCTCACTTTTCTCTCCCTCTTTATCTCTTCTCTCTCTCTCTCTCTCTCTCTCTCTCTCTCTCTCTCTCTCTCTCTCTCTCTCTCATCTCATTTTCTTTCTCTCTTTCTCCCTCTGTGGGCAGACACACTGCCCATCTGCTTAATAAAATCTCTGGTGTGAGGTTCCCCATCTGGAGTGGTTTCTGGGTCCTTTCACATGATCCTGTTTGTTTTGAAAAATGATGTGGATTTACCACTATCACTTATGCTTCACCTATTTCTGTCCCCTCTTTTCCTTGCAAGTATCCCTTATTTCTATTCACCACTACTCATCTTTACTCTTCAAACTATAAATCCTCCCTCCCTCCAACACCTGGTAACCACGATTCTAACTTGTTTTAATCATTTTACTATTGTGGGAACATCATAGAAGTAGAACTACACAATATGTGCCTTTTTGTTTCTGGTTTATTTCATTCAGCATAATGTTTTCAAGGCTCATCCAAGTTTATTATGTATCAAAATGTCAGTCTTTTCTGGAAGACTGGATACATTTCTATTGTAAAAATGTACTATATAGTTCCTTCATATGCTCATCTGCAGATGGACTTTGGAATTGTTTCTACCTCTTAGCTCTTATAAACATTGTTGCTGCTCTGAACATTAATCCACAAAATTTGTTCAGGTCTCTCATTTCAATTATTTTGTTATAAACCTAAAAGTGAGTTTATAAATTATATGGTGATTCTATATTTAATTCTTTTGAGGAACTATGAGACTATTTATCCAGAGTAGCTGCACAGTTTTACATTTCTATTAGCAATGCACAAGGACATCTATTCTTGCCAACCATTAGTGTATGTGTGTGTGTGTTTATAATAACCATCCTAATATGTATAAAGTGGCACATCATTTGGTTTTGATATGCAGGTCATTAATGATTAGTGATGTTGACCATCTTTACATGTGTTTATTGGCAACTTGTATATTCTCTTAGGGTAAATATCTTCAATTTTTAAATTTTGTACTAGGTATTGAACTCAGGTGTGTTCTACCACTGAGTTGCACTCCCATACGTTTTATTTTTTTCATTTTGAGATAGAGTCCTACTAAGTTGGCTGAGTTTGACCTGGAACTTGCAATCTAATTTCCTTAGCATTCCGATTTGCTGGAATTAAAGGTGTATATCACTATGCTCAGTATATCACTGTGCTCAACTCTATGCAAATCTTTATCCAAAAGGTGCCAACAAGGATACACACACACACACACACACACACACACACACACACAATCTTTTTTTTATTGTAAACAAATGTGATACATGTTGTTTCTCTGTTTGTACATGGAGTAAAGGCATACCATTTGTGTAATCATAAATTTATAAAGGGTAATGTTGTTTGATTCATTCTGCTATTTTTCCCTTCCCCCCCACCACTCCCACACCTCTTTTCCCTCTTTAGCCTACTTTTAAGTTGGATTTTTTTTTGTTTTTGAATTGAAGGAATCATTTTTATATGGTGGATATAAGTGCTTTTTTAAAAATTTTTTTAATACACTTTTTTTTTTATTTTTACGAACTGCATTTGACTCATTGTACACAAATGGGGTACATCATTTCATTTCTATGGTTGTGCATGATGTAGATTCATACCATTCCTGTAATCATACATGTACATAGCATAATGATGTCTCTCCATTTCACCATTTTTCATACTCCCCCTTATTTCCCTCTATACACTTTTTTTCTTATTGTATACAAATGGGATACATGTTGTTTCTCTATTTGTACATGGAGTCAAGTCATACCATTTGTGTAATCATAAATTTACATAGGGTAATGATGTTTGATTCATTATTTTATTCCCTTCCCCCCACCCCTCCGACCCCTCTTTTCCCTCTATACAGTCCTTCTTTCCTTCATGCTTACCACACTTCTTATCCCTAACCCTAAACTTAACCCTGACTCTAATGCTAACCCCTCCCACGCCCCATTATATGTCCTCATCCACTTATCAGCGAGATCATTCGTCCTTTAGTTTTTTGAGATTGGCTTATCTCACTTAGCATGATATTCTCCAATTTCATCCATTTGCCTGCAAATGCCATAATTTTTTCATTCTTTATGGCAGAGTAATATTCCATTGTATATATATGCCACAGTTTCTTTATCCATTCATCAACTGATGGGCATCTAGGTTGGTTCCACAATCTGGCTATGGTGAATTGAGCAGCAATGAACATTGATGTGGCTGTATCTCTGTAGTATGCTGATTTTAAGTCCTTTGGGTATAGGCCAAGGAGTGGGATAGCTGGGTCAAATGGTGGGTCCATTCCAAGCTTTCTGAGGAATCTCCATACTGCTTTCCAGAGTGTCTGCACTAATTTGCAACCCCACCAACAATATATGAGTGCTCCTTTTTCACCACCTTCTCGCCAACACCTATTGTTGCTTGTGTTCTTGATAATCACCATTCTGATTGGGGTGAGATGAAATCTTAGGGTAGTTTTGATTTGCATTTCCCTTATTACTAGGGATGTTGAACATTTTTTCATATATGTCAGGGTTCCCGGGACCCCCAGCCTTGAGCACGGTCAAGATGGCGCCTGGCGCTGAGCCAAAAGCGGCCAGCTATACAGTAAACAACCAGCAAATTCCAATGATTGGCTAGTTAACGATGTGATTAGAGCATGCCCCCCTCGTGTACCTATTCTATGCCCGCAGCTGTCCGCGCATTTACCTCGTGTGCTCTCCCCTGATTGGTTGAAGTGTATATAAGCTTGATGGGTGGGGGAGTAAGCGGCGGCTGAAGCGGAAGCTGGGAGTAAGAAGAAGCTGAGAGAAGAAGAAGCTGAGAGTAGGAGAAGAAGCGAGGAAGAAGAGTGCGAGCGAGGATGTGAGCCGAGCGGGAGAAGCGGAGCGGCCGAAGTAGGTGTGAGCCGAGCGGGAGAAGCGGAGCGGCCGAAGTAGGTGTGAGCCGAGCGGGAGAAGCGGAGCGGCCGAAGCAGGTGTGAGCCGAGCGGGAGGAGCGGAGTGACCGGAGCAGGCGAGAGTTAAGCAGAGGGAATGAGAGCGAGAGAAAGAAAAGAGAGAAGGGGATAGAAAAGAGGGAAAGAAAGGAAGACTGTGCACAATAAACTTCCAAAGCTTCAGACATTTGTCGTGTCTCTCTCTGCGGGCAGAGGGAACGCGATAACTGGTGCCGAAACCCGGGAAGATGAAAATATTGTAAAGAAAACAAGGTAAGATATCTAAAAAAAATTTTTTTTAATAAGTTAAACCGGTTATAAAAAAGTTAAAGGGTATCAGGATACGCCATCAGCGGTCCTGGGGACACGCGGAATGCGGTCCAGTTAAAAGGTATCGGGATACGCCATCAGCGGTCCTGACGCGTGGAACGCAGGTTAAAGGGTATCAGGATATGCCATCAGCGGTCCTGGGGACACGCGGAATGCGGTCCAGTTAAAAGGTATCGGGATACGCCATCAGCGGTCCTGACGCGTGGAACGCGGGTTAAAGGGTATCAGGATACGCCATCAGCGGTCCTGGGGACACGCGGAATGCGGTCCAGTTAAAAGGTATCGGGATACGCCATCAGCAGTCCTGACGCGTGGAACGCGGTCCAATTAAAGTGAAAGTAGAAACACGCTTGAAGCGGTCCAATTAGAGTATAGGTAGTACGTGAAAAGCCGCTATAAAAATTCTAATGCACACTTGATAGTTTTCCTTTCAGTAATCTCGTTGCTCCTGGCAGCTAGGCCACTGTTTGTTATTGTAACTGCCATAACTAAAGCTATTCAAATTAGTAACAATGGGGTCTGAAACGTCTAAATTCAGAATGCACCAACCCCTCAGGGAGCTATTAAAAAACCATGGGACGCCATTAAAGGAAAAAACAGCTAAAGTAAGAAAAGCTGCTCAGTGTGCCACAAGGGGGATCTTCATGAACAGGATCTAATAGTAACAGAAAAGAACGCTTAGGAGAATAAAGTGAGGAAAAATTGAGTGGTGGTGACCTAGAAAATAATTGCTCAAAAAAATTTAAGAACAAGGGAAAAAAGGAACTAAGTCTAACACAAAGAACCCCCAAAAGGAATAACCAAGTGGTAGTGAAAACTTAAGAACAAGGGGGAAAGGTAGGAGAAACCTAAGCCTAATAGAAAGAGCTTCAAAATTTGTAGAACCTGCCCGTATTTGAGGAGCAAATGGAGATACCATCAACCATTGAAAAAACTTTAAAGAGGCAGTTAAGACTATTTGGAAACAGGTATGCAGAGCAGTGTTATCTGGAGGACAATGTCTAATTGGAGAGCTCAGTGGCAAGAAATAGCTGTTGAAACTGCTTGCAGAAACATAGTGGCAAGGTTTCCCGATAGAAATGTTGAGATGAGAAGGCCAATACGCTTCAATAAATGCACAAAATCAGCAGCAAGGAGATAATGCCCTAACAAAAGATAAGAGATAACTATAGTAAAATCTGTTACACCTTATGCCCCAGGACTTTGCCTAAGGCGCAGAAGGGAAACATGTTGGGCTAACGAGTGCAAATTGGTTACTGTTGAGGGAAAGCAGCATGCAAGTGATGCTGCTCCTCCTCGCAATGGCGAGCCTGAGCCTTCCTCCAATAACAAAAACTCAGACGGAAAGGCAAACCCGGAACCTATGGGCCATTGTTAGCCTGGCCATATTTTTTACTTCTAACTAACACATTTTTTATCCTTCCTTTTCTTGTTTTTCACCAATTCCTCTACAAGCCTGTCAATTCTACTGATGATTTCTCAGGTCGTGCTGCTTTTGGTGACAGCTGCAACCTTACAGACCATAGAGACTCTATCACAGAGTGAACTCACTATAAGAACAAGTGGATACCTTGCAAGAACTTTTGGGACTGGGATGCGTTTATTCCCTGAGAGCTGTTTGTGTTGCCCGTATTGTAACTCTACTGGGATGTATATTGTTTCTGTATTTAATATGGCTACATAGTTTTTCTTCTGCTTATAGATTTATCAAACAGTGGGCAGGCTTAGGAGCTATGGTGGTACTCCTCTGCCTTGGCCTCCTTCTCTTCATTTGTTTTGGCATGCATCTACGAGCTAGCCAATAGAGAGATCAAATTATCTTTCATCAGGCCATGACCGCCCTAAAGGCCGACAGCCCCCCATTAGTATGGCTCTTGATGCTGGACCGGTAGTCAAAGACGGGTAATGAAGGAGGTGGCTGTGTACCAACCTAAGACAGGAGCTGCAGCATGCTCTGCAGGCTCTGATGACGGGTAAGGACATATGCTGACCACTCAGCCTAAGACAGACACGGTCCCAAGCCTTAGTTTAATAATAAAGAAGGGGGATATGTCGAGGTTCCCGGGACCCCCAGACTTGAGCACGGTCAAGATGGCGCCTGGCGCTGAGCCAAAAGCGGCCAGCTATACAGTAAACAACCAGCAAATTCCAATGATTGGCTAGTTAACGATGTGATTAGAGCATGCCCCCCTCGTGTACCTATTCTATGCCCGCAGCTGTCCGTGCGTTTACCTCGTGTGCTCTCCCCTGATTGGTTGAAGTGTATATAAACTTGGTGGGTGGGGGAGTAAGCGGCGGCTGAAGCAGAAGCTGGGAGTAAGAAGAAGCTGAGAGAAGAAGAAGCTGAGAGTAGGAGAGGAAGCGAGGAAGAACAGTGCGAGCGAGGACGTGAGCCGAGCGGGAGAAGCGGAGCGGCCGAAGTAGGCGTGAGCCGAGCGGGAGAAGCGGAGCGGCCGAAGCAGGTGGGAGCTGAGCGGGAGGAGCAGAGTGACCGGAGCAGGCAAGAGTTAAGCAGAGGGAACGAGAGCGAGAGAAAGAAAAGAGAGAAGGGGATAGAAAAGAGGGAAAGAAAGGAAGACTGTGCACAATAAACTTCCAAAGCTTCAGACGTTTGTCGTGTCTCTCTCTGCGGGCAGAGGGAACGCGATACATATATCTGTTGATTGCTTGTACATCTTCTTCTGTGAAGTGTCTGTTCCTTTCATTAGCCCAGTTTTTGATTGGATTATTTGTATTCGTGGTGTAGAGTTTTTTGAGTTTTTTATAGATTCTGGAAATTAGCGCTCTATCTGAAGTATGGTTGGCAAAGATATACTCCCACTCTGTAGGCTCTCTCTTCACATTGCTGGTAGTTTCCTTTGCTGAGAGAAAGCTATTTAGTTTGAATCTATCCCAGTTGTTGATTCTTGCTTTTATTTCTTGTGCTATGGGAGTCCTGTTAAGGAAGTCTGATCCTAAGCCAACAAGTTGAAGATTTGGACCTACTTTTTCTTCTATAAGATGCAGGGTCTCTGGTCTGATTCCGAGGTCCTTGATCCATTTTGAGTTGAGTTTTGTGTAGGGTGAGAGATAGGGGTTTAATTTCATTCTATTGCATATGGTTTTCCAGTTTTCCCAGCACCATTTGTTGAAGAGGTTATCTTTTCTCCATTGCATATTTTTGGCCCCTTTGTCTAGTATGAGAAAATTGTATTTATTTGGGTTTGTGTCCATGTCCTCTATTCTGTACCATTGATCTACCTGTCTATTTTGGTACCAATACCATGCCGTTTTGTTACTATTGCTTTGTAGTAGAGTTGAAGATCTGGTATTGCGATACCCCTGCTTCATTCTTGCTACTTGGGATTGCTTTAGCTATTCTAGGTTTTTTATTCTTCCAGATGAATTTCATAATTGCTTGCTCTATTTCTGCAAGGTACATCATTGGGATTTTAATTGGAATTGCATTGAATCTGTATAGCACTTTAGGTAGTATAGCCATTTTGACAATTATAATTCTGCCTATCCAGGAACATGGGAGATCTTTCCATCTTCTAAGGTTTTCTTTAATTTCTTTCTTTAGTGTTCTGTAGTTCTCATGGTAGAGGTCTTTCACCTCTTTTGAGAGATTCATTCCAAAGTATTTTATTTTTGATGCTATTGTGAATGGGGTAGTTTTCCTAATTTCTCTTTCTGAAGATTCATCACTTATGTATAAAAATGCATTGGATTTATAAGCATTGATCTTGTAACCTGCTACTTTACTGAATTCACTTACGAGTTGTAAAAGTTTTCTGGTGGAATTTCCAGGTTCCTCTAAATATATAATCATGTCATCAGCAAACAGGGATAGTTTGAGTTCTTCTTTTCCAATTCGTATCCCTTTAATTTCTTTGGTTTGTCTAATCGCTCTGCCTAGAGTCTCAAGGACGATGTTGAATAGAAGTGGTGAAAGAGGGCATCCCTGACTTGTTCCAGTTTTTAGGGGGAACGCTTCAGTTTTTCACCACTTAGAATGATATTGGCCATGGGCTTAGAGTAGATGGCCTTTATAATGTTAAGGAATGTTCCCACTACCCCACATTTTTCTAGTGTTTTGAGCATGAAGGGGTGCTGTATTTTATCAAATGCTTTTTCTGCATCTATTGAAATAATCATGTGATTCTTAACTTTAAGTCTGTTGATAAGGTGAATGACATTTATTGATTTCCGAATGTTGAACCAACCTTGCATCCCTGGGATAAAACCCACTTGATCATGGTGCACTATCTTTTTAATATATATTTGTATGCGATTTGCTAAAATTTTGTTGAGAATTTTTGCGTCGATGTTCATTAAGGATATTGGTCTGAAATTTTCTTTCCTCGATGTGTCTCTGTCTGGTTTAGGTATCAGGGTAATATTGGCTTCATAGAACGAGTTTAGGAGGGTTCCCTCCTCTTCTATTATATGGAATACTTTGAGGAGTATTGGAATGAGCTCTTCTTTAAAGGTTTTGTAGAACTCGGCTGAGAACCCATGTGGTCCCAGACTTTTCTTTGTTGGTAGGCTTTTGATGACCTCTTCTATTTCATTGCTTGAAATTGGTTTATTTAAATTGTGTATGTCCTCCTCGTTCAATTTAGGTAATTCATATGTCTCTAGAAATTTGTTGATGTCTTCGAGGTTTTCTGTTTTGTTGGAGTACAGATTTTCAAAATAGCTTCTAGTTATGTTTTGTATTTCACTTGTGTCTGTTGTGATGTTTCCTTGTTCATTCCGAATTTTAGTAATTTGAGTTTTCTCCCTCTTTCTCTTTGTTAGTGTGGCTAAGGGTTTATCAATTTTGTTTATTTTTTCAAAGAACCAACTATTTATTTTGTTAATTTTTCCAATTGTTTCTTTTGTTTCGATTTCGTTGATTTCGGCTCTGATTTTAACTATTTCCTGTCTTCTACTACTTTTAGTATTGGTCTGCTCTTCTTTTTCCTAGGGCTTTGAGCTGTAGTGTTAAGTCATTTATTTGTTGATTTCTACTTCTTTTTTTGAATGCGCCCCATGAAATAAATCTTCCTCTAAGTACTTCTTTCACTGTGTCCCAGAGATTTTGATATGATGTGTCTTTGTTCTCGTTTACTTCTAAGAATTTTTTAATTTCCCTCCTGATGTCTTCTGTTATCCATGCATTATATAATAGTGTATTATTTAATCTCCAGGTATTGGAGAAATTTCTGTTTTTTATTCTGTCATTTATTTCTAATTTCAATCCATTATGATCTGATAGAGTACAAGGTAGTATCTCTTTCTTCTTGTATTTGCTAACAGTAGCTTTGTGGCATAAAATGTGGTCTATTTTAGAGAAGGATCCATGTGCTGCTGAGAAGAAAGTGTATTCGTTCTTTGTTGGATGGTATATTCTATATATGTCTGTTAAGTCTAAATTGTTGATTGTGTTATTGAGATCTATGGTTTCTTTATTCAATTTTTGTTTGGACAATCTATTCAGTGATGAGAGAGGTGTGTTAAAATCGCCTAGTATTATTGTGTTGTGGTCTATTTGATTTCTGGAATTGAGAAGGATTTGTTTGACGTACGTGGATGAGCCAATGTTCGGGGCATAGATATTTATGATTGTTATGTCTTGCTGATTTATGCTTCCCTTAAGCAGAATGTAATGTCCTTCTTTCTCCCTTCTGACTAGTTTTGGTTTGAAGTCCACATTATCTGAATTGAGGATGGATACTCCAGCTTTTTTGCTGTGTCCGTGTGCATGGTATGTTTTTCCCCATCCTTTCACCTTTAGTCTATGGGTATCTCTTTCTATGAGGTGAGTCTCTTGCAGGCAGCATATTGTTGGATTTTTCTTTTTAATGCAATCTGCCAGTCTATGTCTTTTGATTGATGAGTTCAGGCCAATAACATTCAGGGCTATTATTGTGATATGATTTGTATTCCCAGTCACTTGACTCATATTTGTTTTTTGACATGATTTGGTTTCTCCTTTTTTTGGCTATTCCTTTAGGCTAGCGCCTCCTGTTGCTGATTTGCATCGTTGTTTTTCATCTCTTCCTCATGGAATATTTTGCTGAGAATGTTCTGTAATGCTGGCTTTCTTTTTGTAAATTCCTTTAGCTTTTGTTTATCATGGAAGGATCTTATTTCATCGTCAAATTTGAAGGTAAGTTTTGCTGGGTATAAGATTCTTGGTTGGCATCCATTTTCTTTCAGGGCTTGGTAAATGTTGTTCCAGGCCCTTCTAGCTTTTAGGGTCTGGATTGAAAAATCTGCTGATATTCTTATTGGTTTCCCCCTGAATGTAATTTGATTCTTTTCTCTCATGGTCTTTAAAATTCTGTCTTTATTTTGTATGTTAGGTATCTTCATAATAATGTGCCTTGGTGTGGGTCTGTTGTAATTTTGTATATTTGGAGTTTTATAAGCCTCTTGCACTTGGTTTTCCATTTCATTCTTCAGATTTGGGAAATTTTCTGATATTATTTCATTGAATAGATTGTTCATTCCTTTGGTTTGTTTCTCTAAGCCTTCCTCCATCCCAATAATTCTTAAATTTGGCCTTTTCATGATATCTCATAATTCTTGTAGATTCTGTTCATGATTTCTTACCATCTTCTCGTTTTAGGCTGCCATCTTGAATCACCCCGTGGAAAAAGCCTGTGGCCAGTGTGGGCAGGGCCACCTGGAGAAGTCTCTGGCTGCCCTGCCCTGATCCCAGAGGCTGCTTGCCAGTCGAAGCTCTCCATTGGCTCAGGGACTTGTGGCTGGCTCTGTGTTTAAAGGCTCTCATTGGGTGGTCTGCTCCAAGAAGCTAGCCTTGAAAGGTGCCTCCCATCACAGGCAGCCGGGCTGCTTGGGGAAGTCTGGCTGCCCTGTCCTGGTCCCTGAAGCCGCTTGCGGGCCAGAGCACACCGTGCTGGCTCCGGGACTTGGAGCTTCAATATAAGTGCTTTAACAGGTATATCATTTGTAGCTATTTGCTCCCAAGTCAACACACACACGCACACAATTAATCTCTACTGTTCCTCTGATATTTAAGAAACCATTATCAAATTTCATATCATAAATTGTTGCCTTATGTTTCTTCTGAGTGTTTTTTTAAGTAACTCTAATTTAATATTTTTAAATTCTTTTTTCTTTATTTTTACAGACTGCATTTTGATTCATTGTACACAAATGGGGTAGAACATTTCATTTCTATGGTTGTACATGATGTAAGGTTCATACCATTCATATAATCATGCACGTACTAGGGTAACTATGTATGTCTCATTCCTCCATCTTTCATATTCCCACTCTTTTGATTGTTTTAAAGGAATTTTATACTTTAAGTTGCTATATTTAATCTATTTTGAGCTACTTTTTTATGCGATATGAGGTAAGGATTCAACTGGACTCTTTTCCTTGTGGGTATCCATCTTCTTCAGTATGATTTATTGAGAAGAATATCTTTCATCCATTAAATGATTTTGGTTCTCTTGGCAAAAATCTTTTGACCATATTTGTGAGGGTTTACTTCTGGTCTTTCTCCTATTCTGTTGTTCTTTGGGCCTGGGTTTATGATAGTATCATATTGTATCAATTGCTGAAGCTTTGTAGTAATTTCTGAAATCAGGAAATTTGAATCCTTTAATTTTGTACATCATTTTTCTAAATTATCTTTGCTATTCATTCTGATTTTAATATGAAATTTTTCATAAAAAGAAATGCTTAGAATTTTGACAGTTTTTACACTGGATCTATATATTGCTTTGGATAGTACTGACACCTGAACAATACTGTCTTCTAGTCCATGAATAAGTAAAGTATATTCATTTATTAATGTACCTTTTACTTTCATGCATAACAGGAATACATTTTAGATTTTAGTGTAAAAGTACATTTTCTCCTAGGTTAATTGTAAACACTTCATTCTCTCTTTTATTTTCTATTGTATATGAAACATTTTTTCTTAAATCCCTTTCCAGATAGATCATTGTTAGCATACAGAAACATAAATTATTTTAATGTGTTTATTTTGTATCCTCTAACTCTACCACTTGTAAATAGAATTAACTTTAGTTCCTCATTTCCAACATAGTTGTCTTTTTCTTCTTTCTCTTGTGTAATTGTTCTGGCTAGATTTCCCTGTACTATGTTGGATATAAATGGTGAAAGCGGTGCTGCTTTTGTTTTATTTTTTAGCTATCTTCAAACTAATTTTGCATGTTCATAATTTTCTTAGACTTGGGTTTATTTTAGTTTATTTTTTGCTATTGTTTTTCCTAGTTCCTAGAGCTTTAAAGTAAGACTGTTGATTTAAGATATATCTGATTAATGTAAGCATTTATGGCAAAAATTTTCCTCTTAGTACTACTATCAGTGCATTCCATAATTATGATTTGGTATGTAGTGTTTGAGTTTTCATGTGTTGATATATTTTCTAAATTTTCTTGTGATTTATTATTTGACCCATTGTTTATTTCCATGTTTTTGTGGCTCTTCTTGTTTTCCTTCTGTTATTAATTTTATTTTTCTTACATTGTAAATGCATAAGATAGTTGGTATGATTTTGTTCTTCTTAAGCTTATTATGACTTTTTTAATGCCCTTTTATATGAACTATCCCCTGGAATGTTACATATACACTTGAGAAAAATGTGTATTCCACTGTGTTGAATGGAGTGTTCTAAATATGTTTATTAGATCCAGTTGTCACACAGTTTTTGTGTACCCTATTTGCATACTGACTTTTTTATTCCTATGTTCTTTCTTTGAGAGTGAGATGTGGAGGTATCCAACTGTAGTAATGCAGTCAATGTTTTCTGTTTTATTATAACTGTAAGGCAGTCAATTTCTCCCTTTAAACTGTGAATATATGCTTTATATATTTTGAAGCTTGGATGTTGGATGTATCCATTTTTATAATATTATATCTATTGGAGAATTGAATCTTGTCAATATGAATTAGCCTTTTCTCTTACAAAAGTTTTGACAAAGTTTACTTGTTCTATTATTAGCAGTTCTCTCCAGGTCTCCTTTAGTACTATTTATTTTTAATTTTTAAATTTAATTCTTAACTTATATGTAAAAGCAAATATTGAACAGATTTATGAGATATCATGACAATCTGATACACATGTACATTATATAACATTAAAATCAGGGTGAGCATGGTCTATCTCCTCAATCCTTGATCATTTTTTTTTTTTGTGGTGAAAACATTCAAACTCCTTCATTCTAACTTTTAAAATATATTGTACATTATCATATATCATTATATCATCATTATGTTATCATTATATCTCCCTACTATGAAAAATCACAACAGAATTATTTCTTACTCCTAACTATAACTTAGTAGACATATCAGCTCCTCCCATTTCTGCTTCCTCATATATTCCCTGACCTGTGTCCATTCCACTGCCAACTTCAAACTGGGATTTAATTCAAAAGTAGAGCACTTGTCTAACATGCATATGACCCTGGATCTGATCCCTAACACTGGAAAAAAAAATCTACACTCAATTTCTATGTGATTAACCGTTTTATATTCCACATGTGAATGAGATCATACAATATTTATCTTTCTCTGCCTGGATTATTTCACTTCCCATAATGCTCTTTAAAAAACTCCTCAAAGAGTCAAATTTATCTGCACAGGAAAGAAGATTAACAGAGTGAGAGATGAGATATAATATAGCAAAATATATTTGTAAATTATACATTTAATAAGGAATTAATATATTAAAACCTCAAACAACCAAAAAAAAAAAAAACAAAAAAAAACAAAAAAAAAAAGGAGGGGGAAGGGAACCATAGAGCTAAATAGACATTTCTTGAAAGAAGACATACAAATAAGCAGGGCACAGTGGCACATGCCTGTAATCCCAGTGGCTCAGGAGGGTGAGGCAGAAGGATTGCAAATTCAAAGCCAGTCTCAGTAACTTGTCAAGGTCCTAAGTAACTTAGGAGTCCCTGTCCTTAAATAAAATATAAAAGGGTTGGGGATGTGACTCTGTGGATAAGTACCCAAGAGTTCAAAACCAAACAAAAAAAATTGTACAAATAACCAAAAGATGAACTAATGTTCAACCTCAGAATCATCATGGAACTGCAAATAAAAAACAGAATTAGAACCACCATTATGGAAATATCTGTAAATTCCTTAAAAAAATTAAATATAGAACTATCACACAATCCAGCAATTTCACTACTGGATATATATCTAAATCAGTATGTCAAAGAGATCGTCCATGTTCCTCATAGCATATTCAAAATAGCCAATAATACTAACCAATGAATGCATAAAGTGTGATATATATAAACAATGAAATAATATTCAGGAATAAAAAGAATGAAGTTCTGTCATTTATAACAATGTGGATAATCTTATTGAGGATTCTTGTATGTGATCTTCAGGATCACTTTTATCTTGCTGCTTTCAAGGGTATCTCTTTGTCTTTGTCTTTCAACAACTGGGTTATAATGTATTTTGTTGTTCTTTATGGGTTTTTCTACCCACTGTTTGTTGAGATTCTTGAATTTGTAAATTCAAACATTTCATCACTGGGCTGGGGCTCTAGCTCAGTGGTAGAGCGCTTGCCTTGCATGTGTAAGGCACTGGGTTCAATCCTCAGCACCACATAAAAATAAATAAATAAATAAATAAACAAATAAATAAATAAATAAATTTATTATGTCCATCTACAACCAAATTTTTTTTTAAATTTCATCACAATTGAGATGTTTTCATCCATTTTTCTTCAAATGATAACTTTGATACTTTTTTATTCTTCTGGCACTTTGATCATGTGTGTATTTTCCTACTTAATGGTGGGTTACAAGTTCCTTAGTCTTCATTCAGTTTTCTTTATTCTCTTTTTCTTTTTATTCTTTAGATATGATAACTGCAAATGTTTTATATTCAAGTTTGGTGGTTCTTTTGTTTTTCTGTTCAAATTTTCTGTTGAACCCTTGCAATGAGTGACTTCTTCAGTTCAGTAATTAATTTTTTTATTTTCAGAAATTCTATTCTTTTGTAATTGTTATGTTTTGTTTATTTTATCATTTTATTTGTATGACTTCCTCATTCAATTTTATTCTGTCTATATCTGCTTAACATGTTCTGTTTAATATTTTCACTTATGTTACTGCACATATTTTACATAGCTGCTTTAACTTTTATGTTCAAAAATTATGATATTTGCATTTCTCCAAGAACAGTTTCTAAGAATTTTCTTCCTTAGAATCAGCCATATTTCCTATTTAATTTATAACTTATAATTTTGTGTGTGTCAGTTGTGTTTCTGAAAATTAGGCTATTGAAAAAAAAGGAATTTCTCTCAGTCTTTGCAGACTTTATCTGTGCTGTTGTAGGCTTTGACTCATTAACTCAGAATCAGCCTGAGTAATGGCATTCTGTTTCCTAAGCAAATATCTTGCTAGGGTTAGTGTGTTACATTTTTTCTCAATAAACAATGCTTTTTATTTTATTTTATTTATTTTTTAAATTTATTTTTATTGTAAACAAATGGGATACATGTTGTTTCTGTTTGTACATGGAGTAACAGCATACCATTTGCGTAATCATACATTTACATAGGGTAATGATGTTTGATTCATTCCATTATTTTTCCTTCCCCCACCCCTCCTATCCCTCTTTTCCCTCTATACAGTCCTTCCTTCCTCCATTCTTGCACCCCTCCCACCCCCCATTATGTGTCATCATGCGCTTATCAGTGAGATCATTCGTCTCTTGGATTTTTGAGATTGGCTAATCTCACTTAGCATGATATTCTCCAATTTCATCCATTTGCCTGCAAATGCCATCATTTTATTATTCTTTAGAGCTGAGTAATATTCCATTGTGTATGTGTATGTGTGTGTATATATATATATATATATATATAAATATATATATATATATCACAGTTTCTTTATCCATTCATCAACTGAAGGTCGTCTAGGTTGGTTCCACAGTCTGGCTATTGTGAATTAAGCAGCTATGAACATTGATGTGGCTGTATCTCTGTAGTATGCTGATTTTAAGTCCTTTGCATATAGGCCGAGGAGTGGGTTAGCTGGGTCAAATGGTGGGTCCATTCCAAGTTTTCTAAGGAATCTCCACACTGCTTTTCAGAGTGGCTGCACTAATTTGCAGCCCCACCGGCAATGTATGAGTATACCTTTTTCCCCACATCCTCGCCAACACCTATTGTTGCTTGTATTCTTGATAATCGCCATTTTAATTGGGGTGAGATGGAATCTTAATGTAGTTTTGATTTGCATTTCTCTTATTACTAAAGATAGTGAACATTTTTTCATATGTTTGTTGATTGCTTGTAGATCTTCTTCTGTGAAGCATCTTTTCATATCCTTAGCCCATTCATTGATTGGGTTATTTGTATTCTTGGTGTAGTTTTTTGAGTTCTTTATAGATTCTGGAAATTAGTGCTCTATCTGAAGTATGAGTGGCAAAGATTTTCTCCCACTCTGTAGGCTCTCTCTTCGCATTGCTAATAGTTTTCTTTGCTGAGAGAAAGCTATTTAGTTTGAATCTTATCCCAGTTGTTGATTCTTACTTTTATTTCTTGTGCTATGGGAGTCCTGTTAAGGAAGTCTGATATCCTAAGCCAACAAGTTGAAGATTGGACCTATTTTTTCTTCTTTAAGATGCAGAAAAGAAAGAAAGTTTAGAGGTGACATGATTGAGTTATGAAAATCTTAACCTAATCAGTGTATTAATCCAGTGATATGGATTAACTGGACAGTAACTCTAGGCAGGTAGGATTTGGCTGGAAGAAGGAGGTTTCTGAGGGATGTGCCATTGGGTTTATGTTTTGTCTCTGGTGAGCACAGCACTCTCTCTCTCTCTATCTTTCTCTCTCTCTCTTTTTCTCTCCCTCTCTCTCTTCCTCTCTTTCCTTGGTGCATGTGTTCTAACCTGCTTACCTCCATCATACATTTCCACCATGATATTCTGCCTCACCTCAGGCCCAGAGCAATGGAGTTTGCCATCTAAGGTCTGAGACCTCTGAAACCATCAATCAAATAAACTTTTGCTCCTGTAACATCGTTCTAATTGGGTCTTTTGGTCAGAGAAGCAAAAAAAAAAACTGTCTAAAACATTACCCAAATTTCTCTTCAGACTTCCATTATACATTTTCAAGTATAAAAGTTTGCTTCAGGTAACTACTAGTCTGTACTCCTCCCGTAGTTTTCAATAGCAGTGATCTTTGTCTCTCATCTGAGACATGAGACAGCAACCTGTGCTTTGGGCAGCTCCTATACATGTTAAAATGTTGCAATCCAATGATGATCTGCTGCCTCTGGTTTGCATGAAGGAACTGGTCTCTACACTACTGTCTCCTATCCAAGACTATGCAATGCCTGGGAATGGATGCACAAAAATATACTTAAAAACCATGACATTTATTATTATATTTAATGTGGTATTTTTTAAATTTGATGTTTATTTGGTTGCTACTGACCTTTGAGTATATATATCACAGCTCCTATGAGTTTATTGTAGTCAGTTTATTGATGTTTAAAAAGAATGTTTTCATAGAGGAACAGAGACTTGGATCTTTCTACTACATTGTTTTGCTGAAACCACTGGAGATCTTTTCTTTTTAATTCTATATAATATTCCATTTTATAAATGTACAATAGTTTGAACATACACCTGTTAAGGAAAATCCTGATTGCTACCAAGTTTTGACAATTATGAATAGCACTGTTATATTTTTTAATTTTTGCCAAGGTTGTTTGTGAACATAAGTTTTCAATCTATTTTGGTAACTCTCTAGGAGCATGATTGCTGGGTTATATGGTGATAGCATACTAGTTTTGTATGTACTTGCCCATCCTCCAGACTGCACCACTTCACAATTTCACCAGTGATGAACTAAATTCCTTTTGATCCACATCCTCACCAGAATTTGTTGTTGTCAATGTTTTGTATTCTTGTCATCCTAGTAGGCATGTACTATCATGGTCATTTCAAATTGTCATTCCATAATGGCATGTGATATTGAATGTCTCTTGATATGCTTAGTTGCCATCTGTGCATCTTTGGTGATGCATGGGTCCAGATCCTTAGCACATTTTTAAATTGTCTTATTGTTGAGTTTTAAGACTGATTTGTAGGTTTGGGATATCAGTCCTTCATATTATATATGTTCTACACATAGATATTCAGCTGTTCCAGCACCATTTGTTGAAAGGTCTGCTTTTGCTCCTTTGCATTGCCCTCAGTCTTTGACAAAACTCATTTGCTGTATGTATGTAAGATGGCAACAGAGAGGGAGAACTCCCACAATTATGGAGGCTGGCAAGTACATTCATAGGTCCCTGGGAGAATGACCTTCATTTCATGTGGATCTGTGTCACTAAAGTCCTGCCTGGATTGAGTCATTACAGGGTTTCATTGACTTTAAGCAAGAGGCGTGGTTATAGAAAAAGGTACCCTAAGAGGCTCCTGTATTCAACACATACTTTTTTCACCTCTATTGTGGAATAACACTCAATTTATCCTTAGTATCATAATTGATCACCCCTACTAGCATAGTAACTTCCTTTTTATGTCTTTTGATTGAGAGGCATGAGAAACCTAAAGACACTGAATGGCACTCTTAACTTCCACTTCATTAGAATCACTGCTTTGTCTCCTGGTGAAAGCATTTCTCCTTTTAGGAATAGATCCTGTAGGTCAGCAGAGCACAAGCACATAGTGAGGGGAAGCAAATGTTTTTCTAGTATATAACCAGCAGTAATAGGAGTTGGTACCTCTTTCATTTGCTATTCTCAATTCTTGGAATCATGAATTTTGGCTACAGGGTGCTGATTCAGAGCAATACCACACCCCAAAAGTGCAAAGTATAGCTATCTGGCTACCAGTTTAACTGAATCTTCATAATATCATTATACATTTTATTAAACCAGATACACTAGGATGATTGGGAACATGGTAAGAATAAAAAATATTAATGATCATGAGCCCACTGCTGCACTTTTAATTTGAATGACTTTCTGGATGGAAAGCAATGCATTGAAAAATACCATCATAGAGGTTAAGTCAATTTCTAAGTTCATAAGTGGTAGTTTTGGAAGCCAACTTGTTTTTCTTCAGACTTTTCTATTTGTGCCCATGTTTTACTTTATTTATACATACCATATGGCTATTTTAACCATACATTTGAAGATATTATTCTTTGGCTAATAAAAAAAGCACGTAAGTCCAATTCTAACGAAAAGTAATATTTTATTTAAGACAAATCATTTCAAAATACAATGAAACGTGAAATTTTATATTTGGTGCTGAAAAGTACAAGTGTGTCAAAAAAAAGAAAATTATCATTTAGTCATGAGGACAGAATGCTAAATATCAAGGTGTTCAGTTCATTATACTGGATGGTGATTTTATTGCATAATTGCCATGTTTCTTCAAGTAATAGTCAATTCTCAAGTAGCAATGTCTTTGGCCAGCTGGGCAGCTTTTGTGGCAATTTACTTAACATTTAAAAATAGGTAGTGTCTTGTTTCTAATGCTTAGAGCCTGAGTTATATTCAGAATCTCTTTTTACTAGAGAGATGTATGCTTCTATTCACTTAAACAGATGCATGTATCTGAACAGCTGCTGATTTCAAAGTTATTTCCTTCACTTATTTATAAACATTCTGAACACATTCCCTGATGCTACCCTGGCATTGCTATAAAACTAAAAATAAAAAAAGAGAGATCTTCCAGATGCTGCTGACTCTGAGCAGATCCACCACAGAAAGCAGGCACATAATTCTGGTACTGTGCACATAATTCAGTGAATCTTGTAAAGCATACTGCCTATCTGAAAATTAATTGAAATTAAACAATTTTTAAAAATCTGCCATGAAGGTTATCACAAATTAAAATGTGAGCTGTGATTTTTTTTTTTAATAAACAAAAATCCTAATTAGTATTTCAATGGTAAAATAATTCAAATTTCTCCAGGTTCCTTTTGTCTTTGTGCAGTGTCTCTATTTCAACTGCAACTACTCAAAGTGTAGAAGCTGAACTGTTAAGGGTTTATGTTTGTTGCTAGAAATAGCCTGATGGATCAGACACAGGGATCACTTTAATGTAATCTAAACTTTCTTATCTAGCTAAACGACGACAATATAGCTGATAAAACATAGTTTTGATTTAAGTAAATAATGAACATTTTGCAGCAAAGATATAAGTAATGAACATTTATTTTTGTTTTTATATCAACATAAAGCATATGGCAAAGGAAATTTTGCTGTTCTTTTATACATTACAGATTGATGCATGATTTGTATCTCCATTCAAAAATGTGAACTGCCTTATAAAAAGCTAAAAAAAATAAGTCAGAATGATCACAAAATAGATCTATACATATATACAAACATGTTTTAAATCCTATGAAATGTATATTCTTCATATTGGAAGGAAGTTTAGTTATGGTTTTTCTTCAGTCGGAAGAAAAAGGGAAATTATTTAATCCTCCTTGTCTGAATAAAAAGTGGGCTGATCAGGTAATCAGAAAAGGCAAACCCTGCCTTTGTGTAATTATATTCTTCCAGGCAAACCCTGGAAGAATAAAAGGCAGCATAAGTCATTTTTAATGTTCTCTATGTAAAAGACACAGATGAGCTATTTATATGAACATTTCTACTACTGCCCCTAAATAAGAACTCAGATTATTATGTAAAATTCAACCCATTGTTAGGCTAAAATGAACTATTACAACATATCATATTGCAAGTAGTCATTACCTCTGGAACTTCTTTCCTTTTTGATAAAATTAATTATAGCATTATTACATTTATTTAAAAAGACTACATTTTATGTGTCTGACAAAATTCAGGTAGTTCACAAGGAACCAGTTATTCTTTTCATTTAATAACAATATTGCAAAATTATTTCACTCTACTATTTTTATTTCTTAAATTTTATGAAAATTTCATTGAGACATTTAATATATAACTCACCCTCAAGGTCCTGTATTTAATAAATTAGTAAATTTTGCATTTTATGGGCTTCACTCACCCCTCTTATTTCTCTAAAATCTTCTTATAGGTTTTACAATTATGGTTTTGAAAAGGTCCTCAAGTTTTACTCGTAATGAGAGCTAACATATTGAGCAATATTCCTGCCAGAGACTGTGCTAAAAGCTTTATATACTTACATCATTTAATTCACAAATGAATGCTATTAATCTTGATTTTTTAAAAAAAGTAAAGAATATAAAGATTTAGTGACTATTTTCAGTTACAGAGCTCAATTATTTGAGAGAGCTAGAGCATAAACCCAAATCTGTTTGCTTCAAAAGCGTAGATTCCTAGTCAGTACTATATATTGCAATAAAATATTTACTTTAACAGTTTACCCTATAGTGTATACTAAGTATATAAGAAAATCATTCTTCCATAAATAAATTTGTAAGAATTGAGGAAGGCTTGAAAAGCAAATAAATTATGCACTTTCTTAATAAAGACATTTTTTAGAGTGCTTTTACTGAAAATTTCCAATTAACCAAGCAAGAGCGTTCAGCAGACTAAAATATGTTCTTTACCAGAATAATGTTATTGATGCATTTCTGAATCATGTTTTACACTAGAGCAAGCAAATTCCTAGATGAGGACAAAATATCACAGACAGATGTGAAAGCAAAGTAACCCTACTTTCCTAGATTCCAGAGAACACAGCAAGTAGAAAATGGTGAAGGGATCCCAAGATTATTTCCAGCTTAAGGTCCTAAATGGTAGGGATTTGACCAGTTTACCTGTATATTCACAGGACCTCTGCAATGTCAGATGCAGAGTGAGTGCTCATTGTGTTTGCTGGATGACTCTATGAATTAAGTAGTCTGAACAGTATGGCAAATTATCAGTTCTGTTGTGGCACTGATCTTTAGATGTTCATTAAATCCTAATTCTGTCCACCTATTTGGACAACAAGACTATGAAGCCTAAATAATAGCTTCAGATCTCTCAATCTAACTTTCTGTGTTTTTTTTTTCTTCTGTTTTTCATAATATAATATGACCTAATATCAATAATTTATCCTCCATATGTAGAGTTTTCAAATTGTAGTTGGTGTATCTTCCCCTTTATTAATGAGTTCTGGGTGGACCACATAAGTAAACATTCAGGATTCTTTGTTACCTATATCTCATGTGGTTTTATTTATAAGAGAAATGTGAAGCATAATCAAATGAATACAGAAACCTATCCTGCTATACAGATAATAAATGAACATAATGTAAAAAGAGAAGTGCTGACAAGCAGCTACATGTGAAACATGATAAAATAATTTTGAAAAATTCTTTTTAAGGTAAAATTGATTCTGTGTATTTAAGGTACACAATATGTTGATACAATTACAATAGTGAAGAAAATTAACCTGTCCCTTATCATACATAGTTACCATTGTGTGCTTGTGTGTGCATGCGTGTGTGTGTGTGTATATGGCAAGAGCATACATTTATTTAGCAGGAATCACAAATACAGTACAGTTTTGTTGCCTATAGTCCTTAATGTTATACATTAGATCCCCAGATCTGCATCTTTGCATTCTCTAACCTATATCTCTTCATCCATTAACCTCACTCCTGGTAACCACTGTTTATTTTCCAATAGTATACATACATTTTACATTATTTTAAAATATATATCTCTTTTTTAAAATATTGTTTTAGCTGTAGATGGACACAATACCTGTATTTTATTTACTTTTTAAAATTTATTTTATTTATTTTTCTATGTGGTGCTGAGGATCAAACTCAGTGCCTCACACGTGCTAGGCAAGTGCTCTACCACTGTGAGCCACAACCCCCGCTCCAAATATACATTTTTTATGTAACTGAGATTTTGAATATTTTTCATTCTGTGTCTGGCTTATTTCACTTAGTATAATGTCCTCTAAGTTCATCTCATATTGTGGTATATGGCAGGATCTCCATTTTTAAGTCTAAATAGCACTATGTTTCAGGTATAAAAATATATGTAAAATAATAGTTCAGTTTATATGTAAATCTAAGATATATTTTATTTAATACTCAATTTATATATTATATAAAATATATTTAACATGTATAATACTCCATTTAATATATAAACTATTTTATATATACAAATTAAATATCTAAAAATAAAATATTTTAAGTTATTTATAAAGTATATATTAAATGAAGCTTTACACATACAAAATATATATTTATATAAAAAATTAATATAATGTATTTAAATATAAAATATAGGTTATATATAAGGTCATATGTTTTTTTAATTTTTTTTCATTTTTTTGGTACCAGGGATTGAACCCAGGGGTGCTTAACCACTGAGCCACATCCCCAGTTCTTTTTATGTTTTCTTTTTATGTTTTCTTTTTATTTTTTATTCTGATTTATTATACACGAATGGGTACAACTTTCGTTTCTCTGGTGGTACACGAAGTAGTGTTACACTGTTTGCGTAATCATACCTGTACATAGGGTAATGATGTTTTCTCATTCTATTATCTTTCCTTCCCCCACTCCCTCCCCACCCCTCATTTCCCTCCACACAATCCATCCTTCCTCCATTCTTTCCTTACCTCCTCCCCGACCCCTGTTGTGTATCATCATCCACTTATGAGAAAAATCATTCTTTAGACTTGAAAAGAGAGGTCTGTGTGTTTATGTGTAAAATATGTACAAAATCATTCTTTCATCAGTGAATGCTTATATTGTTCCCGTTGTTCCATTTTCTGTTATCTTGTTAATAATGTTGCAATAAACATGGGAATATAGATACACAGGTGATGATTTCATTTGCTATGGGTATACACTCAGAAGAGGGATCACTGGGTCATATGGTAGTTCTATTTTTAATGGATTTAGAAACCTTTCTACTGTTTTCCGTAGTGTCTGCATCAGTCTCCATCCCCACTAAAAACACACAAACATTTCCTTTTCTCTACACCCTTGTCAATATTTATTGTTTGACTTTTTGATAGTAGCCATCCTAACACTGTAAGGTGGTATTTTATAGTGGTTATTTACATTTCCCTGAAAATTAGTGACACAGATTCCCTTTTCATATATCCATTGGACATGTTTATGTCTTCTTTGGACAAACATCTATTCAGCTTCTTTTCCCACTTTTAAATCAGGTATTTGTTTTTCTACTATTGAGTTGTAAATCTGGAGGGTGCTGTCTCATTGTTACCCCCAAAATTCATTGCTAATGCCAATTTGAGGAGCATTTTCCCCGTTTCCTTCTATGGGTTTTACAGTTTTGTCTCTTATGTTTAGGACTTTTATCCATTTCAAGTTGATTTTTGTGTATGATATGATACATAGGTCCAATTTCTTTCTTTTGAATGTAGATATCCAGGTTTTCCCAACATCTTTGATGGAATAGACAATCTTTATTCTATTGTGTCCTGACTGAATATTAGTTGGCATTATGTGTTTGGGTTTGATTCTGGGGTACTTATTCTGTTCCACTAGTCTATGTGTCTATGTTTGTGATAGTACTATATAATGTTTTTTAGACTATTATAATCCGTAATGTAATTTTTAAATCAGGAAGTGTAGTGCCTCCAACTTGATTTTCTATCTCAGAATTTTTTGGTCATTCAGGGTCTTAAGTGACTTCATACACATTTTAGGATCTTTTGTTCTATATCTGTGAAAAATTTCACTGATATTTTTATACATATTACAGTGAATCTGTATATTGCTTTCGGTGGGATGAATATTTCAACAATGAACTGCTTAGATCAGAAGAATATAGTGTTTATAATGTTTTAATATACAATGGATAAAATACAGTAGGTTAGATATAAAATATGCCATAGAAACAAAGCAATATGCACACATATTTGGAGACACTCCTGCGTGTTTTGCCATGTAGCACAGGTTTGGAATACAGTTTTCAGTTGTATCTGTATTTCCTGTTTTCCCTTATTCATATTAAAAGAAAAAGATTTTGCTTTAAAACCAAAGGGTTTTTCTGTTCCTTGGCAACCCATTTTTCCTAATATAAAATGTTCAACTCATTAATTAATTGTGCTGAGTCCTTGAATCACAAATATTAGTTAACTTATTAAGTTCTGCCAGATATACTGCTATATTAGCAGGATTGATAAGCACTTATAAAGAATTCCCTGAGAAGATAATCAGGTGCTCTAAGCTACTTTGGATGCTAAGATTTTGGAATTATTTTCATTTAATAATTTTTTTTTAAACTTTGGAGTAGTTTAGACAGATTTTTGGCAAAGATAATGCAAAAAAATTCCACATAACTCACACTTTAGTCTCTATTTTAAACAATTTATGTTAGTATGGCACTTTTGGCTCCACAAATAAATCAATATTGACACAGTAGAAACTTCATTAAGATTTTCTTAGTTCTTAATTAAATATTCTTTTGATGTTCCTATTCAGGATACCATTTGGTGTGGCTTAGTCCATTTCTTGATGCTATAACAGGACATCTGAGACTGAGTGATTTATAAAGAAAAGTGATTTATTCAACTCACAGTCCTGGAGGATGACAACTTAAGAACAGGTGACGATAACTGTTCAGCTTCAAAGATGTCACATGGTGAAAGGGGAATCAAGAAAAAGCCAGGGAAGTCAAACTTACTTTAAAACAACTCACTTCATGGTAAAAACTGCAGTGCTAGAAGAACAATCCTTTCAAGAAGCTCTAGCCCCATGATCAATACCCGACCCCACCTCCCAATGCTGGAATTACATTTTGATGGGGATAAATCATCTCCAAACAATGTCAATACATTTCATTATTGTATTTCCTTAGGTACCTCTTTTCTCTGATAGTTCCTCAGATTTTTTTTCTTGTTTATAAGACTGAATATTTTAGAAATACTAGTTGTGAATTCCGTAGAATGGTCCTTTGTCTGGAGGTTTTCCACAACTAGATTGGGATTACAACTTTTGAGAAGACCACAAATTTAAAATGTTGTTTTCACTGTAGCATGTTGGGGGTACGTGCTATGACTGCTGAGTTTTAATTGCTGTTGTAACCTTAGTCATGTGCCTGGAGTAGTGTTTATCAGATTCCCACACTGGAAATTTAATTTGCATTCCTTTGTTCACTATGGTAACTCGTTAGAAGAGTGTCGCTATGCTTCGGCCACAATAAGTACTATTGTGAAGCAAATTAATATGTCCATTATCTTACATTATCACACATTTTGTGTTTGTGTGACAAGAGCAACTAAAATGTGTTCATTTAGCAGGAATTACAAACACAGTACAGTTTTGTTGCCTATAGCCCTCATGTTGTATGTCTTTAGTGGACTAATACCTCTGAAACCTAGTGCCAAATAAACATTTTTTCCTCCTTGATGTTTTCTTATCAGGTCTTTAGATCATAGCAATGGAAATTCAACTAAACACACACACACACACACACACACACACATACATATATACACAGTAAGTTTATATACGATAATAACTCAAAAATAATGATCATAATAATGAAAATTTTAAATGGCAATAACATGAACAATTTACAAAGAAAATATATGAATCACAGATACAATCAATATACTCAATATTATTATTCTGTGCAAAAATGCAAATTAAAACTACAATAAATATCATCACTTGTCAAGGTCATGGAGTTAGAGCTCTCAAATACTAGTAGTGTGAATGAGAAGGGGTACAACCATTTTGGAAATGTTTGGCAGTTTTCTTATATATTACAAAGAAATCTACTATATCATTTAGCTGAGATATTTCCCCTATAAGAAAAAAAATCAAAGTTTCTGTGTATGCAAAGCTTTGTACAGGAATATTCATAGCAATTTTATTTTTAATTATAATAAAAACCTATAATCTATCCAAATATTCCCAAAAGTGAATTATATATAACAGATTGTCATATGTTCATTCATGCAATAGAATACTATCCAATGACAAAAAGGAATGGTCTGTTGATGTGCCTGACATGGGTGTATCTCAAATAATTATGTTGCATGAAATACATGAGGAATAAAAGCACACATTATTTTATGCCATTTCTATAAAATCCTAGAAAATAGAAGCTAATCTATAGTAACACAATAGAGCAAATGCCGACTAAGTGATAATAATGGGGTTGAAGTGAGAATAAGAGGAACAAAATGAGATTAAGGAAAGGAATAAAAAATCTTGGGGGTGATGTATACTTTCTTTGTCTTCAAAGTTGAGATCATTATAAGAATGCATCCACAAGTATTAGTCAGTTTCTCATCACTATAATAAAGTATCTGAGGTAATTAAGTTATAAAGAGAAATATTTCTTTTGACTCACAGTTTTGGAGGTTCCATTCCATGATTAGTTGGTCTTGCATCTTTGGGCCTATGGTCAGACTGCACATCAGGGTGGGAGCATGTGGTAAACACTCACCTCATGGCCAGGAAGTAAAGGAAGAAAGAGGAAGGGACTGAAGCCCCACAGTTCCCTTCAGAGACACACCCCCAGTGACCTAAAGGTCTCCCATTAGACTTTATTTTGCAAAAGTTCTACCACATCCCAGTAGTACCACCCCAGACATTAAGGCTTTAATACACAGGCTTTTGGGGGGGATTCAAGATCCAAATTCTACCACCATATGTTAAAGTTCATTACATTAAACATTTTAAATATGTATAATTCTTACCAACTTCACCTCAATTATACTTCAATAAAACTTCCAAAATTTTATAACAGATTTTGTGTCGAATATATCATTCATATCATTTTTATGTACTTTTACTAAAAGTGAATTCAAATTTACTCAATAAGAAAATTTCAGCTGTGTGCTGAATATAATAGGCTAATCATAAACAAAGTGATTGAGATAGACCCCAACTAAAGAGATGGGTAAATATACCTGGTATATGCAGAAAAAATACCATTATTCAAAGGAAACCCAATGCCAGAAAAGTATAAATCATGTTTTAAAGTATTGAATGAGAAAAGAAGGACAGTTACCAGTTTGGAAAGTTGAAATTTGCCTTTACACATATCTATGTATCAAGTCACAAACAATGAAAATGGTGGGGAAAAAATAGAAAATAAATATTATGAAAAGAGAAATAAGAAGAAAAATACTTGCAATAGCATATTTTAACATCCTATTTTTAGTCAGGAAAAACCAAAGGAACAAAAGGAACAAGATTAAGTATGGACATACCAGATGTTAGTAATATAGACTTTATGCCTATAAACATAGGAATTATACAACTTTATTAGAGAATGTAACCTCCCTCATTGCATACACAAGATTCACAAGTACTCAGAAATCCATAATTCAGGAATAACATGAACACTAGTTACAGCTCAGAAAACCTAAATATTATTGTTCAAATCACAAAAAGAGTAAGAAAAGTGTTATTTCATCTGGGAGTTAGGAGAACAATCTACTAAACAACTCTGGGGAAACTGAGTTAATATAAACTAAAATTACAAAATTTTTGAGAAAGAATAATAATGAAGTATTATCTTATGAATTAATAGGAATTAAATAATTACCTAAAATTTATGTTTTAAGCACTTTATTGATAAATGTGAAATAATGAAAAAAGTGAAATGTGCACTGTAATAGACATGAAAAATAATTCAGATTACACAAATAAAGCTTAAAATAAAAAACAAAAGTTAGTCTAATGTATTTTTTTTTCTATGAAAAACTAATAGGACACTGACTAAAGGAGTGGAGTAAACCAGAAATCAAAAATAGTTTTAAAAGATATTGTGAGGGGAAGAATCATGATGCAAATGGAATTATTTTAAAAGTGAGGGTTTTGAAAATGAGCTCAAATAAAAAATTAAAATTAATATCTAATTTGTCAGAATTGGCCAGGTAAACTTGGAACATCTAAATATTGAACCCTGAATATCAAAAGGATGAAATAGAGAAAGATGAAATAAGTATTTCATAAAGAAACACCAGAACCAGATGAAATCTGAGAATTTTTCCAGTATTCCAAAGTCTAGGTCATCCCAATATTACTTCAAATTTCTAAACAACAAAATAAAAAGATATTTCTGAAATATTTTTATGGATCAAATATTATGTTACTAATTCAAACTGATAAAAATTGCACAACACTTAAAATAGAAGTTCAAAAGACCATAAGAATTTCAATGCAACAATCCTAAATTAATGCTATTAAACATAATTCAGCAATATGTTAGGGAAAAATAATACTCTCTGTCCACAAGTTTAATTACAGGAATATAAAATGGACCATTAAATCAATTAATATAATATACAACTTAATGGAATTACTGTGGAAACATTATATGATTCCTGAGATGATGAAAGACGTTAGGACAATATTACCTATTTCTATTAAAAGTACTCAAAGTACCTGGTGGCAGGCACCTAACCTATACCTCAGCTCCAAGTTCAACAGAATTGAGGGGAAACAAGAGGTTATTCACACTGAATTAAGTCCAAAACAAACTCTCACTCTCTTCTCTCTTTTTTTAGCATCTTACCATAAATCATAACAAAGAAATCACTTGTACCTTGAAACTATCTACTCACAGAAGGGAATAGACATGTTCTCATGATGGTTACAACTATCACCTTAAGGCAACACAGCTCAGCAGCACCCAAGAAACTGCCCATCAAGTAGAAGAACTTCATAGGAGTGAGGAATTAGTAGCAGGCTATGTTTCCTGGAAAGAAATATGATGGAGACTTTTGAAAGTTGGGAGAGGTGTTGCACGGGTGAAATCCCAGCAGCTCTTGAGGTTGAGGCAGCACTTAGGGGGGCAACCTAGTGAGACTCAGTCTCAAAATTAAAAAAATGAAAATAAAAAGGGTTGGGGATGTAAGTCAGGGGTTAAGCACTCCTAGGCTCAATTTCAAGTACCAAAAATATTTAAAAAATAAAGAGAGAGACTTATTTGGAAAAGAATAGGATGAAGATTATTAAAATTACATCACTTTTATTAAGAGAAACACATCAATAACTGAGAAAACTGAAGATTCATTGTAACACCTGAGCAAAGCAACTGCATGTGTGCCCAAGATAACACAAATAAGGGTGATTTCACAACATTTTTCATCATTGTAAACAGGCAAATCAATATTTGAAAACGTTTATATGACAGAGTAATGTGAAAATACACTAGTGAAGTCATAAGTATCAACAGAAAAATCTCAAAAAAGAGGGAGTTAAGTAAAGCAAACTCTAAAGTGAAACATATGATAGTTTTTATATAAAAGTTTTAAAATATGCAAAATAATTTTGTATGTGACTGTGATGTATGTAACATAGTAAAAGTATAAAAATCCATGAAAAAGTGAAGTATTCACTCCTTGGGTGAGAATTGAGATAAGGATAATTTGTATGTGAAATATAAAGGAATATAACTGACTGCAATATATCTTGAACTAGAAGCACATATCTTGCTATGTTTAAATTATTTCATATAACATTTTTAAAAGAAAAAAAGTTTGGCAATGGAACAAGCACAACATTAAACTTTTTTCTGGAACAAAGAAAAGTTTTATTTTTAATGATGATGATTAAAAAGCAGGCTGAATGGAGGATCCACTGATCAGTAAATAATGGGGATATTTTAAAAGCCAGAACCTTGGTTTCCTGAGTTGCATTCTCCCTGGGAATATAAGAAGTGAATATATTTAACAGGGAAATCATTATCATTTGTATAAAGTCGACAGAGAACAATATGATTATGTAGGAATTTTTTGTTTACCTGGGGGAACTACAGTTCTTTAATTGAGAACTCAGGAAATAAAACTGCAGAAGAAATTATAAGATAATGTTTACTAAGGCATGCAAAAGAATAGGATGGGAGGTATTGCCACCCATGTAAGAGAGATGACAAAAACAAGACGAAATAAAAAGGATTTTCTATCAGTTCTTTTTAGGCCTCTCTTCTACTTTATGAGTTTTTAAAATAAATAAATTTGGCCAATGTATGTATCTCACATGCACAAGTGCTACATTGTGAGTGCAAGAGTTTTGGAAAGTGCTCAAAGTTGCACCTGTAAATTAAAAAAGAAGAAATTAATGTGGAATCAGGTTTTCCATAGACTAACTGTACTTTGTAATTTTAATATATTGCTGAATTTGATTTGTTAGAATTAAATTAAAATGTTGGCACTATCATCAGCCATAAGATATATCTGGAGTTTCATTGTTCATTCTGTCGTTTTTTTGGTATCAAGGTTATTCTGGTATTCCTTAATGAATTAGGAAGTTCTCCAACTTTTTCAATGATATACAGTACATTTTGCTTATATCCTGAAAATTTTGTGGCAACTTAAGTTACTTTTCTCAAAATAATACAGGCATTGCCTTTTTATGATTTAAAAATTTTAACACTATTCCCATTTGCTTCATAATTTGAAACAAAATTCTGCTTTTGATGGATTAGTTTTATTAATTTGTTCTGCAAAAAATTCATCCATTTCATTAGTATAGTGCCATCAAATACAAATCAATGGACATTTTGGAAATATTGATACTTTAGGTCAATGCAGTACAATACATAATTTTTGTTTTTGGCCATGCATTTTATATCTGATCTAAGAAAATTTTGTCTATAAAAAGGACAGAAATTAATCCCACATTACTTGTAGGATTTTCTACTTTCAAATTTAAGTTGTTGATGTATTCCAAGTCAATGTGTATGTAGTAAAGGGTAAAAGATTGTGGATTATTTTTTCCTGAAGGATATCTGATTGTTCCAACAGAATTTGTTGAAAAGACTAGTACCCTGGAGCAATTTTGTCAAAAATTAATTGCCCACATTTATGTGAATTTATTTCTGGGCTCTTTAGTCTACTATACTGAACTATGTGTTAATCCCTATACCAGTTACATACTATCTTGAATATTGTAACTATATTGTAAATTCTGGAATCAGGTATTTTAAGCCATAAAGATTTGTTTTTTTCAAAATTGTTTTAACTGTCTTAACTGCTTTGCATTTCTAAATAATCTTATGTTATTTTTCAATTTCTAAAAAAAAATGAAAATTTTGAAATTCAGATTATATATTTCTGAAAATAAATACAGGAACAATAGACAACATGAAATTTGAGAATTCCCATTAGTATGATGAAAAGGAATCAAGTGTCTTTTCTACTCTTCATCATTTCTCACCAGTGTTAATATATGCAGAACACTTTTGAAACCAGACTAATCAATTCTCTAGAGAATGTCAGCTGGATGTCTAATAATCTAACTCGCTTCTGACACTATGGAGACAGTACGAGATACTGCGGATTAAGGTTTCAGTCCCATAAAGCTGCCTCCCACTTCAGATGACAGTCGCAAGACCAGGATTGTGATCTGTGCTTCTAATCAACCAGTTTTAAATTTGGGTTCCCACAAACTCTTTCTCTGGTTTGATTAATTTGCTAGAGCAGCCCAGAACTCCTGGAAATACTAGGTTCATCCAGTTATTACATAGAGTATTCAAAAATAGAGATGAACAGCCAGATAGAAGCGGGAAGGCACATGGAACTTCCATACCTGTGCCATGTGCATAGCACTTCTATGTTTCAGCAACCAGAAGCTCCCTGAACCCTGTGTTCTTTAGGGGTTTTGTGGAGATTACATACTCATGCTCCACTAAATTTCTGGCAATTGGTGATCAAATCAACCTTCAACTTTCTCCACTATGGAGAGGTTAGTGGCTTAGCCTGAAAGTTCCAAACTTGGAAACTAGCCCCTGTTTGAGGCTATTCAGGAGCTTATCAACTGTCACCTCGTTAGAATACCAGATACTTACATCATTCAGGACACTATAAAGGTCTTGGGAATTCTGATTCAGGAAATGAGATCAAAGAACAAATAATAATAGAGTCAAAGATTCTCCTGTCATTTCTATCTATAAGGGTTGAAGGAGCTCCACGTCAGGAACCAGGGGCAGAAATTATAGAAGGTATGTGCATACCTCCTGTGATGATAATTTTGAGTGTCACTTTTACTAGCATGAGGGATGCTGAGAGAACAAGTAAATTATTATTTTGGGTTTGTTTGTCAGGGTGTTTCCAGCATTTTTAATAGATATTTTAAAGTTCGTGTTTCATTTCCTTTATTTTTAAGTCTGTTTGTTTGGATTAAGTTATGCCCTAATTATGAGGCATAATGTGGAACTTCTTTGAATATTCAAAAGATTTTGATTGAATGCCAAAGAGTTTGGCTATTATGCATTTTATTATATTCCTTTTAAGAGGATTGAAGTGTATTGGAGTAGGCAGTTGATTTACTTGCCAATTATCTGGCTATTTTTTAGTATTATTTACTCTAAGGCTGTTTCCTCTACTATTAAACCTGAGTTTTCTTGGATATTTTCTGAATACAAGCATTTAACACAGTATATTTTTTTCATCCTTTGGTGAAATTTGGAAATTTTTTCAAGTTTAAGTTTCCCATTTCATTTTCCCTAGACCTTGAAGTTTTCACTCTACACGTGGGTAGTTTTGATTTATTCACATATTCAAAAAGACTCCAAGACAAAGTTTTAGAAATTATTTTCTTCATTGTGTCTTCTCCTCTGGCACTTCTACCTGATATTTTCAGCTATTTTTGTCTCCCCAGAATCTCAGCTCCATCTCCTGAAATGACTATAATGGCTGTGTTCTGTGTAGACTCTGTCTCTCTAGATAGAAAGCTTGATGGAGGCTCTAGACAAATTGCTTGAACAATATGGTGTCTCTCCATGTGTTTCACTTATGTCTGGGAGTCACAATTCTTCACTGTGCAAAGAGTTGTTTCAAATATTATGTCCATTTTTCCTTTGTTTTAGAGACTATGGTGCAAGTTTGATCCTAATACTCCATGCTAGCTGGAAGCACGCGTTCAAATACATTGTTTTTCCTCATCATAATGCTGTTTCTCTCTCTCTCTCTCTTTTTTTTTAAATCAGTAAAATTGCAATTTACAAACTTGTGTTCTGTTCAAACCACTTTTCTCAACTTTTGTTCTATGTTTCTTATTGTTTTCTTGAAAGACATTATGGTGTTACCATAGACTCTTATGTATAACTGAAATTTATACCAACCCTACTTATTTCTGTGTTTCCCTATTACAGTTAATAATAATCATCTGATACCTATTTGTTCAATCAAATACCAGTAGGTTAGCCAAAGTTCTTCCTTCTCCACTTTTTGCTGCATTTTCACTTAAAATAAGACTAAACATGAAAAACAACATGATTTCCTGATTAAGTGAACAGATTCTGGTGCCATACCATCAGGATTCAATACCAGCTCTATCATTCACCAACTCTTTAACCTTAGAAAGATGACTTCATCTTTCTGTGTATGTTTCCTGTAAGTAGGATGACAATGAATAAATGACAAAGAATAAATGTTTATAAAGCAAATAAATTCATATCTGGCAAAGTATAATGAACAAATATGTGCTTTTAAATACATTCAAAAGTACTTTTACTTTCTATGGCTTCCCACTGACAATGCCTCAATTCAAAAATATCATAGAGTCTTACATCAATTACAAAAATTGCCTCACACCAATTTTGTCAACTTTTTCCAAAATTGATTTCATGCTAAAATAAAATATTTTTTTGTAAAATGCAGCTCTCTGTTCATTACACATGAAAACTTATATTTTTTGTTGTTTGATGATACCCTTAAACTTCTTACCATGACATCCTTGCTCTTAACTTGACCTTTACTTATTCTCCTAGAAGCATTGATTTTCTAACTCCCTTTGTCTTTTTATATCAAATCACTTGAATTCTTGAACTTGAAAATGTTTTCTCATACCTCTATTTTAACATCTATTTTTTTTAACTCCTGTATCTACAAACTCTCCAACTATCAGCTCAGTTACCACCTGTGCTCTGTAGTTTTCTCTGATCACTGAATACCAATATTAATTTTTCAGTTAGATGCAACCTTCTTTGATTCCATAGCATGTTTTTACATGTCCATTGCAGTGTATATTTATAACTATACTATAATTATTTGCCTACTCTTCATAAGAATTGCATTTTTAAGAGTCATGATTCCTAACTTATTTTTCCAATGTGTATTATCCATTCATTGTTTATAGAACAAAGGTTTGCCAAACCAGGAGTAAACTGAATATCTTTTAAATTAATAAACAAAGTGAGAGTGTTCAGATATTAGGTATCATTTGTCATGGTATTAATGATCACTGCACATAGTTCATTAGAAATGACTAGTATTCTTTTAGGAAAGAAAATTACTCTGAATTCTATGAGAATTATGAAAACACACACACATAAGTAAACAAGTAAAAGAATAGTTGCTGTTTGAGTTTTATTTTTGATGTAGATGGATATTAATTTTTATATTTTGCTGTTATTTTAATCACCTTAAATTATTTTATAACAAGAATACTTAAAAGATCATTAGGATGGGGCCTTAGACTGTTAGCATGGAGTTTCTCAGAACACTAGAAAGTTTCCTGCTAGCAATTTCCTAAGTAATCACTTCATGGTGAGGCATGGAAAAATAAAGATTACATTTGTAATAAGGTGCTGACAAATAAATGAACATATTATTTAGATTTGTTCTGATGAACTAGGAAAACTTGAAATGGAAAAACAAATCATTCTGTTTCCTAAATTCAACCCAAATATAATAAATCCATCTGTGAAGTGGTACTTGCATGAAATGTTATGCTTCCAGAAGATTAAATGAAAGTCCCCACAAATTCTTCCTGTCACTGCTTTGACTCAGCTATAATTATCATAAAACTAACTCTGATTGCACCATCACTTGGTTCTCTGGAGAAAGCTAAAGATGTTCTTCTGTATTCATAAGAGGAAAACAAAATAAAACAAAATTCCCCGAAGAGAGGAGGTTCCAGAAGCTTTCTGTAGAAACAGGATATAGTTGCAATGTAACATGTTGATGCCCCCACTGTTTTCCACTGCCTTATCTACTCATCTTCTGCCTCTTACATAGCTCCCCACTTGTTGCTAGAGCAGCCCTTTTCCAAGGGTCTGTGCTACACACTCCCCTAACAGTAAAGGCTCCCTCTGCATCAACCTACTTCCTAGACAGTGCAAAAATCTTTAATGAATTCATGCTTTTTTCCACTACCAAGGCCTTTACCTTCTCACTTGCCCAATCCCAGAAATAGTGCCTACCACACTACAAAATACCTATAACAAGTGAAATAAAATATAGTTGGCGTGATCTAGAAGAGGAATCCTGTTCAATAAAGGAGTAATAATGAAAATGCTTCCAGAAGGAAACCATGTTTAAGTGAAATGTTGGAGGATGCCCAGCATCAGGCAAGTTGATCAGGGAAAAAAAAACAAGCTCATGTGTCAGGCTGTCAAGTACTTAGGACATGTCCTGGGGATCTGATAGCTGCAGCTGAAGCTTAGGACCATGAGGAATGCAAAGGTTAGAGTCTTTATACTTCGCGATGCCAGAAAAAAAAAAAAAAAAAAAAAAAAAAAAAAAAAAAAAAAAAAACAACTGGAAATCTCTTGGGGATAACAGGGTATGAATTGCAGGATGGGAAATACCAACTAGGAGGAAAGCAACAGTATGGTGGACAAATGAGCCTGAAGTGAGTCCCAGGTTATTATAGGTCATTAAAGTAGCTGAGGAATAGGACAGGTATGTACGTGTGTGTGTGTTTGTGTATGTATACGTGCACAGAGTCAGTGGGCATCAAAGACAGATTGGGTGGATTGGAGTGAAGTGGATTTATGAGTGTAAATACAAATTTATTGGGAACATTTTGAGTTTGAAGAGCAAGTTTATATTAATTGAATGGTGAATAAATAAAAGAATTTAGAAATTGAGTTAAATTAAAGAGGTCAGCAACAAAGGGGTAATGTTATGAGCAAGGTACCTTAGAAATATTTTTAAGTAATATTTTATTATTTTTTCTGAAACTGAAGAAGAAAAAAATGAGGACATGAATAATACATCATACCAATTCAGTCACTGACATATTTATAGCTATTATGATGACAATCAGATTTTGTCCAACTATTTAGCAGCCAAACTACATATTTCCATGTCAAAATAGATGCTCATTGGAGCAGCAAAATATTACCACCAAAAACTTGAGAAAATATGTATTTATAAATATTCATAGTTGATTTTTTGGGGGGAAAGCAAGCAATAGACAAAAGATTTGCATGACTTCATTATACTTCTTATATTTATGAGTCTTGCTGTGAATCTCATAAGTGTGTGTTTGAGAGAGGTATGGCTAACACCATCCCTGATTCAAGCTTAGGGATCACTGTTCTCACCAAAGATAACTTGCACAGTCCTTTCCCCAAGATCAGATATGAAAACTTCTTTTGTGTTGCTATCATCTCTGAGTATTCTTGGGATGTGAAAGGATCTATTTATATCTGCATATTGCAAACAGTTTGGTCAAACCCTACTGTTAAGAACTATTGGAGAATCTTAGATTTTTCTTTCTCCTATCTTTATGTTTAAAAGTTAGCCAACCAGTTTTGTGAATGCTAGCAATAGAATCCTAGGTCAGAGGCAAAGGAATTTATTACCCTGGCATAGCTGAGCTTATGTCCACACCAGTTTCCTGCCCCCAACTCTCTTTGGGGATGGTTAGAGTGGCCCAGATATTGAGTACACAGAGGATTTGTGCAGCAGCTTAGAAAACAGAGTTTAGAGAATCTCCAATTTCCTTCTAAGAGATGCTGGTAAATCTGTGCAACCTTTGCTTCAGAGAGAGAAGATCTTTCCTATCCTGCCTCCTGCCTGGGAGGGAGACACAATATCTTCCAAGGTCATTTGCTGTATAAACATCATCACCATGAAAGTCTGTAGCCAAATCTGTCAATCCTTCTTCATAAGATTTGAAGGAGTGCAGAGAATGCAGAATTTTCTCCTAACGATTACCTATGATTCTCTTCTACATATCTTAGAATTTTACCAAGCATTTTTCCAAGATATTGTTTCAAAAATTAAGAATGCTAGAAGGATATTTTACAATGCTTGCAATTAAGATTATTCCTAGACATACACCAAATGGAATTTCAGCCTTTCCCTAGCATGCTCCCCTACAGATCTTTCACAGGTAGGTTATTTAGTTTAGGTTACACCAGAAGTAGAAAATCAATGTCACAACCATATTGATCTTGTCTCAGTGCAGATTCATTTAGCTAATATAAAGTTTCCCAGCAAATTTCCAGGTCATCAGATGATCTAAGAATGCACAGAAAATATATTACAACTGCATGAGGTTTAAGAACTTTACTCTGTCAAGTATTGTCTTCCACTTTGCCTCTGATATGATCCCAGGTATATGATGGAATAACTTCTGAATTAAAGTTTAGCACAGTATCTTCCTGTGCTATCATCTTATTCTTCTTTCTCTTAAAATCTACATTAAAGGAAAATTGATAACCTACTGGTTATCTTCCATATCTATTCAGTACTGCTCCTCTGTCTCTAATAATTTGGCATCCTTTTCCAGATGGAATAAAGATCTGCTACTGTCATTCCTTTCTCTTCTCTTTTGGCCACACCTTCTAGTCTGCAGGAGTACTTGCTTGAACAGAAGCACTTGTCTCTGCAAGGATCAACTATGGCTTTCAATCTGAGCTTTGCTTAGAATTATGTGTAGAAAAGTTATTTTTTTTTAAATGAATTTGGTAGGGCTGGAGTTGTGGCTCAGTGATAAAACGCCTGCCTAGCATCTGTAAGGTACTGACTTCAATTCTCAGCACCTCATATAAATAAATAAAATAAAGGTTCATCAACATCTTTTAAAAAATAGTTTTGGCATCGGTTACAATGACACATGCCTGTAATTCCAGCAGCTTGGGAGGCTAGCAGGAGGATCACGAGTTCAAAGCCAGCCTCAGCAAAAGCGAGGTGCTAAGCAACTCAGTGAGACCCTGTCTCTAAATAAAATACAAATTAGGGTTGGGGATGTGGCTCAGTGGTCAAGTGCCCCTGAGTTCAATCCGCAGTACCCCAAAATAAATAAATAAATAAAATAGGTTTAGCACTTCCGTAAACATCTAACACTCTACTTTATCACTTGAAAAAATTTAATCGCAATTGATCCCCAGAATTCCTATTGAGCTTTCTAAATATTCTCATGCCATAAAACATCTTTGTTTCATATTTGAAGAAGATGACAAATTTTCATGGTTTTCTCAGACCAAAGGAACAATGTTTATGTTGAATTCAAGTCTCTAGTCCCATCCAGAAAGGAAAAATTTACACACACGTAATCTCAGTTCCAACCTTTTGCCATTCTCAAATTGTAAATATATTGTTAGTTTCAGCCACTTTTTTTCAGAGACACAGGCAGATTTATTTAGGAAAACAGCTAAACATGCAAGGGAGAATGTGGGCCTTCTTGAAAGAAGCAGTCTCAACCCAATTTGTTACTGTAAACATTTGAAGATTTAATCTAGTTATTTATTTCTTTCTATACTTTATAAAATAAATATTTTCTGATAGTAACTAATGGTCTCATTTGATGAAGTGCTGATTATCTAAGAAGTTCAAAATAAATTGTAAAATAGCAGAGATCAAATCAAGTACAATCTTCTGCCTACTCCCAGGTTCCACTGAAGTTGAACCTGACTTCTTAGTGAACTAATTTATTTTTAAATCTAAACATGTATTTTCTGATTGCATGCACCATCATGGATATTGCAATACATAGTTAATGACTGACTTTTGAAATGGAAAAGTAACTTGGTTCCTCAAACTCTTTTCCCTTTTGGTGTAGTATACTCACAAATACAATTTCTTGAGATAGAAACAAATCTCTTTCTTTAACTGAAACACAAAAAATATATGGTACTTCTTTATTTTACCTAAGTAAGCTTAAATTTACATCATGTGTTTCCATCCTACCAGGTTGGAAGGTGTTTGGCCCCAGGTGTGCCAGTATGCTGTGATCATACCTGGAAAAGACTGCCTCTGTGAGTAAATCAGTGGGGAGGAGTTTAGATTCCATCTTTAGACTCTGTGAGGCATCAACCTGGCTGTATTGCTTTTGGTACATGCTCCTGACCAGTCAGCTTCCATTCCTCATCTAAAGTTGCAGAATTTGATTTTTTTTTTTTTTAGCCTAGTAAAATCTTTTTTTTTCTGAAAATAAAAATTCTTTTCGCTTTTCTCTTTGTTTTCCTCAGTACTATTTATTCATTCACTATCTTTCACAGAATAATTTTATTGTCATTAAACCTTTGGTCAGAATTACCAGGAAGCTAACATTATCAAAGATAAACAAAGCTGGACACTAGTTAAAGGCAGTCAAGACAGAGTCTCCTTAGTGACTATGGGAGTAAGTAAGGACATCCAATGTAAATCGAACTCATCTTGGATATATGTAGAGGTGGCATGGCATTACAAAGGAAGCTTGAAGAGAATTTGGAAGGAAGAGATCAGGGCCTGAATGGAATCAGAGAAGTCAAAGTTACAAAAGTGGGTGATAAGGTCGGTTAATGTCAACACAACTGAACCAAAGGTGTCTGCTTCCTGGAACTTTCTAAGCTAAGACTCCTTCCCTCCCTCAGAGACTGTCTCGTTGAAGACATTTCAGGGGAATGGTGCTTGTAGTTGCTTGAGAAAGATGTTTTTGAGTTGAAGAGACACTTGAACACCTCAAAAGAACAGAGGAAGGAGTTAAAATTTTGTGTATTGTTTAAAAATAAGGGAGGCCAGGAGACTTTCATCAGGTGTTTTCTGGAACAAAGGGTAAATTCTTTTGAAAGCTCTACATTTTCCAGATAGGAGCTAAAGTAGGGGCCAGGTCACCCTGGGGCTGGGTCTTGGGCTGCTGGATGCCAGGTTGCTGAGAAGGATGGTCTGTTTAACCATTTTGCAACCCAACAGGTAAGTGAAGGGATTTACAGGCACTTGGATTTTCATTCTTCTATTGAAGAAAAAAAGGAAAGAAATATGAATAATTGAATCTGCCTGTTAGTACTATTTGAAGATTTTTATGGATACATTGTTCTCCATGACCAGCAAGACTTCTTCCCTGACACTGGCAGAATCAGTTTATTTCAGCCTCATTTCCTCATCCCAGACTTTCATCATTCAAGATTTTACACTTGGGAGACGTTTCTGTGGCCTTTCAAGGTAGGCTTCCCTAAATTGCCAGTTGGGGAACTTCACCAAAATCTTTATTCCCTAAAGGTTTCCACATACTACATTTTATATAGTTCAAGTCATAAATTAACCATACTATTTCCCAAACTTGAAGTTACATTCTGTTCCTTACAACTTGTGCCACAGTTCACTGAAGACCAACAGACCTTTCCATATAGGACATTTCATTTCTTATTGTACCAGTAAAAATTAATTTATATCCTTTACCAAATGATCTTGAGACTTATGTTTCATGTAATCAAAATGCTTTCAAATGAATATTACAAATAACTGTGAAACAAACCTAGGCTAGGTTTACTCTGTTGACTAAAGCATTTCATAATCAGATTATAATTATTGAAAAAATAGAACAACCATGCATAAATATTACTGTATCTTCAAATCCCAGACTTTACACATGAAGTATCACCCACTTCAATCTAATGACTTAAGTACAAGGTGAGTCAGTGATAAACTTGTAGAGCCCATGTCATATTAGAAGCATAAAGGAATGGTGAAATTGTGAAACAGTTACTGAAGGTACACTGCATTATCCACAATATCACTTTGCAAGCCAGTGGGAAATTTCTACCCATATTATTTATCTCTACATTTATAAAGAGAATTTTAAAAATCATCTTTACTAACAGGGAGACTGTGATGTAAACTTTAGTGAAGATCATATAACAGTGGAGTTAAAACATCAGTATAAATTAGAAATCAAGTAGGCCTAGAGGTTTCATCTGGTGAGAGCATGACTCCAATACATAATAAGGAAAAGAGAAAGACAAACAAAAAATAAATGTTTTTCTTAAATCCATCAGGAAGTTAAATCTGGCAGATGGAAGAGGGGACGGAAGGAGGAAGTGCTGGCACTGAATTATATTCCATGTTTGTATAATTATGTTAAAATGAACCTGAGTATTATGTCTAACTATAATGTTGTAATAAAAAATAAAGTGAAGACAAAGAGCAAAATCCAACTCAAAATCTGAAGTTGACAAAACCGACATGGAAAAGGTTATAAGCCTGTGCTTGCTTAGAACAGATGTGACTAAACTCCATCTAAGCCAGCAAGAAGATTTAGATAGTTTAGCAGACAGAATACTGACTTTCCCAAATGTGCCATAATTCCTGGAACCTGGTACTGTGCTGTTACATGGAAAAAGGGTATTTTCAGATTTACTTAAATTTACAGATCTTGAAATAGGAAGATTACCCTGGATTATTCCATGGACTCAATATACTCACATCAGCTCTTGAAGGAAGAAAATTTTCTAGCTATAGTGACATATACAACATTTTGTTGTCAACAATATGGTCTACCTGCCACACAACAGAGTACCAAGATCATTTCTCATATTCAGTAACTTTGTACCGATGTCCAACCTTCCCATGCCCTCCCCACTACCTTTCCCAGTTCTATTAACCAACACTCTACTTTCTAGTTCTGTGAAATTGACTGTTTTTAGATTCTACTAATGAGTGAAAGAGGATTTTGAATGGTTTTGCCACAAAGAAATGATGAAGTTTAAGTTGATGGGGAAGTTAATTACTCAAATTTGATCATTATATATTATAATATTATATACCTACACTAAAACACCACTTCATTCCCAAATATAGGCACAATTATTACATATTGGTTAAATTATTTTAGCAATAACTAAAACAAAATCTTCTTCTAGAATGTTGTTGCTAGCTCTGCGATCTAACAGTCAATGTATAGGGACTAGAAAGAGGGCTCATGGAGCTAAGGACAGCCCCCAGCTGATATCCTACAAGGAACAGTTATCCCAAACCTATAACACAGAACAGGACTCTGACAGCCTCATGAATGAGATTGGAGGCATATTGTCCCTCAGCGGCTCTAAATAAGAGCTCAGGGTGATTGACACTTTGATTTCAGCTCTTTGAGTACCTAAGTAAAGAACGACTTGAGCAGCTTTTTACCCAAACTTCCAATCCATGGAAATTTTCAGATGTGTTTGCATTGCTTTTGGACATTTGTGTTAATGTGTTATGGCAGCAATAGGAAAAAATATGGTCACAAACTCTAAATGAACCACTGGACACTGGGGATTAGCTCCTGTGAGAGAGTAGGAGGCTCTTGAAGGCTGCATGCATAAGGGTTCTTGTGGGAGGAATGTTCCCAAAGGTCACGTGCTGAAACTCAAATCCCTCTTGTGGTGGTCAAAAAGGATTTAGCCTTGAGGTGATTAAGTCATGAGGGCTTCTCCTCTTGAATGAGATTAACAACCTTATAAAGGGACTTTGATTTAAAGGAAGCTCTTTCCTCCCCTTCCAACCTTTCCACCATGCAGCATATCTTTTGGAGAACACAGCAACAAAGTTCCACCTTAGAAGCAGGGGGAACAACCAGCAACAGACACCAAACCTGCAGGCCCCTTCATCTTGCACTTCCCAGTCTTCATAATTGTGAAAAAAGTATGAATAATTTCTATAAATTACCCAGCTTAGAGTATTTGTTTATAGCATCAGTGGTTTATGCACTGTTACTGTTTTTTTTTCTTCTAGGAACCCTACTAGATGCTTGCAAAGAAGATTGGGAAAATCCTGAGAACATTCCTCGACTTGGGACCAGCTTGGGGAAAGAAATAACAACCTCCAACAATACTTCATGCAGTCCAATATGATCTATCATCATTAAAGAACAAACTTTAACCTGCAGAGGAGGCCGTCAAAGTCCGCAGACCAAGGCCACTGCTGGAAAATCATTGATATGGAGCAAGTGAGCAAGTAAAGGTTGAAAGGGGCCTCTAGCTCTAGGGGAAGGGAGGATCAGATGGAAAAAGGTCAGGACATTTGATGAAAAACACCCACTCCTTAGGTCAGTGTCCCAGCACCCTCCTAACACTGAGGATTAATCAGAACTTAACATGAAGTCTCTCTGGGAAAACAGGAAGGGAAAATACAAATTTAATCAGAAGCAAAGCAAGGTGTCCTCAGAGGAATTTGAAACCTCATGAACTGAGAGTAAACATAACAGTCATCTTAATTTTTTTTAACTAGTTATTCCCAACTTTTAACTAGATTAATACAAATCACCATGTTAAAGAATTAATATTAGGAATGTTGGGCATGATAGTGGCGCATGCCTATGATCTCACACAAATGTGAGGCTGAGGCAGCAGGATTGTGGCCATTTTTCTTCAAGTTTCATTCTGTCCTTCTTTTTGTGTCCTCCCCTTTTCAGATTTTAATCCAACCATGTACACAATCACAAGGGAATTTTAAAGTGGTTTACGCTTTTAAATGGTGTTTTGGGTTTGAATACCTGATTCTATGCATTTTTAAAACCCAAATAGATACATAGCATCAAGAATAAACTTTAATGAATACAAGTTAAACAAAAAAATCACACAGGGTGCTGGATGATCCCAGGAAGGGATTCCGATTATTACAAATATATCCTATTGTATTACAAGCATTGACATAATCTCACTGAAAGAGGGAGAGAAGTAACTTATCTTGGTAGATTTTAACAAGGATGTTTAACCTGGAAAGTAAAGCTAAAGACAGAAGAACTGTACACAAATGCACTCCAGTGAGTAAAGTCAATTCTTATGGAAGTAGGGGTTAGTGATTCTGAGAAGGGTAGACATGTATACAGGGATTGAAAAAAAAAATCAGTAAATAGATAGAAGATGGTAAAAACAATATTTCTAAATGCTGGAGATTGAAGTAACATATACAATAAGAAAAGGCTTTACTAAACTCATGGTATTATAGTAAAGTAATGGAAATTAGGTGAACTCATATTTAAGAATATACACGTGTATATGGGAGCACATATGTGTAACACATACAGATATAAATAAATATGGGAATAATTATAGATGTGCTCATTTACCTGGGTTAGAATACACATGTATATTATCTTGCTCTGTTTAATCAGATGTCCTCAAAGCAGTGTGAATTTCAGTAGAAATGAATATACCCAGCACTCCTACCCTGACTTATAAATGTTAAATTATCTTCTCCTCACAGTCATTCTACAATTCCATATTTCACTTAATTTTTGATTTTGTTGATAGTAAAATGGGGCTCATTAAACAACAATATCATATGCTAGTCATGTATTTTATTTCATTTATTTTGCACATCTATTTATTTTATTTATTTTGGTTGTTATGGCATATATTTTGGTTGTTATAGGTACAATCTTATTCATTAAGAGAAAACTAAGTTTATTCTTCTTTCTAGTATTTATACCAATCCTTTTATTTTATCTCCCTGCATAGCTAGAACCACCATGAAAAATTTAAATTTTAGCTAACAGGGGAAATACTTTAAACTCACAAATTAATGATTATATAATTTTAATAGCTGACATATGAAGGTTTCTTTGTCTCCCTTTGGTACTTATTGCATATTAATTTGTTCTTATATTTGTATGTGTAGTTACATTATGCACAGAATTCACAGATTTCCCAATGGACCTTGGATTAAAATGGAATAATTTTAGATTTCCAAATTTATACTATTTTCCCACAATATATCACACCTGAAAAATATTTCACAAAATATTTGATATGAAAAAAAATCATTGTGTGCTAAACCCATGTGAATATATACCCCATGGAAATAGTGTATCGATGAAACAAACAAATAATCCACCAGGAAAGAAACGAGGTATTCAACCACCAGAGCAAGGTTACAGAATGGAATGACTGAGTCTGAAAGACAACACCTTTGCAAAGTTCTTCTATGTTGAGGCACATTAAAAATAGTTCAGACCATTAGCTAAATCTGCCATTAGGTTATCTATCTGAAAACTTCTGGAGGATTCTTTCATGAAACCATGATTTTCCTAGAGACAACTCCTTCTAATTGCAATATTGAGAAAGTTCTGGCACGAGGTACACCAGGTACAGAGCCTAACTTTGTGACTCCAGGCTATTAATCCTGTATCCATCATCACATTCTAAGTCAAAGAGGTTATTCCAATTATGCACATCAATATTTATAGCAGTTCAATTCACAATTGCTAAACCAGGGAACCAACCTACGTGCTCTTCAGATGAATGAATAAACTGTGGTATATATACACAATGGAATAATACTCATGCTTAAAGAAGAATGAATTTAAATGGCATTTGCCAGTAAATGGATGGGTAGGAAAATGTCGGGGTACCGCGGACCCCACCCTAGCCTGGCACTGAGCCGGGACAACCTGGTTTGCAACAAACACATTGGCACTGAGCCGGGGCGGCCTGGTTTGCAACATCAAGGACTTCAGTATGGCACCTGGCACTGAGCCGGGGCAACCTAGTTTGCAACAAACAGCTGACACTGCTTAAGGAAGTTAACCTGATTGGACGAGGTGACTCGTGCTCGCTGCGTGCTCTCTTGATACCCCTATTGTGTTATATTGTAATCATGCTCTCCCCACATGCCCTGTAACCTGATTGGCTCATGATTCATATATAAGGACCGTGACTTCCTTGTTAGAGAGAATGGAGAAGGAGAAAGAAGAATGAAGAACAATGAGGAAGAACAATAAAGAGCTCTGACCAACAACCAGTTTGTCATGTCTCTCTCTGCGGGCAGAGGGAACGCAATAGGAAAATATTATGTTAAGTGCAATAAGTCACTCCCAAAGAACCAAAGACTGAATATTTTCTCTGATATGCAGATGCTAATTCACAATGGAGGATCGGGAAGAATAGAGGTAATTTGAACTTGACAGAGGGGAGTGAGGGAAGAGCAGGGGGCATAGGTATAGGAATGATAGTATAATGAATGGAACATTATTACCCTCTGTGCATATGTGATTACATGGCCTGTGTAACTCTACATCATGTATAACCAGACGAATGAGAACAAATGAGAAGTTATACTCCTTTTATGTATGATGTGTCAAAATGCATTCAACTGTCATGTGTAACTAACTAGAACAAATAAATATATACATATATATAAATTTTAAATTTTTTAAAAAATTCTTAAATTATTAAAAAAAACAGCAAAAAAATGCTCAAGAGTTACACAGCAGGAAGAATTACATGTCCATCTTTTAATGAATCAAATGATATACTAATTTAATGAGGCACAGAGAAAAGGGGTATGGCAAGAGAATATGTTTTATTTCAGGCCACAGAGCATTTTGAGTGAATATTCGCTTTTCACTTTCTACACTCAATTTTTGTACTGTTCTATGAAATTTATAAGTCACATAAAATTGAGAAACATTTATTTAATGCTTACTGTTATCCCTTATGCAAATTACTATAAATTTCTAAATTATCAGTGTATGGAAAAACAATAGAATATCCACAGCAAGTTTTGCCCATTAAATGTTATGAACTATTTTAGTGTAATATGTTAGATAATTATAAAAAGACAAAATCAAAAACAAACAAAAACCAACACATGCCACTGTAGCACTTGTGTAAGCATGTATTAGTTTGTTTCATATAATTTGCTGGTCAAAATTGCTCATATACATGGCTATTTTCCCTTTGGAAATGTATGGTTAAATATAGTGTCTTCTGCTTTGCAGGTAGATAAAATTTAAAATGTGTCTGACACTTTTCATTGGCTTTTTATTAAAATTAATACACTATATGCAAACAGAGACCAGACTCATAATTTTTTCATATTGATTATACTTTAAAAGAGAAACAAGTCTTTCTATAGTAATACATTTTAGATAACTTTCTTTCATCAAACACCTTCAACCTCTAAAGGTCAACTCTTAACATTTTAGAAATAATTATTATTTACTGAGGACATTTGAAGCTAATTACTTCAATATCTCTATCATTTATTTTAGGATTTAATACTAGGAGATTGCCTGACTTTGGCAGAAATTGGAACATCAATATAGCATCTGAAACTTAAGTGGACAGGAAAATTTTCATCATGAATCCTATTTTTAGCAAGTATAAAGTGGCTATTTTGGACTTATTGATGGAAATAAAACTTAGACCTGACCTTGTGAAGACAATTAGAATACTCTAGAAAATTCACCACATTTAAGAATTGAAAGACATTATTAGGTAATTTCACACTTGGTAACTAAACCACTGTCTTTCCATTTGTAACAAGAGCTAAATTTAATTAGATAAATGTATGCCCTGAGACTCTAAGGTAGTAGATTCATTTCAAATAAATTAGGTAACCAAGTCTCAAAATACATTTGCTATGAATGTGCATGGTGTGTCATTAAAATGTAAAGAATGGGAAAAAGTAGAAAAATAAAAAAAAAATGAAATGGGAAGAATGATTATTTTCTATCAAAATTTTTAAAAATTTTGTGATAATAGCTATTAATCATAATTACATTTAATTCTTCAAGTTATAATTAATGAAATTTTAAGGGAAACCATAATTTTAAAATAATGCCTTACTAAAACATCCACAAAATAATACCTGATCTTGCTTTGCTTAGTTTTATATAAAATTGATGTATAGTTTACCTTGCTTCCTGTCCTTAAAGTCATTCTTTCTTCTACTCGTGGAGTATTTATTGAGGTTTCCTAGGTGATAAACACCACAAAGACATAGGTGCTACACACAAAAAAATTAGATTTAGTCCTTGTCCACCAAGAAATTATAGTCCAATAAGGGCTCACCTACTGCTTTCTTTGACTCGCTGTTCGTTGAGCTTTCTGCTATCATAAATTTGGTTGATTATTTCTTTTTTATCAAACTCTTTCATCACAGTCTCCATTTCTACTTTGGGGATTTATTTATTCTTTTCAAATACTTCTCAACTTTCTTACCCATTCTCTCAATTTTAATCCATCCTTCTAGTCAGTTATTATTTGAGTGTCATCAAGTGGAAACACGTCATTACTGATACCTCGAGACCAAACCCTCAATTTCTCTAATTTGTGTCCAAAGTTACATTCAGAAAGTTCACAACAAATACTGTCAATATGTATGGTATAGCTGTATATTTATTCTTTTTACTAACTTGCTCTGAGGCCTAGTGGATCAGTTGAACTCTACACCAGGATTTCTCTGCTTATTAAGGTCAGTATCTTTATCCTAAAACTCTGATTTTTGTCTTGTGCACCATTTATTGAGGCAAGGAGTCAGTCTTCCATTATCTTTGCCTTTTCAATCATCATAATGTTTTAATGTCCATATTTATTTTGAAAGACACTGACACAGGTTTTTAGTTTTTCATGTAAAATATTTAAATGTACACTCCTGAATGAAAAAAGTCATTATTCTCTTTTGAAATACATTCTCTTATGTGTTTTTATATGAATCTGAATTTACTTTCTGGTTTGAGCAGAAAGTATCTACCTCAAAGCCCTTTAAGAGGTCAATGGCAAGGTTATATGTAGTGAATAAAGATGATATGCCACAGAACTCCCCCAGTTAAAACCAAATTTTAAAATATGTAAATGCAGCTATAAAAATGAATTCCAAAAGAGAAAAAAATACTGTTTTAAATTTCACCTCTGCTGAAACTGGAAACAAGGAATAAAACAGATTTTAGATTCTTAAAAGAGAATTTAGTGACAAAGAATTCCACATTATAATTATCATCAATAGCAGAAAGTAAAGGGAAGTCATTCTCATATCTACAAGGAGAACTTTCATACTGCATAATGAAACTCACTCAATAATTACAAATTCATTTTTCAAAATGAATTCATCACTGATGATTTTAAATATATCTAAAATGAAATACAAATAAGATAATTTTTGAATATTAAACTTTTAGATATGAGAAAGAAGGACATAATATATGCAAGTAAAGCAACTATATTCTTGGTAAAATATTATAATAAAAATTGTGAAAACAAAGCACTAAATAAAATATGGATTTAGTACAAAATAGGATTGTCGCTTGTAAACAGTTGAATTTTAACTTCAGATTAAACTTTCCTATTACAACAAAAACGTTCTCATATTTGATGAAACAAAAATATGGACCCAGATTTCCTCTAAAAGGTACATTACTAAAAATGGAGGAAAACAATTACAATTAAAAAGGTTTGCAAATAAGTAAACCAAGTATATTATTTTAGAACTATTTTAGAACTATTTATATCAGGATGATAAAAATCAAGGGGAAATAATATTAAATGTCAAAAGTATCAATATTTTTCCTAATGCAGAATGTCAAATAAATGAAGAATTATAGATGTTTATATTCTATAGGAATACTCAGAATAATTTAACATATGGTGGAATTCAATGAGTCATCATATCTTTTTTCTATTTTGTATAGCAAAGTAAATGAAATGCAAGTGAGTTTTCCATAGAAAAGGAATACCATCCAAAGAACTTTTGGAAACTGATAATTAAATAGGTTAAGTAAATTGCCCAAAGTCATGCAGCCATTATGGAAGGGCTATCATTTGAGATCAAGCAGAGATTCCCCAGAGGTTGAGTTTTTATATTAGTTCAGAAATCCTAATAAAGTTGCTGAGGAAAAAGCTATCACAACAACAAGTACTAAAAATAAGCCTGTTAATCAGAATTCTAAGAGTGCAATTCTTCAAAACTAAAACTTTAGAAGGACATGCAAGAGAATTTCATCACTGAAGACTTACCCATTGTCTTAGAGGAGTTGACTGATCTATTTATTTTTTAATCATTCTTTTCTTCCTTAGAATCTTATTCAGTTTATCAAACATGCTAATGAAGTTTGGCAACATGATGTGTATGTCCATTCTTTGCTCCAACATTTTGCAGCACATCTTTCAGGACACCCTGCCTCCAATGTCATTCCACCACTGCCTCTTTGTGAAAGTTACACACAGCACCTGAAGAGGGGGGTCCTAATTCTCACACATACGTGTGTTTAAAACACACACTGCAACCAGGCACATATACCTGAGTGATTATATACACATGAGCATATGAAGAGGTATGCATATATATTGATTATGAAATTTGAGGAATTGTCTTAGGTGAACATGATGGTTTCTGATTGTAGAATATTTTCTCAGATGACTACACACTATTTTACACTAAAAAAAAACTCAAAAGTTAAATTTTTGCATTTGTTCCATTTTTTTCTTAGCATTAACACTACTATATCTATCTCTATGATTTTAAGCACATATTTTTATACTTCATATGTTTTCCAAATTATCCAAAAGATTGATTATACTAATGTGAACCCTAACACAAGTTTATGGGCATTTTTATTTCCCTCATTACCGTTTACTTGTTAATTAACTCATATATTAAGGACAGCTCTTCTGTGATAGCTTTTGCTGTAATAATGTTAGAAATTATGTAGCCTAAGATTTCCCATTTGCCTTTCTATTATTACAATAATTTTTCATAAGGTTGGTGTTTCATGTATTTTAATCTATCAAATTATTTCTCACTATTTATGTTGATTTGAGGAGTATGAAGTAAAGCCTTAAAAAATAGAATGAACACATCTCCAAATGCTTAATCAATTGCTTTGATATTCTATTACTACAATATTGATATATTTGATATGTAATCCTAGAATAAGATATTTTCATATATACAGTTGCTTCTCCTTAGATTGTTGTTTTATTCAACTGACCTAACTATTGTGCTCATCTCACATTATTCCATATGGTTAGTTAATTCCTTATTTTAATATACAAAAGTTCAAATCTGTTTCTGTTATTTGTGGTTAATCTAGCTCAGTGATTATAAATATAGGATCTAAAACAAAGATTCAGTTTAAAAATCTGAGTAGTCACATTATGAAAGGTAGACAAGCAGATAAAGGTAGTGTTAATAAATAAATTTTATTTAATAATATTAAAATTTTACTATTTCAATTTATAATCAGTATGAGAATTATTATTAAAGTATTTTATACTTTTATGCTAAGATTTTTAAATACAATGTTTTACACTTAGTATGTATGCAATTGTATGTGTGTATATGTGTTTGTGTATAGCTATCTAAATTATATATTTCAACTGCTCACCAAATAAATGGAGCTAATAGCTACTATATTTGAAAATGAAAGTCAAGTACTTCATTTTAAAGAGGAACTTTAAAAATTATTTACCAAGTCAAAAATTATTGTGTTTAATAGAATTATGTTGAATTTATAGGCAAATTTTAAAAGATTTATAAATTAATTCATTAAGTTGACTTGAATTGCACATATCATTATATACACAGTTCTTCCCTCTAGGAGAACAGAGATATTAGGTTTAATTTATTGCACTTTTGCGATTCATATTTTTGTGGATAGATAGAGAAATAGAATAGGTTTTTAAAAAATAGAACACTGTTAGAAACACCACTGTTCTCATAGGTCTGGTATACAACAAGAATTTGATCAATTAAAATAGTAAATCTCTTAGGAAAGAAAAAATTTTTCTCAATTGCTGCAAAATTAAGACAAACGAAAATAAAAACCTGCAATAAGCAGAATCCCATACTACAGGATATTTGAAAAATTATTGCATATCACTTTACTCACACTAATTCATCCAGTATTTTGAGTAATCAGTGTACTAACTGTACTCAATGTAGAAATTTAACCCTATAAAGATGTTGAGTTGCTATGGTTAGTACAAGTCATATATATTTTACTATACAAAGTTGCATAAAGTTTGGAAGTTTGCATAAGTTAGGAAGACTGCTTTTTAACAAAGGCATACATTAAGGTTGGAAAAGGTCACTATCATGTATTATTTTTAATGTTTAAGAATTCTGACATAAAATATTTTGAATCAGTCATTAACCTAGTCTTACAGGTGGTACATGTGACTCTTTCATGAGTTTCTAGCTGTTTTCAAGTGAACATATCAACAAATAATATTGATTTACTAAAAGGGTTTTAGTCATAAATTTCGAATTGCTCAATTAATGTTCTGGTAAAGATCATTTTTCCATTTTAACATAAAAATATATTGAAAATGAAGATAAAACTTAGTTTCATGTATTTCATTAAATGATTTTAGTTTTCCGTTACTTCTGTAGAAACATTTAATTTACACATTCATTCGTCTTGGTGGACAAAGACTTTGGTCACTGCTGCATGATGCTACCAGGCCATTTTTCACATCAATCAATGCTTTCATCAGTCTTCACAATTGATTTTTGCACAGCCAATTGGGTAATCATGCAGTTAATGAACTTTAGTCTGGGCAATAGACACAAAAGTCAAAGCTACATTCCATCATCCAATATTATATTGTGATTGGAGGGAGAAATATAGCTGTCCTATGCACTTGCAAAAGTCTTACTCTCTTAGATATATGTCACAGTGAAAGATATGTTGTGATTTACCCTCTAAAAACTTTCAGTTATTAATACTGGCCTAATATAAAGTTGAACTCTCTAAATTTCAACCACCTTTAAAACTAGATTATTTTTCACAGTTCAATATTTATTTACTCAGATATTTTTTCATTAAAAAATACTATCATTCATTTTATGTCTGCACTCTCAAGTTCAGAACTATGTATACAAAAGTTTTGTTAAAAGGAAAAGCTGCTAAATATATATTTTTTAAATGAATAAGTGAATGAATGAATCCACCAATGAATAAAGGAGCTTTGCTGAAAAAAAAAAAAAAAAGATATGATACTTCATGTAAAAATAAATATATGGTATAACAAGAGGCCAATTAAGAATTATTATAATTGAGAAAAAGGATATTTCTCCTATGCCATCTTTTCAAGATGTGTCTGGAATAGATTGACTCCCTATTTTTTAAAAATATATTTCAGGGGGCGATCCAAGATGGTGGACTAGAGGGGGACTACATCCCCAGTCACTCCAGAACCCAGGAGTTAAGAAGGGGAGGCATTGAGAGACTCGGACCAAAATAGAGTCACAGGTGAGTCTGCCCACTGGGTAAAGTTCGGCCCGGGTGGCAAGCCCAGATAGAGGTGGCTTATCGGAGCAGGACAGGGCAGCTAGAGTCTTCCACAGGCAGCCCTGCACACTCCGGCACTGGGCCCCTCCCACACAGCCAGCTTCTCCAGGTTCTCGGAGCAGGCCCCCTACTGAGAGCCTTTCTGATCAGAACAAGCTCCAAGTCTCGGAGCCAGCGCGGCATACTCTGGCCCACAAGCGGCTTCAGGGGCCAGGACAGGGCAGCCAGCGACCTCCCCAAGCAGCCTGTACCACTGCGGTGGGAGGTGCCTTTCAAGGCTAGCTTCTTGGAACAGACCGCCCAGTGAGAGCCTTTCTACATAGAGACAGACACAAGTCCCTGAGCCAACAGAGAGCTTCGATCTGCAAGCAGCCTCTGGGATCAGGGCAGGGCAGCCAGAGACTACTCCAGGCGGCTCTGCCCACTCCGGCCACAGGCTCTTTCCACAGGGCGATCCAAGATGGCAACCTAGAGGGTGACTGCATCTCCAGTCGCTCCAGAACCCAGGACTCAAGAAGGGGAGGCATTGAGAGACTTGGACAAAAATAGAGTCACGGTGTGAGTCTCCCCCACTGGGCGAAACTTGGCCTGGGCACCAGGCACAGATAGGGGTGGCTTATCATAGCAGGGAAGGGCAGCTAGAGTCTTCCCAAGGTAGCCTTCCACACTCAGGCGGTGGGCTCCCCCCACACGGCCAGCTGCACGCTGCAGGCCCCCAGTGAGAGCCTTTCTGCATAGAGCCAGCTCCAAGCCCTGGAACCAGTAGGGGCTAGGGGCAGCTTTCTTCAGAAGCACTGCATTATCAAGTTCCTCCAAGACTTCAGACTACTGAAGACTGGGAGGTGATACACTGGAAATCTACCGGGACACTATAAGCCAATAGAGGAAATCTGCAATATCTCAGATTCCCACTGACATCTGACCAATATGAGAAAACAAGGGAAGAAAATGTTCCAAACAAACCTAGATACTACATCAATAAAACCCAATGACAGCACAGCAGAAGAAATGTCAGAAAGGGAGTTCAGAATGTACATAAGTTAAAAAATCAGAGAAGCAAATGAGGAGATGAAAGAGCAAATGCAGGCATTAAATGATCGCACCAATCAAAAGTTAAAAGACCAAATACGGGAAGCAAGAGATCATTTCAATAAAGAGTTAGATATACTGAAAAAAAAACAAACAGAAATACTTGAAATGAAGGAAACAATAAACCAAGTTAAAAACTCCATAGAAAGCTTAACCAATAGGGTAGAACACCTGGAAGACAGAACCTCAGACACTGAAGACAAATTATTTAATCTTGAAAACAAAGTTGGCCAAACAGAGAAGATGGTAAGAAATCATGAACAGAATCTACAAGAATTATGGGATATCATGAAAAGGCCAAATTTAAGAATTATTGGGATTGAGGAAGGCTTAGAGAAACAAACCAAAGGAATGAACAATCTATTCAATGAAATAATATCAGAAAATTTCCCAAATCTGAAGAATGAAATGGAAAACCAAGTACAAGAGGCTTATAGAACTCCAAATATACAAAATTACAACAGACCCACACCAAGGCACATTATTATGAAGATACCTAACATACAAAATAAAGACAGAATTTTAAAGGCCATGAGAGAAAAGAATCAAATTACATTCAGAGGGAAACCAATAAGAATATCAGCAGATTTTTCAATCCAGACCCTAAAAGCTAGAAGGGCCTGGAACAACATTTACCAAGCCCTGAAAGAAAACGGATGCCAACCAAGAATCTTATACCCAGCAAAACTTACCTTCAAATTTGACGATGAAATAAGATCCTTCCATGATAAACAAAAGCTAAAGGAATTTACAAAAAGAAAGCCAGCATTACAGAACATTCTCAGCAAAATATTCCATGAGGAAGAGATGAAAAACAACGATGCAAATCAGCAACAGGAGGCGCTAGCCTAAAGGAATAGCCAAAAAAAGGAGAAACCAAATCATGTCAAAAAACAAATATGAGTGAAATGACTGGGAATACAAATCATATCACAATAATAACCCTGAATGTTAATGGCCTGAACTCATCAATCAAAAAGACATAGACTGGCAGATTGGATTAAAAAGAAAAATCCAACAATATGCTGCCTGCAAGAAACTCATCTTATAGAAAGAGACATCCATAGACTAAAGGTGAAAGGATGGAGAAAAACATACCATGCACACAGACACAGCAAAAAAGCAGGAATATCCACCCTCATTTCAGATAATGTGGACTTGAAGCCAAAACTAGTCAGAAGGGATAAAGAAGGACATTACATGCTGCTCAAGGGAAGCATAAATCAGCAAGACATAAAAATCATAAATATCTATGCCCTGAACATTGGCTCATCCACGTACATCAAACAAATCCTTCTCAATTCCAGAAATCAAATAGACCACAACACAATAATACTAGGCGATTTTAACACACCTCTCTCACCACTGGATAGATCCTCCAAACAAAAATTGAATAAAGAAACCATAGATCTCAATAACACAATCAACAATTTAGACTTAACAGACATATATAGAATATACCATCCAACAAAGCACGAATACACTTTCTTCTCAGCAGCACATGGATCCTTCTCTAAAATAGACCATATTTTATGCCACAAAGCTACTATTAGCAAATACAAGAAGAAAGAGATACTACCATGTACTCTATCAGATCATAATGGATTGAAATTAGAAATAAATGACAGAATAAAAAACAGAAACTTCTCCAATACCTGGAGATTAAATAATACACTATTATATGATGAATGGATAACAGAAGACATCTGGAGGGAAATAAAAAAATTCTTAGAAGTAAACGAGAACAAAGACACATCATATCAAAATCTCTGGGACACAATGAAAGCAGTACTTAGAGGAAAATTTATTTCATGGGGCGCATTCAAAAAAAGAAGTAGAAATCAACAAATAAACGTCTTAACACTACAGCTCAAAGCCCTAGAAAAAGAAGAGCAGACCAATACCAAAAGTAGTAGAAGACAGGAAATAGTTAAAATCAGAGCCAAAATCAACGAAATTGAAACAAAAGAAACAATTGGAAAAATTAACAAAATAAACAGTTGGTTCTTTGAAAAAATAAACAAAATTGATAAACCCTTAGCCATACTAACAAAGAGAAAGAGGGAGAAAACTCAAATTACTAAAATTCGGAATGAACAAGGAAACATCAGAACAGACACAAGTGAAATACAAAACATAATTAGAAGCTATTTTGAAAATCTATACTCCAACACAACAGAAAACCTAGAAGACATCAACAAATTTCTAGAGACATATGAATTACCTAAACTGAACGAGGAGGACATACACAACTTAAATAGACCAATTTCAAGCAATGAAATAGAAGAGGTCATCAAAAGCCTACCAACAAAGAAAAGTCCAGGACCAGATGGGTTCTCAGCAGAGTTCTACAAAACCTTTAAAGAAGAGCTCATTCCAATACTCCTCAAAGTATTTCATGAAATAGAAGAGGAGGGAACCCTCCCAAACTCGTTCTATGAAGCCAATATCACCCTGATACCTAAACCAGACAGAGACACATGTAGGAAAGAAAATTTCAGACCAATATCCTTAATGAACATCGACGCAAAAATTCTCAACAAAATTTTAGCAAATCGCGTACAAATATATATTAAAAAGATAGTTCACCATGATCAAGTGGGTTTTATCCCAGGGATGCAAGGTTGGTTCAACATTCGGAAATCAATAAATGTCATTCACCATATCAACAGACTTAAAGTTAAGAATCACATGATTATTTCAATAGATGCAGAAAAAGCATTTGATAAAATACAGCACCCCTTCATGCTCAAAACGCTAGAAAAAATTGGGATAGTGGGAACATTCCTTAACATTATAAAGGCCATCTACGCTAAGCCCATGGCCAATATCATTCTAAATGGTGAAAAACTGAAATCGTTCCCCCTAAAAACTGGAACAAGGCAGGGATGCCCTCTCTCACCACTTCTATTCAACATCGTCCTTGAGACTCTAGGCAGAACAATTAGACAAACCAAAGAAATTAAAGGGATACGAATTGGAAAAGAAGAACTCAAACTATCCCTGTTCACTGACGACATGATTGTATATTTAGAGGAACCTGGAAATTCCACCAGAAAACTTTTAGAACTCATAAGTGAATTCAGTAAAGTAGCAGGTTACAAGATCAATGCTCATAAATCCAATGCATTTTTGTACATAAGTGACGAATCCTCAGAAAGAGAAATTAGGAAAACTACCCCATTCACAGTAGCATCGAAAAAAATAAAATACTTGGGAATCAATCTCACAAAAGAGGTTCAGGGGGTTTCAAGATGGCCGACTAGAGGGCGGCTGCATTTCATGTTGCTCCAGGACTCAAGATTCAAAAGAGGAGATAGTGACTTGGGACCAACTCAAAGCCATCGGGTGAGTTTCTCCCATAGGGGAGGCATCCCAGATGGGGCAGTAGCCCCAGAAAGCAGAGAACTTTGTGAAGTAGAGTTGCTCGGCGAGACGCCCCTCCCCCCGCCGGAGCGGTAAACACGGACAGCGAAGCGGAGCGAAAAAATGGAGCAAAAAACTGAGCGAAAAAACAGCGGATTGAAGTTTCCAGGACTGCGGGCAGCTTCTCTAACCTAAGGAGACTTGTCTGGGAAGGGTGAGGCTCCCAGGTCCAGGAGGTAGGTCCAGGCCCCTGGGAACTTTCCTGGGAAGGCTGCCCTGCCCAGGCGGCAAGACACACCTTCCCCTGCTGGAGCAGTGAACTCGGAAAGCAGGGAACTTTGCAGAGGAGGCTGCACAACACACCAGTTAGTTTTGGAGCGATCTGCCGGGGCTCCGGCGACTGCCAGAGAAAGAGTGGGGCGGCGAGTTGTTTGGACTCAGCAACCACCTGAACAACGGGGAGGGGGCTGTCCTGAGGAGGTGGAGGTGCGCAGTGAGTGTCTTGGTCTCCAAGAGCCCACACAGAACACTGGGTGGCTGCCTGGAGGAAGAGATGAGTGACGGGTCACTGGGGCTTGGAGCATATGTACGAGGCTCCAAGTGACTGCTCAGAGGAGGGGTCGCATAGCCAGGCGATTAGGTGCAAAGCACGGTCCGAGCCGGGGATCTAAGCACCTTTTCTTGAAAGAGCTACACGGAGACAAGCTGAGGGGTGGAGGGAAGGTTCCAGGACTGCGGGCAGCTTCTCTGAGGAGGGGCTACCTAAGGAGACTCATCTGCGAAGTGCAGGGCTCCCAGGCCCAGGAGGTAGGTCCAGGCCCCTGGAAACGTTGCCTGGGAAGACTGCCCTGCCCAGGCGGTAGTTGTGGACTGAGGGGAACCTCTAGGAGGGGAACTGACTTGCCAGACCTCCCCACCGGGAGAGTCTTCCCCGCCGGGTGAGGTTTTCCCACAAGGACAGTAAAACCAGAGACACAGGCCCAAACAGGCATTGCCTCAGCCCGCAGCCTAGTTCCCCTTTGGATGACCATTGGTCAACAAGTAGAGGGGCCTCTGCCCACTAGCAGGGAATATACCCCACCTGAAGACCACCACCCCTAGAGAGGAAGCTACCTAGGAGAACACCACAGTATCAACTTCCTCTAAGACTTCAGGCTACTGAAGGATAAGAGGGGATACACTAGCAATCTTCAGGGACATTATAAGTCAATAGAGGAAATCTGCAACATCTCTGCAGTCCACTGACACCTGAACGACATGAGAAAACAAGGGAAGAAAATGCCTCAAACAAATCTAGATGTTATATCAATAAAATCCAATGACAGCATGGCAGAAGAAATGTCAGAAAGGGAGTTCAGAATGTACATAATCAACATGATAAGGGAAGCAAACGATGAAATGAAAGAGCAAATGCAGGCATTGAATGAACGCACCAATAGACAGTTAAAAGAGCAAATACAGGAAGCAAAAGATCATTTCAATAAAGAGTTAGAGATATTGAAAAAAACCAAACAGAAATCCTTGAAATGAAGGAAACAATAAACCAAATTAAGAACTTCATAGAAAGCACAATCAATAGGATAGAACACCTGGAAGACAGAACCTCAGATATTGAAGACAAAATATTTAACCTCGAAAACAAAGTTGAACAAACAGAGAAGATGGCAAGAAATCATGAACAGAATCTCCAAGAACTATGGGATATCATGAAAAGGCCAAATTTGAGAATTATTGGGATTGAGGAAGGCTTAGAGAAACAAACCAAAGGAATGAACAATCTATTCAAAGAAATAATATCAGAAAATTTCCCAAATCTGAAGAATGAAATGGAAAATCAAGTTCAAGAGGCTTATAGGACTCCAAATAACAAAATTACAACAGACCCACACCAAGGCACATTATAATGAAAATACCAAACATACAAAATAAAGACAGAATTTTAAAGGCTGTGAGAGAAAAGAACCAAATTACATTCAGGGGAAAACCAATATGGATATCAGCAGATTTTTCAATCCAGACCCTAAAAGCTAGAAGGGCATGGAACAACATTTTTCAAGCTCTGAAAGAAAACGGATGCCAACCAAGAATCTTATACCCAACAAAACTTACCTTCAGATTTGACGACGAAATAAAATCCTTCCATGATAAACAAAAGCTAAAAGAATATACAAAAAGAAAGCCAGCATTACAGAACATTCTCAGCAAAATATTCCATGAAGAAGATATGAAAAACAAAGAAGCAAATCAGCAAAGGGAGGAGATATCCTAAAGGAACTCTCAAATAAAGAGGAACCAAGTCGTGTCAAAAATAAGCAAATAAATGAATAAAATGAGTCAAATGACCGGGAATACAAATCATATCTCAATAATAACCCTGAATATTAACGGCATGAATTCATCAATCAAAGGACATAGAAAAGAAAGGACATAAAAAGGAAAGATCCAACAATATGTTGCCTGCAAGAGACTCATCTCATAGAAAGAGATACCCAAAGACTAAAGGTGAAAGGATGGGGAAAAACATACCATGCACACGGACACAGCAAAAAAGCTGGGGTATCCATCCTCATTTCAGATAAAGTGGACTTCAAGCCAAAGTTAATCAGAAGGGATAAAGAAGGACATTTCATACTGCTTAAGGGAACCATAAATCAGCAAGACATAACAATCATAAACATCTATTCCCCAAACAGTGGCTCACCCATGTATGTCAAACAAATCCTTCTCAATCTCAGAAACCAAATAGACCTCAATACAATAATACTAGGTGATTTTAACACGCCTCTCTCACCACTGGACAGATCTTCCAAACAAAAATTGAACAAAGAAACCATAGATCTCAATAACACAATCAATAATTTAGACTTAACAGACATTTATAGAATATACCATGAACGAAGAGTGAATACACTTTCTTCTCAGCAGCACATGGATCCTTCTTTAAAATAGACCATATATTATGCCACAAAGCTAATGTTAGCAAATACAAGAAGATAGAGACACTTCCATGTATTTTATCAGATCATAATGGATTGAAACTTGAAATAAATGAAAGAGTAAAAAACAGAAATTACTCCAACACCTGGAGATTAAACAATATGCTATTATATGAGGAATGGATAACAGAAGATATTAAGAAGGAAATTAAAAAATTCTTAGAGGTAAATGAGAACAAAGAAACATCATATCAAAATCTCTGGGACACTATGAAAGCAGTACTTAGAGAAAAATTTATTTCATGGAGCGCATTTAATAAAAGAAGTAAAACTCAACAAATAAACGACCTAACACTACAGCTCAAAGCCCTAGAAAAAGAAGAACAAACCAACACCAAAAGTAGTAGAAGACAGGAAATAGTTAAACTCAGAGCTGAAATCAACAAAATTGAAACAAAATAAACAATACAAAAAATTGACAAAATAAATAGTTGGTTCTTCGAAAAAATAAACAAAATTAATAAACCTTTAGCCACACTAACAAAGAGAAGACGAGAGAAAACCCAAATCACCAAAATTCGGAATGAACAAGGAAATATCACAACAGACACGATTGAAATACAAAACATAATTAGAAGCTATTTTGAAAATCTATATTCCAACAAAATAGAAAATTTTGAAGATATCAACAAGTTTCTAGAGACCTATGAATTGCCTAAACTAAACGAGGAGGACATACACAATTTAAATAGACCAATTTCAAGTAAGGAAATAGAAGAAGTCATCAAAAGCCTACCAACAGAGAAAAGTCCAGGACCTGATGGTTTCTCAGCCGAGTTCTACAAAACCTTTAAAGAAGAGCTCATTCCAATACTTTTCAAAGTATTCCATGAAATAGAAGAGGAGGGAACCCTCCCAAACTCATTCTACGAAGCCAATATCACCCTGATACCTAAACCAGACAGAGACATATCGAGGAAACAAAATTTCAGACCAATATCCTTAATGAACATTGATGCAAAAATTCTCAACAAAATTTTAGCAAATCGCATACAAAAACATATTAAAAAGATAGTTCACCATGATCAAGTGGGTTTCATCCCAGGGATGCAAGGTTGGTTCAACATCAGGAAATCAATAAATGTATTTCACCATATCAACAGACTTAAAGTCAAGAATCACATGATTATTTCAATAGATGCAGAAAAAGCATTTGATAAAATACAGCACCCCTTCATGCTCAAAACACTAGAAAACATAGGGATAGTGGGAACGTTCCTTAACATTGTAAAGGCCATCTACACTAAGCCCATGGCTAATATCATTCTTAATGGTGAAAAACTGAAAGCATTCCCCCTAAAATCTGGAACAAGGCAGGGACGCCCTCTCTCACCACTCCTATTCAATATCGTCCTTTAAACTCTAGCCAGAGCAAATAGATAGACCAAAGAAATTAAAGGGATACGAATAGGAAAAGAAGAACTCAAACTATCCCTATTTGCTGATGATATGATTATATACTTAGAGGAACCAGGAAATTCCACCAGAAAACTCTTATAACTCATAAGTGAATTCAGTAAAGTAGCAGGATACAAGATCAATGCTCATAAATCCAATGCATTTTTCTACATAAGTGATGAATCTTCAGAAAGAGAATTTAGGAAAACTACCCCATTCACAATAGCCTCTAAAAAAATAAAATACTTGGGAATCAATCTCACAAAAGAGGTGAAAGACCTCTACAATGAGAACTACAGAACACTAAAGAAAGAAATTAAAGAAAACCTTAGAAGATGGAAAGATCTCCCATGTTCCTGGATAGGCAGAATTAATATTGTCAAAATGGCCATACTACCTATAGTGCTATACAGATTCAATGCAATTCCAATTAAAATCCCAATGATGTACCTTGCAGAAATAGAGCAAGCAATTATGAAATTTATCTGGAAGAATAAAAAACCTAGAATAGCTAAAGCAATCCTCAGTAGCAAGAGCGAATCAGGGGGTATTGCAATACCAGATCTTCAACTCTACTACAAAGCAATAGTAACAAAAACGGCATGGTATTGGTACCAAAATAGACAGGTAGATCAATGGTACAGAATAGAGGACATGGACACAAACCCAAATAAATACAATTTTCTCATACTAGACAAAGGGTTCAAAAATATGCAATGGAGAAAAGATAGCCTTTTTAACAAATGGTGCTGGGAAAACTGGAAAACCATATGCAACAGAATGAAACTAAACCCATATCTCTCACCCTACACAAAACTCAACTCAAAATGGATCAAGGTCCTCAGAATCAGACCAGAGACCCTGCATCTTATAGAAGAAAAAGTAGGTCCAGATCTTCAACATGTCGGCTTAGGACCAGACTTTCTCAACAGGACTCCCATAGCACAAGAAATAAAAGCAAGAATCAACAACTGGGATAGATTCAAACTAAAAAGCTTTCTCTCAACAAAGGAAACTATCAGTAATGTGAAGAGAGAGCCTACAAGTGGGAGAATATCTTTGCCAACCATACTTCAGATAGAGCGCTAATTTCCAGAATCTATAAAGAACTCAAAAAACTCTACACGAAGAATACAAATAATCCAATCAACAAATGGGCTAAGGAAATGAACAGACACTTCACAGAAGAAGATGTACAAGCAATCAACAGATATATGAAAAAATGTTCAACATCCCTAGTAATAAGGGAAATGCAAATCAAAACTACCCTAAGATTTCATCTCACCCCAATTAGAATGGCGATTATCAAGAACACAAGCAACAAAAGGTGTTGGCAAGGATGTGGGGAAAAAGGAACACTCATACATTGCTGGTGGGGTTGCAAATTAGTGCAGCCACTCTGGAAAGCAGTATAGAGATTTCTCAGAAAGCTTGGAATGGAAACACCATTTGACCCAGCTATCCCACTCCTTGCCCTATACCCAAAGGACTTAAAATCAGCATACTACAGAGATACAGCCACATCAATGTTCATTGCTGCTCAATTCACCATAGCCAGATTGTGGAACCAACCTAGATGCCCATCAGTTGATGAATGGATAAAGAAACTGTAGCATATATATACAATGGATTATTACTCCGCAGTGAAGAATGATAAAATTATGGCATTTGCAGACAAATGGATGAAATTGGAGAATATCATGCTAAGTGAGATAAGCCAATCTCAAAAACTAAAGGACAAATGATCTCGCTGATAAGCGGATGAGGACATATATTGGGGGGTGGGAAGGGTTAGCATTAGGTTCAGGGTTAGGTTTAGGGTTAGGGATAAGGAGTGTGGTAAGAATGAAGGAAAGAAGGACTGTATAGAGGGAAAAGAGGGGTGGGAGGGGTGGGGGAAGGGAAAAAAATAATTAATCAAACATCATTGCCCTATGTAAACGTATGATTACACAAATGGTATGCCTTGACTCCATGTACAAATAGAGAAACAACATGTATCCCATTTGTATACAATAATAATAAAAAAATAAAATAAAATAAAATAAATAAAATAAAAATAAAAATATATTTCAGAGTGACTCCTGTTGATGCTCACCCTCAAAGGAGGCAAGAAAACGTTGCTTACTTGTTGCCTTCTCATCTTCACCATCAGGTAACACCTTGTTAGCATGCCATCTACACAGCAGGTACACAAAATTTTCTACAAAAACATTGGATCTTTCAAGTCTTTATTATGATTCAGACTGATGTAATAAAGTCCTGATCATAGCAGGTAACACATTTCACAAGAGGACCCCATCCACTTCTGTGCCCCAGCTGCTGAATCCAAAACAAAACCTCTACCTAAGGCACAGTTAAGTCCCTTTAATGTGTAGTAGCTAGTCGCTGCTCTGTTGGCTGAGGCCATTTTCAGCATGGAATTCCTTTCTTCTGCTCTTTCATCAAAACAACCAACAGAGTTAGTGTAAAATGATCATAGACCAATACAATTTGCATTTTCTTTTCAATAAAATATACAAAATGATAATTGCTTTCTCAGAAAAATAAATAAATAAAACATTTTCTTTAAAAATAGTACATATCCTATGCCACACAAAAAAAATTATTATAATCATTCATTCAAAACATTCATTGAGGTGGGCACAGTGGCATGCCTTTAATCCCAGCAGCTCAGGAGGCTGAGGCAGGAGGATCGACAAATCCAAAGTCATCCTCAGCAACTTAGCAAAGTCCTAAGCCAACTCAGTAAGATCCTGTTGCAAAATAAAAAATAAAAAGTACTGGTACTGTGTATCAGTGGTTATGTGCCCTAGAGTTCAATGCCTGGTACCACCAAAAACAAATAAATAAACATTAAAAAGTATAAAAAAGCAGTCATTGAATGTTGATAATGTTAATTCTGTTTCAGAAAAGGTGATTGAGGACCTGTGGAACAAAATTGATGGAACTTGCTCTTCTAGTGGAGAGAAGGATGGGGAGCAGTAGGAACAACAGTTCGTGAACAGTTATGTCAACAAAACACCATCCAACCACAGAAGAAAATAAAACCTGACAGGATAACTTTGCTAACACCTGAATGAAGAAGGGTCTTTCGTGGAAAATTCTAGAAATAAGTGTGAAAACAAATGAAAACCAATTGAAGTGGGATTGAATGGGAAATATTACTGGAAGACCAAGAATAGAGATGTGATAAGGACAGAGAGAATAAGTCACTTTCTCAAGAGGAAAATTTAAAATACCAAAAATGCTTAATAATCAAGACAAGCATTATAATGCAATATTTTGGAGCAGAATTTTCATAATAAACAAAATATCAAACATTTTATATTGGCAGGCTCTTCTGACTTGCTTTATGATGCTCTGTTAAAGAATATGGATTCTGATATGTCTTGACTTGCTGCATATATATATATATATATATATATATATATATATATATTCCTATTTTTTAAGTTGGAGATTTTTTATTTACCCTTTCATTAGGTTTAAAATATAAAGGGATATTTTGATAAGTACCTATGGTGATGCTTAGCTTACATTTACCTCCTTTGAAATTGTTCAGAAAAAAAAATATCACTGAGCAAATACAATTGGAGGCAGGTGAGAAGGAAGTTGGAAAGAAAGAAGTTGTACATAATGCTGGAACCTCGATAGATAGGCATATTAGAAGTTTAGGTAAATTTTGTAATTTTTGCTTTTTTGTTCCAGCACATTTAAAGCAATAGAGATGAAACGAGTTTTTCTGTGAATGACAATAAATCAATTGACTTTCTTTGTTCTGCTATTTTATTTATTTATTTATTTTAGAACACTAGTAACAGCTTGTCTGTTCAGAGTACAATGTATTTTGTTACTGATCTATCATCTTTATCTTGTAAGTGTATATGCTGGAGTGTTCAATAGGTAGAAACCTAATAAACTTTTTTTTCTTTTTTAAATTACATACAATTAAAAATTTTTGTTATTTAGAAAAGTCATTGCATTAGTTTAGTACTATGCCTACAGACATTTTTGTCTGTCAAAGTCTATTTATGTATTTTTATCAGCTTTTATAATTAATTTTAAATTAATAAAATAACTGTACATGCTCTGAATAAATTAAACATATTTATTCTCTAAATTCGTAAAGATGAAATGTGGGGTTGCCTAGCATTGAGGCTGACTACCCTGTGAGAATCCTTCTCAGGCCAGGAGTGTCTTGTTCTCATCTACCAGTACAGCTGAAGTAATCTCATTACATAAATGGTTTGCATTACAAAGAGCAGATCAGGGAATTGTACTGTTTAGTAACTTTGCTTAATTAGAAAAGAACACTGAGAACAGAAGATTCAAACATACCCTTCATTCTATGAAACATGAATCTAGAGATCTCCATTTTGATTTCATCTGATAAACTGTCACCTATGAAAATTAGACTGTAACCTTGTTCATCTCTGTCATAAGAGAAAGCAGATGTTTAAACTTTTCCATCCTGACATAAGTATATGGAAAGTCACACAATTTGAAATCTAATTAGTGTTTAATAAGCCATTTGAAAATGATGTCATTCAACTCTTACAAATTAATCCTGTTCTTTCAACACCTGCTGGTATTTTGCAATAGTAATTATTTCATGACAAAAAGAGTCCTGAACCAGTCCATATTAACATAAGCATCTCTTGTAACTACTCCACACATTTTTTTTCTCTGAAAAATGTTAATAGCCTCCTTCTGGCTTAAGAGCAAAGAGACTGCTATAGACATAATGAGACTTGTTCTGAATAGAAGGAAGCTTACTATTCTAAAGTATAATTTCAAAAGATCAAAAGGGGCAAAAGACCTTCCTGCAGCTATCCAGAATCTTCCAGAAATTTCTTAACAAAGTACACATCATTCCATTTCTGGAAAAAACAGATTGAACAAATGGCATAGACAAAGAAATTTAAGAGCAAAGCATTCTTTCACTAGAAGTGTGAATTTCAAAGTGAAACATCAGATCTCCTTTAAATTAAACCCTGACATAACTAAAACTGTCAAATTATTGTCAAGTCTTTACTGAACTGATGCTTAATATCTCAAAGTGACTGACTACTTTGGCTTATTTTAAGTTCAGTTTTGATGTTCCCATTTCATTATTATGAGTTTTAGTTAATACTACCTGTATCAAAAAAGAAATAATACTTTGCTACCTGTATCAAAACATAAATAATACTTCAGAGTTTCTAGGACTTAATATTAGACAAAGTTATGAATGAGAATTCCTACCACAAATTAGAATTAAATAAATGCTTGTGTTGTTCTTCCTTAGATACAAGATTACTATAGAGTACCTGCAAAATGTGAAACTAAGAGAAACCTTAAAGGTGAAGTCCATAAAATTGTTTCTGCATAACAAATATACCTTTGCTTGAAAGAAAATTCTTAGAATCCATTACTTATGAATTCTAAAATATTTATTGTTTAACCAATTCTACTCACTTCTTCTTTTTTCAAGCAAAGAGGAATGCACAGTCATATCATGCAACCAATTTAATTTGGCTATTTATTATGCCCAGAGCCTCATAATCAATCAATAGAAAATATTCATTTATAATGCAAATGATCATAATTTGGGAAAATGGAAAAATATATGAACCTTTACTTTTTTTGCTGGGTGGGGGGCAAAACTGCTTAGAATATGGATTAAATTATATTTAACCTAATAAATATTTTTGCTCCTTTTAGCTAATGGCTTCAGAAGAACATTATTTTTACAAGAACTATACCTCTTCGATGCAGACTGGATTTCTCTCTACCTTTTCTGAACCTTTACTACCTAGCTCAGATAATGGCTTTGAAATGAAAATTGAACACAGCAGTGTATTGTATTCCATTTCACCATATCAATTTCTGTTTCTGAAAACATTCTCCTTTGGGCATCATAATCAGCTGTACCACTTGTCATTACTTAGAGAACCTGACAAAAAAGTGCTTAAAGCTATTTCAAAAGTTCTTTCTTTTTTTTTTTTTTAATCAATTTTCAAAACATGTTGTATACTATACATAATATGGATATTATTCCCCTAACAAACACATCTGTGATCTTACATAATTTGCCTGTCTGTCATGTCTTTTTTTTTTCCTGCTTGTAACTACCAAATATGAAGACTTCTTGAGGCGAGGCTTTTATTACAATTGGACTTTCAAAACCAATTAAATTATATAAATAAGGACAATTCAAAGGGAAATACTGTAGTAGTATTTGGATTAAAGTACATAGAAGCATCTGCCAAAATTCTAACAAAAAAACAGTCCCCCACTTTCACCATATTAGGAGTTAAAGTTTTGGTGAAACCTTTGCAAAGCATTGAAGGGATATTTTACTTTAAGATAATGGAAAGTAAGACCCAAGTTTCCTACTTTCTTCCTTCCTATATGATTTTATATATCTCTAAAAATAGTTTCTTGTGAGTACCTGAGTTAGAGTCAGGCAGAAATACTGATTTGTTTTCTAAAACATCCCCATGACATGTTTAGAAATTTTCTCAGGCTACTTTATCTCTAATAAATAGTATAACATGCCATGAATAGCTGATATGTTTTAATTAACTTCTAAATACTTAAATCATATTGCACATGCACAACAGAATATATTACATGAGTAGGAAGAAAAAACAATGTATTCCTTTTAATACTTATTCTAGGGAGAGAGCTGGTCACTTAACATCAACTAGAATCAAAATTTGTGTAGGTGGAATGGGAGTTAGTGCTTACCCAGGAGCACAGTATGTTTGCCTAGTAGACCTCAACATTAGATTGTCTAAACGCTGAAGCTTAATTCCTATGCAGGACTGTGGGGCTCATTCCACAGTGGGGTTTTACAAAGCTAGTGAACTGGTGGTCACAGGGACAGATAGGAGAGTGGAGAGGGAGATAATGGAAGGAGAAGTAGGCTCTTTTATGCCCAGCTGAGAATGCTTCTTTATGAACCATAGTCTGATTTGTGAGTGTTCTGGAAAAACCTGGTTTCAGGGTGTGAAAGCCAGTCCCAGAGTGCTGTGAGACTGAGGAAAGAGGCAGACAAATCCTGGACTGCACAAGTTTCAATTTAATGGGGACTTACTGACAGAAACATGGTTCTGGGTGACAGCAAAACCAGATGAATTCCAGCAATTTAGGTCAGAAGGATAGGACCTTAAAAAATGACTAGGACAAGTGGCTTCATTTAAGTTGGAATATATTGGATCTATCCTAGACTAATATCAAATGGTTAGGCTCATTTCTGGTGCCATGTTCCAGTCCATATACCACTCCAAAAATTTTGTCTCTTCATCGTATGCTGGAAACTATGTAGGGAAAATTGACTGGAGTAACTCAGGAGCCATCATGGCACTTACTACTCAAGATCAGCCTTAATCTATATGATGAGAAAAACAATAGTTTCTATTATTTTTCAGTATGGACTCTATTCATTTGTCTCCCTAGATATCACAAGGCAAAAGTGAATGAAGGTTTAACTAAATAAGCCTAATATTAAAATGCCCACAAAAAAGCAAAATATGCATCTAAGTTAATTTTAAAAAAAATTCTGAATGCTGAATTAGAATTATTACATTTCAGTGTAAAGTACTAGCCTTGGAGATACATTTTGAACAAGTGTGCTGGTAGCTTGCATAGATTTGTGTGTGTGTGTGTGTGTGTGTGTGTGTGTGTGTGTGTATAGGCAGGGTGGGGTGGCTCAGAGATTTCAAGTAACTGTGATTATAACATGGAAGAGGTATTAAAATAATTTTTGACTCTTAAAAAAGAAAAGTAGCACACTGATTAATATTCACATGTAAAAAGAGGTTAAAGCACACTAAATGGAGGGAAATGTTAGGAGTTAAATATTTGTAGATTATGAACCAGGTAGCAGTTTGGTCCAGGTAGCACTTGAGAAGGAAAATTCCATTCTGGGTAACATTCAAATTGAAGGAAAAGGTTTCCTTTCGAGCTATCTGAATGAAACATAACTCCAGTAGGATGGTTAACCAAATTCAAACACAGATGGTATTTACAAAGCAGGTTGAACATAGATGAATATTAATATTTGACAGGATTTGCTTATGATAGAAAGCAATAAGATAAGCAAGGATAATATGTAGAAAGTGAAGGCCAGAAGTTAGCTGGGAAAATATGAACACAAACATATGGTGTATTTCATATTTGCTGGAATACATGGAAAACTTTAGATACATGGCAAAGTATTTTGTGTAGACTTAGTTTTGACTAGTTTTTTTTTTTTCAATCTTTACTTACTAACCCATGACCTTTCTGTAACTGACCTTCAACTTCCAGACAATTCTTCCAGTTAATCCCTAATAGCAATTGATCACAAATTTAAAAATGTGTTGGAATCTTTGATTATACAAGTATAAAGAGGGTGCATGCTAAGTAAACTGAATAGAAGTAGAACATATTTTTTGCCTTCGAATATTTTCATATTTTCATATTAAAGATAGAAGTAATTCAGATCTTATTCCTCTCTACATCCTTTCAGAGACAAGGAATCAAATGTCATAAAGCTTCATAATTAGGTAAATGCTATACAACTGGCAAACAATTCTGATCTAACATTAAAGATTCTTAGTCTATTATACATAATACACATATTCAGTACTCTTATTTTTAAACAAGCATTTAATTTTAGAGGACTTTTAATTTTAGAACACTTGTAGATTTAGGTAAAAATTAGAAAGACAATGAGTCAACATATACCACATTTTCCCACATTATTCACATCTGATACTGATAGAGTACACTAGTTACAATCAATGAACCCATATTAACACACTCTTATTAACTAATACCCATATTTTATTCAGATTTCTTTGTTATGTCATGTTTTATTGAGTAGATATGGTTCTTTGAGCAACTCTGCTGTTACTCAGATGGATGACAAGCTCACAATGAACTGTTTTTAGGTCATCATAGCAAAGGTGCATACTTGAGGACATGATATCACTGTTATACATTTTGACCACCTGACTCAGGTAAGGTGTGCCAGATGTCACCACCACACTGTAGCTCTTTAGTCCTTTTCCCATACTGTGCTTGTGGGAAGCATGACACTATGGAAGAGCAGGGAATGGTGCTCTACCTCTTGAGAAGTGCAGATTCTACATAAATTATTTAGAGTTTTTCACAGGAAATTTGTCCCTTCTTTCCCAGGAATTATTGACTTTTATCACATATTTATTTTATATATGGGTTATAATACAAATACAACTTTATTATGTTGCTTTAAATTGTTCCAGATTGGTCATTGGAAGGTCTTTCAGTTGGCCTCTATGTCCCTTGACATACCTCCATTATTATGTTTTATTTTGTTTTATTCTGTTTTATTTTTTGAACACTTTCTGACCTTCTGGCATTGCATAATCTTATTCATTTCCTGCCCCAGGTCTAGACCCAGCCAATTCTTCCAAGAGACCTACTTTCCTTTTTTGGAGATTTAAATTAGAAACCAAGTTATGAGCACCAGGTTCATTGATTGTTTTCATATTACACTTGCTCTAAGGTCATTTCAGACACAGAGCCAGGGAATATATCTGTATATACTAACCCATGTATGTGCACACATCTATAACTATTTCTATATGTAACTATCTGTATTAAACTCTACATGAATTCATGCTACATACTCTAATCTTTTACCCCCTAGATTTTTAGAGCCTCTTCCCCTTGTTTATCCCTAACTTTGACTTCAACAGTGCAGCACAGTTAAGTAGTCTGGATCCCACCATCAGCCATTTCCTTTACACATTTATTCTTAATTCCCATATAGTTGTCTTGCAGTATCAGGATTATTAACCTGTATACTTGTGGGGAGCCAAGTTCATTGACTTGAAAATAGTCATTTCATTCATTTCCAAAGTAACAGTGTAGCTCATTTCTTCAGTGAATTTGTTTCATATATTTGTAATATAGTTATATTGTTTTTTCCACATTCTGCATTTCATCAGAGTTTCCCCAAATTCATAATTAAAAAATAATCACCTACATTAAGATTCACTATTTGTGCTGTAAATTCTATGGGGTTTTGATAAGTAAGGTTTTATCATCCATCACTAAAGGAAGTATAATGAATAGCTTCATAGCCCATAAATCACCCTATGCTTCAATTATTAAGTCTCATTCCTACCCCAGACCTGGAGCAACTACTGATTTTTTTTAACTATTCTTTCATTTTGCAAATGATTTGTGATTGTTCATTTTGTATTCTACAACTTGTTTTTTAACTCATTTCTTTGAAGAATCTTTACATTTTCCATGAAATTGTATCCATGAATGTGAACTTTTCTTCTCTTTATGGATACATTTTATTTATTTTTCTCTTCTAATGACTCTAGGTGAGACTACCAATACCATGTTGAATAAAAGTGGCAATCATGGATATCCTTGCTTCATTCCTGATCTTAGGCAGTTTTACATTTTTCATCTTTAGGTATGTTAGCTGTGAGTTTTCCCTCTATAACAATTTTTTTTTTAATTTGGAAGGTTTTCTTCTTTCCCTACTTCATTGAGAATTTTTTTAAGTCAAAAGAGATATTGAATCTTTTTCAAATGCTTTTTCTACATCAATGGAGTTGATCATATTGCATTTCCCTCCTTAATTCTTTTGATGCATTATATTATATAGATCAGTATTCATACATTGAATGATCCTTGCATTCCAGGAATAAATTCTACTTGGTCATAGCATATAATATATTTAACATTCTTCCTCATTAATCTTGTATAAGTATTCATAAGGAAATTTGGTCTGAAACTTTCTTTCTCTGTAGTGTTTTTCATTTTGGTGTTTGGAAAATGCTGAGCTCATAGGATAAATTAGAAAGTGTCCCCCCTCTTGTATTTTTAGAAGAATTTGAGAAGGATTGGTGTGAATCTTCTTTGTGAATGCTTTTACAAATTCCTTCATTACTGCTTTTCAATGATGTAGTGTGTCAACAGTATTTACCCAGCTTTTATTTGATGTCTTAGATGGTGTATTATATGTTCTACCCATAATTTCATACCTTACGTATCTGTATTTTCTGTGGTTCACTGCAACTTTTATAAGCAATGCCTGCCATTTTCCACACTATTGCTCAACTTAAGATTTAAATAATCTTATTTTCCCTCCCTAGGCTCCAAGTAAAAATTCAGAGACAAGTTTTTCAGACAGCACCTAGACGAATTATAACACTGCAAAAGTCTCTGGTTTTTAAGCATGGGAAATGGGGACTAATTTGCTTCCTTCTCCTTAATAAAGTTATTATGTACCAGGGAGAATTTGATGAAAGAGTGAATAAAAATGGTTGAAAATTTCCAACCATATTGAATTCCATAACTAATGCCGTATTTTGTTATTCAATGTTCTATTGGTTGCTGTAAAATTTGACAATCTTCAAGAACATTTTTGAAGTAACTTTAGCTATATTATTTCTAATTTTTTATGCTTCTGCATGCAAAGAGGGCCCTAAGATTGTATTCTACCATATTCCTCAAGTCTTTTCCTGGAACCCTCCTTTACTTTTGAAGGATAATTTGCTGGGTATAAAATTTTAAGTGTTTATCTTCTGTGAGGATGCTTAAATATTTTGTTCCACATTTCTCTTCTTTTCTTGCATAATGTCTGATTAATATTCTTTTGTGAATGTTATCCTTGTTCCAAATAGAAAAAGTGTTGTTTTTCTTTATTTCTTCATTTTTTCCAAGTATTATTTCTTTTGGTTTTCTGCGGCTTAACTATGGCAGATTTAAATTTAGATTTGATTGTTCCTTTTCATATCTATTCTCCTTGGTGATCTCTGATCTGTGTTTTGATGTCTCTTTAGTTGCAGAAAGTTCTTGGTCACCATGGCAGTTCTGCACAATTCCCTTTTCCTTTTTTCCCTTCTGATACTCCAATTATGTCTTCTAAAGTGGTTCTAATTTTCGAAGTTGTGTTTGTTTACTTTCCATTCCCTTTTCCCTTTGCATTTCCATTGGAGTAGTTTCTATGGATCTATTTTCAAATTCACTGATTTCCTTTCTTTAACAATGACCTGTGGACTTATGAACCAAATAAAGCTCCATTTTTGTTCTTACAATTGTATTGTATTTTGTATTGAGTTTATTGTTCCTCCAAAATTCATATCCCGAAACCCTAATCCACAATATGATGTTATTTACAAATGCAATCTTTAGGAGGTAAATAGAGTTGGAATCGTTCATGAAGTCTTGCCCTTATGGTGGGAATATCACTCTTAAGAAATGCAAAAGCATTCAAATGCATTCTTCATCCCTCCTCTGTCTTGTGAGGACACAGTAAAAAGGAGCATGTGCAAGATTAAAACATCCCTTCCTGGAAACTGAATTGGTCAGCACTTTTATCTTGAATAGCAAGAAAATCAATTTCTGTTAAGCCACCCAGTTTCTGTTATTTTATTATGGCATCCAAGTTGAAAATGCAGATTTTCTATTTGAGGTTGTTGCTGCAACAAATATTTATAAATGTGAAAACAACTTTTCCACTGAGTAATGACTAGCATTTAGAAGAATTTTGAGGTATATATTACAAATGAAATGTTCAGGTACAAGTAATAATTCATACAGAAATAAAGAATGTTATTAGAAACTGAAGTTAAGGCTATTCTTGATATAACATGACAGAAAATATGATTGAATTGTTTTTTAATGCTTTGTACAAGGTAGAACATGTGAATGATAAAATTAGACATGTAGTTGGTAAAATTTATAAGCAACTCATTCAAAGAGCAACATGGTTATTTCTAACCAATTATAATAAAATGTAAGTTTAGTAAGAGGAAAGTGTTGAACAAAGGAAAGAAAGAAACAAAAACCAACCTTGAAGATTTGAAAAATTCTCTGCCACCTCCTCATCATTTTGTAAATCAAGTAAAAGAGGTTTGCTCTCAGACTTAAGATATAATGGTATTTTCCATGTTGATTTTAGACTTTCTTAGGTCCTGCCATCCGCTCCTTCCCCTTTTGGAATGAGAGTATCTTTCCTAGATTTATTATATTGTTTTCTTTTTAAAACACATAACCTCTGGCTTCACTAATTCACCATTGGAGAGACATTTTTTTCTCAGGATGAATCTGACCTCTAGTCTTACCTGTATCTAATTTAGATGATATTTGGATAGAGTTTGGACTCTAGCCTATAGGGCTAATGCTGGAACAAGTTAAGACTTTCAGGTTTTTGGAAAGAAATTATTAAAGCAAAACTTTAAGACTGAGAATTCTTTGAAATAAAAGACTTTATTGAGTAGATGCAGGTCCTAGGACAAGATCAGCAGCAATGATAGAGAGTAGATAGAACTATATCAGACAGCCCTAAAGCCCAGAGCATTTGCATTTTTTATACAAAAAAAATTGAGAAAAAGCAGCATATAGTCTTTATATTGAATATACATTGGCTAGGGGTGAATAGCGTGGAATGGTATGGAGCAAGAAAAGTTTTAGGACAGGAGCAGGGTCCCTAAGATGAACTTGCTGCTTCCAGATTGGTTGGGATTAATAGTCTGAAAAGTTTTTATTTAAATGAGAAACAGTAGTGGCATCTGGTAGTCAATCATGATTTACATTAAGGGTTCAACATACATTCAGGAGTTTGGCTTCTATGAATTTGACCATTAGCTGTTAGATGAATAATTGTCTCTCTTTGTCTTTAGTCTGTGTCCCTTTTGATTAAATTTAGGACATGTCAAAATGTTTTTTAATCAGAATGTACTTTCCATGCAAGAAGGACATGATTTGGGGGGAAGGGAGAAAATGGCAGAATGCTTTCAACTGAATATCTGTTGCCCTTCCCCCAGATTTTATATGTAAATATCCTAACCCACAGTGTTACTTGTTTGAAAATGGTTTTGGGATAAGGTAATTAGAATTGATGAGGTCATGTTCCTGAAGAAAGTGTTTGTTATTTTGCAACACAAATTCCCTCTTACTCATATTATCATTTCTTTCACGTTCCCACTTTTTCCTTTGGAGTTCTTAACACATTAATCACAGACAAAGTCATTTCCTGATTTTTCAAACATTTGTAACATAATTGTGTCTGGTAGTGTTGGTTGCTTTGTCTTTTTCAAACTGTTTACCACCTAAATTTGTATATCCTTGGAGATTTTAGTTGTCAGCAGACATAATGTGAAGGGAAATCAAAACTGAGGTAAATCCATTACAGAGTTTATATTTATATAAATCTTGTTAGTTTTGTCTTTAATGCTTGTTGTTGCTTAGGTCCCAAAGTTCTCAAATTTCACTAATATCTGTTTTTACTTCCCTCTTGACTTCAAGCTTCTTTGAGTACTTCTCAGAGTCAGTTTATGTAGCTTCTTTCATTTTTAATCTAATATTAGTTTACTGAAGGTCTGTTGGTGTGATGGTAAGGTATGAAGTGCAAAAGAATTCCGTAATATGATTAAAACTCAATCTTCTAATTGACCTCTTTATTGGAACTGTGGACTTCATAAACATTCTCCAGTAGCATAGTATTTTGTACAGACACACACACACACGCACACACACACACATACACACACACATACACATACTTACACATATCACTCTATTGAGAGGCAGGCAAGAATAAAGGAAATTCTGCCACTAAAGAAAGGATACAGTTAAATGATTTCCCATGGAAAGGCTTTTGTCATGGGGCAGGATCTGGGCATATTTTACAGTGAGTACTTTTCCTTCCTTAAGCAGAGTCAAAAGGAAAACTTTCTTAGCTGTTAACCATGACAACATGCTGAGGTCCTGGAAATAAAACCCATAAATAGGTTGTTCCTTTTCTAAGACAGCAACCCCCTGAAGTTTCACACTATTAGAGTTCACACTCAACTTTCAACAATTAGTCAAAATTACTATTTAAATGTTTCTTCCTGCTAGTGGCCCCTTATCCCCTATCTGAAACTAGATAAGTAGTTCAAGATGTTACTTTTGGATTTGACTGTCTCTCCAGTTTTCAACCTCAGTTTTCTGCTGGCCCTGAAAACTCAGGTATGTAATGAATCCAGGAAAAGTTGTTGATTTTCATTTGTTTGGCATTAATTACCATAGAAGTAGAGGTACTAACTTCTAAACTCTTTCATTTCACAGCAAAATTAAATTCCATTTGTCATTATTTTTTACTGAAATTTTCCATTTTCCACGTTATTAACATCTACTCACCATTTCCTGATTTTATGCATAAACCAGCCTTGGTTTGATTGACTATTAATGTGGAATTTCTTGACTCTGACACACACATTTATGAAATCTCCCTGAGAATGTGCTGTAGACCCAAAAGCAGTTGCACTTAGTGGTGGTCAGCCTAACGATGTACTCCAGGATGGGCTCTCTTTATTTTTCCATGTAGTTCTGTCCTTCTCTTTCTCCCTGGGAATTTGGTTCTCAGTAACATCTTCAGTCTTTGCTTCCTAAGGAATTGAGACTAGGCTAAGTTAAGTCCCAAGTCATTTGTTTGCTAAACTAAAAGCAATTATTTCTAGGTTCTGTTGCCACCTTCTCTTCCTCAAAGTTAAACTGCTAAAGCTAACATAATGTGAACTTGCTATGTAAAATATTAGAAGCCAGTTACTACTGTTTAAGACATAAGAAACATTGTTTATTTGGTTGTAACTTTTAAAGGAAATACAAGTGTCTTCCATTACTTTATTTGTTGCATACGGCTCATCATTTCATTAAGCACACCCATTACAAATAAAATGAAATGAAAGCCACCTCATCCAGAAAAAAATATATATAGTTTTCAATCTCCAGCATGAAATAAATAACAAAAATTTAAAATATAGGATAAAATAGTTCATGATGCACTTTCTTTTTAACTGGCAGAATCTTTCAGTCTCTTACAGGTGTGGCTTTGATAAGCCAGGGACATTATCATACTTAGCCTGACATAACAGTGTTGTTCATTCTATTTTTTCATGTAGAAACCTGAGAGCCTTAACTTTCACTCCCAGCTGAACACCTATTGTTTTACTCACATTACAATGTATGCTAGTCTCATCCTTGGTAAATTGGATATGTGGCCACTGAGGTCACAATTGTCCACATGGAGCATTAAGGTTTGGATATTAAGGTTTGGACTTCTTTATAATCTTGGCTATACTTCCTATCACTTTGTGAGGAGTCTGTAAGGTCAAAATGAACACTCATCACTCACATTTTACCTTGGTTGACACAAATCAATACAGGGGAAGTTGTAAAAAATCTGCATGATCCCATACATCATTTTTATTTAGATAAAGGACTTGCTTCTTAAGAAAAAAAGATCAGAATTAGTAGTCTCAAAATACATGAGTTAATATTTTTTGCATAATGGATTGTACCCTATTTTATAATTCTTCAAATTTTAATGGATTAAACCTAGTTTAGAATGAATTTAGAGTACCCCTTCCTACTAATATACAGAAAATTATATGGCTTTTCTTCAGTGCTAAGTATAAAAGTTTTCTTTTCATAGTGTAGAAGTGGACACAACAGACAATTAGCTCTGCCACCTTATTAATGGCAGGAAGAATGGCACAATGTCAAATATATTTAAAATATAATACTTATTTTGGCAGATGTCATCCAATATTTAATTGGCGGTTTTCCAACTAGTGCATAAAATATATAAAATCTATAAGTTTTCTGGGGCTAACTGTACCCAATAATTCATTTTGTGATTCACTAGAAAGTGGAATTACTTAGCAACAATGTCCAGAGGCTTAATTTAGTGTGATTATATATGGATTTCACTGCAATGTGCAATTTCTACCAAAGGTTATCAATGACAATATTGAAAATTCAATATTACAAAATTTCCATTCTTCAATTATCATTTCAAATTGTTGGAGACAATCTAGAACACTTTCCCTAAGATGAAATAACATTCTTTGGACACTTGCTTCATTCTTTGAAGAGGTAAAGAGATAATCTGTTTAGGAATATATCTATTTATGCATCATAATTTTTATAAGAATGTTAGAAATTTCTATAATTGAATAGAAATCATATTAATCTATCTGAATCAAGTTCTTTAGGAAAAGAACTTATGCTAAACTAACTTCCTGCTATTAATTCCTATAATAACTGTTGTAGAGAAATAATATTTGAAGATAATTTTTCTGACTATATATAGTAAACCATTTTAAATTTTAACCTTTGGTTAAATCTATATCTTTAAAGAATGATTTCTCTGGGCAATAATTTAGTCTTTCCTAAAATGTATGCTATTTAATTTGGCATTACTTTATCATCTACCTTAAGGGACATTATAATAAATAGCTCTAGAAATTTATGATTATATGTACTTCAGCAATCATGTCAAGAAGCTTATCTAATACATCATTCTTTCTCAGAATGTACATGAAGGCAGATTCACAAAATTTGCTCTTTGTCTATGATTACAGAAGAGAAGAATTTCAGAATAAAGCATTTGAAAAGTGTTATGAAATTGTCGCAAAGTAATTTTATTTCTTTTCATTGTCTGTTTTGCCACAATATTTATGCATAATGTATTAAAATTAAAAACAGCACCAAAATGTCATTCACTCTGGGTAGTTTGAAAAGAAATGAACTACTTCATCAGAATTCATAGACATTTATCAGTGTATCCATGAGAGAAAATTTTTCTAAAATAAAACAGCAGCATTCTGTTTTGTTTATTTGTTACTTCACTTTAGTGGATTGAATTTATAGTAAGTACTAGAATTCAAAGGCCTTGTGACTATTTCCCTTTGTCTTCTTCACCAGGGTTGCAATTGTGTTTATCTTATAGGATGCCCATTGAGATAATAAACAGAAATAGCCTTGCTCGAATGCCTTAGCTCTGAAAATGTGTCCAGCTTATCAAGGATTTTATGACTCTTTTGTGTTGGTAGTTTCCAGTGAGCAGAGGCAGTATCAAAATCATTTCATCACGAACATGATCAGAGAGCACTGATACTCTGAGAAGAGGTAGTGATCCTTGGCAAGCAATTCATGGTTTGCCACTGATTGCTGATTTTCTGGAAAGCTATAGAGATAAATGGGCAGAATCAGCAGATAAACTGCTGAAGGAATGCAGAAAGTGATTCACCTGATCAGTCCCACCAAGGCACATACCAGCATTTGAGGACCTGCCTTAGCAGTGGGAACAAGAATCAGAGAAACAAAGAAACTTGTGACTTCATATTCTAATATTGCTTCCTCTTAAATGGTATATGCATACTTTATTGAGTTCAGATCTCAATGCTCAGTTCTGAAGAGCACAAGAAACTACTAATTTTCAATCACTGAAATTATTCCATTTAAAATAATATGTTCTTGTAAGAGAAGTAATTTGCACAGGCATTTTATTTTCTGGTTCCTTTGTTTTCTTGAAATTGTTTGTATTCATTCCAAATAGAATTTTTCTACCAAATCTTCTGTATAAACCCCAAGTTCATTGTTCATTGTCTCATGACCCTTACCTTTTTTTTTTTTTTTTGATCTTTTAAAAGAATTGTGTTTATAATTTTACATTCAAGTATGATAGCTGATATTTTTAAAAAGCATTGTCAGGAAATTTTTCAAGTATTTGAAAACCATTTATTTGACTTGAATCTCCATTTCTTCAATTATAGGGGTTTAAATTCAGTCCAACAGAAAAGTTTGAACATTTAAAGCATATGCTCCTATTATTAATATGCCTCTAAAACTACATTTAATACTTGATAGTTGAAAATTATGTAGACTCTTAAAACTAAAATTTGGAGCCTGTGCTAATAATGTGGAAATAAAATAAATAACCTATTCCAATTTCCTGGATATACCTAACAGAAATTTAGAGTATCTTATTTTATTTATGTATTTATTTATTTATGTTTGTTTGTTTTAGACAAAACTCAACTTAGGACTTTTTTACTGTGCTTCTTTCTGTTTTAGGTATTTTTAATTCAAAAATTATAATTTCAGAAATTTGTTAATTGATTTATTTCAGCCTTATAATTGAATTTTTGAACATTCGTTTATTATTGAAAGCACTCTATATATCCAAGGTTATAAAACATCTGTTTTTTTTCATTTACTCTTATATACCTCTACCATGTGCATGTGTGACAGACAAACCATAAGCTGAGTTTGCCTAATCCCTTCCTATTACACGTGGGAAGCACCTATGATTGTGTCTAACCAACAGAATACAACAAAAGTAATAGAATAGTACAGCACACATATGTCTTTCTTTCTTTCCTTTTTTTTGGCACTAGGTATTGAACCCCGAGTCTACCACCGAAATACATCCCAAGACCTTTTTGTTTGTTTGTTTCTTTCTTTTTTCCTTCCTTCCTTCCTTCTTTCTTTCTTTTTTATTTTTTTTTAATTTTTATTTATTTATTTTTTTGAGGTAGGTTGTTGTCAACCTGCCCTGACTGACCTAAAACTTGCAATCCTACAGTCTCAAATTCACAATTAGTTGGAGTTACAGGCATAAGTCACCATGCCTAGCTCACAGCATTTTAAAAAATGTAAATTCTGTCTTAACTATTGAAAGAAGGACCTTCCTGATGATCTTGAAGAAGTAAACATTCAGTGGTGTTGTGCACTACTGTCTATGGACACGCCACACGGCAGAGAACCATGGACATCTTCAGAGACTGACACAAGTCTCCAACCAATACTCAGTAAGGAGACAGGTCTTCCATCACCCAGACCCAAAGAAAGATGTCATTTGGGAGAGAGATGGGACAGAAATACTAGAGCATAGTCATTACCTTGACTTTACCCTTATTAAGACTCTGAGCAAAGTTCCCTGACTAGTGAAACTGAGAAAAACATGAATTGTTCTAAGTTATTAAATGTGGTCACTTGTTATGTAGCAATGCAAAAATATTAAACTGTGTTATTAAGAGAAATATTAATAATTTTTAAGGTTGCACATTTTCCTGAGATTTTAATATATAATAATTTGCATGATCAGTTTTTGAATGGTGGGTATTTAAATTGCTTTCTAATATTTTCTATAAAGAATATTATTATTTTACACCTTACAAATTATATTCATAGAAGAGAATCCCAAAAGTAGAGTTATTCAGTAATATTGCTGTATGTTAACATTTTTATTAGTATCTATATTTCAGTTGCTTTCCCAAAATATTTTCCTAATTAAGATTACCAAAACATGAAAATTCCATAGCATTTTGTGCAGAGGTTTGTGTGTGTTCATAATATAATATATATTAATACATATCTAATAACCAAATTTTCTATAAACACCTGTATTGATATGACATTTCAACTCCATTGGACAAGTACCAGGGATCATAATTGCAAGATCATTTAATAAGTCTATGTTCAGTTTTATAAGAAACAGCCAAACTCTCTTCCAAAGGAATTATACCATTTTGCCTTTCCACCAATAAGGAGGATTCCTATTTATTGAATGCTAAGAGTTCTTTGTATTTTTACTCAATAGATGATCAGATATTTCTTATGCAAATGTTTTTTCCCAGGTTGTGACTTTTCATTCTCTTGACAGTATCTTTCACAGAGAAGAAGGTTTCCATTATAATTTTTGTTTGTTTCATGGATTGTACCATTGGTGTCATTTCTAAAAAGCTATCACTAAACTCATCTTCTAGACTTCTTCCTATGTTATCTTTCAGCAGCTTTAGAGTTTTGAATTTTATGATGATGTCATCTTTTTTGAGTTAGTTTTTGTGAAAGAGTTTGGGTTTGTGTCTGGATTCTCCTTTTTCCTGTGTCATGTGGAAGTTCAATTTTTCCAGAATCATTTATTAAATATGTTCTCTTTTCTTCATTATATTTTTTGTTGCTTCATCAAAGGTTTGTTGAATGTATTTGTGTGGATCTATTTCTCAACATTCTATTATGTTCCTTTGATCTTTTTTGACTATTCTTGCACCAGTACCAAACTGCCTTAATACAGTGGATCCAGAGTAAATCTTAAACTCAGTGAGTATTAGTTTAATTTAACTCTGCATGCCTTCACCACTGTTGTGTTATTCTGGGTCTCTTACTTATCAGATAAACTTTAGGATCAGTTTTTCAATATCCAGAAAACTGCTTGCTAGGATGTTGCCCATGATTGCTGAGAATCTAAAGATGGTGTTGGGAGAACTGATGTATTGACAAAATCAAAACTTTCTACTTATTTACATGGAATATCTTTCCATTTATTTAGTTCTTCATTGATTCATTTTTTTAAATGTGGAAATATACATTGAATCTAAAATGCACCATCTTGTTTTGACATAAAGTATACACATATTGTTTTGCAACCATCATCACCATGAAACTCCAGATTTTTCATCATCCCAAACTGAAACTCGGTACTCCTTAAATGGCAAGTGCATTCCTTTGTTCCCTTACCCCTGGAAACCACCATAGTGATTTATGTCTCTATGAATTTGAATACTTGGAGTACACTTGTAAGTAGAAACATACATACTATTCACTTAGTGTTATATCTCTGAGCTTTATCCATGTTGGAGCATGTGTCAGAATTTTCCTCTTTATAAAGTTGAATAACATTCCATTGTGTGTGTGTGTGTGTGTATATACATATATATATATATATGTATGCACACACCACATTTTGTTTATCCATTCTTCTGTCTTTTGACACTAAAGTTTTTTTTTTTAATTTTTTAGTCATTATAAATAACGGCTATGAACATAGATGCACAAATAAATCTTTGAGATCTACCTTTAACTCGTGTGAGTCTACACTCAAAAGTGGAATTTCTGGATCATATGGCAATTATATTACTAATTATTTTGAGGAACAACCTAACTGTTTTCCACAGAGTCTGCACCATTTTATATTCCTACCAACAATGCAGAAAGTGTTTGAATTTCTCCATATCCTTGCCATTCTATTTTTCATTTTCCACCTTAGTTTGCTATAATCAACCTACTGTGTGTAAAAGGTTGCACAGATAAATTTTCATGAAAATATTCTCACTCCTCATAAAATTCCTACACTTTGACATAATATTCTTATTATCTTTATGTTTAAAGTATAGAAAGTCATTTCTTTTAACTAAGAAGCTTCTGAAACAAACATTGCAATTCTAGTCTTTTGGGTTAAAGTCACTTATTCTCCCAACCCTCTTTTACTACCTCTCCATGTGTTTTCTACCTCTCCATGGAACAGAAGGGCCTCAACAACCTCAATAATCTGGTTAAGTGGCCGTGATATTGACTGACATTAAAGGTTAAAGTTTTAACAGAAGTAAAGAGATTCTGGCTTGAATATCATACACAGTGTTCATGTTTCTCTCCACATTTTGAAGACAGTCAGTTCTTTTCAACTGCTCTTCAGAGAAATGTAGCAGGAAGCAAATCCACATCTTCAGTCTCTGAATAATAACTTGACACACTGCTTTAAAAGAATCCCAGCTGTGTCGTTTCATAACTTGTATGTTTGAAAGCATCTGCTGATTTTCTACATGTAGAGAATGGTGTTGCCTTATTTGCCACTCCGGTTTGCATGATTTCAAACATTCTGCTCAGATAATTTCAAGCACTCAGCTCTTTTCAGAAGCAGGGATGTTTGCTCTGCATTGAAAGGACCATCACCACTAGTAAGAATTTTCCTTGGACTAGTTTGCCTTTCAAGACCAAATGTGCTCCATCCTTTCGACTCCACCAGTTCCAGTTCCTCACCACTACTTATTTCGAAGACCTCTGAGGCCATTCCAGTGATGACTGTTGCCACCATCAGATGCATGTCTTTGTGCCACAGATCAGGTGCCTCTTTACCTTGGAAACCACCAAACAGTGTCACCTGACTGGAGCAGGCCCTTACCACTCTAATGGAAATGAAGATCTACACTTTCAGAGGATATTTCTGTTATTTCAGGAGGCGCAACTCCAGTTGTTTAATCCTCTGTTCACTGATGTATACTTATCAAAGTATAGAACTAGTTGTACTTTATTATAAAAACCCTTTTAGGATTTATAATTTCCATTTTATGCAATCCAGTGACACATTAGCAAAATTTTAAAAATTATGCAGTCCATGAGTCTGTGTCTACCTTATTTCTTTTGTTCTTTTTCTTACTTTAAGTTCATCACATGCATTATTTCTGATGAGATTCAGCAGCAGAATTCACTTCATGTTAGATTAACTTTTCCAAGGAAATAATCACAAAGTATGTATTTATAGTCATATGGAACTGTAGTTCTCTGAAGAAGCAGCTCCTATATTAAAGGTCTTGCATACTGCTTGATCTTAGCCAAGACATCATGATTGTGGAAATCATGAATGGTTAAGAACAAAAATTTTCTTAGTATATCTTAGGCTCTTTAATAGACATTTATGTTTGTATCTGACCTAACATTTTCATAACTATTAAGTAAACCTCTTGGAATGTATCATTCTGCTCAGCAGACTTCTATTCTCTGACAACCCTACAGTTAAGCATGCTGTAAAATAACATCTGAAACCTACAGAGAGCATTTCTATGATTTGTTGTATCTACCCTCTCTACCTAGTGTCCCTAACAATACATTTACCAAATGAATTAAGTTATGACTTTGTTCTGTGGCTATAAAAGTTCATGTAACCTCTTCCATGGCAGAATATGTCATTGAGAGTAACTTGAATTCTTGCTCCTGGGCCACAGTCACTTATATTTGGCTCAGACTAAACTATTTTCTTATTTCCCTTAAATCAGAGTCTTTATTTTATCTTGACAACCTAATAGTAGAATATAAAATCAATAGAAGAAAGAGTATATACTTTGAATTAGAAAACTAGTTTGAAAGAAGTAATGTGTGACAGTTGAAATTCAGACTCAAACCCACTTAATATACTTAGGTTATTCACTGGCAAAAATGACTGTCATTAGGAAATTCTGAACAGCATATGATTATGTAATTACAAAAAGTTATTTCTGGTTATTGAGCACTCAAAAATATACTTGGAAGGCAAATGTTAGAAAAGAATAAGAATTGTGAAATGAAGAAAAATATGTCTTAATTTCCTTTACCTCCCATGTATGCTTACCCTCATGTACTTTTGTTTTGCAAAGAGATGAGGTTTAGCTGTGGATATCCACCTGCTTCCATAATTTATATTTTTTTTGATTCTCTTTCCAATATCAAACTAATGTTGAATATATTTTTACTGACTGCAGAATTCATATCTCAATTCCAGATCTTTCCAAACTCTGGTGCTGCCCTTAATAACACCTAATGGCATGCTTAAAATTTCCTTGGGACATCCATTTGATATTTTAACATAAGCAGAAATTCAGATGTCAGCCCAATACCTCCTCATCTACCATTACTATCCTACTGCTCCATCAACAGCTTTCCCCAGTCCCATGCATAATACATTTTTTCTTTTCAACTCACTGAAACCCATAAGACTGTAGTCAACCTTGACTCCTCACCTTCTCTTCACTCTCCAGATGCAAAACTATTATAATATGTTATTGCTTCTTCCACCCAAATACATAGAGTCTGTCATTTCTTGCTGTTTTACCTGGTCTATGACCCTGGGCCTCACTAAGTCTCACCTGGACTACTGGCATAACATTGTTTTCTTTATTCATTTACCTGCCCTTCTTCATATCACACAGAGTAGTCCACACTAATTTAAAACTTAAATTCATATCCTATTACTCCTCTTTTAAAATCCTGCAATGGCTTCCCATTTAACTCAAAATAGATGCAAAAATCCTGACTATGGTTTGTAAAGCCATGTGTCACCTGAACCCCATCCCTTTCTGTCATCTCATGTCATTTTTCGAGCAGCTCAACTCTCCCTGGTCACATTCTCTTCTCTACCATCTTGTACACATGCTAGATTATGCTTTACCTTAACACTTTAACCCTGGAAGTTCCTTCTGTCAGAAAGATCCTTTAACAGGTATCACCATGGTTTACTCCCACTCCTTGAAATTTATAATCAAGTGTCTCTGTGAGGCCTACCCTAACCATTCTATTTAAAATTTCATTTAGTTCTCTTATTCCTCTTCTTTGCTATATTCTTATTTTTTTCAATTCTATGACATTTATGTCCTTGAAATATAAAATAATAAATACTATTATTTTATTATATTTGGTGTCCATTTCCCTCTGGCAAAATGTAGCAGCCAGAGCAGAGCTATCACTTTGTATCACAAGCCTCTTGAATTGTGGCTACATATAAAAGGTGTTCATTTTATTCAGCTTTTTTGTAACTGTGACTAAAAGACCTGACTAGCACAATTGTAAAGGAGAAAAAGTTTTTTTGGAGGCTTACAGTTTCAGAGGTCTCAGTCCATAAACAGCCAGGTTCATTCTTCGGGGCTTAAGGTAAGGCTGAACATCATGGTGGAAGAGTTAGGCAGAGGGAAGCAGCTCACATGGTGATCAAGAAGCAGAGAGACTCCACTCACCAGATACAAAATATATACCCCAAAGTCATGCCCCCAATACCCACCTCCTCCAGTTACCACTCAGTTTATCCCATCAGGAGGATTAATTCACTGATTGGGTTAAGTCTCTCACAACTCAATCATTTCTTCTCTGAACTTTCTTATATTGTCTTACACATAAAAGTTTTTGGGAAACACCTCACATCCAAGCCATAATAGTGTTCAACCCACAACTCTGTAATAAGATATGCTTTGATGTCTCTGGTGCTAATCAATAGGGGTAAAAATATAAATGAATGAAACCCCAGCCTTAGTGAGTTAACAAATTAATTTTCATAATGCTTTCAAGCCATCCCTAAAACATTGGAGGAATTTAAAATATCATCCGCATGCAGAAAAATGTGAAAGCGTTTTTATTAGCAATAAGATATAATTTGGACTAATTGCCTCCATTGCTGGGAAAGAAAAATCAAGAGGTGGCTATTCTTCTTTCTAGGAGCATCCCTTGATGGCAGAATTCACTGCCACCCCTAATCCTGGTAGCTGTCTTTCTTGAAGTTTTTATTTTCAAAATGCTTTATTCAAAAATATTAGTGGAATAAGAAAGCAAGGTAATAGTACTCATTTTTTTGGGCAGTAATTCAAGGCTATCTGCTGGAGTCACCGCTAGGAAAAAAAAAAAAAAAAGAAATTCCTATCATTTAACTTAAATCACATAGAAAATTTGAAGGAATAATGCAACTTCATGTGAATAAATATTTTGCTTCTTAAATTTTGTGGAAATTATTTGGCATTAAAAATTCAGTGGTTTTTTATTATAGTTTGCATTTCATAGGTTCAAAGAAAGGCAGTTTTCATGGGTATGGTCAGGAGAGAAGTCTGGTTGCCAGGGCTTCACCTTCACTCTCCTCTGATCTGACAACCTCAAATTTTAGATGCTTTATCCTTTAGCAATCTAATGAACTCAACCAGAGTTCTGATTAATATCTCATTTCAATAGTCAGTTTAAATGGAACTATTTGCAACTTGCAAATGCTGTTTGGGGCAAAGGGGCCCAGTGGCAGTTGTGATCACCCATTTTGTTAGTTTGCAGAGTAGTGTACACACTTTCAAAAATCTGACTACCCCATTCTGGTACTGTCAGGTAAAATGAGATACCTTAAAATTTTTACCCTGTTGAAAATTTGCCCTCAGAGACAACTTATTCACATTTCTATTTGAAAAAGTCAATCTAAACTAGAAAATAAAACAAGTTGATGATGGTTTTGATAATCTATCTGCCCTATTGCCCATCCATCCATCCACACATGTATGTATGGATGGAGGTCACTACCTTTGTCTGCCTATATATGTATCTATGTATTTATATTTATGTTTCTATTTGAATAATATTTATCTGTGTATGTGTGTAGGCATCCATCTATCAGTATATCTTTCATTTATCTGCATATGTATGTGTTTGTCTACAGGCTGGCTTGAGCCTTTTTTGATTAACTGGCTTGACTTCATATGACTTTTTTGATTATTTTAGAGAATCTGTTTTAACTAACCTCCTTTAATAGCAGGGGTTCAGATATTTTATAGCCTTATCAGATTAGAATTTATTATACATAAACATGGATATTATCCTAGAACAGGAACCGGTTGGGGATTTAGATAGCAATGACCTTTCAGCAATTCTTTTCTAGCTATACTTCTTAAATGCTCTTTGAACCTCATCTTTTCCATGATTTGCTTACTAATATGATGCATAAACCTTCAGGACCTGCGAGCAAACATATTTGTTTGTCATTTGCATTTCTACCTTACTCATCCACAGCCCTGGGACATAGCCAGCTGAAGGTGAAAAACCTGCAATTCTCCTGGGTTTGACAATCAGCCCCTCAGTGCTGTGAGCAAGCAAAGTAAGGGAAGTCCTTTTCCCCTTATTTGGGGAACCTGGAATGAACACAGTTTTAGGCAGAGGAGACTCACCTTCATCCTGGAACTCAGCAATTAACATCACCTTCTTTTCAGTATCTGAGAATCCTGTCTCGCTTTCCAGCTCTCTTTAGGACTAATCAAATTCAATGATACTCATTCATTCCTCCAAATAGAATTTTGGAAAAATAATTCCTGATTTTCTACTCTTATTTACACCCTGAATTGTCTTTTTACTTTCTCCTAAGTGTGAACAAAGGAGTGGGTTGTAGATGTCATGGACACATTGTTTATAAATGTTTGAGTGATTTGAACACCTGAAAGCAAGCTCTTGTGAAGACAGAATGGACAGATTATGTACTCCACTGATGAGAACTCTGCATGAGAAATGTATTTTCCCCAATTTTATAAATATTCCTGCAGTGTATAAAATTGACTAAAATTATCTTGGGGCCATATGTTATTAAAAACACTGCATTCAACTACAGCAAGAAAAATGGCAGAAAAAAAAGATAATAAGTCTCTTTCTCATGGTGATTATATTGCAGCATGAGCAACAGACGTGAAGAATTTTAAAATGAATTTTTAAATAACATTTTGTGGCAAGTACTGTATCAAAAGTTGCTGGCTAAAGCAGTAAGTCTCCTTCCCTTACCTATTCTGAAGGGTAAGGAAAAGATTCTCTGAAAGAAACCATTGAAATGAGATTCGAAGAATAAGTAGAATTTCACTGTTCAAAATCATGCTTGTGGAAGGCTTATTTCAGACAAAGAAATAGCGATCTCCACTCCCTGCAGCTCTCAGAGTGCCTTAGAGAGACAGGATAGATTCTTCCCCAGGATGCCTCCTCTATAGTCTCAGATTTTTTCTCTCATTTTTAAAAGTGGTACTCTCGGAGGGAAAAGGAAAGATGCCCAAGAAAGAGCTTCCTTTGTGAGTGTTTTGTTTATTTCTCTCTCTTGTTTGTCTTCTACTTGGGATTTCAGGCAAGTAGTTTGTATCTCTTGCTTTTATTCTATGAAGGTAGTGTGGAGCACAGTCCTGTGAAAAGAAAGATTTTTAAGAGAATATATATGGAGAGATAAGTATAAACACACATTTAACATTTAAGCAAATCATCTGCCCTAAATGTCTTAAAATGCAGAAAGTGTAAAAAATTAAATTAAATAGGATTAAAATAAAAGATGCACATTTAATAAATGATTTGGCACTTTTTCCATGCAGAAAAGATTTTTACTGCCTTTTTTTGTACAAGATTGCTCTAAATGTGCCTTTGAGAGGAGCTCTCATTGATCTCATAATCACACAAAGAATACTAAGATTTTACCATTTCCTTTTACATTAAGAACCCAACCATCACACAGGTTTCAGGGGACAGAGAGAAGATACAGCTGTCTGCATTTCTCAGCCTAGCCCTGATCTTATTTCCCCAATTTCATTGACCCTTCAGTGATTTCCTTCCTTAGAATTAGAGATTTAGCAGGTCAGGAGGAGTAAATTTTCTCTGTGTGTAAACAAAATAATGTCTGCAAGTATCAGGTCAGTGAAATGACCTGAGGTTCATTCCAGCCTATGGAACAATTAGGAATAAAATTTTTGTAAAGCTAAAATTTGAAATGAATGTTGCTCATTCATGGCTTCATATTCCACATCTTAAAAGTAACTGAAAGTTAAACAAGGCTGAGGAGGCACTAAAGGGTTAGTAACAATTGTGCGAAACTGAAAAAAAAGATTGCCAAGAATGGATTTCTATGCAACTCCTTGTATATTGCTTTTTGTAGCCATTTCATTAAATATTGAATATTTCCAGGAAAGATGGTGAACAAATCATTTTATTTTAGTTAACATTTCCCTTGAAATCAAAAATCAATAATACATGGCTAAGGTTTAAATATTTGAGTCCCTCCAAAATTCAGGTTGAAAGTCAATCTCCAATGCAATAGCAGGACTGAGTGGGGACTTCAGGTGGTGATTTGGCTCATATGAGAGATTAGTGCTCCTGTAAAAAGGCTCAAGGAAGTGAGTGTGAATCTTACTGCTATTCTACCATGTAAGATCACAGCACTCACTCTGCCATGTGAGGAAGCAGCAAGAAGGGGCCATCTGTTAAGCCCAGAGCCTTCTTCAGGCACAGATCTGCTGATGTCTTCTCCTCTCCTAGAATTGCAAGGAAAAAAAAAAAAACACTATTATTTATAAATTACCCAGTCTAATGTATTTGGTTATAACTGCATGAATTGACTAAGACAGACACCTTCAATTAAATAAGGCAATATTCACACATATACATTAGAAATAGTTACCCTGATAATGCAAATTTTGTGCCAAAATAAGGAAGGATGTTATGAGACACCAAAGAAGCCTCTACTTTTCTAAGAGTCAAAGTTTCTTTCAAAGTTAGTTACATGGAACAAATAATTCATATTAGGATGTGACATACAGCAAGATGGAACCAAAAACTTGGGGACTCCCAGCATGGATCCACATGTGTACTACAGAATGTGGAAGATTTGGATGATGACAAATACACTTTCAACTTCTAAGATAACCAACTTTTTTCATCCTTGAAATTTGTACTTTGTTGCAGTTCGTATTTTTTCCTCACAGAATCATCTGAAAGATAAAAAAAAAAAATGAGAGAACAAAATCAAGAGCTAATTAGACTGTTGTTAATTAGAGTCAGTTAAATAAATACAAATAAACTTCTATTCGATGGGCAGAAAGTGTAAGCATTCAAGATTGGTTTTTGGCATGAAAAACTTGGAGTAAAAGAAGCCATGTGCTAGCATGAAGGCACTCTACAAAGTGGAGGAGAGCATATTCCAAAAATGGAATTAGACTCTGTAGCAAATCTGATGGAAAAGAACTTCTCAAATACTGAAGGTCCCTTCACCTCCAATTTATCACTTTTGAGATAAATCTGAATTAATAGAATCCATCATTTGCCAAAATGATTCTAATAAAATCTTTTTTGGAGTTTGCCTAGATTTTTATAGATTAAAAATAGCTAAGAATAACAAATTTATGACTTATGAACAAAGAATACATAAAGACTTGCTCCAGCAAATATAAGAAATAGTAAGACAAGCATTCCTGCTTGAGTATTTGAGGAGAAAAAGATTAAAGAAGAGAGAATATACCAACAAATGGGGGGGGAAAATCATACCACAAGACCTCAAGAAGTAATTTTAAGCAAAATATTTTTAAAATTTTATTATCAAAATATGATTTAAATTACTAGTCCTTAAATGTAAATTTGAGTTACAAGAAAAGAAAGTCACAGAGAGAAGATATTTTAATGGAAATTAAAGTTAAAACATGTATATTTATCTATAAATAGTATATATTTAGATATATTCATACATGCGTATAAGTATGTAAAACTAAAAATGTGAACTTAAAATATGAAACAGAGTAAATAGCAGCATTGTTTTAGTCAGCTTTTGTTTTGTTTTGTTTTGTTTGTTATTGTGACCAAAAAACCTGACCAGAAAAATTAGAGGAGAAGAAATTTGTTTGGGGGCTCATGGTTTCAGAAGTCTTAGTTCATAGAAGGCTGACTCCATTTCTGGGAACTCAAGGAGAGGCAGAACATCATGGCAGAAGAATGTGGTGGTTGAAAGTGGCTGGGAACAGGATTTGTGAAAAAGAGAGAGAAGTATGCTCAGCAGAACAAAATATATAGCCTAAAGGCACATCCCAGTGACCTACCTCCTCCAGTTACACCCAACCTGCCTAAAGTTACCACCCAGTTAATCCGTAACAGGGTATCAACACACTGATTATTTTAAGACTCTCATAACCCAATAATTTCACCTCTAAACTTTCTTGCATTGTCTCACACATGAACTTTTTGGGGACACCACACATCTAAACCATAACAAGCTTATAAGGCATAAAAGACTTGGTTTATCTGAGATGGGAACATTATTGGGACTGGAGGATATCTTTCCTAGGACTATAATGAATCATCAACTAAAATAATTAAGTATAATCATAATGTTCTAGTTTCTACTGATATAAAAAGATCACAAAATAATTACCTATGAGCTTAATTATATGCAGAGACAGAAAGAAACAAACGAAAATGAGCACAATTAAAGGGACCTTGATAAAAGCAAGACTGCATGTATAAAGACCCCAAAATCAAATGATCAGTGTCCCTAAAGCAGTGGAGACAATGATATGAACTAAAATGTCTATATATACAAAAACTATAAAATTGTCATTAAATGAATAAAAATTTTACCTACGTATTGAGAACTCATGAATTTTAAAACCAATATAGGAGCCACTATGTAACAATATCCTATTAAACCCATAAAGAATTAAAGGTTAAAAAAGTAAATATTTATGAATATACGTGCTATAAAAGGTGATTTTTTTTAAGAAATATGAATATTAAGGAACAAAATTTGTTTTTCCTTTGACTTCTCCCAGGAACCATACAAGTCCCCTTTGTGTTGTCATTCAAGGTAGAAGATAGTTAGAAGACATGTGGAAATTCAGGGTCTGTTTCCAGAGCCCATTTTTGATAAACTTCATGGTGAAGAAATCCTGAAAACAAAGACAAGTAGGTAATTTCAAAGTAATATATATTTATTAATTTCTTCACTGCTAGATAATGATTTATTTTTAAGTTTTGAATAAAAAAATGAAATTTAAAGCTATAACCAATATAACAGTTTAAAAGGACTTTCCATTGATAGGTACTAGTGAGGAAGTTTCAAAAGAAAAGTTAAAGAAAGAGAGAAAAGAAGGCCAAAAATATACCATCGAAAGGGGAGAAATTAAGACTTATAAAAGAGAAACAGAGCTGGGTGAGGTAATGCAGGCCTTTAATTCCAGCTATTTGGAAGGCTGAGAGAATGGTTGTAAGTTCAGGGTTGAACAAGTGCCAAAGAAACCTGGGGAAGGAAGGACAGGAAATGAGAAGAGTTTGCAATGCAAGAGGCAATATTACAGCTTTATAAGCTGTTTGGTGATAAAGAAAGTATAGTTTGAGCATCATACAAACCAGCAGGACAACTTGTTACAAAAGCATGGGTTTTTTTCAATGTTTTTGTTATGCAGTTGTTAATTGGTAGTGTGTTTTCTAGGTTTCCCCACTAAAAATTATGGGAAATAGGCCCTGATTAGCAATTTTATGTAGCCCATTAGATTATCAGAAACTATTTATGAACATTAAGCTTGTATGTGTATTATTTTAATGATTTATATTATTAAGATGATATATAATGTGTACCCTTGTTTATTTATTATATAATGGACTGAAACAATGTTGTGAAATTGATTTTTTAATTTATACAGAATTTTTCTTTATATATAGGAGGCTTTGTTACTTAGTTCAATTAAATACATAACAGTATCATTTCATTTATTTGGTAAGGGATTTTCTTCATTTAATCTAAAGAAGTTATATTTGCCTGTCACACAGAGCCTACTACTAGTTTTTTTTTTTAAAAAAAAACAAAATTTATTTTTGTAAACATAGGTGGTTAGATGCACAGTTTCTTTTTTCTTTTTGCTATTTTTAACTTTAATAAAGTTCAATCTATTCTTTCTTTTGTTTTTGTGCTTCTTTGTCATAGCCAATAAAACCGTGCCAAATTCAAAGTCTTGATAATTTCTCCCCTGATATTTTCCTAAGATCTTTATCATTTTAGCTCTCACATTTATGTATTTTGTCCATTATGTGTCATCATTTGTATATGGTATAAGAAAGTCCAATTTCATTTTTTGCCTGATACAACCTGTTTTTGTTTTTTTGTTTATATGAAATGTTGAAATTGTATCAAACCTAAAATCTTCCTTTATCACCCCTGGTTGAAAGACATATTGAAAGTTTTTAATATTATACATGGTTGGATTAAGAATCCAAGAGGCATTATGTTGAGAAAACATTATCTTGAGAGATGTTCCATGTGTATGTCTGATAAGTAAATGCTATAACTTGATGACAAATGTATGTTTTATTTCAAAAGCACTTCAATAATTTATTTATTTTTCAAAACTTAGATAACTAGGAAAACCATAAGATAGTCTCCAGAGTGTAATGTAAAATGACATTTGATTTACAACAGTGTGATAATATTTTAAAAAAACAACACAAAAAATTAAAGTGCTTGGCAAGTTATTGTCATCTTACAACACTTTTACTTCAAGGAGAAAATCAATAACCAAGTTGTAGAATATATGAAAAATAGTTACAAACAGCTACCATATTAAATTTATAGCATGTCAATTCAGTCTGAATTGAAGAATTGTTCTACAGAAGGCAGGATGAAATGAAAGGACACTAGACATTAATTCAAACTTGCAAAAAAAAAAAAAAAAAAAAAAAACCACATGAATGAAATACCTAAATGTGAGAGCTAAAATGATTTCCTGTCTGGGCTAAATGGAATAGAAAGTGGCCCCAGCAATCCACACCTGATGATGGAGACCATCAGACATGTTGTCTTAGATTAGAGAGGCACACAGCATAAAGTCATATCCTGCAGTCAAGGTCAGCATGACCCGAACAGCAGCATCAGAGGAAAGTTCACTCAGGAAGACTGACTGCACTGGTCACACCTTACCAAATCCTTAGAATAGATGAGACAAACACCTGCCAAAAAGGTGAAGAACTGAAAAGGAACATGTACAAATGTTCCTGACTTTTACTTCCCACCACCTCACAAAATAGTACTCCAGGTACACATAAAGGAGAGGATTATTTATGAGTGGAGATGGTCATTGACAATAGTCTGAGTGCATACAGTGACTGAGATGCCTTTCACATATCTGGTTGCCTTATTTCTCACTACCAAACACCAGACTCTTCATTATTTCATTGTTTGTTGTCGCCGCCCGTGGCAACAATTGCACAGGTATTTATCGGAGGGGCCTGGAAATAAACTATTTTTCCTATATTCACTAATTTATAGAGGAAGAGAGACTTTGAGAGAAAGATAGACTTTGCTTAGAGGAAGAGAAACTTTGCTTATCAGAAAGAGAGACTTTGCTTAGAGGAAGAGAAACTTTGCTTAGAGGAAGAGAATTGCTTAGAGGAAGAGAAACTTTGCTTATCAGGAAGAGAGACTTTGCTTAGAGAGAAAGTTTTAGAGAAAGAGAGGCTTCAACGCTTATCAGAGATCTATTTCTTCTTAGTTCTGCTGCTTCTTCTTAAAGGTGCGTCCTGCATCCTGTGAACTAAGGGTACGTCTACCTAAGGTGCTTCTTAGTGATGTGTCCCATGTACTGCAATCTGCCTCTCTGTGATCTGCAACCTAAAGATGTGTTCCCAGTTCTCCGCTCTGCGATCTGCCTTCCGCTGCTGCCCCTACTCGCTGCTTCTATCTGCTTGCCGCTTCTTCTTCTTCCTTTCTGCTAATGGCTTCTCCGCTTCTTTCTGCTAGCTGCTGCTCTTACTCTCGCACCTTACTGCCGCACCCCCGCCCACCGCCCTCTTATATTCCCTCCAGGAGGCAGAGGGCGGGGCCATGCCAGTTGCCATCAGGCGAGGAGCCAACTGCCCCATCACGGCAAGGGTTAAAACGAGCAGGCCCGAGCAGGCACGCTGGGGAACACCTGTGCATGTATTGTGCGTGTGGACTTAACTGAATACGGCCAGTGATAAATCACCTGAGTGTGCTTATGCCAATTAACCTCCTCACCACTGATGTGATCAGGCGCCGTTCTGGCTGGCACAGCCCCCAACAGTTTGTCAAGATCTGATCTGGACCACTTGTGTCCAGGTGACCTGGGATACTTGTAGAAGTGCTCCTCCTGGATCCCTCTCAGACCTGCAACAGTCCACATTGTTACCAGAGTGGTACCACCATGCTCTTTTTTTGTTTGTTTGTTTTCAAAATTTATTCTTTTTTTAAATTATTTTTTATTTTTACAGACTACATTTTGATTCACTGTACACAAATGGGGTACATGCTTTTGTTTCTATGGTTGTGCATGATGTAGATTCATACCATTCATGTAATCATACATGTACGCAGGGTAATGATGTCTGTCTCATTCCACCATTTTTCATACCCCTCCTCCTCTCTCATTTCCCTCTACATAATCTAAAGTTCCTCCATTCTACTCTTGTCCCCTATACCCCACCCCCATTATATATCATCATCCACTTATCAGGGAAAACATTTGACCTTTGGTAGCCTGAGAATCTCATTGCTGTGTTCATATCAATGTTTTTCGTGCTTGAGACATTTAAGGCTATTCTTCACCTTATGGACAGGAAGTTAAAGCCCAGCAGTAGCCACCAACCAAATCTGGAGAAATAAAGAAAAATAGGTGTGAACTTTATTAAAACATTAAAAGGCATGATCAGGAAATGAATAATTAGAACTTAGTTACAACCTAAAGAGATACCCATAGGTGAAATAATTATTATTGGTGCCTTAACTTTATTAAGTGCATTAATCCACTGATATAGAGTAACAGGGCAGTAACTCTAGGCAAGTAGGGTGTAGCTGGAGGAGGTCAGTCATTGGGAGCATGCCTTCAGGGTTGATATTTTGGTCCTGGTGAGTGGTCTCTCTCTCTGCTTCCTGATTGCCACGTTCTGAGCTGCTTTTCCCCATCATACCCTTCTACCACAATGTTCTGCCTCATCTCAGGTCCAAAGTTGTGGAGACAGCTGTCTATAGACGTGTTGGGACTAAAGACATGTTAACTAACTCAGGCTGACTCCTCATTCCTGGTGGGTGAGCAGGATCAGGGCCTCAAAGGCAGTTTCAAGGGTTAATGATGATAAATTGGACCACTGTCAGGGATTGGTTAACAACAGTTCTGTGAACATGATCAGCTCGTGCTAGCCATGTAGTCCTATGGGACTCTCACCTGCGTGAATCCTCCGTGCCTTGCTGACCTTTAAGCTGATTGGTTCCTGCCTAGCCCCCACCCTACATAAAAGCTGTGTGATTTCCTCAATAAACAAGTTCCTGCTGTGACTGGTCTCCCTGACGAGTCTGATTGTCCTCCGCCTGGAGGACTGGGAGCGGGTGGTCAGTCCGCCCTACCTATCCTGGTCTGACCTTGATGGGGAGTGTCCCTTTCCCTTGTCTCTGGTCGAGAAAAGCAAGGGGGCTTAAGACCCCGAAAAAGATGGACACCTCTGAAATCATGAGATAAATAACCTTTCCTCCTCTAATTCTTCTTTTTAAGTTTTTTGGTCATAATGACAAAATAACTGACTAAAGCAGGTATGTTTTTCAAGAACTGCCTTGGTTGTGTTCCTCATCAGTGAGCAAGTTTTGTCTGTGCCTCTCTAATCTAAGACAACATGTCTGATTGTCTCCATCATCAGGTGTGGATTGCTGGGGCCACTTTCTATTCCATTTAGCCCAGACAGGAAATCATTTTAGCTCTCACATTTAGGTATTTCATTCACGTGTTTTGGGTTTTTTTTTTTTAATTTTTGCAAGTTTGAATTAATGTCTAGTGTCCTTTCATTTCATCCTGAAGAACATTATTATTATAATTATTATTATCATTTATTATTATTATTATTATTATTATTTTGTACCAGAGATTGAACCAAGGGGTGCTTTGCCACTGAACCACATCTCCAGCCCTTCTTTAAAATTTTATTTTAGACAGGGTCTCACTAAGGTGTTTAGGGCCTCTCTAAATTTATTCCTCCAAGTTGCGATCCTCCTGTCTCAGTCTCTCAAGCCACTGGGATTACAGTAGTGTGCCCCTGTGCCTGACAAAGCCTCACTTTCTTCATCAGATTGTTACCTAAATATCTTCTAAACTTAGTACACCTCTGTACTGTGGGTACTATGTACTTAACTGTTTTAAAGACCTTTGTTTTTTAAGAAGGCACATCTTGAACTTGAAACATTTGTCATTTTTGGATAACAATTGTTGGAGTCATGCCTATGCATGATTAAAACACGCTGAGCCCTCTTCCAGCAACTACATGCCCCTTTTTCCTATTCCACTTAACTGAGGGTAGACGACTTATTTTAGCTCTACAAGGTGAAGGAAGCTGTTTGCACAGGTGTGGACAGAAGTGGGAAACATGTGCTTCCAGGTCCTGAAATGTACTTGATAGGCCCTTCAAGTTGCTGGAAAGAGCTGGAGACAGAAAGATTTGGTGTGTTGCCATGGCATTGCAGAGAGTTCAAAAATATATGCTGTAAGCTAATAAATGTGATTATTATGAAGATAGATTTCTGTTATATGTTGCAGATTATTGTTTCATATTTTAATTTCCCTAATTTAGTTTTATCAGTTGTATATGATGATAATATTTAAAATACAGATATTTTGAAAATTAAAGTAGGTATTGCATATAAAATACAGCATAAAGGCTTAGAAATATATCTCAAATGATAGTACATATTAGTGCCAATATTTTCTAGGAGATACTGCACTCAGTTGAAAATGTTAAACCTGAGAAATATAGATAGAATGAAATGCATAGGGACAGGGTAGAGAATTATAGATATGGAGTCCTGGTTTCAGAAACAAGATTGAAAATAATTACTTTATTTGGGGGATATATATATCATCAAGACATTTTTATTAAGGGAACAAAGAAATTTTGTCTGCAAATATAAAAAGCGTTTATGAAGGTGTAGGTATAACTTTATGTGGATTAAGGCTAACAACAGTGTCCCTGGTTGGATACCCCACAGATGGATTACTGCTCCACACAAAGACCCCTCTTCCACCAATTTGAACCTGCAAATGGAAGTGTTGAACTGTTTCTAACTGCAGTGTCTCAAACATAGATGCCATACTTTCCTGGTAGAAGGAATTCAAACTTCATAAATGCAGCACATGTTGTAAATCACTTCAAACACCGAGTGTTCCTGATTCTATCGAAACTTGAGAAAATCATTTTGTGTTAAAATCCGGCAACACCTCTGAATCAAGATAAATCACTTTCTTACAATATGAAAAGCCTTTCAGATACACACATGAAATTAATGGACTTTGACGAATTAAAGAGAAGTTGTGGTAAGGTAGAATACTAGATAATAAAGTAATGTCTAATTTTTAAAATAGGAAATATGCATAAATTAATTTATGAATTACCTTAAATGATTCCAAGTCCAAAGTCATATTAATATTTTAAGTAGTTCAAGCAAAAAGTTTTGTGGAATGAAGTTAAGCTATTTAAAAAAAATGTGTTTAAGTTAGATTACTTTTTATTTATGAAGTGATCACTACATAGCAAAATTATAGCCAGAATGCATGTAAGTGATATTCATGTATACATGTGCATACAGATGTGCATATAATACTAAATTTATTTTAAAACCTTTTAATAATTTGGAAAAATCACAAGTTCAAGTTTTGCTGAAGAAAACAATTAACAAAATGGCTATAATCATCAGGAACAATGCTGTCCTGCCATTTCCAGAATCATTGATTCTTTTAGTGGGGCATTGGTGATTTAAAAGCCATAATATTAAAAACTCTATTTAGCCATTGGAAGATTTAATGAGAGGAGACAGCCAAATTCTTAAAGTAATGCCAATCTACTTAATTTGGTCAATCCCCATTGTATTAAAAAATCATAATGTCATTTTATACTTTTTAAATATGAATAGTTATAATTTTCCAATACATAGAAAAGAAGGCCAAAAGAAAAACTTGAAGAAAATTTTACACCAGGGAAGTAACTTGCTGTAAATTCTCTCAGGGAGAAAATAATTGTTCTAAACTTCTCAGATTTTTCTGGGAAAAAGAAGAATCTCATGATAGTTTTAGATTTAATTTGAATGCACATTAAAAACAGTAAAACGGCATAGCCTCATACTCAATGTGAAAGAAATGCAGGGTTTAAAAGAAGGATAAAGACTTGAAACATTTCAATTATTGATTCAAATACTCATTTCACTACTTGGTATTTCTTTGAATTGAATGGGATGGTTAATTTTTGTCACTTATTTTGCTAATCTGGGAGAGTATAATTTTATGAAGCTGTCAATTATCTTAAAGATTAAGTAAAATAAAGTTTAGAAGTATGTGACAGAAATTGTAATATTGCTTTGCTAATTTTTCTTTTTTCTTCATCTTCAGATTTTGTAAAACATGCTAATGAGCATGAGGTAAAAATTTTCATTTTGATGATTTTGTTCCATGGAGAACAAACAAGTTTTGCTTCTGCAGTATACATTTTAGCAAAAATCTAAGACCAAAAGCCTTTCTGAAATATTCAAGAAGTATATCATAAATAATGAAAATAAAATGAACTTGACTTGGACATCTATGAGCAAAAGCATATGCCTTCCACAGTGAGTGTTAAATATATATGGATGCCTTGTCTTCTGTCATGTTAATAGAAAATAGTTTTTAATGTGGATAACTTATTTTGATATAATGAATTGAAATAAATGAGAAAACACCTGATTCTGTCATTTTATTATATTTAATTAAAGAAAAACAGTATATTGATTTTACTGTACCTAAATCAAAATTACTATTAAATTGAAAGGTAAGTCCCTCATTAACATGTGCAACACTAAATAACTCCATCGAATTATTTAATTTACTGTATTACTTGGAATTATGTTTTATTGGTAAAATATCTTCAAGAACCCTCAAAGCAGTGAAAATTAAAAGCAGACATTTCTGCTGGCACATGAGGTCAAAGAGTTTCACTTTTTACAAATGATCCAAGACCAAACCATTCATGGTATCAAAGTGTAGACTTTGAGGGGTTAAAAGAGAACTATGTGTCTGGGTATTGACATAGCCCGGTAGGTGTTTAATGAAACAAAAAAACATACCACCATCCCTATTTATAGTGATACATAGAAAAGTCCTCTGGGTGGTATGAAATGTCACTTGAGAAGATATACAAGTCTTGCCCACTTTATTTCAGAATTTGTTATGATAAATCATTTGCATCAGATTTGATGGTGATTTCTTCTTGAGGTACTTCATCTCTAGTAAATTCTAAAGTGATTCCGGTTCTTTATATAGCTATAATCAAATAAAATTACATTTAAAATGCAAAAATTAAGGAAATGAAGGAACTACTCATTTATATAAATGGGTTTATATAATGAAAAGTGAAGTAAAAAAATGTAAATAACATTAACCTTTGTAAAATAAGAAAAATTATCCATTAGTCAAGTGTAAACAATAAGTTGCAGACTCTGAAGAAAAAAATTCTATTAAGCATATATCTTTATGAATAGAGATATATAAATATATTTATATATGTTTTACTTGTATAATGAAAATCAAACTGTTAAATGAAATTCAAAATTCATTCATTGTAAAAATTTAAAATACTGATGTGGTAGAAGGGAACTTTCTTAACCTGAAAATATGGTCTTTATATTTGAAAATCTATCTAAATGCTGTAAAATTTAAAAGCAAAAGAGAAAAAGACTAACCCATAATGGAAATTTTTGGATTATGTGATTATCTATGATGACCATTCAAAAGAATCTATAGGAAAGTCATCATATTAAAAAGTATAGGTTGTGTATCATTATGTAAATATTTATATATCTAACTCACAGTTAGAAAATTCAAATTTTAAATAATAAATAGCCACAAGCCATTTAACATCCAGGAATTGATTTAACCAGAGTAAAGTGAAAACATTTATGGAAAAAAAAAATTGAAGTTTTATCTCTATGAAATAGTGTAGAGCAAGGCATTTTCTTTCATATAGAAAAAGTCTAAGAAAAGGAAAGAAAGGGAGGAAGAGAGAGAAATACAAACAGGGAACAATTTAGATACAGTGTACATGAAGGTTCGTAGCAAAACTATTTTACAGAAAACACGGGAAACATTCTAAATGTCCATCAAGAAGAACAGAACATAAAGACTGGGTCTGGAGTATGGTTAAAGTACAATATTCAGTGAAATTTAACAACACCTAGATGACACAACAATGATGCATAGTAGGACCATAATGTTGAGGAAAATATTTTAAAGAACTCTACAAAGGAATTAAAATTTAAGATAAAATGTAATACAAAAAGAATACAGTTGAAAGAAAATATATATTGGTGCCAAAGCTTTTTATAAAAAGCAAAGGAGTGACAAATGCACCTACTGTAATGGAGCTTACCTCAGGAGGCAAAGAGAGGTATATGGCTATTGAGGAGCAGTAGAGCTGTCTCCAAGATCTAAGTGATATTCGTTTACTTAAGTGATGTGTTGATAGCCTTGCATTTTCAAAATGCATTGTATCAGTTTTGCTGCAATATCAACAAAAACACAGGAAGGAATGTCAGGTTTCAAATAAAGTTAACTGGACATATTAAAATGCAGTCCTTAAAAAATCTCAGTGCATAGATTGAGTAGTATATTACATACCAATGAACAAAGAAGTATTGAAATGAATGGTTATTGAGTTGGATGGTATATTGTCAAAATTATTTCATGTAAAGAATGAAGCAAAGAGAAGAAAGCAAGATAGAAAAAGCAGTATATGGAGGGACAAATTTCCCATGCCAGGAAACACAAATATTTATACAAAAAATATTTGGCATGATACTCAAATCTTGTATGTCTTAAAATATATTTTATAGTTTATTTAATTTCTAAACAATTTACTGTGTTTGCTGTTTTCAAATTATGAGCAATTTTTTGAATCCAGTATTTTTTTTACATTTTCTATTCCAATTTATGTATTCTTTTCCTCTCCTTCAAAAGTTTGAATGTTTCTTGTGTGTTTGTGTTTTTCCCAGAAATTTAGGGGTTGATTATTTCAGTCTTTTCATTGTTTTTGAATTTTAAACAACATTGTGTTTTAAACATTTTTTCCGAATTAAAAAAATATATACTTTTTTTTTCTGGATTCCTGCATTGAACACTAAACAAACATTTAATTTTATTCATTTTTTTAATAAATGAACATACTGAGGCAAAAATATTTCCTAAGTACCATGTTAAATAAACTTTATATGTTTGGTTTTGGAGTATATTTTTTAAACTAATTTAAATTCTTTATAATTTCAATTACTATCTCTTCTTTAGTCCATGAGTAATTTAGACATTTTCCCCCAAGATTTTATTGTTTATTTGCCTCACTACTTTTCTGTTTTTGATTATACAAGTAAGTGTTTATGGTTAGACATATATTCCATATGGAATCTTAGACATTTTTTGACATTCACTGACACCTACGGAGCTTAAAAAATGATGTGCTTTAACATTTTGGGTGCTGAATTATATAATCAGATAAATTTTCCTATCAAAAGATTTCACTCATCCTAGCAACAAAGTAAAAGGGAATTCACACCTAGACATCTCCATATTGCAAAAAGACAATATCAAAACCATAAGAAACTACACCTTGCCTATAAAAAGAATGTCACTTAGACCAAAAACATATTTTATAACTAAGCATTCCCAGGCATATTTTTCATTAGTGCATGCACATTGTTTTGGTTACTTCAAGGTTCCTGAATTTTAAGTTTCGTAAACTTCAACAATTTTTAGAAAATTCTCAGCTATTATATATTAGGTTGTCATCTAACCACTTCTTTACATTCTTTAGTGAGGATACGTGTGACCTTCTCATTCAATTAGCTATGTCTCTTTACCCTTCTTGTACGAATTTTCTCTTATGCCTGTGCTTCTGTCTGGATAATTTACTCAGCCTTATCCTATAATTTATTAACTCGTATTGCAGTTGTACAAGATCTGAAGTTTTAATATAATTAGTTTTGATGGACATATGACTTCTGATATTTTTTCCAAATACGTGACTGGTTTCTTAATTTTTTTTTTTTTTAATATGGACCACTTCACAAATGTGCATGTCATACTTATGCAGGGACTAGAATTTCAACTTGAAATGCTGCCTGACTTCTTTTTAACTGTTCATATTTTAAAAAATCTTTTGTTGGGCTGGGGAGATAGCTCAGTTGGTAGAGTGCTTGCCTCACAAGCACAAGGCCCTGGGTTGAATCCCCAGCACGGAAAAAAAAAAAAAAAAAAAAAAAAAAAAAAAAAAAGCTTTATAATGCTTTTAATCATTTTAGATTATTTTATGATTACCATCTATAATTTGACAATCTAAAATTTATCCAAATCTAATTTTGTGTTTTGTTTTTTTTTGCCTCCTGACACTTTTCCTAAGACATGCTAACAGTTAACCCCTGTGCTGTTTGATCATTTTTAATGGAAGTAATTTTAGTAAAAGGAATAGAATTTATAGCTTTCTGAGGTTTAATAAGTTGATATAGTCCTGCAGCCATCATTATTTAAGAAATTTCCATTACAAATAGTTCCAGTTAATCACGCCTTCTCCTAGAAATAACTGCTTTTCAGATCTTTTATCATAGAGTGGGTTTGCCTGCACTTGTGATTTATATAAATAGAAACTTACAGCTTGTGCTCTTTTGTGTGTTTTGTTTCTGTTCAACATGTATTTTCACTTCATTCATTTTTCTACACGAATTAACATTCTGTTTATTTATTACTGTGTAGTAATCCAGTTGCATGCATATACTCTAACATGTTGTTGATTCTCATTCAGTTTTGGTTAATGTGAATAAAGCTATAATGCCTCTTCTAATAGAACTATCTGGGTGGACATTTGCTTTCCTTCTTCGTTTCTTTCTTTTTTTTTTTTTTTGAGTAAACATATACCAAATTAATAGCTGGGTCTTTGAAATGGATCCATTTTAACATTAAAAGAAAATGCCAAAATGTTTTTCTAAATAGTTGTACTATTCAATGTTTCAATAGTATATTGCAGTTATAGTTGCTCGTGATTCTCACCAACATTTGACATCATCGGGTTGTTTAATTTTAAACATGCTAAAGAATGTGCCATGTGCTCTTCTTTTTAATTTTGCATCATAAGCACATCTTTGAAAGGGTTCTTATCTCTGAGAACACTGTTTGCTGTTGAAAGTGTCTTACAGGTATCCCAATGGTAAAACTAGCTTCAGACTACCTCGTATTCAAATACCTGTTTGAAATTTACCATACCATGCAATTAATGAAAGTGAGAACATTTAGCTTCAGAGAAAGAACACTATTGAAGGATGTTTTGCAGGAGAATTTTCTCACAATGTCCAGATGGAGATAGAAAAACTACCTTATGGTTGCCTTTTGCCAGAGATGGATTTTCTTTCTAGTTCACATTTTCATCACGCAGGGATGCATTTGTTTTCAAGTAATGGAAAATCTAGTCTGCCTTTCCTTAAACACTGAGGGCTGAGCTTATTTTGTCAAAAATGTGTAGGCAAATAGCCTCAGGTTGATTGGCAGGTCACCCATTCTTCCTATGTCGTGTTTCATCTTCTGACTATACATAGATGCTTTTCCTCCAGGTATTTGGAAAAACCCCAAGCTGCCAAAAGAGGTTGAGCAAATAGCCAAAAGGAGGTGAACCTGATAAAACTTTGCTTTTGTTCTTAGTTTGAGGAGACAGCCAGTCAATGACCACCATCTTGATAGATGCATATGTATGGCATGGTTATCTTTATCTGTGAGACAAATTTGGGAGAAGTCACTTGTGGTGGGGGCTTTACAAACTGTTTCAAATTATCTGTGGCAGTCTCCCCAAAAGGTTAACAATTGCCCAAATATGACCTTTGTCTCTCAACATGGAAAATACTCATGTCTCCAAAGAGGAGATAACCTTGAACTCCACCTATGTTGCTACTATTCTGGAATCTATTAGTTATGATTTTATCTAGTCTCAAACTAAATGACAATCTAACAACCTACAGTGTTGAAACATTGAATAGAATAAGGGCACCAAAAAAAGACCATTCAGTATGAAGAGTGTAAAACAGGACTATGGTACAAGAAAATCATGGTGGTCAGGAGAAAAAAAAAAACCTAATCTTTGACAGAAGATCTGTTGCTTTGGGAAGAGCTCCCACACCAACCACAAATGAACCTGAATCAAGTTTTGAAGCAAAACACCCATCTGTGAGCTGCTCATATTGCAGGCCACTTTCTGTGTGTGGCTTCAATAGCAATGGCATTTCTTTAAGTTTAAGCGACTGCTTAAGTTTTAAGACTGTTGAAGTTTTTTAAATCTCACAATCCATTTTCCTAAGAGTCTTCTGGCTTCTTATCTGTTTGCTGCTGGTCAATGTTGCCTACAAACTACCAGGAATAAATACCACTTAGAGTTCTAGCTATTTCTTCCTTTGCTACCTCAGTTCCCTAATGGATGATTCAAAAGAAGGTAAATATAAATACAGTGCCATTCCATAACTCTTTTGCTCCCTTCTGTAATACTGATTCTTTCTTCTCCACTGATTCTTGGGACACTGCTTTTTCAATATGTTGTAAGTTCAAACTTAGCCAGCTTCTATTTATGTGTTTGATCAGTGTTTTTACAGGTTTCAAAAACTTTAATTCATGTTTTTCTCTCATTTTATCCTCAAACAAACATCTGAGGAGTACAGACCTGGCAATATTTGTGCAAGTGACTGCTGATGACCTCAACACTTGAGGAATTTAACTGAAGTTACAAACGTAGTACAGTTGAATGTGTGGTAGCCCTGGGACGGAAACACTGATTTTCTGATGCTTAGTTCAGAATTTATGTGCTGCTCGCTGAAGTGTATTAACCCCACAGTTTTCCAGCAGTCCTCAAAACTTCTATTTGTAGCATATTGAACACACACCTAGAAAATTACCTTTACCAAATAAAAGATACCTCATCTACTTGAGCTAAAAGGGCTGACATTTTCCTAGTGCAGATACAAACTTGAGTAAACAACCCTCAATCATAACTCTCTTCTCTGAACAAGCAAGTTTCAATGGGAGTGAGCTAGAGTGAAAAATCCAGAGAAACTCTCTTTTTATGGTTCTCAATCATTAGCTTATATAGGAATTGCCCAGAATGCTCCTGGAAACACTGGTTACTGAGCCCACCCCCAGAGTTTCTGAATAGGTAAGTCTGGAACTGGGCTTCAAAATGCACATGTGAACAACTCCCAGGTGACATATACCTGTTGGTCCCAAGAGAACCTCCTTTGGCAGCTAATTTTGTGTATCCGTGTGATTGGGCACATATGTGCACACACGCCCCACTTTCACACACACACACATTTAAACATTTTTATTATATATATAAGTATGTAATATATATATATGTAAACATATATATATATACATATATATAATATTTATACATCTTATTGATTCTTTGATTATTTTTCTTTGGAGAATCCTGACCCATGTATCACTACTATAGATAATTTGACCAGTTTATAATGAATATTAAAAACATGAATGAGAATGTTGTTCAAAAGAGATCATCAGATAAAAAATTAATAATAATAAAGGAAAGTACCTGATAGAATCAAGGTTTGGAAATTCATAGACTTTCATATTCTGTACAAATACACTTAATTTTTTTCTTCTTAACTCTTGGTCAAGAAATCAACATGGCCACTCACTTGTATTTGTCAGTCCCCTGAATTTGAGGGAATCATATATTTTTTTAAATCACAGAATAGTAATGGCTCCAGCTCTGAATGTAGATTCTTTAAAAAGCATATTGATTACACACCACACAGTTGCAGGGAGGCAGATTTTCCCACCTTCCTCCTCTGTGGCTTCTGTTCCTTCTCATTTCCATTATACCTCAGTGTTACCCTCTCCTTGCGATGGCACTGACCACTTGTGCCACGTTATTGGTTTTGGGTCTCTCCCACTGATCTTAGAAACACTTTGTTTCTTTATATCTGAATCCTCTGTTCCTCTCCACTTGCCAGTTATTTCTGGCAGATTGTGTGCAGTGGGCATAACTGAAAGACTGTAAGAATGGCTATGAGGTGGAGACCAGAGGTGGCATATACACCTAAGAGTTTTAAATTTACTGAAGAAGAAGTGAAAGTGGGAAAAAAAGCAATGTTAATTGATTATCTAGGATAAAGAATGTGTTACTGTTTAAATTTAAAATTTAAGCAAAGAGAGTCAGAATGATATAATGATTATAACTTTAAACTTTAATGGAAGTGGGGACTTAGAATCGTCACACTCTCTCAACTTCAATGTCCTCAACTATAAAATGAGGATAATACCATTGCTTTCCACATAGGAATATAGTATGTGTCAAGTAAAATGAAACATGCAAATTCCTGGGACCAGGATCTAGACAATACTTAAATATTAGCAAGTATTAACTAACCATGTTATTTGATTTTCTGTAACTTGTAAATTGTTTAATCAGCCTCTTAAGTACAAAATTCTCTAGTTAGTTAGGAATTAAAAGCAGCAAAATCAATTGTCAAAACTTGAGTCCATGCTGCCAAATGCAGAATATCTTCAATTCAAGGTGTGTCTTTGAGTTGAAATAGTTTAATAAGTATCATGTTAAAAATTTTATTTTACAGTTTATGATACCCTCTTCCCTATTCATTTAGTATGAGGTGAATGTGTTGGGAGAGGGCCATTGGAATGCATAAGAGAATCAAGAGAATTGGTTCTCAATGTAAGCTGCAGATGAGTTGCTACATTTTCTTAAACCTCTTCATCTGTAAAGGCACCTATGTCTCGTGGACACAGGTAGCACTGAAGGATGATACTGCAGGCTTCCTTTAACAGTCTCCTCATGGCAGCTCTGGGTCTTCAAGTCACTGGACACATGATGGGGAGTAATGACCTCGGCAGAACATGCAACTTCATCTTCTATGCATTCTAATTTCCATCTGGTTGATTAGTAGCCATCTAATTAATTTCAGTCCTCCCATATGGCTTACTGCTTGCCAAGGAGATGTTTCATGATGTAGAATTTCTAATGACCGTTCAAATATCTCATAGAAACCCTGATGTATATTATGAATGTGTTAACTAGGCATTAAAGATCCTGCCACATCATTAAGGATACTTAAGATGCTGGTTTTTTTGTTCAGAGGAACAAACAAAGATTTGATAAGTCAGAAACAGCTTCTCTGAAGGAAAACATAAGTGCCAGGTTTGAATTTTAAAGTTGCTATCTAGAGACAGGTTTTAGGCATTCACTGGTAGAATTTGACACATGGGACAGATACTGAGATTTTTATGTGGTCATGGGATGCACACTCTAATCTCTTAGTTCCTCATCTGGGGACTGAAAAACTTATGAACAACTTTCTAAGTGCCTTGCACTCTGGATTTCACCTAAAGTGCCATTACTTCATGCCCCTAAGGCCTCCTTTCACCTAAGGAAGCTCCAAAATGGCATTTAAACCTCTGATCATAAACCTTTACTTGCTTGTCATAAAAATAGAAATTGAAAGTAAGGAAAATTAAAACAATACATTCACTATTGGTAGTATAATTTCAATACAGGTATAAGATGGAGCCTGATTAATCCACTGCACGATCTAGCTGAACTCTAAAAGTCTGCCCCCACCATGTTCTCTTGCCTAGAACTCTCCTGCCCCACAATTTACCATACCACTAATGTGCTAATCCCTTTCTCCATGGGAGATGGAATATCTTATTTGACTTTTGAAGGATGATAGGTGTCCCCTTATGTTATCTTCCATTTTCTTTACATCTCACTGTGCTTCTATTTCTTATTTCTTAATAAGAGAGTGTCTAAAAAATATTTTAGAGAATTTTCATTGAGCATCCCTAATATCCAAGTTTAAAGTCTGAAATGCTCCACACCCTGGAACTTTTGAGAATCAGCATGATGTCACATGTGGAAAATTACACATTTGGCCTTATGTAATGAGCTTCAGTCAAAACACAGTTACACTAAAAATATTATACACTAAAAACATTGTATAAAATTACCTTTAGAGTATTTGTATAAGGTGTATATGAAACACAAATGAACTTTGGGTTTAAAGTCCCATCCCCAAGATATCTCATTACATATATGCAGATAGAGTCAAACACAAAAAATAAAGAAAAATGTGAAATCTAAAATACTTCCAGTCTCAGGTATTTTGGGTAAGAGATACACAACCTGTTCTAACCAATTTGTTTAATACTAATATGGGAAGTATCTGTTGAGTTTATATGAAAGTTCTAATTCTTGAATAACATTTGGTCTGTCAGTTTCAGTAATGGTTTAGTGATTTTATCAATATTAATCAACAAGCTCATCAAAATACTCCTGTGTCCTAGAAATTTGCTGCAATTGTTGTGTGTAGACACAAGATACGTGGAGCAAAATATTTATCCCCAAATGATATAAATTGGCAATTTTTATCTTTTAGTATTTTTTTAATCAAAATGTAATAACTATGATAATCTACATATTAATTAAAGAGTCATCTAATTAACATGGGGACATTAATAAACTGGTGAGAATTAAAACATGTTAGAAATTGATTCTGTTGACAACATTCCAACCAGACAGGTGAACAAACAAGAAGAGGTTTCCTCAGCACTTAATTGAGTATGTTCATTGCAAGTATCAGTCACTGGAGAATAAGGAACTTGATCAGATATAGATCAGGACCTAGCAGGGCTCAAAAAATAAATAAAATAAAATAAAATAATTCTCCACTATCAACTGTAGCATTTTTAGTAAGGAAATGAAAATATAGATGGAATATGGGCACAGATTTCAGCAATCCTGCATACTCCAGGCAAATATATACAGTGACATTGTTTTTTATTTGTTTGTTTTTTTGCTAAAATGCATTATTTTTGTTTATGGGTGATTTTGTCTGGTTTAAGCATCATTTAAGCCAATTGGCCAATTGATATATTTGCTCCAGGCTCTATTATAATAAGATCTTCCAACAATTAAGAAGTAAAAGTTTGATGGTCAAAGAGTGCAAAGGCTTATTAGGCAGGGGGAATACATTTTCTTTTCTCTGTGATATACTGCACAGTGTGATGAAATAATAAGTAACAGTATAATGTGAATTTCAAAATAATTAAGAGAGTGGATTTCAATGTTCTCAGCACAAAAAATATATTTGAGGCAATAGATATGTTAATTAGCTTGATGTGGTTTTTCCACATTGTATTCATAAATCATAAAACACCTTATACCTAATAAACTTATACAAACATAGTATATCAAATTGCAATAAAAGTTAAAACTTAAAAAATAAATTAAAAAATCAAATATTACCGTAAAAATGTACTACTCAATAAGACCTAAAGCAAAGTTTACTTAATCTTTATATTTATTTTTCTCTGTTTTTTCTGTATCCTACATTTTCTGTTTAAAAAGCACCATTTATATTTAAAAGTAGATGAAGAAGATATATGAAAAGATTCCCATGTAGAAATATAATACATTTATAAAGGTTATCTGTTCAAAAGACAAAGATTATAAGATATGTGATCTCTAATCTTGACGACTTTCAAAGTGAAAGTCTTGACCTTGGGAGTCAGAGGATGTGGGAAGGAAGAAAGCACAGATCTAAAAGAGTCTTAGGTTTTGGGAGAATCCCATATAGTTCCATTTCAATATTTCAAACTACACTAGTATTAACATGAGAGAATAATGAGAAGTATACCATCTGGCTACAGAAGGCTTTTGTAGAGAACATCAGGATGCTATGTGCTCAAGATGATGGATGTGGAGCTAAAGGTCTCTTTTGTCTGGATTTTTGTCCTCTTTAGGTCCCATCCCTTCTTGCCATGCCTAGGTTTCTCTAATTTCTCCCTTATGGAATGGAAATGTTCATTCTGTGACTTGACATAGTGAATACATGTAACTTGCATGTTATTTTTACAGGATCTCAAGGTGAGAGTTTGCTTTTGAGTTTCAAAGAAGATTTAGGTTTTGGACTTTTGGGCAAAACTGGAACTGTTGAGATTATGGGAACTCTCAGAAATAGACTAAATGTACTTTATATTGGGAGATTAGCATTAACTTTTGGGGGCCAAGGGCAAAAAAGTTATGTTTTACATGTAAAGTGTCCCTCAAAAATGCATGTGTAAGATACTGCAAGAAAGTTGAAAGTTGAAATGATTGAGTATAAGAACCTTACCCTAATCAGTTCATTAATCCACTGATAGGAAATAACTAGTAGTAACTGTTGGCAGGTAGGATGTGTCTTCAGGAGGGAGATCATTGAAGGCATGCCTTTGAGGTATATATTTTGCTCCTGGCAAGCCTAGTTTAGTCTCTGCTTCCTGATTCTCATGTTCTGAGCTGCTTTCTTCCTCTACACTCTTCCACCACAATCTTCTGCTTTACCTCTGGTACGGAAGAATGGAGTTGGCCATCTTTGGACTGAGACCTCTAAAAGTGAGAGCACCAAATAAACTTTTCCTCCTCTAAAATTGATCATGTTAGGTTTTTTGGTCACAGCAGTTTCCCTGCTGTTTCCCAGCTATGTAAAACACTTGCTTTTAAAGAAATACCTGCAATAGGCACAAATAGCATTAATTCAACACTAATGTTTCAAATAGATGATTTTTGAACTATTTTTAAAATATGAATAATAGTTCAGAAATCAAGTCAGCATACATTCTTATAAATAACTGTCTTTGAACACTTAATGTTGAACTGTTTACTTTCAGTAACAGAAAAACAAACCATAAAAGTTGAAAGTAAAGGAGATTTACTCTGATAATTTTTATGTAAAGATTTTGGGGAAAATGTACATTACCATATTTAAGTGTAAATAATATTACCTTAAAATATTTTGCGTTTGCAGTGTCCTTTTGATTATAGAGTGTTCTCTTTAATGAGGGAAGGTAAATGATTAATAAATGAGTGTCTTTAAAACAAAATAGTTAAATAAATATTTTTAAAGATTGCAAATAATGGCAATTAATTTATGGTACTTGTCACCTGCCACCTAAGTGGGGAGGGAATAAGTAACCCTCAGAGGTGTGGGCCAGCAGGAAATAAAAGTCTGAAAATTAGTATTAAGAAATAAACACAAAAGACCAGAAATATATTGAAAGCAAGGACTTGACCAGTGGAAAAGACCTGATAGGTCTGAACCTAACAAAGGGAAAAAGTTCTCAAATGCTTGACTTATAGTGAAACACACCAGTGGAATTTTTTTTGTGAGGAGGGGTTTTTCAAGGTAAATAAGAAGCAAGAGGCTGTGGGGAAGTTGACCTGAGGACTTACCACTTGCTCAGTGATTCCTCCTCCTCCTCCAGGGAGCTGGCACCACAAGATTAGTTAGTTGGGGCACTGATATCTCTCTCTACCTCTGGGCAGTGCATTTGAACCGAGGGCTGTCTGAGCCAATAAATTCCTCCTTATCACGGAATTCTCACTGAGCAGGACATTTGCCAAGACAAGAAAGCAGTCTCAGATTAGTGAGATTACAGTTCTCGGAGGCGCACACCTCGCTTGGAGATGGCTTAGACACGCCCACAGCTCATTCGCATCTTCCAACTGGTAATGGCTGAAGAAGTTTAAATGATTGGAAATTGTAGGTGCAGAGTGTAAACCCACTAAAATCCGATTTTTTTTTTTTTTTTTTTTTTTTTTTTTTGGTCTTGTTTGGAAATGGGAGTTGAACCCAGGGCTTTGCGAATGCAAGGCAGACGCTTTGCCTCTGAGCTACATCCCAGCCCAAAATGTGATTTTTTTTGCACTTTCTTTTGTAAGTATCTTGAAAATATCCTTTTCCCAGTGGTTGAAGTCAAAAAATTATAAAACATTCATTGGACTTCACTCATATGAGAATTTCCACTTTAAAAGATTTTCTTAAAATTTGGTAAAAATGAAGAGATCCATATTAGTGACTGATTTTCATCTCTAGTTACTACTTTTCCTTGATAAAATACCCACACAGAACTTTCAATTGGTTAGCATTTGGAAGATTTGGTCTCCTCCTTTTTTTGCAAGTGGTAGTGAAGATCTAAAAATAATTTCCGTGCAAGCGAATTATATAATGTACGAGGAAAATACAAATATTTCATATCCTTTCCAAAAGTCACCCCTCAACATATAGGTAGAATTTTTCAGTAAGACCTCCAAGAGGATTGAATATTTGTATTCCCTCCAAATTCATATGTAGAAATCCTAACCTGGAATGTGATGGCATTAGGTGGTGGAGGCTTTGGAAGTTGGTTAGGTCATGAGGGTCGTTTTTGTAATTGTGAATAGTTCCTTAAAAAGACAAATCCAAGCTGGATTCAGTGACACAACCCTATAATCCCAGGGCGAGAGAGTGAGGGCACAGCCTCAAATTTATGTGAGATCCACAGAAACTTAGCTAGACCTGTCTCAAAATTTAAAAAAAATAAAAAGAATTGAAAAAGACGGGATATATAGGTCAGTGGTAAAATTCCCTTGGGTTCAAACCCCAGGAAAACAAAACAACAACAAAAAAATTAAATCCAGAGGTGTAGCCTTTTCCCACCGTGTGGGACACAGCTAGAAAATATCATCTATAAGCCAGAAATAGGGCCTCACAGGACACTGATCTATCTATAGGTGCGTTGACTTTGGATGCCCCAATCTTCAGAATTGTGAGAAATAAATGTCTTGATTTTAGTGACTCAGTCTATGGTATTTCATTATAGCAGCATAAAAGGACCGAGATAAATCTATGTCCTTTATTTTTGCATATGAATCAATTCTTTCTTTTGACTGACATTCAGAATATATAAATCTTGTTTTAAACTATAAAAAATATCAAGTGTTGTTATAAAAAATGTTACTGAAATTGTCTGAGGTTAAATTGATAAATTTTACCATGACTCTAATTTTATCTGGATTAAAATAAATTTTCTAATGCATGTGTGCTTCAACTTTTTGTAATAATTTATAACAAATTTATTATATTATATTAAATTTATTATATAAATTTATTATTAAAGTTAATAATAAATTAACTTTAAATGGTATGATACAGAACATTAATGAAAACTATTATTTTAGGAATAGATTAAGTAAAAATCAACTTAGGTATTTTATTTTATGTAAGGATGATTGAACGGTATTGAGGGGTTTTTCCTTCTGCCCCACACAAACCTCAGTCTAAAACATATTTTTTAAGTGGTCAAAGGGTAAAATATGTTTTGGTGTTTTAATTCCAGCAAGAAATTTATTTTTATGTAATAGGTTCTCTATTTCCAGGTACTTGACATGTCTTAGATTAGAACAGTGGTTCTCAAATTTGAGAATAAGAATCACCTAAAGGTCTTATAGAAAATGATGATTTCCAGGTCTGATCCCAAAAATTTGTTATCCCAGAACATCTTTGCCCCAGAATTGACATTACTAATAAACACTGGAGGAGATTCTGATATAGATTGTATTTCATATTTGTTTCTACTTTTCCACTCCATATTACCATGTTTTGAGAATATCTTTACATTCTTTAAAGTTTAATTTGGATTCTTTAATTATCAATTTAAATCTTAAAATATATTTCAGGAGTCTCAATAAATATTTAAAAAGTATATTCTTATGTCAGCTTTAATATTTCTACTATAAAATGACTCTAATAGATATTTTTATGGAGATTAAGGTAGGTATATCTCCTAAACTTGTTCATATCTATCCTGTTTACATGAGTAATACTGTAAGAAATCAGTACACTTACTATTAACGATTTCTAAAATAAAGTTTTTATTTTGGCTCATAATTTCAGAGATTTTAGTTTATGGTGGACTGGTTCCATTGCTCTGGGCTGAAGTTGAGGCAGAACATCATGATGAAAGTATGGTAGGGAAAAACTGTTTAACTCATGGCAGCCAGAAAGCACAGAGAGAGAAAGAGAGAGAGAGAGAGAGAGAGAGAGAGAGAGAGAGAGAGAGAGACAGACAGACAGAAAGACAGACAGACAGACATAACATTCCAGTGATCTACTTCTGCAAACTAGGTCCTACCTCCTACCATTTCTACCTTTGCAGTAATGTCATTAAATTATGAATTCATCAATGGACTGATCCACAGATGAGATTAGAGTCCTCATGATCCAATCACTTTCCTGCAGGTCCCACCTCTGAATACTATTGCAGTGGGGACCAAGCCTTCAACACATGAGTCTTTGGGGGAAATTTCCAGATCCAAAGCATGACACTTATTATTATAGTTTTATTATAAAGGATACAAATGAGAAATAGCCAAATGAAGAGACACAGAAAGTGGGATCCTAGAGTGTTCAGAATGCAGAGCTTCAATTTCTTCTCCTCATGGAATCAGGTCCATAGTGAAATGGGTACATAATCATGTCAAAAGATGCAGAAAAATCATTTGACAAAATTTGCAGCTCAGTGTTATAAATTATGTGACATTATCAGAATGAAAAAAATCTATAGAAGCAGAATCTGTATCCTTGGTTACTTAGAGCTGAGGGTAAAGAGGTAGCCCTAAAGTGACTGTTAATGATATGAAGGTGTCATGGTCTAAATTGTATGGCATGTTAACTGTATTTCCATAAACCTTTTAAAAGAAAAGATTCAAAGAGCAAGTACAGTAGGAATGATAATCCAAGTATGTGGGTACAATAAAAATATACAATAAGATATAGTATTGAGACCTACTTAAAGAGATGGACAGAATTTTATAGTTTATTTCAACTGTCATATTAAATTTGCCATAATACAGGAGACATATAAGACATCTCATAAACTTCTTAGTTCCTCTTTGTACAAACGCCTAATTGGCACTTTTTAACGTCTGGCTTTTAAGTGTTATTTTGCTCTATGGGATTGGAGATCAGTTTTATTTTTTCTCTTAGTATTTCAAAAAGAAAAGATCATTTTGTTAGCATCATAGTTTTCTTTATTTCAGTAACTACACATTTTATATAATATCATTAGTATTTGAGAAAACATATTTTAAGTTGACCCAGAGAAATATCACAAATTCTATTTTTAACTGTAACTTCAAGGAAATTAAAAAAAAAAAATCTGAGCATTTATTATAATAAATTCTATTTAAATATGTGGTTCAGAAAAAAGTCATCGTAGCTGAGTTGTACTTTTTATTCATATTATAACAACTTCTATTTTTTGTTTAATAGATCATGAAATAAAATAAAATTATAAGAATAATTTTCTAAAACTACACTGCTTTAGTCTTTTATATAAATTCTAAAGGGAAAAGAAAGCTCACAACCACACATAACAAATTAACATTTTTCATGTACTTTCATCAACATAAAATAATATTTTTGCTTTATGTATTTATAATCCTCAACAATAACTCTCTAGAACTAAACAAATGTAAATTAGTCTGTAAAAATTAACTTTAGTGTAATTAGATTTGCAGTAATAAAATAGTCTGGAGTTCTGTAAATTAAAAGGAAGTGATCATATTATGTGAAGCACTACAGTAATTAGGTTTATTTGGATGTTTATTATATTTCTTATATTATGCCTTGACTATGATCCTGCAGGGTGAAAACAAAATGAAATTCATGTTTTATTTCTTGAAAGGATGAAATTGCACTATCAAGATTAAACAACCTAAATTTTAAAATGTTGTAATTATTCTATTTTCTAACATAATTCAATATATCCCTTTCTCATTTTCCTTATTAAAGTATTCTTGCTGAGCACATTTATAGTTTTGATGTACCTAGCACAGTGCAGAGAACATATATGCTAGAAAGGTAGGTTTCCTTCATACTGAGACCTTTAGTAGTACTTTCTGTCTGTGATTGCCTCTTCAACTCCTAAAATTAACCATTTTCAATGTATGTGTTTTAGTTTATAAAACACTACCTTAATTTTAATTTAAATTTCTTATACTTTTGACAAGAGGAAAAGGGGAATTTTCAATGGAGAAACAATAATGTTGAAATTAGTGCCAATTAAAAATACTTGATATAGGAAGAGGTTGAACTGTAAACTTACTTACCCTAATATCTGTTTCCTATTTAAATAAATGGGGAAATATTATTATCTAAATCTGCACTTTCTTTTCAGTCTCATAAAATCTCGCATGCAGCAAATTTTCTTGAAATTATCAGTTTATCACAGAATTTCAAATTATCAATTGCTCAAATGTCTGCTTTATATGATAGCTCACACTTTACCCTTTCCACCATTAGATCCAAATTACTTGGCACAATATTTGACGTATATTTGGTTTTCAGCATTAATATTTCCTTAAAAATAAGCAGTAAAAATGTCCAACATCTTTTTTGGAATATTTTTAAACTAAATACTAGAAACATCCTCCAATTCCTGAAATAATCTTGGTTTTGATAATGGGAAACTTAATTTTTCTGCATAAATTTTATTTATAATTTCCAGTTACTCTCTTAGCTATCCCTAATTAGTGAGAGATCTCATTTTCTCACTTGCCTAGAAAACAGAGAACTCTATAATTTGTGGTAAATCATTGGTAGCTTAAAGTAAACTGTTGTATTTCTGATGCTGTCTATTTGCATTTTCATAGTATTCAAGAATATCTACCATTTGCATAAAATATACAGATATATCAGGTGTGAAGTCCTTTAACAAGGACTTATTTTATTGTCTTATTTTCATGAATTCTTTTCAAAATCTAAAGAAAACTTCAAAATTTTCTAGTTCTACATTATTTGACTACCAGTGATCTTCAGATATCCCATTATTGTTCAAATAATTAACTATGTGAGAGTGGCATAATTAGCTACATTTCATAGATAGGAAAACTGAATTTCCTAAAATAGGTGATGCATTTTAAAACTATTGTCAGAACTACAGTTGATGCCCGAATCTGCATTCCAAGGCACCAGTTCCATGTTTCTTACCATTACCCTACAGTGCATAGTAAAATAGATTGAACATCATCAAATTACATTTTCTATATATCAAAATTATTTCAGGCAATACTTGTCATCTACAGGATTAGAATTTACTTGGAGCAGACTGCACTATCTATCATGTACTTAAAATCTTATCTGCTTTTCTTGAGTTAGATATTATTTTCTGCCTTGGAGGTTTCAACTGTGTGATTAGAGCATAAATTGCTTGATGCCCTAAATTGAAACCTTGTGGTTAATTTGATACAGGCAGACAGGTAATTAGTGTCTAACTAATTCATACCTCCTTTTTCCACCATTTGAAGTAAATTTCTCAACAGCCCAGGCACACCAGTGACCAATATTTCTGAATGAAAAATCAGTGATTTGAACATCTAACATCAATCAATGATTTGAACATATAACTTTCAACATTTCCAGGTTGAAAGTTAAGGATGGGGAATTGTTGCAAAGTATTGGAATTTTTGAGGAATCTTGATAATTTAAATGGAAATGTAAATAAAATGCTATAAACAGAAACCTTCTGGAAAAGCCAGGATTATGATGTTCTTACTGAGGAGGCATTGGTTGTAGTTGAAAATCACAGAACTTGTTTATCCTATAAGCATTATAGAATTCATATTTCTAGTAATATAATCCAGAAATCACAATTTTTGTCATCCTGACATTTGAATTTAAATAAAATTGGCTCAGGACTTTTTCCCTTTACTTTGTGTGAAGTTCATCATGTTTCTGAGACTTCTGCAAATAGACCTCACATTGCTGTGATTTTACCAGATCAGAATTTCTGATGCCATTAACTTATTCATTTCCACAGAAGAATGTCCTAAGTTCAAAATGTTCCTTTCATTTTATTCTTATTTTGTTTGGTACTGGGAAACAGCAATCCCATTAACAGAGATTTACAAATCTATAGGCATCAATGATTGAACATACAATTTTCCTCTCATTTCATAATTTGTTTTCCTTGCATCTTTTTATGCTTTTCTTAGTGCATAATAATCTCACATAATAGTGAGATTAATTTTGACATATTCATTAATGCTAGAAAAAGTATTCACAGTACTACTCCATTCTTGCATCCTTTCTTAAAATACATTTTAAATTTCCCATGTAAGAAAGAACGGTAAGATTTTATAGTTGCTTTGGTTGAGATTCCTTGCTTGGATCAGGTTCTATATCAATTTCTATCGGTTTCTTTGACCCACAATTGGAATCCCAAAGAATATTTATATCCAGAAACCCCAAGAGTTTCTCACAACACTTTGACATTTGTCTCTATGAAATCATCACTCAGATCAAACCTTTTAGAAAGAGACTGTTTTAAGTGCAAACTATTGAATTATATAAAGTTCCCAATATCTAAACAAACATTTACTTCTTGCTCTTTAAATTCCCACAGATGCTATTATTCAGATGTTGTGAAGGTCTCCATAGGATGCTAGGAAAATGTCTTTGACTAGTCTCTGACTCAACCTTTTACAGATCCCTTGAGAATCCTTGCTTCTCACCTTGCCTGGTCTCTTCTGAAGAGATCGCTGATAGTGCTTTCTGCAGATCTTTGAAGTTTTCACAGCCATCTTTCAGCTAGAGCTATGACCTAAGAATATGGGAGGCTGTTTTGAAACTTGAACAAAGAATTTTTTATCTTTGCTTTGCCATATTTAATGATCCAATTTTCATTAATAAACCCAGAGTTATTTCAAAACATAATTATAGTTCTTTGTTTTAGTCTGATTTTTCTTTTTCTTTCTTAATCTCAGTTTGTTGTGTTATATTAATGCTTATCTCCTTCCTTTCTCTGTCTCCTCCTGTCTCTTCTTGCCCTTTCAATTCATTAGAGGATACCAAAAGCAGGGAGAGAGTCTTTCAACCCTGCTGAGTCATGGATTTTTAAATTCTATTCCTCTTCATGCCAAGTGATCATCCAACTCCTTCCAATTTTTACTTATTATTTTACAAAATGCAAATTATTAGCACTACCTCATTCACATTCAACTGGGCTGCTTAATCTGACTTATTCTACCTTTTCTCATTGAAAACACAATAAAGGCTACAGGCCACGCTTTTTCCTTGCTCTTTCTGTCTCCTAGCTGACCTTGGTACTTCTCCACATGGCCTGGTGTGGTCTGGTATATTTATTTGCTTCTCGTGGGAATTCTAAGTCATAAATTCTTTTGATGGCATTGACCTCGGTTACTTCTATAAATCAAAATCCCTTGGATATAACTGAGACAACCCTTTAGTCTTACAGTCCCTTCTTTTCTGAATATACGAAACTTTGGATGAGATAGCAATCCCTTGATTATGGTTATGCTATATGGCAAAAGGGAGATTATCCTCAGTGTGACCTAACAAGGGACCTAACAACTTTAAAAGCTGCCTTTTCCCTATCTGTTTCCAAAAAGGAATTCTCAGAGACACACTCTTGTTAACCTGGAAAATAGCAACCATCCAAGTTGTTAATTGCTGGTGGCCAAGTGGCATGGAACAATGGGTGACTTCAATCAATAGTTAAAAGGAAAATAGGATTCTCAGTCTTCCATGGAAATGAATTCTGCTTGAGGAAAGAATTTGGGGCCTCCAATAAAAACTGCAGCTCCAGCTGAGATCTTGATCTCAGACCAATTAGACACAAAGCAGAGTATTAAGTCACCCTGTGGTGGAATTCTGACCTACAGAAAAAGAAATTAGACATACACACCACAACCACAAGCATAATAGCTAGTGGTGGTTTATTACATAGAAACAGGAAAGTAAAACAGGAATTCTACTTTATTTAGGCACACATGCTCTTGGGGGAACTATTGGGGTTTTGTCTGTATAAACCTATTATGGAGTTGGGGAAATCATATAACTCAAAGTCTATTTTATAATAAAGTATTGATTATCCCATGCGATTTACTGAAAACTGTGAGAGAGAATGATGGTACAGGTGTGCTTTTACTACATTGTAAAGTTAAAAAAAAAAAAAATTATTAAAGTAATCTTAATATAAGTATCATGTGCATTTATTTTCTCATTATTGTTTATATTTTCTCTCCCTCTATAACAAAACTATATTACCCAATGATTCCAATATAATTCATTTTAGAATATGTTTAATTTCTTCAAGTGTTACAGAGTTGGGTAGTGCAAAGACCCACCCTTCAAACCCCAATTCTTGCCATCAAATCAGAAAGATTTCAGACATGTTACTCAAAGTAACAGAAACGAGTTTATCAAAGGGATAGGAAAAAGGGAAAGGGGATATTGTCAAGGGGGAGAGTGAGCCCTCTCAGATAGGAGCGGGACCACATGCTTCTCCTGCACTCCAGATTTATTGGGGAGCTCAGAGAAGTTTCCAGAGAGTCCTGCCCAGTTCACCTCTAGACTTTTGACTGACAGCAAGATAACATCAGACTTTTAATACCCACTGCCAAGGCAACTCTAGGTTACCTTGTCCCATGCTGACCTGTTCTAATTGGATTCTTAACCATACCTTCCATTCTTACAGATTTTATGATTAGGAGGAACTATCCTTATTTCCAGAGTTTTACCCTTTAGGGTTACTTGGCCTCCTCTTATCAACATTATTTTGGGCCTGCATTTCTCCTGCAGTTAGTTAACAGGTAGTTTGCTGAGAAATGTGACATATCCTGTCCACTGCAGGTCCAGGTAAATTGCTTCTTGGAAAAGGAAGCATGTGGGGGGTCAGCACAGTGGGCCTATTTTATAGAATTAGTGTCTTAACTTCTCTTATTATCTGCCTTGTCAAATTTATTTTCAATATATTTAGATCCCATACAAATATTTAAAACTTAAGGGGAAAAAAGTTTAAACTTTGCTTTCCCAGAATCATGAAGTTACTGCAATTCGCACTAGGAAAATATTATTAAATTATTCATGGTTTAAAGCACTTGAACATATTCATATTAGTTTTGTTTAAACAAGCTTTCCAATTATCAGACTGAAAACATGAAAAATAAAACAGCTATATGCAAATACATAGCCTCACAAGAAAATTAAAAAAAAATAAAAGCTTCATAGTAAATATTTTAAAATAATCTAGCAATAAAAATGGAAATCATATCATTAAATATAAGGTTGAATATGATAGTCATTATATCAATGCAATTTAAAACACTAATCTGAAATTTTAAAGGAGAATTTTTGTCCTACTCTGAAAATAATAACTCTCAATCTGAAATCAGAAAATATATTGAGTAGAATAAAAGAGAGCAATTTGTAATGATAAAACAATTTAACAGTGAGAAATGTATACTGTATTTATTGAGCTGCAAAACTATAGATAAGTTACAGAAATATTAGAGCAATATTTTGATAGTAGGAAAATGTATTCATCTTCTCCAGTCCACTTGATAATAGATTATTATTTTTTCCATTTATTGATATGGGGAAAACACATAAAAATAGATACCATTATTATTGCATACTCAGGACACATGAGCAAATTTGATATTCTAAAATGCTTGATAACACCATGAAACAGTCACAAAAACTGAAATTGAGGGTAACATAAATATATTGCCAGAAAGTAAAATGCTAAAGAAAATAGCCTATGCTTACATTAAATTTAGCTAAGCATTAATAATATAGCTAGAAACAAAAGTTTTCCTCTCTTATGGAAATTTAAACTTCATAATCACCAGTAGGGTCAAAGCAGAAGTAAAACCAACAATGAAAAGGGTACAAAATTTCAATAATATTAATAAATAATGGAAGTTCCACATACATGCAATGAAAAGCAGCACAAATTCTCCTCAGAAGAAAAATATTGCCCTGCTGGGCAGTGGTACACCAACACCTGTAATACCAGCAACTCCAGAGGCTGAATCAGGAGGATGAGCATTCAAAGCCAGTCTCAGCAATTTAACAAGGCACTTTGCAACTCAGTGAGATCCTTTCTCAAAATAAAATATTTAAAAAGAGCTGGATATGTGGCTCAATGGTTGGTTAAGCACCCCTGGGTTCAATTTCCAATATCAAAAGAAAAAAAAAGGAAAGTAAATGAATTGCCTTATTTCATACAAATAAAATGATTAATCTGATTTAAAATTTAATATACAATATCAAATAATTATAATGAAAACAATAATTTAAAAGGGGATGTTCATGAAAATAGTAAAAAATTATTTTTGATAAATATTAATACATTCAAAAATGTTGCAAATTATAATATTATAGTAAAACAAAGTCAGAATAAAAACCAGAATAGTTAACCTAAATAAAATGGAAAAAATGGAATTAAAATGGTTTGATGTATATCTCCTATAAAAAACTCATGTGCTAAAAATGTTTTAGAAGGTATTTTTCAAATTTTTATAAAACTGATTATGAAAGCAGTATTAAACATTCTATAACTTATCAACAACTGTAAAATCTTCCAAACTATTGTAACAAAACAAAATATCAGTAGTCAAGTCAAAATATATTTAACTGGAAAACACCAAAGATTAATTTGGTTAAGCATATGAATGTGAAAGTAAAAAGCATAATATTAGCAAAATGAACAATTAGGATATTTAAAGAGATATACTGTGACCAAATGAGATTATTTCAAAAATTCATGGAGTTGTAGCAATTATATTATTATTAATATATGACATTTTTTCTTTATTGATGTGGTAGAGATAGCAGATAAAAGTCAAATCTCAGTTTTGTTTGAAAGAAAACATGTAAGAATATAATGGAAATAAAAGGATATCTACTAAACATTTCTATTCACCTTTAACCTATATCACATATACTGGTATTTTCATTAAAACCAAGAAGAAAATAAAAAAATTTAACAATATTCTGCCTATGCTATACCATGTTAATAACTAAGAGAGAGCTCCATGCATTATAAAAATTAAAATGCTTGATTAAAATGGTAATGATTGCTGACTTACAAATGATTAGTCAGTTTTATAAATCACCAATAATTCAATAAATAAGTATACATTTAATATTCGATATTTATTAATACCCATTTGTACAAATAAGAATAATTAGAACAGAAAATGGAGAGAAATCTACCACTAATGTGGCAAAAAAAAAATCAATAGGAAATTTTTAACAAGTTAGAAATAAAAAGTAAACAAGAAATAAAATAAATTAGAAATATGAAAAAATACATGACACAAATTTGCAAGATCATAATTGAAATAAAAGGTGATATCGTCTCAAAACTAATAGCAGAGAATAAACAAATTGAAGCATAACTGAAGAACATAGTTAAGACTACAGTCATGATAAAAAAGGATAAAAATGTGATAAACCAGTTAAGAATTCAAATGATAAATTTATATGTTTCAGGTCTGCTTCAGTTGGAGTTCCATCAGAAAATATGTTGGAAAGCGAAGTAAGATAATCACAATTTTAAAAATCAATAATTATTAATTAGTAATAATTATTAATCAAGAAAAATATAGAAAAATAATTCAAAGGAGTGAACTATTTAAAGTGATTAAATTCAGCTGAACAATTGGGACTAACAAATAATAATAGCTTTAATTTTTTTCAAGTGGAACAGAATATGAACACAGATTGGAATACATTTCTATCATAATGAATGCAATGTAACAGAGCTACATAGAAGAAATGAAGGAACATCAAACACAAAAGCAACAGTCAGTCATAATATCACTGACAGGGAGAAAATTAGGTTAACTATGAAGAGGGAAGAGTAGGCTGTAGACATCTTATGTCACAATCATACACAGCACTTAACCAAAAAAAGGAAATTATATAAATCTTTATGAAGAATAAGCAATTAAGAAACCCACTATATTGGAAAAACCAAGGACAGTGATAAAATAAGAGTTAAAACCAATGCTATGCCGAGTGAGGTGGTTTATGCCTATAATCCCAGCAGCTCAGGAAGCTGAGGCATGAGGACCCCAAGTTCAAAGCCAGCCTCAGCACAAGTGAGGCACTGAGCAATACAGTGAGACCCTGTATCAAAATAAAATATTAAAAAAAGGGCTGGGGGATGTCATTCAGTAGTCAAGTGCCCCTGAGTTCTATCCCCGGTACCTCCCCCCCAAAAAAAGAAAAAAAAAAACAAAAAACAGTGCTATAATGGATATTTTTAACTAGGTAAAAATGAACGTTAAAAAGACACAATTGTGAAGCAACTATACATGTTCCTTTAAAAATGACTGTGTATATTTTAAAATTTCAAAAGTGATAAAAAGTATTATAATTGTTTCTGGAAACATTAAGAGGTATAAAGTTTTTTTTTTTTTTTTTTGAGCTGAGAAGTATTCTTTATAGATAAACATCTCAAACAATCAAAACAGTTTACAGACAACAGGAAGTAATTTTGTATTTCTTTTTCTTTTATCCTTCACAGGGGAGGGATAGATGTGAAGATCAGGTGTTTAAACTAAAAAAGTGGGGTGCAATTCATGAACCTGAAAGAAATCTGAATAACACAATTAAACAATACTTTTCACATGACTTGTTCATCCAGTAGCCAGAACGGAACATGGTCGCACAAATATTTACAGTGAGTGATACATAGACGAGATAAGCAAGAACAAAGTCATTACTCAACATGGTGACTGATTTGAGGGGATTGTGACATTCCAGAATTCTCATGGGATTATAACAACACAGTGAATCCTTGCTACAACATTAATTTTCTTTTCTTTCTTAAATCAATAATCTTGACTGTGCTTACACCCTTCCCTGACTTTCCCACTGCCCAATTCCTCTATCAGGACATTTTGAAATCAACATTCGACAATGTACCCTCACTATCTTAGGGCACACTAGCAACATTAAAGATCTGGATAGACTCACCTATGTCAAGATGAGTAAAAAAAAAAAAATGCAGGGAAAGAGAATAAACTATCAACCATCTGGAGTTCAAGTTGTTCAAGCGTACCAAATGCGAATCCTTTGGCAGTATTTTGGCACAAGATACAGCTTCTAATACTTATAAGAAATACGCATAATGTCCCAACACCAGGAAAGGGTTTTAGAAGATTTTCTGAATTGAAATTTACATAGATTTAAATTTGTAAGAGTAATGCCTACTGGGATATAATATCAAGTCTTGGTACACAGTGATAATAGGAAGTACTCAACTCCTCATTGTTAAGATGCTGAACTAAACTTATAAAGAGCAGCCATTTCTCTGCCTACTGGGATCTGAAGGATCACTGCTCCAAGATCTCCACAATAACAAAAAATGACCTTTACAACATATAAGGGGTGCTACCTGATGACAAGGGCTTCCCAACGAGGTTTTCAGCTCTTTCTACTGGCAGGGCATAGCCATCAAATGAATTCTATTTGCACCCCAGGTACTTCATTGAATTACCTGGCATTATGAGTCAACAAAAAGCTTAATTTTAAATGAAATAAAAATTAAGGCCTCTCTCTTGTACTAGAGCAGTGTGGCATTAAAAACTTTAGGCCCAGATACCTCTTTACCAAGTATAATATAATATGCTTCAAATTAATATTGCCATTTGAACTTTTTTCCACATTTGTTGTTTTATCCCACTGTGCACTTTTATTTTTGGCAGGGGTAGGGGAGTAAGAGGATCAAACTCTTCCCAAATTTTATAGTCAAAGAAAACAACAATAGGAAAATAGGAAATCTATCGTCATTGATCTCTTTCTCCCTCTGGGTAAATGCAGATGATAAGTTCTATTCAGATTCCTTATATACCTAAAGAGTATGAAGCCTCCTACAACACAGTGTGTTACCTTTTCAAAGGATTAGAGAAACAACGTTCCAGAATTTATAAAACTGCTAATATACTCAAAAGAGAAGCATATCCTTTTCCACACAACTTCCAGACTTTTTTCTACTTTCAGAAGATTCAGGAAGTACTGTGTTGAATTTTTAATCAATAGATATAAGGTGAAATTACTGTCAATTTTGGGTATTTTACTCAAGCCACCAAAGGAATTCAGTTGGACTGTTATTTCTTGGGATATATAACTGCAAAGCAAAATAATTTTCACTGGGGAATTGCAATATTTTTATGAACATACTTTTTAAATTTAAAAGCCCAGAAAATATATATATATATATTTATATATATAATACATATATATACATACATATATATAAATATATATATATATATATATATATATATATATATATAATGAAACAGAAATTGGTGACACACAGGAAAAATAGGAACAAGTACTAATAGCCAAATGTTGATTGGGATATAGCTTTCACTGACCTCCCATTTCTTATAAAGTTGAAAGTTTACTATATCTCTGTTCTCCAAATTATTTTAATTGTTTTCTAAAGGGTTAAAAATTGCCAGAATAAATCACTTTATCATAAAGAAATGTTGGATGAATCTATTTTCTCCTGATGTACCTATTTTACAGTGTAAATGTTCCACAAAGCACAAGAGAGGATAAATTAGATATCTTTACCTTTGTTTATTCAATGTCCAACAAGGATTTCAGTATTCTACACATATCTTGTTTTCCTTTTGGCTCTTAGAGAAAGTTTCATCTTTGTTTAAGTATGGTTTCTTCTATCAGGATTTTCTAGGGTCAGGACCTGGACTCACCCAATAGGGATGTCACAGTTTCAGTGTGCCCTTTTTCTGGTATGAAAACTAACAAACTGGTTTATGTGACACATAGAGTACCTCTTAAGCATTGTGAAAATGACAGGATTTCACCATTTCAGCTTTTTTCAGGTATACAGTAATTAAAAGTTCTTCCTGAAAACACATACTCCTCTCTACTTTTGGAAAATGTCTTAAAAGAAACCTTTTCCAATACAAATACAGAAAAATAGGTACACAAACCAAGCCACCACTGTAGAAGAATAAAAAATTGCAACTGTATTAGGGAATGGATTTCCACATGTTCACACAGTACTTGCTCTATTTTTGTTGTTGTTGTTGTTGTTGTTGTTTTGTTTTTGTTGTTTTTTGAAAAACATTTTGACATCTTTTTATTTTTTTTTTTTGAACATCTAATGACAATGCAAGTGAAAAACATCACATTGGGTAAGGGGTTTTGAAGGAGGTTTGAATGTAAGAGGGACCACACTTTAATTTAAAAACAAACACAACACTAGGAAGAGGGAATGTGCATCTTTGAGAAATCTATTTCTTCGGCACAAAATGAGGGGATTCACTACTGGCTCTTTCACTTCACCGTGGGAGTGACCACTTGATGACCACTTTGGCATCGCTGCCCTGTTTGGGCTGCGATTCAGGCTTACAAATAAATTACATAATCTGAGGGAGTAGGAAAAAGGCTTATAAGAAGTTTCTATTCATTTGAAAGTTAAAGAACCCCCACCCTATTTGACTATCTTTTCTTTCATCTTTCCTGCAGCAGGGTTTTATTTCAGTCTTACTCATGAGGGAGACGGTGAGGGGTAAGGCATGCAGTCTTGCCGGCTTCTATTCTTAATCACTTCCTTTGCAGCAATAATCAGAGGAATCAGGTTGGAGAGAGGCTTGACTAGTTTTAAAAATGGGTGCTGCAAAAGCTCCTGGACAGATCCTCACCTATCCACATCCATCTCAAGACAGCGATTTAAAAAGTCAGGGAATACAGCTGACAGTATCTCAGGATTCTGGAGCTCTGGGGTTCCATTAGTGGCTATCAGACATAATGCCCTGAGTGGATTTTCATTAAGGTAAGGTAGTTCACCTTCCACATTTCAATTGCCATAATTCCTAGAGACCAGATATGAACTTTCAGATCATAAGCTTTCTGAGTCACCACCTCAGGTGCCATCCAAAAGGGGGTTCCCATCATGGTGCTTTGTTTACATTTCTCAGGAGTGATAAGGGCACAGTACCCAAAATCAGTCAATTTAACAGAGCCATCCATCCCAAGGAGTATATTGTCACTCTTTATGTCTCCATGGATACCTTAGTTTGAGTGCAAGAAATCCAAAGCTTGGAGGCACTCTCTGCCAATAGCTGCTATCTGTCCTTCAGTCATACAGGTCTCTGTGACTACATCAGTCAAAAGAGCCATCAGCCATAGTATTCCATGACTACCCATAGTTTATCTCCCACTAAATAGAGATCTAAATAATTAACAGTATTGGGATTCTTATTTTCCCTCATGACCAGAATTTCATTAGTAATTGATTCTTTTGGGAGTTGTTGTTGGAGGTTCATCTGCTTTATGGCCACTTCTTGTCCTGTTGCAATGCCAAGTGCTGTATAAACAGTACCTGATGCCCCTTGACAATTTTTTTCAAATCTTGTGTACTTTTTCTTTGGGTCCCCAACACTCACAATGTTTCTTTGCTTCTCTAGGATCTCCTCATCTATCATCTTGGATTTTTTTCCTTTGTGGATCTGTATTCCTGTACAAAGAACTAGAATTGGCATTCTCAGCAGATGGTGGTGTGACTTCTTTATTTGGTGCTGCTGGTGAAGCAATAGATTCAACCACAGAATGAGCAGAGATTGATTTTGTATGCTCTGGTCTTGGTGCAATAACTGGTGGGGGCTCATTGTCATCTTCTTCTTCCTCCTTTTCTTCTTCAGATACAGGAAGAACTAAAGGAGGCCCAGATGCTGTTTTTGTACTCAAAGGATGTGCAGCTGTGTACCCAAATACACTTTTATCTCCTGAGTAAAGCTCATGTATTTCTGGTTGTTGATTGTTTCTTTGGAATCACAGAATGTAAGAACATCTAGAATGGATTGTGGGTTCTTCTTCTGTTCCAGTTTTGTTAGGTTGGCGGTTTCGAGTAATCATGCGCATTGCTCAGCAATTCCAGTGAATTCCCAGGTGACTGCATCAAACCCCACATGAATCGTATGCTCGAAGTCTGAAGGAAGAGAGATCTCTGGGTGCTCTTTCTCTTTCTTATCAGTTTTATCCCCTTCTCCTGGGAAGATAGAACGAAGTCTGACTTTATTATTCTTCTCTTTGGGAGCCATGGAAAGTGGTTTGGAGCTGTGGTTGAGTGCTGAAGAATGCCTGTTGTTACTATTCATCTTCAATGGGGGAGCTGGGGGCTTTTCTTCATTATCCAGACCATCAGACATTTTCATTTACAACTTATTTCACAGCTCTTCACACAGCCACTTCTGCAGGACCTCAGTACAGTTGGGCCCTGCCCATGAGATGGGGATGGGATGACTTCAGCTCTGACAGACTTAGTACTGACACACCAGCTGCCACAAGATGAAGGATTCAGCTTGTCTTTCTTGGAGGAAACCACGTCTGAAGATGACTCAAAGCTGGCAGGGTTGAAGAACAAAACTGAGATTCAAAATGAGCTCAGATGGGCTGGATTGCTGGGGGTTTCAGAGGTCTCAGTCCACAGACAGCTGGATCCATTCCTTGGTGAGGTTGATGCTCCAGGTGAAGCTGAAGATCATGGCAGAGTGTAGCAAACAGAAGTGGCTCAGCATATCACACGAGGAAGAGACAGAACTGTATAAAGTTTTGATGAAGAAAATTTCTATCAATTAAAGAAGTCAGAAATATAGAAAATAAATTAATAAACACAAAGCATAAAATAATTCTTAATAGTTTATTATCTAAAGTAAACATAGAAATAACTCAATAGTTCATTATCTGAAGTAAATATAAGGAACTATTTTATTAAAAGGAAGTGAATAGCAGGGGTTTTCAAGATGGCGGACTAGAGGGTGAATGCATTTCCTGGTGCTCCAGGACTCTGGATTCAAGAAGATGAGGTTTTGAGAGACTCAGAACCAACTCGGACCTGCCAGGTGAGTCGTAATGAAGAAAAAGCATTTGATAAAATACAGCACCCCTTCATGCTCAAAACACTAGAAAAAATAGGGATAGTGGGAACATTCCTTAACATTGTAAAGGCCATCTAGCTAAGCCCATGGCCAATATCATATTAAATGATGAAAAACTGAAAGCATTCCCCCTAAAAACTGGAAAAAGGCAGGGATGCCCTCTTTCACCACTTCCATTCAACATTGTCCTTGAAACTCTAGCCAGAGCAAATAGACAGACCAAAGAAATTAAAGGGATATGAATAGGAAAAGAAGAACTCAAACTATCCCTATTTGCTGATGATATGATTATATACTTAGAGGAACCAGGAAATTCCACCAGAAAACTCTTAGAACTCATAAGTGAATTTAGTAAAGTAGTGGGATATAAGATCAATGCTCATTAATCCAATGCATTTTTATACATAAATGATGAATCCTCAGAAAGAGAATTTAGGAAAACTACCCCATTCACAGTAGGCTCAAAAAAAAAAAAATTAAATACTTGGGAACAATCTAACAAAAGAGGTGAAAGACCTCTACAATGAGAACTACAGAACACTAAAGAAAGAAATTAAAGAAAACCTTAGAAGATGGAAAGATCACCCATGTTCTTGGATAGGCAGAACTAATATTGTCAAAATGGTCATACTACCAAAAGTGCTATACAGATTCAATGCAATTCCAATTAAAATCCCAATGATCTACCTCACAGAAATAGAGCAAGCAATCATGAAATTCATTTGGAAGAATAAGAAACCCAGAATAGTTAAAGCAATCCTTAGCAGGAAGAGTGAAGCAGGAGGTATTGCAATACCAGAACTTCAACTCTACTACAAAGCAATAGTAACAAAAACAGCATGGTATTGGCACCAAAATAGACAGGTAGATGAATGGTACAGAATAGAGGACACAGAGAGAAACCCAAATAAATAAAATTTTCTCATACTAGACAAAGGTGCCAAAAATATGCAATGGAGAAAAGATAGTCTCTGCAAGAAATGGTGCTGGGAAAACTGAAAATCCATATGCAGCAGAATGAAATTAAACCCCTATCTCTCACCCTGCACAAAAATCAACCCAAAATGGATCAAGGACCTTGAAATCAGACCAGAGACCCTGAATCTTATAGAAGAAAAAGTAGGTCCAAATCTTCAACATGTTGGCTTAAGATCAGACTTCATTAACATGACTCCCAAAGCACAAGAAATAAAAGCAAGAATCAATAACTGGGATAGATTCAAACTAAAAAGCTTTCTCTCAGCAAAGGAAACTATCAGCAATGTGAAGAGAGAGCCTACAGAGTGGGAGAAAATCTTTGCCACTCATATTTCAGATAGCGCACTAATTTCCAGATTATATAAAGAACTCAAAAAACTCTACACCAAGAATACAAATAACCCAATTAACAAATGGGCTAAGGAAATGAACAGACATTTCACAGAAGAAGATCTGCAAGCAATCAACAGATATATGAAAAAATGTTCAACATTCCTAGTAATAAGGGAAATGCAAATCAAAACTACCCTACTATTCCATCTCACCCCAATTAGAATGGCAATTATCAAGAATACAAGCAATCACAGGTGTTGGCAAGGATGTGGGGGAAAAGGTACACTCATACATTGCTGGTGGGTTGCAAATTAGTGCAGCCACTCTGGAAAGCAGTGTGGAGATTCCTTAGAAAACTTGGAATGGAACCATCATTTGACCCAGCTATCCCACTCCTTGGCCTATATCCAAAGGACTTAAAATCAGCATACTACAGAGATGCAGCCACAATGTTCATAGCTGCTCAATTCACAATAGCCAGATTGTGGAACCAACCTAGATGCCCTTCTATTGGTGAATGAATAAAGAAACTGTGGTATATATATAAATTGGAATATTACTCAGCCATAAAGAATAATAAAATTATGGCATTTGCAGGCAAATGGATGAAATTGGAGAATATCATGCTAAGCGAGATAAGCCAATCTCAAAAAACCAAAGGATGAATGATCTTGCTGATAAGCGGACGATGGCACATAGTGGGGAGTGGGAGGGAGGAAAGAACGGAGGAAGGAGGTACTGTACAGAGGGAAAAGAGGGGTGGGGGGAATAACAGAATGAATCGATCACTATTACCCTATGTTAATGTATGACTACACAAATGGCATGTCTTTGTACAAACAGAGAAATAATATGTATCCCATTTGTGTATAATAAAAATAAATTTTAAAAAAATCTGGCATATTTGGGAATGGCATGTCTTTGACTTTTTCAGATCCTATATAGTCTACACTTTTAGAACACATTCAGGATTTACTTAATACTTTATAATTTTATTCTAGTCACAATAAATAAACAATAATAAACTAACTTTAAAAAAAATGAAAGTAAATAACAGAAATTAAAAATATATTGGAAAACTGATATTAGCAAATTTAGACACAATGAGCAAACACATATGCACACATATATTTGTATATAGTATTGACTCACAAATATTACACAATAGGAAACATACAGAATAGATTATTTTATTCTAACTATAAAATTTGACTCACTAATATAAAGGTATCAATAGTCACAAATAAAAGACTTTCAAGCTTAAATTTTACACATAATTGATTCAGGACTTAAAGAAAAAAACAGTAGAAAACCAAGTGTTTTTATGTATATCATAAAATCTACAGGACTCCAAGGTATACCCTCAAATACCAATTTTAAAAATAATCAAGTGAGAAATTGAAGTAAATAAAATGAGTTATATATTCAAATTCAGGGGCTCTAATATCAAAAATATAGCCTTTGATTTTTAGATGAAATAATAAATATAAAAATTAGAAATAATAAAGTGAATTGAAACAAGAAATTAATTAAAACTAAAATGTGATTCATTAGAGAAAAACAAAACAAAACCCAAGCAAGATTAACAAAAAAATAGAAAAATATTTAAAAATATGTAAATGGTTTAAAAATTGTTAAAGTCATAGATAAAAGCTGTCATTTAGAAAATCTTAATAAGTACCACAAGAAACTAAATGAAAAAATATTAAATGTAGAAAACACAGATACTTTAAAAAATATATGTTAACAAACATATTAAAGTTTGAAAAAGAAAAATAAGTAGAGGTAAAATAATAATAATTGACATAATTTTTGCAAAACACTCATTATGTCCATTCTTTGAAATTTTTTAAATAACTTTCAGTAGTTACCCTAACTAAAAAAATTCTAGGTTTGTCTAATTTTAGTGACAAAATATGACTATAAGAGCAAAATAAGAGTTTTACAATTCTTACTTTTGAACATCCACAAGAAAAATGGATGTCAAGATCAACATTCTATTTTGAAAAATTATTTTTATTATTTGATAATTACTTAAGGAATTGCCTAATTTCAGATCTGAAGGTAATGTCAATCATAAAATAATGTGTTAATTGGGTTGGGGTTGTGGCTCAGTGGTAGAGCACTTGCCTAGTATGTGTAAGGCACTGGGTTGAATTCTCAGCGTCACATATAAATAAATAAATAAATAAATAAATAAATATCCATTGACACCTAAATATTTTTTTAATTTGTTAATTATTATAGCTGGTGATAAAATATGAGTATCTTGATAATGAATGAGTACCCTACTACTTTCATGCATTACAATAAAGTATATGTGAATACTATTTTTATATTTTGAAAAATGATGATATTATATTGACAAAAAAAAGCCTATCATGAAGTGGAAATGTAAATTGAAAATTCATTTTTAAATAAGCTATTAAAATAACACATGCCTTCCATAGAGAAAATTTTAAAATATAGTCATTTTTTAATTTTTCTTAATATTCAGAAATAAATAAATTTTTCAAATACATTAATCTTTTCTATTTTTTGGGTAATATAAATGTGATGTCAGTAAGCTAAAGGCAGTCTCACCACCTCCAAGACACTGACTGAACAAAAGTATGTGGACCAAATTGCCCTTGTGGGAACTCCTGAAGTCAGTTAGGAATTGTAGCACCCAGATGAGCACAAAGCCTAGAACTACCTTTGCAGGTGGGAAATACTTTGCATTTGCCCATCTTACACCTATCCCTTACCTAGCATGCTGCAGCATAATTAAGAGAAGACCCCCACCACTAGCTTCTCCCTCAATGGAAAGGAGAAAATTCTCACATGGGTCTAATGTTAGTTTTGAGGGGAAATCTAAGTGACTAGTTTCTGTCAGTCTTTACTCAGAACCCTAACTGGAAAATTAGCATACTATAAAAGCCAGGTTAAGAGCAGTTAAAAACAAAGCACTAGATGAGTTATAATAAGGATCAGGCAGTACTATAGTCAGAAACCACAGGGGATAAGAGATTACATACTATTTAGAAGGAAACAAGACCAGGTTCCTGTGATTGAGAAATTCATGTGCCAATGAAGAGAAGATGCCTTTCCAGAAAGGAGTTGCAAATCTCTAGCCAAACTGATTCAAAAGTCTTCTGTACAAAACCAGTATTTGACTGAAAAGGAAGTTTGCTTTTCCCTTGCTTATAAATGCCAACCAAAGCACACAGGTATACAAAGAAAAAGAAAAATAGAGCTCACTCACAGGAAAAACACTTTTTTAGGCAATTGTCTATGAAGAAATAGACAATTATATTATTGACAAAGAATTTTTTTAAGGATCTTAAAGATACTCAGTGAACTACAAACTAAGTTAGACAACTACAAATATACGATTATATTTAAACTATGATGTGAGATAAGTTAAATGTATTAAATTCATATTCAATTTAAGATATTTTCAACTTATGAACTATTTATTGGGACATATCCTGGCATAGTCAAGGAACATGTGTAAAGGCTGAGAGATGTTATCACCATGAGGTAGTCCTCTGAGTTGAAATAAAAGTATGCTAAATAGGAACACAAAGGTATTTTAAAGTATAAAACACATATGTAAAGAAATGTGTATAAACAAACAGAATCCTATAACATAATACTGGCATATAAATTGCTTTCATTTCTACAAAAGAGGCATAAAAAATTGTAAATCTATGTTAATGGGAACAAAAGTTTAAAAGTTGTAATTTGAGACATCCATATTACCAAGTCTTGGGTGGGGAGCACAGAGATATAATAGTAGATTTTTAATATGTTATTGAAAATAAGTTTTTATCAGTTTAAAGTAGGTTGTTATAGCCTTAAGATATTCTATGTAATCCTGTATAATAACAAAGACCTGTAGACCTGCTTAGAAAGCACATACAAAAAAGGATAAGGGAATCAAAACATTTCACTGCCAAAAACATTTTAAAAAATCAATGAAATACAAAAAAGGCATTTAGATGTCAAAAGGATAACATAATAAGAGAAGTATTAACAAAATACCAGTAGTATGTTAGTATTAATAATTACTCTAAAAGTGAATATATTGAACTCTCCAAATGAAGAGACATAAAAACATTAAAATTAATACAAATTTCAGTAATGTCTCAGGATAAAATATCAGCACACAATAATCAGTTGCATTTTGTACACTAAAAATGAACAATCTGGAAAATAAATTAAGAAAATAATATAAAAATGTCAAAAAGAATAAATGATTAGAAATAAGCTTTAAGATTAAATTCGTACATACTTAAAACTATGATTTTGTTAAAAGAAATTAAAGAAAGACATATATTCATGGATTTGAAGTTCTAATATTGTTAAAGATGTCCACATTACCCAAAACAGCTTACAGATTCAACATGGTCCCTATCAAAATGCTCAGGGCATTTTTTGCAAAAAAATGAAAAAAATTTAAATTCACATGGATTCTCAAGGAACCTAAGTAGTCAAAATGTGCTTGAAAAACAAGAACAAATTGGAACAAATTTACTGGTTTCTGAACATGTCTCAAAACAACAGTAATTAAACAGTGTGATCCTGGCGTAAAAACACATATATTGGACAATGAAACAAAAGACAGAGCCTGAAAGTAAACTTTGTATGGGCAATAGATCTCTAAGTGTGTCCCAATTGTTCAATTTAGAATTGACAGTATCTTAAAAAATAGTCCTGGTGAACTAGCTATCCACCCACAAAAGAATGAAGTTTGACCTTTACTGTGTTACATATACAAATTTATCCAAAACACAGATTAAAGGTCTAAATTCAATATCTAAAATGGTAAAACTCCCTGAAGAAAACATAGGAGAAAAACATCATAACATTGTATTTGACAATAATTTCTTGGTTATTATGCCAAAAGTACAGGAAATATGAGCAAAAATATACAATGGCACTACATCAATCTCACAGATTTCTGTGCATTAAAGAAAACAAATGACAGAGTGAAAAAATCAATGTATAGAAAGGGAGAAAATATTTCCAAATCATCTATCTAGTGAGAGATAAACATCAAGAATTTAAGGAACTCTCACAGCACATGGCAAAAAATAAATACCCTAAAAAAACTGAGCAAAGACCTTGAATAAAAATTTTTCCAAACAAGAAATATAAGTAGCTAACAAGCATATGAAAGGATGCTTAAGATAAATGTAAATTAAAACCATAATAGTATATCATCTTATACCCATTACAGTGACTGCTGTCAAAAAATGTAGGGAGAACATAATGTGTTGGAGTTACGGACATATTTGAACACCTGTACACTGTTTGATGGTATGTGAAATGATGCAATTGCTGTGAAAAACCATTTGGAGTTTTCTTTAAAATTGTTTGAAATATCTACCATATAATCAAATAATAAAATATCCAGATACCTGTTAGGTCGTTAGGCCAAAGAAACTCCATTTTGAAAATCAGCACCTGCACACCCAGACATGACCTTCCCAGTAGGTCCACCCCGAAAGTTTACCTAGCTATGGAAACCACAGCAAAGACATCAAGTAACAGTCACAGGGCCAAACGGGTTATTTTTTAACTACTCCATTGTACATGACTCTATAGTTTAGAGGTTTTAGAAGTTTTTCCTGCAGTCTGCTGCTCCTTGCAGAGGGGCAACCTGGCAGACTCTCTCTGTCAATTAACCTCTGCTTGAACTCAGAACTATGTCTCTTGTGGATATTTGTGCCAGTTACCCTAACAATACCAAGGATTTGAAGCAGAATCTCAAAGATATATTTACCTTCAGGGTTCATTGCACCATTATTCATAATAGCCATGAAGTGGAAGAAATCCCTATGTCTGGGGATAGAAGAAGTGATAAAGAAATTCTGGCATGTATGCCCAAAAGAATATTATTCAATCTTAAAAAGAAAAAAAATCCCGTCAACATACAATAGGATATGTGAATCTTGAGGACATTATACAAAGTGAAACGAGCCAGTCATAAAAGACAAATACTCTGTCATGGCAGTTATATGAGATCTCAGAAGTGGTCAGTCATAGAAACAGAAAGCAATATGGTGGTTTTTAGGGGATGGGGAAAGAGGAAATGGAACTGTATTCAATAGATAGAGAGTTACGTTTTTGAGAGATGAAAATGTTTTATTGATCTGTTATACTACAACACAAATAAACTCCATGTTACTGAAGCATACACTTCAAAATATTAAGATGATGTATTTTATGCATTTGTATCACCATTAAAATAAATACTAAAAACGTTTTAGTGTATTACAACATCTTTTAAAAGTTATTGTTATTAAGTTGTTGATTTTTTTTTATTTTAAAAATGAACCACATGCCAATCTTAAAACAATTTTGGTAACAATTGAAAATTAATGCTTCGAGCTTAAATTTTCCATAATGTTGCAAGTAAAGTTATGCTCACAATCTAGATTGTGCTCATTTTTGCTATTTTATTTCTGATTGATCAAATTTAAAAGTTAATCAGTCAGATATTAAACTTCTATGATATTTGAAATGGATACTATATGTAATTAGTTATACTTATTTACATAATATTCCAAATAGAAAAATTAATAACAATGCATAATTTTTGAACTTCCTTTAAAGGTAGATATACTTCCCTTCTTTGATTTTTTTTGGGTTTTTCAGAAACTCACAGAAATACTTCTCATAATCAGTTTTCATTAAGTATTCATTGTGCAAGTAAGAATCTGGAACTCTTTCTGAGGCTGAAGAGCAATCTAAAAAAGGCCCTTGCTGGCAAGTCAGTGGGACAAATAGGTCTCATTATACTGCTGTGTATTCATTTTTCAGAATATTTAAAACAATGATTTGTTAATTTTATTTATTTACAAAGACCTCTTACATGTTCTTTGGGTTTATTCATAAGAGATTCATAAGAGATAAAACAACATTATCTGTTAAGATTCATAAGAGATAAAACAGCGTCATCTTAAGTGGTCACTAGTGATTTTCACCATTAAACTCAAAAACTTGACTTGGACCTTTCATTGAGTGTTAGATTAGCACTTTGCTTCTTTACAGGCTTTTAAAAATTTAAATTTGTTTAAAATTGATACATAAAAGCCTGGTATATTTTATGGGGTACCATGTGATGTTTCAAAATGGGGGGAATACTGACTTTTCTGAGCTACTGATAATACTTCTCAGAAAAAAATGACTTCTGTGATAAATAAGTAAAGCCAGGTAAGCATCTTATCCACGTTCTTTCAACTCCAACTCCGCCTGTCAGAGTTTTAATATCCTATTATGATAAACCCTCCAAAATTAAGAACAAATTGCAAGATATCCCTAACAAAAATGACATAGAAATTCTGTTTTTTCATGGAACATCTCCTTTGTCTAATTTCAGATATAAAATTTTAGAAATATCTCTTTCAGTTTCTTTGATACCATACGCAACAGGTTAGGACCAAGAGATATTTGTGACTTCTACATGCCTCCAAGTTGCTAAAATTTATGCTCACGTCTCAATTCAGTAGTCAAAACCTATTAGTAATCATTAATAAAATGTTTCTCTATTTTAGTTTGATGAGGGAGGCAACTTAGAAAAATAGTCATTTTATAGAAAGACATGCCATGGAAATAATGTGTTTTAGAACCTGCAGACTTCATTCTAACCCTTACAAACTAAATAACTTGGAAATAACATCCATATAAAACTGATGAAACTTTATCAATCAGGTTGAGGGAATATTAGGTAAGAAATTGATTTTCAAAATGTTTTGCACATTATATAATGTATTATTCATTCCTCTCTTATTTGTCTTTTTCATTCTTTATAATTGATTCTTTAATTGCCTTAAATATAAAACATACACTCAACAAGTACAATAGATTATTCTTAAAATTGAATTACACCTCGAAAGCACAAGGCCCTGAGTTCGATCCCCAGTACTGCAAAAAAAAAAAAAAAAAATTGAATTACAGTTCACTTAAAGGAACTCTATTTTCTCTATATGAGGGGATACAAGAACCCAACATTTTGAGGGTTTTATATACAGAAAAACAGACTATAAAGTATGTGTTGAAAGAAAACCTCTGTTTGTTACTTTATATCCCAATATCCATGTGAGTAAAAAACACCTCATGCTAAGATAAAGTAAGTTTGGCCTAAACTAGTTTCCTTAATTGGCAATGAAGTTTGTCCCAAAGCTGCTTCATTTCTTAGTGAAAAGTACTCTAGCTTCACATGTAACAAGTTGTAAATTAACTTAAGTGCATCCTCTCATTACTTAGCAAGTGAGTCTAAGCCAGCCACGGCAATAGAGCTTCAACCAAACACAAAGCCTCTAGCTCATTGGAACATGTGTATGTAAGGCAAACTCCAAATGAACCAATAGGCTTGTTTTCTGTCATTTCCTTTTCTCAGGTTATGAATATAATCTGTAAATTTGGCAAGGGCATTGGAACCATCTTTGATATAGAATACATCCAGCTCTAGAACATTTTTTCTTGCTCAAGGTAACTTTGCTAAACTCACCTCGGTTATTCTGTTAATACAGGTAACTATACATTTCATATTAAATTCCATTTTCAAAGATGACTAAACGAACAGATAAATGCATTAGTCATTGTGCTTGAAGGAGGGTTCTGTTCTGATTCAACAGGGCACTGCAGATATAGCAGCGAAGCTATTCTCAACTTCTCAGACCATGCCAAACTGTGGGAAGTCACTTTAATCTTTGCTCTAATGCAGACAGCAACATCTGCAGTGGGAACTTCCAAAGGCCTGTGGCAGCAAAGGTGAGTGATCTCAATTACTCTGGATGTGCCTTGATTGAATGTGAAAGAAATTGTATTAACCAGTCACATGTGGGGCCATATCATATACTACTTCCTGCTTACTTCAGTGGGGAAAGTGACTAGAGTGCTAATGAACTTCAAATCCAGTTGCAACAAATTAGCCAGTCAATAACTTTTTACATTTGAGTAATTGCTCAAAAAGTCCTAAACATCTCTCTCTTTCAACACACACATGTATGCACACCACTATTTCCTTAACACTGATTAGGGTAAGAATTATTTTATTAAAATAAAATTGACTCATGAAAATCAAAGGGAGATCAGTAGAGGAAAGGAACATGGAGTAAGGGAAGTTGGGGAGAAGTGTAAGAGAGAGATATTGACCAAATTATATTGTGTGCATATATGAATATATAAGAAGAAATCCCACCATGATGTACAACTATTCAGCACAAATAAAAATATGGAGAGAAAAAATATAAAACAATGTTCAAAGCAAAAATAAATTAAATACAAAGTTCTTGTCAATGATAACACTCAAATGAAATGACCATTTTTTATTTAGTTGATTTTTGGTGTATAGACATTATTTTGTCAAACACTCAAAATTACAGAAAAACTTGACAACACAGACTACACATATATGGAACACACACTGTCCTCTATTCCTAACATATTATATGTGTATGGTTCATATGTTATGATTAAAGAATCAATATCAATACACCAAGTTCATAGTTTATTTAGATTTCCTTAGCTTTTACCTAAAATATTTTTTCCATTCTAGGATCTAATCCACTGTACCTTATATATATCTGCATCTCATGTCTTGTTCACTTTGATACTTAGACTTTTCCTGCTTTTCAAGACCTTGAATTTTTTTAGAATTCTCAGTCAAATACATTTTAGGATGTCTTTCAAATGGAATTTCATATTCTTCTTATGATTACACTAGTGTTTTTGGTTTTTGCAAGAAAGTGCACAGATGGAAAAAGTGTCATTTTATCACATCCTATCAAGAGTTCACATTATCAGTGTAATTTATAACTGTAATGTGTGATCTTGATTCCCTGGATGAGGTGGAGTTTGTCAGATTTCTTCGGTTTAAGTTATTCTCTTCTTTTCCCTTTCTGTTCTCTACTCTACTCTTCAGAAGGAAGTCATATGTACAGCTGACACTTGAAGACTAAAGAATGATGCTTTCTCTTTTAGGGTAGACAATCTCCCTAATTTATTTGAGACTTCTGATTTGGAGATTTCTCTCTCTTTCTCTCCCATTTATTAATTTCTAAAATTAATTACTACTTGTACCAACACATGGATATTCATTTCAAGTTTAAAGTTAAAATCTATTACTACTTTATTTTGTTGCTCAAATTTGGGGAACTTGGTCTTTGAAAGCTGACCCACGTGTCCTTTGACATACCAAACTTAATGTTGATTTCTGTGTGTATACTTCCTTATTTTCTGGCACTGTGAATTGCTCCAAGCTAATCTATAATTTATGTCACAATTTCTATAAGCAACCTTTGCTCCAAAGAACCCTGGTTTCTATTATTGAAGAATAGATTTAAAAACAAAGAACTGGGCCCTAGGTGTGTTTATTGTTACTAAGGTTTCATTTTATTTACATGATTTTAGGTTAGTGAACAAAGAAGTACATGTCCACATACAAATCCATGTATACACATATTTGCAAATATTCTTGTATGCAGCCACATATATCTATATTATATTAAATACAGGTGAATGGTTACATCTCCAACTCTAATCCATTACCACAGAACATCCTTGCCCCCTCCCTTTGCTTTTCTGTGAACTTCCACTCCAAAGGTGACAAACCAGGTTCCACTATTCACCATCTATTTAATTATTCAATGCTAGTGCACATGTATAGTGGCATAAGCCTGTTTCACTGAGGGAAATAACTTTACCAACCAGAAAAGCATTTATGTCCAGTTTTATTTTCCCTTTAAACTTACATTCCATTCATACCTAAAATTGTGATTATTTTAAAATCACATAAACAAGGTATAATTTTTTTTCCTGTAAAGTTCAATTTTTTTGACAGGTTAATAGCATCACATAACACGATTACATTATAATGGAAGTGAATAGTTTAACTACCTTAAAAAATCTCATGTACATAACGCTCACAAACTTTCCAAACTCATGATCATCACTGACTTTTAAATTTCTATAATTATACCTTTTCCAGAATGTCATATAATTTGAATCATTTAGCATTTAGTCTTTTTCACATTGGCATCTTTCACTTAGAAATAGTCATTTAAATCTTTTCATGTTTTTCCATGTCTTAAGTGTGCATTTCTTTTTACCCCTGAATAATATTCCATTGTATAAATGTAATGTATATAACATTGTATCCCTTTAGCATTTGAGGGAAAGCTTGGTTGCTTTTAGTTATTGGCAACTAAAAGTAAAGCTACTATGAACATCATATTCATATTTTTTGTAGATAAGCTTTTAAGCAAATTAAATTCCTAAGGCTAAAATTGCTAGAATGTGTGGTAAGGATAATGTTTCATCTTGTAAACAACTGCCAAATTGTCTTCTAAAGTTGATGTATCATTTTTTAGTCATACTAGCAGTGAATGAGACTTTGTTATTCTAAACCCTGGCGAGAAATTGAGGTTGCCAGTTTTAGGATTTTATTCATTCTAATAGGTATATGATGGTATTTTGTTTATGCTTCAGTTTGTAATTCTCCAGTGATCTGTGATGTTGCTCATATTTTTATATACTTATTTCCTATTTAAATATCTTCTTTGCTGAGGAATCTGTTCATATTTTCTGCCCATTTTTTTCTTGAATTGATCATTTCCTTTTTATATTTTAAGCATTATTTGAATATCTTGGATACTTTAATAAGATGATCTGAAAATATTTTCTTAAATCTACAACTTGTGTTTTTTATGCTTTTAACACTTGTCTTCTAAAGAATTAAAATTTTAAATTTTACTAAAGTCCAACTTAATAATTATTTCACCAACTCTGATTCTGATATTTTATCCATAAGAAAAGTTATCACCAAATATGAAGTCACCTAGATTTTCAACTATGTTTTCTTCTAGATGTTTGTTTTAAAATGTACATTAAAGTAGATGATTCATTTGAGTTAATTTTTGTCAAACTGTATGTCACTAGGTTCATTTTCCCCTTCCCTCCTTCCTTTTTTCTTTATTCTTTCTTCCTTCCCTATCCATCTATCTCCCTCCTCCTTCCTCCCTTCCTCTTTATTTTTTTCTTTTTCTTTTTGTATGTGGATATCCATTTGTTCCAACACAATTTGGTGAAAAGACCATCTTTTTTTCCTCTTGAATTGTTCTGCTATTTCTGTTGGTTGACTATATTTTTGAGTCCCTTTCTAACTCCCTATTTAACAAACTATGTGTTTATTCTCTCACCAATATCTAATTGTCTTATCATTGTAACTTTATGGTAAGTACTGATGTCAGGTCTGTCAGTTTACCAACTGCTTCAGTATTTTCTTGGCTCATCCAGTTCTTTTTTTAAATGTATTTGATTGAATTCATGGATGTAGAACCTAAGGCTAGGAAAGGGTGACTGAATAATGGTTGTAGAATGGAATATATAATTTTAGTATTAATTTGCATTTTTAAATTTATAACATACATATATGTACATGATATACAAACACACACAAACACACAGACACACACTGAGTTGGGCCTCTGCATTCATGCATTCTACATCTGTTGATTCAACCCACTATGTATCAGAAACATTTGAAAAATAAATACAACAACTATTTTATAACATTTACAATGCATTAGGTATTATAAAGAACCCAGAGATGACATAAGTATATGGGTGGATATGCATAGGTTATGTGTAAATAATATGCTATAATATATAGGGGGACTGGGACATCCATAAATTTTATTTGATCCTGGAAATAGTCTTCTATGGGAACCAAGGAATGACTACATATTCTTCTTTCTCTGGATGACTATATATTTTTGCTTTGCTTTCTTTGAGAGATGAGTTTTAATCCTTTTTCCATTTTATGCTTAACACTGGTACAAATTTCAGTGACTTTACAAAAAAAAATGACTAAAATTGTTGGCATAACCTCTTAAAATTTTGAATGCTGAAGTTAAAACTTTTCCTTGTTTTGAAAGCATGTCCAGAGGCATAAAAATTTAGATAAAATGGAAGGGGATTCAGGTGTCTCTCTAAAATCCACTTATTTTCTTCCACATTTACAGTGTTGAATGGCTTTCTGGAGCCAGCTGAGTTGGTGAATGGTGCAGGTGCAAAGGGAACTGAATGTCTGCTAGAGACAGTGGATCTGAATACCAGAAGTACACATCAACCTGTTTACCAGTTTTAAATATGAAAGGAAGCTTTCACCAGTACAAAGTAGGCAAAGAGAATGTCCAAGAGAAGACAATGCATTTTTTTCTGTGGGCAAACACTATGCCCACATTGATTTTTTTTTTTCCTTTATTAAAAGAAAAGAAGTAAATATTTTTTAAAAAATTTGGAATAGAGACAGGGATGCCAGGTTCCAGCTTGAGTGAACTAAAGAGACCTGTATACTCAGTTGGCTCAGATGATTTTGTAACATCAGTAGGGGAAACCACTCTATGTTAAGGCAGTTGATTTCTTTTGCTGTGAAATAAATGTCCTAGAATAGATATCTGATATCAGTTAGAAGTCATGACTGGCAGATAGGTATGCAGCAAAAATATGCAGGACAATGGATGCTAGTACAAAAGATTTAAGTAGGGGTGGTTAGAGAAAACAAAATGATAGACATAGGGACAGAACAGGCATTGTGCCTGCTTTTGGCCACTAGCTGCTGTCCTTTCCTGGAAAGAATTTGTAGAAAACTAGAATAGCAATCTGTGAATCTGTGAATCTCATGTGTGTTGCCTTGACACATAGTTTTTAAACATACACACACACATACATACACACACACATCAACATACACATAATTTATAGCATTTAATTTTTTTATTTGAACCAAAAACAATCGTTACCTTATTTGTAGAAAACAGAATATCTCTTAGAAAATGTCTGGAACATGTATGCTACAGATTTAAAAAATAAAAACATAAGGTCATCTGTATATACTAGAAAAGGAAACAGTATCAGTTTTGACTGCAAAGAAAAAAAAACTTGCTGAAATAGAAAAATATAATGGTAAAAGCTGGTGTGTTGGTAGGATTGAGTCTTAAGTTATTATTGTCAGGCAAAAGTGACTTTCAAATCTGCTCTCTTTTTGTTATCTTTTCCCCTCTGCAGTGTGGTTTGCCCAAAGCTCATGGAACAATGTTTGTGTAATTATGCTAAAGAAGCAGACTACCTGGAAAATCTATAATCAGTCAAACCAATTTACATGTAAAAATAGTAGAATATATTTTTCTGATACTCAGGGACTCAAAAAATGTATTATCCTAAACCTTTCTTTAAAAACTCATTGCATGTGTACTCAAAACTTTTCTGCAGAGGTATGAGTAAAGCTCAGAAATCCTGGATTTTAAAAGCAAACTAAAACAAAGACCTGAGGTAAGCAGGGTTTTAAGCTTACTATGGAAAGCAAAGTCTAATTCATCTTGCACTTGTTTTAAAGTCAGAATCATTGATTGCAAAAATCTCAGTTAATTCAACATGCACATCTCTTTGTAAAGAAGAATAAAAATCAATCTTTGTTGAAGCTCACCGTAAGAGAATCCTGGTAACCATACGTGCCAGGTACATACTGATAGTTAAATTTAAGTAATTGTGAAAAGTTTAATAATTGCTAAAGAAATTGACAGTAGGAATGCTTTTATTTTCTTATAAAAGTGGAAACACTCTGCCATTGTATTCACACTCAGTTTCATCTTAGTTATCAATAAAATTATTGTCCTAGTTAGGTGTATGCATTAACTGCTACTTTTAACTGAGGTGTGAAAATTCATATTTTAGTGTACATATTTTAACAGCAAATGTGGAGTCAGAGAATCAAGAACTGTTATTAACAAATACCACATGAGATGATGTTTTTGTTTTCCTATATACTTTTTGCTTATCTGATACTCCAGCCATATTTGTTATAATATAAAATTTTTTATCCTTGTGAAATTTGTCATTTTAACTTCATGAAATTTAAAATAGGAAAATTTGAGCGTTTATTTAACATGTGTGGGGCCCTGGGCTCAAACCCCAATACCAGAAATAAATAACATAGGAAAACTTTCTGCGTATAGACAATTTGGTCTGTTGACTTTTTGGTTTCCTTTGCTTTATTTTTTGGGTAGTACTGTGATTTCAACCCAGGCTCTCACACTTGTTGGGCAAATGTTCTACCATTGAGCTACACCTAGTTTTGAAAAAGTGTTTAAAAAAACACAGAGAGAGTTGAAGATATATGTCCTTTCCATAGGAGTTACAGACAGTTACCTTGCAGTGAATTACTGTAGACAAATTATGTAACCCTTCAAAACTAACATAAACTTGCAGGAAGGATTTGTTCAGTCTGATTGTATTTCTTTAGCTTCCACTGCTGTCTTGTATAGTTTGTGAGCAAGACTAGCCACCAAATCACTAGGGAAGGTTTAATGGTAAATGTGAAATCACTGCCTACCTGCCTTCATCCTCAGCTATCCAATGCTAGACAGAACTGAGAAAACTTAAAAAAGCTGATAACTTCACACCATCATGCCATTAGCCCTGCATTGGAAATGTAATTTCTGGAAATATCAAGTCTAGCTGAATCTTTGATTTATAAGGCTTGGATTTATAATGTCCCTAAACTCAGTGGATAAATAAAAATAAACTTGACTTTTAACCTGGGCTACAGCACTCATTCCAAGATGATGAGTTATTTATAGGCAAATCATTTGAATGCTGCTCAGGGAAAAGTAGAAACTTTCACTTTGGTGGCAGTTTGTGCAGAAAAGTCAGAAATAAACTAAAAATAACATATAAAATTAGCAGAGTAAAATTTTTCACTTGCAGATGATCCAGAGAAAAGAAAATCTTTCTGAGGGTCTGCAGAGGTGCTTCTTACAATAGAATAAATGTCAGTCTGTCTCATTCACTATAAATTCATAATTTTCAAAGTTTAGACCAAAACTCTGTTTATCATGATGAATGTTCTCGTGTGTTTATATGTACATATGTGTGTGTCTACCTATCCATCTATCATCTATCATCTATCATCTATCATTTACCTATCTATCTACCATCAAATTTCCCAATAGCTTTTACCTTTCCACTGCTTCTATCCTGCCCTGGTCTAACCATAACCTGCTATATCTCTACCTGATACCTCTTTTTCCATTTTTCATGCTCTTTGATTTTCACTAAAACAGTTAGTGATTCCTTCACCATGGAAATCAGATCCTCCACCACTTGCTCAATACTTCCCAGTGACCTTTCATTTCTGTCAGCCTAAAGTCTTACATGTGACCAGCAAACAGGATGTCTACATAGTCCAGCATGTCTGGGACAACCAGGTTCCACTTGTTTCCCATACAAGATTGCTAAGCCACCATACTTTCAGGAGTGGGATACTAGAATGTGTCCCCAGTCACCCATGGGGCCCTGTATGACATGCCTATGGTTCAGGGTCCTCTCTGACCTTGTTAGTGCAGCCATCCTCATGTCTCTGTGTTCAGGAAAACTCTTGGTTTTGCTATTGTTTGGTCATGGGTAGGATGATCTTTAACCCCTGACTTCCACTTCCTTTTCCCTGTGCTTGGAATACTCATCACTCAGGTTTTTCTTCCAGAATTTTCAAGTCTTTACTTCAATGCAATGTTCTCCATGAGCTTCCCCCAGCCATCCTATTTAAAATTGCCTGCCCATGGCCAGTCACTCATACCTTCTCCACGGTTTTATTTTTTTTAGCACTCATCAACATTCACCTGCCTCCATGAGAACACAAGGTTCAGGTTGGAAGGCATTTTGCTTGTTTTGCTCACTGCTATCTTCCTAGTGTTTTACACATGATAGATGCTCAATAAATATTTATTGCATGAAGGAAGAAAGGAATTGAATGAATGAATAAACAAATGGACATAATAAGAGGTCCATAATCCTTTGAATTCCATTCAGGCTGTCCTGATGTTCTGGCCTGGGTGTCTAGAGGTAGGCTCTAGACTAGTGTTTCTCATAATCACCAACTAAATTCCTCCTTAGGGAAGATTATAGGGAATCAAAATCCACAAGGATATATGCAGTAGATCACTATGCTGCAAAGAGAAAACTTCCTCTCACAGTTCATTTTAAATACTGTTCCAGGATTAAGTTGTGTGTTATTATAGTTATATTTTAATATATAATGTCATTTTAACATACTCAGTATCAATGAAAACCCATTTCCATGCTGATGTACCATGTTAATCTTAAGGCTTTATATAATCTCTGATAACATGTTTCAAAACACCAATGGAAATTGTAATATTATTAAAAGCAAAAGAACAAACACATAGATTAACTTGCTCTGATTAACCATGTCATCCTTGATTTTCTAAACTGTCCACTCCTGATAGTAGATAGATTCCCCAGTGAAATTCTTATGAATCTGCACAAGGAGAGAGGTGCAACCATACAACTCTATGGTTAGTAATAGCAATAACAAAATAGCTAAGCATTCAATGAGAGGGAAATGGATAAAAACTGAGATATTCTTAAACTTGAGTAATATATATAATTTTAAAATTCTAATATGTTTTAAAATTAGTAATCCTATTTTATACACTGTTAGATTTTTAGTCTTATGATGCATATCTGAAATCTGTTTTGGAAAATTCACAACCATTCACATTTTGATATTTTTCTCTTCCCTAATTTCACTTCTCTTACATATTTCATGTATATTTGATTTCTGTTGGGCTTTAATTGCTTATTGGTACTTTTTTCTTTTTCTTTTCTCTTTTTTATATTTCCATGTAGCTTTCTCTGATATCTATATATTTATCTTTTGTGTCACTAGTTCTCAGCTATATTAAAACTGCTATTTAAGAGTTACACTAAATTCATAAATACATATTTATATGCACACACTCCTACATAATAAACATACACATTTCTTCTTCAGTCCTTTTCCAAATCTGTTCATTTTTATTATGTTTACTTGGGATACATTTTCACTCATTTTAGATTTTTTAAATGTTATTTTTTATTTGTATGTTATATTATTTAGCTGAAATTTTCTGTATCTGCTTTGGAGGGCAGTTATAATTCTGTATTTTCTTTTAAATTCGTGATCAAGAGTTTTATTTTAGTTGAATTTTTCAATAATTATAGATTCACATAAATGTATAAGAGAAAATACAGAGAGATTCTGTTTATTCAGCTTTTTCAATGAAAACTTGCAAAACTGTCACATAATATTATAGTCTGGATATTGACATTGGCACAGTTGAGACAAACTTTTCATCACAGTAAGGACCTTTCTGTTGCCCTTACGGTATCACATCACCCTCCCATCCTTCACCTCTCCCTGAATACTCTAGCCACTAACCTGTTCTCATTTCTGCAGGTATGTCATTTTAAGCATATTATATAACTACTATCATACAGTACAGGGTCTTTAACTGGCTTTTGTTCATTCCAAATATTCGCATGGAGATTGACAAACGTTATTGTGTGTACCTACAGTTTGTTCTTTTGCCACTGCCAGAGTGGTGTATGATGTGGATTCCAAGATCTTAACTGTTCACCCATTACAGGTTATCTGGGTTGTTCTCAGTTTGGAGCTATGAAAAATAAACCTGGTATGAGCACAAGAGTTTATTTCTTTCAGATAAAAATATAGTTCTATTAACAGGGTGGCGCTAGACTATACGGGTGTTTCAGGTTTAGTTTCTCAAAATCACTGCCTATATTTCTGAGTTCTGTACTTTGCCACCAATGAGGTATGATTTTTTTCAGTTCTGTATGTTCACAGCTGGTAGTATTATCACTGTCATTGTTATTCTTTTATCCATTCTGAAAAGTTGTGCTATGGTTTTAATATGCATTTTCTCTTTGGTTAATGAAATTGGATATTCTTTTTATGCTTATTGACATCAGTATATCTTCTCTTTCATAGTTTTTATTTAAATGATTGTTTTGCTAACCTGGTAAATTTTGGTAATTCTATGTATATACTGTTGATTCTAGACCTTCGTTCATATTTATATGGAGAGAGAGAGAGAGAGAGAGAGAGAGAGAGAGAGAGAGAGAGAAAGGTCTATGGTTGCAAATATTTTCTTTTACTCTATAGTTTGTCTTTTAATGCTCCTAATTCCTAATTGTGCCATTTGCTGAGAAAATGTTTTATTGACTTCACATCTAATTTATCAATTTTTCTTTTAATGGTTGTACTTTGGGGTAGAACTGAACAAAACATTACACATTAGACACCAAATGTTTTCTCTTGTTTTTTTTTTTTTTAAGTATTATAGTTTTCTTAAAGTATTATAGTTTTTACTGTACATTTAAGTCTATGATCCTTTTGAGTTAATTTTTAAGTGCTTTGATATTTTTATCTATCTTTAGCTTTTGTTTTTCCGGTACATGTCCACCATTTGTGATAAGAGCTACCCACATTCCAGTTAATTGCTCTTTCATCTTTATAAAAAATTACTTGGATCTATACATATGGGTGTGTTACTTCTGGGTTTTTAACTGGTCAAGTGCTTTTCTTTCTCTATGGAAGGGTTTTGTCCTTATGTTGCTGAACTTAATCTGCAGAAGTTCTCAGGGGCTTAGGTTAAGGAAACGTTCCTTCTGAGAGAATCTTGTTTACTTTAGCAGAGCAGTAGGCTCTCAATGTGTGACAACATTAATCCAGTATTACAGTGAATGTGACAACAGGGGATATGGAGTCATCACTAGAAGAATAACAGTATGTCATCAGAGGAAAAGGTAAAGAGCAAATAAGACAACGAAAGCAATATTTAAGCAAATTATCCTTTAACCAAATAACAAACACCTCTATGTTGTGGGAACTGTGGCCTAATGTGATCATGTCTTAGTCAACCCAGGCTACTATAAAAAAATGCCATTTACTGGGTAAATAATGAACAATAGAAATTTACTTCTCACAGTTGTGAAGACTGAGAAGTCTGAGATCAAGTATGGTCAGATATGGTGTCTGGGGACAGCAGTCTCTTAGTTCCCAGATGGCCATCTCTCTGTGTCCTCACATGGCAAAAGGGGTTAGACAGCTCTCAGAAGTCTCCTTTAAACGTACACCAATACCATTCATGTGGGTTTCAAGGTAGAAATTCAGAAGAAACACATTCAGACCATAGCAAGTTTTAATGTATGATGAAAACATTCAGTAGCTTTAGTTAGCAAAATTTAAGAGCCCATGCAGCTTCTCAACAAAAGACAAAAATAATCCTATCATCACTGAACCTAACAGTTTGGCAAAAGAAATTATTAGAAATATTTCTTATTATAAAACACCAGAAATGCTATATAATCTTTCACAAAAACAAGACTAAATTAATTTTTTTATGGAATCCATATAGCTTTATTTCCAGAAATCTAGGAGTAAATTCATTTTTGAACTCATGGAAAAGTATTGAAATTGCCAAGGGCTGAATGAAGTTAACTAATTGATAAAATCATGAATGAAGTGGAGCTGCCCCAGAGCAAATACTGCTTCCAGACATAAGAAAGTTAGAGACTAATGACCATACACGAAGAGACAAGAAATAGACCTGCCAAAGGTCTCTAATGTAAGTACCTACATAAGACTTTCATGGAACTCTTTTTTGTAAGCATGTAATATAAAAATAGTAATAATCATCATTTTGCCAGTCCAATAATTTACATGGAAAGCTGACTACCCCAAGTCTGACTCAGGTTAGGGCTGGTAGGAAGCAATAGCTTATCATGAATGCGTTTAAAAAAAAAAAGATCAATTGATAAAAGAGGAAACATTCAATAAAATACATTAAATTAATTTAGAAATTAATTTAGATTATTGTTCCATATTATGAGCCTATGGCTCTGCTAAGATAAGCAAAATTCTCTCAAAAGGAAAGTTGTCTCAACTTGAGCCCCTATGAGTGTCTACAGGTGAGGAGCATAAAAATGAGGACAAAAATATTTCTTTAAATGAAAAGACACTAGGTCAGTTATGAACCCAGAAATAATAGACACACACATATATGTCCCTTTAATTCTTTATGTAGATGGAAAAGCAATTAAATAGACTGTAAAGTGAACTGTAATATGATTACCTCAGAGGGCAGATTTTAGTGCTGACCAATTTTCCTCTAGGAGTAGATAGAATAGATATGAATCACCTTTCTTTGTTCCATAAAACAAAAATCTGCAATGCAAATAAAAATGTGAGTGAACTCCATACTATACATAAATATATAGAAAGAAATGATACTGTATATTACTTCATAGTGTGGATTCTAACTAAACAAACAAAACGGTATTTTAGCTACATCATATATTGCTGTTTGTTTCCTCAAAACCCATCACATGTGTGATATTTTGACCCATTTACATCAAAACAATCTCCTGTCGTTCAGCAAATTCCAGTCACCAAACCAGAGATACTGTAGCATTATGCTGAAGTGCAGACTTTCTGTCTCTACATTTAATAAGCACTCTAGGTGATTCTGAGGCAGGTGTTCTTGGGTTCATTATTTAGGAAAGATTGCCATCAATAAACTCCAGGATGGTACTTATAACTTACCATAGATCCCATATTCACAACAGAAATGTCTCTGAATATATTTTCTTGAATGCAGGAACCCTGAGGGTTTTGTAAACAGGGTCATGTTTCTTTACTAGCAGTTATCCACCTGTACCAGCCTATTTGGAAGAGTGTTTTATCACTCCAGGGCTACCAAATACAGAGCCCAGTCTCCAGAAAAAGAGGTCACTTGGTCTAGGAAAGAATTAATACAATTTATCTCCTATTGCAAAAACAAACAAACAAAACCTAGAAAAGTTTTGAAAAAGGAAAGAAAAGAAAAAAAAAAAAAGTCGTACCTTTGGGTTCAATTCCTGGGTTCAAAGACCAGCTTTATTATTAGTGTGAGACTTAGTTTAGAAAATTTACTTAATGTTCTTAATCTTTTCCCTAACTGTAAAATAATACAAGAAAAGGACCCGTCTCCCAGGAAACTAAAGTGGTTTAAGCTCAGTAATATGTAACTCAAAGCATGGAGTATGCTACTTGGTACAGAGGAGGCTGTCACCAAATGTTAGCCAATGGTAGGACAATGGAAAGGAGGTTTGAATCCATTTCTTTACTGCTTTAATGACTCTCTCAGAACAATTGTTAATGTTTCATTTAATGTGTCAGTTGCCTCACATTTAGATGCCAAATGGGTGAAACTTGTCTCAAAACTGTAAGTCTTCTAGAAATTCCTGAACTACTTTCAGAAAGTCGTGTCTGAACAGGGACATTTTCCCTCAATAGGACACATTAAGACCTGGGATGTATTCACCTGCAGAGATTGGGAAGCATTTAAACCTGGTAACCATGAACGACCATACATTCTACCCCGATGGCTGGTCTCCTGAAACAAAGTTTGAAGACTGAAGACACTCACCAGACTGCAAGTTCAGGTAACATGAACTGGAAAGGAGAAGGTGAAGAAAATATTTCTTTCTTTTTCTTTTTCTCTTTTTTTTTTTTTTTTTTTGCGGTGCTGGGGATCAAACCCAGGGACTTGTGCTTGAAACACAAGCACTCTACCAACTGAGCTATCTCCCCAGCCCAAGAAAATATTTCAACCTTTAAAACACCCTAAGAACTATTCCCTGCTCATTATTTCCCCACATGTCTTCTAGGTGATCAAAAGTAGTAATTTATATCCTGTCAGATGGAAGAGTTGAGTAACTGAGAAAAGTAGGTCATGTTAATTTATAAATATGTCTTAGAAGAAGTTTCAAGTATGTAAAATATAAAAACAGTAGTGTGATAAGCCCCCAAGGAACACATAACTCAGGTTAAATAGTTATTAATTCACAACCAGTCTTGGTCAAATTATGATGCCCACTTTTGTCCCCATCCTATATCAACATTTTATGGTTTTATTGATCTATAATACTGTGAAATAAAATGCACATAATTAGCATGTACGATCTGATGAGTATTAAGTACGAACCCATGAAACCATGACAACAAAGATAGTGCATGTGTCTTTCATTCCCAAAAGATTGCTCCTGCTGCTCTAGCCTTCTCAACATACCCACCCAACTCCTGATAACCACTTCTCTGTTCTTTGTCCCCACAGATTACTTAGCATTCTATAAAATATTATGTAAATATAAACATGTACATGTTTATATATATATATGTATATATATATATATATATACACACACACATGCAATATATCCATGTGGCTTTTTCATGTGGCTGCTTTTCACTTAGTATAATTATTTTGAGACTCATTCTTGTTTTAGCATGTGTCAATAATTTATGGCTTTTTATTGCTAGGATACATTTCATTGCATGGAAATACTTAATTTTAGTGTTTGATATTTATAAACAGCTATGGTAAATATTTAGATACTAGTCTTTCTCTGCATATGCATTTTCATTTCTCTTGGATAGATACATATTGTCGCCGCCTGCAGCAACAATTGCACAGGTATTTATTGGAGGGGCCTGGAAATAAACTATTTTTCCTATATTCACTAATTTATAGAGGAAGAGAGACTTTGAGAGAAAGATAGGCTTTGCTTAGAGGAAGAGAAACTTTGCTTAGAGGAAGAGAATTGCTTAGAGGAAGAGAAACTTTGCTTATCAGGAAGAGAAACTTTGCTTAGAGAGAAAGTTTTAGAGAAAGAGAGGCTTCTACGCTTTTCAGAGATCTATTTCTTCTTAGTTCTGCTTCTTCTTCTTAAAGGTGCATCCTGCATCCTGTGAACTAAGGGTGCGTCTATCTGAGGTGCTTCTTAGTGATGCCTCCCGTGTACTGTGATCTACCTATCTGTGATCTAGAGGTGTGTTCTCAATTCTCCGCTCTGTGATCTGCCTTCCCCTGCTGTCTGCTGCTTCTCTCTGCGAGCTGATTCTATCTGCTTGCTGCCTTTTCTTCTTCCTTTCTGCTAGTGGCTTCTACTCCGCTTCTTTCTGCTAGCTGCTGCTCTTACTTTCGCACCCCCACCCACTGCCCGCTTATATTCCCTCCAGGAGGCGGAGGGCGGGGCCAGGCCAGTTGCCCTATCACGGCAAGGGTTAAAACTAGCAGGCCCAAGCAGGTGAGCTGGGGAACACCTGTGCACAGGTTGTGCACGTGGACTTAACTGAATACGGCCAGTGATAAATTACCTGAGTGTGCTTATGTTAATTAACCTCCTCACTGCTGATGTGAGCATGGCACAGCCCCCAACAACATATGAATAGGTAGTAAGATTATTTGGAAGGTGTGTGTTTAACTTTTTATACAAGTTTTTTATACCATTTTACATGAGTTTGAGTTTTGCATATCCTGAGCAAAACTTGATAAGTCCCAAATTTTCAATTTAACCAGTATAGTGGATTTATAGTAGAATATTATTGAGAAGCATAAGCATTTCTTAATGTGTTTTATTTCCATTCATATATTTGTTTTAGTGACATTATTGTTCAAATCTTTTGCCTTTTTTTAATAGAATGATAAATCTTTGATTTTTGAGGTATATGTGTTTTTCTCACTTTCTAGATAAAATTCTTTTGGGGAAATATATTTTGAAAATATTTTCTCACTATGGTTACATTTTCAATTCTTCATGTATTTTGATGAAGTTTAATTTATCTGTGTTGTTCCACTTTTGCTCCGTGATTTTTGTGGCCTAAGACATCTTTATGTAGGCAAATGCGAACAGTGATTTCTTGTTTCTTGTCAGTTTAATGGTTTCTTATCTTGAATTTTAGTCTATGATCCACTTTGATTCAATTTTTGTACATGAAACAATGGAACAAAGTTTATTTTTTATATTAACTTTCATAGCACAATGTATTGATAACATATATATTTCCATATTGAATTCCCCTGGCACCTTTGTTGGAAATCAATTGGTATCCTGTGTCTCAGTCTCTTCTGAACTCTTTAATCTATTCCATTAATCTGCATGCCTCTCCTTATGACAAATCATACTGTCATAGTTACTGTGCCCATAAAACAAATGTGATCATATAGTGGTTCATGCTCTTTGACCTTGTTATTTTCCATACTGCTTTGGATATTTTAAAATCTTTTACATGAATTTTATAATCAGGCTTTATGAACGAATGCGATTTATCCCTGTGGTGAAAGAATGTTTTAAAATAAGAATATCAATGAATGTGATATACTGTATTAAAAGTATGTATGTACAGGAAAAAAAAACATAGCTTATGCAGTATTCAGCACTGTCTGTGATATCAGACATCCACTGGGGGTCTGAGAATGTGCCCTGAAGATAAAGGGAAACTACTGCATCGTGAAATGGCTACATGAGGCAAAGTGATCTACAAATTTAATACAATCACATTAAAATTCCAATGACAGATATCAGAACTAAATCCTAAAATTCATGTAAAAACCACCATGGATCCCAAATAACCAAATCAGCCTTGAGAAAGAACAAAACTGGGGGCATTTTCAGACTCAAAACATTTAATTAAAAAAGTGCAGCACCATATTCACTTAAAAGTAACAAAAACTGTAAGAACAAATGAGAGCCAAATTCATTAGGAGCTGCTGTGGTGTGCTATCAGCAATGGACCATTACAAAAATAATTCAACTTTGTTAACGATTGAATGCAAAAATAAACCACCAAAAATAATTGTTCTCTTTTTATAATCACAGAGGTTAGATGCACTTTGTTAATTTGGAAATAAAAGTAAATATAAAACTATAGATGGCACAATTCTAAGTTTTAAATTATTGCTTATTATGAATAATGTAAAAAAATTACTTGGGAGCATATACATTGTACAATTAAAACAAGTTATAATATTTAAAATAAATTTTTATAAGGACAGCATGAATTAAAAAAATTTGGACTTGTGTAAAACCACAAACCAGTCATTTATAATAGAAGATGTATAAATGACCAAATATTTTTTAAAAATATGTTTACTAAAAATAAGTAAATTGAAAGGAAATAATAATTAAATGCATATAGCATTATGTTATATTACATTATATTTGCAATGACTTTTTTTTTTTGTCTGAGAGAAACATTTATTTGTGATTAGTTTGGGTTCTGCAAAGAGGAATAAGCACTTCTGGTTAGAGTTTTAACTATTAACAACTTGATTACAAAACAATCTGTACTAATTAAAACTATTAGTAGGCTGTTATCAATTAATTAAAAGCAAACAAGTGGTAAAAATGAATTATAATTTCATAATAATAATTTGAACAAACAAAAAATTGCAATTAAATTTGTCAATGTGAGATTATTTCACAATACTAAATTTCTCAAAAATTCACAAAATAACATTATATTTTGTGAAAATATGGAACAAGAACCCTCTTTTACAGACTTGATAAAAATATTAGTTTTTAAAAATATTTCGGAAAATACCACCTAAAAACTTTAAACAAAAGTATTTTATAAAATAACATTTCCATTTTTAGATATAAAAATTTGATCAGAGATTCAAAAATTAACTGTAATGAAAGAACATTTTATTTCCAATCAGAAACATTTTTATAAATAAAATGAAAAAAAATCCTTTATATGGAAAAGAAAAAATACATCACTAAATATTTTCCTTTATAGTCAAAAGTCCTGAAGTTATTTTATCAGGAAGCTACTAAATATTTCTAAATGATTACTCTAATTTTATGTATGTATGGTATAGTAGACCGGCAACTGTTTTTAGATCAGTAATCTATAGCTTTACTTATGGGGTACTACAGTCCTTGAACATATGTTCTGGGATTCTTGAAGAACCTAACATTAATAAAGCATTATTTGAACTGCTAAAATGTTTAAAAATATGGAAAAATAAATGGGACATTAGTTTCACCAAGCATAATATTAGGTAGAAACAGCCAGAAAAAAAGTGATCCAACAAATAAAAAGCAAAAGTTGATAAAATGAATACATGATATTTCACCAGACATATCAAACAACAAAATATTAAAAATACATAGTAATTATATGAAGACATTTATATCTAAATAAAATATAATGAAAGATATAGACATGTTCAGAACAATGTGAGGGTGTTTCAATCTTTCATGTATCTAAAATGAAATGTAATGTCAATATATTTTCAAATAATATGAGAGAAAAATATTACTATGTTGGGTCAGAGATTCTATTTACAGGAATATACCTAAAATAAATATTTGAATAAGTCTGCAAATATGTATATGCAAGGTTTTCCTTTTGATGTTGTTCATAGAACACTAACATAATCTTGGAAACTTAGCAATAGTGGCTTGAATTTTTGATGTGATAATTATAGTGGAGTACATTAAAATTAAAATGCTATGTGTTGCAATTAGAAATAAAGAACACTATTACAAATTTGAAAATATCCTTGCACTATAAGTAGTATTTTTCAAGCATAAATCTTTTACATAAATAATCTCTTTTGTAAGACCTCTACATGCATATAGAGATAGAAAAGTAATAAGTAATATGAGAAGTATCAAATTGATGGCACTGATTGTAAATAGTGGAATCTGAAATTAAAAATGATTTTCATTTTCTTATTTATACTTTTTAATCATTGGTTTAAGTAAGTTCTAATTTTCAATCAGAAAAATATATTTAAGTTAATCTCAATATATATTTAATATGTACATAGACATCTTTCAGTTCATAGAAAATACTTGTCAATAATTACCTTAAATGCATATCATTACTCAAATTTTACAGTGTGACTAAAACTTTGTAGCTAAATCTGTTTTTTCATTAATAGCAACATGGCTGCACTTAAAATTCTTACTCTTATTTGCTTGGCATCTTAGAGTGTTTCTGTAAGATTAATTGCTAGAAATCAATTGCTATTCACTGGGAATACTTAAGAAGAGTGACTTGACAGAATCTCTACTCAAACAGTGTCTACAGTAAAATTCCTTCAAGAGATAAATGATGCAAAATCCCTTTCTACAGCAAGTGCAAAGTGCAGCTAACTTTAAGTGTGTTGGTGCCACTATTTTGTATCTAAGTTTGAAAACATCAAAAATCACAATAAAGTCCCCTTTACTTTTCCGACACTGCATAAACCATTACAAAGACAATTGTTGAAAACATCATAGTTACCACTGAAATCTGAAGTTCAGGCTGAACCCCCACCCCCTATTCTATACTGTGATGGCACTTAGATTCATGAGGAATTTCATCATCTGGTAGAGCAGAGAAGAGGGATAAGGTAGGGTGCTGCGCATCTTGGAATACAAAAATGCACATGACCATATGATTTGATTGTGTTGTCATTGTATCTTCACTGCTGGAAACCGTGTTTTTGTGCATTTTTATTCTAATTGTTATCCAGGTTGTTAACAATGTCGTCTTTCAAAACTGTATCTGGACTTTTTTGTTTCCTTTCTGATAGAAAGCTATTTTACCTTGGTATTTTGATCATGAGGAATAAATTTGCCTAAATAATTTGCAAATCACATTATTATGTGCATCTAAATCCTTATAGAAAAAGAATAGAATCAAGAACAACTATTTTTTAAAATTATTTTAAATGTATTTATCTAAAAGTAATATAGAGTTTTTGATGAAACAAGTTCTCAAATATTTGAGACACCAGACATATATATTAATTTTTTGTGCATATGTAGGTTGCATATGAAAATACATTACAGACTTTAGAAGAGCAACTTGACAGCATGTTGACTTAAATGAGCGTCTACAGGAAAATTTAGGAGAATTTCGCACAATTTTATGATGATGAAAAAAGTGACTATAAAATTGTTTTTGAAATTTATCCACTCTGACATTTACAATAATCTCACATTTGTAGCTAACACCTATTGTGGTTGTTCTTAGAATTTAGATAAAATATGTTTTAGAAAGTTGGAAGAGAAGCACTTTGGCCAATTTTGAGTTGTTCAAGCATGAAGAAATGGCATTTCATTGACATTTAAGAAACTATTCATATTCTCCCTATGAATTGAAGTATTTCAAAAATATCTTATTCTAAAATACCAATCTAGGAATTGAATATGAAGGGCTGCTTATGAGTAGCATTATATACTTTTTAAAGAGCATGGGCTGATAATACCACCACCTGCACTCATAGAGCATCCAGCAAGGTTCCAGTGAAGTGCAGGGATTTGACTTCACAGATGATCATTTACTGCTGTTGAGCAAAATGTGAGTCATTTCTAGACACAAAGTTTCACTGAAGAATTATTTTCTAACTTTTTAAGTATTTGGAATGCATTATGATGACAATTGTGCTGTTTTCATATATAAGGCATTTTATGTTAAAAATATATTATTTTTATATGCACAGTTTGAGAAAAATGTTTGTGGTTCTTAATTCAAGGTCCAGACTTATCAAATAATTTGAAACATTCTAATTGTTTTTGAGAAGGTTGTAATTGTACAGTTATTTCTTTTCCTGGTTTTCATTGATAATAATTGCTTTGGTGAAACAGAACTGTGAAGACATTGTGTTACTTGTATATGAAAAAGTATGTCACTAACCTTGAGGATGGATAGATGAGTTTGAATTCTGCTCTGTATCTTAACTGTGATATTATAATTGTATATTGCAAAGTGGAGAAAATAAATTATTTGTGATTGTTGTGAGGATCAGAGACAACAAAATAAATCATATAACGATTGACTGGCATATGAGCTGACTCACGTTAAAATAAAGCCTATACATGACATCATTTCCAGTTGGTTCAATAGAATAAATACTTATTTACGTTCTCTTAATTGCCTACATATTGTGTAAAACTTGATTTCAGCATGTTTTTGATTAAATATGTTAATGATGAACATATGTGAGTAAAAACATATTATCAGTTCTTATAAAACAGATTTTAAATAACAACTTATTCATGTTTCTCTTAGTTGTAGTAGAATAATAAACATACTAGTAAAATATAAAATAATCCATGACAAAAAAACTGGGAGACAAAACTGATTATACCCTTTGTTTTTTATGGGGGAAACTATATAAAACATTTAAAATTAAGTCTATGTGAGAGATGGAAATTAAAAGGGCAAGAAAGAGAAATATGCAACAGGGTCAGTGATAATAAAAACATAGAAAAATAGGTCAGAGGAGCTGATGAAATAGCTCATATTGGAGAGTGCTGGCCTAGCATACGCGAGGGCCACGGTTCGAATCCCCGGACCCTCAGACGAGGGTGTGGGGTGCAGGGGAAAAGAAAAATAGCTCAGAAAGACTGTCACAGTTTATCCATTCATCAATTGAAGAGCATCTAGGTTGGTTCCACAATCTAGCTATTGTGAATTCAGCAGCTATGTGGTATATATGCACAATGGAATATTACTCAGTCATAAAGAAGAATAAACTTATGGCATTCGCTGGTAAATGGATGGAGTTGGAGAATATCATGCTAAGTGAAATAAGCCAAGCTCAAAAAACCAAAGGCCAAATGTTTTCTCTGATAAGTGGATGATGATGCATAACAAGGGGGTGGGTGGCAGGTGGGGGAGAGAAGAATGGAGGAACTTTGGATGATGTAGAAGAAAATGGTGCAGGAGAGGGTGGAGGAAGGAAAGATAGTGGACTGACACAGACATCATTACTCTATGTACATGTATGATTACACAGATGGTGTGAATCTACATTGTGTCAACCATAGAAATGAAGAGTTGTACCCTATTTGTGTACAATGAATCAAAATGCAGTCTGTAAAATTAAATTAAAAAAAAAAAGAAAACGTGCCATCTTGGGCAGGTATGAATCATGAAAATCCTATAACCTGATTCATGAGAGCACTAGTTAGCAAAGAATCAAAAAAGAATGAAAATTAATATTATGGATAACTAAAACAAGCTAATTTTTTAAAATGCCAAAAGTTTTTTAAAAATTTAAAAAAGAAAAAAAAAACTGAGTTTACACTTCCAATTCCAAATAGACAAGACAAAGCAACGTATGGGTATGTATGAATCAGCATCTCATTATTAACAACTGAAAGTTAGTAAAAATATGAAGCATTGATTTCAGGCACTCAGCAGCAGATGCTAGAATTATAACCTCATAAGAGTGAAAAAACCTTCAGAGTGAGCTGTTCATTCACCCTGGCTTCTGCTGGAATAAATTTTTCAGAACATGTTGAAGGAATTGGACTGACGATAGACTTAGAGATTAAAAGTAATTTAAGTTAAACTCTAGAATTGCTTTGGGATGGAACTAGTGGGACTGAGTAGGAAAAATGACGGACTTCTGTGCAAAGAAATCCACTTAGATATCTACATTGAGTCCCCAAAAATTGTGGGCTACACATTGAAGTGTGTACATTCAAAAGACTGTCAGAGAAGAGAAATAACTGCAAGGTGAACTGAACAGTGACTGCACAGTACTAGAAAGTGGTGTTTTTATTAATCAGAACAGAGTTACTTCATTGAATGCCACAGTCAATAAACTAAAAATACAGACCAATATTTAGGGACTTGACTAATGGAATAATAGAACAAAGACGAGATGCCATGACAGCTAAAAGACCAGACAAGATCATTTGTTAGTAAGTTACTACCGATCAGATTACACCATTTAATACTGAAAAACAAAAACAAAAACAAAAACAAACAACAACAACAACAACAAAAAATACTCACAAATGTCATCCTAATTCTGTATCTAGTAAAAATGACTAAAATCTTTTCCTGAGAAATTATCATTGATCATCAGGGAAATGCCAATTAAAGCACAAATATTGCTGCACACAGAACAACAAAATTAAAAAGACTGATAAGACCAAATGTTGGTGACATACAGAATAAATGGTGGAATAACGATTCAAATTATGTGAGGAAGGAAAGTATGAGAAAGATTGATTATCAAGTGGAGATGCAAATGTTTCCCCTTCAAGGAAACACTTTCTACAGGTGACACGAGTACTGCCAGTGGAGGACACCTGTTACGTTCTGCTCCTGCAAGGTTGTCAAATGCAAGGTCATTGATGCCACAATGCCATCAATGGCTACTGACTGAGTTGGGCATGTAAAGAGGTCTGACATTAGTCAGGTCAGAGAACAGTACTTACCCCTAAGGTGGGGTCTCCTGAGGAATTGGGATTTAATAACTCACCCATTTCCTTTTCCCTGCTTCTTTTCAGAGATGTTGAAGCAGATGTGGGAAATGGATTTGCCACAAAATCATCGTAGATTTCAGAAACACATCTTTCAGTAAAAGGGAAGAAAAAATTAAAATGGCAAGTTTTAAATGGGGCAATTTGATTAATAACATAATCAAATGTTGTATGTAGGATGTGAATATTATAATTCATCTTATTTTCATGCTGTTTAGTTGCTTCTTTTCAGAGATGTTGACCCCTAATAAATCTCTTGCTGCACAAGCTATATTTAAACCCCTCCTGTCAGTCCCACTGTAGTTCAAGCACCACGGTTAAAAAAAAAAAAATGCAATTTAAAATGCAAAAATTTTAGGAATTCTCTAATTAGACTTTCCTGAAGAGTTTATTAGAACTCCATTAAGCAAGATGTGAATAGGAAAATTTTGACAAAAGGATTGGTAGAAATATTGAATATATTTAATACTTCATTGAAGGTTAGTGGTGGGACTAAGGGATGCAAAGAGTATGTGCATGTTACGTGCGTGCTCTGACCAAGAGAACGCAGCCTAGCATGTCCAATGTGCTTGGCTGCTTTCCAGTGCTGCTGTCAGTCACCACATTTATTTTGTTCAGGTTTTATACTTGACTTTGTATGGAGAATTAATCTAATATAAATAACTTCATGACTGGCAGAAAGGGAAGAACTTACTACTTATTAGTGTATTCTGAATCACTGTACACATTTTATTTTCCATGGGAGATTCGTTCCAATGTATGATATTCCATCATGGTTGAACAGAAAGTCAGTATTACTTATTATTACAGTCCCTCAGGTTCAGTATAATTTTCTATTTCATAACATTGGTTTAGCTGGGCATGGTGGCACACACTTGTAATGCCAATGGCTCAGAAGGTTGCGGCAGGGGGCTCACCAGTCCAAAGCCATCCTCAGCGACTTAGGGAGGCCCTAAGCAACTCAGTGAGACCCTTTCTCTAAATAAAATATACAGGGATGGGGCTGTGACTCACTGGTTAAGTGCCCCTGGGTTCAATCCTGGGTACAAAAAAAATTTTTTTTTGGTTATTTATGCACTTCATTTTTCTTCATCAGTCTCACTAGAAATGTCTTTATCTTAATATTCTTCTCAAAGAACTAACTTTTTAAAAAATTATTTATTTTGCAGCTCAGTTCACAATAGCTAGATTGTGAAACCAACCTAGATACCCTTCAACAGAAGAATGGATAAAGAAACTGTGGTATATTTTACACAGTGGAATACTATTCAGTCATAAAGAAGAATAATATTATGGCATTTGCAAATAAATGAATGAATTGGAAAATATCATGGTAAGTGAAATAAGCCAATCCCAAAAACCAAAGGTCGAATGTTTTCCCTGATAAGTGGAGAGTGATATATATAATGGGGTTGGGGGTGTGGGAAGTGAGAGAAGAATGGAGGAACTTTAGATTATGTAGAAGAACCACTTTATATTTATAAATTTATGTTTTTTTGATTTCTGTTTGTGAATTCTTTCATTATGTTTCATTCCTTCTTTTACTTACAATTTTTTTTTTACTCCATTTCAGTCTTAGTTTCTTTATCTCTCATTCATTTTATAAATTTGCTAGATGGTCTATATGGTGTTACAAACTTCCCTTGTGCATATGAATGGTATTACACAGATATTTGATGATTTTCCTTGTATTAATTATTCACCTCAAATATATTATGGTATGCATTGCTATGCCTTTCGTTCAGGATATATGTTCTGCCCTGTTTTGTTTCTTTGGAAATTGTTGGGATTTCTGGTATGCTCTAGACAAAGGTTGATTTCTGTAGTAGTCTGTATGAGCATGACAATAAGATGAATTATATATTCATATTCTACATACAACATTTGATTGTGTTATAATCAAGTAGCTCCATTTAAAACTTGCCATTTTAATTTTTTCTTCTCTTTTACTGAAAGATGTGTTTCTGAAATCTACAATGATTTCGTGGCAAATCCATTTCCCATTGTCGTTTTGATAATTTGCTGTATGCATTTTGAAATGTATGTATACATATGTGTATATATATATAGAGAGAGAAAGAGAGCTAATTTACATTTTAATAATCATATTTTCTTATTTTAAAATTTTATTGTAATGAATTTCTTATTTCAATGTTTCAAATTAAAAATTTTATTCTAATATTTTTGTAACACCAACTTTTAAAAATTGTATTGGCATAGTATGTTTGTATGTATTTTTAAACTTGGTTTATATGTTTGCATGGTATATTGTAAGTATATTGTTTGAACCTCAAAACTACAAATCTACATATTGGTTATATCTCTTGTAACATTACAGAGATGGAGTAAAAAAACAAAAAACAAAAAATGTATTCTTCCAGTCTTGTATTATAATGGAAATGTGTTGTCTATGTTTAAGGTAATCTTTGACAGTTTATGTTTAAACTTAATTTTTGTTTATTTTTGCCTAGTTCGTATATATAATTATGCCTCATTGTCTTTTATTTATCAATTTCCTCTTCTTATTTTAATATTTCTTTAATTTATACTCATTTTGTTATTAGAATTGAAAAATTCATAATGCCTAAGTTCTCAAAGTTCTAAGGTAATGCCAAGGTTTTTTTTTTTTTTTTTTTTTTTTTCTTAGACAATACAGGGGTCCTTGAACACTTCAGACCTATTAATTAATTTCCAAACTTGTGTATTTTAGTACTTATCTGTTTTAAAAATATTTTTGTTTTAACTAATTCCAACCCCCACTTGTGAAGTTTCTTTAATATAGTTCTACCAGTAGCATTTTGGTTGTGAAATATTTCTATTTGGTGGTAGCATGATGGATACTTTTCTTACTTGAGAATTCTACAATGGCATTTAATTACCTTCAACAAATTATATTGTATTACCTTTCATATTTTCAGGTTTCAATACAATTAAAGATAATTTGATTTTGGAGCCCCATTTAAAATGTCTTCTCTTTTCTTGATGACAATTTCATTAGGAGATTCATAGGTAGATATTTATTATTATAGATCTCATTTGTGATTCATTGTATTTTTGAATATGTGGAGTAGTCTTGCAGAACTCTAGGGTACTTTCAGGTGGAATATTTTCATATATTGTCCTTTCTAGTTTTTTTTCTTTCTCCTACTAGGAGGGTCATTAAATGCATGCTGCATTTTCGCATACAATCCTCAATATTTCTTACGTTTCTATCAACATTTGCATCTTTCACATTATCTATAATGCATTATGGAATATTTATTTTGTCTTATATTCTTTAATGCACTGTGTTCGCCATTGAGTTTTAATATAAATTCTGTTTTTATACAAACTTCTATTCAAATATGCAAGATCATCTTGTAGTGTCTTAAAGATATATTCATGTTCTTGTTTCTCAAAGCAGATTTATTTTATTATCTAACACTGATATTTCCAGTAACTGATGTTATTGTCTGTTTCCTTCTAAATGATGGAATATTATTTCGTTGTGGTTTTAGCTATTTTTGAATAGGAAATATTCATTTTTTTACAATATTATTTGTATGCAAAAAGAGGGTTAATTTTAATAGAATTAACCCAAGAGAACTTGAATTTGGTTCCAAGAAGTAGTGGTACTGTTTTGGACTACTTTCTATTAATTCTTGGCTTTCAGAGTTCATTGCACTTCCCAAATAAGGGATGCACATCTTAAAAACACCTAATCGTTACTGATTAATTAATTATCATTGATTTATTTTTATTAGATTCCAATTAATCTCAAGATAACTTTATTTGTAATTTCCTAGGAATATAAGATTGGTTCTGGTTCTGTTGACATTAACAAAATACTTAACTAAATAATTTGTATAAAACTCAAATATCCAAAATTTGAATTTTATTTTTCCCCTCTTCTGCTTCAATCCACTCTCAATAAGCATTATTGAGATAACCATTATTCTCATCCTCCCCACCTATCACAGATATATATGCAATTTCTAAGTCTTCTTAATATGGTCTGTCACTTCTCACTATTTTAAGTTCCATAGCATTTAACACAATGTACAGCAAAAGTTTTCTTGTACATAATTTCCTTGTAGTCTTTTTCCCAACCTGTCAAGTATAAACACTGGAAATTCTGTGTGCATGAGGCATACTTTCATGTGTTCCTTGCTCATACAATTATTTCTTTTGTTGTTAATAGCTAATATTTGTTTTCATCATTTTTGGATCAAATTTCATTTCAATATAATAAACCTATCATAAAAATAAGAAACTCATAAATTAAAGCAAAAAATCATGTAAGAATAAAATACATAAATTAAATATACAAATACACAATTATATACACAACATGTCCATCTGATTTATTTAGACATGTATGTTTAATGCAGTTGTAATTCAAATCTATGTATTATCTATCATTTCTTCTTGGTACTCTTTTATATTATAAATTTTATAAATTAGACCATCTCTATGTCATTATAAACTATCTTGGCAGGTTTAATCTCTGAGGAATTATTCTACTTCCAAACTATGCCAATCAGGATATTTCATTATACTATAATTCTTTCAATAAGTCTCAGAGGAAGAATAAATTTCAAATTGTTTAAGGTACTTTTTCTTAGTTCAAGTACATTTTGACAGATGTAAAAGTGCTGGTGGACTGAAAAATAATACTTAATTGGTTTAAAATATATGGATTTTTAAAAATATCTCTAGATATCTTGTCAACATACATGTGCTCTTTGTGAAATAATAGCTTTTTGTCCTCTGAGTAGAATAAATGAATTCTTAGGCCTTCAATCTCTGCCATAAATAATTATAGTTACATAAAGAAATGTTCATGAAAAGAATACACAAGCAGCTTTTCTATTCAAGTATATATATGAAAAAAGTGCTCAAATATCCAGGAATTCTAAGGACAAATTGGTTAATAATTTATTCTGTATGTCATAGTCTTTCCTAGAGGCAAGACCTCCTTTAAAATAATGGTAGGCATTCAAGAAACTGTGGAGACTCACAGGAAGACAATATCTGCTTTGTGTTTTAAAATCTTTGGACATGAATATCTATTTTTATCTTTTCTTAATTAATTTGGCATCTAGGTTCTCCTTACTATCATTATGGCTATTACAATGGAAGAATATGACTTGAAGTGTCATATCTATTCTGGGAGTTAAGAAAAGAAATGAATATATTTGTTTCAGCAATTTCAAAAGTGCCCTCTAGGCATAGCAGAAGTCAGACCAGAAAAGGGAAAAATGAAATGAGGAGGTAGAAGAGGCAATCCCAGGAGCATCAGTGAGCTTGTTTCTTTTTATCTACCAGGTCTTGAACCTGATGGATGCTGTGAAAATGCTTTGGAACTGTCCACTAGAGGGAAGGGACTGGTGCATCTACCCTCTCATCAGCCGTGAATTACTTTTACCCACTTTTCCCTTCCCAACACAGCCCTCACAAAGAAAGTCCTCAGGGAGAAATAGGTGGTAGTGCATGGAGGCAAGACCTACCCACATATTGGCTATGGTTTTCACCCAGAAGCTGTGGAAGAAGAGGAAGAGGGTGGGCCAATAAAACATCTGCTTCAAATATACATCCCATCTATATTCCTTGCACTTCTTTTTCAGTGGTCACAGTGGTCATAATGTACCATTGCATAGTAGAAAACGAAGAAATACTGTAGAAAACAAATAACTCAACTCTTGGTTTACTTTCATTCATTTCATCTTTTTTTTTTTTTAAAAACCAGGAATTGAACACAGGTTTGCTTAACCTCTGAACCACATCCCAGGCCTTTTTATTTTTTTAAAATTTGAGACGGGCTCTCACTAAATTGCTTAGGGCCTCACTAAGTTGCTGAGGCTGGCTTTAAATTTGTAATTCTCCTGCCTGAACCTCCAGAGCCACTGGTATTATGGGCATGTGCCACCACAACTAGCTCATTTCATTATTTTGAACCAAAAAGCTTTGGGAGCTATTGACATAGAGAATATAACAAAAAAAATTTTGATATGGTTGGTCTTAAATATACCCCAAAGGAGAATATGTTAAAGGCTTGGTGACCAACCTGTGGTGCTACTGGGAATTAGTGGAACATTTAGAAAATGAGACCTAGTAGAAAGAAGTTAGGTGCCCTTGAAGGGATGTCAGGACCCTTACCCTTTCTGTCTCTTTCTCCCTCTCTTCTGTTTCCTGTTCACTATGAGCTGAACAGCTTTATTCCACCATATGCTTCATATCATGATATTCTGCCTCATGCCCAAAATAATGGAAGCCAACCAGCTATGACTGGACCTCTGAAAATGTAAGCCAAAATAAGCCTTTCCCTCTTTAAGTTTATTTTCACAGGTATTTTGTCACAGTAATGGAAAGCTGACTAACATATCATGTTTCCAATAGTGCTGACATCAGTAGGGATGGAAAGTCTGGGAAAAAAATTACAAAAGACTGCAGGGACAGATATCAACAGTTTCACCACTTTCTTATGCTCCTTGACACTGCTATCATGCTGAAGATAGATTTTAATGCTTGACTCCTCTCCTCCCATATACTAAAAAGAAAAAAAAAAAAAAAACAAAACTGAGAACAGGAGTAAAATATACTAGTTCCAGGTGTCAATCCAGGTTTAGAAAACACATATTAAAGTTAACTGATCCCAGGTCATCTGCAGTGAAGAAATGTGATAGGAAATTTTCACTTTTGTCAGTAAGTGGTGGAATTGTACATTGACCAAAATATGGTCCTATAGTCTAGTTTTTTGTAAGTACCAAATGTGATAGATTTTTAAAAATTTTATCTTTCACTTGTGTCATAAAAATCATACAGATGTAGATTAAAATAGATAGCATGTATCTGCCTATGTATTATTATTTTTGTCATTGTCAGTATTATTTTGCTGTTTGAAGTAGCAAAACTTGAGGATCAAATACATCTGAGTTCTAGGCATTGAAATTAATATAAGGTTATTCTTTTTTAAAAAATTCTGCCTAAAAGGACATAATTTTCTAATTAAACAGAAGGATCAGTTGAGTTTCAATTGAAATTTACTTACAAATTAAGACACACTCTTTCTACACAATAAAAATTGAAATTAACCAGTAAATGCCGTTGAAGCTATAGAGAGATTTGAGACACCCTAAGTTGATAACTAAATAGCACTATATAAAAAAGATCAAAGTCTTAAATGAATACTTTGGGAATTTAAATATTTGACTACTTGTTATTCTCATAAAGTGTAGAAATATTCAATTCGAAGAGTTAACTCAAGTAGTTAATTTGTTTTTAAAGTATTACTCTGAATATTATATACAAATAATTTTCCATTAACTGTGTCCTTGTTAAATAAGACATTACAGAGTAATGAGAACTTAGTGATGTATTCATGCACCTGTTAAGCTTTGAATATAGTACCTATCTATCTACACCTATTTTGTCAATAAAAAGCATAAACATATATACTATGCAACTGAAAATGAATAATGAATGAACTTAATTAATTTTATCTAAAATTTGCTTCCATAACAGCACATATATTGTGATATTATGTACATATATGTGTGTATTTTCTATGTATATTTTATGGGATGCATATGTAAGGAAAAAAGAGTTTAGTATTCCCAAATGTATGATTATAAGCCATAAATTTGTTAACTTCTGATGGTTGTTTGTTAGTAAAGATAGTAAATTTATTTTTATTTGGATATTAAAGAAAACAATAAGTGTTAAATAAGAGGACAAGAAAATATGTATACAATATTTATGGTTTATACTTTTGTTTTATTGTCTTAGATCCATGATTTTATCTTAATATGGGCTTTAATTGACACAGATTAAATTGCTAATGTCTACATGGTAATCAAACAGGAATGCTTTCATTTGTGTAAAATTTTTTATTATATACTGGATTTTACAGTGACGTCATAAACTGAGATAGTACCTCAAGAACTGATCTTCAAGATCAAGATATATGGACTTTATTATTTCATAAATGCCTGTCTTTCTTATTTCCAGTACATCTGAATTGTCCATTCTCTTCTCTCAGTGTTTCATTTTATAGCCATTGACTCTCATGAATAAAGAGCACGTGTCATGGAAAAAAAAGTCACAGTAATCTATTTGATCTCTCTCACACTAAGGAACATGTTGTTTTAGTGATTAAAATGTTAGTGAACATATAAAACATGATTAAATCCAGAACACAAACCTCTTGTAATTCATAATGTGTATTTCATTAAAATTAACATTTTTGGAGGACATTAATAAATGCCAATATTTCAGATGATGTTCTAGTCAGCAAAATACCTACAACATATGAAAATTTGAGAGCTCTGAATAGGAACTTTATTCTGAATTTATTAAGGACTTGTGAATGATAAAAATGTCTTTTCATCTAGAAGATTATTTTAGACACAGGCATGATTATATATTTTGTAGGAAATGTCTCAATTTACAGCAAAATGATGTGCACTGAATGAGTTTAAGAGCATTTTTATAATTCCCCACTATTATAGTTTTAATAGGTAAATTCTTTGTATACACATCAATTTAAGATATTGAATAAAATTCCTGAAATTCTATGGGCAAATGTAGAAACAACCCTCCTGAAATGTGGTCCTATATTAACAGATTTAACCAAGTGCAGATAAAAAATATTCATCCACTGACTGAAACTATGTGGAATATGTACATATTTTTAACCTTTTCATCATTCATTAAATAATAAGTATAATAACTATTTACATGGCATTCATATTGTATTATATAGTATAAATAATCTAGAGTTGATTTAAAGTGAAAATGAGGATGTGTATGGGTTACATACCATTTTATAGAAGAGACATGAGGACCTATGAAGTTTGGTATCCGCAGAGTCCTTCAGTTGAATCCTCCCAGATGGTGTGGAATTATTGTATTTAAATGCATAGAATTAAAGTTTATGCACAGAGATGTGCACACATGTACACACATGTACACACTAAACAGATTCATATCTTTGCATAAATATAAATGTATTGATTTCAGCCAATACTAAATTTTTAAGAGTCAGTAGTTTTATGGTATACATTTCTGAACATGAAAGATATAGGATACATGCATACTTAAAATAAACACATAAATTATAATTAAAACCAACACTTAAACTCTATTCAAATATATTTTAATTTGTGAATATGATCATTTAATTCTTATGTTAGATGAATATTAATTTTTCTTTTTTTTTATTTTTTATGTTGCTAGGGGACTGAACCCAGAACCTCAAGCATGGTAAGTAAAATCCCAGCAGCTCAGCAGGGTAAGGTAGGAGGATCACAAGTTCAAGTCAGCCTCAGCAACTTGAAATAAAACTTTAAAATATGTTCTGGGTTGCTGGGGATGTTGCTCAGTAGTTAAGAAATCGTGGGTTCAATCTTTGATACCAAAATAAAATAAAATAAAAAAGGAGGCAAGCACTCTAGCATCGGAGTGTAAAAACAGTTCCTCTTTTAGGATCTTAAATTTGTATAGTTAGATATATGAGTGTGTACATTTTAGTTATGTATTATCTAATTTTTGTTATATACTAAAAAACTTTATCTAAGAATCAAAACCCTCCATGTGAAACAAAAATTTCTCTATGACCTGAATATGTTTGCAAACACCAAAGGTCATGGGAAGGAGAAAGTGCTGCCTTCTTTAGGACAGTATACTCACACTACACTACAAAAACCTGTACACTTCTCAAGTATGGGTCACATACAGAGCATTAAAATGGATGAATGTTTCTGAGAGAATTAATAAATTGGAAGTATGAACTCTTTTTAAAAGATATGTGTTTTTAGTCAGTAATAATATGGCATTTGGACAGCAAGCTTGAGATTACTAAGATTTGGTGGGGGATCAAGTACTTAGAAATAGTAATCCCCAACAAGCTTTGTCAGAGGGGAGCAGGAACTCAGCAAACCACAGCAGTTAGTAACAACCTTGAGCCCTATGCCCGTGCACCAAACAGAAATGGTCAGCAAATGCAGTGCTCAGCAAACATGCACATTTGGAAATCTGAAATGACTAGCAAGCACCAGTAGCTGGCAATAAAACCATAGCAACCAGGTAGGTGGTTTCTGTGCCCCAGCACCACCACAGTTGTGAGTCCCATTGAAAATAACTTTCCTATGTTCATATATGACTACACCACCATGAATCTCCACCTCACGTTTAACCACAAGAATGGGAATCAAATCAGAATAAGTTATACTCCATGTAAGTATAATATGTCAAAATATACTCTGTCATGTATATCTAAAAAGAACAAATTTAAAACAAAAAGAATTGCTAGGTGAAACAATTCTCATTCAGATACATGAACCCATGGAAATCATTTCTTGAGAATAACCCCAAACAGTTATCAGAGAATACTATATATGTACAATGCAGCATACCCCATGAAGTTCTTACAGAGGAGTACCCCACAGATGCCAGTGTGCCCAAACATCAAACATAAGCTTAGCAATCTACAACCTATGCACTCCAGAGGGGGCAGCATCCCATAATACCCCATGGGCCACCCAGCACCAGTTCAATCAGACAGTCATACTTCTACCTTAGTCCACCACAGGAACAAACTCTGAAATACACACGGGGGAGCACACATTGAATTTGACGGCACTGGGTAAACAAAGTTTTTATTCAGGAGAGCATAGAAAACTTCACCCCCTAAAAGAGAGTAACTTGACAACCCCTAGTCACAGACAACTAGGGGCCATCATTTCTGACACATCAGAAAGCTGACAGATGCCTGGACACACCAAAGATCAGAGGTGGCCTCTTAGAATTGTATTGTATTGTGCAGGTGTGATCACCACCTCCATACCTGGAGAAACTTAAAGGTATAGCTGAGGAATAGTAGGCATCTTCTAAAAGTCCCACACCCAGATGAAACCAAAATCAAGAAGACACAAAAGAAATCTCCCCAATTTCAGCATCTTGCTATATAAAATGATAAACAGCTCTGATATCAGTTTTGATCTTACAGAAAATACCTTTCATATTGAACCAATAGTTGCTTCCTTAATATTTGATTTTTCAGTTTTCAACCCAATTGATGCTATTTATTCTAACCCTTTAAAGCATTAATTCAAATCATTCTGTCTATCTCTTCTCTTCTAGCTCAGGTTTACACTTGCCCCTCTTAATTGGTCTTTTCACTATTGCATTACCTGCTTCTGTCTCAAACCCCCTGCCCATTATTTTCTTCTCCTTATCTTTGTTTATATTACTTTTCTCTCTTTTCTCATTTTTCATCTGTCCATTTTTACTCGTTTCCTTTTTCCACTGCCCTATAGTTTAATAGTAATTTTATAATATTTAATAATGAATTTCTCAACCTATTAAATAACATTACTCCAATTTGATGCTTGGATAAGAGGACTTGTGGAGAATATTTTCAAAAAGTTTTTTTCCCTAAGGTTTATTAGTACCTGGCTTTGTTCTGAACTGACTGCAGCTAACAGGGTTCACTGTCTTCTCTGAAAGTGGTGTTAGAAAATGGGCATAACAGCAGCAGCAGGTACATGTTGTGTGGGAGTAGAGTATGAACATTTAGACATTTACCCAGCCTGAGGCAATTAAGAGAAAGAAGCTCACTATATATTATCTTTCATAAAGGAAGAAAATATTATGAATAGAAAAATAATATGAAAAGCAAGGACACAAGTGATCCTAATCAGCCCACAGACTTCAATAACTGTCCTTATGAACACCACAGTAGAGGAAATGTCAGATAAAGAATTTAGGAAGTTCAAAATTATCAAAGAACAAAAAGACAAAATGAAGACCTAAGGAACAGACTAATAGACAAAATCCAAGAAATTTAAAAAAAAAAAGCTCAATAAACACAGATTGTGAAAAGGAACCAAGCAACTCTTAAAAATTAAAGATTCAATAAATCAAATCAAAAATTCAATAGAAAACACTACCAATCAACTAGAGCATGTAGATGACAGATTTTCAGATGTTGAAGACAAGGTATGTAATCTTCCAAAGAGCGAGCAATAAAGAAAAGATGATAAGAGACCATGACCAGAAAATCAAAGAAATCTACAGTTACATTAACAGACCAAATCCAAATACAAACTAAAAGAATGCACCACTTTTTTTTTAAGTGAAATAATGTCATCAGAAAATGTTTCAAACCTCGAGAATGAGACTGAATTCCAAATATGGGAGACATTTAGAATCCCAAATAGATAAGGTTGAAAAAGATTCTCTCCAAGACATATTATAATTGAAGTATCTAACAGAACAAGGGTAGAATTTTAAGAGCTACAAAAGAAAAAGTGCACTGCACAATTAGACATAAGTCAATTAGGCTCTCTTCTGACCTTTCCTCCCAGGCTCTAAAAGTCATGAAAACTTGGGATATATTAAGATAAAAATAATATATGTAATATAAATATATAAATATAATTGTTGCCAACCAATATAACTGTACCTAGCAAAGTTATCTCTCAGAATTGAAAATGATATAAAAATATTTCAAGATGAGGAGAAAATAAAAGAAATGATAACTACAGAAAATACTTAATGAAACATTAGGTGCTGAAGAAACAAACATAAACAAAACAAAAACAAATTTTGGAGCCATAAATTCCAATGACTGAACTGCAATAGAATAGCCAAGGAAAGACAACCAAGTAAAACATTGGAAATAAATCAAATGGATGGAAATAAAAATCATCTTTCTATAATAACACTGGGTATAAATGGTTTCAACTCTCCAATTAAAACATATAGACTGGCAGATTAGATTAAAAGAACAAAATCCAACCATAGGTTATTTATAAGAGACTGACCTTATAGGCAAAGACATTCACGGGCTAAATGTAAAAGGATAGAGGAAAGATATACCAAACAAAGAAAGACCAAAAAACAAGCAGGAATAGCTATTCTCATGTATGCCAAAATTAATCCAAGAAAAAGAGGGTAAATTCATACTGGTTAAGGGAACTATCCAACAATAAGATGTAATGATTGTAAATATTTATGCCCAAAATCTTAGGTCATTTATATACAAAAAACAAACTCTATTCAATATAAAAGACAGATCAAACATCAATATATAGTTTTTCCAAAAATATACTAAGTAAAGACTCTTTCATTCTAAAAAATAATATTAATCAAATGTACCTATCAGACACCAATCAAATATTCTATCCACTGACAACTGAATTGACTTTTTTCTCAGTTGCACATGAGAAAATGAACTTCATTGCATGAAACAAAGCGAAAAAGGAAAAGCAGACAATTCCTTTCCTTGTACCTTATAGGATCATAATGGCATGAAAGTAGAAATCAATAACAAAATAAATAAACTATTTTATGTATGTGGATTGAATAATAAGCTTTTGAGCAAGGAATGTGTAATAAAAGAAATCAGGGGAGCAATAAAAGTATTCTTAAAAATATGAGAACAGAGATGGAAGATACCAAAAATTTTGAGACATTATGAAAGCAGTTCTTAGAGGAAAGCTTATATTATCAAGTGTGTATATGAAAACAAACAGAAAGATATGTAACAATAATTTAATGTTTTATCTTAAGGGTCTAAAAAGATTAGAAAGAACAAACTAAGTCAAAAAACAGTAGAAGGCAGGAAATAATTAAGATGAAAGATGAAATTAATAAACTTGAGAATAAAATTATGAAGGGCCAATGCAACAATAAGTTGTTTCTTTGATAAGATAAACAAGATGATAACCCCTAGCCAAACTAACCAAAAGAAAGAGAACTCAATGAAGTTAGAGATGAAACTCCAACTCAATGAAGTTAGAGATGAAAAAAGATATCACCACAGACATTTCTGAAATTCAGAGAATTATTAGGAACTATTTTGAGAACTTATACTTCAATAAATTGGAAAATTGAGAAGATATTGAAAATATTTAGATACAAATGACCTACCCAAATTTATCCAAGAGAGTATAATAAACCTAAAAAGACTAATATCAAGCAATGACAGTTAAGCACTAATTAAAAGACTTCTAACATAACAAAAGTCCAGGATTAGATAGATTTTCAGCTGAGAGCTGCTAAACCTTTAAGAAAGAACTGACTCCAATCCCTCTCAAATTATTCCATGAAACAGAAATGGAAGGGACACTCCCAAATTCATTTTATAAAGCCAGTATCACCCTGATACCCAAAAAAATGAAGACATACCAAAGAAATAAATCTACAGACAAATATCCATAATGAAAAAAATCTGAAAAAATGTATCAATCTGAATTCAAAAACACATTAAAAAATATTGTACTCCACAATCAGTGGGTTTCATTCCAATGATACAAGGTTGGTTAAATATATACAAATAAATAAATGTAATTCACCACATGAATAGAATTAAGAACAAACTATCATACAAATATCTCAATAGATGCAGAAAAAGCCTTTGACAAAATTGAGCATTCAATATTGGTAAAAATCCCTGAAGATGCTAGAAATAGAAGAAATTTACTTCAACATCATAAAGGCTGTGTGTGATAAACCTAAATCAACATCACATTGCACAAAACTCTTCCTCTAATATTAGGAACAAGACAAGAATGTCCACTGTCACCACTTCTCTTCACTATAGTTCTTGAAATTCAAACCAGAACAAATCAGCAAAAGAAGGAAACTGGATGAATACAAATAGAAAGATAAGTTAAATTATTTCAGTTTACTGATAACATGATCTTATTCTTTGAAAAACAAAACCAAAAAACTCTGCCAGATAAATGAATTCAGCAAAGTAGCAGGATAATAGAACAGCACACAAAACCAATAACTTTTGTATTCTCTTTAAATATTTATTAAGAAAAAAAAAAGTTCAGAAATAAAATACTTGGAAATAATTCTAACCAAGGCAGTGAAAGAACTCTACGATAAAAATTAGAGAACACTGAAGAAAGAAGTGAGAAAACACAAGAAAATGGAAAGACTTCCCATGTTCTTGGATAAGCATAATTAATATTATCAAAATGGTCATATTAAAATGTTGATAGCCAATGTGATTACCATTAAAATACCAGTGAAATTCTTCACAGAACAGATAAAACATTTCTAAAATTCATATGAAATGATAAAAAAACCCAGAATATCCAAAGCAATCCTGAGCAGTAAGATTGATGCTGGTGGCATCACAATATTTGATCTTAAACTATGATGCAGAGGTATAGTACTAAAAACATGGCATAAAAACATGCATGAAGTACAATGAAATAGAATAGAATACACCTCAAAAAAAAAAAAAACTCAAAGAAAAATATCTTGAAAGCAACTTGAAGTAATGACATAAGGGAAAAACAGTTCAAAGGACAGCAAATTTCTCATCAGAAATCATGAAGACCAGAAGGAACTGGCACAGGATTATTTTAAGTTCTGAAAGGAAAAAGGTGCCAAGTGCAAGTTCTATATCTTCCAAGAATAAAAGAAGAATAAAGACATTCTCAGACATAGGGAAACTAAAAGGGTTTGTCACTAGGACGTTGGCATTTAAGTTATAGCTAATGGAATTTCTTTAAACAGAAAGGAAATGTCAAGAGAAGACTTAAAACTTCAGTCAAAGAAAAAAACATCTGAATGGGCAAAAATAGGAGTAAATTGACAGATGACTTTGTTTTAACCATTTTAAAATTTTTATTTTATGATTGAAGTAAAAGTGATAATATCTAATGTGGAACTCAAAGTATGGAAAAAATAGCTAATTATGTATACAAAGTGGGAAGGTAAATATGCTTAGATGGAAACAGTTTTTGCAGTTCTTTCAGGGTGTAAAACACAGCTATTACACTGTTACACTATGGTAAGTTCTATGTATATGTGTCTATTAATCTACACACACATATATACATGCATATATATATAAAGATATATGAATATTGAGCAACAAAAAATGCATTCAAATTAGTATGCTCCCAAATAAAATATTTCAAGCTGAAATTAAAGAAAATGTTTAAATATCCAAAAAGAAGGCAAGAAAATACATTCTACTGAGGAACAGAGAAAACCATAAAGAACAATAAAATTTTGAATCTCAGACTTAATCTGCCCATAATTAACTCAAAAGCAAATGAATCAATGTGCTCTCTTAGAGCAACTTAACTTCAAATACAACAAAATAAGCAGTTTGAAAGTAAGCGCATGGAAAAATACATTGATTTTCAAATAAATATTAGATAAAATTGCAGAAAACTAAATACCTGTACACATTCATATACAAAAATGAGTGTTTTTAAAATGTTGAAGATGAAGAGGGGTGGATGGATTTTATCCATGTCCATCTTCATGGTGCAATATTTATACTACAGTTATATGAAGTGTTAACATTATAGAAAACTAGGTTTAGGCTATATGGTATCTCTCTGTATTGTATCTTACAACTGAAAGTGAATCTTCGATTATCTCCAAATAAAAAGGTAAGAAAATGGAGTATTTAGTAATAAATTAGAAGGTAGTAAAGCTATTGATGGGGCTTCAGTTAAAGTCTCTTTATGACCCTCATTTTTGAATTTTTTTCTCAAATGTCAACAATGGAAATGATGAATTCATAAAACAAACTAGACCTAAAACTGGAGGTTTAGCTCAGTGGTAGAGAACTTGTATAGTGTGTGTGAGGCCCTGTATTTTATTCTCAGCATTGCAGAAAACAAATGATCAAACAAACAAACAAAAAAAATTACAGCTAACAGATAACTACAGAACAATTTAATCAACAGCAACAAATATACATTATGCTCAAAAGTACATTATGCTCAAAAGAACTGAACATTCTTCAGGATAAGTTTCACTTTATGCCATAAAACAAGATTTGGTAAAAGGATAGAAATGGTATAAAGTATCCCTCATAATACAAAGTATTGCTATTACACATAAATTGTAGGGGAATAACATATTAGAAGTTCACAAACTAAACAACACACTCTCAAAAACCCTATTGTTCAAATTGGTCATCAAAAAAGAAATCAGAAAACAAATACTTTGAGATGATAAAAATAAAAGCAAAACATTCCAAAACTGATGGGATGCAGATAAGGAAATGTTTAGAAAATAAAATATTATACATGTCTATATTAAGGTAGAAGTATATTTCTCTGCAAAAGACACTGTTAAAAGAAGAGAATGAAGAAAAGACTGAGAGAAAATGGTCATCCTCATTAAAATACTGGAGAAGGAATTGCAGCTAAAGCTAGAGCAAGAAGGAAGGAGCTGGACATAGTGGCAACTCCCTGTAATCCCAGCAGATCAGGAGGTAGAGGCATGATGATCTAAAGTTCTAAATGAATCTCAGCAACATACTGAGGCCCTAAACATCTTAGTGAGACCCTATCTCAAAATAAAACAACAAAAAAGGACTGGGAATGAAGTTCAGAAGCAAAGTGCCTCTGGGTTAAATCTCCACTATCAAAATAAAGGAAGATAATAGTAAATCTGAGACCAGAAGTTACTGAAGTAAATATTTCAAACAATGAAATTGATGAAACCAAAGACAGCATTGAAAGCATAACACCAAAGTAAAGCCCAGGACCAGATGGATTGTCAATCAAGTTCTACTAGACCTCAAAGAACAGCTAACAACAATCCGTGTCAAATTGTTGCATGAACTAGAAAAGGAGGGAATCCTTCCAAACTCATTCTATGAAGCTAGTATCACTCTGATACTAAAATCAGGCAAAGAGACATCATAGAAAGAAAACTCCAGACCAATATTTTTGATGAACATAGATGCAAAAATTCTTAATTAAATACTGGCACATCACATATAAAACCATATTAAAAAGATAGTGCACCATGATCAGGTAGGGTTCGTTCCAGGGATGCAAGGTTAATTCAACATATAGAAATCAATAAATTCAATTCATCACATCAAAAGACTTAAAGAAAAAAAAAAACACATGATTATCTCAATAGATGCAGAAAAGCATTTCACAAACATATAACATCCATTCATGTTCAAAACATTAGAAAAACTAGGGATAGTAGGAACATATCTCAACATTGTAAAAGCTGTATACAACAAACCCAAGGCCAACTTCATTCTAAATGGAGAAAAACTGAAAGCATTCCCCCAAAACTGAAAAAGGACAAGGATGCCCTCTTTCATCACTCCTATTCAACATAGTCCTTGAAACCCTATTCAGAACAATTAGGCAAAAGAAAGAAATTAAAAGAATACAGATAGGAAAAGACGCAATCAACTATCTCTATTTGCTGACACCATATTCCATATTTAGAAGACACAAAAATCTCCACCAAAAAACTTACAGAACTCATAAACAAATTTAGAAAAGTATCAGGGTGCAAAATTAACTCCCATAAATCAATTGCATCCCTATATACAAATGATGAATCACCTGAAAGAGAAATCAGGAAACTATCCCAATCACATTAGCTTAAAAAATAAAACCTTGGGAATCAATCTAACAAAAGAAATGAAATACTTCTACAGTGAAAATTACAGGACACTAATGGAAGAAATTGAAGAAGACTTTAGAAGATGGAAATATCTCCCATATTCTTAGGTAGGCTGAATTAATATTATCTAAATGACCGTAATACAGAAAGCACTATACAGATTTAATGCAATTCCTATTAAAATGTCAGAATGACATCCAAAATGTCATTCTTCATAGAAATAGAAAAAGCAGCCATGAAACTCATTTGGAAAAATAAGAGGCCCCAAATAGTCAAAACAATCCTTAGAAAAACAAAGCAAGAGACATCACCATACCAGACCTTAAATTATAGCACAGAGCTATAGTAACAAAACCAACATGGTATTGGCACAAAAACAGACATGAAGACCAATGGAAAAGAATAGAAAACACAGAGAAAACCCAACATAAATGCAATTATCTCATGTTAAACAAAGGTGCCAGAAAGTTGCCACAAATATACAATGGAGAAAAGATAGCCTCTTCAACAAATAGTGCTGGGAAAACTGGATATTCACATGTAATAAAATGAATCTAAACTCCTATCTATCACCCTGTACAAAACTCAACTTACAGTGGATCAAGAGACTCTGGTCTACTAGAAGAAAACAGGCCCACCATTCCATCATGTCAGCTTAGGCACTGACTTCCTCAGTAAGACTCCTAAAGCACAAGAACTAAAATCAAGAATCAATAGAAGTGGTGAAAGAGGACATCCCTGTCTTGTTCCAGTTTTTAGGGGGAATGCTTTCAGTTTTTCACCATTTAGAATGATGTTGTCCAGGGGCATAGGTAGCCTTTACAATGTTGATGTATGTTCTACCATCCCTTTTATTTCTAGTGTTTTGAGCACAAAAGGGTGCTGTATTTTATCAAATGCTTTTCCTGCATCTATTGAAATAATCATATGATTTTTCACTTTAAGTCTGTTGATGTGGTGAATTACATTTATTGATTTCTGGATGTTGAACCAACCTTGCATCCCTGGGATAAAACCCACTTGATTATTGTGCACTACCTTTTTAATATGTTTTTGGATGTGATTTGATAGAATTTTAAGAATTTTGCATCTATGTTCAGTAGGGATATTGGTCTGAAGTTTTATTTCCTAGATGTGTCTTTGTCTGCTTTTGGTATCAGGGTGTTACTAGCTTCATAGAATGAGTTTGGAAGGATTCCTTTTCAATTTCATGGAATACTTCGAAGAGTATTGGAATGTGTTCTTTGAAGGTCTTGTAGAACTAGGCTAAGAATCTATCTGGTCCCAGACTTTTTTTTTGTTGGTAGGCTTTTGATGGCTTATTCTTGAAATTGATCTGTTTAAATTGTGTATATTCTCCAGAATCAGCTTGGGTGGATTATATGTTTCTAGAAACCTGTCAATGTCTTCAAGATTTTCTATTTTATTGGAATATAGTTTTCAAAATAGCTTCTAATTATGTTTTGTATTTCAATAATGTCTGTCATGATATTGTTGCACTGGGTCTACAACACCAGAGGGGACTCACAACTGACTTATAGAATGCTCACCAAGGTCTGAGAAGAGCTTTATTCGGGAGAGATGGAGCACTTGTCACAGAGGAAGCTGCTTCTGTCTATACTGTGTATAACACTGTGTTTTATATGCTTGTAGTCAAGTTAGCCATACATCTTAAAGGTCAAGCCTTGTGTAAGCAGTTACTAACCTATTTGGTAGACTATAGGTTGGTAACAGAAAGTAAAAAAACAACCATGTGAACAAGGAAGGTGACAATTTCACCAAAGACCTGTCTTACAGACCACAGAAGAACATCCTGCTCACTGAACATAGTAAAGAAGGATGGGAACCCAGTCCCCAAGTGGCCTGAAAGTCGCATACCATGTCAGCCTCCTTCCAGGAGAAGGGACCCACATGATACATTCTTTTTCATCAGGAATTTTAGTAATTTGAGTTTTCTCTCTCCTTCTATTCATTATTGTGGCTAAGGGTTTTAGCTGATCCCCAAAATCCAAAGGCTGAATAATTTCTCTGATAAGTGGATGATGATACATAAAGGGGGTTAGGGAGATGGGGTAAGGCAAGAATGGAGGAAGGATGGATTGTATAGAGGAAAACGAGGGTTTCAGAGGGGGCGGGGGGAAGGAAAGATAATAGAGTGAGACCAACATCATTAACCCATGTACATGTATGATCACACAAATGGTGTGACTCTACTTATGTACAACCAGAGAAATGAAAGTTGTACCCCATTTGTGTACAATGAATCAAAAAAAAAAAAAAAAAAGAAAGAAAGAAATGTTTGTTGTCAATAGTCTTTGGAAATTTGTTGTATCAGCTCAAACTAAGACAAGGGGTAACATATAAGTGTTTCATTTTCAAATTTTAAAAGTCCACATGTTTCTTGTAACAATAAAAACAATTAAAAATACATAAAAAGTGAGAAAAAAAAAAAAGAATCAATGAATTGGAAACAGTTAAGAGCATGAAGAAAGAGCCTACAGTTTGAGAGAAACTCTGACATTTGCATCTCAGATAGAGCATTAATATCTAGGATTTACAAAGTACTCAAAAACATAACATCAAAAATCCCAATAACATGATAAATAAATGTGCAGATGAACTGAAGATGCACTTCACAGAAGAAGAAATACAAATGGTGGACAAATATATGAAAAAATGTTCAACATCTCTAGCAGTTAGAGAAATGTAAATTAAACTACACTGAGATTCCATCTCACTCCAGTCAGAATGGCACTTATCAAGAATACAAGTAACAATAAATATTGACAAGGATGTAGCGGAAAAGGTACACTCATGAATTGCTGGTGGGACTGCAAATTGGTTCAACCACTCTGGCAAGCAGTATGGAGATTCCTCAGAAAACTTAGAATGGAACCATCAGTTATCCCATTTCTTGGACTTAAAATCAGCATACTACAGTGACACAGCTACATCATTGTTTATAGCATCTCAATTCATAATTCCTAATCCATAGAACCTAACAAGGTACTCTTCAACTGATGAATGGATAAAGAAAATGTGGTATATATAGACAATGGAATATTAACCATAAAAAGAAGGGCTTTATGACTTATACTGGTAAATGGATGAATCTGGAAACTCTCATACTAAATGAAATAAACCAATCCCACAAAACCAAAGGTCAAATGTTCTCTCTGATATGCAGATGCTAAGACACAGTAAGGAGGGGAGGAGAAGAATAGAAGTTCAATAGATTAGACAAAAGAAAATAAAGGGAAGGGAGGGGGCTAGGAATAGGAAGGACAATAGAAAGAATAGGACATAACTCTCCTTTTCATATATGAATACATCACCAGTGAAGCTCCACATCATGCACATTCACAAGAATGGGAGCCTACTTAGAATAAGTTAAACTCTATATATGTTTATCAAAATACACTCTACTGTCATGCATATCTAAAAATATCAAATTTTTTAAAAGATGTCATAAAAGTCATTGATGGTTTATACTGAAAAAAATAAATATTATGCATCTTTACAGAAAATCAGTGACTATAAAAGCTCATTCTATTAAAAAAATCAACCAAATTGCCATGCTTTCACTAGATTGATCATGAAAACAGAAGACAGTAAAGGCTCAAAGAACCAGAATTAGAATTGAAAAAGAAATAATTACTACTAATTTTATAGAAATGAAAAAGACTTTAAACTGCAGACAATTATGTCCCAATTATTACATGAGATGAAACAGCTATATTATAGGAAAATACAAAACACCCAAAACATACTCAATAAGAAATTGGAAAGCAGTATGGAGAATCCTCAGAAAATTTGGAATGGACCCACCTTTTGACCCAGTTATCCCACTCCTCGGTTTATACCCAAAGGACTTAAAGTTAGCAAACTACAGTAACACAGTCACATTAATGTTTATAGTAGCTCAGTTCACAATAGCTGGATTGTGGAACCAACCTAGATGCCCTTCAATTGATGAATGGATAAATAAACTCAGGTATATATATACAATGGAATACTATTAAGCCATAAAGAAGAATAATATTATGGCATTTGGAAATAAATGGATGGGATTGGAGAATATCATGCTAAGTGAAATAAGCCAATCCCGAAAAAACAAAGGCTGAATGTTTTCCCTGATAAGTGGAAAATGATATATAATGGGGTTCGGGGAGTGGGGAGTGAGAGAATAATAGGGGAACTTTGGATTATGTAGAGGGAAATGAGAGAGAGAGGTGTGTGAAAAATGGTGGAGTGAAACAGACATCATTATCCTATGTACATGTATGATTGCATGAATGGTATGAATCTACATCGTGTACAACCATAGAAATGAAATGACATACCCTATTTATGTACAATGAATCAAAATGTAGTCTGTAAAAAATTAAAAGATAAATTAAAAAATAAATTAATTAATTTAATTTAATTTAATTTAAAAAAGAAATTGGAAATATGAATGGACCTGAGACATATAAAAGACTATTATCTATGGTGTGTTTGTGTGCGTGTGTGTGTGTGTAACTATGAAGATGCATACAGTCCAGGGATTGAAAATTCAGCTATTACCTAGTTTCTATCTAGTGCTCATTACTTAGAATGAACATTGGTTTTATTTTTCTACAAACCAACCCTGCATATTATTTCCCATTTCATGTAGAATTGTAGTGTTGAATATTTGGTCTTCACATCATTTAATTAATTTGTTTTGTGCATATTAGAAAGTTAAATTCAAATTTATGCAGTTGGATTATAGTTCAATTGAATTTAATTCAATAAGTATGTACTGAATTTACAATAAATGTATACTGATTTCAAAGGAAAAGAAAGAAAGAAGGAAGGAAAGAAATGAAGAAAGAAAACATCAGGCCTAGATGTCTATACCAATGAATTCAACCAAATGATTAAACAATTAATATATGTTCTGAACAAACATTTTGAAAAAAAAACTGGAAGAGAAGGAAACACTTCTCAGTTAGTACTGAAAAACAAGTATTACCCTCATACCAAAACCATTACAAAGATCACAAATCAGAAAACTAAAATCAATATATCCTATGATATTAGTGTAAAACTTTCTCCAAAAAACCCCACTACCAAACAAAATATGTTTTGTAATTACCTTGACTAAGTGAGTCATGTCAAGTGTGCAAGGTTGTTTTAACCTCTAAAAATTGCATGATCATCTCAATAGACGCAGAAAAAGCACTTCACAAAAATCTTAATCCTTTAATTATTTAAACACACACATGTGCGTGCATAGCAAAAAGAAACTTCAAGATGATAAGCATTTGTGAAAAACCCATAGCTAACCTTCTACCAAATAGTGAAAGTGTCCATTTCCCCCTAAGGTCAGGGACAAGACTCTGATGTATGCTGTTACTTTTTCTAGTTAACATTTTACTGGAAGTTCTATCCAGATCAATTAGACAAGAAAAGTTTTAAGAAGCATCTGAACTGGACAGAAATATATTTTTTTCTAATTGCAGATGACATCATATTGCATAGAGAAAACCCTAAAGAATAAACTAATAAACTCATAGAAATAAGAAGTGATTTCAACAACCTTTTAGGACACAAGACCAAAATACAAAAAAAAAACAAAAACAAAAACAAAAAACATTTGTACATACTTGCTCTGAATACAAAATTAAGAAAACAATTTGATACTAACATTAAAAATAATAAAATGTTTAGGAATTAATATTTAAATATTAGTACAATATATTTTCCTCTGAAAACTGTAAATTATATTTCAAAGATCTAAAAAAATGAAAAAAACATCTTAGGATCATTGACCAAAAGTTTTAACAATAGCAATATTTTACAAATTGATCTATTGATTCAATGTCATCTCTATCAAAATTCCAGCTAACTTAACTGTACAATTTGACAAGGTAATTCAAAAATCCATATGGATTAGCAAGAGAGTCAACCAAAATAACCTTGAAAAGGACAAATTAGGGTAACTCACATTTCTCTATTTCAAAACTTGCAGTAGCACTCCAGCCGCAGGTTCTTTCCACGGGGTGATCCAAGATGGCGGACTAGAGGGGGACTGCATCCCCAGTCACTCCAGAACCCAGGAGTTAAGAAGGGGAGGCATTGAGAGACTCGGACCAAAATAGAGCCACGGGTGAGTCTGCCCACTGGGTGAAGCTCGGCACGGGTGGCAGGCCCAGATAGACGTAGCTTATCAGAGCAGGGCAGGGCAGCTAGAGTCTTCCACAGGCAGCCCTGCACACTCCGGCGCTGGGCCCCTCCCACACGGCCAGCTTCTCCAGGTTTTTGGAGCAGGCCCCCTAGTGAGAGCCTTTCTGATCAGAGCAATCTCCAAGTCCCGGAGCCAGCGCGGTGTGCTCTGGCCTGCAAGCAGCTTCAGGGACCAGGACAGGGCAGCCAGAGAACTCCCCAAGCAGCCTGGACCCCTGCGGTGGGAGGTGACTTTCAAGGCTAGCTTCTCAGAACAGACCGCCCAGTGAGAGCCTGTCTACATAGAGCCAGCCACAAGTCCCCGAGCCAACAGAGGGCCTCAATACGCAAGCAGTCTCTGGGATCAGGGCAGGGCAGCCAGAGACTTCTCCAGGCGGCTCTGCCCACTCCGGTCGCAGGCTCTTTCCACGGGGTGATCCAAGATGGCAGCCTAGAGGGTGACTGCATCTCCAGTCGCTCCAGAACCCAGGACTCAAGAAGGGGAGGCATTGAGAGACTTGGACAAAAATAGAGTCACGGGGTGAGTCTCCCTCACTGGGCGAAACTTGGCCTGGGCAGGAGGCACAGATAGGGGTGGCTTATCAGAGCAGGGTAGGGCAGCTAGAGTCTTTCCCAGGTAGCCTTCCATACTCCGGCGGTGGGCTCCCCCCACACGGCCAGCTGCACGGATCAGACCACCAGTGAGAGCCTTTCCGCACAGAGACAGCTCCAAGCCCTGGAACCAGTAGGGGGCTAGGGGCAGCTTTCTTCGGAAGCACTGCATTATCAAGTTCCTCCAAGACTTCAGGCTACTGAAGGCTGGGAGGTGATACACTGGAAATCTACCGGGACAGTATAAGCCAACAGAGGAAATCTGCAATATCTCAGATTCCCACTGACATCTGACCAATATGAGAAAACAAGGGAAGAAAATGTTCCAAACAAACCTAGATACTATATCAATAAAACCCAATGACAGCACAGCAGAAGAAATGTCAGAAAGGGAGTTCAGAATGTACATAATTCAAACAATCAGAGAAGCAAATAAGGAGATGAAAGAGCAAATGCAGGCATTGAAGGAGGAGATGAAAGAGCAAATGCAGGCATTAAATGATTGCACCAATCAACAGTTAAAAGACCAAATACGGGAAGCAAGAGATCATTTCAATAAAGAGTTAGAGATACTGAAAAAAAAAAAAAACTGAAATCCTTGAAATGAAGGAAACAATAAACCAAGTTAAAAACTCCATAGAAAGCATAACCAATAGGATAGAACACCTGGAAGACAGAACCTCAGACATTGAAGACAAATTATTTAATCTTGAAAACAAAGTTGGCCAAACAGAGAAGATGGTAAGAAATCATGAACAGAATCTACAAGAATTATGGGATATCATGAAAAGGCCAAATTTAAGAATTATTGGGATTGAGGAAGGCTTAGAGAAACAAACCAAAGGAATGAACAATCTATTCAATGAAATAATATCAGAAAATTTCCCAAATCTGAAGAATGAAATGGAAAACCAAGTACAAGAGGCTTATAGAACTCCAAATATACAAAATTACAACAGACCCACACCAAGGCACATTATTATGAAAATACCTAAGATACAAAATAAAGACAGAATTTTAAAGGCCGTGAGAGAAAAGAATCAAATTACATTCAGAGGGAAACCAATAAGAATATCAGCAGATTTTTCAATCCAGACCCTAAAAGCTAGAAGGGCCTGGAACAACATTTACCAAGCCCTGAAAGAAAATGGATGCCAACCAAGAATCTTATACCCAGCAAAACTTACCTTCAAATTGACGATGAAATAAGATCCTTCCATGATAAACAAAAGCTAAAGGAATTTACAAAAAGAAAGCCAGCATTACAGAACATTCTCAGCAAAATATTCCATGAGGAAGAGATGAAAAACAATGATGCAAATCAGCAACAGGAGATGCTAGCCTAAAGGAATAGCCAAATAAAGGAGAAATGAAATCATGTCAAAAAACAAATATGAGTCAAATGACTGGGAATACAAATCATATCACAATAATAACCCTGAATGTTAATGGCCTGAACTCATCAATCAAAAGACATAGGCTGGCAGATTGGATTAAAAAGAAAAATCCAACAATATGCTGCCTGCAAGAGACTCATCTCATAGAAAGAGATACCCATAGACTAAAGGTGAAAGGATGGGGAAAAACATACCATGCACACGGACACAGCAAAAAAGCTGGAGTATCCATCCTCATTTCAGATAATGTAGACTTCAAGCCAAAACTAGTCAGAAGGGATAAAGAAGGACATTACATGCTGCTTAAGGGAAGCATAAATCAGCAAGACATAACCATCATAAATATCTATGCCCCAAACATTGGCTCATCCTCGTACATCAAACAAATCCTTCTCAATTCCAGAAACCAAATAGACCACAAAACAATAATACTAGGCGATTTTAACACACCTCTCTCACCACTGGATAGATCATCCAAACAAAAATTGAATAAAGAAACCATAGATCTCAATAACACAATCAACAATTTAGACTTAACAGACATATATAGAATATACCACCCAACAAAGAACAAATCCACTTTCTTCTCAGCAGCACATGGATCCTTCTCTAAAATAGACCATATTTTATGCCACAAAGCTACTGTTAGCAAATACAAGAAGATAGAGATACTACCTTGTACTCTATCAGATCATACTGGATTGAAATTAGAAATAAATGATAGGATAAAAAACAGAAACTTCTCCAATACCTGGAGATTAAATAATACACTATTATATGATGAATGGACAACAGAAGACATCAGGAGGGAAATAAAAAAATTCTTAGAAGTAAATGAGAACAAAGACACATCATATCAAAATCTCTGGGACACTATGAAAGCAGTACTTAGAGGAAGATTTATTTCATGGGGTGCATTCAAAAAAAGAAGTAGAAATCAACAAATAAACGACTTAACACTACAGCTCAAAGCCCTAGAAAAAGAAGAGCAGACCAATACCAAAAGTAGTAGAGAGACAGGAAATAGTTCAAATCAGAGTCAAAATCAACGAAATTGAAACAAAAGCAACAATTGGAAAAATTAACAAAATAAACATTTGGTTCTTTGAAAAAATAAACAAAATTGATAAACCCTTAGCCACACTAACAAAGAGAAAGAGGAAGAAAACTCAAATTACTAAAATTAGGAATGAACAAGGAAACATCACAACACACACGAGTGAAATACAAAACATAATTAGAAGCTATTTTGAAAATCTATACTCCAACAAAACAGAAAACCTCGAAGACATCACCAAATTTCTAGAGACATATGAATTACCTAAACTGAACGAGGAGGACATACACAACTTAAATAGACCAATTTCAAGCAATGAAATAGAAGAGGTCATCAAAAGCCTACCAACAAAGAAAAGTCCAGGAACAGAAGTGTTCTCAGCAGAGTTCTACAAAACCTTTAAAGAAGAGCTCATTCCAATACTCCTCAAAGTATTCCATGAAATAGAAGAGGAGGGAACCCTCCCAAACTCGTTCTATGGAGCCAATATCACCCTGATACCTAAACCAGACAGAGACATATCGAGGAAAGAAAATTTCAGACCAATAGCCTTAATGAACATCGATGCAAAAATTCTCTACAAAATTTTAGCAAATGGCATACAAAAATATATTAAAAAGATAGTGCACCACGATCAAGTGGGATTTATCCCACGGATGCAAGGTTGGTTCAACATTTGGAATTCAATAAATGTCATTCACCATATCAACAGACTTAAAGTTAAGAATCACATGATTATTTCAATAGATGAAGAAAAAGCATTTGATAAAATACAGCATCCCTTCATGCTCAAAACACTAGAAAAAATTGGGGTAGTGGGAACATTCCTTAACATTATAAAGGCCATCTATGCTAAGCCCATGGCCAATATCATTCTAAATGGTGAAAAACTGAAAGAATTCCCCCTAAAAACTGGAACAAGGCAGGGATGCCCTCTTTCACCACTTCTATTCAACATCGTCCTTGAGACTCTAGCCAGAGCAATTAGACAAACCAAAGAAATTAAAGGGATACGAATTCGAAAAGAAGAACTCAAACTATCCCTATTCGCTGATGACATGATTATATATTTAGAGGAACCTGGAAATTCCACCAGAAAACTTTTAGAACTCATACGTGAATTCAGTAAAGTAGCAGGTTACAAGATCAATGCTCATAAATCCAATGCATTTTTATACATAAGTGATGAATCTTCAGAAAGAGAAATTAGGAAAACTACCCCATTCACAATAGCATCAAAAAAAAATAAAATACTTGGGAATCAATCTCACAAAAGAGGTGAAAGACCTCTACAATGAGAACTACAGAACACTAAAGAAAGCAATTAAAGAAAACCTTAGAAGATGCAAAGATCTCCCATGTTCCTGGATAGGAAGAATTAATATTGTCAAAATGGCCATACTACCTAAAGAGCTATACAGATTCAATGCAATTCCAATTAAAATCCCAATGATGTACGTTGCAGAAATAGAGCAATCAATTATGAAATTCATCTGGAAGAATAAAAAACCTAGAATAGCGAAAGCAATCCTAATTAGCAAGAATGAAGCAGGGGGTATCGCAATACCAGATCTTCAACTCTACTACAAAGCAATAGTAACAAAAACGGCATGGTATTGGTACCAAAATAGACAGGTAGATCAATGGTACAGAATAGAGGACATGGACACAAACACAAATAAATACAATTTTCTCATACTAGAAAAAGGGGCCAAAAATATGCAATGGAGAAAAGATAGCCTCTTCAACAAATGGTGCTGGGAAAACTGGAAAACCATATGCAACAGAATGAAATTAAACCCCTATCTCTCACCCTACACAAAACTCAACTCAAAATGGATCAAGGACCTCGGAATCAGACCAGAGACCCTGCATCTTAGAGAAGAAAAAGTAGGTCCAAATCTTCAACTTGTTGGCTTAGGATCAGACTTCCTTAACAGGACTCCCATAGCACAAGAAATAAAAGCAAGAATCAACAACTGGGATAGATTCAAACTAAAAGCTTTCTCTCAGGAAAGGAAACCATCAGCAATGTGAAGAGACAGCCTACAGAGTGGGAGAATATCTTTGCCACTCATACTTCAGATAGAGCGCTAATTTCTAGAATGTATAAAGAACTCAAAAAACTCTACACGAAGAATACAAATAATCCAATCAACAAATGGGCTAAGGAAATGAACAGACACTTCACAGAAGAAGATGTACAAGCAATCAACAGATATATGAAAAAATGTTCAACATCCCTAGTAATAAGGGAAATGCAAATCAAAACTACCCTAAGATTTCTTCTCACCCCAATCAGAATGGCGATTATCAAGAACACAAGCAACAATAGGTGTTGGCAAGTATGTGGTGAAAAAGGAACACTCATACATTGCTAGTGGGGTTGCAAATTAGTGTAGCCACTCTGGAATACAGTATGGAGATTCCTCAGAAAGCTTGGAATGGAAACACCATTTGACCCAGCTATCCCACTCCTTGGCCTGTACCCAAAGGACTTGAAATCAGCATACTACAGAGATACAGCCACATCAATGTTCATTGCTGCTCAATTCACCATAGCCAGATTGTGGAACCAACCTAGATGCCCATCAGTTGATGAATGGATAAAGAAACTGTGGCATATATATACAATGGAATATTACTCCGCATTGAAGAATGATAAAATTATGGCATTTGCAGGCAAATGGATGAAATTGGAGAATATCATGCTAAGTGAGATAAGCCAATCTCAAAAAACTAAAGGATGAGTGATCTCGCTGATAAGCGGATGAGGACATATATTGGAGGGTGGGAGGGGTTAGCATTAGGTATAGGGTTAGGTTTAGGATTAGGGATAAGGAGTGTGGTAAGAATGAAGGAAAGAAGGACTGTATAGAGGGAAAAGAGGGGTGGGAAGGGTGCGGGGAAGGGAAAAAAATAGTGACTCAAACATCATAGCCCTATGTGAACGTATGATTACACAAATGTTATGCCTTGACTCCATGTACAAATAGAGAAACAACATGTATCCCATTTGTATACAATAATAATAATAAAAAAAAACTTACAGTAAAGCAACAAGTGGGTCCTAGTTAAAGACAAATACATAAATCAATATAATAAAATAGAAAGTCTATATAAAAGCAGACCAATGGTCAATATATATTTATAAATATGCCAAGCATTACAATGTATATTTACAAAGTAGCCAAGTTCATTCAATAAGGCAAGCCAGAGTCTCTCAATAAATGTTGAAACAATTAGATAGCCCCATGTGAAACAATAATTCTTAACCCCATTAGCATCAAATAAAAATAACATAAAAATAGTAACATGAAATGCATCATAATGTCGGGGTTTCCGGGACCCCCAGCCTTTGGGCATGGTCAAGATGGCGCCTGACGCTGAGCCAAAAGCGGCCAGCTATACAGTAAACAACCAGCGAATTCTAATGATTGGCTAGTTAACGATGTGATTAGAGCATGCCCCCCTCGTGTACCTATTCTATGCCTGCAGCTGTCCGCGTTTACCTCGTGTACTCTCCCCTGATTGGTTGAAGTGTATATAAGCCTGGTGGGTGGGAGAGTAGGGGCTGAAGAAGAGGGAGAAGCGGAAGAAGCGGCGGAGGCGGAGGCTGAAGCTGAGCTGGACGCTGGGAGTGCGCGGAAGCTGGAAGAAGCTGGGAGAAGGGAAGCTGGGAGTGCGCGGAAGCTAGGAGTAAGAGAAGTGTAGGAGAGGGACTGTGCACAATAAACTTCCAAAGCTTCAGACATTTGTCGTGTCTCTCTCTGCGGGCAGAGGGAACGCGATAACTGGTGCCGAAACCCGGGACATGAAGGAAAGATGAAGGCCTTATAAAAGAAAACGAGGTAAGATATTTGAAAAAATTTTTTTTGTATACAAGTTAAACCGGTTATAAAAAAAGTTAAAGGGTGTCAGGATGCGCCATTGGCGGTCCTGGGGACACGCGGAATGCGGTCCGGTTGAAAGGTATCGGGATCCTGACGCGTAGAACGCGGGTTGAAAGGTATCGGGATGCGCCTTCAGCGGTCCTGACGCGTAGAACGCGGGTTGAAAGGTATCGGGAAGCGCCATCAGCGGTCCTGACACGTAGAACGCGGGTTAAAAAGTAACGGGATCCTGACGCGTAGAACGCGGGTATCGGGATACACCATCAGCGGTCCTGACGCGTGGAACGCGGGCTAATTAAAGTGAAAGTAGAAACACGTTTGAAGCGGTCCAATTAGGTAGTACGTGAAAAGCCGCTATAAAAATTCTAATGCGCCCTTGATAGTTTTCCTTTCAGTAATCTCGTTGCTCCTGGCAGCTAGGCCACTGTTTGTTATTGTAACTACCATAACTAAAGCTATTCAAATTAGTAACAATGGGGTCTGAATGCAGCAACCCCTCAGGGAACTATTAAAAAACCATGAGACACCATTATTCAGAATGCAGCAACCCCTCAGGGAGAAACACTGGGGAAGGACTAGAAAATAAGGAAACCACTGTATGATCATATGTTCAAACCCTAGTAGAAATAAGCCCAGGGTTTATAGAAGAAAAGCTGCTCAGTGTGCCACAAGGGGGATCTTCATGAACAGGATCTAATAGTAACAGAAAAGAACGCTTAAAGAGAATAAAGTGAGGAAAAATTAAGTGGTGGTGACCTAGAAAATAATTGCTCAAAAAATCTAAGAACAAGGGAAAAAGGGGAATTAAGTCTAACACAAAGAACCCCCAAAAGGAATAACCAAGTGGTAGTAAAAACTTAAGAACAAGGGGAAAAGGTAGGAGAAACCTAAGCCTAATAAATAAGAGCTTCAAAATCTGTAGAACCTGCCTGTACTTGAGGAGCAAATGGAGATACCATCAACCATTGGAAAACTTTAAAGACGCAGTTAAGACTATTGGAGAAAGCTATGCAGAGCAGTGTTATCTGGAGGACAATGTCTAATTGGAGAGATCAGTGGCAAAAAATAGCTGTTGAAACTGCTTGCAGAAACATAGTGGCAAGGTTTCCCGATAGAAATGTTGAGATGAGAAGGCCAATACGTTTCAATAGATGCACAAAATCAGCAGCAAGGAGATAATGCCCTAACAAAAGATAAGAGATAACTATAGTAAAATCTGTTACACCTTATGCCCCAGGGCTATGTCCAAGATGCAGAAGAGGAAGTCATTGGAATAGTGCCTGTCAGCCTATTAGAGATAGGGAGAATAATTTCCTAGGGTTGAATCCTAAACTTCAAAAAAATGGGAGACAGGGCCCTCCCTGGGGCCCCCAACAAATATACGGGGTAATTCAACAAGTTCCCCGACGGTGGTATCCTCCCACAGAGAAGGGGAGCGCAGAACCACCTCAGGAAGTGCCGGATTGGACATCTGTGCCAACTCCAGACTCATACTAACCCCAGATATGGGGGTGCAGATGATTGATACTGATTGGCATGAAAAAATCCCACAGAACAGTGTAGGACTATTACTAGGTAGAGGTTCCTCAACACTAAAAGGACTTATAGTACACCCAGGGGTTATTGATCCTGATTTCACTGGACAAATAAAAGCCTTGGTCTCTTCACCAAAAGGAATTACGGTCATCTCTCCAGGGGATCGCATTGCACAAATGCTTATATTGCCCAGTCGACATTCTTTGTGGCCCAGTGAAAATACAAATAAAAGACAAGGAGGTTTTGGATCAACAGGAACCACTTTAATAAACCTTACTATGGATATGGGACAGAGGCCCCTCCTAAAATTAAAAGTGGGAAATATGGAATTTACAGGTTTATTAGATACGGGAGCAGACAAAAGTATTATCAGCGCAATGGTCTGGCCAAAGCACTGGCCATTGATCACAGCAGCTCAGAGCTTGAGAGGCTTAGGAGTAGCAGAAAGCCCCAATCAAAGTGCTTCCTCATTATCGTGGAAAGATACAGAGGGACACACAGGAATATTTCAGCCATATGTCTGTAATGTTCCTATTAGCCTATGGGGACGAGACGTCCTGCAGCAAATGGATATGAAACTCACCACTGATCAGATTTACCAAGGGACTCCTGTAAGAAACATGTTACAAAATATGAACTATGATGATAAAAAAGGATTAGGAAGACATAGTCAAGGATCTACCCAACCACTGCCTTTACTTCCAGAAAAAAATGATTCTCATGGATTGGGTTTTTCCTAGGGGCCACTGATAAACCATCAATCCCTATAATATGGAAAGATGATAAGCCTCGCTGGATTCCACAGTGGCCCCTAACAAAAGAGAAGCTAGAGGCAGTTCATAAGTTAGTACAAGAGCAGGTACAAGCAGGTCATTTACAACATTCTACCTCTCCTTGGAATACTCCAATATTCTTAACAAAGAAAAAATCAGGAAAATGGAGGTTATTACATGATTTAAGAGCCATAAACGAACAAATGTACCTTATGGGACCCATTCAATGTGGACTCCCTCTTGTCACTGCACTACCAAAAAATTGGCCTACTATTATTCTGGATTTAAAAGATTGCTTTTTCTCTATACTCTTACACAAAAATGATTGTTGGAGATTTGCTTTTACTTTGCCCTCTCTTAATCACGCTCAGCCTGACCAGAGATTCGAATGGACCGTGTTGCCTCAAGGTATGGCTAACAGTCCTACTATATGTCAAATATACGTAGATAAAGCGTTAACAACTACTAGACAAAAGTTTAAGAGATTGTTGATTTATCATTATATGGATGACATACTTATTTGCCATCCAGAAAAAGAAGTTTTGTTAGAAGCATTACAATTTATAACTCAAGCATTAGAAAAGAGAGGACTAACGATAGCCCCTGAAAAATTACAATTAGAGGAGATCCAAGAATATCTGGGTACAAGGCTCACTGCTACTACAGTCAGACCAATAAGGTTGACCATCAGGACAGATCAATTGAATACCTTGAACGATTTTCAGAAACTCTTAGGTGACATTAACTGGATCAGATCCTATTTAAAATTATCCACAGGGGAATTAAAACCTTTATTCAATATATTAAAAGGTAATCCTGACTTGAATTCCCCTAGGAAACTTACTCTCGAAGCACGGATATCCTTACAGCTAGTAGAAAATAGACTTCAGCAGTGTTACGTTGATCGTTGTGATCCTACTCAACCATTAAGTCTAATCATAATCTCAGAAAAGCATACCCCTTTTGGCATAGTTTGGCAAGGAGGACCTCTGCAAAGTATAAATCTCCCTAGCTCTCCGGCTAAAACATTGCAATCATATCCCCAAGCTGTTGCTCAGGTAATATTCAAGGGAATAGAATCTTGCATTACTGTTTTTGGAATCCATCCGTCTATTATTATAACTCCTTATTCCACTCAGCAAATTAAATGGCTAATTAATAATGATGATGATTGGTCAGTATTATATTGTTCCACTTCAGCTCAGTTCGATAACCATTATCCCCAACATCCCTGGATTCAATTCTGTAAAAATACTCCCATAGTTTTTCCAAAAGTGACTAGTGTCCAGCCTCTTAAAGACTGTGTAACCATTTTTACTGATGGCTCCAAAAATGGAGTAGGTGCAGTACTTATCAGTAAACAACTTCACACCATAATAGTTCCACCCAACTCCGCACAGGTTACTGAACTTGCAGCTGTAATATTAGCCTTTAAATTAGCAGATAATCAGCCATTCAATCTTCTATCTGATAGCTTATATATCGTTAACGCTTTACAGGTTCTTGAAACGGTACCTCATATTTCTTCCATGTCCACGGTAGCTTCTTACTTTACTACGCTACAAAACCTTATCCTACAGCGTAAACATCTATTCTATGTAGGACATATTAGAGCTCATTCTAATTTATCAGGACCTTTGGCCAATGCTAATGACTTGGTAGATATGGCCACCAAATCAATTTTTGTTTTTTCCATAGAGGAACAAGCAAAACTCTTTCATGAAAAATTTCATGTAAATTCCACTACTTTGAGCAGAAAATTTCCTATATCTAAATGTATGGCTCGACAAACACTAAAAAATTGTCAACATTGTGCTCCTTTAATCCCAGTACAATCCTTTGGAGTTAATCCCAGGGGACTGCTGCCTGGTCATATTTGGCAGATGGATGTAACCCATATTTCTGAATTTGGTACTGTTAAGTATGTACATGTGTCAGTAGACACTGCTTCAGGGGTCATTATGGCTTCCGCTCATTCTGGAGAAAAGGTAAAAGATGTCATTCAACACTGCCTACAAGCATTTGCTGGCTGGGGCATACCTAAAGTTATTAAAACAGATAATGGTCCTGCTTATACTTCCAAAAGCTTCCGGTTGTTTTTACAAACATTTAACATCCAATCAGTCACTGGCATCCCCTATAATCCTCAGGGTCAGGGCATTGTGGAAAGAGCACATCTTACTTTAAAAAATTGTCTAAATAAACAAAAAGGGGGAATAGGAGCCTCCTACAAGTCTCCTAAAGATAAACTTAACTTAGTTCTTTTCATTCTAAATTTCTTAACTCTGGATAGGGACGGCCATTCTGCAGCTGATCGACATTATAATCCCCATAATACTCCTCAAGTATGGGCAAAATGGAAAGATATCCTGACAGGTTGTTGGAAAGGACCGGATCCAGTCCTTCGTTGGGTCCGAGGGTCTGTTTGTATTTTCCCACAGGATCAACAGACTCCAGTCTGGATTCCAGAAAGGCTAATCAGAGTTTTACAGCATGCAAGTGATGCTGCTCCTCCTCACAATGGCGAGTCTGAGCCTTCCTCCAATAACAAAAACTCAGACGGAAAGGCAAACCCGGAACCTATGGGCCATTGTTAGCCTGGCCATATTTTTCACTTCTAACTAACACAATTTTTATCCTTCCTTTTCTTGCTTTTCACCAATTCCTCTACAAGTTTGTCAATTCTACTGATGATTTTTAAGGTCGTGCTGCTTTTGGTGACAAGGATATTTCTAGCCTTTCTTTGCTTTAACAGGAGGAATTTCTGCACTTTGCCGTTGGAATCATACTACAAATCAGATCCAGAGTAGAGCAACTCGTTCTGCTGACCCTAGCTGTAATATTGCTTTTCCTCCCACGTCAGCTTGTGTATTTCCTCCCTTTTATGTTTCTACCAACTAACATTTCTAATAACACCTCTTAACTGTTCACTAACCGTGTGCTATCTTTCACAATACTGGAATGGTTCTTTTGCCACCTGTGCAATTTGCACATTTCTATCTTCCTACCAGTCCTAGTTTCTGTTGCAGATATAGAATTGCCAGTGCAATTGTCGAGAAGCAGGAGAGGCTTTGACATTGCAACAGCCGTGATCATTGCCACCACAGTCCTTGCAGTAGCAGCATTGACACAACCATAACAACGATCACTTGGTTGGAGATACAGCTGCAGCCTTACAGACCATAGAGACTCTATCAGAGAATGGACTCATACATTATAAGAACAAGTGGATACCTTGCAAGAACTTTTGGGACTGGGATGCGTTTATTCCCTGAGAGCTGTTTTGTGTTGCCCATATTGTAACTCCATTGGGATGTATATTGTTTCTGTATTTAATATGGCTATATGGTTTTTCTTCTGTTTATAGATTTGTCAAACAGCGGGCAAGCTTAGGAGCTATGGTGGTATTCCTCTGCCTTGGCCTCCTTCTCTTCATTCGTTTTGGCATGCATCTACAAGCTAGCCAATAGAGAGATCAAATTATCTTTCATCAGGCCATGACTGCCCTAAAGGCCGACAGCCCCCCATTAGTATGGCTCTTGATGCTGGACCGGTAGTCAAAGACGGGTAATGAAGGAGGTGGCTGTGTACCAACCTAAGACAGGAGCTGCAGCATGCTCTGCAGACTCTGATGACGGGTAAGGACATATGCTGACCACTCAGCCTAAGACAGGCACGGTCCCGAGCCTTAGTTTAATAGTAAAGAAGGGGGATATGTCGGGGTTTCCGGGACCCCCAGCCTTTGGGCATGGTCAAGATGGCGCCTGACGCTGAGCCAAAAGCGGCCAGCTATACAGTAAACAACCAGCGAATTCTAATGATTGGCTAGTTAACGATGTGATTAGAGCATGCCCCCCTCGTGTACCTATCCTAGGCTTGCAGCTGTCCGCGTTTACCTCGTGTACTCTCCCCTGATTGGTTGAAGTGTATATAAGCCTGGTGGGTGGGAGAGTAGGGGCTGAAGAAGAGGGAGAAGCGGAAGAAGCGGCGGAGGCGGAGGCTGAAGCTGAAGCTGAGCTGGAAGCTGGGAGTGCGCGGAAGCTGGAAGAAGCTGGGAGAAGGGAAGCTGGGAGTGCGCGGAAGCTAGGAGTAAGAGAAGTGTAGGAGAGGGACTGTGCACAATAAACTTCCAAAGCTTCAGACATTTGTCGTGTCTCTCTCTGCGGGCAGAGGGAACGCGATATCATAATGCAACACAAAATGCATACCCAATATTGGAAAAAAGTGCTTAAAAACTGTACACAGGTGTTTTCTTTGTAGCAGCACTTATCACAATAGCTAAAATGTGAATACAACTCACATGTCAATCAGAAACGAACTGATAAAATGTTATAGCCACACAATGGAATATTACTTAGCCATAAAAAATGAAGTACTGAAACAGGCTACAATGTAAATGACCCTTGAAAGCATCACACTGAATAAAAGATATCAAGAACAAAAGGCCATGTGTTTACCTGATTTCATTCATATGAAACCATCTAGATTCAGAAAACCTTAACAAAAAGTACATTCATTGTTGCTTCAGGCTGATTAGGGAATGGGTACAAAAGAGATTGATAACTAAAGGATCTGGGCTTCTTGGAGGCAATGAAACTGTTCTAAAATTTTGGTGATGGGTGTACTTATCTGTGAATACTGTAAAAACCAATTGCACACTTTAATTTATGCATGACTTATTATCAGTGATGAATTTATATGACAGTTAAAAATTATAAATACAGAGAAGTCTCTGGGGTTTTTGGAGTTTTGTGTTGGGGATTTAGTTTGCAGAGTTGAATAGAGTATTCAGAATAGAGTATTCAGATTTATTGAGAATGTGAGATTTGAGGAAAGTGAGAGAATCTGGTCAATAAATATGTGGAGGGTCAAAAAATTGTTAGAACCTGAGGCCTAAGGTACATTCAAAGAGCAACAAGGAGGCCAGGACCACCAGGCAGATGTGGGTGGAGTCAAAAAGAGGAGTTTTTGCATTAATATAGGAAACTGATCATGAAAGATTTATAAACCATTATAAGATTTTTGGCTTTTCCTCTAAATGATATAGGTAGACAAATCATTGTCTTAGTATCAATAGTTGAATAAATCAGAACTAAATTCAATGATGTTTAATTAATTACCAATAACATATAAATATTCAATCTAATCACAAAAAATGATTTCAATTATCATAATAGGATGCTACTGATACCCAATCTTAATTTAATTTGAGACTAATTGCAATATATCATGTACTATGTTATTGTCAAAAGAAAAAATATGATTGTGATCTTAGTTAAATCTACCTATATTTTTAGTACTGGAGAATATAAACTGGACCCATGATTTTCAAAGTCAACTTAAAGGCAGAGGCATCTTTTGCAAGTTCACTGTTTTCTGGCACAGTCGTTGTTGTTCAGCTTAGACACATTTGTTTAATGAATTACTAGATCTAAAACAAATTTTGGATCAAAAAGACCACAGGAACACAGGCACACTTCTATCCCTTTAGAAATCAATTATGTCCAATGCAGCATGAAAACTTAAAAAGGAATTGACACTAGAGATACCAGGTAGCTTGAATCTACATGAAAGAACATTTCCCTTTTTATTACATTATAAGATTATTTTACAAGAATTTGGTACATCTCTACTTTGGACCAAGGGCAAAGAGAAATGAAAGGATTTAGTCTTAACATATATCAAGAACTGAAATTCTTAACATATCAATAATTGAGAACAGAGAGAAGGTCGTCTTGGGAAGTTTTGACACAACGTTTATCTTCTGAGCCCACATTTTCCATCATTTTGTGTATAGCTTACAGATAGCTTTCATTCAAGTTCAGAGAACAGCATGTTACAACTAGCTCTTAATTAATCATGATGGAGGGAACTTCTGTAGCAAGATTCACTTATACATTGTTAAGAGGCATGTTCAGGAAACATTCATTTTACAGTGGGTCCTTCTTGAAATGTAGGAAACCTGGGGTCTAATCCCACTATTGCAACAATAACAATGATTTTCTTTAGTGACATGAATTAAACTGGAGGAAATATTTGGGGAAAAAAAAAAACATTTACTCAAAAGTTAAATAATAAGGGGACACGAAGGACAAATTATATTCAATTTATTTTTTTCTTGCTCTCTATATTTCATGCAATCCACCTCGATTCCCTTCAGTTTCTGGTTAACATGAGAAGTGCCATTTTCATTATTTTAAGCTTCTAGCACAATGAAAAAATTTCTTCTCTGCACTAGGTCATGACTGAATGATAGTAAGAGTATCCTATATCATATTTATTGTTCAACAAAACACTGTTTCACAGTTTAAATTCAATTTAAAGAAAAAGAATTTATTGAACACATAACACATACATAAAAGGCAGCAAAGATAAATGGAAAGAGGGCAAATTCTTCAGTTATACAAACTTTAATGCTGAGTTTTATTTTGGCAATTTACTTCACCTTGCAGAGGCTGGATTTCTCCTGATTTAAGAGGAAGATGCTAATAGGTACCATATACATGTAAGTACAAAAATTCTATATTTACAGTGGACCCACAAAGCCTAGTACAAGCCAGGAAATAATATATGTGATATTAATAAATTATTTATTATATTTGTACACTATATATAGCATAGGAGAAGCAAGAAACATGGCCACTAAGTCCAATTAGCATTATGTAATTTTGAATATAAATATAAAAGATAGGAAATTACAAGGTTATGCACAAATATACACATTAAATTGAGTTTTCTGTGAATATTCCCTTACCTGTTTCACAAAAACTTATCTTAAATATTTGAGTGTTTCTTTTATTGTAAAATTCATACAACGTAAAATTTGCCCTCTTAGGGTAAATATATTTAGCAATACTAAATACATACATAATGTCACGAAGCCATCACCATCATCACCCATTGGATAATTTTTTTCATTTGGTAGACCCAAACTCTCTATTCATTAAGCAACGATCTCTATTTCTTATTCCCCTTATCCCCAGCCTCTGGCAACTGCCATTCTTCTTTCTGTCTCTATGAATCTGTTTCTTCTCAGTACTTCATTTTAATGAAATCACACAGTATTTTCCTTCTGTGACTGGCTAATTTCACTTGAATAACATCCTCATGTATAGTCTGCTTTGAAACATGTACCAAAATATGTCTTTTCTTTTTAGAGCTGAATAATATTGCATTTTATGTATACACCATATTTGATTATTCATTCATCTGTTGATGGACATTTCAATTGCTCCCTTGCTTTAGCTATTGTGGATAGTACTGCTACAGACATGGGTGTCTATGTACTTCTTTAAGGTCCTGCTTTCAGTTCTTTGGGTATATACTCAGAACAGGGATTTCTGAGTTATATGTTAATGCTATCTTTAATATTTTAGGAGGTACCATGCTGTTTGACACATCAGATGTACCATTTTATATTTCTACAAACATCACACAATGGTTCTTCACATCCTCCCATCAATAGAATTTTATCTGGATCAATTATTTATATTGCAATAAAGTAGAAAATAATATTGTCATTAATATTTTTTTCAATAGTCATCATGTTGAATAAGGTGTCAACATATGATTTCAAGTAAATTTAGAAATTGCCAAAAACTTTTAAAATTTCATTCAGTTCTCTAAGCTTATTTTCAATCATATTATTTCTCAATCATTTGCATTCTTTATCTTCAGGATTTATTTTCTGAAATATATACAATTCTAACATTTACCTAAGTTTTTTTTCACTCAAAATTTTATATGTTTGCTCGTACTTTTATGTTAGTTATTCTACTTTTCTATATTCTCATTAAAAATTTCATTTGTGTTTGCCTTCTTTGTGTGTGTGTGTGTGTGTGTGTGTGTGTGTATGTGTATGAGATCCCAAGGATCAAACCAAAGACCCTATTCATGTTAGGCAAGTATTATACCACAGAGCTATATTTCCTGCTCACCCTCTTTTGAATTTTTACATTATTGAATAAATGTTTTCCCTCTTTATTATTTGAAGATTCATTTCCTTATAATTATTTTAATTCACTCAATTTCTTTTTCATCTTGATTGTCTGCATCTCATCTGGTTTTCTTTCATGTACCACATTTCTCATCTTAACCTAGTCTATTTTTACATTTTTATTCTGTTTTGTAGAGGCTGTGTTTGCCTGGATTTTATCAAAAAGGTCAAAGAATTTACTAAAAAAATTTACTGATGCATTGAAATAAATATTTTCAGAGATATAAAGGGGACTACTGCCTCCTTATTCATGTTATGCACACTGTTGTTAATACAACACACATCAGCTTTTTCTATTTGAGTACCATCAGTACAAAGATATTTGTGCAGATCCTTCGTTTGGCTAAGAAACTTTGGTCATATTATCTACAGTTCTGTTCATACATCTTCGGCATAGTGGTCAAGTCTCCTAAATGGTTAAGGTGGAGAGGTTGAGCTATGAGTTGGGATCTGGGTCATTTTAGAGAACTGGGTAGCATTCATCCAGGTTAGGTCTACAATACTGAATGCATTTCTTGCTGCTCTCAATCCTGGAGTTCTTTGACATACTGACTCATTGCAGTGGAGAACAAGGAACAACCCCGAACCAACATTTGGGCAGAATATCTGTTCTCTCACTCACCATTTGTAACCATAGGTTGTACTTATTGAGATAGACCAACCATTAAGTATCTTGTCATTCGTTTGTTCTCTTTAGATATCTGAAGTTTTTCTCCTTAAAATGACTGTCACAAGAGAGCTTTGGAATGGGAGTACTATAAAATTGTTTAAATATGGTATGTGGTCCACAGGGGTACTTTCAGTTTCTGAGATTCTAAACTGATGCGCTTGGTCCTTTGTTGAGCACATTTGCCTTTTTCATGACTTCAAATCTAAGCTTTTTCTTAGTGTGGTAAATTAGATGGTTTTAATGCATAAGCACTAATTTCCATCTAAGGTTTGTACAACAAATTTGCTCTGACAGGCCATGGCTAGCAATTCACTTCACAGCAATTTATACCATTTGTACATTAAGTTGAATTATTTTTAACTAGATTGTCTTTGCCTTAATAAAAATATGAAAAAGCAATACCCTTCTTCTAATTAGGTTCAAAAGTTGACATTCTCCCTCCTGGAACAAATAATAATTTGGAACTTTTCAACAGCTTTGGTATTCATTGACATATATTCACCCGTATACACGCATACACAACACACACACACACACACACACACACTACATAATATTCTGTTCTACGACTTCATTTGTATATGCTCAGTGCTAGACTTTATGGATGGACTATTTTACATATTATTTCCAAGGAACTGGAATGTTTTTGGAGCTATTTCTGTATTTATTTGGAAGTGAACTAAGTTTTGGAAAATAGCTATGATTTTACCCATAATAACATATGACATTCAAAATAGAGATGTGGTATGAAACCTGAGAACCTGTACTATGTCACCAATGTTATAATTCTGCTCTGCTTTTACTTTTCGATTTCAGAAATAATGTATCTTCTTTATGTAATCAAGAAGACATTAATTCCATTCACAAAACCTTGAAAATCCAATTGGGGATTAAAGACATGAAAACACTATTCAATAAATACATGGATGCAGTAAGTAAAACAGCATCCAACTTTTTAGGAAAAAAGTACACACTGTAGGAAGAGGTGGGATTATTTAATAAAGTATTTGAATGATACCTGGCAAATCAGTATCATTTACATTTGTAAGCAATACAAGTGCTGCTTGCCTTTTTGTAAGGAGAAAGGGAATTATTTAAAAGAATTGCCAAGGCAATTGGTCAATGCAATGTAAAGTCAATGTAGCCAGAAATAATGCCCCAAGTTATGTGACCCGGGTATCCGCTAGAAAACACTGCAGCCTATGCTGCTATTGGTAAGCTGAGGTCTTTTCCTGCCTTGACATCGAACCTTGCATTCTGTCTCCATAATTGTTAAAATTACTGTCACAGGAAAAATGAACTCTCAACCTCCAATACCCATGGGTAGAGAATGAATTCTGTCCTTCAGTGATCTCAGGTCCATTTCAAACACAAGGTGAGTAACTTTGATAGATGCCATTTAGTTCTCACACCCAAAATGAATTAAATAAACACAAGGAGACTGAGCACTTGCTACCCAATCAAACACATGAGGATGACTATTCTCTCAAAACAGGAAAGAGCTATGGAGATGAGTGCTAAAAAAAAAGAAGAAAGAAAAAATAAATTCCCTGAAGTTTCCATGTTGCACATATAAATAAAAACAACTGAGGATTATTTAGTAAATAAACATGGGAACTCTTCCAGGCCTGGCTGATAGAAAGTTGATTAGGACTTGGATCTGCTTTGGTTGAAAGGAGCAGCTATGCTCTTACCAGCTCTCTACCCTCAGCAGAAGGGCTGCAAATTCTTCACAGACCCCAAGGTCTTCAGTTATAGGGATTTATCAGTTAATGCTACACCAAATAACAGAAAACCTTAAATGAAACTGTCTGATCCCACTGTCTGCTCATCACATAAAATAGAATATATATATATATAAAAGGCATTTCATTTTGTACTGGCTCAAACATGTGTCTCTGTTGCAGGCCAATAAACTAGGCACCAGAGCACTGCTACTTTCTGTTTCAGGGTTCTAACTCAAATCAAAGGATGCCCGAGTCACCTTCTCAGAGGCTGAGTTGCAACCTCACTTTTGCTGAGGCTGGCTTTGAACTTGTTGATCCTCCTGCCTCAGCCTCCGGAGCTACTGGGATTACTAGTGTATGCCACCGCACCTGTCTCTCCTATTATTAACATATCTCATTATTGTGGTAATTTTACAATTGTTGAGACAGTATTGATTGTTTACAATCAACAAAAGCCCATAGTTTACATTATATTTTGTATTTCGAACATTCTATATGTTTTGATGAAGAAATATACAATATCATGTACCCATTACTACTGTTTCATACAGAATAGTTTTACTGTCCTAAAAAATTCCTTGTACTTCATCTGTTCATTTCTGTACCTTAACCCGTGATGACCACTGTGTCCATAGTTTTCTTCTTTAATAATGTTTTGAAATAGTGTAGCATGTAGCATTTTCAGGTTGGGTTATTTAACTTAGCAATGTGCATTTAAGCTTCTTCTGTGTCTTCTTACAGTTTAACTGTTTATTTTTATTGCTCAATATGATGGTATTGTATTAATGGGCCATATTTTGTTTATTCATTCACCTACATCTTGGTTTATCCCAAATTGTATATTATGAATACAGACACCGTGAATATCCATGTGCAGGTTTTTTCTTTATGCATAAATTTTTAATTAACTTTGTAAATATCTAGGAGCATAATTGCTGTATAGTGTTGTATGACATGATAAGAATATTTTCATCTATGTTAGAAACTACCAAACTGTCTTCCAAAGTGGCTTTATCGATTTGCAATGTGACCAGCAATGATTGAGTTCTGTTTTCCAACGTCCTCACCAGTAATTTTAATAGGAGTGTAGTGATATCTTATTGTTGATATAATTTTAAATCCCCTAATGATATAGAATGTTGAACATTTTTATATGTATATTTGTCTTCTGCATATCTTCTTTAATAAAGTAGAAACTGGTCAGATGTTTTGCCTAGTTTTCAAATGAGATATTTATTTTATTGCAGAGTTCTAAAAGTTCTGTGTATATTTTGGATATCAGTCCCTTATCATATATGTGTTTGTCAATTTTTTTCTTCAAGCTTGTGGCTATTCATTTTTAAACAGTATGTTTTGCAGAGCAGAAAATGTATAGATTTTGATATTCCTCTTATGAAGAGTTAAGGTCAGTTTTCTTTCTTTGAATGTTCTCTGTGGGTTTTTGACCAGTAGAATAAAGAGAAGTGAAGTTGGGTCCCAGACCCTAACAGGCAGCATTCACTTCCTGGAACACTCTATCTGAATGCCTTGGGTTGCCCTGTAACATCTGATAAACAGTGTATGAACGCCTTTATGTAGATGTCATCAGTAGACACTCAGATCATCTGTCCTGGCTGAGACCAGCCTGCAGCCAATCCAACTGATGTGCCATGTGAATAAACATATTTTGAACTCTTTAAAATGGGCCTTACACCACGAGGGTTTTGTGTAATAACCTCAGTTCACAAGCACGTAAAAGAAGAACTGCCCACCTGAGCAAATACTGATCCATAAAATTTGGAGACAAAATAAAGTGGTAGTTGTTTTAAGACATTGTGTTTTCCATGGGTTATTTATGCAGTGATAGATAACCAGAATAATAGATATGTGATCCATTTCCAAATAAAGACAAACTTGTATAGTTGTGTGTGTGTGTGTGTGTGTGTGTGTGTGTGTGTGGTGGTGGTGTCTATATCATACATATTCATTCAGTTCAGATATATAATACCAAAAATTTTCCCAAGTAGTTTTGATGGTTTTTCTGTCTACCAACTATGTATGAAAGATCCAGTTGATCCACATTCTTGCCAATGCTTAGTAAAATAGTCTTTGAAAATTTAGCCAATTTAGTGGATAAAGAGCAATGTGTCATAGTGGTTTTCATTTCCATTCCCTTTATTTCCAATTACTTTTAATGTTCTCCACTGGGTATTTTTGGGGTATTTTTAAATGAAGTGCAACTGAAATTTTCAATATTTTTAAGAATATGGGTAGATTCTTTTGCCTGAAATGCTACATTTGGAAGAATCATCCTGTTCAGCTTCAAAACAAAATGTAGGTATTTGAAGAAAAAGAAAAAGTATGTTTGAATGTATTAGAAAGCTGAAATGGCAGAGGAGAATTATATCTCAGATCAGAAGAAAAAGGAATCACAAACAGGAGAGGTCAAAATTAAGGGTTAAAATTTTTCCATGTTCATTTTCCCACATTTGCTGTGAAATCAGATAATCTGAGAAGAACTTTAAACAAGATTATAAGTAGGGAAAGGGGTATTCAGGGAGAATTATATTAAGTATCCTGCCAAGGGGAAGGAGGTACTAATAATTCCTTAAAGCTTTACATTATAGGGAATTAGCTACTCTGCTAATAAAGGTTAGCAGTAAATAGGCCAGCTTTGGCAGGGGCTAAAAAAATTAGAACTATCTCCAACCTTGATTAGATGGAGAGGAAATATGTTTGCCAGGCTCTGCCTCTAGTAGAAACAAAACCTAAAGCTGATCAGGAAGAAGGTCACATCAATTTAGTCTAAATCCATCTGAAATTATTCATCATAAATATCTGCTATGCCATCAGAAAATATGCAGGTGAAAGAATAGATAATGTGACAAGAAAAAAATAAAAATAATAGTCATGGTAATAAGTACACAAAGGATCCAAACCAATTTTAAAATAGTAAATTTCATTTTAGTCAAGAAGATAAAAGATGCAGAATTAAGGCAAGTACTTGAGTATTATGTATCTAAAATTTTTAAAATTTGGGCTAAGGATGTAATTCAGTTGAAGAAAAATCATCTAGTATGTGAGGCCCTTTGTTCATCCCCAGCAGAGAAATTAAATTTCTAGAACTGAAAAATACAGTGATGAAAATTTAGGCAACAAGGAATGTATTTGAGATCATACTAGAAAATGAAGTGAAATGTTACTTGATTCAGAAGGAAGATTATAAAGTAATGCTCAGAATGATATAAAATGTCATTTTATTAAATATAATAAATATAAAAGATACAGTTAAGAGTCTAACACATTGGAGTTTTAGAAAGAGAGGAAGTGAAGTTATACCAAGCACCACTTTAAGTGAGAAAATCAGGGATTTTACTGAGACTGGCCAATGGTAGCATGTCACTGGTTTAGTAAGTTCGGAAAATCCAAGGAAAATAAACAGAGAAACACCTCTACAAACAGCATAGTGGAAATTTCTGAAAATTTCTAAAATGCAGAATAAAAATGTAAAGAGCACTTAGGAAAAAAAAAAAAAACTACTGGGTTAACTATAGGAAAAATACATTAGCTTCAACAACTTCTCAAAGGAAACAATGAAAGATAAAAAATGATATACTGATATATTTATAATTTTGAAATAAATGCCTACCTGGAGCTCTATACCTGGGGAAAATAGCCATAAAGAGTCAAAATAAAGTAAAGAATTTGTCACCAGCGGACCCACATTAATGAAAATACCGAAGTGTATTTTTCAAATGGAAGAGCAATGATTCTAATGAAAAGCTTGAAGTTATAAAGAGAAATTTTAAAAATAAACATAAAGAGAAATTTAGATAGATATAGACTGTACCACAAAATGCTATCTCATGAGATTTAAAATGCACATAACACACAATGTCAAGAGTAAATATTCTGACACTGAGATAAATTAACCGAGAAGTATTGTCAGGTACTTTTGTTTTCTACAAAGAGATTCAAGTACCACTTTATATTAGACCCTGAAGAGTAAATAATGAGTACTGTAATGAAATCATTAAAGGATAACAGATCAGAGTTTTAAAAATGGGTTCCTTTAAGGATTTTATAATTTATGTTTATATTTAATACATGTTGAAAGTTAATGATGTAAAGTTATGGAATGCATTAATCAAAATATAGCTTTAGCAGTAGCTGTATTGATGTAAAGTTACACATAGTCTCTCATTTGTCATGCAACTTGGTGGAGCTGTGTTGCTGTAGCTAGTGTTGTCTTATGATCTTTGGCTGATTACACAGTAGAAAAGAAGATCACATGAGCTACTCACAGAATTTGGAACCAAGGAATGGAAACCTTGTTATAGATCATGATATAGGAACTGTTGACAGGAGGTACTCCCTTATAGAATATAACAAACAAAAAAAAACGGGTACAAATCACATGAAACAACTTTGATCAGGGCATAAAACATAAAGCAACCCTACTTGGATCCCTGAGAAAATAAACAGAACCAAGATGAGTTCCACTTCCTTTTCAGGTTGCAATATGGGAACAACGCCAAAATCAATGTTTATGGTGAGGAATCCTGTGGAAAGTAGGGTCCTGTCACTGAGTTAAGGAAACTGAGCTCGAACTTCAAAGAAAGTTGAGGGTTGGAACTTGTAGTAGAAGAGGATGTTTTATTGATAAAAGGGAAAAAGAAAAGGAAAGGAAAAGGGGCCAGGAAAATATATATAGGATGAAATTTCATGAAGCTCAGCAAAGAGTGCCTGTCAAGGAGTTATAGGTTAAACACTTCTCAGACATCACAGAGCAGGGCAAAATGTAAAATTTGTCTATTCAGAGAGCAGAGTCCTTACCAAACACCCAGGACACTCCATGGAGACCATGGAAGGCTCACAGCCAGTAATAGTGCTCAGCTAACTCTGAGCTAAATATCACTCTAGGCTGCCAGGCTTAGTGGTGCATGGTTGTAATCCCAGTGGTTTGGGAGGCTGAGGCAGGAGGATCTCAAGTTCAAAGCCAGTCTCAGCAAGAACAAGGCAATAAGCCCCTCAATGAGACCCTGTCTCTCAGTAAAATACAAAATAGGTCTGGGGACTGTGTCTCAGTGGTTAAGTGCCCCTGAGTTTAATCCCTGGTACCCCCACCCTCACTAAACATTACTTTAGGCTAACTAAGGCAACTTAAAGAGTAACTTTTAAAATAATAATAAAAAAACCACAAAACAAGAAAACCTGACCCTCAGATTACTGACTGTCACAATAGGGAAAAACACTGTTCCAAAGTAGCCAGTAAAACCAGATTCAATAATATAACATCACAATATCTAGTACCCAAAACAAAATAATCTAATGTGACAAAAAGTAAGAGACACAGTCCATAAACTTGAGAAAACTTGATTAACTTAACTGATAGAGAAGAATTTACAAGATATTTAAAGTGTAACTATACATAAGTTGAAGAATTTTAAAAATGAACATGAAGGTGAAGCTAGAAGTTGTAAATGAGAAATGGAACATATATAGATGAATGATGAATAATTTAAATTAAAATTTAACTACATGGCATTAGCAATGGATTACACAGTATGAGGAAATCAGAGAATATGAAGACAAAGTAGTAAAAATTATACAAACTGAAGAACAAAGAGGAAAATAAAGTAACTCAGACCCATCAGATGATATCCAGAAGTTGAACATATGTGTAATTGGCATCACAAAAAAAAAATGAGGAAAAAAATATTGTTGAATAACTAACATTCAAATTTTAACAAAACACATAAATACAGAGGCCCAAGAAACTGGAGAGAATCCAAGTCTGATAACCCCCTAGCGAAACATGACATTAAAACCAGAACAAGGATGGTCTTCACAGAAAAACATAGGATTACAATCAAAGCTATACAAACCAGGTAATAATGGGATGATATGTTTAAGTATTGAAGTATGTGGAATATGAGAAACCACTAACCCAATACCCAATAATACATCCTTCAAAATATGAGATGAATATGAGAAAAGACAGGTCAAAGCTGGGAGAATATGTTCGCAAAATATGTATTCAGTAAAGGGATACTCTCTGAAATAAACAAGAACTCCTTAAAGCCAAAACCTCAACTAATAAATGGAAAAAAAAAATTGACAAAACACCTCAATAAAAAGGATACGTGATTGGCAGATAAGTATCTAAAAGTTACTCAACATCCTATGCCATTAGGAAATTGTGAATGAAAAAAAAAAGGAAGGATATGGCACTACACACCTATTAAACATGCTAAATTAAAAAAAAAAAAAAACTGACACTAAAACAGGCCACAGGAAACCAGGAAACAGTAGCTCATGGACATGCAAAATGATACAGCCACTTTAGAAGACTTTGGCAACTTTTGTATGAAATCAAACACAATCCTCCCAAACTATCTGGCAAACATGGTTGGGCTGTTTACCCAAGGGAGTTAAAAACAGATCCACACAAGAACTCTTAAAATAATTTTAGTTTTTTGATAGTATTATCCCACATCCCCCAGCACAAATGGCAACATTATTAAATTCAGAAATTTCCTATACCAACATAGGAGTGGAATATTTCTTAAATGTATTGTGGTATACCCATCTGGGTGTTACTTTATTTCTGTGAATTTTATGATGTTAGCCCTTATATGGGTGTTGGCAATCAAAATTATGAATACATAATTGTTATTTCATGTTTATTAATTTATGTATTTGTTAATTTTATTTATAGTATCAATTATATACATGAATTTATGTATACATTTATTACTATATGTAGCACATAGGATATATAATACCCATTTCAATTCTTAAGCCATATGGGTATAACACAGCTTTTTGTTTGATAGAATTATCATAGGAGTAAAGTTGTCAGCTTAAAATTTATAAGTTCAAAAATCCAAATCTAGTCATCCACCAATGTATGAATAAAAGGATGTATAATCCTTTATTTCATATGTATTTATTTAAAGCACATCTGAAAACATTTTATCATGTTATCAACTTTAAAAGAGATTTAAATAAAAAAATTTGTCTGACTCATTTCCTTTATTTTTTCATAACTTGTTGTTTTTCTTGATTTTCCATTATCACCAGTGTTAATTTTTAAAAGTCAAATTTTACTTCCCAGAATACACTAAATATTTACTCTTTATTTCATTTAGTCTAATAAAGTTGTCATCTTGTAAATATTTTCAGTAAGAGAGGAAGGGGCAACTACCTCTTCCACATTTATCCATTATGGGCTCTGTTATGACACCTAAGCAAATATAAGAAAATGCAAGGCACTGGCATTAATTTACTTTTCTCTTCTTGCATTTCATCATATCATATATTATCTTGTCATATTATCATATGTATCAGTGGACCCACATGAGAAGTCACACACTTTTACTAGAAAATCGGAGAAAGCCTAGATAGACATCTTAAACAATAAAGATAGATGGGTAACCTAGAAATACTACCAAGAGTGAGGAAAATGATTTAAATCACCTGGTATTTCTAGGCATAATCGTGAGTAGAAAGATGAACCCAAAGAGCATAATTATAGGGATTTGGTAATTCCTACAGAAATAAATGAATAAAAATGTAATCTATGAATCTGGTGTTTTAAAATGAATGACTTTAGCACAGAACATTTAAGTTATCATTTTATGTTGGTCTTCCTGCTAAATATTAATATACCCTGGATCAATAAGATAAAATGATCTAAAGTATCCAAAAATAGAGTACTTGCCTTTAGAGTTATTTGAAATTATCATAGCAAAGGAATCCTAGTAGTGTGAGTAGCACTCAAGGTGGAGAGAATCAGTGTTGAGTGAACACACTTAATAACTAGTTCTTAGCTTATACATGCTGCTAACACTACTGAGCCTTTATTTCCTCCCTTGGAAAAGAGTATCTATCACCACCACACTCAAAAAGTTAATAGAATGAGTACATAGTCTAAGTCGATCCTTATTTCAGGGTACAGTTCACCATAGGTAGCTGATATACATCACTCTTCACTCTCTTATAATAGGAACAGCAGGTGCTTCAATAAGTATTTCCCTATGGACAGTTCAGAATGTAATATAAGGTGTATTGAGTCTCTAGCTGAACAAGAGCTTAGTAAGTGCTTATCAAAACTTCCAATTTATCATCTGACAAGAGTAGGAACTCTACAGGGCAAACTGAATACAAAATATATATAGATTCCACTAGCTTTGGCTTCTGAGTGTTAGTTTGTCTTTTGCCATATACAGTGATTAACATTAATTTGGGAGAATACTGTAAAAGGGTATTCCCCTTATTTCTTTTTGGGAAGCAGTGTTGTTATGCATATGGAAATGTGGCAGCTGGTAAGACATGAAAATAAAATTCATTTATTTAATAACTAATTTGGCTGGGACTGATGTTTGTTACATGAACACAGGTTGCAGTTTACTACCTAGAGTGGCAGTTTTAGACTGATTCTTATTTAATTTAACAGAAAACTGATCCAGATTATCTGAGATCTCCCAGGATGAGAAACACAGCAGAAACTAGTCTAGACATAAAATCAAACCCTTCAACTATCTTGCCCCACAGAAACAACTTTCTACTTTAGGAGTACACAAAGTACACAAAATAGCCTGAGCTCTCATTCTCTCATTTATGATTTCACAAGGAAACACCAGTCAACTGAGAAGTCCACTGAGTATAGCAAACATTTAGCACTTGTAGGAAGTTGGACAGATAATCATTTGTATCACTATGTTCATAAAGTCAGAATATTTTCCACCATTGCTATCATATCTCAGTAGAAGAACTTACAAGGCTTCTCATCTTATAAAACAGATATGAAAGAACATATCCTCAGAAATGAAACCGTGGGCATATGTGAAAGGTATACAAAGAAGAAAAATGGAAGGTTAACCAGCCTGGGTTCTTTACTCTTGACAAGATGACTCACTAAAAATAGACACGGAAAATATATAAGTTTAATATAATTAACCAGAAGAAGACAACTGTAGATTTTTAAAATGCTGATAAGATTTTAATTTGTTCCAAGTTGAAAATAACTATATTGCTGGTGTTTTAAGGCACATAATGAGCAATTATATCACACATGATAGATTCAGCAGTAAAATATTATCAGTTAACAGCTGGAACTCGTAAAAGCAGAGCATAGTGTGAACATGAAATTTGCTAGGATAAACCATCTGCCAAAAAAGACAATTCTGCAAATTTAAAAATAAAGTTAAAATGTTATTTGCCTTATTTAATAGATCTTTTAAAAATGATGATATTTAAAAAGTAGTAGCAACCTTAATTAATTCTCTATTTAAACTGTTGGTTACAGAATACACAGTAAGGTGCTGCATATAAATATTGCCCATTTTTGTAAATCTAGTGAGTTTAGCTCAAGTTATCTGAATATACATTTTATAAAGTGGTAATTGTGTATTTCAATACACATTTGAATACGAATTGCAAAAACATCTTTATAAAGGTTTCAGCAATTTACATTCCAAACAACATTACTTTTTATACATATCTTAGTCTTTTTCTATACCCAATAGCTGCTATTCTGACTTTTGATTTTACTCTTTTCTAGAGTAAAAGATATTATGTTTACTAGCATAGTTGAATATCTTGACATAAATATGTGACCACATTGACCACAATGCACTTTGCAAGTATATGTGCATATGTATATAATCTTCCTATAAGTTTTTCCTATTAAGACCAGTTATTCACTCTTAATGTTGAACAAAGAATATCAACCATTGATACTGCAAAGTATATGTTTTATAATAATGTTCTGTTAATATGTATCTTAATTGGTTTTATATGCATTCACCTTTAACTTCATTTAATTAAATATCTTAATTTCTTTATTTTGATTTCTGAATTTGAACCTATCCTTATAATGTCCTATAGTCTTATAAAAACTTACTTGTTTTTAGTAAATTTCTAATTTGAAACATAAGAAAAAGAAAATATTAATTATATAATGACAATATAAGTATCAGAAACATTTACAACTCAAATAAAAATATTCTTAGTGGAAAAGAAAGTATGACTTTATGAGACTAAGAAATCATTCCAAATAAAAATTCTGACTAAAATGTAAACAACAATAATTCAAGGCGAGACTGGGCACAGTGGCAGACATCTGTAATACCAGAGGCTCAGAAGACTGATGTAGCAGGATCACAAATTCAAAGCCTGATTCAGCAACTTATTGATTCCCAAAGCAAATTAGTGAGACCCTGTCTCAAAATTAAAAAAATGAAAAGGAGTGGGGATGTGGTTAAGTACCTCTGGATTTAATCCCTGGTACTACTACTGCTAGTAATATTGATAATAATAATGGAAGGTGAATATATGGCAAGAGATATTTTAAAAAATGGAAGACAAAATCAAGAAGAAAATATGAGAGCTGGAATAAGAAATATCAGAATAGTGTTTATCATGATGTTCACATAAACACATACATATCTAATTATGCTGTATTCTGAGAATGCATAGGTGTAGTTATATGTACTATTTATAATATTATTCACAAGGAATTAAAAATAATTCTTAAAAAATCTAATACAGCAGACTATTCTTGATGTAATAAACTTAGGAATGAAGGTATTAAAAAACAGATTTTAAAAAGACAGAAAGAAATGTATGAGTTAATAAGAACTCACATATAATTTCCAACCTCAGAACTGTGGCTCTCACCTGGTAGAGATTTATACTCAGGGGATAATTTGGGTTGTCAAGACTGGAGTGGGGATCCTGAAGTCTAGACAGCGGCAGTCCAGCTAAGCATCCAGGACTGCCATTTTAACTGTTTTAAATTCTCACTAGAACATACCACTATCCACTCAGGAAAAAGAGTGCAAGCATTTTAACCACTACAGAAAGTTGCACAAGTTCACGTCAATACATGAGAAACACAGGATACAAACAGTTATTTTTCAGGATTAAGAAAATTAAGTTCAAAACAAAATTTAATAAGCTGGTCAGAAAGCACAGAAGAAAAAGGATGTCATAAAATATATATTCAAAAATGATTTTAAGGTATGTATTTAATATTTTTGGTTTCTGTATATTAAGTAATATTTTGCCAGTTCATTCTACAAACCTAACATAGAAGCAGTTATAAAACTCAAAAGATATGAAGAAAAGCTAAAATGTGGAGTAAAATAATACAAATATTGATATAAAATGTCAAATGAAATAATAATCTCAAACAACATTTGAACCATTAATACAGGAAATTATCAAGTTTAAACAAATTTCGACTTTAAAAATGAATGCATGATTTCATTATCTAGCAATCCAGTAGTATAAATAATCATAGTAATTAGATTAAGTAAAATATTAATATGGGATTTTCAATAAATGCTGAAAATGTATTTGCTAAAAGACTACTTTGTCTGGGTGTGGTGGTATTTGCCTGTAATGCAGAGACTCAGGAGGTTGAAAAGGGATGATAACAAATTTGACACCATCTTTGGCAAATTAGCAAGGCCCTAAGCAACTTAGTGAGAACTGTCTCAAAATTTAAAACAAAACAAAAAACAAAAAGGACTTGAGATGTAACTCAGTGGTAAAGTGTCCTGGCTTCAAACCCCAATCCCAAAATCATGTACAAAAATCGATTATATTTATGTCTTCAAAAAGTTTAAAAGTCATAGGATATTCTATATACAAGTATATCTAGGAGGAAGAGAGAAGTGTTATTACCAACTAAAAGTAGAGACCTAGATCAGTAGATTCATTTGCTATTCTGACAGAAAACATCAAATAAAAATCTATTATCATACTTAGAGTAAATTAAGTTCAAGAATATAAATATCCTTTGTAAAATAATGGTAAAGTTATAAATATTTTCAAATATTTACACTATTAATATTCTATTATGATGTTTATAATAATTATAAAGCTACTTCAATGATAAAATAAAATTGAAGGCATAAACATCAATATTATACTTGGTATAAATATTTGAGTTTGTATAAAAGGAAATTCAAATTAAACATTTATAGGAAACAAAAGAAAAAATGTAAAGGGTCTTTTAATAACATGTTATTTTAGATAAATTGATACACTAGTTGAGATAAATATAAATTTAACATGTTATGTCTATATTTGCATCTAAATGTGTCTTTATCACCTATAAGAGCAAGATAATTTTACACTGTGTGATTGAATACACATCAGATCTTCTTTCATATTTATTTGAAGGACAAATGTAGTGAACGGTTATAATTTCATGCCACCTTGGCTTCCATTCTAAACATGTTTGGTGTTCTCATTTCAGAAGCAGGGCTCAGTCTCCCTTGACAGAGATTCCCGTTTTCCACCTCCTCCCAGTTCTTCAATGCGATAGACAGAGATACTTACCTTATGCAACAGTCTCCAGTTGACAACCTCACTATTAGATACCCAGATAGAACCTACCAGAGTTGCCGCACTGAATCGTACACTGCACACAGGGTGATCCTTCAAAACTCATGCCTATGTGCTCTAAACCCACCAATCAGAACTCCCTGTGAGAAAACAGTTTGGCATATACCCTGGACCCCAGGAAATGTTTTAGTTTCACAACTTCTTTCTCTCTCTCTCTCTCTGGCTGCCCTCCTGCTGGTTAATCTCACCTGTCCTGGAGGGCTCCTCCTTTCTCATCCATGCTATAAGAAGCACTGCCCTCTTCTCTTGGGGATCTGTACATAATAAAGGTGCTTCTTTTGTGCTGTGTGTCTTTTTGTATTCCTTCCTCTGTTTCTCACTGTTCAGCACACATGAAATTAACTCTCCTCCAAGGCATCCTCTCTTAGAGACTGGCTATATTGGTAGGAATAAACTGGACACAGGTAGACACAGCCACCAGGACTTTTTATTTATTTTTTTTTTTTTGTAAACAAATGGGGTACAACTTGTTTTCTCTGTTTGTACATGAAGTAGAGGCATACCATTTGTGTAATCATACATTTACATAGGGTACTGATGTTTGATTCATTCTGTTATTTTTCCTTCCCCCCACCCCTCCCACCCCTCTTTTACCTCTATATAGTCCACCCTTCCTCCATTCTTGCTTCCCCCCCATCCCCCATTATGTATCGTCATTCGCTTATCAGCGAGATCATTTGTCCTTTGGTTTTTATGGGATTGGCTTATCTCACTTAGCATGATATTCTCCAACTTCAACCATTTGCCTGCAAATGCCATAATTTTAGTTGTCTTTATGGCTGAGTAATATTCCATTGTGTGTGTGTGTGTGTGTGTGTGTGTGTGTGTATCACAATTTCTTTGTCCATTCATCTATTGAAGGACATCTACGTTGGTTCCACAATCTGGCTATTGTGAATTGAGCAGCTATGAACATTGATGTGGCTGTATCTCTGTATGCTGATTTTAAGTCCTTTGGGCATAGGCCAAGGAGTGGGATAGCTGGGTCAAATGGTGGGTCCATTCCAAGTTTTCTAAAGAATCTCCACACTGCTTTCCAGAGTGGCTGCACTAATTTGCAACCCCAGCAGCAATGTATGAGTGTATCTTTTTCCCCACATCCTCACCAATACTCATTGTTGCCTGTATTCTTGATAATTGTCATTCTAATTGGGGTGAGATGGAATCTTAGGGTAGTTTTGATTTGCATTTCTCCTATTACTAGAGATGTTGAACATTTTTTCATATATCTGTTGATTGCTTGTAGATCTTCTTCTGTGAAGTGTCTGTTCATTTCCTTAGCCCATTTGTTGATTGGGTTATTTGTATTCTTGGTGTAGAGTTTTTTGAGTTCTTTATAGATTCTGGAGATTAGTGCTCTATCTGAAGTATGAGTGGCAAAGATTTTCTCCCACTCTGTAGGCTCTCTGTTCACATTGCTGATAGTTTCCTTTGCTGACAGAAAGCTATTTAGTTTGAATGTATCCCAATTATTGATTCTTGCTTTTAATTCTTGTGCTTTGGGATTCATGTTAAAGAATCTGATCCTAAGCTGACTTGATGAAGATTTGGACCAAATTTTTCTTATAGAAGATGCAGGGTCTCTGGTCTGATTCCAAGGTCGTTGATCCATTTTGAGTTGATTTTTGTGCAGGGTGAGAGACAGGGGTTTAGTTTCATTCTGTTGCATATGAATTTCCAGTTTTCCCAGCATCATTTGTTGAACAAGCTGTCTTTTCTCCATTGTATGTTTTGGCACCTTTGTCCAGTATGAGAAGACTGTATTTATTTGGGTTTGTCTCTTTGTCCTCTATTCTGTACCATTCATCTACCTGTCTATTTTGGTGCCAATACCATGCTGTTTTTGTTACTATTGCTTTGTAGTATAGTTGAAGGTCTGATATTGTGATCCCGCTGTTTCACTCTTCCTGCTAAGGATTGCTTTAGCTATTCTGGGTTTCTTATTCTTCCAGATGAATTTCATGATTGCTTGCTCTATTTCTGTGAGATATGTCATTGGGATTTTAATTGGAATTGCATTGAATCTGTATAGCACTTTTGGTAGTATGGTCATTTTGACAATATTAATTCTGCCTATCCAAGAACATGGAAGATCTTTTGATCTTCTAAGGTTTTCTTTAATTTCTTTCTTTAGTGTTCTGTAGTTCTCATTGTAGAGGTCTTTCACCTCATCTGTGAGATTGATTCCCAAGTATTTTATTTTTTTCGAGGCTATTATGAATGTGGTAGTTTTCCTAACTTCTCTTTCTGAAGATTCATCACTTATGTATAAAAATGCATTAGATTTATAAGCATTGATCTTATATCCTGCTACTTTACTGAATTCATTTATGAGTTCTAGAAGATTTCTGGTGGAATTTTCTGGATCCTCTAAATATAGAATCATGTCATCAGCAAATAGGGATAGTTTGAGTCTTTCTTTTCCTATTCGTATCTCTTTAATTTCCTTGGTCTGTCTAATTGCTCTGGCTAGAGTCTCAAGGACAATGTTGAATAGAAGTGGTGAAAGAGGGCGTCCCTGCCTTGTTCCAGTTTTTAGGGGGAATGCTTTCAGTTTTTCACCATTTAGAATGATATTGGCCATGGGCTTAGAATAGATGGCCTTTACAATGTTGAGGAATGTTCCTACTATCCCTATTTTTTCTTGTGTTTTAAGCATGAAGGGGTGCTGTATTTTATCAAATGCTTTTTCTGCATCTATTGAAATAACCATGTGACTCTTGACTGTTGATATGGTGAATTACATTTACTGATTTCTGGATATTGAACCAACCTTGCATCCCTGGAATAAAACCCACTTGACTGTGGTGCACTATCTTTTTAATATGTTTTTGTATGCATTTTGCTAAAATTTTGCTGAGAATTTTTGCATTTATGTTCATTAGGGATATTAGTCTGAAATTTTCTTTCCTTGATGTGTCTCTGTCTGGTTTAGGTATCAGGGTGATATTGGCTTTATAGAATGAGTTTGGAAGGGTTCCCTCCTCTTCTATTTTATGTAATACTTTAAGGAGTATTGGAATGAGCTCTTCTTTGAAGGTTTTGTAGAACTCAGCTGAGAATCCATCTGGACTTTTCTTTTTTGGTAGGCTTTTGATGACTTCTTCTATTTCATTGCTTGAAATTGATCTATTTAAATTGTGTATGTCCTCCCGATTCACTTTGGGTGAATCATACGTCTCTAGAAACCTGTTGATATCTTCGAGATTTTCTATTTTGTTTGACTATAGATTTTCAAAATACTTCTAATTAAGTTTTGTATTTCAGTAGTGTCTGTTGTGATATTTCCTTTTCATCCTGAATTTTAGTAATTTGAGTTTTCTCTCTCCTTCTCTTTGTTAGTGTGACTAAGGGTTTATCAATTTTGTTTATTTTTTCGAAGAACCAACTTCTTACAGTATACATAAGTTTCCTGTGAAAGGGATACTGGGTCACAAGTCAGTTACATAGAGGTTAAACTGTCCACCAAGATTGTTAAAAAGTCTCAAGCAAATTATACTGTAAACATCTTCAGGCTCCTCCCTTGGAGCCCACTCAGGACAAAGTTAGAGCTTAGGGTCATTCTCCAGAGAGACTTCAGTACCAAACTAGAGAAAAATAAACAACATAATATTTTGGATATCCTACCTTGTTATTGATCCAATAGTGGTATTTTATTTCTCTGCACCATGTATTTACTTTGATTATTGATATATTTTAGATAGAATTCCTTGTCTGATTTTTCTCTTTGACTTGATATCTGCTTCAAGCATAAAGATGACTTTGGTACTACTGCCTACAAATTTGTGGTGGTATCTTCACTCATCCTTAGGTATTCCCCTTAAGGATGAACAGAGTAACACTTCTCATGATGGACAGAGTAAGATTAAGACATCCAAATCTTGATTTCCCAAGACAGGCTACTATGTAACTTTTAAAATTTGATTTTCAAATATACACCTTATTAGATAATAAATTATATGGTCTTTGAGTGAGATATAAGGTCAGGAAAAAGAATTGCCTCACCCAGATGTTCTATTTTGTGAATTAACATATTACCCTCATCTACCACAGTCTCCTCTAAATCCTATTGTTCTGAGACAAGAAGTTGCCTTTTGAGTGTATTTATTTCACCAATGAATTTGTCCTTGCTTCATCAAGCTTAATGTTTAATTGGGTTTCTGTTTTTTCTCTGTTTAATATCTCCAAAAAAAAGAAAAATCACAGGTATTGTTAATACAGAATCACTGGTGGTTTTCCTCAATTTGCATCATATCAACTTGAAATTACATGCTTACTGAATACAGAAAGTGCATTTTAAATATCAATAATAATGCATTGACCAGTATTTTTTTATCATGTGTACTTGTGGCAGTCTTGTTTGTGTTTACTTAACAGAGGAAAGAGATTATGCAATTCTAATCTCATACTTCGTTTTTTCACAAAATGGAATGAATATTGTTAGCCAAAACATAAGCTTATCAAAACCTTAAAATATAATGTGAAAGAATATTGTAAGATTATGTTCTTCTCTAGTTTTGCACATAATTTTGCCATTGTTTCATCATTAGTTCTATAATAGTACTTTTCCCAAAATGTATATATTGTAATTCTCCCATCATTATCAGTAAATAAGTAGTTGAAATTAAAAATTAGATTATATAACTTCATCTGGAACAAGAAAGTAGAATAGAATTCATTCACTAATAAAATCAACCAGTTGATTACAGAGATAGTAATTGTGCATTTTAATGATAACATAGACCCTGTAAGGAAAATTATTTTTCTTTCTTATCTGTATCATCTAATATCTATGCTGAAATCAAAAGGAACTTATTTTGTAAAATATTGAAACACATGGATGATAGGACAGAAAATCAAAAATCACTATCCTTCATGTTAAAAGACCAGGGAAAAATAGTTTATGTCCAGAAGGGAGTGAAGGGTTTTGGAAAATAATATTCCTAAAAGACAGCTCCCCAAGAAATATGGAGGGATGATGTGGCTGGGGTGGTGGAATTGGCCAAACATTACACCTCTCTCAGCACACTCTTTCCAAATAACAATGGTTCCTAAACTTAGACCTTCCCCCATTGCAAATTAGCCCTAAATGGAAGCCCAGCAAATACTGAAACTCTGGGAAACATTGGATCCCATAATAAGAACAATGAGTTTCAACCTTTTTACAACCACCCTTCTAAGTTAAAGTTTTAACCTGTACAACTAGTCCTTGACGGTCAAAACTGCACATACAGGGCTTCCAATGATTACATCATTATGCCCTATAAAACCAAAACCCCCTCTGTAACTGAGGGTCATTTTCCCTATCTGGAAAATGGGTCCCAATACCACCTGAGTCCGCAAAGGAATAAAGGCTTCTCTGAATCTTTCGAGGTCTTCCTCCTTTTACAGTTACAGGGAGGAAACAAAATCAGTAAAACCCATGATTTAAAGTTGTTGATTCAAATCTGTTGATCTTCAAATGCAAGTTACATTTAACAAATATCCTATGGGGCAGACATATTTATTTATCTGTGTTATTCTTCCTCACAAACACACTACAGGGAAAGATGCCTCTGAGGCAAGTGCTCTGCGATTGAAATTAAAACATGACTTGTGCTAGGCACAGTGGCACACACCTGCAATTCTCACAGCTCACAGCTGAGGTAGGATTACAAATTCAAAGCTAACCTCAGCAATTTAGGGAGGACCTAAGCAACTTAGCAAGACCCTATCTCAAATAGAAAAATAAAAAGGGCTGGGGATGAGGCTCAGCGGTTAAATGCCCCTGGTTTCAATCCCTGGTATAAATAAATAAATACATACATAAACAAATAAATAAATAAATAAACAAAAATGCCTGGTTTGAAAGCAGAAAGTCCACAAATTATTGAGTACTTTAGATGTCAGATAAAAGAGAACGGCCAGGTATGCTATGATAATCAGCAAGGGGTGTTAACACAATATTCAGATCAGTATTTGAATTAGCTTTTGAATTACAATGATAAATGGACCAAGTCTTGACTTTTTAATAGATTAAGCTTCTTATTATGCTGAGATATCTTTTCCTCTGTTTTTCCACAAGGAGATTACAAATTTGCAAACTTCAGCTTCTCTCATTTCATGCTCTTGCAAAGCCATAGGCTATTCAGTTCATCAATCAATGTCTCTAAATGTTCACAAGTTATATACAATTTTGTAGTTTAAGCTATCTTTCCAATGTCCTAAATTATCAACTTTATTTATTTTTGTTTTTACTATCACTTCCTTATCAACAATATAATGAAAAAAAGGTAAGTTCCCACTTTATTTACCCTTATTTTTTTTTAACTACCACTTTCTCATTGACCATGTCATGAAAATGAAAAGGTAAATTCTTATACCATTTTGTTAATTTTAGTCTAATTTCACCAAAATTTAGTCATCTTTAAATTTCACTTAATTTTCAAAGAGTAAAAAAAAATTTTTTCAAAGAGTAAGTTAGATCTAAGTGTAACTAAATGTATGGCTTATTTTTTCATTATTTGGCATCAATTTTCTATACTCCCTCATTCACATAAGTATAAACCTGTATCCATGCCCTAGTTTTCAACATTAAGCAAAAATACAAAGACTTTGCAGTGTTAAAATTAGTTGTAGTGGCTTCTGGTTGAAGCTTAGTAATAGAGCTTGCTTAACTTGAACAAGGCCCTGGTTTCTACCCAGCTGCAGAAGAGGAAAAAATAGTAATTATTTTCCCCAAAGATGCAACACAGATTTATCTAGGAAAGCAGACACACATTGAAGGGAGAATGTAAGCCATCTCCAGAGGGATAGAGCATTAGTAATAAATTATGATAAAATTAGTATGAGCTTCCTAATACTGTATGACAAATTTTCACAAACTTTGTGGATTAAAACAAAGTAATTTTATTATCTTAGATTTCTGGGGGTCAGAATTCTGAAATGTCGTTGTTGCTGTAATCTCAGTCCTTGTTCCCAGTGATAATTCAATAATGAGGACATGGTTTTAAGAAAAAAGAAAAACAAGTTCTATTGCTTTGTTAGCAAAGGAGAAACACAGGGGACTCAGGTTCCAGAGGCTGTGATTCTGCCCATCAGCAGGAACAGGGGGATTTTAAAGGAGCTCTTCAAAGACTGCATTCCAGGTGTGCCCAGACAGGAGTCCCAGGGCATCCAGATGGTGTGTTAATGTTCACTTGTTAATTTGGGAGATATTCACTTCCTAGATCCTCTGGCAGATATCTTCTTCCCATGGAGCACAGATAACTCAGGGTAATTCTGTTCCCTGCCCCCAGGTTAGGAAAGGGGAGAGGGAGAAGGGAAAAAGGAAAACTTGTCCCTTTTAAAAATAAACCTCTGAGTGTTGGGGTCCAATATTGACCGATCCCCTGAGAGTCAAAGTGCACACACGGTAATGCAAATCACATAACGAGGTTTTATTTAAAGCAACCTCGAGCCTGGACCACGACCAACCCCTCAGACCACTATGATGGCTGAGTGGGGAGCAGCCTAGAGGGGTGAGAAAGCACTCTATTTAAGAGATTTTCAAGCATTCACACACAAAGACCTGTACACAATTGGTTAACATTTGAACAGCTAAATATTTGTCCTCTTTTGGTTGGATCTCGCCAATTTATTTGAATCTCATTGGGTCCCGCCAAAACTGAACGGTCCTGGAGGAAGAAGGGAGGAGGGAAGAGGTGAACTATGCAGGAGATGAGTTGGGGGTAGGCCCCCCTGTCCTTGATAGATAAGGTTCCGGGCAGCTGCCCATCTTTCGGACAGATATCTCTTAACAGCCTTGATAAGACCGTGGGCCCAGTACATCCTGTTTATCCTGTATTGGCTCTTGAGGGTGCTATCGCAACCACCTGCATCCTGGTGATTAAGATAGTTTCTCATTCCTTAGTGTTTGCGTGCCCTCTCCTGGGGGGGGGGCGGGGGGTTTACAGACCAGTTCACGAAATGGCTTGTTTACACAAGATGGCTGCACAGATGTCACCTTGTTGCCAACATGAGCTATATTCAAAAGGTGAAGTGGACCACTGTTATAGGGTTAACAAAGTTAAAATCAAGTCATCAGAAGGGTTTCAGATAATCTGTTTCTTTGGTTTTCCAGCATTTGCAGACTACTTTTATTCCTTGAATCGCGTTCTCATTCCTTCATCTTAAAAACCAACAGTGTTGAACTGAATAGTTCTCATGTTGCCATCTCTTTTCTCTTCTGCCTCCCTCTTTCACTTAGAAGGAACTTTATGGTTACACAGGGCCCACCCATTCAGAACAACTCTCTCATCTGGAAGAGATTTGAGTAGTGACCTTCGTTCCACATTTTCTTTTCAAGTCAAAACACAGCATTTCTAATATTTACCTTCCCTGCTCTAACTTTTGGTGAAACATTGGGAAGCAAAAGAATAAAGAGCTTTTTGATCTTCAGGAAAGAGATCATGTCTATATTTTGTAAACAAAATAATAGCATCACAAAATGCCTGAGAAGAAAAACAAAGTAGGCAAACTTTTTTTTGACTCAAGCTCTCAGAGTTACATGGTTCCATGATCAGCCAAGCCCATTGCTCTTGGTCAAAGGTGAGGCAGAATATCCTGGTGAAAGCATGGTGGAAGAGGGTGGCTCACCTCATGGAGTCAGGAAGCAGAGAGAAAGGGGAGAGAAAAGGAAAAGTGTCATGGGGAAGATGAACCCTTCCATCATATAACCCCTGTGACCCACCTCTTCCAGCCATGTCCCATCAGCCCAGAGTCACCACCTTTCAAATTCACATGAACTGATTACGTCAAGGTTCTCATAATCTTTAACTTCACCTCTGAGTATTCCTGCATTAACAAATGAGCTTTTGCAGTACATCTCTTATCCAAACCATAACAGTTGCCTTTCCCCACATATAAATACTTTGTGACACAATGAAGTTTCTTAGTCTGTTTGGATTGCTATAACAAAATACAATAAGTCAAATTGTTTAAAACTACAGAGATTTATTTTATTTTTTACAGTATGGGATCTGGAAGTCCAATATTAAAAAACTAGCAGATTCAGTATCTGCTGAGAACCATTTTCGTGGTTCAAAAATGGCCCTTCTTGCAGAATCCTCACATGGTAGAAAGACCCAAAGAACTCCCTGGATCTTTTTTGACAAGGACATCTATCATATTCCTGAGGGATCCACTCAGATTACTTAATCACCTCCCCAAAGCTCTCAATACAATCACTTTGGGGATTAGGATTTTAAAAAAAATTTTTTATTAAAATATTTTTTATTTTTACAGTTTTGATTCATTGTACACAAATGGGGTACAGCTTTTCATTTCTATTGTTGTACACAATGTATATTCACGCCACTCATGTAATCATACATATATATATAGGGTAATACTGTCTGTTTCATTATACCATTTTTCCATCCCCACCCCCACCCACCCCTTTTTCCTCTACATCATCCAAAGTTCCTTCATTCTTCTCTTCCCCCTACCACCCCCCATCATTATATATTGTCATGCACTTATCAGAGAAAACATTCAGCCTTTAGTTTTTTGGACTTGACCTATTTCACTGAGCATGATATTTTCTAACCTCATCCATTTACCAGCAAATGGAATAATTTTACTATTCTTTATGACTGAGTAATATTCCATTATGTATATATACCACAGTTTCTTTATCTGTTCATCAATTGAAGGGCATCTAGGTTGGTTCCACAATCTAGCTATTGTGAATTGAGCTGCTATGAACATTGATGTGGTTGCATCACTGTAGTATGCTGATTTTAAGTCCTTTGGGTATAGGCCAAGGAGTGGGATAGCTGGGTCAAATGGTGGGTCCATTCCAAGCTTTCTGAAGAATCTCCATACTGCTTTCCAGAGTGGCTGTACCAATTTGCAACTCCACCAGCAATGTATGAGTGTGCCTTTTTCCCCACATCCACGCCAACATTTATTATTGCTTGTGTCTTGATAATAGCAGTGCTAATTGGAGTTAGATGAAATCTTAGAGTGGTTTTAATTTGCATTTCTATGATGAGCACTTTTTCATATATTTGTTGATCACCTGTATATCTTTTTCTGTGAAGTGTCTGCCCATTTCTTTAGCCCATTTATTGATTGGGTTCTTTGTATTTTGGGTGTAAAGTTCTTTAAGTTCTTTATAAACTTTGGAGATGAGTGTTCTGTCTGAAGTGTGTGTGGAAAAGATTTTCTCCCACTCTGAAGGCTCTCTTTTTACATTATTGATTGTTTCCTGTGCTGAGAAAAAACTTTTTTAGTTTGAATCTATCCCATTTATTGATTCTTGCTTTTATTTCTTGCACTATGGGGGTCTTGTTAAGGAAGTCTGGTCCTAAGCCAACATGATGGAGATTCAGGCCTACTTTTTCTTCTATTTGGTGAAGGGTCTCCAGTCTAATTCCTAGATCCTTGATCCATTTTAACATATGCATATCTAAAGGACACATTCAGACCACACTTGGAGATTGACCCAGTTTTCCTGCATCTCTACATCTCTCACAATGTTTCCCTTCCACTCTCCTTCATCTATATCACAATGCTTACTTAGAGTCCTTAACCATCACTTGTGTGTACCCAGTGGGGTTTCTGGAAAAAAAGTTGCAAAATGGTGGACCTTTTCCAAGTTCTGCAGCTGTTCTCATTTCATAGTCTATCCATCCACACATGGCCTGTGAAAATTTGTCAGTTATTCCTCCTATACTCATCATAAAAATGTTCATTTGCATGTCTCCTATGTAATACTGGTCTTCCTTATTTTTTTCTCTGAAGGAACCTGACTTTCCCTATATTTTGACCCAGTTATTAGCACTCTGATGGGTAAAAAAGAAAGTCATGACTTTAAAATTAGACTTCTTCTTTTCCTTATTCATAGTGGTTTACAACTCATACTTCTATCCCATTCTATAACTGTTTCTTTCTCTTGAAAAGATAATCCATTACCCATTAAGCTGTCTTTTCCTAGCTCTCTGTCTTCTAAGCCCCAATAACCACTCATCTGACTCCTATCTATTGATTTGCCAGTTCTTGACATTTCATGTTAATTGTATAAAATCATATGTGTCTTTATTTATTTATTTTTGGTCTGTCCTCTTTTACTTAACAAACTGTCTTCAAAATTCACTCATGTTACACCAAGTATCAATACTACTTTCTTCATTAAGGCTGAACCATATTCCATCATGTGATTATGACATATTTTTATATCCATTCATGAGCTAATGGGTATTTGGTTTGTTTTTAGTTCTCAGCTATATAAATAATGATGCTACAAATATTAATGTACAAACTTTTGTTTGAATAGCTGAATTCAATTATCTGATATATCACAATGTGTGTATGTCAGCTGTCCATCACTGTGACAAAATATCTGAGAGAGCTCAAATGGAGCAAAGACTTATTCTGGCTCACAATTTCAGTCCATGGTTACTTGACTCCATTGCTTCTGGCCTGTGGTGAGTCAGAACATCATGGCAGGAGGCACATGGTAAAATAAAACTGCTTACCTTATGACTAGGAAACAGAGAGAGAGGTGTTGGGGTTGAGGGAGAGGCCAGGATATCAATGTATCATCTTCAAACATATGACCCTTGGTCACCATGACCAAGTACTGGTGATCAACTTCCTCCTACTAATCCCCACCTCCTAAAGTTTCCACCACTTCCCAATAACACCACCACCTGAGAATCAAGTCTTTAACACGTGTGTCTTTTGGGGACATTCCAGATCTAAACTATAACCACATGGAATTACTGGTTTCCTATGTTTAGTTTTTTGAGGAACCAACAAAATTTTTGTCAGCTGTGGCACCACTTTATGTTCTTAACAACAATGTATGATGTTAATCCTTGATGACGTGTTATTTTCTGGTGATTTACTTATTAAAAACAAATAAACAGACAAAAAGAAAACCCACAAAAAACCTAGTTTAAAGGATGTGATGCTTCATTGTAGTTTGATTTTCATTCTCCTAATAACTCATGTTGGGTACTGGTGATTTGCATATTCTCTTTAGAGAGATGTCTGTTTAAATCCTTTGCTCATTTTTTAACTGGGTTGTTTGACTTGTAGTTATGTTTGAAGTATTTATTATAATTTGTAGATACAAGATTCTTATCAGATATACAATTTACACATATTTTCTCCTATTCTGTGTATTGCATTTTCATTGTATTGGCAGTATCCACTGAGGCATAGAACATTTTAGTTTAAAAAGGACTAATTTATCTATATATTTGCCCTTTGTTGCTTATTTTTTTCAAGTTATTTAGGAAACCATTTCATGAGATAGACTTCTTGCAAAACAGCAAAAAGAGTTCTGCTGAACCACTGACCAGAAAATATGATGAAAGTATATTTTTTTAAATATGTATAAACATCTTGAATGGTAACAACAAAAAGAAACACATATTAAAGAACACCTATGATGATTAAGTAGTTGAAATACAAGAATCTGGTATTTGAACCAAGATTCCTCTTCTCCCCCATACTCACTTTCCTCTCAAGAGGAACAAGACATCAGTATTTCACATCCTGTTCCCAGCTACAAGTGGACAAAGCTGTATCCTAATTGAGGGTGTCACAGTTGGGTGTTCCTTTCCCCACTTCATAGGGACCAGTAGAAGGAACGTCCTACCGTGGACATGCTATATTGGAATACTTGGGCCCTGGTCTCCCTTGCCCTAGCTTATGAGCCTGTGATTCCACAGAGGGGCAAACAGAGAACTCCAGGTTGTTGCAACAACCCCACAAAGCACTCACCTACAGGGTGATGGTGTCAGAGAAAAGCTTGTCACTGTCACCCGTCTTCAGTTTCAGTCCCCGGTTCAAATATTTTATTTGAGTGGAGAAAAGTGGCATAAAACACCCCAAATACCCACCAACCCCCCATCCAACACACATACATAGAACTGACTTAAAGCCTAAATGCATTCTCGAAACTAATGGAGATTGTGAAGAAAACAACTGGGAAAAGATTCAAGATACAGTATAAAGTATATGCTGGCTTGTTTGATGGTAGAACTGGGAAAATAACAGCTAAGGAAAATCTTCCCAGTCAGGATAAACATATTTAACTTCAAAAAAATTATTTAAAGGATATAGCTTTGATTGAATTAGATTTAAATTGAATTTATGACCTATTCCATGGCTGAAAACAAGAGTAACATCTGTCAATTTGTAGATTTTAATAGTTTTGTGTGGTAGAGAGCCCTACCAAAACCAACGCCACCCTAGGGCAACTGTGAGCAGGCACCAAGTTGCATCTCCCTGAGGAAAATCAGGCCCTGAACAGTGTGTAGTAGGAGAAGGAGAATAAACTTTATTACAATTATTCAGTTATTAACTATTGTTAACTGTCAGTGATTATTCAACCAGGGAATATCAATATAGAGATAGAAAAATAGAAGCAAATGGCAACTAGGGAGTTGAAAGTTGGAATAACTGATATTTTAAAAATTCACTAAAAAGGCTAAGAAGAAAATTGGAGAAGAAAGAATAAATGAACATAAAAATAGATACAATAAAAATTATGTAAGCCCACAAAGAAAGAATTTTTAAAAGAACCTCAGAAATTTGGGAGACCATTAAGCAATCCAAAGTTATGTAATGAAGAGAAAAGAGGAATGAGCAGGAAAAAAGTATGTGAGGAACTAATGACTGGAAATGGAAATAATGTCTGAAAACTTCCTGAATTTATTGAAAATAATACCCTTCAATTGAGGAACACAGAAAAGAATAAATGCCAAATAATTTACGAACACATCACAGTAAAAAATGCTGAATATTAGTTTGGGATGATTATACATAATCAAGAGAAAAAACAGAATGTTAATTACTAGGAAACCTCAATAAGATTAATAACTGACTCTTTAGTAGAAACAGGGAAAAAAGAACTACTTGAATAATATATTCAATATTCTAAAATTTATAAACTGCCAATCAATAATGCTAAATCTAGTAATTGAGTAGTTATCTTTTAGAAATGAAGGTAAAATGAAGATAAATAAATAAACAAAAATAAAGGAATTTACTATTCATAGACACACAATGCAAGAAACAATTTCTTTAGACTAAAATTAAGTTACATAAGATGGTCATTTAAACCCATATTTAAAAATTGCAGAAAACACTGTTGTTGGTAGTTATGAAATTATAAGAGACAGTAGAAACGTTTATTTTCTGTGTTTTCATTGCTTGTATGTAAAACAATTGCATAGAATAATGTTTATATAAGGTATTGGTGGGCCTATAACATGCAGAAATGTGCTGTATCTATAATATATTTGTCAGTATTGTCACAAAGGAGGTTGATGGAAGTGAGCTATAGTAGACTCAGAAATCTACTACAGATGGCAAAGTAACAATTACTAAAATGCGTGTTAGCTTTGAAATGAGAATGTAACTAATACATGTAAAAATAATATCTTAAAAAGGAGGAAAAGAAATAGTTATATATAAGTAACATATCCCTGAAACTATTATAAATTAAAACCTGATTTATATAATTTAAGGTGTATATGGTAAACCCAGAATAACCAAAAGAAAAAAAAAACTAAATATATCATAAAATAATTCATTAAGAAATTAAGGTTCTATGTTAGAATATGTTCACAAAATGCAAAATGAAGGAGTAATGAAGAGAAAAAAAGTTAATTTGTGATTAATAGGAATGAAAGAGTCAAATGGCAGTTGTGAATGGTATTATAGGCAAGTGTCAATGATGTGGACACATTCTGAGAAATTGTTAGGTCGTTTCATCATAACGTGAACATCCTTGAAGTGTATTTACACAATGTCCCTGGTTGAAAAATCCTCTAGGAAGACCAATGCATATGCAGTATGACATTGACTACAATGTTCCATAGCAAATGAATATTTATACATAACACAAATGTGATGTATTAAAATCTAATTAAGAGGTAGAGATTGGAGAAATTGCATTAAGAAACATGTTCTAACTATAAACTGTTTAGAGGAGACAATCTGAGATTCAAAGATGAAAATAGCTTCAAGGTAAAAAGATGGAAAAATTTATCATACAAGCAACAGCTATAGAAAGCTGGCGTCATCATCTACACATATCATACAATATAGACTATGAAAAATGTCAATAGAGATTGAGGTTCATTTTGTAAACATAAAGAGGTCGATTCCTCTGGAAGATATTACTATTACATACGTACATATATATATATGTATATGTACACATATATACAGTATGCACACACACACAAACACATACACAGTGGTATAGGTTAAATTATGTCCCTAAAAAGATATTTAAATCCTAACCAATAAATATGACCTTATTTGGGAACAGAATTTTTGCAGATGAATTGAAAATATGGATCCTAATCCAATATGACTTATGTACTTAGAAGAAATTTTGCTACCAAAAGACACACACAGAGAATACACCATGTAAATATGAAGGCAGAGATGAACAATTATAAAGATCACCATCAAAGTTCAAGATGCTAGAAAAGAGGCATGGAACAGAATTTCCCTCAGGGTCCCTGAAGGAACCAACCTCATTGACATCTTGATCTCAGACTTCTACCTTCCAGAACTGACACAATAAACTTCTATTTTTTCAGTCATCTCGTTTGTGTTACTCTGTAAGGCAGCCCTAGCAAAGTCATTCATAAATCTAATTAACAGCACAATAACATGGAGCCAAAACTTTCATAAGAGCAAAATCAACATAACAGCAGAGTAGACAGCTGCAATCTTTCATTTCCCCTCAGAAACATCAAAAAACAAGCAGAAACTGTCAGAAGCAACTTTGTCAAATCTCTGGAAAACAGTAAAAGAATTACAGCAACCAAATGAAAGCAGATTCAAGAAAAGACAGCTTGGTAATTGAAGAACTTTGCTTTTATTTCTTTCCTTTGTCCCAAAACTTCCTTAGCATGATGGCAGTCTTGAAAGGGTGGAAATTCATATTCCTATTGTGGGACCTTGTCATTATGCCGAAGGAAGCAAAGCAGATGTTAATGACTAATTATTGTATGTGCCTGTTTAATTGGTCTGGGGCTACATAAAGGATCTGTATAAGGCATTCTTCCCCTTCTAGATCTCAGGTCTGAAAAGGGATAGGCATTATTCCAAAAGTGTACAAGAATTAACAACCTACAGGTTCACAGGGTAAAATCCTACAATTGAAACATAAAGTAGACCACCTTATAGCATAGGATGAAAACATGGAGGAGAGTCTTTGGGAAATCAAGAAATTTAAAAGCACCCATATATATATAGGAGAATTAGAAAGTCACAGCATGCATAGGTTAAGACAAATGCTCACAAATTCTGTAAGACCTATGTTTTCACCTTGGACAGAGCCCTATACTCTTGGAAGGCATAGTATAATATTCAAAGATGCCCAGAACAGAGCCAGTGCAAAAGACTTGGAGATATATTTTGTTTCATTTTTTTTTTTTTTTAGTTATTATGTTTATTTTTCCTTTTGTTTTTGTTTTGTGTGCTTGTTTAGTTTCTGGCATACAAGGAAATCTCTGTCATAACATTAGCTGAAAGTAAGTAAAAGGAACAAAGAATTCAGTGATCACTCTACAAAGAATATAGTTTTAAAAAAATAATTTGGAAAAGTCCTTTAAGCAAATGGATTTTAACAATACAATAAATAAATTGTATAATTTCAGAAAGTACTAGGGAAAGAAAAGGATTTAATATATAGACTCAACACATTATAGTGTACAAATAATGATTTTCATGAAAAAATCAAAAGACATGCAAACAATAAGAAAGTATGGATCCCTCAAAGAGACAAAATAACTCAACAGTATCTATCTCTGAGGAAGACCAGATATCAAATTTACTAGACAAAATACTTTATGATCTCTGTCTTAAATATGCTCTAAGAGGTAATGGTAAGCATGGACAAAGAAATAATCTGAAAAAATAAATTAGGGAAAAATGAAAACTTCAAAAAAGAGAAATTACCCAAAAGAAATGAATATCGAATATTGAAACCAATATCCTGGAGCTAAAAACTACAATGATGGAATACAAAATTTCACCAGAGGAGTTCACTTTTCAAATCAGGGAATGTAATGATAAGACAATGAAAAATACTGAGTGTGGAAAACAATGAAAAAAATGAATGAAGAAAAGTGAACAGACCATGGGACCTGTAGGACATCATCAAGCTGACCAACACATCTATTGGTGAAATATAAAGTATGTTGTTCAGAACTGCTACTTTCTTTCAGTCTTCTTCCCTTCTTGTTTTCTCTTTGCTTCTGGTTGCCCTCCTTCTCCTTGTTCCTTTCTCTACCTCTTTCAATCTTTCTCTCTCCCTTCACTTTCTCCCCATCTCTTTTTCTCAGTTACTAAGAGATGCTAAAATACCCTCACTATGTTAGTAGATATGATTCTCTCTCTCTTTAGTTCTGTTTTGGAATTGATCCCTAATCCAAAGAAAATAGGTGACCTAAATGCAAAACTTACACATGGGCTTCCACATCCTGCTCAATCCTGATCTTCAGCTTCTTCACTGCTTTATTAGCTCTATGATGCTTTCAAGAACATTTTGTAAAAATTGTTCGACTTTCTTTAATGGGATTTTTATTTTGCCTTATCTACTCCATATTGCGAGTATGGGAGTTTTTGACATAAAAGTTATTAAATTGATATTTGTGAAAGAATTTATTGATCCATTTAACAAATGTATTCATTCTCCAACTGTAATTGGGGAGCTCTGCACACACTTAATTCTATCCCTACAGGAATTATGTAATGGAATACAGAAACAAATGAATAATGATTCATTAAAATGTTATTATAAAGAACAGATATTATATATTTGATACAGCATAGTAAGGGGATAATGAATGATCAAACCTATAATTTTTAATTTGATCCTTTTAGTTTTAGATAGAAAATAAAGTGTGTTTTCCAAACAAATGGAATAACCCACCATACTAAATAAAACCTTTTACAGAACCACCCCCCCAAAAAATAAAAAGGAAATCATTGAGAACGGATGTCAAAGAAGTCAGAAATCTGTCATATAAAGAATTCCCCTACTGATAAAAGGGGAATTGATAAAAGATAAACTTTTTGAGATGTGAAAATGTGAATATGACTAACCAATGCAGCAGGGTAAAAGATGCATCAGAAAGAGAACTTGGAAAAGAATCATGCTGGTAAATAGCATGTAGACTGTGTTTAATTACAATGTTATTTTGATTAATTCTAAATAGGAGAAGCCTACATTAGATGATTTTTACCTAAGGGATAAAATGGTCATGTTTATGCTTTAAAAGGACTCATTTATTATATTATGGAGAATAGATTGAATGGATAAAGAAATGAATCACAGAAATAAATTAAGAGACTGGTCATCCAGCAGGGAAAAAGGGTGGCTTGAAATGCTAATAGTGTGGGTGGTTAGAAATGGTCACACCACCTATATATTTTAATTGAAGAGACAATAGTAACTGCAGATAAATTGGATGAGTGCAGTGAGAGAAATGGAAAATTTGAAAAGAATCCCAAGCCCTGGAAGATGGCTCTTGCCACCACTAGCTGTTAATTGATAGTTTTGTCACAGTATGTACAAGGAGTTCCTGAAGAGGGGACATCAGTTTAGAGCAAGTCCTTGGTATATGTGAGGGAAAATAAATTCAGCCTGTGCCAGTCTGAGACACAGACAAAGGTTTATTTAGAAAAGTAGAGACACAGTCAGAGAAGAATATGGGCTATTTGGGGAGTGAGAAGCTTTGCGGGTAGAGCAAGGAATACCCATTCAAGGAAGAATAGAGAGAGAGAGAGAGACAGCAATCTCCTGATGTGTGGTGTTAACATTTATAGAGGGACAGGTGCTAGGTACTAGAGTCAGAATGGAGTTACACAATTTTGCAACATTTTTTTCCCTGAGCTTTTGTACTGCCCTCATGCTACATTTTGCAAATGAGGACATGAATCCAGGCTGTGTTGCTCAATAGTTGCAATAGTTCATGGACACCTTTTGCATTCCAGTGGTTCATGGGCACTTCTTTTGAGACTATGTCCTTCTTATAAATACCTCCAAATCCCTGAGGCTAAGACATATCCATAATTGCCAAATTAAATCACAAATGTGATTCTGGAAACAGAATTAATGCAATAGCATTCTGACTTTGACTGATGTATCGGTTCCCATTTTTGTCCAAGATTCATTTATTTTAAAGATCAGCCAAGAGACTCCACTTATCTTTTTAAATAATTGTATACATACCCTATTTCTTCTACTAAATATTGCTACTCAAAACAGTTTATGTATAACTGTATCTTTCTATTGCAATCATTACTCCCAAAGTGACTCCATCTATCCAAACTTACAGAACTCTAGGGAAGATTACCTGATATGGTCAGTTTTAAAGACAGAGCATCTGGGTGTGTTTTAATAAGGAATAGGTCACCTGAAATGCAGTGGTCCTTGAAAGAACAGGCTTGATCAGTGCATTCTCCTACCATTGTACTATGTACTTGGTTTGAAAGCACCAGAATTGGGGCACACTGACTGCTTCCAACTACACTGAAGATAAAAAATAAAGGGACATGAAATAAATATTGAGGTCTTTATATTGTCTGCTCAAGACCTGGTCAGAGAACCATTTTCTCTTCCATTCTTAATGGAACTCTCAGCATTCTTAACAAGTGTACCATAACTAAATCACACAGAGAGAAGTGTGATTTAGAAGTCTTAAAGACTGTTAAATAATAATAGAAATTCCCTGTCTTGCAATGCCTGAGTAAAAAATTATATTTTGTAATGAATGAAAAAGGAAGATTTAAAAAAAACTGATTTCCAAGTAACTCTGAGTCCCTTATGTGCAAAAGCAGATGTCCTCATGTAAGACAAGTCTTTTCTGGTTTGAGTATGTTTTCCTTGCGAGACTCTGTCAATCATTTCTCATGCACACTCTCTCCTGACCATAATGGCTCCCAGGTCTCTAAATAGTGTCAGAGATCTGATCAAACCTGAAATGAGTAATCCTGTCACACTAAACATATTTTTTTCCTAATTTACAAAAAAATGTAGTTATGTTAGAAAATGGATTTGAGGATGCTTAATCCGGAAGGAAGAAATACAATTTTAAGTCAGGGTTAGAGCACTCTCTTCCCTAAAAAATAGCAATAAAATGCAGTATCACAACACAGAAAGAATTCATGAATGAACATCAACATCAGAATCTTAAAATATGCAAAGATAATGGTTCCTAGCAAATTCAAAATTAACTTCCCTACTTGTTTTGTCCAGAGAAGAAAGAGATGGTTTGGGAAGAATCAGTGAATTATCATTAGTTGGTTTATTTGGTGCTTCTAATTACTACCTCACTGTATTCATTTTGCTGGAACAAATTTAACATGGAATTTGGCATTTGTTATTCAGTTATTGATATGGTTATTGAATTTTTCTCTAAACTTGTATTGTTCAATGTGGTAGATGATATTTATGTAGGCTATTCAAATGTAAATTAATGTAATTAAATTAAATTAAATATTCTTTTTTTAGGCACTGATTGGCTCATTATAAATTATGGGCTACATAAGCAGGGATTTTCTATTCAAAGAACACCAGAGGTTGCTTAGTGAAGAGGCTGTCTCACAGACCTTGGAATTATGGTTAACTCTTGACATATTTTCTGCAAATAGAATATGTATGAGTCTTATCCCAAAATAAACACCCTGGGATTTATTTATAACTTGGATTCATGTTTAAAAATCTATACTCTTTAACTTTTTGAAATATTAGCTTCCCAAGAGCAAAAATCAAACGTAAGATGTCTTAGGGCAATTCAGTGCAAGATATTCAAAACTGAAATAATACATTGGCCCTATGTACAACCACTCTCATGCTCACCTGAGGAGAAACAGAGGTTGATTTCTTTTTTTTTTTTCTCTCCATTTTTATTGGTGCATTATAGTTGTACTTAATGACGGGATTTGTTGTTACATATTGGAACATGCCCACAATGTAACAATAGAGTTTAGCCAGTATCACTACCTGGCACTTCCCTCCTCCTTCCTCCCATCCCTGGCCCCTTTTCTCTATTCTATTAATCTTCCTTTTATTTCTCTATTCTATTAATCTTCCTTTATTTTATTTTATTGTTTCTTTTTATTTATACATAACATTAGGATTTATTTTGACATAATTATAAATGTATAGAATACAAATTGTTCTTAGTCCCCAGTACTTTACCTTTCTCTCTCTTCCTCTTTCTCTGTTCCCTTCCCTATATTCTATTGATTTTTCTGCTCATATTTCTTTCTGAGTAAATATTGATATTTACTCAAGTTTTTTAAAATTTTAAATTGGTGTCTTATGGATGTACATGATGGTGAGATTCACTGGGGTCTATTCATATATGTACACAGGAAATTTAGGTCGGATTCATTCCACTGACTTTCCCTACCCTATCCATTCTTCCTTTCCTATATTCCCTTTCATCTATTCCACCCATCACTCTTCTATTTTTATATCCCCCCCCCACCATATTTTAGATTAGCTTCCACATGGCAGAGAAAAACATCTGACCTTTGAATTTTGGGGAATGGCTTATTGCACTTAGCATGGTCATCTCCAGTTTCATCCATTTACAAGAAAATGCCATAATATTCTTCTTTATGGCTAATACTCCATTGTGTATAAATACCACTTATTTTTATCCATTCATCTGTTGAAGGACATCAAGTTTGGCTCCATAGCTTGGTGATTGTGAATTAAGTTGCTGGAAAAAGTGATGTGGTTGTATCAGTGAAGTAGGCTGATTTTAAATCCTTTGGTTATATACTGAGGAGTGGAATAATTGGCTCACATGTTGGGTCTATTCCTAGTTTTTTGATGAATCTCCATACAAAAATATGGAGTAGCTACAGTAATTTGCAGTCCCACCAACAATGTATGAGTGTACCCTTTCCACATCCTCACCATTGTATTCTTGATATTAGCATTCTGACTGGAATAAGATGGAATCACAATGTAGTTTTTTGTTTGTTTGTTTGTTTGTTTGCTTTAGTACTGAGGATTGAACTCTGTGGCACTTGACCACTGAGTCACATCACCAGCCCTATTTTTTTTGTATTTTATTTCCCTAACTGCTAGAGATATTGAACATATTTTTCATATATTTGCTCAGCTTTTATATTTTCTTATTTCAAGCAGTGTCTGTTCAGTTCATTTGCTCATTTATTGATTGAATTTTAATTATTTATTTTTTTGCTTTAAGTTTTCTGAGTTCTTATTATATCCTGAATATTAATGCCCTATGTGAGGAAATGGTGGCCAAGATATTCTTCCATTCTGAGGTGCTCCCTTCATACTCTTCATTGTTTCCTTGACTGTAAAGACTCTTTTTACTTTGATACATCTGACTTACTGCTTTGTTTTGATTTTACTACTTGCTCTTTAGGAATCTTGTAAAAGAAGTCAGTTCCTGTGCTAACATGTTAAGAGTCTTGAGCCTTCATTTACTTCTAGCAGTTGAAGGGTTTCTGGTCCAATTCCTAGATCTTTGATCCACTTTGGGTTAAGTTTTGTGCAGGGTGAGTCTCCTATGCAGAGATTTCCAGTTTTCCCAGCAACCATTTCTTTAAAAAAGCTACCTTTACTTCAGTGCATGTTTCTGGCACCTTTCATATCATACAACTGTATTTATGTGGATTTTTCTTTGTGTCTTCTGTTTCATTGGTTTTCATCACTGTTTTGGTGCAAATGCCATGCCGTTTTATAACTATTGCCCTGTAGTATAATTAGCAGTCTGGTATTATGATGTTTCCTGCTTTGCTTTTCTTGCTAAGGATTGCTTTGGCTATTCCGGGTCTCTTATTTTTCCAGACGAATTTCATGATTGCTTTTTCTATTTCTATGAAGAATGTCATTGGAACTTTGATGGGAATTGAATTCATATAGCGCTTTTGGTAGTATGGCCATTTTGACAATATTAATTCTTCCTCTCCAAGAACATGGAGAGTCTTCACAACTTCTAAAGTCTTCTTCAATTTGTCTTTTTTTTAATGTTCTATAGTTTTTATTGTAGAGGTTTTTCAACTCTTTTGTTGGATTGATTCCCAAGTTTATTTTATTTTATTTTCGATACTATTGTGCAAATGAATTTTTTTCTAATCTTTTTCAGCAGATTCATCATTGGAGTATAGGAAAATGATTGATTTGTGAGTTTTGATCTTGCTATCCTCCTACACTGCTAAATTAACTTATGAGCTACAGAATTATTCTGGGAGTTTTCTGGGTCTTCTAAATAGAAGATCAGGTTTCAGCAAACAGATGTAATTTGAATCCTTCATTTTTTTTTTTTTTTTTTTTTTTTTTTTCTTTTTTGCGGTACTGGGGATTGAACTCAGGGCCTTGTGCTTGGGCACAAGCACCAACTGAGCTATATCCCCAGTCCAAGTTTTTCATTTCCTATTTGTATCCCTTTAATTTTGTTCTCTTACCTGATTGCTCTGGTTGGAGTCAAAGATATGCTCAATAGGAGTAGTGAAAGTGGGCATCCTTGTCTTGTTCCTGTTTTTAGAGGAAATCCTCTCAATTTTTCTCTATTCATTGTGATGTTGGCCTTGGGTTTGTCATGTATAGCCTTTACAATGTTGTGATGATTTCCTTCTATTCCTACTTTTTCTCATGTTTTAAAAACAAATGGGTGCTGGACTTTTGACAAATGCTTTTTCTGCATCAATTGAAAAAAAATATGTGATTCTGTCATTAACTCTGTGGCAAATTACATTTATTGATTTCTGTATGTTGAACCCACTTGATCATGGTGCACTATCTTTTTAATGTGTCTTTATATATGGTTTGCCAATATTTTATTAAGAATTTTTGCATCTATGTTCATTAAGTTGATTGATCTGAAGTTTTCTTTCCTTGATGTGCTTTTGTCTGCTTTTGGTATTAGGGTAATACTGGCTACATAAAATGAGTTTGAGAGTTTTCTTCTTTTCTATTTCATGGAATAATTTGAGGAAGATTGGTACTAGTTCTTTAAAGGTCTGATAGAACTCTGCTGAGAATCTATTCAGTCCTAAGTCTTTCTTTGTTGGAAGGCTTTTGATAGCTGTTTCAGCATCATTACTTAATATTGATCTGTTTAAGTTTTCTATATTTTCATGGTTCAATTTGGGTAGGTCGTATCTCTCTAGAAATTTGTCAATATCTTCAGGATGTCCTAGCCTAACACAATATAATTTTTAAAATAATTTCTGCTGATCCTCTGGATTTCAGTAGTGTCCGCAGGGATATTTCCTTTTTCATCTAGAATTTTGTTCATTCGAGTTTTTTCTCTCTTCCTTTCGATGAGTTCACCTAGGGATTGTGAGATAAGTTCTTCATAAATTTTGGAGATAAGTAAAGCTGGTTTTTTGAAAGGAAATAAGTGTTGTCTGGACTTGTATAGTGCCCTTCTGCCACCTTTTACCAGCAGGATAATATTGTAAAAGATTAAAATCATAGGAAATGAACATATAATAAAAATATGTAAAATATTTGTTTTTATTTTAATGAGAGGACAGGAAGATATTACAGTGGAAAAGAGAATTAAAACCCCGCACACACACACAAACCAGAGATGAGCTCTGAGAATGTATACTAAATAAAATAAGCCAGCAAAAGACAGATAGTGGGCAATAAAGATTCATAGTAACAGGAAGTAGAATGGTAGTTGTCAAAGCTAGGGCTGGGAGAGAATAAGCAGTTACATTTTCATGGGTGTGGAGTTTCCATTTTTTTAATATGAAAGAGTTCTGGTTGTGCGACAATATGAATGTTCTTAACATCACTTAATTGCACACTTAAAATGGTTACTATTGTAAATTTGTGTTAGGTACACTTTACCATGATTAACAAAAAAAAAAAAAAAAAAAAAAAAAAAAAAAAAAAAGCACATGCATACCCAGGTAGGCAATCAAGGATACAGAAATAAATTTGCACAGAGAGATAATTGAAAAAGAATTCCAAGACAACCAAAGGTGCATGCTACTTCAGAAGCAGGTAATTTGAAAGGTTTTACCAGGCTGGAGTTAGCACTCTTTTCTTGAAGGATCAGATAGTACATCTTTTGGGGTTTTGTGGTCCATAAAGTCCCCGTTACAACTACCCAGCTCTGTTGTTACATTAAAGTAGTAGCCATAAGCAATATATAAACACAAGGCTGTAATTGTAGTCTAATGAAACAGTATTTACAAAAACAAGTGACTAACCTGCAGGCTGTATGTTTTAGTCAGCTTTTTTGTTGCTGTGACCAAAAGACCTGACAAGAACAACTTAAAGCAGAGAAAGTTTATTTTGGTTCATGGTTTTACAGGTTCAGTCCATGGTCAGTTGATTCCATAACTCAGGGCTCAAGGTGAGACAGAACATCATTGTGGAAGGACTTGGTAAAGAAAAGCAACTCAGGACATGACAATCAGGAAGTAAAGATGTCTCTGCTCACCAAAGATGAAATATAAACCTCAAAGGCAAGCCCCCGGTGACCTATCTTCTCCAGTTACACCCTCCCTGCTTAAGGTTATCAACCAGTTAATCAGTATTAATGGACCAACCCATGAATTGGTTTACACTTCTCATAAACTAATCATTCACCTCTGAAAATTCTTGCATTGTCATATACATAAACTTTGGGGGATGCCTCATATCTGAACCATAACACTATAGTTTGTTGAGCTCCTCCAATAAATCACATCTGATATTTTACAGGTGACTGCTATTGTTTGCTTACCTCTTCCAAAATTCAGGTGTTGCCAGTGTGATAGTATTAGTAGGCATGGTCTTTGAGACAATTAAGCCATCAAGGCAACTCCCTCAGGAGTTGAATTAAGGCATTATATAAGAGGTTTCCTCCACCACTCAGCCTCCTTTACCCTTCTTCCTTCCTTCCATCTTGTGAGCACACAACAAGGTAAGCCTCATCAGACTCTAAATGCTGATGCCTTGATCTTAGATTTCTCAGCCTTAAAGCTTTGTAAGAAATAAATTACTGTTCTTTATACATAACTCAGTGTCAGGTACAGCACAAAATGGACTGCTAGACCCCAAATAATCTGATTTTTTTTCTCATTTCAAAGTAAAAAAAATTTTTAACATCTCTCACTTCTTATGATAATTTTAATCTCAGAGAATCATTCATAGACTCAAAGAATGCTGGTCTCATTAGACGAGGCCTGATGATTTTCAGAGATGTGGAAATGTTAGTCATAGAGGACTCTACTCTTTGACCAGTAGCTTAAAGTAACTGCCTCAAACATTTTCCTTCAGACTCTGAGATGGTCCTTCTTTATTAAAGGAGACTACAAATTCAGAGAAAAACAAACGAAAACCAAAACGCAGCACCACCACAAAAATAGAATAACAAAAAAACCAACTATTTCATTCTGCCATTCTGAAAGTGGGTAATTTAACACTGTATCTTATAATAATAAAATAAAATTAAGGAGAGTTCAACATTCTATTGGGAGCGGAACCAGGTTTTTTCATTGAGGGTTTTATTCAATATCTCCATTATGCAATGTTATAGATGGTGGGGATATTGAAACATCTCCAAGGATTTCCCGAAACACATACAATTCCTGAAATCTTCATGTTCATAAAATTTCACTGAGAGTCAGGAAGGACTAATATACAGAGCATACTGTATATTTCTCATAGTAGTAACAAAAAGGTAATTATTTCTAGTATCTCTCCTTTTATGAGGTTAAAAAAATACAATTTTTTTGTTATTTTCCAGGGATCTTCTGGGAAATTTCAAAGACAGTTTTATATAAAAATATTGAGAAAGCTATTATAATTGTTCTTATTAATATTGTTATAAAGATATGATATTTAGGATATAAATTATCAAAGGATTCAGAGGTGGGCATTTGACTAAGGAAGATGGGACATGGCTTATAGACAAAAGTACTGTGATAGGCACTTAATCAATGTGAGAGTAATGTTTTTAAAAATATACAGTATCATAGAGTGCACAATTCTCTGCCTAGCATTCTGTAGGATAGCTAAACTTTTGTTTCTGTTTCAAAACTTTTCAAAATAAAATAGAATTGAGTAATATATAGTAAAGGTGAAATAGAAGTTGAAAAGTAAATTAGATTTGGTCATTTTTACTAAATATTAATGTTAATTACATTTCTTAAATATTTGTTTACTATTTAGTTCACTCCTATTTAATGGAAACACAATGTAATTTTAAATTTTCCAAAAAGAATATTTTAAAAAGTTAAATGAAATAGGAGAAGTTAATATTATTGACCACTTGTAAAAAATTTATTCCATCACATAAAGAGTATAATTTTCAGCTAGGACTGTAGCTCTGTAATGGAGCTCTCTAGTTGCACAGGTCTAAGTTCAATCCCCAACACTGCAAGAAATTTTATAATTTCAACATGTAATCATATAAATGTTAATAAAACATTTCATATGTTTGTCCTACAGGATATCTCCATACTTGATCTGTGTATAGATTACAAATAATTTATAATTGAAAAAGTAGATTCACATATCCTATTTCTCCTCAAACAATAATAATATGATAGTAACCAAATTATTAATATATAATGTAATTTTAAAATTAAAGAGAACACTTTTTAAATTTTTTTTTATTGTAAACAAATGGGATACATGTTGTTTCTCTATTTGTACATGGAGTAAAGGCATACCATTTGTGTAATCATAAATTTACACAGGGTAATGTTGTTTGATTCATTCTGTTATTTTTCCCTCCCCCCCACCCCTACTTTCCCTCTATACAGTCCTTCCTTCCTCCATTCTTGCCACCCTCCTTATCCCTAACCCTAAACCTAACCCTAACCCTAACGCTAACCTCTCCCACCCCCCATTATATGTCCTCATCCACTTATCAGCAAGATCATTCATCCTTTGGTTTTTTGAGATTGGCTTATCTCACTTAGCATGATATTCTCCAATTTCGTCCATTTGCCTGCAAATGCCATAATTTTATCATTCTTTATGGCTGAGTAATATTCCATTGTATATATATGCCACAGTTTCTTTATCCATTCATCAATTGAAGGACATCTAGGTTGGTTCCACAATCTGGCTATGGTGAATTGAGCAGCAATGAGCATTGATGTGACTGTGTCTCTGTAGTATGCTGATTTTAAGTCCTTTGGGTATAGGCCAAGGAGTGGGATAGCTGGGTCAAATGATGTTTTCATTCCAAGCTTTCTGAGGAGTCTCCATACTGCTTTCCAGAGTGGCTGCACTAATTTGCAACCCCACCAGCACTGTATGAGTGTACCTTTTTCCCCACATCCTCGCCAACACCTATTGTTGCTTGTGTTCTTGATAATCACCATTCTAATTGGGGTGAGATGGAATCTTAGGGTAGTTTTGATTTGCATTTCTCTTATTACTAGAGATGTTGAACATTTTTTCATATATCTATTGATTGCTTGTATATCTTCTTCTGTGAAGTGTCTGTTCATTTCCTTAGCCCATTTGTTGATTGGATTATTTGTATTCTTGGTGTAGAGTTTTTTGAGTTCTTTATACATTCTGGAAATTAGCGCTCTAGCTGAAGTATGAGTGACAAAGATTTTCTCCCACTCTGTTGGCTCTATCTTCACATTACTGAGAGTTTCCTTTGCTGAGAGAAAGCTTTTTAGTTTGAATCTATCCCAGTTGTTGATTCTTGCTTTTATTTCTTGTGCTATTGGAGTCCTGTTAAGGAAGTCTGATCCTAAGCCAACATGTTGAAGATTTGGACCTACTATTTCTTCTATAAGATGCAGGGTCTCTGGTCTGATTCCGAGGTCCTTGATCCATTTTGAGTTGAGTTTTGTGCAGGGTGAGAGACAGGGGTTTAATTTCATTCTGTTGCATATGGATTTCCAGTTTTCCCAGCACCATTTGTTGAAGAGGCTATCTTTTCTCCATTGCATATTTTTGGACCCTTTGTCTAGTATGAGAAAATTGTATTTATTTGGGTTTGTGTCCATGTCTTCTATTCTGTACCATTGATCTACCTGTCTATTTTGGTACCAATACCATGCCGTTTTTGTTACTATTGCTTTGTAGTAGAGTTGAAGATCTGGTATTGCGATACCCCCTGCTTCACTCTTTCTGCTAAGGATTGCTTTAGCTATTTTGGGTTTCTTATTCTTCCAGATCAATTTCATAATTGCTTGCTCTATTTCTGTAAGGTATGTCATTGGGATTTTAATTGGATTGCATTGAATCTGTATAGCACTTTAGGTAGTATGGCCATTTTGACAATATTAATTCTTCCTATCCAAGAACATGGGAGATCTTTCCATCTTCTAAGGTTTTCTTTAATTTCTAAGAACATTATTTTTCCTACACTGGCCGCATTGCAACTGCTCAATAGCCACAGGTACTGGTGACTGCTGTACTGAACAACACTGAGCTGTCTGGACTTTCCTGCTGCTTTCTCTCCCTTATCTTTTCATAGGTGAAGGCAGGATCTAGGTGTCATCAATCTAAGAAAAGTGAAAACATGAAGTTGTGTAGGAAAGTATGGGAAAATGAAATAAAAAAGAAAGTTCATTTAGTCCAGTTTTGAAGACTGAAAGCCCAAACCAACACAGCATAATCTCTGGCAAGAGCCCCATGGCAGATAAGTGTAGCATGTAGCATAGTCAAGAGAAAGAAATCAAATTTCAAAACAGAAAGTCAGAGAGAGGCTGAGGGATCAGGGTCAGAATTTTATAGCAATTATCTGGAGAGAGCTAACAATGGTTCAGGAACAATACTTTAGTCCCTTTGAAAGACACATCCCCAGTTACCTAACAACCTCTTATTAGGCCCCACCTGTTAAAGATTTCGTACTGTCTCCTAAAACCACCACACTCTTAATACCTTACAGTGCGGATGAAATTTCAACATATAAAGCCTTGGAGAACATTCAAACCATCTCCAATCCCTAGCAATTCATTTAACAATGGCATGTGGTGATAAGGCAATCTGCCTTCATAAACTGTGTATGCTCATACATTTGTGTTCATTTCCTCAAAATTGCCTCCTTCTACCTCGTGTTGCCCTTCTTTGTGAATATGCAGACTTGGGATGCAAGAGTATCTGTTCTCCCCTGGACTTTCTATTAATTTGTCTCTCTTAGAAGTACCAATGATTCCACACAGGTCCACTTGCCCCTTTAGGAGACATACTTAATTTGAGAATACATAAAAGGCAAGAAAAGCAGTGGGAAAATTACAACGTTATGGATTTGACTGTTATTTCAGTTAACATATAATGGGGTTTCCTAAATATCTCTCAAAGCTTTAAGAGCCTCTTGGAAAACAGACTTTTGGCTGCTCTGTTGAGAGGCATTTCAGATAGCAGAAAGAACACAGCACATGCTGGGGAACCTGGTCCTTGGTGTCCTTGTTCATAATTTACCTTGTGATTTAATTCAAATCACTTAACCCTTCTTGGCTGCATTTTTGTTGCTGGTAATGGTTGAATTTCATTTGCATATTAAGAGTAATAACAGTTGTCTTGTATAATTCTTAGAAATAATGTGAAAATCAGATAAGATGGCACTTATGGAAGCATATCACCTGTTGCAAAGTCTTCTACAGAATGATTTTGTTATTTTAAATTTTGGTTTTGGTTATGTGAATCTACCATATCCTGCATCAGGCAGTCTTCTCAAGGATACTGCAGAGGCAATGAGCAGAAGATGGATTATGGTTCTACATATCAAACCAGCATAGTGCTTCCCTTTGGAAGATACTAACAGCATGCTCCAGCACTGTAGATGCTTATGTGTTTTTGAAAATAGCCATGAAAATAACAACTGTCCTCAAAACCCGTTCAGTGGCAAATGTACTTCTACTGAAAATATCATGCTTTCTTCCACACTTGTTTTTTACAAAGCAGAAGTCTTTCAATTGAAATGTACCTTTCGTGAAAGTTCATCAGTGAAGATCATTATAGTTTCCTTAATTGAACTTTTAATTAGACCACAGAGATTATTTTAAATGTTTCCTTTGATTAAGTGTTGAGTACTGTGACTTGTTGCCCTGTAGAAATAGCAGAATTGACGTTTACATCCTTATCTTCTTTAAAGCATTCAGATAAGGATAATTTCATTAGTTTTTGTGTAAATCATGTTTCAGACCGAGGCCCCAGAGCTAAGGAAATGGTATTTAATAGACTGTACTATTTAGTCTATTCATGTAGACAAATTAAATAATAATCACACTATTTAGGAAGAACTCTTAAAATTCATAATTATGAACAAGATAAATTCTTCATTTTATTTGAAATGGTTGATGTTAAGAAAAATACATAATTGACACTCAGAAGAAAAACAGTTCTTGTCAACTTCTAGTATATTTGCCACTAGAATGTCAATTACATGCTGTTTTTGATCTTTAGACATTTGCTTCATTTTCTATATAATCAATTATTTATTCTGTAGCTTAAACTAATTAGGTTTTTCATAAGAAAAGTATTTTGAAGTTGTAATCTTCTTCTAATATTAATGTGATTATATCAACCAAATCAAAACTACATATTAGGATGAAAACTGGAGGTTTTGCATTAAATGATGGACAATTAAAAGTCCTTGAAATCTGGCTATCAAAGTGCTGTGACATATTGAAGCAAGCAGTCTCATTGAATTTTAATGACTTGTAAAGAGAAAAGTAGAAAACTATTAAATGTATTTTGTTGGATTTTGACTTAGAAATGATTTGTTAACTATTAAATCAGGCTATATGCTGGGTTCAGGTCTTTCTCTAAAATTTAGGGTCAAATATATTTAGCAACAGAAATTTGATTTACAATTAAATGTCAAAAAATATATACAAATCTCTAAAATGTGCAGAATAATTATTTTAAAATATTGAATAGAATCAACTATTTCACTGAAAACTTCCTGTATCAGAAATCACAGATGACTATTAAATGAAGAATCTAAAAACTTATGTGTTGAAGAGAAAACATACAAGCTTATATAAATCTTGGAGTAACATCTTTTCTATTTTGATACTTAAGAATTTAGTCAACATTAAGTATATAGTAGTAGGCATACAATTTTTTATATTTGTTTTGATTAAGCCCCAAATAAGAATACCTTCCTTATACTCAGAGACCATAACTTGTTTGCTTCAGTTCTGTTTTCATATGATAGTTCCCCCTTTATATATTTTGCCTGCAGGGAATTTTCTCTCCTTTCATATTTCTTTGGTTATTTTTATCCCTAGCCATTGGGAAGGATTACAATGCCATAGTAGGGGTAGGTTTGTCAAAAGTAGGTAAATAATGACAACCTAGGTTAATTTTATTCCTGGCTGCAGAAAACCTCCTTCCAGGATGCTTTGTTCCTCTGTGTCCTCGTGTCAATAACACCAAAACAATGATAGCAGTTTCATACTCAAGATTCTTCCAGAAGTTTGTAATTCTGGACTCTCTCATTCATATTTAGTTTTTAACAAGGTGATGATTTATCTGGGCTGAATTGAAGGAGGCTAACAGATTTTGTAACTGCCAAAACAGAAATTTTGAAAACTGCACCAAATAAATTCCTTTAAATTGCCTATAAGACTGAATCATTCAGCTCATTCATTCATTATCTTGCCAGAGATCTGAGCAATAAAAATTCATGAGGAAATTGATATTGTAGTGCTTCCATGTCCTACTGTCAAGTAGCCTAAATAGTTAACATGAAGTTAATTGGCAGCACTCTTCCCTACTGATATGGGGATGATAGAAATACACACTGACCCTCCTTGGTACCATGGCATTAATCTTTCAAGATTCTGAGATACTTTCAAATAAATAAATGTCTGTATTATATTTATGTCTTTTATTCTCTAGTTCAATGTTACCAACTATAAAATATGTCTCAACTAACTGTCAAATGTTTTCATTTGGACAACTGATAAAGCATGGAAAAAAGAAAAGGGGATGGAAGGAAGGAAAGAAGGAATGGAAGAAGGAAGGGACAAAGAGAGGGAAAGGGACAAAAGAAGGGAGAGGGAGAGAAACAGACAACAGAGAAAGAGAAGAGAAAATGTGTTACTGCTAGAACTGTAGAGTAGAATGTACTGGTATTTGTTGTTGCAGCCAAGGATGACAGCTGGCCTTAGTCTCTTTAGGGATGTTGATGGAAGTTTTTTTCTGCAGCATATAATCTCTACAACACTCCACTTTGTCATCCCCATGGATTCGGTCAGTCCCTGTCTTGGCAGAGTTCTTAATGCCAAATCTAAGCATGTGCTTAATTTGTCTCTGAAAACTCTTTGCTCTAGTACAGATATATGCCAAAAGCAAATTGGCAGAGACCCTTCACATAGGAAAATCATTTTATGCATCCACAAATATCCTTCTATGTGCTTGTTATTGTTCCAAGGTCTGGGGATATAGAAAGACCCAAATATCCTCTTTTCATGGAGTGTGCATTCTAGTTGACACATATCTTTGAATAGTTTTTGTCAATATTGTTTTTTGTGTAATGGAAACTTTATCTATGTCAAGAACTCTGCCTGAATAAATCAGATTTACTTCAAACACAAGACACAATCTAGAATTTAAAAAGAAAAATCAATATTTTATTCAGGGCTTTTTTGCCAGTGTCTTTGCTAATCTTTTTACAAACTAAGTTATTTAAAACTCAGAACCAGTATGTATTACCTTTTTCATTTTATAGATGAGGAAAGTGATAGAGTCAGGTAAAGAAATTTTCTAAAGATTAAATAGATGTTTGCATTCAGCTGTCTATATCTGTGCTATGACACATGTACCACAAGCAACTACCTTCCTTGCTCAGTTTCACAATTTCTTTGTCTTTCTACACTCTTTGATGGCTTCTCTGTGGTTACTTTTAAAATATGATTTTATTCCTCTATGTTCTTTTTATTAATTTTTCTAATTGTACTAGTGCAGGCAAAGAAACTAAAATAGTGAGAAGGTGTTTTGAACTCAAGGGAAACAGAGGGATCCATTCAAATTAATTTGGGATTTACCCAGGTGTCTGGGCTTTCCTATGCCTCCACGTCCCTTTTTTGTGAAATGAGTTCTTTAGGAGATGAATGAACTTTAGGAGTCCTGGGGAAGAGATGAGGGAGCAGGACATCTTTTTTTGAAAAGAAGTTATGACTTTGTCTTGATTAAATGGCCTGTCTCAGTGTTCCTGGATCCTATCAGGTAGGAACGTCTCCTAGATCTCTGCCAGACCAAATGAATGAAGTATATGCTTCTTACACCCTATGTGTAGTATGTTTTCTGACCCCTTCCCTTTATACAGATGATAGATTATATGAGCAGGCATGGTGAATCCAAATACATTTTCTCAAGTAACTATTTAAAACTGTTCTCTTTTAAATTTTTTAATTAATACAGAAAACAAAAGCAATCCCAAATGACCATTGAGCCTTCTTAGAACTAATAATGTAAACTAAATTTCAAAACCAAGATGATTGAGTCGTACTTATAAATAAAATAGTCTCAGAGACTGTATTCTAGGAAAATTAACATTAAAATTTAATGTTAGGCACCATACTATTAAATACAATAAATTAATCTTTGTGCTCCAATTAAGCTACTTTTTATTTTGAGCTTTATTATTTCCCTGATTCATTTTTTTTTTAAAGCCAAGTTTGTTAAACTTTTATCTTTCCCTTTCAGCTCTCATCCATCACAGTTTATTCTGATTTTGTTTCTATTTGTCTTTCTTGAGTCAAGAGGGGCCAAGGAAGTGAGCAACGCTCTTTAAGGGAAAACAGTGTTTTGCTGAGTTGTTCAACATTTATATTTTCGCATGAATCATATAATTCTTAATTTTTCAATAAGGCTTAGAGGGTTGGTGTTTCTGTAAAATATAGGCCTGGAGTCACAGTATTTAACTGGCAGTCTTAGGTGGTTACAGAAGAATGACTTTTTTCAAACATTAAATAACTACAAAGCTAAGATAGAGACAGAGAGATAAAGAGGAGAAAATGGCAGAAATAGCAGAAAGACAGGAGCTCAAATTTAACATGTGGCTCTGGCTAATTTTGAGGAGCTACAATATAAACAGAAGAACAATATAAGAACAATGTAAAAGAAAGAAAAGTCAAGTTCATGACCAGAATTAATCATTGTTGTTCCTTATTGGTAGGACCCAGAAAGATGACTTGAAAAAGACAAATTGAGACTATTTAAAATGTAAAAGCTAAACCAGATTGGTGGGATATTCATACAAATAGTTATATTACTAGGTGGGTGTCATTTATTTAAAAATAATTAGCCTTTTTTCACAAGAAGGTAATTGGAAGAATTTGTGAAGAAAAACACCAGGAGACTATGGCACAGTGAAATTCTTAGGTTGAACATCTTTGTATTATTATTTTTTAAATTTTATTATAAGTGTACTTTCCATCATTTCCAAGACAAGATAGAAAGGAACAAAATACAAATGCTAGTTTAATTAAGATTAATGCTAAACTAATTAAGGAAAACACCAATTGTTCTGTTTCAGATATTACTTAAGTATTCCTTTCACATGGGAAGCCCACTGTGGTAATGTTAAAAGGCAGTAGGACCTTTAAGAGGTAGAAGGATACGAATACCCAGTCAGAGGTCATTAAGTCACCTAGGGTGTCAGTGCTTACTCAAAAGGGATCATTGTGTCCTCCAGAGGCCCAATCTTTCTCTGACTTCCTTAACATATTATCAGTCCTTCTCACATGAACCCCCCACTCTGTGATGTCATCTTCCTTCACCAGAGCCAAGCAACTGGCAGTACCATGCTCTTGACCCTCAGAACTGTGAGTGAAATAAGTCTCTTTTGTTTATACTCAGCCTCAGATATTTTATTTTAGTAACAGATGATGTTCTAATACATTAATGAGAAGTTCCCTTCTCAATTTCTCTCAGTCCTTGACCATCCCCAAAGTAATGTTTGTTCTGTTTCTGAGATTAGTGAATATTTTAAAATATACAAATATGCAATAGATTCATTTATGCAAAATGTAGCATACTGTTCATATTGCTATTTGTATTGTAACTTTGTAAACAACTTATCTCACAATTTTCTCTTTCTCATATAGACACAGGCACATAAACCTATATATTTTTTCAAAAACAATTTCCATAATCTTACTTTTCCCATAGCCTATTCTACTGTGAGAGCAAAGAAGAATTTGCCTTAGTATTCTTGATAGGTATCTTTTTTTTTTTTTTTTTTTCTAATTTCCAACTTAGGCCATTACAAGGGATGACCTTGTAAAAAGTGTTTTTACAACATATAAAAAGTTGTTTTCTTAGTTGAGCACAGTAGAGTATGTCTGTAATCCCAGAGACTGGAGAGGTTGAGGGAAAAGGATTACATATTCATGTCCAGCCTGGGCAATTTAGGAAGACCCTGTCTCAAAATAAAAATGGCTAGAAATGTAGGTTGGTGGTAGAAAGCACTATTGTTTCAATCCCTAGTACCATACACACACAAAAATAAATTAATAGTGAAATAATCCAGTCCCCAAAAGTCAAAGGTAAAATATTTTCTCTGATATGTGGAAGCTAATCCAAAATAAGGAGAAGGGGAATAAAAAGTAGAAAAAAATCAGTGGAGTAGATGAAGGGGAGAGAAAAGGGTTGGGATAAGGAAAGAACAGTGGAATGAATTTGACCTAACTTTCCTCTTTACTTATATGAATATATCACAGTGAATATCACCACCATGTATTTCCCAAGACACACACACACACACACACACACACACACAAGAGCAAACAAAAACTATTAGTAAGTAGCAGAGGGGCTGGGGATATAGCTCAGTTGGTAGAGTGCTTTCCTCACAAGCACAAGGCCCTGAGTTCAATTCCCAACACCGAAACAAACAAACAAAAAAATCCAATAGCAGAAAGATCAGTAGAGTAGAAGGAAAGGAATACAGGGAGGGAGGAGGGAAGGAAAAGGGAACTGAATTAGAACAAATTATATTCCATGCTACTATAATTATGTCAAAATGAATCATAATGTTATATATAATGAAAGAGAACCAATAAAAATGAATAAATATATAAGGTTGGAATTTTAAAAATAAACAGACTATTGTTTTGTTATTTTTTTAATCACACCTATTCTGATAGGGTCATTGTTTTCTTTTTTTTCCCCATATTTTTAGTGGTGGCATTAGAGTTGGATATAGTGTTGGGATTTATTGTTACATATTTGTATCTGCACACATATAACAATATAATTTGGCCAATATCATTCCCCAGTATTTCCCCTTTCCTTTCTCTCCTCCCTCCCTGTTGTATTGATCTTCATGAGATCCCTACACACACATAGTTTTCTTTTCCTTTTTCCTCTCTAGATTTCACACATGACAGAAAACATAATGACTAGTTTCTAAGTTTGGCTTATTTTGCTTAACGTAATGTTCTCAAGTTCCATCCATTTTCCTGCAAATGCCATAATTTCATTCTTCTTTGTGAGTGAATAAAGCCGTGTCGTGTATACATACCACATTTTCTTTATCCATTCATTCATAAACAAACACCTAGGTATACCACTCTTTAGTCTAAAGAATTAAAGTCATCACACTATAGCAATACATACATATCCATATTTTTTTCTTTTTTTATTTTCAGAATTTTGTATCTTAGTGTGAGGATTTTTCCCATTTCATGATTATAAAGAATTTCTCTGAGCTTTCATTATTTGGTTTGATGGTTCAGTATTTTGTATTTAAATTGTTGATCTATCCAGAATTTGCCTTGATAAAAGGTGTGGTATATGAACCTACATTTGTTTCATTTTCCAAATGGCAAATCAGTTATCCTTGTATCAGATAGTGAGGTATGTTTTTTTATACCACTATGATCAGACCCTAAGTTCCTGTATGCAATTGTGTCTAATTTTGGAGTTTCTATTTTACTTGGTTGTTCTTGGTCTCTTTTCATCATAAACTTTCAATGATTTAATACTGATACATCTTCATAACTGGTAGGATTAGTCTAACTTATAGATCTGTTTTTTTACAACTCCCACCTGCTTGCACATATTCCAATATAAATTTTAGGTTAGATTTCCTACTTTGAATTAAAAAATACAGGTGTTATCTACTTTGGAATTGTACTGAATTAATAAAATAATGTTTTTGATTTGAATATTTTAGGCAAAAACATGTTTTTGAATTTATTTTATGGTTGCCCTTCAAAATTTTAAAAATATTAAATTATAATTTGTACTTAGATATTTCTTTGATTGAGAAAGCTATTGACTTAAATATCCTGCTTTTATACTGTTTTTCAATAACTTTTTAACATTGAATTAAATTTTTATGGTAAAGAGAAATGTCAAATGACAACTTAATTCTTTCCCAGTTTTATTCATCAAACTTTAATTTTCTAGTTGTATTTCCAAAAGTATCTGGTGCAAAATGTATACCTTTATCAGTTATATTCCTGACCTTTATAGGACCATTTAGAAGAATGCTCTTTTCTGGTCTGAGACAGGAATCCTTCATCATGTTAAGGACAAGTCCATTCATTGTTATTTAGTTTAGTCTGTTTTTTTCCTTTTCTTTTTTAATCAATTATGAGTGTGACAGACCTCTTTGGTATCTTTAGACATATTTGAATATAAGTGTATTATAATCTCCAAATATCAAAAAGCCCACTCACTATTATAATAACTGCACTTGTTCAAACAACTGTGTTGTTCTGCACTTTTTTTGTATTTTTGAAACTGTATTTAATATAATAATTTGTGCTTTCTATCTGTTCCTTTTTTAATGCCTATAAGATTGTAGTGTCAATGTTAGAATTATTTCTTATAAATATATCCTTTTTCTTTTGTACCTTCCACCTCTAAATCATAGGATTAATGAAGACATCAGTTTTTATCTATTTTGTTCAATTTTCAGAATTGAGGTTTTATTTATTTTTTATTTACTTTAACTCTTTAAATTTGTAACTATTTTATTTAGTTTTATTTTTCAGTATTGAGCTGGGTAAAGAGCAAGTACTTATTAACCATTTTTTGAATGACTAAGTCAATAATCATGAGCAATGATTAATTTGTCAAGGGTATTAATATTAAGGATATGGAAGAAATATTTAATACAGTTCAATTTTCCATCTAAAATGCAGACATGCCTTATTAAATTGCCTTTATATAGTTTTCTTTCTAATTGTATTTCTAATCTATCTGATAGTTTTGTTGTAACCAGTGGGATGTTTTTTTAGGTATTTAAAATAGTATCCAATACCTGCGCTATAGTCTCTAATGTTCTGATATTTTTATGGGAATAGAATTCAATTAATTTTGGTAATTATCAAGGAGTGAAATGGATAGAATATATATTAAAATCTATTTAATTTATCCCATTTTTTAAAAAATTTAGAGATAATTATAAATTAATTTGTAGTTTGCATTAGCTTTCTACTGATAATGTTACAAATTATCACAAACTTCTTGACTTGGGTCTTCTACCTTTTTCATCTTACAGAGAATTTCCTTATTACTCACCTCAGGATCCCATGATTCTGGTCTCTGCTTCCTTCCTCACGTTGATGACTCTGATTCTTCTCCCTCACCTTTATAGGGTTCTTGTAACTTCATTAGATCAACAAAGATAATTCATTATAATCTTTCCCTTCCAATGTCTTTAACTTCATCCAATCTGGAAAGTAACATTCCTGAGAGTGGTTACATACTCACAGATTATGGGAATTAGGACAGGACTTTTTTATGGGGTGTCCACTCTCCATTCCCAAATCTTAATATGTCTTACAAAAAAATTGTGTTCTTCTAATCCCAATCCCTGCAAAAGGCTCGACCCATTCCAGTAACATCTCGAAGTTTAAAACTTCATCTAATCCCAATTCAAAAGTTTCAGGTTTTACATGTTAAAACAGGGAGTCTCTGGATATGCTTTATTCTGAGGCACAATTGCTCTCTGTTAATCTGGGAAACTCAAGAAACAAGCCATTTGTTCCCAAAATACTTCATGGGACAGGCATAAGATAACAGTAATAAACATTATCAAAGATGGAGTACATACATGCATGAAAGAAAAGAATTTCTAGCTCCAAGAAATTTTGAAACCCAGGTAAATGACAAATATCACCCATCAAGGGTCAAGGAATGGTTATGCTTTGTGACCCCACCCTCCTGACCCACAACAGAAACCCCACAGTCTTGTCTCTTTTCTTCCCTTTACTTTTCTCCTCCCCTCCCCTTCCCTTTTCTCCCCTTTATTTTTCCCCATGAAGATTAGCTTATGTTTGCAGCTAAGCAATGCCATCGATTCATTTCCTGCCTTTAGAAGTTTGAGAATCTGACAACTTTCTTCAATTTTGTCCTCTTTTTGTCAATTTTAGTCCCATCTGACAGTATGTATTCTCAAGCACTTTATTACTGCTTCTGACTTTTTCTGATATTAGATAATTTACTACCCTAGCTCTCTTTTGGTTACTGTTTGCATGGACTATATTTTTCTGTCATCTCAATTTCAAACAATTTTTCTGCTTTCATATAAATTGAATCTCTTATATATAGTATATACCTGGGTCATTACCCACCCCCTTTCTTTTAATCTATTCTGCCAATATCTGCTCTTTACTTGGAGAATTTAAACCATTTACTTTTGAAGGTATTACTGATAGAGCAAGCTAATTTTGCCATTTTGACACTTATTTTCTGTAAATCTTATAGTATTTTTGTTTCTTATTTCCACCATTCCTGCCTTCTTTTGTGGTTAGTTAATTTTTTGTAGCACATTAATTTTGCTGTCATTTCCTTTTGTGTATATTCTGAAATTACTTTCTTTGTGGTTATCAAGAGATTGCATGTGATATATTTGCTATTATAATCTAATTTAAATTGAGAACTTCAATCACATATGAAATCTTTTCCCCCGTACAACTCATTTTCCTCCTTATGCTCTTTATGTCATTAATTACACATTTATAGATTGTGTTCCATACATTATAGATTTTAAAATTTATAATTTGTCTTTGAAATGCTATAGAAAAAAATTGCAAACCAAAATTATAATAATATTGAATTTTACCTTTGCCCATGTGTTTAGATTTGCCAGAATTCTTTATATCTTCATACAGTTTTGAAATACTGTTTTTTTTTTTTTTTTTTTTTTTTTTTTTTTCATTTCACACCATTCAAACTGAAAACAGTGTTTCTTTATTTCTCAGGGAATGCCTAAATTTCTCCCTCATTTTTGAAGGAATGTCTGCTATATATAGAATTCTCAGTTAATTGTTCTTCTTTAAGCAATTTAAATATATGATTCAAATGTCTTCTGATTTGTAAAGTTTCTTATAAATCTGTGAACAATTTTATGTGGATTCCTTGTGCATTTTGAAACACCTTTCTCTCACTGCTTTCATGATTATTTCTCTGCCTTTTGATACTTTAATTATAATTCTCTCTGACTTTCTTTTACCTAGGGTTTGTAGAGTTTCTTATTTTTACATACCCAGGTTTTTCCTTAAATACAGGAAGATTTCGGCTATGTTTATCTCAAGTAATCTTTCTACCACTCTCTCTCATTTATCCTTAGAGATACCAGCTCAGGTGAAAGTTGGTCCACTTGATGGTGTTTCACAAGTCTCCTGGAAGCTGTTCATTTTTCATTATTCATTTGTTCTTTCCACTCCCTAAACTTGATAATCTCAGTTGCTCCATGTCAAAATGGACAATTTTTCCTTTTAGCCCTCAAATCTACTGTTGAACATTTTCAGTGAATTTTTCTTTAAACAACTGTAATTCCCAGGTTCAGACTTTCGATTGGATTATCTTTTACAATTTCCTTGTGTTAATGTTCTTATTTTATTCAATTATCACTTTCCTGATTTCCTTTAGTTCTATGTGTATGTGTTCCCTCAGATCGTTAAGAATATCCATCCACTTACTAGCAAAAGTCTTTCATTTTTATGACTAATATTCCATTGTGTATATATATCACATTTTGTTTATCCTTTCATCTGTTGAAGGGCATAAGTTAGCTACTGTGAATTGGTCTACTATAGTCATTGCTGTGGCTGTATCACTATCGTATACTTATTTTAAATCCTTTGGGTATATGCCAAAGAGTGGGATAACTCAAATGGTGGTTCCATTCCAAGTTTTCTGAGGAATCTCCACACTGCTTCCCAGAGTGGTTGCACCAAATTGCAGTCCCACCAGTAAGGTATGAGTGTATCTCTTTTTTGACATCCTCATGAGTATTTATTGTTACTTATAATCTTAATAATTACCATTCTGACTGTAGTGAGATGAAATCTCAGTGTAGTTTTAATCTGCATTTCTCTAATTGCCAGAGATGTTGAACATTTTTCATGTTTGTTGACCATTCATATTCCTTCTTCTGTGAAGGACCTGTTCAGTTCCTTTGCCCATATATTGTGTATTTTTTGTGGTGGTTGTTTTGGTTTTGGGGCTTTTTTGGGGGGGGATGGGTTTTAAGTTTTTTTAGTTCTTCATATATCCTGGAGATCAATGATCTATGTGAGGTGGCAGGTGGCAAAGACTTCCTTCCATGCTGAAGGCCCTCTCTTCACATTGTTGATTGTTTGCTTTTCTTTGAAGAATGTATTTAATTTGATACCAACCCACTTATTGATTCTTGATTTTACTTCTTGTGCTTTAGGAGTCTTGTTGAGGAAGTCAGTTCCTAAGCCAGAGTTAGCCCTACATTTTCTTCTTGTAGGCACAGGGTCTCTGGGTCTGATGCCTAGGTCCTTGATCCACTCTGAGTTTTGTGCAGGGTGAGAGATACAGGTTAAATTTCATTCTGTTCATATGGATTTCCAGTTTTCCTAGCACCATTTGTTGAAGAGGCCATCTTTTCTCCAATATATGTTTATGGCACCTTTTTCTAACATGAGATAATTGTATTTATGTGGGTTTGTTTCTGTGTCTTCTATTCTCTTCCTTTGGTATTTAGTAAATTTGATGTTTGACCTTCCTCTGGGATGGTTTCTGCTTCCTCTGGGATGGTTTCTACTATTTTGATTATTTGTACAGGCTATGTTTTCATGCTTCTATGTACTCATTGTGGCTTTTTTTTTTTTTTCATAACTGGGCATTTAGCTATATAATGTGGCAATCTGAAAATTAAAATCTTACCCCCTCTGCCATTTTATTTTTAAATTGTCATAAGCTATTTAGTTAGACATTTTTTCAAACTATTTTTGCTTACATTTTCTTGTCATGTGTGATCACTAAAGTCTCTCTTCCTTAATTCCATTTTTAATGTTTTGACAAGGTTGTCTTTGAAAAGATCTGAAGCAACATACAGCAAATAAGAGAGAGAACTCTACCAGTCTTGCAGGTTAGTTCTGTGTTGAGGAACTTCAGTGTTTCTCTGGGCCTGCTCTGAGCATAGGGACAAGTCAAAGAAATCTGAAGTTTTTCTCAGGACCCTTTGAGCACAAATCTTACCTAGGTATATCTGGATTTCTAAATTCCTCCTACACCTAGCTACTTTGGGATTTCCCAGTTTTCCAAAGATCCCTATCCTGATTTCTCCCTTTGATCTTTAATGACGATCTACTGTAATTTCTAGTAATAATCCCTCACCATAGTTGTCAGTAGGTTGTATTCTCCATTGCAGCTTTTACAGGTAGAACTTGCCACATCTCTATCTGCATTCTGAGTAAAACAAAGTATCTATAGCAGTCCTTCACCTATCCCCAACAACTTAGTTATATATATTATTGTGTAGAATAGGTCTTCCCTGCTGCCTGTGGTTCAAAGGTACAACCAGGAACTGGGTTAATATTTACTCACAACAGAGATCCCCATTTTGCCCAGGAAGAGGTGAAGCAAGTGTCAATAAAAATGTCAGAAATCTTAAAGCCATTTTGAGAAAGGCTTTTTTTTTTTTTTTTTTTTTTTTTAATTTACCATTTATTTAGGTGTTTCAAGGAATACTACAAAGCTTGTTTAGAAAAATTCTGGCTGTTTTGTTGTTGATGTTTGTATGCGTTTCTGTATGAAATAATGCCTATTTCACATTTAGTTGATATAATTCCAGTCAAATAATATTTAAAAGCCTATGCCCACAAAAATGGGTTTGACTTTATTTTATTTATTTATTTAGGCACTGGAGATTTAACCCAGGGACGTTTTACCACTACACTACAAAACCAGTCTTCTCTTTTAAATTTTTGAGGCAAGGTCTTGCTGAAGTCACCATAATTACAAGTGTGCACCAATTACACGTGGCTCTGGGTTTGACTTTAAAGAAATAATGGCAACACATTTATGGAAATCAGAATTCAGAAGTTTAAGCGCTAACTGGTGTATCAGGACCAGCAAAGTGGAATCCTAAAACACAGACTGGCGAAATCTGATAAATTAAACTCTGCACTGTAGAACCACAGAAATTGGCAATAACATTAAGGGTTATAAAAATCAGAGCTTCATCTTCTGTCTGTTGCTATCTGTATGTAATAAGAAGGTTGCTAGAAGGAGAATAGTTTCTAGTTTGCTTCAGAAATTGATAAACATTAAAATCAATGGTTATTCACAAAGGTATAGTAAGCATACAAGTAATATCAAAATCAGAAAGCCTTTCCATTCCTAAACATGAACGATTAGGTTAATCATGTGTATCAGAACCACTGGTAGCAATAGAGGGAGGTCACCCATAGGAATTATTATTTTGGGTAGAGTCATGCAGTTACTGCTAGACTATAACTCAACAGGAAGGTAACTAGACAAATATATATGCACTCAGACCTCTCTCTCCAACTAACCTTTCATCTATGGACAGTAAGTACCATTAGCCAAACCAAGCTTAAGCCAGGGGTTAAGTTGAAGCCAGATGGTAGAGTCCAGAAATATCAGGCACAAAGGTGAAGGACGAAGAGTAGAAAATAGAAATGAAGTAGGAATCAAAAGATAGGTTTCAAATTCACATGGAAAACAGTACCTGATACAGCTATAGGTGTTCTTTGTAAAATCTATCCTCTACAGTTTTAATTTGGTTATTATATTATTCATTGTATTGGATAAATAAAACTCTCAACTTACTCCCAACAGAATAACATAGAAAATTAGTAGCTGTGGGTGTTATTCTAGGGTTCCAAGGTCTGTGGAAATTTCCATGCATCAAGAATGCAGATGGTCATTCATTTTAATGTTCTGGAAGTGTACACTTGATTTCCACATTCAGTATGTTATGCTTCAGCTGTCTTTACCTTCCAGATGTATGTTTCTGTAATCACTAATTATCTCCTATACATAGTACAAGAAGTTTTATATTTGAAAAAAATGGCAAACATCTCTACCACTCTTCAGAATAAAGAAAAAAAAATATTTGGAAAAAATAGATATTTTCAATATACCAAATGTTAGTTTCTTTCTTCCATAGAATTACATTTTTGATGTCAAAAGCAAATTATCTCGGCAAAACAGGAAAAAAAAAAAAACAGTTGCTCATATTGGGAGATAAATCTCTAAGGGGCTACTCAGAGGACTGACTGTCCTTTGTTCTGCAATTATCTTTTCAAGAATGTTTGTATAGTGGAAAACTTTAAAAGATTGAGATAGCATCTTGCCCAGAGCAAACAGTAGATGTGCTTACTGTCTAATATAATGAAGTTGACATCTTCCTTCAAAGTGAAGGCTAGGCTTGCTTACTTTCCAACTGTAAAAGCTTTGAGTTTTTCTCCACCAGGGTTGAAGGTGTCCCCTGGTGGTGTTTTTGTCATTGGAACATGACCTAGAAAAACTGATGCAAAAAACCACAACAAACAAACAAACCCCTGATATTCTGGCTTTCACTGTGGCTCTAATAAAAGCCTTCTTCTGACTCAAAAGTCTTATGTCTTCAGCAAGCACCAATGAAACTAAGCCAGGTTAATTTGTTAGCTTGAAAGTAGAATAAAATCTCAGGGATGGAGTTGATGCTCATCCTTCCTTTTCCAGAAAGCTGTGTCTATTGGGCATCGGTGGACTTACTAATGTGATCTGAAGGAAGTCCATGGGAATCAGTAACCAAATTAGATGCTAAAATGGGAAATCAATGAGTCTCCACCTTATTGCCTCTTAATAAGGACAAAATGGGAAAGTGCTTGCAGTTAATTACAAGGAAAAGTTCATAGGCAGCTGTCTTAACTTTGTCTTATTTGTTCTTCACTCTTCTCCTTTGTTACCAACTGGCAGCCAGACTCAGATTTGCCTCATTGTAACAATTACTACTAAGAATGATCCCAGGTGTCTAGAGGTTCATACTTTTTTCAGGCAACAGAGAAGCAGACAAGATTGAGTTAGGAGAAGGGGAGGGCAAAAGAGAGAGGGAAGGGGAGGGATTGTTTTACAAATTCCAAGAGCAGAAATGGAGCAAACTGTTACAACCTTGATTCTTGGTTGTTTCAGGTCAGAGTTGAAGGGAGAGGGCACAGTGTTCTTCATGAAGTGTTAGGTAGGAGATAGTACAAGCAGAAGGGACAGAAAAAATGAATGAACAACCACATAAGGCCCTCAGCTGCACCTAAATGTGAGCAGAAACTGTGGTTAAAGAAAAGAAGCTAGATGTCTACAAGAGGAATTCAAGACCTTGAAGAGAACATCCCATATCTTGGGCATGCTGCAATAGCCCTGAGGGACTGAGCTAAAGTTAACTTGTTGCTACTTAATATTATCATTAGCACTGGAATTGCTCCCCTTCTGTGCTTTTTCCAGGGGAAAAAGAAACTTACAGGGGCTACAGAGAAGAAATCATGTCAAATTGAGCTGTCAATCAAGGTGCTAATCAATCCCAATCCACCTAAAGGAAAAGGATGAGGACTAGTGCAGTCCAATAAAAATGAGTTCCACTAAGTAGACCTCAAGTAGGCTTGAGGTACTTTCCCAGCTTAGCTCACTCTGCTCTCCTTGCTACTGTGACTAAAAGACCCAGCCAGCATACTGTAGAGGAGGGAAAGTTTATTTGAGAACTCAGTTTCACAGGTCTTAGTCCATAGAAGGCTGGCTCCTTTCCTCGGGGCTCAAGGTGAGGCAGGACATCATGGTGGAACAGCATGGTGGAAAGAAGCAACTCACATCATGATCAAAAGCAGAGAGAAGTCTCCACTTGCCGGATACAAATATATAACCCAAAGCCACTCTCCAATTCCCACCTCCTCCAGCCACACTCTGCCACTTCAGTTATCACTAAATTAATCCCTGTCAGGGGATTAATTCACTGATTGGGTTAAGGCTCTCCTAACCCAATCATTTCTCCTTTGAACCTTCTTGCATTGTCTTGCACATAAGCTTTTGGGAGACACCACATCTAAACCATAACAGAGTAAACTTTTTATTTTTTTTTCTTAAAGCACACCCAGGTATGCTTTATCATTAAGCTATATCCTCACATCTTTTCTTTTCTTTTGTTTTTGTTTTTTTTTTTTTTTTTTTTTTTTTTTGACAGTTTCTTGCTAAATTGCTGAGGCTGGCCCTGAATTTGAGATACTCTTGCCTCAGCCACCACAGTCCCTAGGATTATATGTGAACCATTGAGCCTGGCCAAATTTTCACTTTCAATAAATCTTTTCTTTGCTTGCCAGCCTCTCACAACTTATCCAGTTCTTTGTTAGGGACACCAGGAACTTGGACGGCGGATCCCCTGCCTTTGTGCCAGTGACAGAAAAATGTAACAGATTAGCCTTCTTCAGTACTTTTTTATGCCCAACCTCCAAACCCTAGATTCATTCAGATAAGATAGTACTGTCTCCAAGTTCACCGTTTTGGCAGTGGCTCCTAGCTGATGCAAAGGAGCATTGGTCTTCTTAGTGAGATTTCCATGATGTGACATACTAAGAAGCTACAGATAAAGCACCTGCTCATGTTTATTTAGGCTCTTAGGGTCCTGGGTAGGGCAGCCTTCACTTACTTGGAAAATAGGCAGTGGTACATTTCACTAGAAAGAACATCAACCTGTCAGAAGAGTAGAAGTGGTGTTAGAAAAGGAAAGGAATCTTTCTGGGTAGGAAATAAATTTGGAATGAGTAAATGAGTGAATGAATCAGGAGACCTTTAATTACATTCTTCTCTTTGTCTTCAGTTTCCACTTTTCCTACAGAAAGATAATAGATTATAGCTCCCTAAATTACCATTTCTCATCCAATTACAGTGTGGCTCTACCTCTTAATGACTCCTTTTAAATTTTTTTAGTCTATGATTTTCAGATATTTTTGTTTATCTTTAAAAGCAAATTACTTCTCTAATGTCAAATGCTACATGAGATAAATTTACTTGTGATTTAAAGTATGAAATTGTCAACTTTTTTTGTTAACTTTTACATATGACAGAATGTTGTCCCTGTTTTTCTATTTCTGACTCTTTTAACATATTGTCCTCTAGTTCCTTCCATGTAGCTGCAAATAACAGGACATTAATATTTTTTGTGACTGAATAATATTCTGTTGTGTACACATAACACAAACTCTTTAGCCATCTGTTGATGGGACCATTAAGTTGTTATAATTTGGGTTTTTAATGTTCCCCAAAGGCTTGGTCCCCAGCTGAGTGGTGTAATTGAGAGATGGTGAACCTCTAGGAGGTGGGGCCTAATGGGAAGAAGTAGATTGTGGGGAGGAGGGAAGGATTTGTCTTTGACTCTTTCCTTCCTCACACTCTCTCTACTTCCTGGATGTCATGAGATGAATGCTAGGCCCCACCAGGTTCTCTCTGCCAGAATGCTATGCCTTACCAAAGGCCTAAAAGCTGACTGGGGATGAGATCTCTGGAATCATGAGCCAAAATAAACCTTTCCACCTTTAAATTATTTTTCTCAGATTTATTTTCAAAGCTATGGAAAGCTGATTAACACATACTTGATTCCATATACTAGCTAATGTGAATATGGTTGCAAAAAGCATTGATGAGCAGGTTTCCTCTATACCTAGAAATGGGATGATTTGATCTTATGGTAGATATATTTTTAATTTCTTGAGGAATCTTCATATTATTCTCCATTAGAAATTGGGAGTGGCAAGATGAGGAGGACAGAAAAAAGGGAGGCTGGATTTGATCACTGCACACTGTATGTGTTTCTTGAAAGATCACACTGAACCCCATTCATATATACAATTATGTATATTAGCAAAAATAGTAAATATGAAATTGTATCTTGACTTGTATTTTTAAGTGTAAAAGAATGCTTATTCATAGCTTACAAAACAATAAACCATAATGTTTTTTTCTCATATTTTAAACTGTATCTAATATAGTATGTATTATTTTTATTATATGTCAATACTTAAAATAGGCAGAGGCTTACTATAAGAACACTTTTAACAGAAGTATGAGAAAATGGTGATGGTAATGGTGTTAATGTCATTGTGAGATTTTAATTCAGATTTAGCTGAAAGTTCCTAGAACATTATTATGGGAAGGAAAAACAAAGTTTTCAAATTCTCCACTCTATCCTTCAAATTAAAGTCAACTTATGTTTGGAAATCTAGAGTTTCTTCCACACGCAGTTATTCTAACTTAGGCAGACAATCAGAGTGAATGGAAATAACAAGAAATTTTAATTCATCTGGCAGGTTTGGATCCTCACTCTGACATAACTGGCTACCTAATGTGGATATGGTTCAGCTCCTTTATTATAAAAGACCAGCAAAATAAATTTAAATAACCATTGAAATATTATTTCATATGATGTGAATAAAATCTAAATTATTAGATTTAGGAAAGTCTCATAAGGAAGGCTCATTAGGAAGGCTCATAAGTACTTATTGATTATCTGGTACATTGGATACTATGCTAACTATTTATCATACCTTATGAGATCAGCACAGTATTTCAATGCCACGTGCAGTAGTTCTAATACCTTTACTATAGCTACATGGACAGTCTAGATTTGAGCTTCAGATCTGTCAGCACTTTTAGCAGTACCCAACATTGCTTCCCACATGGTATTTGATGTAGGTGTTTGAGAAGCGATGTCTTCATCTCCTTCCTATCCTTCAAGATGCTCTAAGATTTAACTCTGAAATATGTCACATCAGAAGAAAGTTGTGCTGTGTTGCTTTTCACAGAATTATTTGAGCAGAAAGTGAGATATTACACCCAAGTCTTTATGTGAGTCTGAATTTTTAAAATACTTTCTTTTAAAGTATCTTTTTTACTCTTTAGTGGTCATATAACAATGTTTTTCAGAAGATATGTATTTCTTGATTAACTAATATTCTTTCATATGATGATAAACACTGAATGATACTGATAATATTCTCTATAATTACCTATTAATCCTAAGCAAGATTAGCTTATAAATTGAGAAAAACCAGGGACTTCACCTCAAGGATATTCTGAACTGAAAAATTATCTATTTGATTTGAAAACATGATTCTTTATGTTTGTGTATGCATGTGTGCACATTTAAGTGTGGCTTTCATGAACTGAGACAATGTTCATCCCTAGGTATGCTGATAGTATTATGGTCCCTAGGTTGATGTGTTTCTTTATTAATTTGTACATGGGTTATCCTCTATGTAAGCACAAGCTTTAAAGTACTTTCATCCAAACTTGACATGTTGACTTTGACATTTGACTCATGCATTGACACATCCAATAAAAGGGAAATGTGCACAAATGTCTTAAGTAGATCACATATACAAGGAGCAGATGATTTGTAGCTACTTGGGAAAGAGTATAAAGGAGGAAATGAACAGTTGAGTCTGCCTCCTGTACTTCAAAACACATATCCTGTTACCTGTTGAGACAGGTAAGAGTAATTTGATGGGACTCTCCAGATAATATAGAGATGCCACACTCCCTACACAGTGCTAACCAGACTCTGGGAAATTAGCATGGGTTCCTGTATTAGCTCCACAGTTAAAAACAATACAGTAAGGGCTCATTTTCACAAGTACACTTTCATACTTTCAGCATCAGCAGGTCCTTTAATCCTGTGGAATCCTGATATAGGCTTCTCTCCCAATTCTGAGAGTGTCCAGAATTAATTTTTTGCAAGGAAGGATGTTAAGATATAAATATCTCCTGATCCTTTGATAAGTGCACTTGAAGTATTAAAGGGAATTAAAAATAAGATTGATAAGATGAAAATTTTAAGGTACAGTATTTATTATAAAGGAAATGCAGTCAGGAAAGAAACTGCTATTTTGTTCCCCTTTTGATACATGATGTTCCTGTCACTGACCTACTCATCATCTCTCATGTTTCCTCTGATGTTAAACTGAAACACTGATGGCACCACGTTAGCTGGCCACCTAGTGGACTCTCCTGCAACATTGAAAGCTTATGTGTAGATAAATTCTCTATTACTTATGCCAAATGATCTCAAAGTTTTATAGGAACTTTACAGGGAAAATAAGAAATGAAATCTTAAGAGTTGTTTTAATTTGCATTTCTCTAATTACTAGAGATGTTGAACACTTTTTCGTATATTTGTTAATTGCCTGTATGTCTTCTGTGAAGTGTCTGTCCAGTTCCTTGGCCCATTTATTGATTGGGTTCTTTGTATTTTTGGTGTAAAGTTTTGTAAGCTTTTTATAAATTTTGGAGATAAGTGCTCTATCTGAAGTGCATGTGAAGAAGATTTTCTCCCACTCTGTAGGCTCTCTTTTCACATTATTGATGGTATCCTTTGCTGAGAAAAAGCTTTTAAGTTTGAGCCCATTCATTTATTGATTCTTGCTTTGATTTCTTACTCCAATTAGAATGGCTACTATCAAGAACACAAACAATAATACATGTTGGCGTGAATGTGGGGAAAAAGGCATACGTTTACTTTGCTGGTGGAGTTGCAAATTGGTGCAGCCACTCTGGAAAGCAGTGTGGAGATTCCTCAGAAAACATGGAATGGACCCACCTTTTGACCCAGTTATCCCACTCCTTGGTTATACCCAAAGGACTTTAAATTAGCATACTACAGTAACACAGCCACATCAATGTTTGTAGCAGTTCAATTCATAACAACTTGTGGAACCAATCTAGATGCCCTTCAGTTACTGAATGGAAAAAGAAACTGTGGTATATATACACAATGAAATATTATTCAGCCAAAAAAACGAATAATATTATGGCATTTGCAGGTCAATGGATGGAATTGGAGAATATCATGCTAAGTGAAATAAGCCAATCCCCAAAAACTAAAGACTGTTTTCCCTGATAAGTGTATGATGATATATAATGGGAATGGGAGAATAGGGAGTGAGAGAAGAATGGAGGAACCGTAGATTATGTAGAGGGTAATGAGAGGGAGGAGGATGGTATGAAAAATGATGGAATGAGACAGACATCATTACCCTATGTACAAGTATGATTACACAAATGGTATGAATTTACATTTTGCACAATGATAGAAATGAAATGATATACCCCATTTGTGTACAATGAATCAAAATGCAGTATGTAAAAAATAAAAAAATAAAAAAAATAAAAAATAATTTAAAAAAATAAGAAATGAATTTGGTGGTCAATATTTCTAGTCTAGGAATACATCCTAAGTGAAAAATCAAATACTCACATGAACATGTATTTGGAATTTCTAAGAAAAAAATAGCAATTGAATAAAATGAAATTCTATGCAGGAATAAAATATGATTATATATAGCAATATTTACTGACAGGAAATATGTCAAAAATATATTTTAAGAAATAGTATATAAATTATGTTTAGATTGTTAATAATTATAAATATATATACATATATAGTGCTAGAATTGAAAAAATATTCATCAAAATGCTAACTTTTGGTAATTCATGGGTGGTTTTAAAAATTGCTTTATATACTTAAGTACTATTAGAATTATATTGAGAATTTATTAGTTTTATAATCAAAAACATTAGAGTTTCAAAGATAAAAATGAAATTAAGAAAAATAAGTAAATTAGGTATAAAAAGATAACATTGAGCATATAAAGTTTTATCTTTACAGTCTAAGATATCAGAATCTCTTCTCTGATTAAATTAATCTCTTCAGATATTTATGGCATTTCCATGAAGTTTCTTGTAATGTCGAAAGTATTTGTATGAAGATGAATTGAAATTGTGTTTTGGGTTTTCTAACATCTAATACTTGGAGAACCACAAGTATTGTTCTCTTCTTTACTCACTGTGTGGGGATCTTGAAGTCTCTTTGGGAAGGACCTGTCCCCTCCTCCCTCTTGGGTGGAACATGAAAGTTTGGGTTTACTGACCTTTTCTGAGTGCCTTATTCCTATTGTCTTTAGAGAAAAACTCTTTCCTAGTAACAATTCAGAATCCTGCCTGAACCTGGCCACATTTCATCATGTCTTTATATATTTCCAGGAACTCAGTGCATCATGAGTCTAAAAACATCGAGCAAGAATCCAGAGGAAGTTTCCAGAAAGGGTGAGAGGATTTCAGAGTAACCATTGCTACTCTGTAAGCTGCAAATGAAATACCATGTTAGTTATGCATATTTTATCCATCACGGTAGGTACTCTCACGGGCTGGGGAACAAACTCTCTAAGTGAAATTAGAAGGGGGGAATATCATTTATCGATATTTGGATTAATTGGTTAATTATTAAAGAAATATTTTAAGGATTAAGATTTTCTAACAGTGTCAGGTCCCACCTGCATCCTCCAGGTAGAGTTAGCTAGTCCTAATTAAGTAGTAAGACTAAGGGAATGTGTAATAAGGTGCAAGTATAAGGAAAAACTGGGAAAGTAATTATAATTACTTGACTGGGGACAGGCTCTCTGCTCTGCCTGTACACCCCACTCAGGGCTGTGCAGGGATATTGAGGCACAGCTGCTGAACTGGGTAAGCAGTTCTTTATCATTTCACACCCAGCTGAGAAAGCCTGGTCCCTTTAAACATACACTTAGTACTAGAATATGCCTCTTGTTTAATTCTGGCTCAAATAGAGGATTTGAAAATGTCGAACAACCTATATTTTATATTTAGAGGAAACTTGAGTGTTGTATAGGAATAGCAGATTCATTCATTGGTTTTAAATTATTACAATGATAAAAGCCTAGGAATTTGATAATTAACTCCATATAAAGTTTTAAAGTTATATGTTATATACACATTCAATATCTAAATTACAGAAGGAAGACTTATTTTAATCCCAAGGTTTAATGTAATGATTTTTTGGATTTTCCTAATATTTTAATACGCTTATCCTAGTCACTTAATAAAATATTGCTAGAAAACCTGTACCTGTGGTGCACATTCATAATTCAAGATTACCTTTTATATTTCACATGTGCAAATTTAGAAAAGGTATAAGAATTGAAGATTAGAATGTCAGATGGACCAGTGATAATATCCTACATTGTACTTTGTCTCAATAAATATTTTAATTAGTTATGTAAAATCTCTAATATTTTCCAAGTAGCATAAGTGATTTCCAGTTTTTGTATACTTGAACATCAACAAGAAAGCATGTTCAAGTGTTGTTTTGGGGGCTTCATCATCTGAAATTCTGAGAAGTCTAGAAAAAGACCCTGGAATCTGTAGTTGTAGCAATATGCTTATGTAATTCTGAAGCAGGGAAACTGGAGTTTGGGAAATGCTGCTCTATAATTGATTTGTGGTTTCTTTCTTGAAGTATTCACATAAAAGTTTTTAGTAAAATGACATGTGAAGTAGCATCTCTTTCTTCACCAATGGTTTCTTTTCCTTTCTTCTGCTTCTTTTTTTTTTTTTTTTTAAGTGCATATTATGAACAGGACATAGTGTGGGACCCTAAAGGAATGCAAAGACAAAGAATTGATGAGGTAGTCATTTAGGCAGAAACTATTACAATTTACAAATTAATGAATACTCTAAGGTTTTATAGGTAAAATGTGAAATTAATGTTGTGAAAACTTAGGAAATTGGTTAATTCCACTTGATTTGGAAATAATGCTCCCATGGAATAAGGGATACCCTATGAGAATGCTCAAGGAGGTTAGACCAAGTTTTGTTAAGGAGAAAAAGAAAATAAGAATGAGAATTTCTGAATAGGTGTGGGAGTTGAATATACTTCATCATTCCTAAACTATATATTTGAATAGTGGGCTTAAATGTGATTTGTGACAAGTATCAGAAAAAATTTTATGTTGTGATCCTCAAGAGTATAGATTTTATCATATAAAAAATGTGTAAATATCAGATATTAGCGTGGCATTGACAGTTCAAAACTGTATTTCAGAAGGAGATTTATCACAGCTACATAGGAGGAATTAATTTGGGAAGACTGGAGATCAATTGAGAGGGGACTAATATAGCAATAAGTATGTGTAAATGAAGGAAAAATAAACACTGGGGTTCAATTCTGAGGTAATACTAATGGTACCTTGTGACTGTGAAAAATATGAAAAATTGAAGCTGAAATGTATTCTGGAGTTCTATCCTGAGTTTTAGAAAAGTGCATGCCATTCATCCAGACAAGGAGAAACAGAAGTTGGTTCTTAGAGGCATCATAATAAAATCCAGAGGGAAGACTGCACTTGGAATGCATGCCTTCACCCCACTACTGTCTCTCCATCATGTGCAAAGAACATTATTTAAGACCCAATTAGAATGATCATCCTCTCTCTGCAGAATTTTCTAGTTTTGTAGTCCTTGATCACAAGGTAGGATATGACTATAGTTAACAGAACTGAGATAAACATAAATCCATTAGAAAGGACACCATGTATTACATTGTCAGGGGCGGGCTCTGAGCGCCCCAGAGCCGCACCCTGGCCTGGTCTCTAAGATGGCGCCTGGCAGCTTGCCAGAATAAGCCGTACTCAAAAACAAGTTTCAGGAAGTAACTCTGATTGGCTGCTGTATATGAGGTGATTTTTGTAACTGCCCGGAGACTGATCCTTGATAGGCTAATATCTCAGACTGACTCTGATTGGCTTATGCTTGCTAACTGCCTAGTGACTGACCCTTGATAGACTAATATCTCAGACTGACTCTGATTGGCTTATGCTTGCTAACTGCCTAGTGACTGACCCTTGATAGGCTAATATCTCAGACTGACTCTGATTGGCTTATGCTTGCTATATAACCCAGACACTTCCTCGAATAAGGTTTGTTCGTTGTTCGTTGGTCGTTGGTCGTTGTTCTTTGGTCTGTCTTTTGTCTTTGGTCTTTGGTCTTTTTGTTCCTGTGAAAAAGAAGCGTACGCGTTGTCATTGTCCTGGCGGGCGGTGGGCGATGATATTACATCACAAGGATCCATATACATATACTCTCAAAACCATCACTTATAATATCTAACTCCTATTTTTTTAGAAAAACAAAACAGGAAAGAAGAATTATTTTATGTCTTTATAAGCAGTTTATCTAAATTAGAAAAACACATACCTATGTAAAGTATATGCATACTTTAGAAAGAATACTTTTTCAGAAAATTCTTATTTTCTGAAAATTAGAAGGATGACTAAGATTTTCATTTTTATGTTTTGTGTATTGCTGTGAATTTTATGTCAGTACTCAATAAAGCACCTTCTGGTACTTGTGGTATGAAAATGTGATTGTTATTGAACAAGGGATGCTGAAAATTTTATGACAATTATGTTTTAGCTTTCCATACCAAAACAATGGTAATCAAATCTCATGCTTGAGAACTCTAGCTGATTGTCATGGAGAGAAACATCCTGCCACCAATGCCATAATTATGGAGAGCATTAATGGAATACTTCACCTTCTTTTGAAGGGTAGAACTAAGTCATCGTAGCCAATATAATGCAGCTATGGGCTGATGGGCTGATGTAGCTTATCAAATCTTGTGCTCAGATGTATTTGCCATTATATTCCATTTAAATATCATGTATTATAATTCAGTTACATTTCCATGTTTAAGGAAATGAGCTTGATACTCCCATCTGCTACAGAGAATATAGGTCTTCTGAGAATAGAAAAGAAAGAGCTACTCTTGTAAGCCATTTTACATTTTCTTATAGTGAGAAATGTTCTCATTTATATAAGAGTCTAAGCAAAATTTCTGCTTGCTTCTTATACGTCTTAAACCCATCTTACTAGAGAAGGGGGATATTTTCTAGTCTTGAAAAGTGGATCAAGCCAGGAGAAACAATAAATATGTATATGAGCGCTCTATAGGAATCAATACCATGCAATCTGGTGGAGGTTACCACAGAATTTATTTACACAATATAACTAAAACCAAATCACATAAGAAAATATTTTCAGTGTTTGGTTCTGAATTTTCATGTGATAACGGGATATGAAAACTGGCATATTTAAACAACAGGAATCTTTGTATTAAAGTTTAAAGATAATTTTTGCCTTGTAAAATTTCACTTTGAGTAAGAGGATGATTGCATAATCCATCAAAGTCTGAGTCTTTAAAACAATGATGATATAACTGTTTACAAAACACATCTAATCTTATTACAATAGTGTTTGAAGATAAAATGAAACACAAACATATTATGGAAACTTTTTAGAGTCCTTCAATATGTAAACTAAATTTCTTTTCTTTGGTAAATTATTCTCATTCAGCTGATCCTAACATGAAACAAAAGAGAGGGGACCAATGCAATGGTATTGGTCATCATTAATGGCAGGTCCAACCCTGTGTACCTTATGTATGTTGTCTACCTATTTTACATCTTGATGCAACTTGTTCAAGGTTTATGCAACATAATCTTTTTCAAGTTAACGTGTGCTATAGGATTCTTTTTTCCAATTAAATTAGATAAGTGAAAAGTACTTGGAGAATGTACAATTACATTTATTAAATGATTGGTTCTTCTCCACTCTTAACTTCATTTTCTCATAGTCTTAAAAGAAATGCTCTTTAATCTTTCCAATTACAAATTTCTATCCTCACAAAATCACACTCGACTCTAACATCTGTAACAACATGCCCTCATTTGTCTAATGAAATTTCCTTCTGCCTGGTGGTGTACAAGCTATCAATGCTACCTAACTTCATTCTTTTCTTTCCTCTTTTTTTTTTTTTTTCTCTCTCTCTAAACCCCATTCTCCCTCCAACTTAGAGTCTGTGAATATATAAGTGGTTGTCACCTGGTTGATGGGAGACTTTAGCGATTAAATATTGAAGAGAGGCATGGAAAAGTATTAAAAATGAAGGGCATTTTAATGGAATCTTAGCATATCCTTTGCCAGGAAAAATGGAGACTATTTTAAACTACTGGATATTGAGGAAACGGACAGCAGGGAAAGTTTTATTCTTGTCACTAATTAATTTTAGGAATATGTGTCAGAGAAGCAAAACTTTAAAGCAAGGACTTTTTCAAGGAATTAAGCAAATATGTAAAATTGTGAAAGTGACATCATTCTCAAGTCACATGTCTGGGGAGGAATGAGGTCACTATCTAATATCTGAATTGTATTGAGGTTTTATTTTATGCCAGGCACAGGGTGAGTACTTTGACTGCAACATTATCTTAAAGTAGTTCTGCAGGCAATATATTCTCTTAGTTTTTCTTCACCTGAAACTGTATTTCCTTTTCACGCCTGAAGCACATGAAGTATTATTTTCATCCTTACAACAGTCCTTTGTGGTGGATACTGCTATCGTCCCAGTTTTCAAGATGCAGAAACTGAAGCTTAGAGAAGATGATGAAGTCCCCATTGGTTATCCAGATCTTAACTGACAGGAGCAGGTATATAAATCCACACCTGACCCTCAACCCCTCAATACTGAGCGCTGTCTCATGTATTTTTGTTTCAACCAATACTGTATGAATTTCAGCCTCAATTAAGTTCATGGTAGAGCATTCTGAGGAGCCCCAGGGAGGCTTCTATGACATTGCTCTCCATCCTGCGCCCACACTAGATCACAAGCAAGTGCCAACAACAGGTGCTCCAATCATGTCCTTGGTGCCCACTAATGAGACATTTACCAATACGAGCATTGGTCAGAAAACCACAAAAGCTGCAGATGTGCGTTGTCAGGGCACCGTGTCCTTGCAGAGGGAACCAGTGCCCAGGTCCTCCGCACTCAGGGAGGTAAACTTCACAATCCTAAATGTGATCTTTCATGCCTGACTGCAGGCTCTGGCAGGCTGCATTCATGGGGTGAATCTGACGTCCCACATCAGAGTTGGTGTGCATGACAGCGTATTCACATATTCTAAGGAATTCACATCCATGGATTCTTGTCCCTCCGGTAGCTGTGCTCATCCATGGAACTGCACTCCTAGCTCAGGAACTCCCTTTAACGGCTTTCTCCCTGGGGTCATGTCTGGGGAACTTTTCTGCACTCTGATTCAGCACTTTTACACCCTCGATCCTCCCTTCACCTTTGTCCTGGTACCCTCACCCATAAAAAGGCAAGAACTTACTGTTGAAGTTTCCAGAGGTAAAAAGATGACCCCTTCCTATCTGTACACATATTCTGATTCTCCCCAGATGCAACAATATGGAAAACCATGAGACTCTTAGGAATCAATACTGCTCCTTTAGCCCCTGCAAATGAATAAAGCCTACATTGGTGCTTTCAGTTTGACTTATGCTAATTTACCACCTCTACACCTAATTGTTCCACAGGTAAAACGTCCGGGACACAGACGTACCTGGACTGAAAATGAACAATAATGTCTACTCCTAGGATGTTGCTATGTATCCTCCTCAAAGTTTTTGATATGGATGATTTTGAAAGCTTTCTCTTCTTAGCATCATATAGTAGCCCAGGGAAAAGCTCTTTTTGCTTTTACTGACTATTTTATTGGGCACCTTCCTTGCCCTTAGACTCAAAGGACTTGAGGCTGGGGCAGAGGCCAATCTATTTGGCAGACAGAGTTGTATGTTTTGAACCACTCGTTTACCCCTGGCCCTTTTTTTCCTTGAATTTATGTATGTGTTTAATATTTTATTCCCACTGGAAAAATGTTGGCCAAGAGTTTTCATAGAAAGGATATGTCCAGTAATCCTCTAGCTCATTTGCATTCACCAAATCTCCCACCAGGTTCAGACCTAACTAAACCCAGGGAAACCATCTCTGGTGCAAAATTGAATCCTTACTACATTAACTAATAAATATACTCTATTCTTGTACAACATTTCCATTTATAAAGCTCTTTCATGTCATTTTCTCATTTTAATCTTTAAAAATACATTTCAATGGAGATAGACAAATGTTATTGTCTATACTGCAGTTCATAAAAACCAGGCTTAATGCTATTTAGCATATCGCTTGTGGCCTGAGTTGTGAATAATGGACCATGGGTTTGAATTCAGTCATTTCAAATAAAATCCATTTTGAGTCAACTAAATCACACCATGCTGTCTTAAGAATATGTAGCTCTAAAAACTGAAATGAACTGCACAGTTGAATTTTTTTTTAAATAATAGGTTAGAAAAGTACAAATTAACAGGACAGACTGTGTAAAGTATTATATTTGGTTTCTGGGTTGAGCCCCTGAGCAGAACACTAGGAAGAACTGCACAGAGAGGAGAAGATGCAAATGCAAGGGTGGGGATGTAACTCAGTGGTAGAGAATTTGCTTTTGGCATAAGGCCATGAGTTCGAGCCTCTGCACCCACCACCACACACATACACATACAATAGGATTTCATTTTTTTAAAAAATTCCAAAAGCAAAATTTAAGTGAAGTCGAATTGTTGAAACCCCCTAATCTGTGCTTTTGTTAAGGATCATTGGCCAATGATGCTAGGAAATGGATGGTAGATAACAAGGCAGCTAAACATCCACATTTAGATAGTAGGTAATATTTTTTAGTTTTGCAACTCCCTGGTTTGCACAACTCATGTAGCTGAAAAAATATAAACAAATGTATGTCATAAACTCCCTAGGTCATCTCTCTTAAGGTAAGACAGAAACTTCTTCTGATGTTTTTTGTTCTCTTGGGACTCCAATATATAATTCTCAGCAATTCATGTTAAATAACTGTTTCATTACTTACAAACATGATAAAAATGCAAAAGGAACAACATAATTGAATTTCATTTTAAGACTTTAGCCTTAAAATGTGTACAATTCACCTTGCAAGCATATTGTGGATATATGTCCAATAAGGCATATAATCAAAAGGGGTGAGCTACATGGACATCTTTTCAGATCTTATCTTAAAAGATAGTTATTTCATAAATCTTCTTAATAATATTTAGCACCTATTTTTAACATTATTGTTCTTTCTTCTGTCAGATTAAATGATGATTTAGACCCTAAAAACTATCAAAAATTTCTAGCAATCCCAACTCATATGACTCATTAGAATCAATGTTGCTAGTATCTGCTCTTTTTGCAACTTATTCTTCTTACATAAAACCATGAATATGATCCATTTAAACCTTTTATTATATAACAAAAGCACACGTTTCAAAGAGGATGAAGCATCTGGTACTAAGTTATTCTGGTAACTGTGTTAAGTAAATTTAACTAAGTAGACCATTTACTTCTAGTCTTCAGGAAGTCAACTTATCAAATAGTTCTAAGTGACATAAAGTTAGACTTTTTAACATTATTCCCCTACCCACATATTGCCAAACTTCAGATTTCTTTTCCTACTTTTTAATGTGGTATTCTGCAGTTCTGAAACACAAGATTTTATTCATTAACTTTTATGTTCAACTTAACAGAGAAAATATTAAAATCCCTCACTTATTATTTAGCCATGAGTTCAGCATTTACTACCTCTTATAGCTCAAATGTGTTCTAGGTACTGATAATGGAGTGATAGATAAGAAGTCATTTTTTTTTGTATTGACTCTTTTTAGTTTTACATGAGAGTAGAATTCTTTTTTATATAAATATACAAGCATGTAATATATCTTATTCTAGTTAGTATCCCATTGTGGATGTATAGGATGGTGGGATTCACTGGGAATGTTTTCATATATGTACATAGGAAAATTAAGTCAGATTTATTTCACTGTCTTTCCTTTTCCTATCCTTCCTCCCTTTCCTCTACTCCCCATTGGCTAATCTACTGAACTTCTGTTCTTACCCTTCACACCCCTTATGAGTTTGCTTCCACATATCAAAGAAAACATTTGACCTTTGACTTTTTAGGACTGGCTTATTTCACTAAACATGATAGAGTCCAAATTTATCTATTTACTGGCAAGTGTCATAAAGTCATTCCTTTTGATGGCTGAGTAATACTCCATTATATATATGTATATACCACATTTTCTGTATTCATGCTTCTATTGAAAGGCACCTAGATTAGTTCCATAGCTCAGCTATTGTGAATTGAGCTGCTACAAACATAGATGTGGCTGTGTCATTACTACAGTATGTTGATTTTAAATCCATTTGATATACACCAAGGTATGGGAAAACTGGGTCAAATGGTGGTTCCATTCTTAGTTTTTTGAGGAATCTCCATACTGCTTTCCAGAGTGGTTGCACCAAATTGCAATCGCACTAGCAATGTATGAGTGAACCTTTCTCCATATCCTTAACAATATTCATTGTTCCTTATATTCTTCATAATTGCCATTCTAACTAGAGTGAGATGAAATCTCAGTGCAGTTTTAATTTACATTTCTCTAATTGCTAGAGATGTTGAACATTTTTGTGTATTTTTTTTATTTATATTTTTTATTATTGTACACAAATGGGATACATGTTGTTTCTCTATTTGTACATGGCGTAAAGGCATACCATTTGTGTAATCATAAATTTACATAGGGTAATGTTTGATTCATTCTGTTATTTTTTTCCCTTCCCCCTACCCCTCCCACCCCTCTTTTCCCTCTATACAGTCCTTCCTTCCTCCATTCTTGCCCCCTCCCTAAACCTAACTCTAATCCTAACACTAACTCTTCCCACCCCCCATTATGTGTCCTCATCCACTTATTAGCGATATCATTCTTCCTTTGGTTTTTTGAGATTGTCTTATCTCACTTAGCATGATATTCTCCAGTTTCATCCATTTGCCTGCAAATGCCATAATTTTATCATTCTTTATGGCAGAGTAATATTCCATTGTATATATATACCACAGTTTCTTTATCCATTCATCAATTGAAGGGCATCTAGATTGGTTCCACAATCTGGCTATTGTGCATTTTTGTGTATTTTGACTGTATTTCTTCTTTTGAGAAATGTTTATTCAGTTTCTTTTCCCATTTATTAATTGGATTATTTGCGGGGTTTGGCGTTAAATTTTTTGATTTCTCAATATATCCTGGAAATTATTGCTCTATCCAAGGTGCAGAGGGCAAAGATTTTTCTCCTTCTATAGGCACTCAATTCATGCTCTTGGTTGTTTCCTTTTCTGTGAAGAAGCATTTTAGTTTGATGCCATTGCATTCGTTGATTCTTGATTTTGCTTCTTGTGCTTCAGAAGGCTTGTTAAAGGAAGTCGGTTCTCAAGCTGACATGTTGGAGTGAGTGTTGGACCTATATTTCCTTCTAGTAAGTACAGGGTATCTGATCTAACACCTAGGTGTCTGATTCACTTTGAGTTGAGTTTCTGAAGGTTAAGAGAGAGAGGGGTTAAATTTCATTCTACTACATATGGATTTCCAGTTTTCCCAGCACCACTTGTTCAAGAGGCTATCTTTCCTCCACTCTGTGTTATTGTTGCCTTTGTTTATAATGACACAACTGTGTTTATGTGGTTCTGTCTATTTGTTCTTCTGTTTTATTCCATTGGTGTTCATGCCTGTTGATGTCAATGCCAGATAGTTTGTTACTATAGCTCTTTAGTGTAATTTGAAGTCTGGTATTGTGATCTCTTCTGCTTAGCTTTTCTCACTAAGAATTGCTTTGACTATTCTGGGGCTCTTATTTTTCCAAATGAATTTTATGTCTACCTTTTCTGTTTCAGTGATGAACATCATTGGAATTTTGATGGGAATTGCATTGAATCTGAATACCACTATCAATAGTAAGTCCATTTTGACAATATTAATTCTGCCTATCCAAGAACATGAGAGTTCTTTCCATCTTTGAAGGTCTTTCTGAAGAGCTGAAGAGTTCTGTAGTTTTCATTTCAGAGGTCCTTCACCTCTTATTTTAGGTTGAGCATCAAGTCTTTTTTTTTTTTTTTTTTTTTTTTTAGGTTATTATGAATGGGATGTTTCTTTCAGCTGATTCATCATTGGAGCACAGGTATGTAAATGATTTCTGGGTGCTTTTTTTTTTGTACCTTGATACTTTGCTGAATTCTTTATAAATTTTAAAAAATTTCTGGTGGAGGTTTTTGAGTCTTTGAAATATAGAATCATATCATTAACAAACAGAAATAGCTTGAGTTCTTTGTTTTCTATTTTTATCCCTTTATGTATTTTTTGATTTTTGATTTTTTAAATTTTTTACAGACTACATTTTGATTCATTTTACACAAGTGGGGTACATCATTAATTTCTATGGTTGTGCATGATGTAGATTCATACAATCCATGTAATCATACATGTACATAGGGTAATGATGTCTGTGTCATTCCACCATTTTTCATAACCCCCCTCTCATTTCCCTCTACATAATCTAAAGTTCCTAAATTCTTATTTCACCACCCCACTCCCCATTATATATCATCATCCACTTATCAGGGAAAACATTCAGCATTTGGTTTTTTGGGATTGACTTATTTCACTAAGCATGATATTCTCCAATTCCATCCATTGATCTACAATTGCCATAATGTTATTCTTCTTTATGACTGAATGATATTCCATTGTGTATATATACCACAGTTTCTTTTTCCATTCATCTGTTGAAGGGCATCTAGGTTGGTTCCACAATCTAGCTATTGTGAATTAAGCTGCTATAAACCTTGATGTGGCTGCATCCCTGTAGTATGCTAATTTTAAGTCCTTTGGGTATAAACAGAGGAGTGGGATAACTGGGTCAAAAGGTGGGTCCATTCCAAGTTTTCTGAGGAATCTCCATACTGCTTTCCAGAGTGGCTGCACCAATTTGCAACTCCACCAGCAATGTAAACGTATGCCTTTTTCCCCACATCCACTACAACATCTATTATTGCTCATGTTCTTGATAATAGCCATTCTAATTGTAGTAAGATGAAACTTTAGAGTTGCTTTAATTTGTATTTCTCTAATTACTAGAGATGTTGAACACTTTTTCATATATTTATTAATTGCCTGTATATCTTTTTCTGTAAAGTGTCCAGTTCCTTGGCCCATTTATTGATTGGTTTCTTTGCATTTTTGGTATACGGTTTTATGAGTTTGTTTTATAAATTTTGGAGATTATTGCTCTATCTGAAGTGTGTTTGGAAAAGATTTTCTCTCACTCTGTAGGCTCTCTTTTCATATTATTGATCGTATCCCTTTAATTTCTTTCTTTTGCCTAACTGCTCTGTCTAGAGTTTCAAAAACTTTGTTGAATAGACGTGGTAAATGTGGACATCCCTGTCTTGTTCCTTATTGATTTATTTCTGATGTTTAAGTCAGATATAATTCTCCTGAATTGACTATTCTGTTGTACTTTCTCCTTTCTCTGGTTTTCATTTTCATTCTCCTTTTCTTTTTTATAAAATATATCATTTTTATTCTCCTTTTCTTTTTTATAAAATATTTTATTATGTTTTATTGTGCTGGCTCTCTAGTTGATAATTCTTTTCTTTATCATGTAAGGTTTGTTTATAATTCTTTTGTTTATCATTATAAGGTTTTTTATTTTACCTTCAATTCTGAAGTTTAATTTTGCTGAATATATTATTCGTGATTGGCATTCATTCTCTTTCACAGCTTGGTATATATTATTCCAACTCCTAATAGCTTTTAGGATCTAGGCTAAAAAAATCAGCTGAGCTCCAAATTGGTTTACCTGTAAATGTAACCTGTCATTTTTCTCGAGCAGCTTTTAAAATGCTGTCCTTTTTCTGTATATTAGGAATATTTATAATAATGTGTCTTGGGGTGAGTCTGTTGTAGTTTTGTATGTTTGGAATCCTGTATGCCTCCTCTATTTGATTTTCCACTTCATTTAAGTTTATGGGAATTTCCTGATACCATTTCACTGAAAAATTATGCATTCCTTTAGTTTTTCCTTCAGAGCCTTCATCTATCCCTATAAATCTTAGATTTGAACTTTTAATGATACCCCATATTTCTTCATAATTCCATCCATGGTCTCTTAACATCTTTTCTTCATGATCAACTTTTCAATATTATATACTTTGTCTTCATTGCCTAAAACTCTGTCTTACAAGTGGTCCAGTCTATTGGGGATGAAAGCATCCATTGAATTTTGTATTGTTTATTTATTTTTACATACTGCATTTTGATCTCTATACACAAATGGGGTACAACTTTTCATTTCTACCCATTGAATTTTTAACTTGGTTTATTGATTCCTTCCTTGCAAGAATTTCCTATTGATTATTCTTTAGGATCTCTATCTCCTTATTAAAAGTGATCTTTCACTTTTGCATTTTCTCTCTGATTTTACTCCTTATATCATTTTTTATTTCACAAATCAGTTTAACTATGAACTTTCTAAACTTCTCTGATATTTCCTCCACTGTGGTGTCAATGGAATCTCTGTACAAAGATAAACCTGCTGGTTCAGATTCCTGACTAGCCATCCACAGCTGGTCCTGTGTGCTGCCAGACTTAAAGGGAGTAGGGAGTTGAATTCTACCTGATCTCCAGGACTTGTGTTCCCTGGGGCAAAATGCTCTCCTTGCCTAATTTTCTCTGATTTTGCTAGGCTCAATCTAGGTCACAAGACTGTTGTTGCCTGGACTGTGTATTGAAGCCAACTTCCTTTTCCCACATCCAAGTTCTCAATTTCTGTATTCACCCACTTACGGCAGTGCGGTCAACTCAAGATGGCTCCCACTTCTGCTCTCTGTGAACAGTTGTTAAGCATGGGGCATCTCTCCTGTAACAATTTAATGTGCCTCACAGCCTCTGGATGGGCCTAGGGCAATGTGACTCTCTGATCTCAGGATTTTCCATGCTAAGATTGTCTGTTGTAGATCTCAGAATTTCCTGTCTTTATGTGCCCCCTCCTCTGCTCCCACCAGCAGCTCAGCTCTAGTTTTGTCCTTTTCCCAAAATCAATAAGTCTCTAAGGCACTCTGGTTGCTTAGTATTGAGTTTTAGTAGTCCTGCTGCTTGAATTCAGGTCTCTAAGCTACAAGTCTTCCTCTAGACCACCACCTTATACTTCCTTCTGTGTTCACATTCAATGATTTATGCTTTTATCATTTTCTTGCAACTTCTTGCTTTGTTTCTTTTCTCCATTTTTCTTTTTTCTGTTTTTTTTTCTTTTGAGGTAGAAATTTACATAATAAATTTGAGACAGTACTTTCAGCATGGTATTAAGTATGAAAATTTCCCTTTTCTCCTTATTTATCTGCATTTCCACTTTTCCACCTCAAATTTATTTTATTGGTGCAAAGTTATACAAAATAGGAAGGATTTGTTTTCACATATTCACACATGCACACAATAACATATTTGGTCAGTTTTTTCCTTCAGTATCTCTGCTTTACCCCTTCGGTTTTCATGAGATTATTCCCCCTTTTTCCTGTTTTTTTTTTTTTTTTTTTTTTTTTTTTTTCTCCTCTCTAGCATCCACCCATTTCTTAATGTTAACATTTGATACATTAGTCTTTGATCTTCATGGAGTACAGAATATTACACTTCTCATGAAGGGATCATTTTTGTAGTCATATATAAGAACTCACATTAATGATATTTATGGAATTTTTTCTCCTATGTATTCCAATATTCAGTAGTCTCTACTTAACAAAGTTTCACTTTCTGTGATTTCAGTTACCTGGGGTCAACTGTGGTTCAAAAATATTAAATAAGAAATTCTGGAAATGAGCAATTTATAATTTTTAAATAGCATGTTGGAAGTTTTCATCCTTAACAGGTTGGAATTTGCCACTTCCTTTTTATCCATCTATTGAAATGTTCATTTATGTTTTGTATTTTGTTGTATAAATATGATCGATGCATTTACAAATTTTCTAATATTAAAACAATGTTGCATTCCTTGGATAAAACTCATCTGATCATGCTATAAAGCCCTTTTTTTGTGGGGGCAAGTTCTGTGTTTTTAGTTTTGTGATATTTTTGTCTGTCCATATATATGTAGTGTAATGTTAGTTTTTATTTTTGCTAGTATCATTACTTTACTTTGGATTTAAAGTGATACAAATTTGTACAAGAGTTTGTTTGAGATTGTTATTATTTCTTCTGTAGATCTATGATAGGAGTCACCAATGCAGGCCACCTGGAATTTTTTGTTTCTGGGAAGATACTTGATAATTATTCTTTTATTTAGTACAAATCTATGCAGATTTTTCTGTACCATTTCAAAAAGTTGTATAATTTGCTGTCATATAATTATTATCAGTATTATTTTATAATCTTTTTAATTTCTGTAGACTCAGTAGTGGTCATTCATCATCTAGCCTTAATTTTTGGAACTGTCAAATTTTTGTCTGATATATATTCATAAATACATATATACATATGTATGTATATTTATATTTATAAATACATATATATTTTTATATATACATGTATAAATACATACATATTTTTGTCTGATATATATACATATATATACACATACATATGTGTGTATATGTGTGTATATATATATATATATATACATATATATATCATATATTTTTGTTTCTCTGTTCTGCCTGCACTCTTATTTTTGCTTTCTGTGGAAATATCCTATTGCACCACTTTAATTTTTTTGCATGTTGTTTTGTAACATTTTTGTTTTCTTAGAGTTTGATGTATGATATACAGTATATATTTTAACTCACTAAAATGTTTCACATTAAAACTAACAACCCAACTGCTTTAGGAGAACTCATTTTCTCTCCCTCTGTTGCGTTATTATCATATATATTGCTCCTTTATGGTTAATTCATATAGTTGTATAGATTTTTTTAATGAAATTTTCTTTTTAATCACTTAAGAGACAGAAAAAAGCAGTTATATTATAGTCTTTTATATTCCCTATGTACTTCTTTTCATTGCTCTTTAGTTTGTCTAGATTTTAGCTAGCATCATACTTCCTTGTCTCTCAGTTGGACTTCTTTTAGTATTTCTTCTAAGGCAGGTTAGCAACAATATTCTCTCATGACACCATAACTGATGATCATGTCACAGTACTTCTGTATGTGATGAGTCACTTACTCCCTTTACATTCAAGAATTTTCTTAGTCTTTCATTGTTAAATGGGTCTAAATATGGATCTCCTATTTTGGACACAATTTAGAGGATTTTTAACTGTTCCTCAGAGTTCATTAAATGTTTGAACACATAAATTAGTGTTTGTCATCAAATTTGAGAGGTTTTTAGACACATTTCTTAAAATATATTGGTACTATTTTTTTCTTTTACTCTCTTTGTAGGAATATCATCACATGTATACTGGTGTTATTTGATTGTGTCAATCATTTGTTGAGGTTCAGTTCATATTTCTTCATTATATTTTTCTATTCTTCAGATTAAATAGTGTCTATTGATCTATTTTCAGCTTCACTGATTTTTCCTTTGTAATTTCAAGGTTGCTGTGAACACCTTCACTGAATTTTTCCTTGAGCATTATAACTCCCAACTCCATAATTTCCATTTGATTACTTTCCATGATGTTTATCTCTTATTGAACATTCTATATTTGATAATTAATTATCACAATACAATCATTTGATTCTTTAAACATTAAATTGATTAGTGCTTTGAAACTATTTGTAATAGCTAACTTAAAGTCTTTGATAAGGTCCAATACCTAAGCCTCTCAGAAATAAAATTATTTATGTTGAGTGGTTTTGTTTAGTTTTTTCCCTATGATTCACACTATTTTTCTCTTCACAAGGCTCTTATTTGTTATTGAAACTTGGATGTTTGGGGTAGCAAAAATTGAGATTCTCCTCCTCCACTCAGTGGTTGGTATAGGTATTCCTCTTCCTTGACTTTTTACCAGGTCCCTTTGATGTCTCTTAAGTGTGGAGAATGTTTTTGTGTCCAAAAAGCCTGAACCTTCTCCACCCTCACTTGAAATATTTGACTCAGCAATTTTTTGGTAAGTTTTAAAATTGATTTTTAGGGGGAAGATTCATCATGATTCTCATTCCAGCATTCCCTAAGTCATTTTTTAGATTAACATTCTTTAAAAAAAATCAAAAATAAAAAGAGTTAAATGTATAGTAGAAATCCTTCAATTTTCTTGAATCATTTTGCTAACACAATACATTGTCAACTGTGAAACCTTTAGAGTGTATTTGTGTATGATATCATTTTTTCTACTAAACCACTTATAATTCTCTAGATAAGGAAACTTATATTCCTCTTCATTGGCATCTGTGATGGCTTTTTGCTAGGATTGCAATTTCCCTTATTCTTCTTCCTTATGTGTTTCCAAATTCAGATTGATCATTAGATTAATAAGATTTGGAATTTAGAAATCAAGAAATAACCATTTTTATGATCTGAAGGCTTGCATTTATTATGTGAGACTGGTGCTTTTGAATAGTGGGGTTCATTTTGACATAATTATAAAAGAATGAAATATAATTTGCTCTAAATTAGTCCCCAGAACTTCCCCTTTACCTCCCCTTTTCCCTCCCCTTGTTCCTCTTCCTCTACTCTATTGGTCTTCCTTCTATTTATTTCTAATTGTTTTCAAATTAGTGCCTTGTGGATATACATAAATGTGAGATTCACTGTGGTATATTCATATATGATGTTTTTGTGGTTTATATATTTTACTGATCTATTGACCTTAATGTTGGCTTTGGTCAACAGTCAAACCATTGTTTCTCTTCCTCTCAATAAATCTCATCCTTCAAAGTTCTAAATCTTGGACCTGGGTCATTTGCTACTCTATAATCAGACTCACACACTTATCCTGGAGTTCACTTGAATTTTGGAGATGATAGGGGCTGAAGGAAAGATGTGTCTGCAGTTTTAACTCACAGGTTATCAATTTACCTTGATCCTCGCCATTTACCTCCATCTTCCATTGACAACAACCAGCCTTACTGACTTTAGACCCGTCACCAGATGTAGAGATAAAACAGATTTGTTTTCACACAACTGTCAAACCCTGGGTTGCTCTCAACAATAGAAAGTCACCCTCACATCCCAGCCATGCATCCCTCCATCAACATTGTGATGTATTTCTTAAAAATCAGCAGAAGCATATCTGTTTAAATCTTTTACCTAATTAATTGCACCCACCCAAAATTAATTCCATTTTTATTCACTCAAAGGCAACTTACTTGTAGGTTTAATTGCTTTTTTGCCATAACCATGTTCTCTTAACTAAAAACAAGTCACAGGGTTATATGTATGTGAGATAAAGAATATATCTTCTATTAATTTCTATTTTATTGAATAGTTTAATCAGGAATAGATACTGAATTTTGGTAAAATCCTTTTCAGCACCTATAAGGGTTATCAAGTGATTTTTCCCTTAAGTCAATTGACATAGTGAATAATATGATTAGTTTGATTAGTCCTTTAAAATAAAATTGCTCCTACATTCATGCTATAAATATCACATTGACATCTTGTACTATTTTCAAAATGAGGTTATAAACTTTCTTTGATAATATTTTATTTCTTAGTACTATTTAAAAGTAAATTATGGCTTTTATCAGGAGAATTTTTATGTTATTTATCTTAAATCTTATTTTTATATTTCTTTGAATTCAACCCATTGCCTGAGAATCAAATTAATAAGACAACTTTAAATTAAATATGATACTATGTCCAACATCTGAATGAATGGCCTTTTATATTTTTAACAGAAAATGTGTGAATATAATCATGTTATAATTTAATATTATAGATTTAAATACATAATACCAATTACTTACCTTAATATGATATTCAAAGAATTATGCATATATTTCATATAATACATACTAATGAGTCAGAATTTGATTTAAATTAAGTTTTACAATGGACAATTGAGAAATATATTTGTTACTTTTATGATATAATGGGTATGACAAAAAGATACAATTCTTAAAGGATATTATTTTTGAAAATGTCATGCCAGTATATATTCTGTTTGATAGGCATACACATCTGGTGAATGAATAGAATGATACAGATATCACAGTTTGAATGCCTACATGAGTTTTTAAGGGAGCCAAATTCTGTAAAGATTTTGTCTGCTAAGTAATCAGTGTTAATCTGTAGAGATTTATTCAGTAAGGGACTATGAACTCTGTTCTCTTCCATCTATTCAGTATTGTTTTCAGGGACACACATTACTATCATACCATACCTGATAAAGACAAAACTTAGGTAAAGGCAGAAAACTTATTGAATAAGCTTTTCAAATTTTAAAATCTTCAATCATATTTGAAAGTTACCTTTAAAAATTCAAAATTGAGAAGATAAATTAATTTACCTTATTTGGGAAGTAAACTTAGGTTTGAACCCTGATATTAGTGAGCAAGTTGATTTAAATCTTTACCAACTTCTCTCTAGGACTGGCTGTGTTCATACTTCCGGAAATGAAACAATCTTATCTTGAATAGAAAGATGTATAGAGTAATGGGGACACAGTCATTCTGAATAGAAAGTGTGTCTATGGAACATTCAGTGAATGAATCACCAGGAAATTTATTTTATGAGGGAGATTTGAAGAAATATAAAGATGACTGAAAGGAGACATGACACTTTCAAACATGTGAGTGATACTCATGCAAAGAAGTGTCTGAAATTACTCTGCCATGTTTCAGAGGACATCATTTGGACCAGGTCTTAGAAAATAGGAATAGGTCCTATAGTTTATCAAGTGCTTAATATATGCCAGTCTTAATGAGTGCTTTGCAATCCTCATCCTATTCATGCCCTAGGGGACACCTGCAAAGTATGTCATTATTGCTAACAAATTAATTTCTGTTCCATGCTTTACTAATTACATCTCTGTTTTCTTCTGGGGTTTATTATTCATACTCTACCCTCTAGTCCATATTTAATTTCGTTCACATACAAAGCCAGTCAAAAGAGATAAAAATCAAAATGAGTAAATGTTCTGAAATAGTATTTTTTCTGTGTTGTGTGTGGTGTGTATGTGTTTGTGCAGGTATGAATGGAAGCATGTTGCTGGAAATGGACAAGTAAAACATGAATGAATGTAAGATGAAAATGATAATGTGAATCAGTGTAAAGTTCTAATCATCTGGACAATCTCAGTAAAATTATTTCTTAAAATGTCTAAAATGTAGAAAATATTTCATATATTTAATACACTAATATATGCTATTATTTATAATAAAAATGTGATAATCATGAAAATTTATAAACATATAAGCATAGCTAAGTAGATTATGACACCCATAAAGAACTCCATATTATGAAACTATTGAAAATAATGACCACAGAAGAATTTCCTGCAAAATAAAAAGGCATTGCCCTAAAATTAAAATTAAAAATCATGTAACAAAACATTTACCATCATAGCTATGTAACATGTGGAACTTAAACTCTTGGAACAGAACATGATCAAAAGTTTATAATAACTGTACCTGGGCATTATAGTTCTATAGTATTATTTCTTCTATTCAATTTTTAATATTTAAAACTACCTTTAAAAGAAAACTTTAAATAATTAGAAAATAAGTAAAATAAGTTGCTCCAATGGAAGAGAAATAAGTGCCCTTGATAAATTTTGCTTAAAGTCCTAGAGAGATCAATATCCCAAATTTATTTTTTTTTCCTTAGGAAAATTAGTTATCTTGCATCACATCTGGAAATTAATGAACACATATATGTGTATATTCAAGTGAGAGTCAGACATAATGTGAAATAAAACTATTAAATAACTACTTTATAATGTAGTATACTCTCTAGTCTCTAAAATTATAATGGAGTTCTACACCTGCTAATGCATAAAGGCAGTTCCTCCCGAGGTCACTATCTGCCATACGCTAGGGTCTTACATTAATTCCACCACAGATTTAGGAATTGGAGTTTTTGAAGGAAAGAAGAATTTTCCTTGAGCAAGATCAGTCAAAAAGAGAAGCACAGATTCCCTTTTTTTCCATAACTCCAGAGAAATAAAGGGAATGCTTAAAGAAATCTATATTGAGCTGAAGTTATATATTATCCATAATGTGGTGGTGAGAAAATGTCCTTCTTTGAGGATATGTAGACCAGGTCTGAGTAAAACCTATACACTGGAACATTATCCCAGTACCTATAAATTGTGGGGTCCACTGACACCATACTGTTCTCTTTAGAAGAAGAAATCGGAGACGTCCTGGTATGCTGAGTTTTGGTGTACTGTTCTTAATTGGTGTATAGGTCACCAGTCTCAGCTGGATTTTAGATTAGGTAACATGGGTGACTTTCAGTTCATTTCACCAGAGCTAAAAACAAAGATCAATAAATAAATTCTGTTTGTAATTGTGGAATTATATATATAACAAAATAATTGTGTGGATCTCTCCATCTACATAGTGTGCAATAAAGTGAGGTGGGGCAGACACTGATGGCCATTCAGGAACTGGAAAAATAGTAAAGCATTGCCTAGCTTCATTAATCAAATTGAAATTACACAACAGAAAACTAGCTTGGAAATTAAAAGACTACAACAATGCTTGCTGGATATCTCTATTATCATTACATATTAGGAGCATATTAGGAACCTATTTTTCCACAGTTAACATCTAGTGTTTCCCAACTCTCTAAGTCATCAAATCTAACTCCTAGAAATACGGAAGAAACTAGAATGAAAAGAGATATTTTCAGGGAAATGGGAGAGATGCTATGAAGGTAAATGAGAGGAGAAGGAGGCTGTATGTTCCCTAATTTGTATTTATATATTATATGTATATGAAAGTTTGTATGTAATGTAAAAATTTTGCTCATTTTAGACCTCAACTTTGTAGGAAGTAGAACACACCAAAGACCACCAATAACACACCAATAGGTTTAAAAAGTGATTTGTTTCATTTTTATTAGTTTTGAGTTGGAAAACACTTTTTATTTGGTATAGATGATTCGGAAGAGGGGTCAGTATGCTGTCAACATTCAACACAATTCACTTTGATTCTTTTAATAATCTTTCATGTAAGAGGTGAAGGAATTAATGTAGGACTTAGAGCTGTCCTTGGCAACCGTAACTCAAGAAAAAGAGAAGATAGAGAAAAAGATAGAGGCAGATATTTAGTCATTTTTGCTGTTTGAGGAAGGGTCCTGTCAATGCTTGATCTCAGTATTGTTTAGGTTGTCAGTAGGATTTTTATCTTTGTCTCAGAAGCCGGAAAGGACATTCTGTGACTGGAGGGGCCAGAGAAACTTGTTATTTCCTTTATGATAAAAAAGTATACCCTTCTTTTATCCATACCCAAGTTTACTTTAGGAGAGAAATGGAGAGGATTAATCAGTAAGAGAACCTAGAAATTTATTTGGTTGTGTTGTTTTACATGAAGAAGACCTAGTGTTATCTGAAGAAAATAGTTATATTATTAAAGCATGTTGATCTTAGCAATCACACTAACCTAGAAGTGAGAGCTCAGGAGGAACACATAATTATCCATAGATGAAACAAATACACATAAACACACATTCTAAGATAGGTAAATTTTGATGTTATTGAAAAAAACTTTTTCTTTACATATATAGACAGAAATAAGTGAATATAAATTTCTAAAAGAATGCACATACACACACATGACTGATGAATATTAATATCTGTTTAAAAGAACTCATGTTTGAAATGGGGATGTGAATACAGGTAGAAGAAAATTAATTATAATCTCATATTGTTATTTGAGTCATTTTTTTCACCTTACATGGATTATTTTTATCATTTAAAAACCAGCCCACATTTTAAAAATTTACATCAAGATAATCTTAAAAGTATATTTTGTATTTATATAAGTAATATTTTCTCATGAATAATCAAAATATTAATAGGCTAATTATCTTTAGTGACTTCACTATGTGTTTTCATTTTATCAAATATAATATCATTTGACATTTTCTTTTTTGATTACTTATAGCAGTACTTTATAGTTTCTGGACTGCCCATTCACAACTGAGTTCCATTTACAGGTGACAGCTGCCTTCATTTCCTAAGACTTCTGTAACAGATTTCACCTCAAATTTAGTGACTTAAAATGAAAGAAATTTGTTTTCCTTCAGTGCTCAAGGCCAGAAGTCTGAATTCAGCTTTCCTGAGAATAAAAACCACAGTACAGTAGGGTCAGTGTCCCTTTGCAGACTACAGGGGAGAATCCACTCCTTGCTTGTTCTAGTTCTGGTCACTGTTGATATTCCTTTTCATGTGGCTGAATCTACAATCTCTGCCTTTTGTTCCTTATATGTGCCAAGCCTCCTCCTCCTTCTCTCATGAGGAAAGAATTTTCACCCAAGTAACCCAAAATAGTTTTCCCATTTCAAGATCCTCAACTTAATCTCATCTTTGGTGACTTAATGTACTTATGAAGCAATATCTACAGGTTGCAGAGATTAGTACCTAGTACCTTTGATGGCCATTGTTTATCTACTATGACTGAATAAGTAACTAGAAGAAAGTCAGCTGTGTCCATTAGAATTTAATGCTCTAACAAAGATTGGATCACACAAATATCCCTTATAACTGTGATTATAATGGTTGCAAAGCCCTCCCCAATTCTCTCTTTGACAGAGAGAACTACAAAATATTCATGTTTAAGTTTAATTTAAAAGCATTAATTTTGCTACTATTAAATATTACCTGGATGATGATGATGATGATGATTAATGGGGATTGAACCTAGGGTCACTCTAACACTGAGTTATATCCCTAGCCCTTTTTATTTTTTATTTCAAGACAGGGTCTCAATAAGTTGCTAAAAGTCTTCCTAAGTTGCTGACATTAGTATTGAACTTGTAATCCTTCTGCATCAACCTCCTGAGTTGCTGAGATTACAAGTGTATACAACAGAGCCTGGTTAAATGATTACTTTTATTTTCAGTATTTGACAAAACAAACAAAAATAGATCTCCTTGATATAAGCTAAAGTCCTACTTGGTACCATAAGCTAACTATTATCCTAAAATTTTATATTTTCACATAATTATAATTTTAGTACTTTTTCAACTTAATATATTCTCTCTAAACCTATACATAAACAAAATTAAAATGCTCATGAAATTTTTTTCTTGACTATCCCTGACCCCAAAATAATTTAAGAATTCCAACAAAATTATAAAAATTTTAGGCAAAATTTTTTCATAATGTATTATTACTGATAAAAATTGATACAATTAATTATATTTTCAGGGAAGAGTTTGGGGTTAGAAAGGAGTATTATTAACTTTATTGTTTCCAGAAAGAATAAATATAAATCAAATAACATCCATATGTTTATATTTTTAAATTTATTTTTATTTTTTGGTACTAGGAATAGAACCTAGGAGCACTTAACCACTGAGCCACATCCTCAACCCTTTTTTGTATTTTTTTTAGAGACCAGGTCTCACTGAGTTGTTTAGGTCCTCACTAAGTGGCTGAGGCTGGCTTTGAAGTCTTGATCCTTCTGCCTTAGCCTCCAGAGCTGCTGAGATTACAGGTATGAGCCACTGTGCCTAGGTAGCATTCTTATTCATAGTCATTTTTACCTATATCATTATAGGTCAGGAACTTGTACTTACATTTTTACTTATACATTTATAAATTATTAGTGACCAACATTGAATCAATACATTGTGAACAAATACTAGGGTCTAATAGCTGAGAAATTCAAAATAATGTGTGTTGGGATATTTTATGATCCCAAGGAATAAACACATTCAGTCAACCCTTTAACCTCAGGGAATATATCCCAAGACTCTAGCAGGTGACTGAAATTATGCACACTATTGAACCCCATGCATAGTATTATTTTACCTATACATACATACCAAAGATGAAGTTTAATTTGTAAATTAGGTACAGTAGGAGATTAACATAAACAAGAAGAAGAAAAGGTAGTGAACTTGGTCTTTCTCAAAATATTTTATCGCATGTTATGTAAAGAATTTGGTATTATCCATGGTTGATAGTGGGAAACAAACTGAGGAAAGAAAACTTTGGATAAAGAGGACCTACTACAGGATAGTTACCAAGAAACACCAAGATAGAGATAAAATGTCACTCTTAGAAAATAGATATTAGATGATGGGAGCTCAAAACAAATTATAGCTTCTTCTTTGGCAACTTTCTATGAGATATTAGTAATCATTGCATTGTAACCCAGCAGGTAAGAAGAGAGTGAGCAATGCACATAGGTGCAATTGTTAAGGGACTTTCTTATTGCACATCAATAAACACAACTTGTGTCAAGCTCCACACTTGTCCTAGATAAATTATTGCATTTTTCCTTCCCAGGTGAGTCTAAGTAGAAACGTAATTAACCTCATAAAATAAAAGCCACGTTCAGAAGATTCAAATTTTCTCCCATATAAAGCAATAGGAAAAGCAAGGAAATTTTGCCAATCAATATAAATAATTACTGTCTTAAAGTACCTACAAAGACTTAATTGATTTGCATGATCATATAAACAAAGTACCTGAGTCATCCCTCTTACTGGAAAGTAAATTGCATTTGTTTTATAACTGGAGTCCTAGGCCAGAGGGGGATCTGACTTTGGGAAGTCTCAACAGACCAGGTCTGGTCACTTGCCTGAAAAATTAAATGGAAAAAGTAATGATGAAGTAGGAAAGGAATTTACTCAGTGGAGCCAGACTGGGAAGATCACTGTCATAGACAGAGCTTCAATTTTAAATAGAGAAGGAACAGAAGCAGCGGGTAAGTATACATAGGTAAGCAGCTTTGGTCAAACGGGTCTGGTTGATCATTATCTAATGTCTGGTTTGGTAAAGTCTTGCTGGATTCAAGGAAGTTGTTACCACCTGAGGAGGTATTCTTCTTCCCATCATGAGATAATTTTTTTTCTGATTAGGGGGCCTGTATCTTTTCTAGTTACAAAGTAGTTGTTCCTACTTAAGGGAGAGAGACTCATCATAGGGTGATCTGCCTTCGAGGTTTGCTGTTCTTGGAATTGAAAGTGACTGCAGGAGAGGTTGGCTGAGGAGAAAAGGACAAGTCAGAAAGACAAATGGAGTTCATTCTTTAAGACTTAGAACAATAACTATAGACATCTAAGGACCCCTCCAGTGATCAGAAAAGAAAATTAGAAAAGCTAGTGCTTGACAAGCTGTTGATTATGATATCCCTGCAAATTTTAGTTACTCTTTTTTTTTTTTTTTCGGTGTCCTCAGCCTTGAAGGTGGAGGATTATGAGCTTTGGAGTACAATTCCTTAAATATCTATGTGTAGAGTCGAGCAATAATCCGACCCAAAGTTTAACAAGGCAGATACACAATTAAGGTAGAGAAGACAAGTTTTTATTCTATTTTAAGTCACCTATCAGTCATCTTCTGGCCCAAGTGAAGTCAGTACTTTTAGCCAAAGCATCTTCTAAGCCCCTTTTGCAGTTTCACTTTTCCTTTCAATATTTCATTGTTTTTGTAATTAGCAAATTTTTTAATCATTTTTCCCTGTGCCTTGGCGTGCAAATACTGGATTAACTCATGCAGATGCCCAGCCCAAACAGGTAGCACAGGAATAATTTTTTCTTCTTTTTCTTTTCTTTTTTTTTTTTTTGCTCTTTTTTTTATTTATTTATTTAATTTTTTTATTATTGTACACAAATGGGATACATGTTGTTTCTTTATTTGTACATGGCGTAAAGGCATACCATTTGTGTAATCATAAATTTACATAGGGTAATGTTTGATTCATTCTGTTATTTTTTTCCATTCCCCCCACTCTGCCCTCCCCTCTTTTCCCTCTATATAGTCCTTCCTTCCTCCATTCTTGCCCCCCTCCCTAAACCTAACTCTAACCCTAACACTAACTCTTCCCACCCCCCATTATGTGTCCTCATCCACTTATTAGCGATATCATTCTTCCTTTGGTTTTTTGAGATTGGCTTATCTCACTTAGCATGATATTCTCCAGTTTCATCCATTTGCCTGCAAATGCCATAATTTTATCATTCTTTATGGCAGAGTAATATTCCATTGTATATATATACCACAGTTTCTTTATCCATTCATCAATTGAAGGGCATCTAGGTTGGTTCCACAATCTGGCTATTGTGAACTGAGCAGCTATGAACATTGATGTGGCTGTATCTCTGTAATATGCTGATTTTAAATCCTTTGGCTATAGGCCAAGGAGTGGGATAGCTGGGTCAAATGGTGGTTCCATTCCAAGTTTTCTAAGGAGTCTCCATACTGCTTTCCAGAGTGGCTGCACTAATTTGCAGCCCCACCAGCAATGTATGAGTGTACCTTTCTCCCCACATCCTCGCCAACACCTGTTGTTGCTTGTATTCTTGATAATCGCCATTCTAATTGGGGTGAGATGGAATCTTAGGGTGGTTTTGATTTGCATTTCTCTTATTACTAGAGATGTTGAACATTTTTCCACATGTTTGTTGATTGTTTGTAGATCTTCTTCTTTGAAGTGTCTATTCATTTCCTTAGCCCATTTGTTGATTGGATTACTTGCATTCTTGGTGTAGAGTTTTTTGAGTTCTTTATAGATTCTGGAGATTAGTGCTCTATCTGAAGTATGATTGGCAAAGATTTTCTCCCACTCTGTAGGCTCTTTCTTCGCATTGCTGATAGTTTCCTTTGCTGAGAGAAAGCTTTTTAGTTTGAATCTATCCCAGTTGTTGATTCTTGCTTTTATTTCTTGTGCTATGGGAGTCCTGTTGAGAAAGTCTGGTCCTAAGCCGACCTGTTGAAGATCTGGACCTACATTTTCTTCTATAAGATGCAGGCTCTCTGGTCTGATTCTGAGATCCTTAATCCATTTTGAGTTTAGTTTCGTGCATGGTGAGAGATATGGGTTTAGTTTCATTCTGTTGCATATGGATTTCCAATTCTCCCAGCACGATTTGTTGAAGAGGCTATCTTTTCTCCATTGCATATTTTTGGCCCCTTTGTCTAGTATGAGAAAATTGTATTTATTTGGGTTACTGTCCGTGTCCTCTATTCTGTACCACTGATCCACCTTTCTATTTTGGTACCAATACCATGCCGTTTTGTTACTATTGCTTTGTAGTAGAGTTGAAGATCTGGTATTGCAATATCCCCTGCTTCACTCTTTCTGCCAAGGATTGCTTTAGCTATTCTGGGTTTTTTATTCTTCCAGATGAATTTCATAATTTCTTGCTCTATTTCTGTAAGGTACATCATTGGGATTTTAATTGGAATTGCATTGAATCTGTATAGCACTTTTGGTAGTAAGGCCATTTTGACAATATTAATTCTTCCTATCCAAGAACATGGGAGATCTTTCCATCTTCTGAGGTTTTCTTTAATTTCTTTCTTTAGTGTTCTGTAGTTCTCATTGTAGAGGTCTTTCACCTCTTTTGTGAGATTGATTCCCAAATACTTTATTTTTTTCGAAGCTATTGTGAATGGGGTAGTTTTCCTAATTTCTCTTTCTGAAGATTCATTGCTTATGTATAGAAATGCCTTAGATTTATGTGCATTGATCTTATATCCCGCTACTTTATTGGATTCACTTATGAGATCTAACAGTTTTCTGGTGGAATTTCCTAGTTCCTCTAAGTATACAATCATATCATCAGCAAATAGGGATAGTTTGAGTTCTTCTTTTCCTATTTGTATCCCTTTAATTTCTTTGGTCTGTCTAATTGCTCTGGCTAGAGTTTCAAGGACAATATTGAATAGAAGTGGTGAAGGAGGGCATCCCTGCCTTGTTCCAGTTTTTAGAGGGAATACTTTCAGTTTTTCACCATTTAGAATAATATTAGCCATGGGCTTAGTGTAGATGGCCTTTATAATGTTAAGGAATGTTCCCACTATCCCTATTTTTTCTAGTGTTTTGAGCATGAAGGGATGCTGTATTTTATCAAATGTTTTTTCTGCATCTATCGAAATAATCATGTGATTCTTGACTTTAAGTCTGTTGATATGGTGAATGACATTTATTGATTTCCTGATGTTGAACCAACCTTGCATCCCTGGGATAAAACCCACTTGATCATGGTGCACTATCTTTTTAATATGTTTTTGTATGCGATTTGCTAAAATTTTGTTGAGAATTTTTGCATCGATGTTCATTAAGGATATTGGTCTGAAATTTTCTTTCCTCGATGTGTCTCTATCTGGTTTAGGTGTCAGGGTAATATTGGCTTCATAGAATGAGTTTGGGAGGGTTCCCTCCTCTTCTATTTTATGGAATACTTTGAGAAGTATTGGAATGAGCTCCTCTTTAAAAGTTTTGTAGAACTCGGCTGAGAAACCATCTGGTCCTGGACTTTTCTTCGTTGGTAGGCTTTTGATGACTTCTTCTATTTCATTACTTGAAATTGGTCTATTTAAATTGTGTATGTCCTCCTCGTTCAGTTTAGGCAGTTCATACGTCTCTAGAAACCTGTTGATGTCTTCGAAATTTTCTATTTTGTTGGAGTATAGATTTTCAAAATAGCTTCTAATTATGTTTTGTATTTCAGTCGTGTCTGTTGTGATATTTCCTTGTTCATTCCGAATTTTAGTGATTTGGGTTTTCTCTCGTCTTCTCTTTGTTAGTGTGGCTAAAGGTTTATCAATTTTGTTTATTTTTTCGAAGAACCAACTATTTATTTTGTCAATTTTTTGTATTGTTTCTTTTGTTTCAATTTCGTTGATTTCAGCTCTGAGTTTGACTATTTCCTGTCTTCTACTACTTTTGGTGTTGGTCTGTTCTTCTTTTCTAGGGCTTTGAGCTGTAGTGTCAGGTCATTTATTTTTTGTGTTTTACTTCTTTTATTAAATGCGCTCCATGAAATAAATCTTCCTCTAAGTACTGCTTTCATAGTGTCCCAAAGATCTTGATATGATGTTTCTTTGTTCTCATTTACCTCTAAGAATTTTTTAATTTCCTTCCTAATATCTTTTGTTATCCATTCATCATATAATAGCATATTGTTTAATCTCCAGGTGTTGGAGTAGTTTCTGTTTTTTACTCTTTCATTTATTTCTAACTTCAATTCATTATGATCTGATAGAATACAAGGTAGTGTCTATATCTTCTTGTATTTGCTAACAGTAGCTTTGTGGCATAATATATGGTCTATTTTAGAGAAGGATCCATGTGCTGCTGAGAAGAAAGTGTATTCGCTCTTGGTTGGATGGAATATTCTATAAATGTCTGTTAAGTCTAAATTATTGATTGTGTTATTGAGATCTATGGTTTCTTTGTTCAATTTTTGTTTGGAAGATCTGTCCAGTGGTGAGAGAGGCGTGTTAAAATCACCTAGTATTATTGTGTTATGGTCTATTTGGTTTCTAAAATTGAGAAGGATTTGTTTAACATACATGGATGAGCCACTGTTTGGGGCATAGATGTTTATGATTATTATATCTTACTGATTTATGCTTCCCTTAAGCAGTATGAAATGTCCTTCCTTATCCCTTCTGACTAACATTGGCTTGAAGTCCACATTATCTGAAATGAGGATGGATACTCCAGCTTTTTTGCTGAGTCCATGTGCATGGTATGTTTTTCCCCATCCTTTCACCTTTAGTCCATGGGTATCTTTTTCTATGAGGTGAGTCTCTTGCAGGCAACATATTGTTGGATCTTTCTTTTTAATCCAATCCGCCAGTCTATGTCTTTTGATTGATGAATTCAGGCCATTAACATTCAGGGTTATTATTGAGATATGATTTGTATTTCCGGTCATTTGGTTCATTTTTTCAAATTTTATTTATTTCTTTTTTGACACATCTTGGTTCCTCCTTTATTTGACAGTTCCTTTAGGATAATTCCTCCCTTTGCTGATTTGCTTCTTTGTTTTTATTTCTTCCTCATGAAATATTTTGCCAAGAATGTTCTGTAATGCTGGCTTTCTTTTTGTAAATTCTTTTAGCTTTTGTTTATCATGGAAAGATTTTATTTCATCATCAAATTTGAAGGTAAGCTTTACTGGGTATAAGATTCTTGGTTGGCATCCATTTTCTTTCAGAGCTTGAAAAATGTTGTTCCAGGCCCTTCTAGCTTTTAGGGTCTGGATTGAAAAATCTGCTGATATCCGTATTGGTTTCCCCCTGAATGTAATTTGGTTCTTTTCTCTCACAGCCTTTAAAATTCTGTCTTTATTTTGTATGTTAGGTATTTTCATTATAATGTGCCCCAGTGTGGGTCTGTTGTAATTTTGTGTATTTGGAGTCCTATAAGCCTCTTGAACTTGATTTTCCATTTCATTCTTCAGATTTGGGAAATTTTCTGATATTATTTCATTGAATAGATTGTTCATTCCTTTGGTTTGTTTCTCTAAGCCTTCCTCAATCCCAATAATTCTCAAATTTGGCCTTTTCATGATATCCCATAGTTCTTGGAGATTCTGTTCATGATTTCTTACCATCTTCTCTGTTTGTTCAACTTTGTTTTCGAGGTTAAATATTTTGTCTTCAATATCTGAAGTTCTGTCTTCCAGGTTTTCTATCCTATTGGTTATGCTTTCTATGGAGTTCTTAATTTGGTTTATTGTTTCCTTCATTTCAAGGATTTCTGTTTGTTTTTTTTTCAATATCTCTAACTCTTTATTGAAATGATCTTTTGCTTCCTGAATTTGCTCTTTTAACTTTTGATTGGTGCGATCATTCAATGCCTGCATTTGCTCTTTCATCTCATCGTTCAATGCCTGCATTTGCTCTTTCATCTCATCGTTTGCTTCCCTAATCATTTTAATTATGTACATTCTGAACTCCCTTTCTGTCATTTCTTCTGCCATGCTGTCGTTGGATTCTATTGATGTAACATCTAGATTTGTTTGGGGCATTTTCTTCCCTTGTTTTCTCATATTGTTCAGGAATCAGTGGGTCATTAAGATATTGCAGATTTCCTCTGTCTACTTATAATGTCCCTGAAGATTGCTAGTATATCCCCTCTTATCCTTCAGTAGCCTGAAATCTTGGAGGATGTTGTTAATGCGGAGCTCCACGAAGAAGCTGCCTCTCTAGGGTGGTGACCCTCAGGTGACGTATATTCCCTGCTAGTGGTCAGAGGTGTCTCCACTTGTTGACCAATGGTCATCCAACAGGGAACTAGGCTGCGGGCTGAGGCAAGTCCTGTTTGTGCCTGTGTCTCTGGTTTTACTGTCCCTGTGGGAAAACCTCTCCCGGCCGGGAAGAGTCACTCGGTGGGGACGTCTCGCTGGTCAGTTGCCCTCCTAGAGGTTTCCCTCAATCTACAACTACCGCCTGGGCTGGGCTGTCTTCCTCTGCAATGTTCCCAGGGGCCCGGACCTACCTCCTGGGCCTGGGAGCCTCACCCTCCACAGGTGAGTCTCCTTAGGCTGCCTCTCCCAGATAATCTGCCCGCAGTCCTGGAAACTTCGCTCCGCCCCTAGGCGTGTCTCTGTGTGGCTCTTCCAGCAAGAAGCCACCTAGCTCCTGGGACCCTACTCTGCACCTAATTGCCTGACTATGCGGCCCCTCCTCTGAGCCGCCACCTGGAGCCCTGTACAATATCTCTGAAACCCAGAGACCCGCCACACACCTCCTCCACCAGACAGCAGCCCAGTTTCCGATGCAGTCACTAGGAGTCCAAGCAACTCACTTCGCGTCTCCTCCTCCTGCCAACCTCCCGTAGCCCTAGGCAGTCACTCCAAGCCCAAGTGACCCGCCCTGTTCCTCCTCCTCCTCCTCGGGATAGCCCCCCGGGTGTTCAGGGGCAGTGGCTCCGAGACCAAGTGACCCACTGCGCTCCTCCTCCAGGCAGGCCACCGGCGTTCAGGAGCGGTCGCTTTGAGTGCAATCAACTCACCACTCGCCTCCTCCTCTGGCAACCGCCTGTGGCTCTGATGCAGTCACTCCTAGGTCAAGCGACCCGCCGTGCTTTTCCTCTTCCTCCGGGCAACCCCCCAGTGTTCAGAAGCGGTCGTTCTGGGTCTAAACAGCTCGCCACGCAGCTCCTCCTCAGGCAGCCACCCAGAGCCCCAGTGGTTGCTCCGAGTCCAAGTGCTGTGCTGAGCCGCCTCCTCTACGATGATCCCAGTTGTCCGTGTTTACCGCTCCAGGGGGGGGAGGGGCGTCTCGCCGAGCAACTCCACTTAACAAATTCACTGCATTCGGGGGCTACTGCCCCATCTGGGACACCTCCCCAACGGGAGAGACTCACCCAGCGGCTTTGAGTTGGTCCCAAGTCTCTCACTATTTCCTCTTTTGAATCCTGCGTCCTGGAGCAACGTGAAATGCAGCCGCCCTCTAGGCCGCCATCTTGAAAACTCTCCAGGAATAATTTTTTATAGAAAGCAAACCCTCTAGAGTAGATTTCTCACTTTTACTCATTTTTTCTGCTTATATTGTTCAGGTTCTGCTTGTTACCAGTGTTTGTGTATGGTAGACTCATGAGTGGTGGGACAGATGACCTGTGGAGGATGGCCAATGACTTCCACTCAGGAGACTGGAAAGCATCACAGTCATGCAGCTGTCCAGGTGGTATACTGTTATGGGAAAAGGTCAAGTCATAATGATGAGGCAGCCTCAGAAAAGACAAAACCACTGTCGTTTTGACTAAACCCTGTCACTTGTAGTCAGAACAAGTAAGGAATTCCACTCACAGTTACTAATAAGCTAATTTGGGCATCTGAATCTACCAAAAATGTCAGTATTTCCCCCTTGATGCTAGCTGTAAGAAGTATAAGCAATTGGATTTTTGTTTCCTATATGATTGTAGTAGTTTTGTTATTGTTGTTGCTGCTGCTGTTGTTATTGTTGTTTGTTTCTGCTTTGTTTTCTTTTCCAAAGAATTGAACTGAGTTCAAATAACAGTCATTTAATATGATAGCTATAATTGCCTGTGGATTAACAAATATTTGGGAATAATATCATGTACCTATGGTAGTGGATGCCTAACTTTAGACTGCATATCATTAATTTTCAAGAAAAATTAAATGTTATAAGTAGGACAAGGAATAGGTTGGATAGTTGACCCAGTTGTTGAAATAAATGGATGAATCAATCATTAAATTATGACTCTTTGATCACTGGATGAGAGGCATAAATCTTTAATTATGAATGGTATTAGTAATTCCTAGGAAATAATGGAATTTAAGAGATAAAGTCATTATAAAACATGTAGCAAACTACATTTTATCAACTTGGGTTTCTAAACTTTGTTTGAAAGCTGTTTAAACTATGTTAATAACCTGAATAACCTGATAATACCTTGGAAATTGTCACATCATTTGAGAAGAATAAGGAGGAAAGGTAATAACACACACATTCTCTCTCTTCTTCTCATCTTGCTTTTTGCTCTGCTTCTTCATGAGGAAGCTAAAATAAATAAAACCAAAAACAGGCAGCAGTATTTATATAGAAAGCTTTAACTATGTTACTTGGGTGTATGATATTCATGGGTCAAAATCTTACAGCTAAATCTTTATAGCAAGTCTGTGAGACTGTCAAAATTTAAGTCATTTTTGTTCCTACCTGTAAACTCCAATTTTAGACATCTGAGAAGCCAAAGTTAGTTATAATTATGAATATGAAGTAATGCAATGATTTCTGTTTCTTTCATCAGCTTCAATTCTAGCTTCAATTAAGACCCATGAACATAGTACAGATTCTATTTGCAACATTAATTTCATCATGAAACAATTGAACTAATTGTCACAATAATCAAAGGCTATAATTAGATATGTAAATGCTGAATCCTAGACTTGATAATATTGTTCAAGTTGAATTATCTGGCTACTGAACACCATTGTCAAAAGCAGAAGACAGTTTAAAAAGAACATAGAAAACCAAATTTAGAATCAAAGCAAAGCATTAGCAATGTCATGTACTTTTGAGGGTAAATTTAAACTTGTTGATGGAAAGAAAAAAAAGTGAATGTCTTATAATAAGTAATAAAGTAATGTAAATAGACAATCTTCTAATGCTGCAAGTGAAGGAACTCAGGGTCTATTGCACAGCAAATTGACTATAGATAACAATTATGTATTGTATATTTCAAAGTAAAGGAAAGAATGTTCTAAACTTTCATCGTTAAAGAAATGATAAATGTTTGAAGAGACAGACATAATTAGACTGCTTTATGTTTTTTTAAACTTAGCCTGCTTTAAATGTTACACAATGTATATGTGTATGAGAACATCACATGGTACACCATTATTATGTTTAATTTTTATGTTCTTATAATCAGCTAAAATAAATTTAATTTAAAATTTAAATAGCGAACACAGGGATTGCCCTTTCAGTTATTTTTAATATCATATGAAAATAGGGGTAGACGATTTTCTATACTTTGTTTGGATAGCATTTTTAGGGAGTAGAAACAAAATCTCATTAAATATAGCATGATAGGTACAAGAGTTTGGTCATTTAGGAAACTTCTTTGGGTAATATCTGTAATACCTAAAATCCCAGCAATAATCAATGATACCTCTAAACTATCTAAAGATAGTTTTCTTTAGAGACAAAAGAAATTTTTCAGATGTATTATGTTTATTTATTTATTTATTTATTATACCAGGGAATGAATGTAGAGGCTCTTAACCATTGAACCATATCTGAGCACTTTTTAAAATTTTTCTTTTTCTTTTTATTTTGAGATAGTTTCTGAGGCTAACCTGGAACTTGAGATCCTTCTCCTTAGCCTTCCCAGTCATTGGGATTATAGGCATGTGCCTATAATCAGATGTGTAATATTTAATTATCACTTTACCTTAATGAAGTAGATATAGACCCATCTACTTGTCATTATTTGTTAGACACAAAGAGGTTGTTTTAATCCATTCTAGCTACTATAACAAAATGCCATAAACTGGGTAGCTTTAAACAACAAACATTTATTTTTTGGTCTTCTGGAGACACAAAGTGTTTGGGAAAGGTTGATTTTCTTTCCTCCTTGTTTTCCCATGGAGGAAAAGACAAAGACAGTCTCTCAGGTCTGTTTTGCAAGGGCACAGATCCCATTTGTGGGGACAGAGCATAGACATGACCTACTCATCTCCCAAAGGCCCTACCTACTAATAATACCTTGAAGGCTTTAATTCCAACGTAGGAAGTTGTTGGTTTTTTTTGTTTGTTTGTTTGTTTTTTGAGGGAGGGAGGGGGGAAGCATTTGGATCATAGCCAAAGTAAAATACTTTCACTTAATAACAAAAATTATTGTATTAATAAAATGTTCTAGAAGTCAATAGTATGGAGTAAAATTGCATGCATTACCTCTAATCTGCTAAGCCATTCTGTGACATCTTCATTAGTAAGAAATCATCATAAATTTTTATTAATGAATCATAATAATGTCTTGGTTACTAGTCTTCTTTATAAAAATAGCACAATTTGATGCAATTACTGGTATATTTACAGAAAAAACAAAGTATTATGATTTATGTTTTACATATGAGGAAAGTGAGGTTCAGAGAGATAAAATCAAATTTCTAAAATTGAAAAACTAAGCATTACTAGCATTACTTCACATGGTTCCTCTAAAGTCCTACTGCATTACGCACACACTGAAACCCTATGAGGGATTTATCTGCAATACCAAAGTCATAGGAGATTTCCTGCAAAGCCTATCAGTTCAAGAATTTTATCATTAGTGTGGATTATACAAGATGATTTCATACTCAACTTTTCCCCTGTGGAAAATAATCATTGAATTCCAGGATCTGGTAATAGAGATATACATAAAACTTAAGGAAGTTTTAGTTATATTATTGGTCTAAGTATTTCATGGTACTAGCTGCCACATAGTATGTGTTAGGCACTGTTCTGAAAGTTCACATACATAACTTCCTCAATACATTAACAGGAATCTATAAAATTATACTATCAATACTCTCATTTAATTGATGAGTAAATAGAAACACAAGTTGAACAACACACAGAGCTAGCAGAAATAGTAGTCCAGAGTTTGCATTTTTAAGAACTAACTACTCATGATTCATAATAGGATACCAGCAAGACACTAATTTAGCTCAACCCCCCCTCCCCTGGTTCACATATAGCCATTCCTTACCACTTATCCTTTATGTTAGCCATATCCTTATGCTAGGGAAATTCCTGTGAATTTCCATCCATCCTGAACTCTTCTACATTATCTTATCACTATGTTTTTGTTTTTTTTTAATTGGAACATCTACTTGATTTTAAACATTGCTTTTAAGTAGGATCAATCAATATTCTGAAATTCTTTCTTTGGGTAGCAAAACTATGAAGCTGGTTCATAAGAGCTCATAAGAGAACAATGATAAATTTTCAAGAATTTTTCAAGTCAGTTTGAAACATTCATTATTAAAAAACAAATATTTATTATATTAAAATCAAAGATATTTTTTCCTAATTGTGCACATTTTTCTAAGTATATGCTCTTGAGGTTCAAGTCTACCTTGTTTATTGTTTGTATGTACTGAAAAAAATAAAGAACTGTGTGCTCATGGAAAACCTCCCCCACCTCAACATTAAAGGAAGTCATGGTAGCCACTAAAAAGCAACTGCAAGGGATGTATTTTACTAGGGATTTGCAAATTATAAAAATCAGGGTTTACTTTTTCTTAATTGTTTGGACTTGAAAAAAAAAAAGAAGAAATATTAGTAATTTCATTTAAACTTAAAAAAAAATGTGTCTTGCCTATAAACATTACACTGTAAGTAGCACAAAAAGGGTAAGGGAATACTATTTTGATATTTGAAAATTTGGACAGGGCTCTGGGTTGGATCCCAGGTACCACAAAAAGGAAAAAGGAAAAAGAAAAACTTATATTATTCAACAAAGTTGCTCATGTCATTGACAAATGAATTTAAGTTCCAATATACATCCACCACCCTTTTTCACTTTAATTATATTTGCTAACAGGAGCAAAACATTCATGTCAGGATGACACTCATTCATGGATAGCATGATTGACTTAATTAAATAGCAATCAAGCAATTATTTTTCTTTGCTTTTATTAAATAATGGTTGAATTGCCTCACATGTTTGTCACATAAACAAGAATTCACCCAAAATAAATGAAAGTGCTCATTTATAATCAATTGGCAATAGGAATTTAAAACAAGTGGTGGATATTTATAATGACTTGTAAATTCATTGCTGTACATTGCTAAAATCAGTAAAATGTTTAGTAACTGTGGGTACACAGATACATACATACATGTTTTTCTGGAGAGTTGTCAAACATTTATTAGTATGAACACTGAATAAATCTTTCATAGTCTTTATTAATGGAGAATTCCCATTTATGTAGTCTGTGCGTATGTGTGTGTAACTGCTCTAATAGTTGCACAAACAAATCTAAGATAATTTGTAATTACATTTCACTGATTTCGCCTTGCTAAGAGTAATAACAGGACTTGGAGAGAGAATTTTTTTTCCTTCCTATAACAAAAATTAAAAAATACATTATATGTATATTGATATAGATTACCAAAAAAAATCATCTTTCAACCCTGTTCACAGACAGAACAACATTGGCTTTAGTCCTTAAAGATATACTAGCCGATGTGCATCGCTAGCTCAGGGAATAGCTAAACATAGTTTATTAACTACATTTAATGGAGATCAAATGTTTAAAAAGGGAGGTTGGTGGGGAGTCTCCATCTCAATGTCATCACAAAATGAAAGAATCATTATTTTGTCAGGCTAAGGAGATAAAACCCTGATTTGACATTCTAACACAATCCAATTACTTCAATGTTTATAAACATGACAATAATCCTCTTCTGACTTTCACCTTTCCTGAAGATATCCACTTGCTTATTGTTGCCAATTCCAGACAATTACTTTTCTACTATTCTCTTAAAAAATTAGCAAACAAATAAAAAGTACATAAATAAATACACCAATTTTTAAAAATGCATTTTGCTACACAGTGCTGCTCTTTATATTGTCTTTACCATGTGGGATATATACTATTTAAGTCATTACAAAATCAACAGGTATCTCTTAGACTTGAACTTAATAGTCCTTCTGATCATCCTGAATGATTTGAAGACCCACACACAAGTTATTCAACGACTTTGGACATGTTAGTGTAGTTATTCCCTTTTTTCTAGTGTTCCAACCTCGGTCAATTTCTGTCCCACCTCATTTGCCCACATTTCACCTTCCTACTACCTTCTTGTCACTACCTAAATCAGGATATCTATACACCCCACTCTCCTGTATTGCAGATCACTTGATAAATTATTCCCAACATGATAGATGAGCAAGTTCGTTAAGACAACCAGTCTAGCAACCTATCCAATTTAGACCCACATAGCAGCAGTCCCCTATAGTGTCTACTTAGACCCCTAAGTGCAGAAGTGTAATCTCTCTATTGACAAACTTAACCTCTCCTGTTTCATTGCTTTTTTTGATATGTCTGTCAATATTCATGCTCTGAAGAATTCCAATGGTCATTTGTCTACATGTTTACAGGTGGGTTGCTCAGCAAAGCTGATAGATATTTTATATGCATGAAAAATGGAGTCATTCTAAATAATGCTCAACAACATTGTTGAATAATGAATGAGTTTTCACCCCTTTTATGCTTCTGTGACAGAGACTGAATTTTTCCTTCAATGTGTTAATTTTCTTTTTGGATAAGTATTACAGGATGAGTGTTTAAGGTCCTCCAAAGGCCCATGTTTTAAAGGCTTACTCCCAAGGGTGATGCTATTGAGAGGTGGGGGAACCATCAAGAGCGGGCCGCCAGGGAGTTCTTTAGGTCATTAGGGTGTGCCTTAAAAAAGAATGTGGGATTGTGGTCCCTCCTTGTGTTCTCTTTTACCTCTTTTCCACTAGTTGAATAGTTTTGCTCTGCTACACACTTCCACCATGATGCACTGCCTCGTTACAAGCATAAAATAACAGGCACCAATCAGTCATGGACTGAACATTCCAAAACTGGGAGCCAAAATAAACACTTTCTCTTTATAAATTAATTATTTCAGGTTTTAGTGTAGTGATGGAAAGATGACTAAAACAGTGCTTGTGTTTAGGAGGCAATGAAGAACCCCAAGACAGACAGAGCCTGTGTACTGAATGAGCTGATAAAGCAGAGATGCCACACCATTTAAGGATTTCTTCCTCCTAGCTATGCAGACCACATCCCTTAAAAAAGGGTAATCTGGACACCCTTTCTAGTGTCCACAATGGGATAAGTAAGCATGGGAGAGTAACATTTAGAGATGTTTATAGTAACCTGACATTGATAAATTTTTATTATGTTTTACAAAATCGTCTCTCTGTGACAGATTGGAAAAAAAAAAATCTCTCAACACAGTTTGAAAATTTTCAATTGTTAGAAAAAAGAGAAAGAAAATTCCATGTAAGTTAAGTCACTATTGTTTTAGCTCTCTAAAACATGCAGTTGAATATGTATTTATGGTAATACCTCTTCTATATTACTATCTCCTCCTTTTCTCCACAAAACATTTCAATTGTTTAATCTCTTCAAATCTTCCACTTTGACTTATATCCATAACTATTCTTAAGATCATATTTTGTATTAACAAAGGTAAAAAGAATCATCTATAAAAGAATTCCCTGCACCTCACATAACCACCACTACCTCTGTCAAGTTAGCATTCTGTTGCTGTAACAAAATACATAAAATAATTAATTGATAAAAAAGAATTATCTTGTCTCATAGTTACAGGTTCTAGTCCATAGTCAGTTGGTCCCATTATTTTGGACCTGTGGTGAGGCAGCATGTCTTAGGAGCAGTTCATAAAACAAATCAATCATCTCATGGCAAGGAAGCAAAAAAGATGAAGAGACAGGGTTCCATATTTACCTTCAAGGAAACACATCCAGTGACCTAAGAACATCTCATTAAGTCCCACCTCCTCGGAGTTCCACTACTTCCCAATATGCCATTTTGGGGACAAAGTCTGTAATGCATGAACCTTTGGGAAAATACCCATATTACAGCAAAGACATAAACCTGCTTTGTGATTAGTCTCTTTACACATCCCTTCTTCAGTCTCAGACTACTTGCATCTTATGCACTGATATCATCCCTAAAGACTTCTGTTAGTTATTCCCTACATTCCTCTCTGCTATATCATTCCAATTTTGTACTTATTTGACTCTCTTTGACATGGCAATACAACCCATGCACTTTGCTGAAACCATCTTCCTGAAATTTTAAAACTTGGCAATTATTCTACTTTTTAGCCCTTATTTCATAAGACTTCCCATACAACTGTCCATCTTGTCTACTTTCAACCTCTTAAATACATTTTTCCTCTTGAGTTCTATCAGAATATTTTCATGTCATCCTTTTGTGGGTGCTTCTCTGACCTACAATTCTTAACTTCTTTTGCAGGTTCTTCTTTCTTTGTTCATTTACATCATCCTGAGCACTCTGCCATTAACATAGGGTAAATGAAAAGAGCATTCTACCACCTATAGATCATGTTCTAAATGTCATTTGGTTGCTTCTCCAACCATCTGTTATCCTTGAATCCTATGGATTAGTCATAATTAATATAAATGTATATATGTTTCATTTTCATAAATATTCACATCATTACACATGCCTAGAATCTATGTTTTACCCATCTTCTTTGGTACATTTCTAAATCCCATCTTAGAAAACATTTTTATTGTGAAACCTTCCAGAACCTCCCTATACTGTGCTAACAACCCTTACTATGGCCTCTAACAATTAAATTCATCTTCCACAGAAGAAACTTTATTTCATTACTTTACAAAGAAATTGGTTATTCATTTGTTTCCCTCTAGACTACAAGAGGAATTATAAGAAGGGTTCCTGTCTCTCTTATCAGCATGAACATCTACAATACTTAGCACCTAGTAGACAATATGGGGGATGAATACCTGCTGAAGAAGCATACATTAATATTTTCATAATTGAACTAGAATGCACATTCTAGCTTGAATGAGGAACTGGAACTTAGAGCTGAAATAAATAAGTAGAATTGTATAGCAATAGGTATATAAATCTTGTTCCTTCCACAGCTAAATATTTATGCTATTTTTAAACATCCTGACTCTATTCCTTTAATCACATCTGACTTAACCATTACATAAACTCAATGTTTCTGGGTTTTTGACAGTGATTGAAAAAGGAAAATGTGCACAAAACTATAATAATACTATAGTTTTTTTGCAAAATTATCTCCTTTGCATAAAAAAGATTTACCTCAAATTTAATGTTCTTTTCTTTCAGGAAACATATTTCCTTGTAATTTGGGAAGGATTCAGACAGGTGATTTCTTAGCAAGCACATGCATGCGCACACACACACACACACACACACACACACACACAGGTGTGCTTGTAGTTCACAAATTTTGAAGACAGTTGTAATCCATGGTTCAGTCACTTCAGTCGGTAAACCTAAAATGAAGGATAAGATGTTTACCTAAGCCAGATGTAAAATACAATATGTGGATAGCAATGACCTGTAATATTTCACAGATGGCTGCATACATTACATTGATAATGCTTCTCAACAGCCAGGGCATACATTCCCTCTGTCTCTGTTGCTTGCCTGGGGATATCAGAAGCCAAGGGGCAGATGCCTGTGTTTGTCACCTTCACAGCTGTTTGCTTTCCCTCCATGACTTACTACATTATCTCACTAAGGAAAAGGCAGAGGGGGCATCTCAGTATGTAAGATGTAGCATTCAGCCATTCCTCCACCTTCCTTCACTACTGAAGGTGAAATTTTCCAAAAGGTGGGAACCCAGCAATAAAATAACAACCATATCATAAATAATGTTTCACAAAGCAATTAATTAACAGATAATGCTGGAATTCTTTAAAATCTCACTCTGAGATTGCTTGGGAGGGTGAAATATATCACCTCCCCACCTACATCTCTCTTACCACTGACTACACACACTTTTAAATAAGTTCACTTAAAACTAACACTTAATTTAATTATAATCTTTATCAACAATATATTCTTATCCTTCGAAAATATTTATGAGATGCTTTAGTAATGAGCTAATTTTTACCTGTTGTTCTTTGCATTCATATTTTCCATACATAGTAATCCATATGTTGAAATTGGCTTATGTTACAAATAGAGTACTTATCCTATCTGTAAATATCCCAAGAAATTTATTACATAATGTAGAAAGTATTTAAATTATGTGGTATCATTATGTCCCTAGCACTTCAAATGCCTGTTGATTTTAATAGCATCTTATAATTTTCTTTTGAATTTGTGTGGCTATTTCTTTATAGTTTTGCCTCATTAAGAACATAAATTTCGGGGACTTTAGAACATCAGCCATGGCCCCCTTCTCCCTGCCGGGAGAAGTCTGTATTATTCCCTTTAAATAAACCTGCTTAATATGCTTGCCTTGGCGTGCTTCTCTAGTGCTTAATCTTCAACATTAGAAGAAGCAGAACTCGTCACCGGTAAACGGCGGTATCAGATTTGGAGGTTCCACCGAGATTTACGCCAAGGTAAGTAAGCTTCTCTCTCCACGCACCCCACATCTGTTTGAGGTACATCTTTCTTTCTGTATCTTTATTTTTGGAGGGCAAAATGGGCACCCGTCGGCTACTTAAATGCAGTTAGTGCAGCTGCCATCCTTAAGACTCGGGTGAGAGGTTTCCCGGCCCAGGCAAGTTTCCAATCCCCTGCTCTGCAGGCATGTTGGGGCTCTGCTGAAGCCGTTTCCTACTTTTCTGTCCAGGCCCGGAGCGCAATTGCCGCAAGTACACAGTGTCCCTAGTCCTGATCTGCCCAGGATGCGTGGAGGTGGAGGAAGGGTTGGAGCAACTGCGGGGTTCTCGGCCCGGGCTACTCTCGGGTGGACCCCAAAGGTTCCTTCTCCAGACTCCCCCTCCCGACAGCCCTGAAGGGTATCCAGGCTGATCGGTAGACAGTGGCACTGAGGGAAAGCGCCAATTACCTTTGCCTCCGTATGGGCCATACAGTGCACAACACTCCCGCACATCCACTCCCTCCTGGATGCTCCCCTTCCCTTGCCGGTCAGACATTAGGAATTCAGACTGTAGAATTAAGGCCTGGGATGATTAGTATGAAAATGCCCAGGTTCCCTTTGTTCACATAGTTAGCCTTCACTAGTCCATCTAGAGTCTCCCCATTACTGTTCCCATGCTTAAATGTACTCATGGTGTTCTCTTTAAGCTGCAAGAGGGAGGCATTTAAAAACCCCTCCCGTGAGACCCTCCAAGCAAAGGGTGTTATACACCTAACAACCAATAGATGTCCCCTCACCCTCTGGAGATTCCTTTCGTCTACAGGGCAAGAAGATAGGCAAAAGGCACACTTTTTACTTTTGTCATCATTTTTCATAATTAGGAGTTTATAGTGGCAGGGAGGAAAGCAGTAATGCCCTTAAGTCTGAATCCTCCCAGGGTCTCTAGCACAGGGCAAACAGGGACCCTAGCACTTTGCCGAAGGAGGCCAGAAATACTTTGGCAAAGCCAGGTAGTGAGAGACGGGTTTTCTGGACCGGATTGAAGCTCAAACTTAGGGAGACGTCCCTGCACATAGTCTCCGGCACGGGCGCCTGAGGTCTATTTTTCTTTTCTTCCACTTAGATGGGAGCTTCTCTCTCAACAGTATTGCCAGGTTCACCACTAGCCTGCATACTGCTAAATTGCAAATGAAAAGTGCCTTTCATATGTTACCATGCTTGACAGCAATAATCTCTACCATGAGAGGAGAAAGTCTTGAGGAATCGCCCACTAAGGGAGGAAAATTGAGGGAACCCTCCCAACTTAAGATAGGCAAAAATAAATTTAAGGAGGCTTTTGGAGGATCCTAATAAATATTGAGATGTTACAAAACTTACGCCAGGTATTTGACTTCACCTGGAAAATTATGCTATTAACCATCTAGAGTACAGGCAGTTCCCAGAAACCATCCTAACTGGGATTCAAATAATGAGTAGGATGCATAAAAAACTATTATGCAGCCTTCACGAAAATCCTGCTATTTTCATGGAGAGACTTAGGAAAGCAATAAGAAAGCACACCACTCTGAATCCTGAATCCATAAAGGGCCACCTACTTTTAAAGTATAAATTTATCATTTAGTCAGCCCCAAATATTTAGAGGAAATTTCAAAATTGGCACGTGGCCCTGATCAATCCTCAGATGATCTTCTCCAGCTTGCATCTTCTGTTTTTAATAGACATCAAAAGAAAAAAGGGAACATATAGGCAAGAAAAAGGACTTATTAAAGATCATTCAAACTGATAGAAACTTTTAATGCCTTGCAATAGCCCATGCAATTTGCCCATTTAGGAGTTAAAAAGCAAACTGCCTAGTCCAAGACCTTAGAATAATGAAGCAGTAATTTCCCCCACCCTGTATTTCTTAATTCATACACTTTTATCTTGGATTCCAACTGCTGCTTGGTTTACTGTTAGATTTAAAAGATGGTTTTTCCTGTTTATGCTAGACTCTGAATAGCAATTTGTTTGCCTTTGAGTAACCAGATACTGTATCTCAACTAACCTAGACAGTATTGCCTCAGGATTTAGATGGCCCTCACCTGTTCCGGACAAACCTTAGCTAAGGACTTAACAAAATTCAGAGATAAAACATTCTGTGATTGTTCTCCAGTAAGTAAAGTACATACTTTATGTGCCTCCACCCAGGAGGAATATCAAAAGGCCATTGCAGAACTCCTAAACTTCTTAGCTAATAGGAATTATAAGATCTCAAAAAATAAAGCTTAATTATGTCATCAACAGGTTCAATACTACAGAAAATAACCACTATAGGACAATATTCTGCCCCAGGAAGGGGCCTTACTTCAAGCTCCTGTCCTCAGCTTACCTATGAAGCAAGATTTAACCTGTTTGTCACAAAAGGGGAAAATAAATCCTGGATAGGCAGCCATAGGCAACTCAATAACCAATGGCATATCTCAGTGAGGAACTTAGCAAAGTAGCTTCATTCTCAAAAGAAATGGAAAATAAGGTCTCATAATTTTCTTTGACATCCAACCTGTACTGATGAGATGGCTAAAGTGCCTTAGGCACAAGGTTTCTATTCAAATCTGTTAGGTCCTTCCAGATCTCAGTCAAGGCTTACATTGAAATGTAAATAAAAGAAGCCCAAAGGCTCAGTAGGAGACCGGTCTCAAACCCAAAGAAAAAAAGGTAAAAAAAGAGCCTTACCTAAACTCCAGCAAAAGTAAATTTTATGGTGCTTTACTAAAGTAATTAACGGCTGTATCATTTTTCCAGGACTCTTGTTTTTTTTTAATTCTATATATTTTTTGAGCTCATGATTTTTTTGATAAGTTCTATTTTTTTATTCAACTACAGCTTTTGAACATCTGTTACATTGCAATGGAGATTCACCTATAAAGTTACAAGGCCTTTGATTTTGTGTTATTTGTATGTCGTGCTGTCTGGTGTTGTCTGTATCAAAACTGAGCGCTCCTAAAATTAAAATTTAAAAATGGATCCAAATACTTTTAATTCACGTGATTTAAAGGTTCAATTCAAATTGGGTAAACTAATGAAAGTAAAATGTCTTTGAAAATAACTCGCAAGTCTCTAGGTGGTCAATCTAATAAAATATTGATGTTAATAAAATGTCTAATATCAATTGTTTCTAGGACTTTTCTTCAACAGGAAAGAGATAGCAAATACTGTTCAGGACACTTGCCTGCTTTCTTGGTTTTTGCAGAATAAGTGAATTAGAGTTAACATGTATGGGATTACTCAAATGTGTTTGTAGAGACATCTGATTAATTTTCAAAGTTAAAATGCTAATTGTTAAATAACATCAAGTACTCTTAACTCTTTAAATTCCATGGGGTATCATACTTAAACATTATTGGTGTTTTTATAGGTTGGTAAATAAAAGGGTTTAAACTTGCTTTGTGTCATCACTAAACTAAAAACAAGGTTACTAAGAGTTATGTCCTAACAAGTGCAATTCTATGTACAAAGGGTCCCAAAAGTTTCAACTGTGTTTCAATTAGAGTACTATAAACAACAAAATATTTAATCTTATTAAAATAGAGCAATTTATCTAAATTCAGAAATTTCATAAGAGTTGTTTCAGAATATGAACAAAAAAGGGTCAACAGATAGGAAAGAGAAAATAAAAGGTTCTGGGTATGGAAATATATTTAGTAAAAGGGAAAAGGAAATGTTTCTGTGTGATGAAATACATGAGGGTCTAAGTAAGTGCTAAGAAAGTCTGTGTACGTAAAGGGCAAGTTTCAACAAGTTTGCGTGTAACTAAGTTGGTTGTATGTATGTGAAACAGCTAAAGCTATTTAAGGTTTTTCCTAAAGTGAAATACTAATGTTCTGATATAAACCAAAGTTTAATCTATATGGTAAAATGACATGGTTAAATGGCAAGGATTTCTTAGAAACACTAATTTACTCTTAACTTTGTGTCTATTAAGTTTTTTTCTTTAGAACAATTAGTCTTAAAAATTGGGGTTTATACAATTATGGTTAAACAACTGTTAGAGTATTATACTGTGTTACAGAGTCTACATTTTTCTTTAAAAACTAAATTTGATAAGAAAAAAGTGTCAAGGTAATTGTGAAGTGGTCACTAGTTGTATATTAAATGTGTTCATATTTTTCAGGTATACAAGTTTTAAAGCAGGGAATTTATCCAGCTGCTATTCTCCAGATTAAACTTGTCTGTAATGGTAATTTTAAACTTATAAAGAGTAAATTTTATTGGGGATTTATTTCTATCATTTAATGTTCTATTATAGGACCTGTTATCAATAGGGTATATGTAAAATTTGTTACTTTTTACACTGAGATAAAGAATTTCAAATGTAAATGTATTTCTAAACATTAGAGCCTGACTTGTTTAAAGGTTAATTTTGTGAAACATGAAAATATTTTGCCACTTTGACACACAAAAGGAAAGTTAAAAGCTCTCTCAGCCTTTCTTTGATTCATGTTTTAGATACAATGTTAAATTGTGTTAATTATAAAGTTTATATAGACTCAGGAAACAGTATATGTGAACTACTTAATGATATTTAAGGAAGAAACAAAAATCAACATCAGAATAAGAACACTTAAGGTCTGTAAAGAGCCATGCCTTACCTGAGATAAGGCTCTGCCTCCCACCTTACTGCATGTTAGAGTGACTCCAGCTTATTTATTTGTTAGTCAGACTTCAGCTTATTTAAAGTTATAGTCAAAAGATTATTTTTTTGTTGTAAAATTACTATGATCTCAAATAGGGAATATAATGTGGTTCTCAGTCAAAATTCAACATAGCTATTATACAAGCTGAATATATTTTTACTCTTGCTAATTTCATTTTGTAAAACTGTTACCTGTTAATGTTTTGCAGAAGTAGCTGCTTCAAGAACACGCAACCTAGGTAACTTGTGATAATAAGCCATCACCTAACAGATAGTGGTAACTTCCAGAACTAATGCAGACTCCAGTTAGATAAAAGGGTAAATAACTGTAAAGTTATGGACATTAAAGTTAAAGCCCAGTACTCTTACTTTATGACTGGTGAGACTGGCTTGCTGGATGATTAAGATCAAACTTAGAGATTGGAATTAAATACAGAAGGCAAGATAGACCAGTATTTGGATCTTTTGCTCTCAGTCAGCCTGAACCCAGGGAATAAGAGGACTTCTCTAAGGAGTGCTGCAACTCTGGGTCACACAACCTCCTGATCAAGGAGATTGTTGAGACTAGAGGATGAAAAATCACTCAGTGCATCTGCTGCAAAGGAGGGTCATGGAAAAAGGGAGACATCCCTTAATGCTTCCAAAGGAAGTCACCTCATCAAGGAGACCCCACCTAACCAATGGCACTGGTGGAGCTAAGAAGCTGCTCTTAAGTTCTCTACAAGTGGCCCCTGTGGGAACTCAGCTGACTCTTTAACAAGACAGGAATCAGGTCAATTTGACCAGCTTGATCTTAGACACCCAGCAAAACAGTGAAAACCAAAATATAATCATTCTTGGGCATTTAAAAGAAATAATAGTTAAATGTAACTTAAGATGTACACTTGTATTAGCCCACTAGAATAAAGACTGGAAGCTACAAATGAAAGAAAGATTCTTCAGCAAATGTGCCTGATAACTATCAAGAGAAACTGCCAGAGTCAGAAGTTTTTAGTCAGTTTAAGGCCTGCAGACCTTCCTAAGCTACACAGGTAGACTTAACCTATGTTTGCTCATATGATTAGCTATCCCTAAGTAACAGAAGTATAGAGCTCTCTACTAAACACAGGTTATACCAATAAAGGGATATTTTACAAAAATCAGATGACATTAAGTATAGCTTAACTATGTTTTTTTTTGGGACATCTATGACATTAAGAGTTAAATGTTGTGTTTACATTCCTGATAACCTGGACAATGTTAAAGTTCCCAAATAAAGGCCTTGTCCTTTCCAGCCTTTGCTAGGCCTAGTTATGGGAACAATTTCTCAATTCTTCCACCCGCCTGGTGAAAGATTGACTTCTGTCATTTTCATGATACTCAGTGGCATGTTCCAGATGCTGCAACATTTACTTTGTACTAATCTCATTTCAGTACTCATGTCTTTTTGTTCTTCTATCATAGAAGCACCCACCCCCAGATGACTTTACAACCTGCTCTTCCCCAACCAGACTTCTACCTTGGACCCCTCGATTGACCCGATTTTTAAAAAAGGAACTCCAAACTGCTTTACCCCTCGCTGCCCCCTTTCAGCTTCGAAGCAGCCAGAACGACCGACGCCCCCTTTTCCTTAAAGCAGTTAGGAGTTCCTATAGCTAAAGGGGGGAATGAAGCCAGAATTAAGGACAGGTAGTTAGTGTAGAAATAGAAAATCGGGTCAATTCAAGGAAATGAAGCCATGAAGCCATCTGCCTTTGGAAGTTGGAGACTGCCCCTGGAAGAATGGAATATCAAAGATCTCCGGAGCCCATTGATTACCAAATTTACCTGCCTTTATCAAGGACTGCAAACAAGGAGCTGCTAATTAATGCCCCCTGGCCCTTACCCGCCTGAATCACCTTGGCCCTCCCCCTGCCCTTGGCTTCTCACTTATGCAAAACCGGGCCTAGTCACGAAGGCAGGAAGGAGAGATAAGGGGGGAAAGAACTGGAGAACAAAAGAGACTTTAACCTATAAAAGATGCAGGGTGTGCTCACTTCTTGGGACTTTAGAACATCAGCCATGGCCCCCTTCTCCCTGCCGGGAGAAGTCTGTATTATTCCCTTTAAATAAACCTGCTTAATATGCTTAAAAAAAAAAAAAAAACATAAATTTCATGGGAAACATTTGGTTGAATTTATTTACAGTTCAATATGCTGCCTGGCAGAAAGTATATGCTGAATAACTGAATAAATGGGTAAATATCAGAACAATTAAGTCTTTGAGAATATTTTCAATTTATTTTCATTGATGTGTTCAAAAATAGAAAAATAGGATAATCTTCAAAATATCCTAGTATTTTGATCCAGAGATACATAGAAAATAGTAATCTTGCTTCAAGACCAGACTACAAATGTGTGGTGAGTCAGTATTACTTTGGAGATAAAAATGTTTCCTCAAAATTCCATCCATAAAAATGAAAGGGAAACTTATTAACAATAAATAGGCACCAACTTAAGTTTTAATGCTTTTGTGTAATATGAACATAAAGGATTTAAATCAATCCTGAGTTTTCTCTATATCTGAAATTAGAGAGGGGCCAGGCAGAGAAAGACAAGCAAAAGCCAAGAAGGAAAAAAGGAGAATAGCTTTTAGAGCACAGCACTGTCTGTCTTCATAGTAGAGGTAATGTTTTCAGTGTTTGGAGAGACAAAAGTGCAGGAGAAATCCTTGGTGTCAGAAGAGAGGAAGGCCACAGGGAGCCAGGGTGCTCCTTTTCCTGAGGCACCTGCCACAGGGTCAACCTCAAGCCATAGGAGTTGGAATGTAGATTTGTTTTGGTCTTCACCTTCAGCCCAAAGGACCCAGAAGACTCTGTTAAAAGATTCTGGACTTTCTCCCTGCACAAATAAAATTGCCCAATTTAAAATTTCATCCTAAATACCACACTGACCCTTCCCCCCTCTAATTACATTTTTACCCAATAATTTCCCAATTTGTGTATCTATCCTTCCACAAATTCTCCTGAGTAGTTTTTGTGCCCTTGTCTTGGCCTCCTCGATCATTTTGCCAATTTGTCATAGCAGCAACAGGGTATCTTTAATTTAGTAGTTTTAATTGGTTTACATAATGAGGTACCAGCTGTTAAGTGTCAGATCCACAGCACCTCCACCCCATTAAGAACTTCTTACAAAAGGCCTGTGTCACCCCCACCCCCCCGACACACACACACAGCCCCACCCTTGGGTACCCTTCCTGTACTATCCACGCATAATGTGCTAATACTTAACTAGTTCCATGCAAGCTTGTCCCTTTCAAACTGAGGGCCTCCCAAATGTCTCTGACCTAGGTAGATCTTTGTTTATATAAACTTTCTCTTGAAGAATCTATTGTTTGGCTCTACCTCAACATTCTAAAATATCTATATTACATGCAAACATTATTTTAATTAACTATCTGATATAATTGCCAATGCTCTAGTAGAAATCTTGCTTTAGAAAATAGAGGTAATTGAAAATATTTAGGCTAATTGGGGATAGTATGAAGAAGTTGTTTTTAATCATATGCAAATATAGCTGGAAGACACACTGAAATCACTGGGGTGGGGTACTCTAGACACATTTTCACTATGGAGTCATCTTAATTATTTATAAGAAGCCCTTTGCTTTATGCAAATGAAAACAGATGATGAAAGATAATGTTGATAATGATCACTTTCCCTAAAAAACAGATTTGAACTTCTACCTGAAGTATGACCATACTTGTAAAATTGATAAAATTACAACCCTCTCAGTAATATTAACTCTATATTGATGAAGGGAAATGAAAATGTGATAACATTCAAAAAATCAAATATGCAAATATCTATATAAATGGGTATGTAGACAGTGATGGGGTAGAAGAAAGAGGAGAAAATATGATTATATATAGACTTGGAATTGACTTTGTGTGGGAAAGTGTAGTGAGAGATTGTTGGTTGAAGATACTATTAGATAGGAGTGAATAGAACCTCCAGAGAATAGAATTAATTTATGATTCTATAGGCAAGAATTATTTGTCACTGATATCAACGAAAACATCTGCAAGTTACAAAGTTATAATCTAGCTGAAGGACAATGAAAGGCAATCTAAATGTGTGGTCTCAAAACAATATATAACTTTTCAGTGGAGAAAGCCAGTAATCTTTTTAACTTACCCCAAATTTCTTTATAGAAATACTGTTACATTAATAAACATGTTTCAAAGATAAAAATAATTTTCCAACTCTAGTTGAACTGCTAATTGCTTAACATCTGAATCTGATTACACTGGAACTAGTTCTAGCTTCTCCCAAGTTGAACCAAAGTTCTTCACCAAACATTGTTTGAAAATGTCATTCCCTTTTAAAGAAATTACAATATCACTTTAATATTTTAAGTACAAGTAAAGTAATACATATATATCTATGTATGCATAGATATGTAGATATATAAAGTTATTATGCTTATTAGTCTTCAAACAGAAGATAAGATCATATAAAATATGTGACTTAGCTTTTTGTTTGTTTTTAAGAGAGGAAATATATGCTCATATTCCTAGATAAGTAGCATGCAAGGCACCGTTGGTATTATTATTATACCAATGGCAGTGAAGCTGTAATTTGTAACATAGAAAGACTTCCAGAGTCACTTGGAGACGTGAGTCAAAGAACTCATTTTTATCTCTCCCCACTGAAGCTCTAGTCTCCACACTGAGAAATATTACTAGGGTATACCAACATTATCAGTATTGTCGCCCTTGTTATTATCCCTGTTAGTAGAATGAAAAAAGCTTGAGATTCCATAATGCACAAATTTTCATTAAAACCAAAATTAGACATTTTAAAAATCCATTATCACCATTATTCATCCCCTGACATTTTATAACATTTATAGTACAGCATTTTTAAGGTGGTAAAGCAATGAAAGAATGAGTATAAAAAATTTGTTCAGCTTCATTAATAATAAAAATATTTAAGTTGAAATGTGCTGGAACTATTTCTCTATTAAGTTAGCAATGCATCTTGCCTTTTTATATTTATTTGTTTTAGATTATTTGAATGAATGTACATAGTATCTCTAAGAGGGAGCCATTTTCAGAAACAGGTTAGGAAATTATATCCTTCTCTACTCTTGTGAGTTATTTTAATCTTAAAAAATGATACTTCTTTTTTGCCCCATAATTTCACTTTTTAGAAATATTTTTAAAAGACACTATTAGGGACATAATATTAAAATATCAGAATATCTCTTCCAAAATTATATATTAGTAGAAACATCTGGAAAGCTATATATCCAATTATATTGCATCGGCTGGGAAAAGAGATAAAAATCATGGGTTTATTAGATATTAAAAGCTATTGGAATTATTCTTATACAGTCTTAAGAGAAATGAAAAATTTCCATCACAGAATGGTTCCAAAGATACATTATCCTGGAGAAGTTGAGGACGACAATCCTAAATCCCACTTGCCTTTTGGGTTAAGGTTAGTGTATACAAGATGTGCTCACACCTTAAGTGGAAGACCAAGGAAAATGAAAAATTCATTTTACACACACTAGTAGACAGAGCTAGACACACATTGATACTGGGAATGAGAATCAGGGCCAAGTCCTGTTTCCCCAGTGTTGAAGATTGAACCCCCAAGAAATGCTGAGGCAAGCACAAAAAGTTTTATTTAGTGGATAGAACAGAGAGAGAAACAGAGGCTCCTCTGCAGAGGAGGGCATCCAAGTAGGTGCCGGAGGAAGTGGGGACGTCTTTCCCCTTTTATACATTTTAGATTTCCTTTATTCTCATGCCCTCTCCTCCCATCCTGCCTCAGTGACACAAAAGGTGGAGTGATACAAGGACCAGAAAAAAGAAGCCACCTAGGGGTACTCATTAACAGCTCCTTGCAAGGAGGAATAATCCCCTGGAGGCAGGTAACCTTGGCAACAGATTGGAGGAGGGGAAGTGTCCTGAAGGCATGAACATTTTATTTCCTTTTCTTTGGAACCAGCCCCCATCTTCCCCATCCCACTCCAACATTCATTACCTACACTGACTGTTCTGCCCACCTCTTAACACCAAAAATTTAAAGCAACTTCCTGCTAAGCTTCTGGAGAATTCCTCATGTGGATGTTGTAGCCCAAGATTCTTCTTTTGAGCTTTCCTTGATGAATTATGGCCAGTTCTGAAAAGTCACTCGCTGTACCTCCTGCATTTCTTTGTATGTTCTATCATTTATTATAACCCTGACCAGTTTTAGGGCATATTTAGATTTTTTAAGAAATGCTTCAGGATTTTTATTCATTCAGAATTTTTTTTCATTCCAACATCTTGTCCATTCCAAATCCAGTAACTTCATAAATTGGTTTTAAAATGACTGTTTTGGATGATTTTTCCCATTTTTATCAATTCTCTCTGTTATACACTTCATGCCTTTTCCCCCTGACACATAGATGAGTGTGAAATGAATGTATATTCTGTTCTCATGGCAGCAAGAATGAAGGGGGTCTATCCTGGCCATTTGTGTTGGCATTGGTTACCATCATTGGTGAGATGCTGTGTTGTTGAGTTTGGGGGGAAAATACACGTCTTCCTACTCAGTACATAATAGCTTAAATTGTGCGGACCTTTTTTGAAGGTAATTAAGTAATACCTTTAAAAACAAGTTGCACATGCCCTATGCTTCAGCAATTCTACTTCCAGAAATTTACCATTTATACTCATTTATGGACCAAATGTCATATGAACAAAACTATCACAGTCACTATTTGTTTTTTCAAAAGAAAAAAAAAAAAACTAAAAATACATAATTATTGAGCTGAAAAATTGGAATTAATTTCAACAAAATACCAACTAGCTACACAAATGTTTGCTGTCAGATTCATATATTCGCTGTGGAAGATCTTTAAGTAAGTTATGACTATGACTCTGGATGACATTGGGGAGGGGTATTTGGACATGAGGTACAGAATCAAAGAAATGAATGTTAAAGTAAGATTTTTTTTATCTTTTGATTTTTGAATTTTGTAAATTTATTCCCTTTCCAAAATTTAGTTTAAATATTTAAAGTTAATCATAAATTTTCCCTTTGTGTTTCCCCATAGAAATAAAGCAATTAGTTTCCTAATCCCCCCCTTTATTTATTTATTTATTTATTTATTTATTTATTTATTTATTTATTTTTGGTACCAGGGATTGAACCCAGGGTTCTTAACCAATGAGTCACATCTCCAGTCCTTTTTTACATTTTTTTAGAGACAGGGTCTTGCTGAATTGCTTAGGTCCTCACTAAATTGCTGAGGCTGGCTTTGAACTCACAAACCTCCTGCCTCAGCCTCTGGAGCTGCTAGGATGACAGGCAAATGCCAGCAGGCCCAGCCTGACTCCCCTGTCTTCAAGTCTCCATTTCCTTAAACAGTCTGGCAGAATGAAAGCAGCTGAATTTCTTTCTGGGCTATCTTCTTTGTAGCTCAGGGTAGGCATACTTTTCCTGTTAATGGACCAAAGACTGAATTCCACTAAAATTGCATTGTCTCATGAGTTGCATGATCTCTCTAATTTTGTAGCATCACAACATCAACCTACAAGGTATAAATTGTGTAATCCATGGATAAGCCTGAATCCTAAAGGTTAGCTTCTTATTTCTTTTCTTTTCCATCCTTCCTCCTTCCTTTCTTCCTTCCTTCCTTCCTTCCTTCCTTCCTTTTAACAAAGATAGGGAGCAAACCAGATTTGGTTCAAGGATTTGGCAAAACCACTCACTAGTGACTCTTTTTAGCTATTAATATGTTCAATGGATAAAGAAATTTGGGAAATTCTTCATACCAACAATCTAGTTTTTAATATTATTATCTTGTATAAATTTATAGTTTTGATAGTAGAAAAACTATTAATACCTTACATTAAAAATCACACAATAATAATCCTAAACTTTCTGGAAGAAAATGGAATCCCCCACCTAAATAAGGGGAGTATGGGAAAAATCAAAATATAATAACTCCTTTGTACATTTCAAACTATAACTCATCATATTTAACAGCTTTATTAACAAGAAATTCATGTACTGTGATGTTCTCTTAAGTGTTCGCTTAAGTGGAAAACTCTGTTATGTTTAGTAAATTTATATAAAATCAAATTTAGAACATTTTTAGTACTTCAAAATATCTCTGGTGTTGGTTGGAAATGAATTATTATTTCTGCCCCTATCCAGACAACCACTCATACACTTGCTTCTTTTCCATAGCTTTGATTTTTCCTGAAATAGGTCATATAGTACATGGATTTTGCAGTCTGGCTTCCTCCAGTTAGCATAATGATTATGAGGCTCCTCAACTTTTTACATGTATCGACATTTTGTTCCTTGTTATTGAAGAACAGTGTTCCCTTGCATGAATATTCCAATTGTGTTATCATCACCAGTTGGTGGACATTTGAATTGCTTCCACCTTTTGGCTATTGTGAATAATGCTATTTATTTTTATATTTTAAAATGTAAAAATAAAATTTTTGTAATACAAAGTGCTTGTAAATAAAACTACATGGTACAGCTTTCTTCTCACACAATTATAGAATTTAGTGTTAAAAAACAAAAACATTTTCAAAATGAGCACAAACTTCTAGAACCAGCTCCACTACCACGGAATACTTTACAGAATATCCATTAATGCATTCAATACTTGGCCTGCTCTAAATGTCTCAGTAGACTTTGAAGCTAGATACTTCAACTGCTTATGGGACAGTCCTAGGTATTTGATTCCTTCCCAAAATCTGTACCTAAAGTTATTGCCAGTATTGTTACTGATCACAGTGATCTTTTGTAGACCATTTTATATTGAGTAAAATAAGACTAACTTTGAGACTTTCTTTCGAAACAAAATTTTTAGGCACAGTGAATTCTTCTCTTTGTTCCACCTATTCTAAATATGTGATGCATTTTTCTTCACTAAGGCAACATTTGGAAACCCTCATAGAAAGATTCAACTGCAAGAAAGTAGATCTAGAAAAAGGAGAACCTAAAATCAGAAAATTATTCCAAATAGGGAAAAAACAAAAATTTTTATTGAACTCTCTTACTTTCTATATCATTTTAAGGCAACAACATAAAATGAGTGGTAAATTTGGGTTTGAATATATCAAGGAAGTATTAATGTTCAAATTATAGGATAGTGGAGGCTTCTTCTTTTACCTATTTATTGAAGGGATGAATTTTCAGCTCTTACACATTTTTTATGTCCATTAGAGGTTTTTGGGACTTTTAGGAGGATTTGAATAAGAGGTACTGAGATGGGTCCCGGGGACTTAAACTTTCACATTACACTTTGCATCTATTGCCCAAGAGAAAAGGTGAGAAATTTAAAATGCATATCATCAGTAAAACCAGCATGGTATTGGCATAAAAACAATGAAATAAACTAGATGGCACATAGACAAATTAACATAAATACAGTCATCTGATGCTTGATCAAGGCTCCAAAAGCACCCATTGAAAAAAAAATAAAATAAAAGCCTTTTAACAAATGGTGCTGGGAAAATTGGATAGTCTTAACTTGATCCCTACCCTTACCTTACACAAAAATCAAGTCAAAATGAATCAAAGACCTAGAATTAAACCAGAAACTGTGAAAGTGCTAGAAGAAAACCTAGGGGTCATACTCCAACAAATTGGCACTGTCAACAACTTCTTTTTAATGACTCCTAAAGCTCAAGAAGTAAAATCAAGAATCAATAGGTGGGATAGCATTAAATTAAAAAGCTTCTATACAGTAAAGGAAACAAGAGTGTGAAGAGAATAGGAGAAAATCATTGCCAGCTGTTCTTCCAATAGGAAATTAGTAACCAGAATATATAAGGAACTCAAAACCCTTAATGCCCAAAACTAATAACCCACCCAATAAATGGGTGAAAGATCTGCAAAAACATTTCTCAAAAGAAGAAATGTAAATAGCCAACAAACATGAAAAAAAATGTTCAACATTCTTAGCACTCAGGGAGATGAAAATCATCTCACCCCAGTTAATATGGTCATCATCAAGAATGCAAATAGTAATTAAAGGCAAGGATGTGGGAGGAAAGGTATACTATACATTTTTTGGTAGAACTGAAAATTAATACAATAACTTTGGGAAAAAGCACAGATTTCTGAAAAGACTAGGAATGGAACCACCATATCTCTTCTTGATATTTACCCAAAAGAACTAAAATCAGCATATTATAGTGATTACATGCATTCCAATATTTATAGTCACACAATTCATAATAACCAAGCTATGGAACCAACCTAGGTGCCCATCAGTAGATGAATGGATTACAAACTTCATTGCTCTAATCAGCCATACATAAGAATACAATTATGACTTTTGCTGGCAAATGAATGGAACTGGGGAACATCATGCTAAGGGAATTAAGCCAGACTCAGAAAATCGATGGTCTAATATTTTCTCTCATATGAAGAGAAAAAAATAAATAAAAACACAAGGAGATATTGCAAAAAATAGAAGGAAGATGAGTAAAAAAAAAAGCAGGGGAATAAGGGGGAAGGAGGATGGAAAGGAAAGGGGAAGAACTAGGGACTTAACACAATTGTGCTATGTACATGTAAGAATACATCACAGTGTATTTCAATTTTATATGTAAGTATAGTTCATCAACTATAAATAAGTAAACAGAAGGAAGACAATAGAGTAGACAGAGGGAATGGGGGAGAGGGAGGGAAGGAAGGGGATAGTACTGAGGATAGAAATGAATAAAACTATGCTTTATGCATTTTGCAAATATGTCAGAATGAACCCCACCATTTGTTATAACTGTAATGAACTAAACATATTTTTAGAAAATGCATACTATCAGAATCACTAGAAGAAGAATTATGGTAGGGATTTATATAGAAAATTACTTATAACATTTTTCCATTTTAGTATATGTGCTTCTACAGTATACCTCTCCCTTATCAGGAGAAACTAGGTATTGTCTCAAAGTGTTAACTAATTTCCAACCCCAAAATTAGTCCTGTCTACATCTCAGAATTGTTGAACCAATAACAAAACAGAGCCAATTGAGTGGTGAAGGAAAGTTTATTCTTGGCTAGAGAACAGAAGATGCTGAAGCCTGGGGTGGGTAAGGGAGGAATCCACTCACACATCAGCCTCCCCCTAAACAAAAGATGAAGGCACTTTTAAGGTTAAAGGAGTAAGGGGTCCATTTCAGATAATAAATAGGAGAATTATTTATGCCTTTTTCCAGGAAAAGAGTTGAATCCATTTTGAACTTTCCAGTCTGAGTCAAAAGCAACTAGGACGCTGCAGGTGGAAGTTTTACTAGGGTAATATGTTACAGCAGGATTATAATGAGATTGGGGGTGAACAGCAAGTCGACATGGTCTTCTCGATGACTGAAACTGTTTTTGGCCAGTGCCATTTTGTGTCCTATTCTGTAGTAGCAGCCCAGTCCAGAATGTCTGCTTGGCTTGCCAAACATGTAGTTCTTTCAAAGAGAATACCGGCTAGCAGAAAATATTGTTTTTCTTGAAGTTTGAGAGGTGTTTGCTTGGTGACAAAAGTGGAACTAACAAATGCCTGGGATTGTGCAAAATACTCTTCAGCAAATTATGGTTAGAAAACCATCAACCTTACGTACTAAAGGGAAAAAAGCTTAATTTTATATGTATTTGTTTATTTTGGGTGCTAGAAATTGAACTCAGGACTTCATGCAAACTCAGCACATGCTGTACCATGGAACTATACCTGCAAACCTGAATTTTTAATTAGGCTTCTTAAAGTTTAATTCTTATGGAGTCATTATGGTTGTGGGGGAGGAAAAAAATGTAACCTGATTTTTTAATGTGCTCTCTAGTCACTGAATCAGTTCTTGAACAATGAGTTCTCTTTTTAGTTCCAAACCAAACAGTGATATGGACTCTTCTGTTCAAATTTCATGTGGACGGGTATCCCTGCTTTCTTTCTTTTAGATATAAATTCGGTTAACTAGCTTTTTTTCTTTTTGTATACTCTGCATCTCTAGAATATTAGTGACCCTTGGATCTTTTTTGCCTTTAATCATCTACTTCTTTTTTACTTATTTCTTGAAAGAAAAATCTATATGCCACCTCTGACTAGAGTTTGTTTTGTTTGAGGAATTTGGGTAATTCTTTTTAAATCTTATTAAGCATGCTTTTACAGGCTTAGCTGGCAAGGGACATTAAGGTGGCTGTAAAGACCCAGACTTTTTGAGGTCCCTGTAGTCAAGGTACACAGATACAGCATAATCAAAGGCAAAATTCAAAAAGGGAGACATGGGTCTATTATTCTCCCCCACTTACTCTGCATTCAGGTAGACTTGCCTGCCCTAAACTACCCTGTGAAATAAATAAAAAAATCAGCCTATTGTTTTAAATCCCTAGTTACTTGATGGCAAAATATAGCCCTCAAATAAGGAGATTCTTGGGGAAGATGTCCTTTTTCTTCTACCACAGCAACCTGGGAACAGAAATGGTAGCTGCATCTACTTATCAACAACTACATGAATATAGATGAATCTCTGTAGTGGCATATATCTCTAATTGAGCACAGGGACTTAAGTACTATTTTGTTGCATCTTGAGAACACTGTGAATTGCAGAATATTGGGTCCATTTTAGGAATGATGATCTAGAGACATAATTAACCAAGTTCAAATCTGTTTCCTTAGTCATTATCAACCCTGAAGGCTGTCTGAGATGCACTTTTCATTTGATATATTTCCTCTTCACAACACCCCTCATGAATTTCTGATCACTGTCAGATATTGAATGATCCAATGGGTCTTTCTACATCAATGTCTCAAAAGAATCTCAAGCTTAATAATCCAAAATAAAGGAACCAGGAGACTCCTGTTTTTTTATTCTCACTTCTAGTTGTACCCACCCAATTCAATTCATGGATCCCTGTAATACACAGAGTATAAGGCAAACTGTCTTAAGAATGTGTACATAATCTGTCATTCAAACCAGGGTGATTGGATGACAAGCAGAACATATTATTCTGGATCAAACAAGGTTCACAGAACTGTTCTGTGGAAGCAACATGTATTAAACTGGACTGTAGTCAAATTCATACACTCAGTCATCTGAACCCCAGCCCTGCTCATCCTAGTCAGAACAGCAACTTAAACATAACACATTCAAAATTAGGTTCCGTTTCCTTTCTCCTCCTAATGACTTTTTTTCAGCTTACTTCAACTTATCCTATGTTTCATTTTTTTCTAAATTATCTACAGCACAAAAATCCTAATTTTTTTAATATGTTCACTTTGAAATTTGTGGTACATGTCTGTAATCCCAGCATCTTGGGAGACTGAGGCTGGAGGATTGCAAGTTTGAGGTCAGCCTCAGCAACTTAGCAAGACCCTATCTCAAAATAAAAAAAATAAAAGGTATTGGGAAGAAGCTTTTTAGTTTGATTCCATCCCATTTGTTGATTCTTGATTTTACTTCTTGTGCTTTAGGAGTCTTGTAAAGAAAAGTCAGTTTCTAAGCCTACATGATGTAGATTTTGGTCTATTTTTTTCTTCCATTAGGTGCAAGTTCTCTGCTATAATGCCTAAGTCCTTGATGGACTTTGAGTTTGAGTTTTCTGCAGAGTAAGAGATAAGGGTTTAATTTCATTAAACTACTTATGGATTTCTAATTTTTCCAGCACCATTTAAGAGGCTATATTTTCTCCATGTGTGTTTTTGGTACCTTTGTCTAGTATGAGATAACTGTATTTATGTAGGTTTGTCTCTGTGTCTTCTATTCTGTACCATTGGTCTGCATGTCTGTTTTGATGCCAATACCATGCCATTTTTACTACTATCATTCTGTAGTATGATTTAAGGTCTAGCATTGTGATGCCTCCTGCTTCACTTTTCTTGTTCAGGATTGCTTTGGCTATTCTAGGTCTCTTGTTTTTCCAAATGAATTTCATGATTGCTTTTTCTAATTCTATGAAGAATGCCATTGAGATTTTTAATAAGAACAGCATTGAATCTGTATAGTATCTTTTGGTAGTATGGCCACTTTGACAATATTAATTCTGCCTATCCAAGAACATGGAGGATCTTTCTATCTTCTAAGTTCTTCAATTTCTTTCTGTAGAGTTCTATAGTTTTCATTGTAGAAGTCTTTCACTTTTTTTGTTAGATTAATTCCTAAATATTTTATTTTTTTGAGGCTATTGTTAATGAGGTATTTTTCCTAATTTCTCTTTCAGTAGATTCATCCTGATATATAAGGAACACAATTGATTTATAAGTGTTCATTTTATCTACTACTTTGCTGAATTCGCTTGTGAGTTCCAGAAGTTTTCTGTTGGAAATTTTTGGGTCCTCTAAATATAGAATCATAACATCAGCAAATAGGGATAGTTTGAGTTCTATCCATAGCCCTTTAAATTTTTTCCTCTGTTTAATTTCTCTAGCTAGAGTTTCAAGAATGATGTTGAATAGAAGTGGTGAAAGAGGGCATTCTGTTTGGTTCCATATTTAGAGAGGAATGCTTTCAATTTTTCTCAATTTAAAATGATGTTGGCCTTGGATTTTGCATATACAGCTTTTACAATATTGAGGTATGTTCCTACTTTCCTAGTTTTTAGAGACCCTACAGAATGGGAGAAAATCTTTTCCACCTGCACCTCATATAGAGCATTAATCTCCAAGATATATAAAGAACTTGAAAAACTTAATACCAATAAGATAATTCACCCAATTAACAAATGGACAAAGGAACTGAACAGACCTCACAGAAAAAAATATGATCAGTTACCAAATATATGAAAAAATGTTGATCATCTCTAGCAGTTACAGAAATGCAAATTAAAACTATACTGAGAATTCATCTCACACTAGTTAGAATGGCAATTATCAAGAATACAAGTAACAATAAATGCTGATTGGGGAAACAAGAATGTGGGGAAAAAGATATACTCATACATTGCTGGTGGGACTGCAAATTTGTGCAATCATTCTGGAGATTCCTCAGAAAACTTAGAATGGTGTTACCATTTGACTCAGTTTTCCCACTTCTAGGTTTATAACCAAAGGACTTAAAATCAACCTACTACAGTGATGCATCCACATCAATGTTTATAGCAACTCAATTCACAATAACTAAACTATGGAACCAACCTAGGTGCCCTTCAACAGACCAATGGAAAAAGAAATTGTGGTACATATATGTGTAACAGCATATTACTCAACCATTCTGTGATCTTCAAGGTCTGTATGTATAAAACCAATAAACAATAAAATATGTACAGATGTATGTGACTGATTCTGAATCCTAATGTCTTACAAAAGTAAACACGCTCTTTGTCAGGTGAGATAAAGTAATAATGAATGATAAATGTTTTGTGTGAATATATAAAAAAAAAAAAAAACAAGAATGAAATTCTGGCATTTGCTGGTAAATAGATGGAACTGGAGAATATCATGCTAAGTGAAATAATCCAATCCCCAAAACCAGAGTCCAAATGTTTTCTCTGATATGCTAATGCTAACTCACAATGGGGAGAGGGGGTAGGAAAGAATTGATATATGTTGTATTAGATAATGGGGAATAAAAGGGAGAGGGAATGGAAATAGGAAATATAGTAGAATAAATCACATATTACTATCCTATGTGCATATATGATTACATAACCAATGTAATTCTATGCCATGTACAACCAGAAGAATGAGAAGTTATATTCTGTATATGTATAATATGTCAAAATACATTCTACTATCATGTTTAACTAATAAGAACAAATTTAAAAATCTAAAAAAAGTGTTGGGGATGTAGTTCAGTGGCAGAATGTCCCTGTGTTTAGTTTCTAATACTGGAGAGAAAAAAAAATTGTTCTTGCACATATAATCAAATCTGTCAAGCTGCACTGAATTCTCTTCTTGTATCTTCCCACAAATCTCCAATTTCCTACACGTTTCATTCACCATCAAATTTCTGCTGCCCAGGGTCAATATAGATGCTCCATAAATATTTTAGGAATGTTAAATAAATGTGATACTGACAGCAGTCAGAGTGATATAATTGCCCAGATACTTAAACTCCCTTTTAATCTAATTAAATTTCAATTCCTCTACTGGGCTTAACACACTTCTACCCTAGGCCAGTTTTTGTGCCATCCTGTCAATAGTAATGCATTATTCACTTACTCTATCCCCTTCCCTTCTCATTTAGTAGCATTACTCATCAACCAGCCTTGCATTCACACTGAAAGTAAAGCCACATTTCATATGCATGACAAAATTCCATTCCTACAAATGCGATTGTAATTTTTAGAACTGTACCTTAACCACAAATTTTAAAACCTGAAAGTCTTTTGGTATTATCTTTCCCCTCCAAGATATTTTAAACTCATTATAACTTCTTTAAAATATTTTCCTTCCTAAATCAAGGGACATTTTACAAAACTGACAAGATCATGACAAACAAGAAAAAAACGGAGAAATTTTTACACAGTGGAGGAGGAATCTGATCTGAGATGATGACACAATGCAACAAGGTATATTGAATTGTGTCTGAAACAGTAAAACACGTTAATGGAAAAACTGGTGAAATCTAAAAGGTTGGGAGCTTGCTTTAGAATATTGTACCAATGTTAACTGCTCTCATTAATAAACATTTTTCTTAGAGCAGTTTTAAATTAATAGCAAAATTAAGAGATTTCCTATACTTCTCTTGCCCTCCCATGAACAGCCTCCCAATTATCAATAGCCCTCACTAGAGTGGTAGATTTGTGAAAGTTTATGACCCGTGTTGGCATACCATTATTACCCCCAATCTACTGCTTATATTAGTGTTTACTCTTGATGCTGTTCATTCTATGAGTAAGGACAAATGCCTAATGATATGCACCTAACATTTAAGTACCATACAGGATATTACTTCTGTCCTAAAAACCTTCTATATTCTGCGAACTCCTTCCTCCAAGCTCTGACGACCACTGATCTCTTTATTGTCTCCATAGTTTTTCCCTTTTCCAGTCTATTATATTTTTGGAATCATTCAATATGTAGTTTTTCAGATTGGCTTGGGTCCCATGGTAATATATATTTAAGTTTCTTTCCATGGCTTCATAGATTGTTTGTTTATTTGTTTATTCATTTACTCTATGGATAGTGGCGATAGTGGTCAAACCCAGGGCATCCATGTTAGCAAGTCCTGTACCAATGAGCTACATCTCCAGCCTGGCAATTAATTAATTAATTAATTATTTGTTTTTAATAAAGAGTTGAAAGTAACCTAGAGGATTGAGGTAGAAGTTAAGGTTTTGTGGCATAGACACTGAGTCTGCTTAAGAAGTGTTAGGGCAAGGAGAGAGCAATGACCTGGAGAGACAAAAGAGTCCCAGCAGAAAACATTTGGACCACTGCGCTCAAAACCTTAAGAACTGAAGATGAGACCTGAGAGGAATTAGGATTTAAAAGTAGGCACTTTGGGGAGTATTTTTCTTGGATATGATTTGTGTATGTCAGTTCTAATTCTGAGGGACACATGGACCCACCTTAAAGACTCTTCATTTCACAGCATATGTTACTAATCCCCTTTTTAATATATATTGTATAATGTGACCATCTAGATAAACGTGTTTGTCACTTAACACTGATCAGTGTGAATAAAGTAGACAAAATACAAAGAAATGGGCTTCACTGTTGAACTCTCTGGAGTAATGATGTTTAGCTGGGCCCCTCTCCATGTCTGCTCATACTTGTCAACAGACATTAATGCAGAGCTAGTCCTGGGAGCAAGTATATTAGGGAAGATAGAAGCTCAATAGAAAGCAAGTCCATATTCTATGAAAAGAGTCTGATATTAAATTTAGTTGTACTTTCTCCTAACCTGGTGATGCACATCTGTAATCCTAGCTCCTCAAGAGGATCTTAAATTCAAGGCCAGCCTGGGCAACTTAGCAAGACCCTGTCTCAAAATTTAACAAAGGGTTGGGAATATAGTTCAGTCCCCAGCAAAATACACATGCACACATACATACACACACACACACACACACATACACACAATGGCTGTACTTTCAAAATTAAAACATTCTAAATATCCTATTAACTCAAATAATCATTTTTGAAAATTTTTGAAAGCTTAATATAAAATATTTAATTTATTATAATGTAAGATCCTGAACTTATGATGTGTGCTATTATCATAATTATTGTTTTCCAAAGTCAAAAAATGTTGAGAGCTATAATTGCTTAAAAGACTTTTTTAACTTTTGCTTTCCAATATAATAATTTCACATCTCTTAGAGAAATGTCATATATTTAACTAGAAACATAGTATTTTAAGTGCATATAAAATAAGTCACTTTATATGAACCAGTTTTCTTTTTCTTTTTCTTTTTTTTATGGAGTGCTGGAGATAGAACCCATAGCTTTAGCTAGACAAGTGCTATTATATTGAGCTACATCTCCAACCTTCATTTTTACATTTCATAAAATATAATAATGCTATATTTCAGAACATTTTCCTAGCTAAAACTAAAACTAGAGCATAAAAATTCTGCAAGCCAAAACAAAAGCCTTTGCTTTAAATATGCTTTTGAAATATAACTACAAAATTATACATGTTAATGAAATGTTATACATATTATACATGTTATGGCCACAGGTAGTAGATCAAGCACACAACAAGCATATACAAGGCATGACACTGGAGTCAGAAAACACTCAGAAAATAAACAATAAAGTAAATTCTTATTTACTAGCCATTATCAAAAATTATGGAAGATTATTTGCTGAATTCAATGTAATTATCTCATATGTTAAATATTTGGGAAATATTTAGTTTTTACAAATGTAAAATCCAAATTAATATTCACATTAAATTTTAGATTTTAAATTTCTTTATGAAACATTGTTATTAAATGATTGTTGATATCTATAAATCAATACCCAAAAACTTATTATAGTTTTATTGATTTTTAAATTTTTTTCTGATCATTTTCCCTTTATATTCTTCCTTAACAAGTGCTTATATAATTGGGGCTTATACTATCATCTTATCCTAGTGTACTGATTTCCAATTTTATTAATATCTAGAGTATATTAAATGCATAGGTAAGTATGTGTTTAAAGACATATGACTATATACATACATACACAAATATTGATATACATCCAAGTGTACATGAATTTTAAAAGTATGCTATAGGCATATCTGTAGGCATATATGTGTATGCATCATACATATTAGGTATATTTATACAAAACCACATAAGAATATAGGTATAATATTTAGACAATCAAAAATTCTCCTTTACTACAGGTTCTCTTTAATATTCCAGTATCCTTATGCTTCAGTCAATTTAATTGCATTTTCCCATAAATGCACTTGAATATGTTACCAAAGTCGTTCATAATGAAAGATTAGGTAATTAATCTAATTATTTTATAGATAAATGAATTACAAGTACAATAAGAAAATTGTTTTGAAAAATTAAGTTTAATGATTTGGAGACGCTTAATTAAAGTGGCCAAAAACATTTCTTCAGAATTAGGTGAGAGAATGTCATCTACAAAACACTAGGAAAAATCTAAAAGCAATCTGCTTTCCTATTTTTTTGGAAATATTTAAACCCTGGTTTCACTTTAAAGAATCAGAAAAAGAAATAGAAGAAGTGATGTGGGTGTAGTTTATGTAGAATTGCAATTAGCAAAATTCAATGCAATAAAAAAATCTGTTTCTTATTTAAAAGTTTGACAAATACACATTTATATTAGAAGTCCAAGCAATATATTTTTGTGATGCCTTTTTTAAGCAAAATGTTTAGGTTAACTGTCCAAAACACTGAGGTAGTGGAATTGTGTGCTTACATGTATTTAGGCACACACATCTATATACATGTGTCTATATAAATCATATATGCATAATGTGGGTAAACATACATATAAGCCTTCTAAGTTTCATTGTTTTAATAATTACCTCAAATACTTTATTTTATGTATTATTTTATAATTTTTTGTCCCATGTCCTATTTACATATTTTTATATGTTTATATGTTTTGTATACTACTTTATTAAAATTTAGCTAGAGTGAAATAGTACTAGCTATCTTGTTATCTGAAATGAAATCTTTTCTCTGAAATTCCAGTAGATAGGAAGTGCAATTTAGGAGAAAATGAAAAAAAAAAAAAATCAATGTCTTGGTACAGGTAGTTTAGGGGGATCTTCCTTTTCTTTTTATTAATATTTCTTTGTTCATTTCCTTTGCTTGTATCATCAAAGACTAACAATAATATGGGCATGTGGTTTAGAAGTGGGGAGGGACACTTGGAAATTAATAATAGGAAAAGAAAAGTTTTAAGGCTAACATACATGTTACTGAGCCAAACTTTCAAAATTATAGAATTGTTATTAATGTTTAATGTTACACATTTTGATGTAAGTTATAAGAATGACTCCTCTTATTTTCTTTTTTCCACTTTTTTCTTCTTATTTGGTTAATATACTCTATTTCATAGTTCCTAACTTTGCTGCATATTGCATCCTGTATAAAATTAAATGACACTGCTAAAATCAATGAAGTACAAATTTACAAGCAAAGAGAATTTATAGATACTCATTCTCATCAATTTAACAGATTTATATGAGATTACCTATTTTTCCTACAATCTTGCCAAGGATTGCTATTAGCAGACCTTGTTTTGGGCAATGAGTGAAAATTCATATATATACACATGTATATAATAATACATAAAACATATATGAACATACTGTAGTTGTATATTTTTTGAATAAGTGGAATACCTTTGAATATTTATAGGTCATTGATAATTTGAATTATTCTTGTATGAATTGTAGAGCTATATTTTTACTATTTCTATTCTATATTTTTCTCACTAAGGTTTATAGCTTTCTTATATTTGTGAAAGAGTAATCCATGCTCCTCTCTGAGGGTCACAAAGGTAGCCTCCTTCCCTGTGTCACCTGCCTTTAAAGTGTTTATGATTTGTAGATTTTTAAAAATTATTTTTATTTTTAGATGGACACAATAACAATTCCTTTTATATATTTATTTGCATGTGGTGCTGAGGATCAACCTAGTGCCTCACATGCTAGGCAAGTGCTCTCCACTGAGCCACAACTCCAGCCCCAATTTGTAGATTTTTACCAATGTTTTATAGATACCTTCCTCACATCTAACACAGGATTGTTTTTGGCAACTCCACTTAAGACTTTCCAAATTACTAAACTTAACTTTAAAGCAAAAAGAACTCCCTTTCTGCACTTATATTTTGTTCTTCCATGAAATAAGTAGATAACTTACACAACTATTTGATAACACATTGAAGGGAATTTGTGTTGAAATTCAATTAAATTGATAGAAACAAGGATATCGGGATAACAAAGAAAGTCTGTGACAAAGGAGATTGAGTTTCTAATTATATACATCAGCCTTCAACGTCCTTTGGGGATTAATGTCCCAAGACACTCTAATCTTGTCAAGGATAGCTATTAGCAGACCTTGTTTTGGACAATGAGTGAAAATTCATATATATACACATATACTGAAACCTGTGGATACTTGAATCCCTTATATAAAATTGGCAAACTGTGCACAACTTTTCATGTATTTTAAATAGTGTCTCAATTACTTAACACCTAATAAGTTGTAATTTCTATGTAAGTAGTTGTTACCCTGAATCGCTGAGAATAGCCACAAGAAAAAATCTGCACATGCTCTGTGCAGACATGATTTTTAAAAAAACATTTTTAGTCTGTGGTGATTGAATTCTTGGATGCAGAACTCTTAGACCCAGGACCAACTTCACCTATATTCTTATATCTAATGGGGTATCCACTTGTTTCAGTTCAATTTGTTTAGCAGTTAATTATTTCACACTGATTTCAGAAAATACCAAGATTGTATATTAAACCTTTAGATAACTACTTCAGAATCTCTGTTCTATCCCAAGGATTTGTATATTCATGTCTCATGCCTAAGAATAGAGGGCCTCACGTTGCTCACAATGGAATCATGTGTGCTTAAGCAGTATTGGCTCAGAAAAGTGAAGTGCTATGCCCTTTGTGAAATGTGTCCTTATATTCCTGATAAATACTGTATATGTGACTGACAGAACGTAATACTCTGTAGTATAATAATCTGACTCATAGGGCTGGGACACTGCTTTGGATAACATGATAAGGAATCTCATTCAGAGCACATCAGGCCCTCCAAGATTATTCTAGTTCTTACCCTAGCTCCCATTCTGTCTTCCTAAACCTGTCACAGTTCTGAAATTTATGATTAGGAAATTCCCATTGAACTCATCTCCTGGAGATGTTCTTCACCAACTCCTTGTCTTATGAATATTGGCTATGCAGTGTCCCTCAACTGGAAGCAAAGCTACACCCTACCCCTGGCATTCCAGAGCCCAGATGGCTTGATCAAGACACATTTTTTTTATTCATTTATCCATTGATAGACACTTGCTTCCATATCTTAGCTTTTGTGAATGATGGCAGTGCAGATATCTCTTTGACAAACTGATTACACTTCCTTTTAACACAGGGTTAGTAGTGGATTACTAGATTATGTGGTACATTTTTTTAATTTTGGAGGAACTTCCATACTACTTTCCAGAATGTACGTATTAATTTTATTATCCCCAATGTGTGTGCAAGGGTTTCTTTTCTCTCTATACCACTGATCTTTCATCTTTTTAATAAGTAACTCTAAAAGTTGTATTGTATTAACTTATAGTTTAAATTTGCATTTCCAGATGATTAGTGATGGTAAACATTACTTCATATTCCTGCTGGATATTAGGGTGTCTTATAGAAATGATTATTCAGGTCTTAAGTAGAGTTTTTAAATCAAGTTATTTGTTTTTTGCTATTGAGTTCTTTTAGTTCCTTATAGATTTTGAATACTGACACATTATATTTTTGACAAATATTTTCACCCCATCCACAGATTATTTCTTCATTCCACATTTGTACTGGTTCAAGTAAAATAAAATCTAGAGAAAATTAATCATATTTACTGATTTCCCCTTTAATTTCAGAATTCAATCTGAAATGGTCACATTATATTTTATTAAAATCCTATTAAATTTTCCCACACTGTTTCTTTTCTCACACTGAGAACACTAATTCATATCTTTAGTTTCATCCCCAAACCTTGGATACATTTTCCCACTCCCCTTTTGCTAACACTCTTGCTTTATAAATAGAAGAGACATCTTCCCTAGGTCCCATAACTGACTTTACCACTTTAGGCCTTTCTATATCCCTGACTCTGCCCAACCCTGCAGTTATAATGGATCAATGAGCTACCCATCCTCCATGAGCACTTGATCATTCCATTGCTCCAGTTCTTCCCCAAAAACACTTAACCAATGAAACATTTCCTTATCCTTTCTTAAAAAAGAATCTTAGAAATTCCCTGCAGCTTCTTACTTGCCTGCTTTACTTCACAACTTAGTACTTGCCAATGACTTCTATAATCCCTGCCTCCGATCCAACCTTCCTTGCATCTTTCCACTAAATTCAGGCTTCCTATTCTCCAAATTTTATGTGAATTTCTCTTCTCAAAGTCAGCAATGAGACATCTCTAACATGACTGTTAAATTCCATCCTGTGGAATTCTCCTCAGTATTACTGCTGCTCCTGGATTCCTTCCCACCTCAATGACCGTTGGTTCTCAGGTTTCTTCTTGTCTCCTTTTTCCTTTCATGTTCTAAACATTGGAGCACCATAGATTTCATAATTGATTTTGTTTTCTCTACATCAGTAATCTCATGTAGCCTGTAGGTTTAAGGACCATTTCCATGTTGTGGGTGAACATAAATGTTGTTCAAGATTCACAAATTTATTTCTACAAATTCACACACTGAGTTCCAGTTTTCTTTTTTTCTTTTTCAACTGCATGGTTGATAATTCCACAAACATAAAAAATACTCTAGTTCTTCTAGGAAGCAAAATTTTAAAAAACTCTTGGTTTCTCCAAACATTTTCTTTTTTTTTATATCTCAAGTGGCACTACCTTCCACCCATATCTTGAACTAATAAGATCTTGGAATTCTTTCACTTTCCTAAAGCTGTCATTTCAGGCAATAGCAAAGTCCTTAATATCAACCTTGTAAATATACCTTTAATTCAGTCAATGCATCATTTCCCTCTCAGACCAAGCCATTCTCATCTCCTTTGAAATTTTGTTGACCTTGGTTGATTGTTTCAGTAGCTACCCCTGGATCCTCTACTATTCATATAGCAACCTGATCACCTTTTTAAAAAATATATCCCCAGACCTTAATCTTCCTTCTCCTAGAGCACATAGTTCTTAGAATACAATCCCTGTTCTTCACTGTGGCCCCTGTACTCTAATACTCCATCATAGTTCATCATGTTAATTTTATACTGACTACTCCCTAGCTTTACTGGATTTAGATTAGAACTTCAAATAAATAAAAATCATTCTAATGCAAGACTTGGCACTTTCCCTGTGTGCAACATACTTTCCCTTCAGTTTTGCATGAAAAGTTCCTTTTTATTGACTAATTTTTAATAAGATCAAATATTTAACTATACAAACCAGGCAAATGGGAGCGGGAAAAGAAATATGCTTTTCTGAAATGTCTGAGGAGGAAGGGCAGGAAGAAGAGGGCAGACAAAGAGGAGGCTTAGGTTTCAATAAGAACAATGCTCCAGTGTGGGTTTGCAGGCTGGTGCAGGGGCTTGGTAGGTCAGGAAGGTGGAACAGTACTTGGTGAGTTGTAGTGTCAGAGTTCCATGCTGTGGTAGAGCATGGAGTCAGAAGACAAAAGTAGATACATAGGCTGAAGTCTCCAGAAGGAATTGGCAGGGCTGTATTCAGAAACCAAAGGGACCAGCAGGCTGGGTGCCCTCAGAGATAATTGGGACCCTACAGGCACCTTTCTGGTGCTCAGGAGGCCTGTGAAGGCCACAGGAAGGCTGAATATTCTCCCAGCTCTCCGGCTGAGACTCAGTGCCCAGCCCGGTTGCAGCTCCTTGGACAGACTGGGCAGCAGACAAGGAAGGCTCCACATAGGATGTGCAGTCAGTCTGCACATTGCAGAGGCTGAGGCTCCAGGAGCAGAGACTTGGGTTCAGAGGCCCAGGCCTTGGTACAAAGGCAGGCACTACTCCGTTTTTTATCCGGGGCTTGAAGGCAGATGGCCTGGGCTCTGGGTTCTGCCTCCTGCTCTTGATCTCTGGGATTTCAAACCACAGTGGTCCATCAAACCTCCTGTTCCCTTTCTTGCACTCGCTGAGTGCTCTCAGCACGGTCTCCCTGGAGCAAGGGTCTGGGCGTCCAGCAGAGGGGGCTCCCTGCCCCTGGGATGCCAATGGGCTCTCCCTGCGCTGAGGAGGGGCGATCTTGATGGTCACCGGGCTCCAGGTCCGTCTTGGGTTCCGGGCACTCCAGAGCCGTCGCTTCATGTAATTCTCCCAAGCGCTGGAAAGATCCGGTCCCATCATGGTCTCTGGGGATGACCTGGTGGAGAAGCCCCCCCACGACTCGGTTCCCTCCTTCCCTGGCTTGGTGAAGTTCCAGGCCGGTGGCATCTTTGGAACTGGCCCACTCTGGACCCAGGTATCATTGTGGCCATGCTGAACACGTTCCAGAGCAGGAGCTGGAGTCAGCTGGAGCTGAGGGTTCAGGCGCCCCTGAACCCGGGTTGGCGGCGCGGGCTGCAGCGAACTCAGGGTGCTGCCCATGGGAACCGGGCGGCGGGGTCCCGGCCTCTAGTAGGGATTCGGCTTCCAGAAGTTCCCTATGTCTGTGGATGCAGCCAGAGGCAAAGTGCCCAGGGCTCAGGTGACCGTTGGCACCTGGGCGCGAGGAGAGCACGAGAGGCATGGACGCTGGTGGTGGATGCTGAAACCGGTCACAGACCCGGACCACGAGTCAGGTGGGTGCCAAAGACACGCGCGGCCTGAACCCCAAGCCCCGCAGCAGCCAAGGTTAGCTGACCCTCTGCAAGACACCAAGTCTTTTCTTTCAGCCCACCCTTCTGTTCATAGCAACTGTTTCTCTCCCCCTGAGGGGTTAAGAACTCTGTCTCTATCCTGTTTCTTGGTCTCTCTCTTTAACATCCTTACTGTCATATTATCCACATACCATCCATCCATACGTACATCCCTCCAAGTAAAGTGTATAATTCTGTCGTTTTTAGATCCACAGATACACACCCGTCATCACAGTCAATATGAAAACAGTAAGATTTCCTAAGAAATCTTAGGAAGAAACTCTGTACTCCATAGCCATCACTTTCCTATCCACCTCTTTCCTGGCCCCAGAAATCACTAATCTCCTTTTTGTCTTTACAAATGTTCCTCTGTGAACTTTCACATACATAGACTATTAGAAGATGTGGTCTTTTGTGACTGGCTTCTTTCATTTAGCATAGTGATCACAAGGATTATCCTTGTTGTGACGTATACTCATTTTTTTGTCCAAAGATTACTCCATTGCATGATAGAGTGTATTTTTTTTATCATTTCATCATTTGATGGGCATTTGGCTTATTTTCACCATTGAGCTAATATGAGTAGCTGGGACAAATGTCTTCTTTTCTCTTTAGTATGAAGCTCAGAGTAGAATTGCTGACTCATTTGGTAACTCTACATTTACCTTTTTAAGAAGTTACTAAACTGTTCTTAGCATCTGTATCATGTTACATTTGACCATCAAAAGTACCTTATTTTTCTACTTGACATTTAGAGAATGGAACTATAACTTCTGCAGTTCATAAAAATTGCATATAGGCTATTGACAGAAGAACATTTCTTTCATTATTATAAAAAAAATGAGTATAATTCACTTGAATGCTTTTAAGAACAAATAAATAAGTAGATTTGTTTCAGTAAGCGAAATACATATTTATTCTTCTAGCATGGTTCTTAATGTCACTTTTTGCAATTTATCTCCTAAGGAAATGGTGGTTTTAGACTATGCTTTTATGTTTTAAGTAGATACTTCTATGATTTTAATCTTTCATACATTCATAGATTTTCTTCTCTGAATATTAATGTGATTTTTTTCTTTTCCTTTTTCTTTTGTTTATTTTTGCTGTTAATCTGCGTGCCGTGGTTTGTATATGGTTTACATTTATCTCCCAATGGTTCATGTTTAAGAAACTTGTCTTTAATGTCATGCCAGGAGGTGAGACCTGGTGGGAGGTCCTCAGATAATTGGTTGTATGTCTTCCAAAAGAATTAAGGTTGTTCTCATGGGACCCCTGAGTGAGTTCTCACAAGAGGGTTGTTATCAGGAAACAAGGCCCCATCCTGTCTCTTTGACCTCCTTTCTGGGAACCTACCTGGAGATATGATCTCTCCTTGTTACATATGATCCCATTGTTGTGATAGCATCCACCATGAGGTCTTTACCAGAGCAAAGTTGATGCCTGTGCCATGCTCTTGAACCCAGTACTGGAAGCTGGGCTCAACATCTTTTGTTCATAAAGTATCCTCTCTCCATTATTTCATTATAGTAATAAAAAAGGACTAATAAATCATGTATTCAGAATAGAAAGATTCCCTATTATAAAAGTCAGTTAAAAGACATGACTACAAAAACAATGTGTTTGACCGATACTGGGTAATTGATCATAGTGATAAGTTTGAAGGTTGCTCAAGGTGCTGTGAAACTGTGCTTGAGAACATTTTTCTCAGAAGCCTTTACAGAGATCAGACCTTGAACTGTCCTCCATGCTGAGGGACAAAAAGTAAAAGGCTGATAGAGTAAAAACCAAATCCAAGAGCATACAACAGGTTCTTGCAGGTTCTGAGAGACAAACCAGGGAATGACATGGGCACACTTCATGAGAAAGTTTATGTTTTCCACAATCCAAAAAGGAGTCAACTGTCAGGGAAGGAGGAAGTAGGGGTTCTGCAGAATGAAATCCCCGACTTTTCCCTTGGGATGAATTTCATTTTCAAAGCCCCAATTCCTTAAGTAACATGACTTTGAAAATAAAACTAAATTCCAAATAATTATTTTTCCTAATAAAGTATTGCTTGATAATGATGGCAATGACTTTCATAGCTATGAAACCTCTTAGGATGGTATTATCATCAGAGTGGACAGCTAGTGCATAGGGTATAGATCTTTTAAAATACAAGTTTCCTGACCCAACTACTATGTATGACTCTACCGCTCTACAAAAACGACAAAAAAAAAAAAAAAAAAAAAAAAAAAAGACCTGTTTTCTTCGCAGTTCAGCAGTTTTCTATGTCCTGTTTGCAGTAAAACCTAATAGGTATCATTTTGGTTTGCATGTAAATTTTCTCTAAAAACCACTTGGCAACCATAAGTTGATCAACTCTGAATATACTTTCACTAGGAAATGTTAATTAAGAGTGATTTTCATAGATATTAAACTTGTCTGATTTTTTCCCCTTCCTATCACAAGAGATAATAGGAATTTTCTGGCTAGCTAATATTAGAAATGAATGTAGTGCAGTGGTTCTCAATTAGAGGTGAATTTACTGCCCTCCCGCCATCCACTCACCCAGGGACACTGGGTCTCTACGTGGGCTTGAGTGGGAAGGTTGGGTCTGCTATCTATGTTGTAATCTATATGGGCCAGGCAAGCAGCTAAATGTCCCCGGGGTGCACAACACATTACTCTGTGACCCATGTGGGCACCACAGAGACTGAGTCCTCTGTTTTATATACTTCTTTGGATTTCATCATATTGTATAACTATGGTGAGTTTATCAAAACTGAGAATTAACGTTAGTTCAATGCTATTAAGTCAACTCTAGACAGTGGATTTCATTGGTTTTTCCTGTAATTCCCTTTTCTTCTCCAGGAATTAATTCCTTTTAGTCTCCTGTGAGTTTCTCAGTCTTTCCTTGTTTTCTATTCCCATGATACATTTGCAGAATACTGGCCAAGTTTTATCTATTAGTCTAGAAGTGCTCAAATTTAAAAAATTCCTTTAAAAAGTTGAATTGTTTAATGTTAATGTTTAAATTATAACATACATTCAGAAAGTTTAAGGTACTATAAATCATTCTAAAACTTTTATTGAAAAAATAGCACATACATATCACTAATCACATTTTTTTCTGACAGAAATCTTGCCTCATAATTGTCATTTTTTCTTAGCTTTTTTTCTTTTCTTGAGTCCTGTTACCTATATGTTTGTTCTTGTGTTGTCTTTCTGTGCTGTAGGATTTTTACATTTTTTCATACTTATAGAAGTAATTTTATGTTCAATAACTTGTCAAATTCTGACCACGATTTTTTTTTTTTTTTCTCTTATAGTATTTGACTTGGGAGTGTTCTTTGGTAAACTTTAAAAAAAAAAATTCCTTGTCTTTTTTTTTTCTTTCCCTCTAGTACCTGGGATTGAATTCAGGGATACTCTACCACTAAGCTACATCCCTAGTCTTTTAAATTTTTTATTTTGAAACAGGTCAGTGAGTTACCCAGCTACTCTCAAATTTGCTATTCCTCTTGCCTCAACCTCTTGAGTGGGTGGGATTACAGGCATGTGCCACCACAGCTGGCTTTAAAAACAACTTGGGATATGACTCATATATCACACAATTTCTCCATTTGAATTTTAGAATTCAGTAGCTTTTAGTATTTCATAGATCTGTATACCCATCGCTATAATAAATTTTAATATTTCATCACTGAGAAAGAAACCTGTCCCAGATGACTGTCACTCTGCTACCTTTCCATCCCTATAAACAACCTACTTTCTGTCTCAAAGTGTAAATGGAATTATATAACATGTGGCCCTTTGTGACTGGTTTCTTTTGCTTCTTTCACATCGATGGTTATTCATGTTAAAGCATGAAGTTCATTCTTTTTTATGTTAAAAAATTTTTCCTTTGTATGGCTATCTATACCACATTTGTTTGTCCTTTCATCAGTTGATGAACATATGGGTTGTTTCCACCTTTGGGTTCTTATGAATAATGTTCCAATAAATATTATGTATAAACATTTTCTGTTCAAATGTTTTTATTTATCTTGGTTTATACCAAAGGGTAGAATTTCTGGAACATTGGATAACTCGATATTGAATCACTCAGGAAACTGCCAGACCATTTCCAAATGGCTGCATTTCACATTCTCACCAGCAATGTATGAGTGCCAATATTTCTGCATTGTCTCTAAAACTGATTATTTCTGATTTTTTGATCCTGGGCATTCTTGTTTATATGAAATGATATCTCATTGTAGTTTGAATTTGTATCCCCTTAGTTATTAATGGCACGGGACAGATTTTCATGTCCTTATTGTCTGTTTGCATTTCTGATTTGAAAAAATATCTATTCAGATTCTCTAATTTTATTTAACTGGTTTCTTTACTTCTTTGTTTTTTTTGTTTTTGTTTTTTGTTTTTTGTTTTTTTTTTCAGTGCTCGGGATTGAAACCAGGGCCTTGTGCTTGCAAGGCAAGCACTCGACCAACTGAGCTATATCCCTAGCCCTACTTCTTTGTTTTTGAGTTATGTTTTCATTTTATGTTCTTATTGAATGTAATTTCAATTATTTTTACCATTCTATAGATTTTCTGAATACATTCTTTGCAGCAAAGGAAAAAAAACCTTTACATTTAGTGAAATCAAATTTAAAATCTTTGCTAAATTCAAGGTCATGAAGACAATATAGATATAGGTATAGATATATACCAGCACATTCATAGCATATAATTTTAATATATTTTTAAGAAACTCATAATTATATTTATCCCTTGTATTTCTTTTTTTTTTTTATTTTACAGACTGAATTTTGATTCATTGTACACAAGTGGGGTACATCATTTCACTTCTACGGTTGTACACAATGTAGATTGATACCATTCATGTAATCATACATATACATAGGGTAATGATGTCTGTCTCATTGCTCTATGTTTCATACCCCGCCCCTCTCATTTCCCTCTAAGTAAAGTTCCTCCATTCTTCTCTCATCCCCCACCCCCCCATCCCCAATATACATCATCCACTTATGAGGGAAAACATTTGGCCTTTGATTTTTTGGAATTGGCATAGTTCACTTAGCATGATATTCTCCAATTCCATCCATTCATCTGCAAATGCCAAACTATTATTATTCTTCATGACTGAATAATATTCCATTGAGGGATGCCACCTTTCACCACTTCTATTCAATATTGTCCTTGAAACACTAGCCAGAGCAATTAGACAGACCAAAGAAATTAAAGGGATACAAATAGGAAAAGAAGAACTCAAGCTGTCACTATTTTCCAATGATATGATTCTATATTTACAGGATCCAAAAAAATTCCACTAGAAAAACTTTAGGACTATTAAATGATCCAGCAAAGTACCAGGATATAAAATCAATACACATAAGTCTAATGCACTTCTATTCATAAGTGATGAATACTCTGAAAGAGAAATTAGGGAAACCACTCCATTCACAATAGCCTCAAAAAAAAAAAAAAAAAACTTGGTAATCTATCTAACAAAAGAGGTGAAAGACCTCTACAATGAAAACTACAGAAAACTAAAGAAAGAAATTGAGGGCTGGGGATATAGCTCAGTTGGTAGAGTGCCTGCCTCACAAGCACAAGGCCCTGTCAAGCACAAGGCCCTGGGTTCAATCCCCAGCACCGCAAAAAAAAAAAAAAAAAAAAAAAAAAAAGAAATTGAAGAAAACTTTAGAAGATGGAAGATCTCCCATGTTCTTGGATAGGTAGAATTGATATTGTCAAAATGGCCATTCTACCAAAGGTGCTTTACAGATTCATTGCAATTACAATTAAAATCTCAAAGACATTCCTCATAGAAATAGAGCAAGCAATCATGAACTTCATCTGGAAGAATAAGAGACCTTGAATAGCCAAAACAATCCTGAACAGGAAAAGTGAAGCAGACCTTCAACTAAACTACAGAGCAATAGTAACAAAAACAGCATGGTATTGGCGCCAAAATAGGCAGGCAAACAAATGATACAGAATAGAAGATACAGAGACAAACCCACATAAATACAGTTTAGCTCATACTAGACAAAGGAGCCAAAAACATACAATGGAGAAAGATAGACTGTTCAACAAATGGTGCTGGGAAAACTGGAAATCCATATGCAGTAAAAATGAAATTAAATCTCTATCTCTCACCCTGCACAAAATCCTTTTTGTTTTTAAGACTTCTTTTTAGTTTTTAAGATCTTGGTAGATCATCAAATTCAAAATGAACTCAGTATATACCGTATCTACCTCTTTTTATCTAGTTCATCAACTTCCTAATCTTATAAACCCTCCACAGTAATGCATTCACCATTTAGTTGAGAAACTTCAGAAATTTATGCCTATTCAAACTTCAAGGGGATGAGAGGAACTGTTCTGTATGTAGGAATAAATATCTTTAGTCTTTCCAAAATGTTTAGTAGAATTCTCTAAAATTCTTAGTTTGTTTGCTCTGTGATCTCTTGGATATCATTTTGACCTTAACTCCAGTGCATGTGTGAGTGAATACATGTTCATGTTTGTTTTCTTGATGATTTATCCTATTCATTTTCTGATGATTCTAAAATATCTGATCCACTTATGATGCCCCATCTCATTTTATAATACATCTATCAATATACTATTTCCTTGATTGTCTTTTATTTAAGGGAGTTAACATGAACATATGAGTTCAATTTGTGTTCTTTAAATTATTTTAGCTTCTACATTATAGAGGTATTACAATAATTTTGTAGACTAGTAGTTCGATAGTATTACAAATGATTTTATAGTTTTAGTATTATTGCATTACAATAGTATTATGATCATAGTAATTTTATAGACTAGTAGTTCTCAAACCAAGTATCATAATCACCTAGAGGGCTTGATGAAACAATAACTAGACCCTAGGTGGGTCCCCCAAATTTTCACTTCTAAGACCTTCCCCAGTCATGCTGATCATGCTGATTGGGGTACCACACTGTGAAACCACAGCTATAGACTTAATTTGTATGTTATCTGATTTTAGGACCTGGAATTTTTTAGATTTAAATGGATTTAAATTAGATCATTAAGGGAATGGAGAACAGCATGTAACATCTAAATTATATTGAGTATCATTTTCCTCATCTGGTATAAAACACATTCTTGAGGAAGACTTTCACGAAATTTAGCATTCATTTGATTATCTGAAAATACTGTGAAGATCCAAGTTATGATTTAGTAGGACTGGTGTCTGCCCTCAAATTGTTTATAAGCTATTGAAGAACCAGTAATCTTGGCTGTAACTTGACTGCTTATTAGAAATTCAAAGCCTCAGTTCTAGCCCAGAACAATTAAATCAGCTTCTACATGATACTAACACCCCCCCGGGTGGGTTCATATGTATGTTAAAGTTTGAGATGCACAGGTCCAATTTAAATGACCTGCAAGACTCCATGTCCTGCTTTCTATTCTGTTCTCTCTTCTATGCTAACTTAAACGGCTTTTAGGAGTTCCTGAGGATATGTTTAAAATGTATTTTCGAAGCCCTCCCAGTGAATGTGATTTTTATCCTGGTGGAAAAGCCCTGGACTAGCTTGTGTGCTGTGACCTCTATTGTCCCATTTATTTGGCCAGTACTGATGAGTTGCTCCCATATGCAGCCTCTTCCTACCATCCTGTTCTGTTTACCTATTCAAGGCTATGCTCTGTTAGAGAAGTCTTTTTAAATCTTTTAAGTCTTTTTAAAAGATTAAAGCATAAATCCTTTTTATGCTTATTCATAAAAAGATTTGACCTTTGATCACTTACCTTTGTAAATGACACTTGTCTGCTATATTACCATATAATGTGATTAAACTCAAAACTACAGTGACGCATAAATTAATTCCACATCACCAGACTGTGAAACAAGTACTAAATATAATAGGTGGTATATGTGTTGGCACTTAATAAATGCTTATTGAAAGACTAGTTCCTGCAGTTTGGAAACAATCAAATTTTTGCCCTCCACTCATGAACTCCGCTTTTATAAGGAAATTTACTTTTGGATTTATACTTCTTAGTTTTAGGAAAAGTCCTCATGTCATTGCTCTCTTTCTCGATTGAGTTACTATTATGCATCCAGTAATTTATTTTATTCATATGGAAAAAAAATATGTACTTACTAAAATCCAGTTAACATAAAATTCTAGAGTCAAAACTTTCAGTTCATAAAATAAAAATGGAAGTGACATTTCACGCTGCACTGTTTCTTCCAGAAAATGAAAGTTCTAAGGGCAAAGATTATGTCTCTTGTGTGCTGCTGTATACAATCTCTTCCCTGCCATGGATACTCAACACTTGTTAAATGAGAAATTCACCCCAAGGTCCTGTAAGTTAGAATTTTGATCAACTCACTGAAAACGAAGACAGATGTGGAATGGAGAGCTGTGACAGACTGTAAAAGACAGACAGGCACAGCTAAGCTACTGCAGCTAGTTATGTTCTTATAAGTCCTAGATCCACAATTCAAAGTCTCACAGCTTGCATAAGATTCATCAGACAGAAAACAGTAATTACAAAGGCATAATGAAAGGGTGATTTCCAGAGAAGCTCTTTGGTGCACTGGATGTCACAGCAGGAAATGTAGTTTTGTAGCTTTTAAGAAAGATGAGCGCCACAGGTATTGGCATTGGAATGCATTGGAGTATGTGCTCTTTGACAGTCAGGTCTTCTTTTATTAGGATTATTGCAGATAGTCTTGAGTTCACTTGAAATTGGAAAACTATCCTTATACATATTAAAAATACCATAAATTAAAAAAACATTTAGTTGTCATAAATCAAGCATCTTATTGTAGAAGTAGTAAACAATAGGATCCCCCTCCAGTGACTCATATGATATGGAAATAGTCCCATTGGGGAAACAACCTAGCTTTGGTCTTGATTATATCTAACTGGGTTAATGGGATCATAGCTACATAAAAGACAGTGAAATTTAATAGATAAAATCACGTCAAAGATGTATGTCAGTAATCTATGGCAGGTGGCAGTTTTTCATCCTTAGGGTAATGATGGAAAAGAAAACAAAATAAGTATATGCCAAAGTTTAGGGCTTTATGGCTATCTCTGATCATGGCTAAATGGGTGATCGAATGTGGATGCACTGGCTATATTGATTTGCTTCACCACAAGTCAAGCTGAATGTCTACATACTGAGTACTGTATTTTCTGCTGAAAATAATTCCTTCAGCAATTTCAAGACAGTATCATTTGCTAGGAAGCCAATTGACCCAGCTTCGTTGACTAAATCAATTTGTTTTGGAAAGAGGATTCCATCTAACACACAAATCCATGTGATCATTTTTTCTTTCAAACTCCTTGCACCCACCACAATGGTAGTTTTATCTGCAGATCCATGATTTGAATAATTTGCAAGTTAATCTTTATTTTTTAAATGTTCAACCTTTTTCATAATCTGTTCATACATGTAAGAAGAAAGAGAATTTATAAATTTTGGAAGATATATAGTGTTGTATCTAACTCCAGATCCAAACTAAAAATGATAAAATTATAACTATATCATGACACTATATATTCATAAAACCTATTTGGCTCTGAATTATTATTAGAAAGTACATGAGTTTTTTTTTATGTTATTATAATGAGTTTCAACCAAACCCCTACAATTTGTTTTGAATGCACTAAAACAAGGCTTACAACATATACATTTTAAGAGAATATACCAAGAAGTACAAATTAGTTTACTTCAAACATAATTACATCAATTGGTTATATTTTCAAACCATACTTTAAGATATTTTGCTCTTGTTCTAAAAATATTATGTTACTTATCATACTGTTAAACACTTTAAATGAGATCTTTCAGGAATTCTACAAAAGCAAGTAATATCAGGTGACTAAAGTATAGATTCAGTTTTCAGGAAATTGAAGTAATTCAGTTTTGTAAAATATAGATTGATGAGTCTATTTTGTTAGTTGCACGAATAAAGAAATAAAAACAATATTACCAGAGAATAACACCAGTTTACTCAAAGGAGACATATCAATTTAAATTCTACTTGGCCCAGTAGGTAAGAGAAAAGTTGTAGACCTCCTCCATCTGGAATTCATAGGGACATATGAAAAGTTACTCCTGAAACAAGTTCTTCCCCTCCTAAAGGTAAACAAAAGAACAGAAAAGCTTCAAAGGTTTTGCCTTATAATAAATTAAGTTTACAATGTATACATTGCTTAGCAATCTAAGCACTGCAAACAATAATCGTATATACAGTTATCAGATGTGCCCAAATGGCTAAGGTGCTATCTGCAGAAATAAAGAACCCTGCTTTTTGTCAGAAACTGCTGGTCTCCAAGGAGCTAGGTGGTCCTCGCGATGTTGGTAAGGGGGAATATATGTAATTAAAGCAAAGAAAAGTCATCAGAGTAGAGCAAGTAGAAATAGGAAAATTCTATACAAAAGGTTTGCAGAAAGTCTGTTTCTTTTGTTCAATCTGTATGCCATACTATATCTTATAGTATTTGCGTTCTAGTAAACAGTTAATTATTGTGGTGAAAGTGGAATTTCTTTCACTGTTTCAAACAAAAAAATGAATTATTTTACATTTGCATCTTTAAATGGCATGTTTGTTATACCAGTGATACTTATAGCATACTAACAATGTCTCCAATTCTCTAGAAGCAGTATTAGCAAGTATGGTTAATTTTATGTACAGTGTTTAACTCCTGACCTGGTTACATGCTTTTTCAACATTAAGTAGTACTTATGTTGATCTGCCAATGCTACCTCATATTTACATTCTTGTGATGAATACTATTTATTCATTGGAATTTTTATGTATTACTTTATTGGAATATTAATATTTAAACCATAATATTTTATATGAACTCACAACTAAAAATTGGCTTAGTTATTCTTTCTTGTACTATCCTTGAGTATTTTGCTGTCACAGTTATGCTGGCATGATAAAGGGAGCCAAAGAACTTCTGAAAGATCTTATATGACAAATTAAATATCTGGAAACTTGAAATAAATTATAAAAATATGTAGAGACTTATTCGTGTTTTTTAATTTTTCAAGGATAAAATTTAATCACTTATATCTTTTTCAAAATCATCTTTCATCAATAATTTCAAATTTAATGGCATTAAAAGTTTATGGTATTTAACATGATCTTAAAAATTTCATTCATCTATAATTGTATCTTTCCTATTTGCTGCCTTGATCATTTTGGGTATATTTATTTTTCTTCTACATCTTGGACAAAGATTAAATTACTTTTAGCTTTATCTAAAGCTTAGTATTTGCTTTTGATCTTTCATTCACTTTTATTAATTTGAGCAATTTTTATTTATTTTCTTCAACTTTTTGTTTGCTTGTTTTCCCAACCTTTTAAGTTGAACTGTGAGCCAGCTTTTCTACTTTTCTAATTAATATATTTTAACTTATAAATTCTTTATCCATAATTTTAACTATATATCAAAAATATGCATTCTTTGTCAGTGGAAATCCGGTTTTTTGTTCTCAAGAATAAATGGCTTAAATTTATAAATGGCTTAAACTTTGAAAAATGTGTAGCTTTTCTTTCTGTTTTAGTTGTCACATTTTGTGAGTTCTGATTTTATTATATTGTTGACAAACACATTTTCTGTAATTTTGCTTTGTTTCTGGAGAAGTTAATCTGTTATATTTTACAATGTGACTTTTTAAAAATAAACACAATTCATCTGCATGAAAAGAAAATGTACTACTCTCAAATTCAAATGGTTAAGAGTCATTCAAATCTTCTCTAGTCTCATTTTTCCCTATGTATCCATTTTGAAATGTATTCAGGATTTTTGTTGATTTTTTTAATTCACTGGAGTAAGAACTCTTAAAATATCTATTGTCTTAAAATTTTGTGTGTATAATTATTGTTATATAACATTGACCTAGAGTTTGCTCATCCTAAGTGAAATTTTATGTCTATTGATTAATAATGTTCCATTACCTTCTTCTCTCAAGTCCTGGTAACAGCATCCCAATCATTGATGCTATGAATTTGACTACTTTATATATTTCACATAAGTAGAAATATGCAATATTTTTCTTTCTGTGATTGGCTTAGTTTCCTTATCTTGATGCCCTCAAAGTACATCACATATTGCAAAATTTTCTTTCTTTTTTATAAAGGCAGAGAATAGTCTATTGTACCTACATATGTGCTATATTTCCTTTATCCATTTTTCGATAGAAATTTAGGTTGTATCCAGATTGTAGTTATTATGAATAATGCTGCAATGAACATGAGAATGCTATCATCTCTTTGAGATCCTGACTTAAATTAATTTGGATAAATACCTAAATGATTGCTGGGTCATATGTAATTTTATTTTAAATGTTTTGAGGAACCTCTAAACTGTTTTCCAAAGAGATGTCATTATTTTGCATTCTTTCTTACATGAGGCAAGGTTTGTTATTTTTCCACATCCTTACCAATATTTTTTATGAAACTACCCTAACAGGTATGATGATGACTCACGGATTTGATTTGCATTTCCCTGGTGATAAATGATGATGAACATTCATATCACTCATATGTACAATTTTCAAAAGCTCCTTCATTAATGCAGGAATATTCAGAGGTAAATGATTGGATTATGAGAAATGGAAACTAATTAGTCCATCCTAGTTTGAATAAACTGGCAGGTGGGCCAAGCCTGGAGGGTGTGTCACTGTTGGCTATTTTTGTGCCTTCTTTGAAGAAATGCCAATAAAGGGTACCAAGGATACACAAGTAGAGAAAGCATAATCTCTCCCATAAACGGTATTGGGAAAACTGGATATTCATGTGTAAAACAATAAATTAATTCCTTGTCTTCTACCATACCCAAACTCAATATGATTTGGATTAGAGACTCAAAGTACAAAACTCCAAGTATAAAACTCCTTGTAAGGGGAAAGCTCCTGCACATTTGTGTGGAAAATGATTGTATTAGCTTTTCCTCACTGTGATCAAAACACCTGACACGAACAACTTAGAGTAGAAAAACTTTACTTTGAGGTTCAGTCCGTAGATGACTGATTTCTCTGAGCCCAAAGTGAGGCAGAGCATCATCATAGAAGGACAACGCAGAGGAAAATATCTCAGCTCATAGTAAGTGGGAAGCAGAAAGAAGGGAAGGAGGGAAGGGGCCACAGAGAAGATGAGCCCTCAGGATAGGCCCTAGTGACCATTCCCTCCAACCTTACTCCACCTGCCTACAGTTACAACTCTGTCAATCCATGTCATTGGATGAATGCACTGCTTAGGTTAAGACTTTTATAACTGGATCCTTTCACCTCTTAATTTCCTTGCATTGTCTTACACATGAGCTTTGGGGGAACACCTGTAAAAAAGCCATAACAGGGGCAATTGGATGCATTATAATTTCTTTCAATGAAATAAGGAACAGAAAATGAAATCTTCAAATATTAAGGAAAAACTAATTTTTGCTCCATTTGTGGGTTTAAGGCAGCCATGTGACCAAGATGTTTAATAAGTAATTGAATTCAATCTCCCAAAGAGAAGAAAATTCTGGGATAAAGACTTAAATTGAAGCATTATTTCATGCTGTAAGAGTCATATCTTCAAGTTCTTTTTTAAATTTATTTTTATTGTAAACAAATGGGATACATGTTGATTCTCTGTTTGTACATGGAGTAAAGGCATACCATTTGTGTAATAATATATTTACATAGGGAAATGGTGTTTGATTCATTCAGCTATTTTTTCCCTACCCTCCCACCCCTTCCACCCCTCTTTTTCCCTCTATACAGTCACTCCTTCCTCCATTCTTGCCTCCTCCCCCCCCATTATGTGTCATCATCCGCTATCAGCGAGATGATTCTTCCTTTTGTTTTTTGAGATTGGATTATCTCACTTAGCATGATATTCTCCAGTTTCATCCATTTGCCTGCAAATGCCATAATTTTATCATTCTTTATGGCTGAGTAATATTCCATTGTATAAATATACCACAGTTTCTTTATCGATTCATCAATTGAAGGACATCTAGGTTTGTTCCACAATCTGGCTATTGTGAATTGAGCAGCTATGATTTGATGTAGCTGCATCTCTGTAGTATGCTGATTTTAAGTATTTTGGGTATAGGCCAAGGAGTGGGATAGCTGGGTCAAATGGTGGTTCCATTCCAAACTTTCTGAGGAATCTCCACACTGCTTTCCAGATTGGCTGCACTAATTTGAAACCCCACCAGCAATGTATGAGTGTACCTTTTTCCCCACATCCTCGCCAACAACTATTGTTGCTTGCATTCTTGATAATCGCCATTCTAATTGGGGTGAGATGGAATCTTAGTGTAGTTTTAATTTACATTTCTTTTATTACTAGAGAAGTTGAACATTTTTCATGTCTGTTGATTGCTTGTAGATCTTCTTCTGTGAAGTGTCTGTTCATTTCCTTAGCCCATTGTTGATTGGGTTATTTGTATTCTTAGTGTAGAGTTTTTTGAGTTCTTTATAGATTCTGGAGATTAGTGCTTTATCTCAAGTAGAGGTGGCAAAGATTTTCTCCCACTCTGTAGGCTCTCTCTTTGCATTGCTGATAGTTTCCTTTGCTGAGAGAAAGCTATTTAGTTTGAATCTATCCCAGTTGTTGATTCTTGCTTTTATTTCTTGTGCTAAGGGAGTCCTGTTAAGGAAGTCTGATCCTGGGCCGACATGTTGAAGATTTGGACCGATTTTTCGTTCTATAAGATGAAGGGTCTCTGATCTGATTCAGAGGTCCTTGATCCATTGGGAGTTGAATTTTGTGCAGGGTGAGAGACAGGGGTTTAATTTGATTCTGCTGCATAAGGATTTCCAGTTTTCCCAGCACCATTTGTTGAAGAGGCTATCTTTTTTTTGGCCCCTTTGTCTAGTATGAGAAAATTGTATTTATTTAGGTTTGTGTCCTTGTCCTCTATTCTGTACCATTGATTTACCTGTCTATTTTGGTACCAAGAACAAGCCCTTGTTGTTACTATTGCTTTGTAGTAGAGTTGAAGATCTGGTGTTGCGATACCCCCTGCTTCACTCTTCCTGCTAAGGATTGCTTTAGCTATTCTGGTTTCTTATTCTTCCAAATGAATTTCATGATTGCTTGTTCTATTTCTGTAAGGTACATCATTGGGATTTTAATTGGAATTGCATTGAATCTGTATAGCACTTTTGGTAGTATGGCCATTTTGACAATATTAGTTCTGCCTATCCAAGAACAAGGGAGATCTTTCCATCTTCTAAGGTTTTCTTTAATTTCTTTCTTTAGTGTTTTGTAGTTCTCATCGTAGAGATCTTTCACCTCTTTTGTTAGATTGATTCCCAAGTATTTTATTTTTTTTTGATGCTATTGTGAATGGGGTAGTTTTCCTAACTTCTCTTTCTGAAGATTCATCACTTATGTATAAAAATGCATTGGATTTATGAGCATTGATCTTGTAACCTGCTACTTTACTGAATTCACTTATGAGTTCCAAAAGTTTTCTGGTGGAATTTCCTGGTTCCTCTAAATATATAATCATGTCATCAGCAAATAGGGACAGTTTGAGTTCTTCTTTTCCTATTCATATCCGTTTAATTTCTTTATTCTGTCTAATTGCTCTGGCTAGAGTTTCAAGGACAATGTTGAATAGAAGTGGTGAAAGAGGGCATCCCTGCCTTGTTCCAATTTTTAGGGGGAATTCTTTCAGTTTTTCACCATTTAGAATGATATCGGCCATAGACTTAGCATAGATGGCCTTTACAATGTTAAGGAATGTTCCCACTGTCCCTATATTTTCTAGTGTTTTGAGCATGAAGGGATGCTGTATTTTATCAAATGCTTTTTCTGCATCTATCGAAACAATCATGTGATTCTTGACTTTAAGTCTGTTGCTATGATGAATTACATTTATTGATTTCCAGATGTTGAACCAACCTTGCATCCCTGGGATAAAACCCACTTGATCGTGGTGCACTATCTTTTTAATATATTTTTGTATGCGATTTGCTAAAATTTTGTTGAGAATTTTTGCGTCGATATTCATTAAGGATATTGGTCTGAAATTTTCTTTCCTCGATGTGTCTCTGTCTGGTTTAGGTATCAGTGTGATATTGGCTTCATAGAATGAGTTTGGGAGGGATCCCTCCTCTTCTATTTCATGGAATAGTTTGAGGAGTATTGGAATGAGCTCTTCTTTAAAGATTTTGTAGAACTCGGCTGAGAACCCATCTGGTTCCAGACTTTTTTTGTTGGTAGGCTTTTGATGACCTCTTCTATTTCATTGCTTGAAATTGACTTATTTAAGTTGTGTATGTCCTCCTCGTTCAGTTTAGGTAATTCATATGTCCCTAGAAACTTGTTGATGTCTTCGAGGTTTTCTGTTTTGTTAGAGTATAAATTTTCAAAATAGCTTCTAATTATGTTTTGTATTTCAGTCGTGTCTGTTGTGATGTTTCCTTGTTCATTCCGAATTTTAGTAATTTGAGTTTTCTCCCTCTTTCTCTTTGTTAGTGTGGCTAAGGGTTTATCAATTTTGCTTATTTTTTCAAAGAACCAACTATTTATTTTGTTAATTTTTTCTATTGTTTCTTTTGTTTCAATTTCATTGATATCAGTTCTGACTTTAACTATTTCCTGTCTTCTACTACTTTGGTGTTGATCTGTTTCTTCTTTTTCTAGGGTTTTAAGCTGTAGTATTAAGTCCTTTGTTGATTTTTACTTCTTTTATTGAATACGCTCCATAAAATAAATCTTCCTCTAAGTACTGCTTTCATAGTGTCCTGGAGAGTTTGATATGATGTTTCTTTGTTCTCGTTTACTTCTAAGAATTTTTTTATTTCCCTCCTAATGTGTTCTGTTTTCCATTCATCATATAATAGCGTATTATTTAATCTCCAAATGTTGGAGTAGTTTCTATTTTTTATTCTGTCATTTATTTCTAATTTCAATCCATTATGATCTGATAGAATACAAGGTAGCATTTCTATCTTCTTGTATTTGCTAACAGTAGCTTTGTGGCATAAAATATGGTCTATTTTAGAGAAGGATCCATGTGCTGCTGAGAAGAAGGTATATTCGCTCTTTGTTGGATGATATATTCTATATATGTCCATTATGTCTAAATTGTTGATTATGTTATTGAGATCTATGGCTTCTTTATTCAGTTTTTGTTTGGAAGATCTGTCCAGTGGTGGGAGAGGTGTGGTAAAATCACCTAGTATTATTGTGTTGTGGTCTATTTAATTTCTGGAATTGAGAAGGATTTGTTTGACATACATGGATGAGACAATGTTTGGGGCATAGATATTTATGATTTTTATGTCCTGCTGATTTATGCTTCCCTTAAGCAGTATGAAATGTTCTTCTTTATCCCTTCTGACTAACTTGGGCTTGTAGTCCACATATCTGAAATGAGGATGGATACTCCAGCTTTGTTGCTGTGTCCATGCGCATGGTATGTTTTTTTCCCATTCTTTCACCTTTAGTCTGTGGGTATTTCTTTCTAAGAGATGAGTCTCTTGCAGGTAGCATATTGTTGGATTTTTCTTTTTAATCCAATCTGCCAGTCTATGTCTTTTGATTGATGAGTTCAGGCCATTAACATTCAGGGTTATTATTGACATATGATTTGTATTTCCAGTCATTTGGCTCATTTTTATTTTTTTGACATGACTTGGTTTCTCCTTTATTTGGCTATTCCTTTAGGCTATTTCCTCCATTTGCTGATTTACATCATTGTATTTCATCTCTTCCTCATGGAATATTTTGCTGAGAATGTTCTGTAATGCTGGCTTTCTTCTTGTAAATTATTTTAGTTTTTGCTTATCATGGAAGGATTTTATTTCATCAGCAAATCTGAAGGTAAGTTTTGCTGGGTATAAGATTGTTGGTTGGCATCCATTTTCTTTCAGGGCTTGGTAAATGTTGTTCCAGGGCCTTCTAGCTTTTAGGGTCTGGATTGAAAAATCTGCTGATATCCGTATTGGTTTCCCCCTGAATGTAATTTGGTTCTTTTCTCTCACAGCCTTTAAAATTCTGTCTTTATTTTGTATGTTAGGTATTTTCATTATAATGTGCCTTGGTGTGGGTCTGTTGTAATTTTGTATATTTGGAGTTCTATAAGCCTCTTGTACTTGGTCTTCCATTTCGTTCTTCAGATTTGGGAAATTTTCTGATATTATTTCATTGAATAGGTTGTTCATTCCTTTGATTTGTTTCTCTGTGCCTTCCTCTATCCCAATAATTCTCAAATTTGGCCTTTTCATGATATCCCATAATTCTTATAGATTTTATTCATGATTTCTTACCATCTTCTCTGTTTGGTCAGCATTGTTTTCAAGATTAAACATTTTGTTTTCAATGTATGAGGTTCTGTCTTCCAGGTGTTCTATCCTATTGGTTATGCTTTCTATGGAGTCCTTAATTTGGTTTATTGTTTCCTTTATTTCAAGGATTTCTGATTGTTTGTTTGTTTTTTTCAGTATCTCTAACTCTTTATTGAAATGATCTTTTGCTTCCCATATTTGCTCCTTTAAATGTTGATTGGTGCGATCATTTAATGCCTGCATGTGCTCTTTGATCTCATCTTTCAATGCCTGCATTTGATCTTTCATCTCCTCATTTGCTTTCCTGATTGTTTTAATTATGTACATTCTGAACTCCCTTTCTGACATTTCTTCTGCTGTGCTGTCATTGGGATTTATTGATATAGCATCTAGGTTTGTTTGGGACATTTTCTTCCCTTATTTTCTCATATTGGTCAGATATCAGTGGGACTCTGAGATATTGCAGATTTGCTCTATTGGCTTATAATGTCCCTGTAGATTTCCAGTGTATCACCTCCCAGCCTTCAGTAGCCTGAAGTCTTGGAGGAACTTGATAATGCAGTGCTTCAGAAGAAAGCTGCCCGTGGCCCACTGCTGGGTGCTGGATTGGGGGATGGGTGTGCTCGGAAAGCCTCTCACTAGGTGGGTCTTCTCCTTGAAGCCTGCTGTGGACCAGGCCTGCCACCGGATAGAGCTGGGCTGCCTGGAAAAACCTCTGGCCCTCCCACCCTGCTGGGAGAAGCTGCCTGCAGACCTGACCGGGGCCACCGCTGGCGACTGGGTGTGGGCTGAAAGCCTCTCACTGGGCAGGTCTGCTCTGAGAAGCTGCCTGATGGAGCTGGGCTGCTGGGGAAAACCTCTCGCCGTCATGCCCTGCTCCGAGAAGCTGCCCACTCTCCTGGCCTGCTGCCAAGGCTGAGCTTCACCCAGTGGGAGCAACTCACCCAGTGTCTCTGAATTCATTCGAGTCTCTCAATACCTCCCCTTCTTGAATCCTGAGTTCTGGAGCACCAGGAGATGCAGTCACCCTCATTCCACCATCTTGAAAACCCAATTTTAGTTCTTAATAATTAAGAATAGTAACCTTCTATAATATTCATGTGGAACTTTATAATTTTTAAATTCCTTTGATAGCTTGCATATCACTTGGGTTCTCATTGTAGGTGTAAAAATTAGTGATTAACATTTGTCATCTTTTTGAAAATATGTTGTGTATCTAGCTCACAGTCCTTTAAGAAAGAAATCATAATTGTGCCAAAGGAAGAAATTCAAAGGAAAGCACTTGTTAAATGGCAAATGCATATAATTGCAAGTTTGAGTTTAATAAAATGAACTTTGTCAAGATATAATGACATTATGATAGTATTTCTTTAAAAATTGATAAATATTTCAAATGAAATATTGAGCTTGTTGTGCAGGAGAAGGAGAGGTTGTTTGACAGGAAATTCCAAGCCATGCAGCATGCTGTTTGGGATGGACGTATAAAACCTTACGACAGATCTCTGTAAAGGACTTTTGATAAATGCTCATCTACTGACTGAGATGCCTGGAATTTATATTTGTGTTCAAAATCAGTTGAGTTCAAAGAAGTAAGAACCACCTGTCCATTGCCTGTTCTGAAGAAAATTCGTGCCTTTTGCAAGTTGACATTTGAAAGTGAAATTGCCCAAATTAATGCTTGAATCAACAGCGGGAGTTGTACAATTTAGGCATCTTAGTACACAGTTTAATACATTATTTCATGAAATATTAATATTGTGACATTAATTTAAATTGATTTACATATATACACTCCAACAGGGGCAAAAAAATTAAATGCTATTACTAAATCACTGTGCATTGCTCTACACAGAGCTATTGCCAGGAATGGTGTTCATTCAAATCTCATTTAACATCTTCATTAATGGACTATAACAGGGAGTCAATGACAGACTAATGCAATTTTGAAAAAATAATAAATCAGTAAATGTATTTAGTGATCAAGGATGCATAGTACAAAAGGTCTTTGATAATTAAAATACAAAATGAGTCAAACTGTAAAAGTACCGAGGATTCATTGAGTCTAAGGGATACAAATAAGAAAATTAAAAAAAAAAAAAAAACTAATGTTCCTAACAGTGCTATCAACTATCATGTAAAATTTAGATTATAGCACATCACTGCGCAGTTTTTAGACAAGATAGAAAACACTGAAAGCATAGCCCACATAGACTATGATTCTGGGTGCATTTGCTATTCTGAAACCCTGAGTCACGTGGCCCTTATACCTAGTTCATTTGCTCTGGGAAAGGGATCTTATCCTCAATTTTCAGTCACTTAGTGGAATCTTTCTCAAAACTAAAACAAAAACAAGCAAATAAACAAAATGCACATGACTTGAGTTATTTTACGTGGGAATGGTTTTGCTTACTTCGTAGGAACCTCTTCCTTCCAACAGTGACCTGAGAGAAATTTGATTGCATCAGTTAGCAAGTATAAAGAGGAACTTTCATCTCCTCAGTGTGCTACACACTAACATGCTTATGCACACATGCCTGCAAATGTATACACACACTGTCTCAGGAGGTATAACTTACTATTACTTAGTTTCCAGAAACTAGAATTTATATAATTTTATTTTGAAAGAAATATATATATTTATATAATTATATTTTGATATATATAATATATATATGTATTTTAAAGATACATTATATAATATATCTTATATACATATAATCCTAGCACTCACAGGTGTCCCCTCTGTCTTCCCCATCCCTGACCTGGAGATACCTGTGGGTGCTGGGAAACTTCTCCTCCTGCACTGGATCTTGTGTTCTTTTAATTTCCCTTCTCATTAGATCACTCATGCTCAAAACTCCTCCCATCCTCCTCCCTTTTTTTTTTTTTTTTTAATTTATTTTTTATTTTTTGGTGTAGTAACAGATTGAAAGTTCAAATGTGTAAAAGGAAGCTAAGTATTTTGGTCTGTAATTGGGTTCTGGTTTCAAGGACATCTTTTACTTCAGCAATAAAAAATCTCCATGTAGTCTAGCCTCACTCAGGGGGTTTGAAATAGGAATTTGGAAATAAATCGTAGGTCTACTATACCTCGTGCCCTGCTCATTCTTTGGAGAGCTCTTTGAGAAAACAGTCCTTTTGAAGACATGGTTAAGGAGACTAAGGGACTTTGGATCAAATACCATTTTAATCTCATTTCTGTGTTTCAGAGATTACTTCTTTCCTTTTGCCCTTCTGTTGAAGTTTCCAGATATGAAATAATCTAGACATATAAATTTCATTAGAAAATATATTTTATCTTTTATAATGAAAGTGATCAAGGAAGATTTTTATGAGCAGTTTTTTACCACTGTGTTCTTGTGATGAATAAACACCAACTGTTTTGGAGACCCAGTAAGGTTACTGAGGACGTGGCTATGCTTTCGGTCATTAACATATCCATGGCATTTCAGGCAGTAGCAAAGCTTTCTTGGTAATGACCTCTCATCTTTCAGCCTAAAGGAAAAGGCACAAATTGAATAGGAGGAATCATCACAAAGTGAAAGCATCATGTAATTATTGTCTTTGTTGAGAAATAAAACATACCAAGTCCTCTGGAGACCTCACATGATAGTCACTATCATGTCCCTTCCCAAAGTAAAGCGTCAGTCTGAGTTCCAGCATAATTGATGCATTTGCTGTTTTTAAATTTTTTATGTGAATCAAATCATATATTATATAAGCATTTTTATTCACTTTCATTTGTTCAACATTTTAGATTTTATTTCTTATTTCATGTAATAGCAATTTATTCATTTTAACTTTTCTTCACAGTTTTGTTGTATAGATATACTATAATCTATAGATATTTTTATTGATAATAGCTTTTAGATTATTATCAGTTTTAATTATTATGACTAAGTCAGCTATGAATATTTCTCTAGGCATCTTATTAAATACATATGATTACATATCTTTTGTCTTCAGACTAATAAGTGGAACTGCTAGGTAATAGTCAACTGTAATTCATAATGCCAAATATTTTTTCAAAGTGGTTTTGTGTCAGTTGACACAATCACTAGCAATAAATGAGGTTGTGATTGCTTCCCATTTTTGGACACATTTAGAATTGCAATTCTTTTAAACTTTGACATTCTGGTGTGTTTAAAGTGGTATTAAATTATGGTTTTTAACTATTACTTTTAAGATTTTCATAAGCCTGGGAACACTGGTCATTGACCACTAGCATTTTTTTTCATAAAAGTAACATCTTTTACTCATTTATAAATTCTACTTAAAATTTTTTCATTAGTTTCATGGATACTAATTCTTTGATGGTTTATAAATTTCCTTATTGTTCTCTAAAATGTTTGTTTTGTTGAACCGAAGTCCTTAATTTTATGCTATTTTCTTTATCACGTTTTCTAAAAGGTGGTACTTTTTGTCATGGTTAACCTTGTTTAAGAACTCAATTCTAAATTGAAAGACTGATAGATGGATGTAATCATTTTTGCCAGAATTCTTTAGAAATAATGTCAGGAATAATGTTTAAGAACAAGGACCTCTACCTGAGTAACCCAAGGAAATTGATATTAATTAAATAACATCATTTAATGGAGCTTCATATATTCTAACATGTGCTTTAAAATTGTTTTTTATTCCAATAACCAATTGTGGTTTCATTCTTTTCATTCGATGTATGTTTCTATGTTTATTTTTAAAAATCTAAAATTGTTACTACAAAAGCTATTTCTTTTTTCCCAACAAATTTGAAAAAGGTGCAGACATGTTATTTTGAAGAATGTCCTATGCTCTAGTATTGTCTGGGACTTAAAGCAGGTTAAATGTACTTGGAAAGAATAAAACTAAAGAGATACTACATATATATATATATATATATATATATTTGTGCTAGGTCATTTGTTTAAAATTTATATTTATATTCTTTTGTCAATTTATAAAGTTATTTTTCTGCAAAATAGGACATCATTCTTTCATCACCAATCCTGTTGTGTACCTTTTCCTATCTTGCCTTATTTAATATTTTGGGACCTTCAAATAATAATAGGAAATGTTCTTGTGTTCTCAATAGAAAGATGCTAAACATCTCAACTTTGTTTCCAAAACTTTTGGTTTTGTTTTGCAAGATTAAAGATACCTCTCTATAGTCCTAGTTTGGTACACAATTTTATTAAACATCTATTCAGATAATTCTATCACCTGTGTCCCTTTGTTTTGTTACACAAATACTAATGCTAAACTAACCTTGAGTTCCTAATATAAAATGAACTTGATCATGGTGAAGTATTCTTTTTATGTGTTAATATATTGATTTAACTTGTTCTTTCATTTTAATGTTCTCATTCAAGAGCTAAAAATGACCATGTTCTTTTCTGAATAATTGTCTGATTTTAGCATCAAATTCTGCTAATCTTCAGAAAGTAAGTTGATATATCTATTCTTTTTCTAGTTTATGAAAGGTTTTTTCTAGGATTTATGTTATTTTTTTCATAAATATTTGTTAAGAAGTAAATGTGCCATATATTTTTTGAGGGGAATTTTTAAATTATGGATTAAATTTAAACTTTTTATGCCAAAAATGCAATACAAATTTTCAATTCATGTTTTCATTTTTTCTTGCTGATTTTTTTCTAGGAATTCATTCATTTTATCTAAAATTTTAAATTTAGGGACATAAGGTTGATTATAACATTCTCCTCTAATTTTGATCTTTTTACTTATAGTGCTATGCATGCTCCTATGTGTTCAATTTCTCTCTAATATTCTTGATTGTTGTCAAATTTTTTAGTTATTGGAGAGGATAGCTCTTACTTTTCTTGATACCTTGATGATACATTTTTTTTGTATTTCTTTACTAGTACTCTTAACATAGTTATTAACTTTCCAAGTGTTGAGACATAGGATAAATAAAAAGAACTGGATTCACAGTTAACTACGAATTAAGATATGTAGTATTTTTTAGTATGAATATGTTCTTCTGCAATATTTGGAACCTTTTTATACTAAAAAATTTTTCATTGTTTACCTTGCTGTCCTGTATTTTATTTTCCAATGCTATCTAATACTACTTCTTTTGGGATTAAATTCCTGTTTGTTGTTTCCTATTAATTGAGGCAGATATTATTTATTTTCAGGCTTTGTATTGATACCTTTCCATTTAAAGATATAAATTAACTCTCAGCATGGTTTAGCTGGTACCCTCAATTTTTAGCATGTTCCAATTTCATTATCATTAAATTTAAAACACTTTCTAATTTACTTTGTAAATACATTTACAAAAGACTGGTGAAAGTATAGTCTTTACAGCACAATGGGAAAACCCTAAAATATCCATCAACAGCAGGATACATGAAGATATGACCTTTATACAAGGCAATAGTATAGGACAATTTGAAAGGAACAATATAATGATAAATGCAACAAGTGTTCAAAGTGTTCAGATATGTTCATAGAACCCTAGAAGACTATGCTCTTCTGAATGGACACATACAGACAAATTTATTTAGGAGAATGGAAATGTTCCATGTCATAATCTCAATGGTGGTTTTATAGATGCAAGTATAAATGCTACAGTTACATACTTACAATTTGCATTTTTACTACTTAATAATGATATCTCTTTTTAAAGCAATAAACAAAAGTGATTGATTATGATTAAATCCAAGAAAGTATTTATATCAGCAATTACTAGTGTAGAACAAATATATGAAAAAATATTTCAACAACACTAGCAATTAGGAAAAGCAAATTAAAACTATGCTGAGATTTTGTCCCATTCCAGTCAGATGGCAATTATCAAGAATTTACATAGCAATAAATGTTGGTAAGGATGTGTGGAAAATGGTAAACTCACATATTGTTGGTGGAATGGCAAATTGGTGCAACCACTCTGGAAAGCAATATGGAGATTTCTCAGAAAATTTGGATGGAACCACCTTTTGATCCAGTTATGCCACTCCTCAGTTTATACTCAAAGAACTCATTATGCTACAGTGATACAGCCACATCAATGTTTTTAGAAGTTCAATTCACAAAAGCTAAGCTATGGAAACAACCTAGGTGCTCTTCGAAAGATGAATGGATAAAGAAAATGTGGTATAGATACACAATGAAATTTTACTTAGCCATAAAAAAGAATGACTTTATCACATGTTCCAGTAAATAGAGAGATCTGGAGGCTATCATGTTAAGTGAAATAAGCCAGTACCAAAAATATGATGGTTGAAAGTTCTGATTGATATGTGGATGTTAACACATAAGTGTGGGGGCGGGGACGGGGAGTGGGTATAAGTTCAATGGATCAGACAAAGAGGGATGAAGGGAAGAAAGGGGGAATGGGAATAGGAAAGACAGTGGAAGGAGTCTGACACAAACTTCCTGTGTACATATACGAAGAAAATACCTCGGTGAATCTCTGCATCATGGATAGCCACAAAACTTGCATAGTAATTAGAATATTTATACTCTATGTTTGTATAAATATGTCAAAATATACTATACTGTCATGTAAACCTAAAAAGAACAAATAAAATTTTAAAAAGAAGAAGGTATCATTAAAAATGCAAAATCTTAGTTATCTCTCAAAAGCCTACTTAGCAACGTAAAACAAAAGAAATGTCTAATTCAGGTAAAATCATTCAAAAATTTTATGAGGCACTTCAATATTTTGATTTCATATTGTTTCCTATTTAATCTGCTTTGTTATTATATAACCAATATTACATAAAAAGATTCAAAACTCAATATGATCAGTTGGTCAATGATCAGAAGGTAGAAAAGACAAAACAAAGACTTAATTTTATAAACTTTCAGTTCAATTCTAGAACTAATTCATTCATTTCAGAAATATGATCAAGTATTGAATATACTCTGGTCCATGCTAGAAAATGACAGTTTTAACAGATAGCAATCCATGCACAGTGTTCTATGCAACTCAAAGCGTATATATAGTGTGTTTTAGTCAGCTTTGTGTCTACTGTGACTAAAGTATACAACCAGAACAACTGTAGAGGAGCAAAAGTTTATTTGAGGGCTCACGGTTTCAGAGGTCTTAGTCTTAGTCCCTAGAAGGCTGGCTCCATTCCTTGGGGCTTGAGGTGACGCTCCTCATGGCAGGAGAAGGTGGCAGAAGGAAGCAGAGAGAGACTCCACTCTCCAGACACAAAATATATACCCCGTAGCCACACCCTAATTCCCATTTCCTCCAACCACACCCTATCAAGGATTAATTCACTGATTGGATTAAGATTCTTATAACCCAACATTTCTCCTCTGAACCTTCCTGCATTGTCTCAAATGTGAGGTTCTGGGGGACACCTCACATCCAAGCTATAACATAGTGCCATTGATATTTAATATGTTACAGAACACACAAATGAGAAGACTAGGAAGAGATCTTTCTTATACCTTGAATTAAAATCTTTGTAAATAATTACTCTGCAGAAACCTTCATAGGATTATACTTTCAGTCTAAAATATCTCTAATTTACTAAAACTCAAGTAAAAATTATGTTCTGTCCAAAACTCAAGTAAAAATTATTGCATTCTTACTGAGTTGCAATGAAAGTAATTAAACATTTACACAAGAGTTCTGTCATTGAACAAGAAAAAAAAAATAGTTGTCAATGTGATCTTAAGATAGGTGATTCCACCCTAGAGTATTCTAATCAATGATTGTAATGCTTAGCTTTCCCACAATTCTGATATTAATTATCCAGCATTCTCTCGTTTCTTCAAACTTTCATTTCTGACCTATGGAATTGACTATCAGTGATTTTATTGTTCAACTTTATGGCCAGGAAATAATCCCTCTTTGAAGTATGAGACTGTTTCCTTTATTTCGCTCTGTACTCATTGGACAATTATCCCATCAGGGCCATCATTTTCTGTTTTGTGAATTCACTCAGGGCTTTATTTTTCCATCCAAACCCATGTTAGATTCCCAGAATCAGCATTTTAATGTCTTTGTCCTTCAAACGCCTTGCCAACCAGACACCTCATTTCACCATAACTCAGCAATATTTTCTCTCTCTTTTCTTCTTGCTTCTCACCCTAGACTGTTCTTGACATAATTTGGATGCCTCATTCATGCTAGGCAACTTTGGCCAGCATCTGAGGGACCCTTGGCAATTCTTTTCCTCTTCTCTAAGTGACCCATTAAAACTCTTCTCTCAGCAGCTGTTCAAGATATTCTCCACTGCTTTCATATTCCCAACCGATTTCCACTCCACACTCAGGTAAAGGCTCTTGTATCTATTTTACTATGAAGATGGATGACATTCTACAAGCTACCATCTGTGTGATGTTTCTAAAATAAAAACAAAATTCATCACCTCACTCCTTGCTGCCATCATCTGGTTCCATCTCACTTTCCCAGCTCATGTCTTTAAACCCCCACAGATTCTACTTTTTAAATTTTATTTAGTTTCTTTGCTTTCTCCACTTATCCATACTTCATCATACTTCCTTGCCTCTGCACACCCCTTGTCTAGATTTATATTGTCATTTTATCCATTTAGCTCTCTCCTGCACACGTTTTTAAGATTCACCTCAAACAGCACTTTTTCTTGCAATTTTTCCCCAAGCTGGTGTAGATGCAGCTACTTTTTGATACAAAACCACCTTGAACCTGTCGTTATTACACTCATCCCCTTCATGCTCTGTGCAACTTGAGAGACAAGACTGGGTTCCTTTCTCTATCTTTTTTAATTTTATGCCATTCCCACATTCTAACATATAATAATTGCCCAGGAGACTTTACTGACTCTATTTTAAAATAAGGTGATTATCAATGACCATGTTGATATTTGATTGTTTTACAAAATTAATTTTTGTTATTTCTTTATCTTTTCCTTCTTTTTTATTGACTTCATTTTTTATCCATACCCCTTCATCCCTCACACTCATTATAAAAGCAGCAGATCCATACTCAATGCTATGATCCTGCCATTGATTCAGTCCTCTTTCATCTCCATGTAAGAATGTACCATAACATTTTAATCTGATCATATTTTTCCTAAATTTCATGTGAAGAGAACATATTTCCTTAATATTGATTCTGGGTCAAAATTTGGTCTTCACACTTCTGATTTTTTTTCTCAAAATTCTAAATTATCCCTTGATCTTCTTTATTAATAATTTAATTCTGAATTTATAACAATCTCACTTCTTCCATCAACATTCTAGTGAAATTGTTTTCCTCATTGTAGGTTCAAAACCCCTTCCCCAATCATTATCCTCAAGCTCTCTTTTCTCATTGGACTATGAAATTCCAGGTATTGTTAATAAATAGCTCTTCCCCCATCCATTAGGATGAGGTTCTGGTCACACCTACCTCATCTTTGATATACATACATTATTTTGTGGGCTCAGCAATTGGTGGCTTATCAACATGGATGCTCTGCTAATAGTTATATTCTAAGTACAATGTCTATCTTCCTAGGTCATCTGAAAATGTAGTTTCTGAGCCATTTTCAATAAAATAGGTTGGATATGGTTGCCAACGAATTAGAACTGTGTGAGAACCAACTGCAATTCTTGGCACCTGGCTACTCAGTTTCTCTAAAATGTTGCACATGAATCCAGCCAAGAACCTTTTCATTGCTGCTGAAACCTCCTTGGAAATATTGCTCTGGGGAAACATGGCATGAGCTCCCTCTCCCTTGAGCCCCAGATCCCCACATATTTGTGAAAGGATAAAAGCATAAACTTGCATTTTTTTCATGTTTCTGTTTCCAGATAACATGCTTGTTACATATTGTTAATTCACTAGCATTGGGCTTATAGCCGTTAGCATTGCACATCATTGCCTTCTTGCACATAGGAGCACTAGTTAAAATTTTTAACACTTAAAATAGGAAAATCACCAATAAAAAGCATGGAAATGTACAAAACGTGGCACTAAGTAGACCATGAAAAGGAAACTTTCATTGTATGTGAGTGGAGACAAAGCAGGGTGTTCTCCTTGTTCCCTCTCAGCTGCCACGTGCATATTGAGTGACTGTAATTTTTTTGTTGCCCTGTGCATGTTCACAAATGACCATGGAAGCACCAACATTATTTTTGGGGGGTAACAAATCAGTATTAGCAAGTAGGTGAATTTACATTTAATTCATGAATCATGATGATTGACTATATGTAGATTTTCTGAATTATTTACTTCCATGCACTTAATGCTTACATAACTACCAGAAATATTTCTCAATTAATTTATTTGTGCCTCCCTCTGGATAGTCTCTTCTTGACTAATTCTCTGTGTAGCAACAGCATCTCTAACTAAATCCTGACTGTGGTCATGCTAAACTAAATTTTCTCCCATCTGTATGTTTTCTAATGGTGTAAAAAGTCTTTTAATCACCAGGGTTAGAAACTGACATTATAACATTTGATATGTTTCTCTTTTCTAATGTAGTTCATTCTTGATATTATCATCAGCTATTTTGTTGGATTATATTAACTTTTTGCATTAATTAAATATTTTAAAAGCTTCCAATTTTCTACAAGCATATTTATATACCTTCAAAAGCTCAAGCTACTCTTTTTCATTGATTAAACATACATATTTCATAGTAGTGAATGCTTCAAAAATGTTACAAAACCTTCCTACTTGAATTTCATTAATAATTCTATATAAATGTAACTATCAAAAATGTAACTATTATCCTGATTTACAATGCCATAGATCATTTTGACTATTTAGGAACATTATCTAATTGGATTCATATTAGGTCCTTCTTTCTGCCTAGCATTTTCTACTGTATTATTATAGAATGTGGAAGGACTTTGTTCATATGCATTTTGACTTCATTTTTTTTTTCAGTGTTATAGATCAAACCCAATGTCTCTAGCATGCTAGGCAAATACTCTGTCACTGAGCTATACCCCAAGCCTCATTCAATTGTTGATGAAAATATGGACATTTTCAGCTCGGGTGTATTGCAAATAGTGCTGCTTTGAATATTCTCTTTTATTTGCTCTTGGTGGATATATGAACACATTCTTATTGCACATGCAGTGTATGTGCATCAATAGCTTCATGTATTTCACTTTAGTTGATGACTTCAAACATTATTCTGGAATTATTCCAACCTGAACTTCCACCAGTAGTGTTTGAGTATTCTAGTCCAACCCTAAGGATAGTCTGTTTCTTTTAAATTAACCATTTCTGTTGGGGCATAAAGTTATATCACTGGGTATTGCATTTGACTTCCTTGATGACTAGTGATGTTGAGAATCTTCCTATGCATGTTCTGGCAGTTTGGATAAATATACTTACTGTATAAAATATTTCCTAGAGTACAGACTTTTTAATTATTCATGTATGTTGAAGTCAACGGATCCTACAGATCAGAGACAATTGTCATCTCATAATAATAATTTGTTACTCAGAGTCCAAGAGGAGGAGGCTCTCTATGAGAGTGGATCTCTGGAATCAATTAGGAGAAAGAAGGAATGAGGGGATATCTGGGCAAGACACACACACACATACACACATACACACACACACACATATGTGTGAATATATATGTAAGTATTTTTTTCTTTTTTTGGTGGTTTTTACAGGACAGGAAAAGGGGAAAATAAAGGAAAGGCTAAATAGGCTTAGGACTGGCTACTTGGAATAATTTCAGCAGCTTCTAAAGCATAGGATCTATTCCTACTTGCCAGGTATCAACCTGGTTCTGGGGTGATTAGGATGGGAACAACATCATGAAGTGCGAGAACCTGAAAAATAGGTATTTGCGGTGCGGGCTCTGGACAGATGGGTTTGAATATGAAAGATGTGCTCATTAGAGAACTATTCACTACTTGTAGGTATTGGTCAACCTCCCTCCCAAGAGGTATTGTACCTCTAGCGATCCATACCCCAGATGTAAGAAATATAGAAAGGCTCTAGAATGCATTCAAAATACAGAAAAAAAAGACAGGCTTAATACAAAGAGTGTGCTTAAGTCTCTTGTTCATCAATCTAGTAGATTTTTTAGGGTGTTTAAATTCAAGAAACCAGCTTTCCACTATTTATAAAAATCCTTTTTACCCTATATTCAGCTTTTTCATTTCCTTAATGGTACCACCCTTTTTTGTTATTAAGGTATATTTACATGTATAAAAAAGGTAATCCAGGTTCTGTGGTTCTGCCGAACCTCAGACAATGAGGAGAAAATATTTAATCTTGAAATAAAGTTGCCCAAACAGAGAAGATGGTAAGAAATCATGAACAGAATCTCCAAGAACTATGGGACATCATGAAAAGACCAAATTTAAGAATTATTGGGATTGAGGAAGGCACAGAGATACAAACCAAAGGAATGAACAACCTACTCAATGAAATAATATCAGAAAATTTCCCAAACCTGAAGAATGAAATGGAAAATCAAATACAAGAGGCTTACAAAACACCAAATGCACAGAATCACAACAGATCCACACTGAGGCACATTATAATGAAAATGCCTAACATTCAAAATAAAGATAGGATTTTGAAGGCCGTGAGAGAAAAGCATCAGATTACATAGAGGGGGAGACCAATACGGATAGCAGCTGACTTCTCAACCCAGACTCTAAAAGCTAGAAGGGCCTGGACCAACATATTTCAAGCTCTGAAAGAACATGGTTGCCAACCAAGAATCCTATACCCAGCAAAACTAACCTTCATATTTGAAGATGAAATAAAATACTTCCATGATAAACAAAAGTTAAAAGAATTTACAAATAGAAAGCCTGCACTACAGAATGTTCTCAACAAAATAGTCCATGAGGAGGAAATGAAAAACAGCAATGTAGGTCAGCAAAGGGAGGAACTACCTTAGAGAAAAACCACTCAAAGGAGAAACCAAGCCAACTTAAAAACCAAAAATAAGCCAAATGACTGGGAATACAAATCATATCTCAATAATAAACCTGAACATTAATGGCCTAAACTCATCAATCAAAAGACATAGACTGGCAGAATGGATTAAAAAGAAAGACCCAACAATATGCTGCCTGCAAGAGACTCATCTCAGAGAGAAAGACACCCACAGACTAAAGGTGAAAGGATGGGAAAAAAACCTACCACGCAATGGACTCAGTAAAAAAGCAGGGCTTTCCATCCTTATATCAGATAAAATGGACTTCAAGCCAAAGTTAGTCAGAAGGGATAAAGAAAGACATTTCATACTGCTTAAGGGAACCATAAATCAGGAAGACATAACGATAGTAAATATTTATGCCCCAAACAATGGTGCATCCCTGTACATCAAAAAAATCCTTCTCAATTTCAGGAATCACATAGACCACAACACAATAATTCTGGGTGACTTTAACACACCGCTGTCACCACTAGATAGATCTTCCAAACACAATCCAACCAAAGAAACCATAGAACTCAATAACACAAATCAATAACCTAGACATATATAGAATATTCCATCCATCAACGAGTGGATTCACTTTCTTCTCAGCAGCACATGGAACCTTCTTGAAAATAGACCATATGTTATGCCACAAAGCAGCCCTTAGGAAATGCAAAAAAATAGAGATACTGCCTTGTGTTCTATCAGATCATAATGGACTCAGAGTAGAAATCAATGACAAAATAAAAAACAAATTACTCCAACACCTGGAGACTAAATAATATGCTATTGAATGAAACACGGATAACAAAAAACATCAGGGAGGAGATTAAAAAATTCCTAGAGGTCAATGAGAACGACGAGACAACATATCAAAATCACTGGGCCACTATGAAAGCAGTACTAAGAGAAAAATTCATTGCATGGAGCGCATTCCAGAAAACAATGAAAAGTCAACAACTAAATGACCTAACATTACAGCTCAAAGCCCTAAAAAAGAAGAACAGAATAACAGCAAAAGTAGTAGAAGACAGGAAATATTTAAAATCAGAGCTGAAATCAATGAAATTGAAACAAAGGAAAATATTCAAAAAATTGACAAAACAAAAAGTTGGTTCTTTGAGAAAGTAAACAAAATAGACAAATCCTTAGCCACACTAACAAAGAGAAGGAGAAGACTCAAATTACTAAAATACATGATGCAAAAGGAAATATCACAACAGATACCACTGAGATACAGAACATAATGAGAAGCTACTTTGAAAATCTGTATTCCAACAAAATAGAAACTACCAAAGACATTGAGAAATTTCTAGAGACATATGCTCCTCCCAAACTGAACCAGGAGGACATACACAATTTAAACAGATCAATATCAGGCAATGAAAGAGAAGAAGCCATTAAAAATCTACCATCCAAGAAAAACCCAGGAGCAGACGAATTCTCAGTCGAGCTCTACAAGATCTTCAAAGAACAACTCATTCCAATACTTCTCAAAGTATTCCAGGAAATAGAAAAGAAGGTACCCTACCAAACTCATTCTATGAAGCTAATATCACCCTCATACCCAAACCAGGAAAAGACACATAAAGGAAAGAAAATTGTAGACCAATATCCTTGATGAATATAGATACAAAGATCCTTAAAAAAATATTGGCAAACCATATCCAAAAACATATTAAGAAAATTGTGCACCACGATCAAGTGGGGTTCATCCTTGGAATGCAAGGATGGTTCAACATTCGTAAATCAAAAAACGTAATCCGTCATGTCAATAGACTTAAGGATAAGAATCATATGGTTATTTCAACTGCCGCAGAAAAAGCGTTCGACTAAATACAACACCCCTTCATGCTCAAAACACTAGAAAAAATAGGGATAGTAGGAACATACCTGAACATTGTAAAGGCTATTTATGCTAAGCCCATGGCCAACATCATTCTTAATGGAGAAAAACTGAAACCATTCCCTTTAAAAATGGGAAGAAGACAGGGATGTCCTCTTTCACCACTTCTATTCAACATTGTCCTCAAAACTCTAGTCAGAGAAATTAGGCAGACCAAAGAAATTAAAGGGATACGAATAGGAAAAGAGGAACTTAAGCTGTCACTATTTGCGGATGACATGATTCTATATTTAGAGGATCCAAAAACCTCCTCCAAAAAAAACCTCATCAATGAATTCAGCAAAATGGCAGGCTATAAAATCAACACGCATAAATCTAAAGCAGTTTTATATGCAAGCAACGATACAGCTGAAAGGGAAATGAGGAAAACAACTCCATTTGCAATAGCCTCAAAAAAAATAAAATACTTGGGAATCAATCTAACCAAAGACGTAAAATATCTCTACAATGTAAACTACAAAACATTGAAGAAAGAAATTAAGGAAGACCTTAGAGGTTGGAAAGATCTCCCATGTTCTTGGATAGGCAGAACTAATATTGTCAAAATGGCCATACTACCAAAAGTGCTATACAGATTCAATGCAATTCCAATTAAAATCCCAATGATGTACCTTACAGAAATAGAGCAAGCAATCATGAAATTCATCTGGAAGGATAAGAAACCCAGAATAGCTAAAGCAATCCTTAACAGGAAGAATGAAACAGGGGATATTGCAATACCAGAACTTCAACTATACTACAAAGCAATAGTAACAACAACAACATGGTACTGGCACCAAAATAGACAGGTAGATCAAAGGTACAGAATAGAGGACTCAGACACAAACCCAAATAAATACAATTTTCTCATACTAGAAAAAGGGGCCAAAAATATGCAATGGAGAAAAGATAGCCTCTTCAACAAATGGTGCTGGGAAAACTGGAATTCCATCAGCAACAGAATGAAACTAAACCCTTATCTCTCACCCTGCACAAAAATCAACTCACAATGGATCAAGGACCTTGAAATCAGACCAGAGACCCTGCATCTTATAGAAGAAAAAGTAGGTCCAAATCTTCAACTTGTTGGCTTAGGATCAGACTTCCTTAACAGGACTCCCATAGCACAAGAAATAAAAGCAAGAATCAACAACTGGGGTAGATTCAAACTAAATAACTTTCTCTCAGCAAAGGAAACTATCAGCAATGCAAAGAGAGAGCCTACAGAGTGGGAGAATATCTTTGCCACTCATACTTCAGATAGAGCACTGATTTCCAGAATATATAAAGAACTCAAAAAACTCTACACCAAGAATACAAATAACCCAATCAACAAATGGGCTAAGGATATGAACAGACACTTCACAGAAGAAGATCTACAAGCAATGAACAAACATATGAAAAAATGTTCACCATCTTTAGTAATAAGAGAAATGGAAATTAAAACTACCCTAAGATTCCATCTCACCCCAATTAGAATGGCGATTATCAAGAATACAAGCAACAATAGGTGTTGGAGAGAGCCAGCCACAAGTCCCCGAGCCAACGGAGAGCTTCGACCCGCAAGCAGCCTCTGGGATCAGGGTAGGGCATCCAGAGACTTCTCCAGGCGTCCCTGCCCCCTCTGACCACAGGCTCTTTCCACGGGGCCATCCAAGATGGCAGACTAGAGGGTGACTGCATCTCCAGTTGCTCCAGAACCCAGGACTCAAGAAGGAGAGGCATTGAGAGACTTGGACTAAAATAGAGCCACGGGGTGAGTCTAGCCCACTGGGTAAAGCTCAGCCTGGGTGGCAGGCACGGGTAGGGGCAGCTTATTGGAGCAGGGCAGGGCAACTAGAGTCTTCCCCAGGCAGCCCTGAACACTCAGGCGATGGGCCCCTCCCACACGGCCAGCTTCTCCATGTTCTCAGAGCAGGCCCCCCAGTGAGAGCCTTTCTGATCAGAACCAGCTCCAAGCCTCAGAGCCAGCGTGGCGTGCTCCGGCCCGCAAGTGACTTCAGGGACCAGGACAGGGCCAGGGACTTCCCCAAGCAGCCCAGGCCTCTGTGGTGGGAGGTGCCTTTCAAGGCTAGCTTCTCGGAACAGACCGCCCAGTGAGAGACTTTCTACACAGAGCCAGCCACGAGTCCCTGAGCCAACAGAGAGCTTCGACCAGCAAGCAACCTCTGGGATCAGGGAAGGGCAGCCAGAGACTTCTCCAGGCGTCCCTGCCCCCTCCAACCACAGGCTCTTTCCATGGGGTGGTCCAAGATGGCGGACTAGAGGGTGACTGCATCTCCAGTAGCTCTAGAACCCAGGACTCAAGAAGGGGAGGCATTGAGAGACTCGGACTGAAATGGAGCCATGGGTGAGTCTCCCTCACCAGGTAAAGCTCGGCCTGGGCGGCAGGTCGGGATAGAGGTGGCTTATCGGACCTGGGAAGGGCAGCTAGAGTCTTCCCCAGGTAGCCTTGCACACTCCAGCAGTAGGCTCCTCCCACATGACCAGCTGCGCGGTGCAGGCCCCCCAGTGAGAGCCTTTCCGCACAGAGCAAGCTCCAAGTCCTGGAACCAGTAGGGGGCTAGGGGCAGCTTTCTTCTGAAGAACTGCATTATCAAGTTCCTCCAGGACTTCAGACTACTGAAGGCTGGGAGGTGTTACACTGGAAATGAACAGGGACACTATAAGCAAATAGAGGAAATCTGCAATATCTTAGATTCCCACTGGCATCTGACCAATATGAGAAAACAAGGGAAGAAAATGTCCCAAACAAACCTAGATACTATATCAATAAAACCCAATGACAGCACAGCAGAAGAAATGTCAGAAAGGGAATTCAGAATGCACGTAATTAAAACAATCAGGGAAGCAAATGAGGAGATGAAAGAGCAAATGCAGGCATTGAAGGAGGGGATGAAAGAGCAAATGCAGGCATTAAATGATCGCACCAATCAACAGTTAAAAGACCAAGTACGGGAAGCAAGAGATTTTTTCAATAAAGAGTTAGAGATACTGAACAAAAAAACAAACAGAAATCCTTGAAATGAAGGAAACAGGAAACCAAGTTAAAAACTCCATAGAAAGCATAACCAATAGGATAGAACACCTGGAAGATAGAACCTCAGACATTGAAGACAAATTATTTAATCTTGAAAAAAAGTTGGCCAAACAGAGAAGATGGTAAGAAATCATGAACAGAATCTACAAGAATTATGGGATATCATGAAAAGGCCAAATTTGAGAATTATTGGGATTGAGGAAGGCTTAGAGAAACAAACCAAAGGAATGAACAATCTATTCAATGAAATAATATCAGAAAATTTCCCAAATCTGAAGAACGAAATGGAAGACCAAGTACAAGAGGCCTATAGGACTCCAAATATACAAAATTACAACAGACCCACACCAAGGCACATTATTATGAAAATACCTAATATACAAAATAAAGACAGAATTTTAAAGGCTACGAGAGAAAAAAATCAAATTACATTCAGGGAAAACCAATTAGAATATCAGCAGATTTTTCAAGTCAGACCCTAAAAGCTAGAAGGGCCTGGAACAACACTTTTCAAGCCCTGAGAGAAAACGGATGCCAACCAAGAATCTTATACCCAGCAAAACTTACTTTCAGATTTGACGACGAAATAAGATCCTTCCATGATAAACAAAACCTAAAGGAATTTACAAAAAGAAAGCTGGCATTACAGAACATTCGCAACAAAATATTCCATGAGGAAGAGATGAAAAACAACGATGCAATTCAGCAACAGGAGGAACTAGCCTAAAGGAATAGCCAAATAAAGGAGAAACCAAATTATATCAAAAAACAAAAATGAGTCAAATGACTGGGAATACAAATCATATCACAATAATAACCCTCAATGTTAATGGCCTGAACTCATCAATCAAAAGACATAGACTGGCAGATTGGATTAAAGAGAAAAATCCTACAATATGCTGCCTGCACGAGACTCATCTCATAGAAAGAGATACCCATAGACTAAAGGTGAAAGGATGGGGAAAAACATACCATGCACACAGACAGCAACAAAGCTGGAGTATCCATCCTCATTTCAGATAATGTGGACTTCAAGCCAAAACTAGTCAGAAGGGATAAAGAAGGACATTACATGCTGCTTAAGGGAAGCATAAATCAGCAAGACATAACAATCATAAATATCTATGCCCCGAACATTGGCTCATCCACGTACGTCAAACAAATCCTTCTCAATTCCAGAAATCAAATAGACCACAACACAGTAATACTAGGCTATTTTAACACACCTCTCTCACCACTGGATAGATCTTCCAAACAAAAATTGAATAAAGAAACCATAAATCTCAATAACACAATCAACAATTTAGACTTAACCAACATATATAGAATGAATATACCATCCAACAAAGAATGAATACACTTTCTTCTCAGCAGCACATGGATCCTTCTCTAAAATAGACCATATTTTATGCCACAAAGCTACTGTTAGCAAATACAAGAAGATAGAGATACTACCTTGTACTCTATCAGATCATAATGGATTGAAATTAGAAATAAATGACAGAATAAAAAACAGAATCTTCTCCAATACCTGGAGATTAAATAATACACTATTATATGATGAATGGATAACAGAAGACATCAGGAGGGAAATAAAAAAATTCTTAGAAGTAAACGAGAACAAAGACACATCATATCAAAATCTCTGGGACACTATGAAAGCAGTACTTAGAGGAAGATTTATTTCATGGGGCGCATTCAAAAAAAGAAGTAGAAATCAACAAATAAACGACTTAACACTATAGCTCAAAGTGCTAGAAAAAGAAGAGCAGACCAACACCAAAAGTAGTAGAAGACAGGAAATAGTTAAAATCAGAGCTGATATCAATGAAATTGAAACAAAAGAAACAATAGAAAAAATTAACAAAATAAATAGTTGGTTCTTTGAAAAAATAAGCAAAATTGATAAACCCTTAGCCACACTAATAAAGAGAAAGAGGGAGAAAACTCAAATTACTAAAATTCGGAATGAACAAGGAAACATCACAACAGACACGAATGAAATACAAAACATAAGTAGAAGCTATTTTGAAAATTTATACTCCAACAAAACAGAAAACCTCGAAGACATCAACAAGTTTCTAGAGACATATGAATTACCTAAACTGAACGAGGAGGACATACACAACTTAAATAAGTCAATTTCAAGCAATGAAATAGAAGAGGTCATCAAAAGCCTACCAACAAAAAAAGTCCGGAACCAGATGGGTTCTCAGCCGAGTTCTACAAAACCTTTAAAGAAGAGCTCATTCCAATATTCCTCAAAGTATTCCATGAAATAGAAGAGGAGGGAACCCTCCCAAACTCGTTCTATGGAGCCAATATCACCCTGATACCTAAACCAGACAGATACATATCGAGGAAAGAAAATTTCAGACCAATATCCTTAATGAACATCGACGCAAAAATTCTCAACAAAATTTTAGCAAATCGCATACAAAAATATATTAAAAAGATAGTGCACCACGATCAAGTGGGTTTTATCCCAGGGATGCAAGGTTGGTTCAACATCCAGAAATCAATCAATGTCATTCACCATATCAATAGACTTAAAGTTAAGAATCACATGATTATTTCAATAGATGCAGAAAAAGCATTTGATAAAATACAGCATCCCTTCATGCTCAAAACACTAGAAAATATAGGGATAGTGGGAACATTCCTTAACATTATAAAGGCCATCTACACTAAGCCCATGACCAATATCATTCTAAATGGTGAAAAACTGAAAGCATTCCCCCTAAAAACTGGAACAAGGCAGGGATGCCCTCTTTCACCACTTCTATTCAACATCGTCCTTGAGACTCTAACCAGAGCAATTAGACAAACCAAAGAAATTAAAGGGATACGAATTAGGAAAGAAGAACTCAAACTATCCCTGTTCACTGATGACATGATTATATATTTAGAGGAACCTGGAAATTCCACCAGAAAACTTTTAGAACTCATAAGTGAATTCAGTAAAGTAGCAGGTTACAAGATCAATGCTCATAAATCCAATGCATTTTTATACATAAGTGATGAATCTTCAGGAAGAGAAATTAGGAAAACTACCCCATTCACAATAGCAGTGAAAAAAATAAAATACTTGGGAATCAATCTCACAAAAGAGGTGAAAGACCTCTACAATGAGAACTACAGAACACTAAAGAAAGAAATTAAAGAAAACCTTAGAAGATGGAAAGATCTCCCATGTTCCTGGATAGGCAGAATTAATATTGTCAAAATGGCCATACTACCTAAAGTGCTATACAGATTCAATGCAATTCCAATTAAATCCCAATGATGTACCTTGCAGAAATAGAGCAAGCAATTATGAAATTCATCTGGAAGAATAAAAAACCCAGAATAGCTAAAGCAATCCTCAGAAGAAAGAGCGAAGCAGGGGGTATCGCAACACCAGAACTTCAACTCTAGTACAAAGCAATAGTAACAAAAATGGCATGGTATTGGTACCAAAATAGACAGGTAGATCAATGGTACAGAATAGAGGACATGGACACAAACCCAAATAAATACAATTTTCTCATACTAGAAAAAGGGGCCAAAAATATGCAATGGAGAAAAGATAGCCTGTTCAACAAATGGTGCTGGGAAAACTGGAAATCCATAAGCAACAGAATGAAATTAAACCCCTATCTCTCACTCTACACAAAACTCAAATCAAAATGGATCAAGGACCTTGAAATCAGACCAGAGACCCTGTATCTTATAGAAGAAAAAGTAGGTCCAAACCTTCAACTTGTTGACTTAGGATCAGACTTCCTTAACAGGACTCCCATAGCACAAGAAATAAAAGCAAGAATCAACTACTGGGATAGATTCAAACTAAAAAGCTTTCTCTCAGCTAAGGAAACTCTCAGTAATGCAAAGAGAGAGTCTACAGAGTGGGAGAATATCTTTGCCAACCATACTTCAGATGAGCACTAATTTCCAGATACTATAAAGAACTCAAAAAACTCTACACCAAGAATACAAATAACCCAATCAACAAATGGGCTAAGGAAATGAACAGACACTTCACAGAAGAAGATGTACAAGCAATCAACAGATATATGAAAAAATGTTCAACATCTCTAGTAATAAGAGAAATGCAAATCAAAACTACCCTAAGATTCCATCTCACCCCAATTAGAATGGTGATTATCAAGAACACAAGCAACAATAGGTGTTGGCGAGGATGTGGGGAAAAAGGTACACTCATACAGTGCTGGTGGGGTTGCAAATTAGTGCAGCCACTCTGGAAAGCAGTATGTGGATTCCTCAGAAAGCTTGGAATGGAACCACCATTTGACCCAGCTATCCCACTCCTTGGCCTATATCCAAAGGACTTAAAATCAGCATACTACAGAGACACAGCCACATCAATGTTCATTGCTGCTCAAATCACCATTGCCAGACTGTGGAACCAACCACGATGCCCTTCAGTTGATGAATGGATAAAGAAACTGTGGCATATATATACAATGGAATATTACTCCGCAATGAAGAATGATAAAATTATGGCATTTGCAGGCAAACGGATGAAATTGGAGAATATCATGCTAAGTGAGATAAGCCAATCTCAAAAAACTAAAGGACAAATGATCTCGCTGATAATCGGATGAGGACATATAATGGAGACTGGGAGGGGGGCAAGAATGGAGGAAGGAGGGACTGTGTTGAGGGAATAGTGAGGTGGGAGGGGTGGGGGGGAAGAAAAAAATAACGGAATGAATTAAACATCATTACCCTATGTAAATGTATGATTATGCAAATGGTATGCTGTTACTCCATGTACAAACAGAAACAACATGTATCCCATTTGTTTACAATAAAAATAAATTAAAAAAAAAAGTAATCCATTTAGTGTAAAATTGTGATCACTTTCTTCCAAATGTTCCATGTCCTTTTGCATCAAAAAAGTTTTGCCTTAGCTAAAATATTATGCAAATGGAATCATAGATTGTCTCCCTTTGAATTTGACTTACCTCAGTGTCTCAGTGCATAACCATCACCAATGCATTTGTGCCTTAACATATATTCATGAGTATTCCATGCATTCTAATTCTGCATTAAAGACAGTTTAGTAATAAATGATTCTTAAGTAATACTGGCACAATTCAAAAAAGCTTCATATAATGGTCACATTCAATTTTTTGCAAGAATGTTTGGCATAAAATCTGCAACAATTATGATGAAAAGCAGTGTTTTGCATAAGACTGAGATTTACCTATGCTTTCACACGTATTAGTAGTTTGTGAGTACAGGGTGTAGGGATGAGGAACGGTTTGTTCAACTACTTCCCAAACTGAAGAAAAGTTGAGCTGTTGCCAATTTTTGATGATTGCTAATAAAACCCTCATGTATACCCACACATAGATTTTTATTTTATAGGCAAAGATTCTCTGTACAATGATGTAAATACTTAAAAGATAGATTGCTAACTTTTTTGGTAAATATACCTACTTAACTTTAAAAGAAATTGCCATTTTCCATTTCAAAAAGTCTGCATCATTTTTCATTTCCACAAACAATGTATAAAGTGGAATGAGAAAGACATCATTACCCTATGTACTTGTATGATTACTTGAATGGTATGAATCTACATCATGCACAATCATAGAAATGAAAAGATGTACCCCATTTGTGTACAATGAATCAAAATGCAGTCTGTAAAAATTTTTAAAATATTTTAAAAAAGAATTTTTACCTACATTTTTGTGATATGACTTAACATCTGTTAAAACACAAAATATATTGCCACTATTCTTGCTTCAGACTCTCAATTATCTGGTTTTCCCTTTTTTTTTTTTTTTACATTTTGGGATGCTTTTCAATGTTAATTCCTTATGTAGCTATGTCTTATAAAGTTTTCATAAGTTGCTTCCAATTTTCCTTTAACATCAATGTTATGCTTAGGCATGATGATGCTATTCTTATAAAACTAGCTAGGGTATTTTTTTTCTTTTCTTTTTTTTTTTTTTTTTTGCGGTGCTGGGGATCAAACCCAGGGCCTTGTGCTTGCAAGGCAAGCACTCTACTGACTGAGCTATCCCCCCAGCCCTAGGGTATTTTTTTCTAACCTTCAATGCTATGGAAAGATTTGTGTAATTTCCATGCTCTTTCCTCTAGATGTAGAGAATTTCACTGGAAATTCATCTCTACCTAAAGTTTTATTTGTAAGAATTATTCAAAGCTATTAGACATTACTTGGTTTCCTTTCTTACATTTGTTTTGATATTTTTTCAGCTTTTGTATCATAGGTTTGATTTAAAAATTACCTTTTTTCTCCGGTCACTTTTTGTATTTTTAAATTGTACGAAGCTTTATTCTACTGAAGACATGCATCAATGTATGTGTGTTTTTAGAAATTATTTTTGGTTTTTAATAAAATTCTTTATTTTCTTATTTAGTACACTTCATCAATTTTGGTAAATTCTCAGCCATTACAGCTTTAAATCTTTCTTTGTTCTTCCTTATTCAGTCTTATCTCCCCTACTGCATATTTAATAATGTGCTATGTTTGATTTTTAATGTCCCACATATTACTAAGAACTTTTCCTACTCTGTGTCAGCTTACATTTCCTCACATATTAACATGGGTATTTTCTGCTTATCTACTTTCTTAATTAAAAAATGCATACTTCTGCAGCATGTATAAATTCTTAATTTTAATTGATCCTTTGTTTTCCTATAACCTCTTTTATTTTCCTAAATATATTACCTATATGTATTTTAACTTTTGCCTGTTAAACCATATCTACATCTAAAATAATTAACTTCTTTTATGTTTTATTTTTTAGTTTTTAGCATTTTGGTCTTGATCTTTAAACACCTACATTTTAAAAATTGATTACCAAGTGCCTTTTCTCTTGTGCAAAATTTTATATGATGCTGTAAGTTGCCTACAGGTCGTTGGGACACTTAATTATGAACTCCTTGAAATCATTCAATAGGGGTATTTTACTTCCCCTCTACCTGACAGAAAGAGTGTGGCAAATAGAATTGACCGAAGGTTGTGTTGAAATGTTGGCAACTTTTTCTCTTTAAATTCATGTGTCTTCTCTTGTATCATGTGACTTCCTAAATGTTGCAACTAAGAGCATGGTAGTTCCCTGTCCGTGTTGTAAACTCTAAGATCTGTTTCCTCAGTACCAGGAGACTACTAAAAAAATTCTACAGCTTTTTTTTAGAATTTCCTGTTTTGCTTTTCATCACCCTGTTCCACCTAGTTTCAATTTTGGCAAAATACCAACAGAAGATCAGAGTCATTTCTTTGTCTTTCACTTCTGAAATCATTAAATTTTTCTCTGTAGGCCCACAGTCTGTAGCCAAAATTTTGGTTGGTTTCTTTGTGTCACAAAGGTAGCACTCTAGCTGTGCCTTTGGCCTGAATTTTATATGCCCAGACTTTTAAGATACACTAAGTGAAAATGGCTTCAAACTAGGGTTGACCAACTGTTCTCACAGATCTTGGTCCTTGTTCTTAGACTTTGCAACTTTCATGTCTCTACACTGCCATCAAATATGTGTATCAGTTTATATTTGTGTTCTTTTCAAATGCATCTGCCTGCCACTTGTTATCCACAATAGCTGTAAGTAGACTTCCTTACATGTTTTTCCATAACTCTTTGTCCTTCTTCCACCTGGTTGTTAATGCCCATCTCCATTTCTCTGCTGGTTGATTATCATATTTTTAAAATAACTCAAGGACTGGGGGTATAGCTCAATTGTAGTAGAAAACTTGCCTAGTATGTGAGGCCCTGTGTTCAATCTCTAGTACTGAAAGAAAATATTAATAGCTTAATGTGGAATCTTTGTCAATGTCTGTATTCAGAGTGATTTTTTTTTCTTTCCCTGGTGTTTTAGTATTTTGTGCAGTGCCTGCACCTATATAAGTTGCCATGAATACCAATTTGCAGGTGTAATGAGAGCCATTCACTTGCCTATTCTTTAAACTTACATAGTTAGATTGTCAGTCTTCCTTATTATGAAGATCTTTGTTATTATTCATTTGCCATGCCCTTATCTTACATGGTGATATAAACATACCTGGAGGTAGAGTGGAAATAAAATATGCATTTGTTTGATGTAAATAAATTTAGGGGATATGTTAAGTGTGAGGAGGACTTACTGGAGAAAATAAAGTAACCCATGATTTGGGAGCTTCCAGAAAGACCCCATTTGCATTGAAAAATGCTTGTTGGAATAATAATTTTAAAAGTTGTTTTGACTCTTTACTTTTTACTTTTGTGAAGTAACAATTTAAAATTTATCTTTTATTTCTTATTTTGGATGAGTTTATCAGGTTTTCCTCTTTATTGAAAGGGGAAAATTTTCAGTACAGTTATGTTTAAGGGTGAAAATGAAGAAAAGGTGATGTTAGCATTTGTTTTCTTTCTATGCTTATCTGAGACTTCCTTTCCAGAAATCCCTGTCTGACACTGTTGCCTTGAGATAAATGTCTGTGATCCGACAACATTTTGTGACATCTAGAATCTGACTAAACTTTGTGTCCACTAGTAAGTGGTGCTTCTCTAGTTTAAGGTGAAGTCTTATCCTTTTAAAGTTCCTAGCGCAGAATGGTCACACTACAGTCAAAGGTTGTGTTCGTGGGCTATTTTTGTTGTTGTTATTGTTAATGTAACAAACACCTGAGGTATCAACTTATAAAGAGAAAAGATTTATTTTAGCTTCAAGGTTTTGGAGGTTTCTATTCATGGTTGCTCGTACCTCTGGCTATTTATTTTGGGCCTGTGGAGAGGAGTGTGTGGTAGAGAAAAATCACTTCTTTCCTGGTTTCGAAATGGGAAAGTGAAAGTGACTGAGATTCCCCAATTCCTTCCAGGTCATGCCCTCAGTGTCCAGAAGCTCTCTTCCCATTCCTCCTACCTGAAAGCTTCCACCTTCTGTCAATAGTCCCATGCTAGGGAACAAGACTTCATCACATGGGAATGTGGGGCACATTCTAGATCCCAATTATGACAAAGGTAGAATGAAACCCTCATGGTGAAGCCAGAATTAAGGACAGGTAGTTAGTGTAGAAATAGGAAATCGGGTCAAATCGAGGAAATGAAGCCATGAAGCCATCTGCCTCTGGAAGTTGGAGATTGTTCCTGGAAGAATGGAATGTCAAGGATCTCCAGAGCCCATTGATTACCAAATTTACCTGCCTTTATCAAGGACTGCAAGCATGGAGCTGCTAATAAATGCCCCCTGGGCCCTTGCATGGCTGAATCACTTTGACCCTCCCCCTGCCCATTTGATTCTCACTTTATGCAGCTTACCTGCAAAACCAGGCCTAGTCACATAGGCAGGGAGGAGAGATAAGGAGGGAGAGAACTGGAGAACAAAAGCGAATTTAACCTATAAAAGATGTAGGGTGCGCTCACTTCTTGGGACTTTAGAACATCAGCCACGGCCCCCTTCTTCCTGCCAGGAGAAGTCTGTATTATTACCTTTAAATAAAACCTGCTTAATATGCTTGCCTTGGCGTGCTTCTCTAGTGTTCAATCTTCAACAGTAGAAGAAGCAGAACTCGTCACAGGTAAACAGTGGAATCAATGTCATGATTTTGTTGAGTATATTATTATTTTAAATACTGAGACTATATCAATAAACAAGAAAAAATTCTCCATCTTTAAGCATATCAATCTAATGAGGCAAATAAGTGATAAAAACTCATATGCAATATAAAAAATGGTTAACAGCTCAGAAGAAAACAAGTGAGGAAATAAAGCACAGAACTGGTGGTATTTATGGAAAAGTCTGAGTGATGTAGGTAAAATATTGATAAAAATATCCAGAAAATCCTTACTGAGAGAAGGAAGAATGAAATCAAAGAAAGGCCTCCCAGTAGGAAGATGCGTAGCCTTTACAAGAAAAGCCATGAAGTGAGTGAAGCTGGGATGAAGTGGGCTGGGAAGAGAGGCCAGCAGCCAGGTCACAGGATTAGCCGGAGTCTGACCTTGTCTGTCTTTGCAGCTATGGGAATGCCTCAAATGTCACTGGAGTAGGATGGAAAGCCACTCAACATGTTCTCATAGAGAACATGTGCAGTGCTTTATGACTTAAAAACTGGCTAGTGAGGGATAGAGGTAAAGCCAGAATTGCGGACGGGCAGTTAGTGTAGAAATAGGGGATCTGGTCAAATCCAGGAAATGGAGGGCATGAAAGAAATCTGTCCCTGGAAGTTGGAGACTGGCCTTGAGAGAATGGAATGTCAAGGCTCTCCTGGAGCCCATTGATTACCAAATTTGCCTGTTCTTGTCAAGGACTACAGGCAGGGAATTGCTAATTAATGCCCCCTGGGCCCTTACCTGGCTGAATCACTTTGGCCCTCTGCCCATCCACTTGTTACTTTTTGCATCTCACCTGCAAAACCAGGGCTAGTCACATAAGCAGGAAGGAGAGAAAAGGGGACAGAGAACTGGAGAACAAAAGATCTTAACCTATAAAAGATGTAGGGTGTGCTCACTTCTTGGGATTCTAGAACATCAACCATGGCCCCCTTCTCCCTCCCAGGAGAAGTCTGTATTACTACCTTTAAATAAAACCTGCTTAATATGCTTGCCTTGGAGTGCGTCTCTAGTGTTCAACATTATAGGAAGCAGAACTCGGCACTGGTAAATGGCAGTATCAGAGGGTTGTCAAGGAGAGAAATAGAACTACGACTCAAAGCAATGTCTAACAACAGGGAGGCACAGTGATCATGTTAATGAACTGATTCGTGTGCATACTGACTCTGATTAAATATTGACAACATAGATCATATTCTACCGTGATTCCTTTCATTCACAAATGCTCCACTGGCCCATCTCCAATTTACATGAAATTTCTATGTTCAAAATTGGCTAAATTCTATACTTTATTCGGATTCCCCATGTTCTCACTATGTCCCTTTTTTCTGTTTCATTATCTCATGCATATAACAAGTTCAGTTTTGTCATTTGTTCTTATTTGACTGCTGTTGGTCATGACCATTTTTCAGACACTTAAAAATTATTTGATTACCTTGACAGTTTCAAAGAATACTGCTTAGATTATTTGTAGAATGTCTTCTATTGAATGTTCTTGATATTTTAATCATGTTGAGAGTGGGACACTATGTTTTAGAGAAGAAAACACAATACATATGTAGAAGAAACTGTCCTTGTGATCACTTTGTATCAAGGATACATATTGTGATACCATCATGGTTCTTGAAGGTTGATGGTAAGTAACTTCATCGCCTAGTTTGAAATGGTATTTTTTAGGATTCTTTTTTAAAGTTATTAGTTTTATACCTTTCTTTGCTGTCTTTGGAAGGAGTAACAATATGATGTCCAAAATTAAAAAGGAGGGATATGTTTCATCTCACTGAAAGTGGAATATTTACATGAATTTAGCTTCTCCATGGGAGATTTATGTCTTCTTTTTATTGATTTACTCAATATTTTATTTATATCATATGAAATCATGCATTTATTTTATGCTTTGGTTTAAAGTCCAATACTACTTTGTTTTGTTGCCCCACGTTTTCCAGTTTGCTTTAATCATCGGGAGATGTTTCAGTTGATATTGTGGTTCTTTGACACATTCCCTTTCATTATGGAGGTCTTGTTTATTTGCCTATTTTGAGCACTTCTGTATATTCTAACACCAGAAAGTTACCAGGCATATCTTACACATTTCCAGTTCTATAATCCACCATTTCTCAAGAAGTTCCTACTTTTTTTTTTTTTAAATTGGGTAATTGGAATTAGAAATCTATATTTGAGAGGAAGTAGTGTTCATGACTGTGAGAGTGTTATTATTGCAAGGCCCTTTCAGTTGATACAAGTATATCTGTATAAGCTTCCATGTATATGTGTGTCTATAAATATTTCTATCTGTATCTATATTAAGCTACATGTGAGTTCATATTGATACCACCAACTCTAATGCAAAACCACAAGGCTGACTATAAACTCCTATCCTTGCTTATTTATAAATTCTCAAACAGGGATAAACCTGTCTCCCACCAATACTCATCCATTTACTTGTTTAATTCCAGTTTACATGTGTAGCAGCAGGAGAATTATTATCCCAGACCTCTGTGAGAGACAACTTTTACTTTACTTTTGTGCTGTTCCATTTGTCTTAGTCTTAGAGTCTCTGTTCAGTACCACAGTTACTTGGGTCAGCACTTTTTCCTCCAATTCCTTCAGTAAGATTGTTTCTCGTATTTATAATAAGCTATAATAATTTGTCACATTCTGCAGTTCATCCTGAGATTATACAAATTTCGAGTTTTTCTTAAATTATAACTTTAAGGAACATATTTTGTTTTGATATTTGGGTTCCATGGTGTTGTGAGCTGAAAATTATAGTGTAATAGAAAATAATTTTACCATCCCCCCAAATAATTTTTATTGTACTCATTTAATTTTTCTCTTCTTCCCCTTCATCTCTGACAAGCACTGAACTACCTAAGCACTGAACTTCCCATTGTTTCTTGTTTTGCTTTTTCCAGAATGTCTTATCATTGGTATATACTATGCACCATTTTCAATTGGAATTCTTTCATTTGGAAATATCCATGTAAGATTCATTCATTAATTTTCATGACCAGATAGCTCATTTCTTTTTATTGTTGAATAATATTCTATAAATGTAATATAGTTATTTACCCATTCACCTCTTGAAGGATATCTTGATGGCTTTTAGGTTTTAGTAATTATGAAGAAAGCTATTATAAATAATCACTACAGGATTGGTGTGGAATAATTCTGAAATCAGCTTAATAAATATCTAGCAGCTCAATTGCTTGATTGTATGATGACTATGTTTAACTTTGTTAGAAACTGCCAAACTTTTTTCCAAATTAGTTGTAGCATTTTTCATTTCCACTAGAAAAAAATGAGAATTCCTATTGCACTGTATTCTACACAGTAATTGGTATTGTCAGTTCTTAAAATTTTAGGCAAAATAATAAATTATAATGACTTCTCATTGTTATATATTTGCAATTTCCTAATGACAAATCATTTTAAATTTTATCTTTTATGCTTATTTTCCATCTGTTTATCTCCCTCAGTGATCAGTGTGTTCATGTTTTTACTCCACAATGTAATTGGTTTGCTTCAAATTGTTTATATCTGAAGTTTCTTTGCATATCTTGATATCAATTTATGTCATATTTGCTTTTTGATCTTCATCATGTTGACTTAGGACCAGACTTTCTTAACATGACTCCCAAAGCAAAAGAAATAAAAGCAGGAATCAATGATTGGGATAGATTTAAACTAAAAAGTTTGTTCTCAGCAAAGGAAACAATCAACAATGTGAAGAGAGAGCATACAGAATGGGAGAAAACCTTTGCCACACACACTTCAGATAGAACACTAGTCTCCAGAACCTATAAAGAGCTAAAAAAAAAAAAAAAACTTTACACAAAGAAAAATACAAATAGCCCAATCAATAAATGGGCTACAGAAATGAACAGACACTTCACAGAAGAAGATCTATCAGCAGATATATAAAAAATTGTTCAACATCTTTAGTAATACGAGAAATGCAAATCAAAACTACCCTAAGACTTCATCTAACCCCAATTAGAATGGCTATTATCAAGAATACAAGTAACAACAGGTGTTGGCGAGGATGTGGGAAAAAAGGTACACTCATACATTGCTGGTTCCATAATTTATTCATTGTGAGTTGAACTATTATAAACATTGATGTGGCTGTGTCACCATACTGTGCTGATTTTAACTCCTTTGGGTTTAAACCTATTAGTGGATAGCTGGGTCAAATGGTGTTTCTCCATTTCAAATTTTCTGAGGAATCTCCATACTATACCAATTTGCAGCCCCACCAACAATGTATGAGTGTACCTTTTTCCCCACATCATCACCAACATTTATTATTGCTGGTATTCTTGATAATTGGCATTCTGACGGGGATGAGATGAAATCTTAGAGTAGTTTTGATTTGTACTTCTCTAATTGCTAGAGATGTTGAAGTTTTTAAATATATTTGTGGATTGATTGTATTTCTTCAGTGAAGTGTCTATTCAATTCCTTAGACCATTTATTGATTGGGTTATTGATTTTTTTTTTGGTGTTGAGTTTTTTGAGTTCTTTTCATATTCTGGAGATTAATGCTCTATCTCAGGTGTATGTGGTAAGTATTTTCTCCCAATCTGTAGGCTCTCTCTTCACATTATTGATAGTTTCCATTACTGAGTAGAAGCTTTTTAGTTTGATTCCATCCCATTTATCCCATCTTGATTTTACTTCTTGCACTTTAGGAGTCTTATTAAGGAAGTCAGATACTAGGCTGACATGATGAAGATTTGGGCCTACTTTTTCTTCTATTAGGTACAGGATCTCTGTTCTAATGCCTAAGTCTTTGATCCACATTAAGTTGAGTTCTATGCAGGCTGAGAGATAGGGGTTTAATTTCCTTTGGCTACATAATGATTTCCAGTTTTCCCAGCATCATTTGTTGAAGAGGCTATTTTTCCTGCAATGTATGCTTTTGACAACTTTGTCTAATATGAGATACCTGTATTTATATGGATTGGTCTCTCTGTCTTCGATTCTGAACCATTGTCTATGTGTCTGTTTTGGTGCCAATACCATGTGGTTTTTATTCCTATGGCTCTGTAGTATAATTTAAGTTCTGGTATTGTGATGCTTCCTGTTTCACTTTTCTTGCTAAGGATTACTTTGGCTGTTCTGAGTCTTTAATTTTTCCAAATGAATTTCATGATTGCTTTCTCTAATTCTATGAAGAATGTCATTGAGATCTTAATAGGAATTGCATTCAATCTGTATAGAGCTTTTGGTAGTATGACCATTTTGACAATATTAATTCTGCCTATCCAAGAGCACAGGAGATGGTTCCATCTTCTAAAGTCTTCTTCAATATCTTTCTTTAGTGTTCTACAGATTTTATTGTAGAGGTCTTTCACCTCTTTTGTTGGATTGATTCCCAAATATTTCTTTTGAGACTATTGCAAATGGGGTGGCTTTCCTAATTTATCTTGCAATGGATTCATCACTGATGTACAGGAATGTGTTTGATTTGTGGGTGTTGATTTTATATCCTTCTACTTTGCTGAATTCACTTATGAGTTCTAAAAGTTTTCTGATGGAATTTTTTGGATCTTCTAAATATAGAATCATGTCTTTGGCAAAAAGTGATAGTTTGCATTCTTCTTTTCCTATTTGTATTCCTTTAATTTCTTTCTAATTGCTCTGTCTAGTTTCAAGGATGTTGTTGAATAGAAGGGGTGAAAAAGGGCATCCCTGTCTTGTTCCACTTTTTAGAGAGATTGCTTTCAATTTTTCTCCATTTTGAATGATGTTGGCCTTGGGTATAGCATATACAGCTTTTACAATGTTGAGGTATGTTCCTACTATCACTAGTTTTTCTAGTGTTTTGAACATGAGGAGGTGCTTTTCAAACTCACACTTTAGGCTGGGGATATAGCTCAGTGTTAAAGCCTTACTGGCATGTACAAGGCCCTTGGAGTAAACCCCAACAGATTTAAAAAATATATCCTCACACCTAACCAAAATTATATAGATCTTTTCTTATGTTTCCTTTTAGGAGTTTCTTGGTTTGTATTTTTATATTAGGTCTACAATTCATTTGTGGTTATTTTTGAGAAAGTTCCATTCAGATATTTGTGTGAATATATAATTTTAGTATATACAGCCAACTGTTTCAACACTACTTGTTTAAAAAAAAAGGATGGTTAATTTGTGTTAAGATGTTTTTCCTCCTTTTTTAGAAGAACACTCATTATTTTTTAGGGAAGTTTATTTTGGGGCTTTAAATTTTGTTCTATTTGTCTATGAACCTATTTCATCACCAGTATTATAATATCTTGATTTTAGTAACTATGTCATCTTTATTTAAGTAGTAATTTTCCTTTAGGTTTGTTCTTCATCTTCAGCATTGTGTTGACAATTCTGTCTAGAACTTCTTTCTTGCTTTTTTTTTTTTTTTTTTTTTTCTCTTCCAATACTTTCTATTTATCACTCCACTCTCTTCTAGTTTGTACAGCTTCTGGTGAAAAAGGTCAGATATAATTCTTATTCTTGTTCTTCTACAGTGGTACTGTACCCTTTTTTCTTTTATCAAGATTTTCTCTTTGCCTTAGTTTCCTACAGTTTTAAATATGACTTATGCCTGAATATAGATTTTTTTTTTGGTGTTTACCCTGACTGGTTTTCTTTGAGTCTCTTGGTCTAATAATGTGGTATCTTTTATTTATTATGGAAAACTCTTAGTCATTAGTAATTCAACTATTTCATCTATTGACTCCTTCTCTTTCTACCATTCCTAATACACATAAAGATGTAACACATATACATATTCGTGTTTAAATGTGACATTCATGTGTTCGTATATGTGTGTATATATACATATATATGTATAGGTATATATGGATGGATTTTATACCTATTTCATATATTCAAACTCTTTCCTTACTTGTGCCTAGTCTATGAATGAGTCCATTATGATAGTCTTCATGTTGGTTATAACCTTCTTGGTTTCTACCAAATCCTTTGGATACACATATCACCCATGTATTCTCATATATAGTAGATTTTTTTCTATTAGATCCCTTAATATATTAACCATAAGGTTTGAATGCTTGATTGGATATTTCCAATTTCTCTGCCATGTCTGATTCTTATGCTTGCTTTGCTTGTCAGGTTGTGTTTTCTCTTGTCTTTTAGCAGGCCTGACAATTTTGTGTTGAAAATCAAAGAAAACACATCACATACTAGCAATTAAGATAACTAGTCTTTTAGTGTGCTATTTTATAATAATCTTCCTAGGACCTGGCCTCTGTTGAATGTTTGCTGTAACTGAAAATACCAGAGGTTTCATTTTTCTTCTTTTTTCTCTCTCCTTATATAAGACACAATAGCAGAAGATACTTGAGTTTTTAATTGGTGTTTCTCTAGGTCAGATAAGGTTCTAGTAACATAGATTTCCTTATAGAGCAAATCTTTGTTATCAAGAAAGTTCTCAAATATTTTATAATAACACTTTTTCCACCTGCTACCCAAAACAGGCGGATTTCTGTCCAATCTTCATAATGAAAATCTGATAAAATCCAAGAAACCACGGAGACCCCCTAAACTCTGCCCTCAGGAGTTTTGTTGTTGTTGTTTTGTTTTTAATTGTCAAGCTAATCTGTATTCAACCTCTTATAATGTAACACTTAATGATCCTAGAAGATTTTTTTTCCCTTATAGGAAACTGTTCTTTGCTGTACTTCTTACTTCTAATGCAGTCACCTGTCTCCCCTTATTTTGAAATGGTAATTTGTCTTGAAAACTTCATTCCTGTTCTGTTGGAACTTAGAAGTCTTTGATTTTCAGTTTGTTCTGCTCTTTACTTGTTTAAGCACAGGAATGATGGATTCCAAGCACTTGATGTATTAGAACTAACTAGAGGTTTCTTCTTTATTTTTTTAGGTAAATCTTAATGGATATAGAATTCTATGTTAGTGGTCATGTAATGTGAGATCCACCCCCAAATCTGGGGTTCCCAACAAGTCAGATTCAGTCACTCACCCCAAAAACCCAAATGGAAAAAGTTAGGATAAAAAGCAGAAATGAAGCTTTAATTAGTGTAGCATCACAGAGAAGACAAGGGGACCCATGTTCTTATCCCTGTCTTCAAAGGGTTCACAATGATTTTGACGTACTTTAGAAAGAAGAATAGGATAAGGATTGGGGGTTTGCATAGCTAGAGTCTCTACATACTTGCCAAAGTAAGTGATCCTGGTCAGGCATGTTCTGTCCCTTCATTATCTCAGGGTTGATCAGTCTGGACCTTGTCCCAGGTAAGAAAGTTACTATTGTGGAGATGGGGATAGTTTAACAATCAGATGTGTTGTTCCTGGAATCCAGTGTGTCTCAGAGCAAAGCAGATAGGTGATAAATGGAGGCAGAAATGCCAACTTTTCTATCCTCCTTTTAATTACTCACTGGAAGTTTGTAGGCCCAATTGAAAAGTCTAAATCTTTGTTAATTATGTTTGTATTATATTTTAATGCTTTAATTTTTTTGCTCCACTCATTTCTTTCATCCATTGTTTCTGATGACAAGTTCACTGTAATTCTTATACTTTTTCCTCTATAGTTATAATGCATAATATCAAAACTCTAAAGATAGAGATATCTCTGAAATAAAAGGGTTTATTGAGTCATTACAGGTGCTACAAAGAAAGGAAAGACTTGTGCTGGTAAAGTAAGATAGAAGACATTTTAAAAAATAGAAAAGAGACAAAGAAACAGAGTAATTTTAATTTAAAGTTCTGTATACCTTTCTATCACTCTCCAAGTAAGTCTCAACAAGACCTGTGACTCTCAAATTTCTAGGAAATCTGTGACTCTTAAAGTTATTGTAAATTTACCTGCTTATGAAAATTATCTTTTATATTGTTATTTAGCCCATCAATAAAGAAAGAATAAGAAACCTGCAATTTCGGGTTCTAATAACCCACCTCTTACCAAGTTTCCTTTAAAAGAAGATCCAGGAACCACAAAAGATAACCCATATTCTCCATTGAATGTGTATTCCTTGCTTTCCTACATAAATCTCTGTACCTCTACTGACATGTGCTGAAATTCTTTTCTGTCTACACCTACATCAAGGAACCACTTGTCCTGAGTTGATTCCTCTTTTTTCAGGCATTTTTAGGTACTCAATTCCTGTGATACCTCCTCTTTCATGACACTGGGGGAAATTCCCAAAAAGTCCAACAAGGCAGAGTAGGAGTTATTGGATCTAAAAAGTCAGATTATTTGACAATGAAAATTTGGACAAGGAAGGCAATATTTGTTTACATTGAACTCACCTTGGCTGTGGAGAAGAGGAGCAGAAATAGGATAGCAGAGTGATTGGTAAGGAGAAGCAATTTCTGCTTCTGCATTTGTTGGAGCTACAAACAAGAATGTTGCAGCACTTAGCAGGTGGGTGTTGATAGAATGTTGGTGAAGGCTTTAACACACGTCCTAGGATGAAAAGTCTTTTATTCTTGACTTGTTACTGAATATCCTCCTTCTCTCTTTTCTATCCTCTCACACTTCTTAATAAAATTAAATTTAGGACATCTTGAATTTTTTCTTTTATTTGTTACTTTTTCCCCTCGCCTTCAAGATTTTCCCTTTTACTCTCTTTTGTTTTCTGTGGTTCTGAAAATGATGTATGTACACATGTTAACCTTGTTTTTTATCCTGTGTGGTATATCCTAAGCTTTCTGGATCTGAAGGCTAGTGTCCGTTTATAATTTTGGGAAATTTTTCCATACTGATACTTCAAATTTTGGTTCTCGCTTTGTTCTTTCTTCTCCTGGTATTTTAATTAAATCAATGATACAACATTTTAAATTTTTTCACAGTTCTTGGACGTTCTGTTACATTTTTGTTTATTTATTTACTTATTTTGTTTCCAGGGAATGAAGCCAGGGGTGCTTAACCACTGAACCACATCCCTAGATGTTTTTACTTTTTATTTTGAGACAAGGTCTGGCTAGATTGCTTAGGATCTTGCTGAGTTGCTGAGGTTGGCTTTGAATTTGCAGTCCTCCTGTCAGCCTCCTGAGCTGCTGGAATTGCCACTGCACCTAACAGATTTTTAACTCTATCTTTTTCTCTTTGTATTTTAAAGAGTTGAATCAAATATCTGGATGATCTGAAGCTCAAAGTGAACAAAATTCAGGAATCAATTGTGAAGAAATGTGTAGAATCAAATGTGAATAAATTACATTCATTCAAATGTAGCCTTGCAGAAAATAGAGGAGACCAGCTTTTCGGAGCTCTATATTAGGGAAGCTCTAGCTTAGGTGAGTACAGAGCCAAATCTTAGGAAAGCAAAGGACTATATGGGGAGGGAAAAGGAGATAGAGTGTGCAGGAAGGCCAGATGCTGGGCAGAGTCTGTCATCCAGGTGTGTCAATATTTTTCTTTTCTGGTTGGCACAATGGACTTTGACATCTTGTTATTTAACTAAAATCTTAGAAAAAAAGGATTAGGAAGAGAAAGGGTGAAAGGAGGAGACCCTGTTTGAAAATTTCTATTAAAAAAAAATCTTTAAACACACAGATTCTCTTCCCAGCCTTGTCTAGTTCACTGAAGAACCATCAAAATATTTCTGCTATTGTTTTATTTTTCACATTACTTTTTGTTTATTTCTTAAATTCTCTTTACTTCACCCACTCATTCTTGCATATTACTTCATTTTCAATGAAGTTTTTGACCTATTCATCCTAATTAGATTAAATTATCTGATAATTCTTAAATGTGTTAAATGTGTTTCATAGTGGATCTTCCTTCTAATGATTTTTCCTTTTTGTTATTTTTTTGCTTCCTTAAATTGTTTTTCCTGCCTTTCTTGTATGCCTTACAATGTTGGAATGGCATTGTTTCATTATAGAAATTGAGTTACATAATCCCTAAGGTGATTTTTTTTTAGTACATTAATCTTTATTAGAGATGTGCTGAATTTACTACTAAGGTACATGCCAGAATATTCAAATTCCTCTAATGTTCTTGTTTTAAATTTACCTTTTGTGACTTTTGGGCTTTCTCAAGTAGTCCTCTTCAGGAAGCATCTGAGTGTTACAGCTCTTCACACTGCAGTTCCTTGTTATTGTGCAGGATTTGTGTTAGTGCAGTGGTTAATGTACAGGGGAGCAATACCATTCTTTTACCACATGATTAAAATCTATTATTTAAAAGACCTGTGCCTCTAGATACAGAGCCTCCTATGTGTTTCTGCAGTGGGAAAACCCACTCTTACCTCTAACTTAGACCTTGTAAGATTCATGGAACTGGGTTTCCTGCAGATGGGATAAAGTTTTTGTGAAGTCCTTTCTCTTGAGAATAGAACACTCTGCCCACAATGATCACTCTTGTTCTTCCACTGTCAAAGCCAGGAAATCTTATTCTTAGAGCTTTACTATGAAATTATGAAGGAATGACTGATGGTCAAGCCCACAATGGTATAGGGACCTCCCTAAAACTTTGGAACCCAGTTTTTTTCTCTTTCACACTAGTCCATATGCAGTCTTCAGTAGTTCTTCGAAATTATTGTTTAAATGTCTCTGTGAGTTTATATTTCTGACAATTCCAGTTAAATAGATACCAGCCATGGTTCTCTGGATTCACTTCTCTCCCCAGAGTTCACGATGATGGTTTGTACTATTATCTCATTTCCCCAATGGACTCAAGATAATTTGTTGAGTTTCTGTTTATTTATATTTAGCATTGATCAGTCTTAGCTGAGAAACTTTAAAAGTAAAATGGACTTCATCTGGGGTCTGAGTGTCACCACAGGAGTTCCTAGAAATGAGGTCCTCTACTAGGGACAAACCATCCTTGGATTTGTTGGAAAAAAGTTTTAGTATATACCAGCCAAAGACAGAGACAGATTTATTGAGGGAAGCAGATACACATTCAAGAAAGAATGTCAACTATCTCAAGAAAAGAAGTCTTTTGGAGTAAAGTAAGAAAACCCATTCAAAGGTGAATGTGGGCCATCTCCAGAGAGAGAGAGACAGCAACCCACTAGCATGGTGACACAAAACCAACACAAATCCAGCACAATAGCAAGGAATTGCAACCTGAAGAGCTGTTAACACTCAAATGCTTTCTGAGGAGCACTACTTGGGAAAGCCCCAAGTCAAAATGTAAATAAAAACAAGAATGTTAGAGAAATTTGTATCTTCTATAATTTGATATTTCTAGAGACATGGGCTGGATTAGAGGTGGAGCTATAGAGGGTTTCTTCCATTTTTGTATTCCCCAAAGATAGATTTCATCTAGAGACACAGAAAAAGCCTAAGTATTTATGTAGTGATTTGAAAGTATATCTCTACCTAGAGTGGACCATCTCTTAGAGAAGAAGTTACCTGGCATCTCCCAGCATTTGAATTTTTATGTCTTTGAGAGTCTACCTCCTTATATAGTATATATTTGTGGGTGGTTACTGTGGTTTCCTGCTGTGGGTTAATGTGCATGCACTGATTTTATCATGTTTGAATTTTTCCAGCATAGACCATATCTATTTCTCTACCTTGCATGTTCTAACTGCAAGAGGGTGTTCCCTGGTTGTGTAATGGTCATTTAGGCCCAGGGTTAGAGTCTGAATTTTCTTTCCCCAACTTTCTCACTTATATCTGGCTACCTACTCCAACAACCAGGGTGGAGAGATACAATTTTGCACCAGTTTTTCTAGCCATTGCATGTTGTCCTCATGTTACTTTTTGCATGTGAAGACTTGGGTCAAGGGCTCAGGTCAAGGGCATGGGTTATGAACATGTGGGTTGGTTTGCTCAAGAGTTGCTTGTTCTGCATGTCAAAAATTCACGAGTGTTTCTTATATTCTAAGTACTCAGGGCACTTCTCATTTGAGACTCAGTACATTTTTGTTTTTCTGTATCCCAAATTTCTATCTCATTAGAAGTTGTAATCTAGGAGACACAAGTTCAGATAGTTCTGAACCAGAGATCTTAGGAAGACAGGTGAAGTTGGAACTTATATGGATTGTTAAATGTTGAGAGGGAAAAAGAGGTACTTAGAAGATGAAGAAAGTAATGCACAAGTCGAATGAAAATGTCAATAAAACAGGATTCTGATAATCTTTTACTGTGCATCTTGAGCCTCTGGGCACAATGTGACCCCATTCATCCACATGCCTGGGGTCAAATGATGGAGGAAACAAAGGTCACACTCCAGGCAACAATTGGAATTGTGCAAAAGTCCTGCCCCTTGATGGCCTCTCTGCTCCCTATTGAAAAGCTCTTTCAATGTTTCTTTTATTGTAATTTTCCTCTTTTTTATGGTGTATATTGTATACTCAGGATGGGGATAAGACACCTCCTAATCTCTTTAAATGTCAGAGCTGGAACTGAATGCCTATCATTTTTGGTAAAAAAAATTTCAAGGATTTATTTGTATCATTGCTTTTTATTAAAGAATAATCCCTTTTTATCTTTGTCTTTACCTCGCTATTTTTCTAAAATAACTAATGATCCACACCAGTTGTGTGTATCCCAGCAACAAACTTGCATCTCTAAAGGCAGTCCTCTTAATTGTGTTTTTCACAGGTGTTATACTTTCCTGCTTAACACTGTCTTTAGTAAGGCATCAAATTTGCTCTAGGTTACAGGTAGCTTTATTTCATCAAAAATCAATTTGCAGTTTTAATGTGGGCACATTTCCCCCACAGCAATGACTTCCTGTTGTGAAGCAAAACTAAAAAGAATAATATGTTTATGTGCAGTTAAGCCCTCAAATTCTGAATCTAATTGTTTGTGTGCAAAACCCTGCTTTATGAACTGTTACTCTTATTTTTATAGTGTAATTTAGGGTGGGGGGCTTGGCAAATGGTTTCTTAATTTAATGGACTTAAATATTTCCCTACCAGCTGCCAAATAATATGTGGAAAAGCATTATCATTTTGTGCATGTGTCCTAAGAGAGAAACAAAAGTAAAAAGGCTGTCTATAAGCATGTGGCAGAGAAAAAGTAAACATCATCCCCTAAAATGCCATTATATAAGATCACTTCCTTTGTGTATGGATTAATTAGCATGGAAATATAAGAACTAGTTATATTTAAATTGAAAAAAGTTACCAATTAATGTAGAGTTTAGGAATAATTGCTTAGCAATAATTTGTTTTTACTTCCAAATTTACCAATGACAGTAATGCCTATATAATAATTATGCAAAGCTCTGAATTTTTAAAGTATACATGGTAGCATATTATATTTCTGTGTTCAGAATTTTGTCGATGAATGTGAAATTTTAAAAGTTATTGTAAACTGAAAAAACAAAGTGACTTAAGGTCATTTCTGCTTTCTTCGTTACATATTTTTGGTTTTGTTTCCTTGCCTGTGTAATTGCCAGCGATATTATAACTTTAACAGTTGTCTAAAAGGAGAGATTGTACCTCATTTTACCTAATTATCTCCAAGTGATTGGTTGTGTGGATGTGTAACCAACACAAGGTTAGGGAAAAAGAAAATATAACTTTGGGAAAATGTCACAGAGGTGACAACAGTAAGAACAATTTCAAGGACTTGGAGATGTTCTCAGTTCAAGAACTGGGAGGTAAATCAAAATAAAAGCTCTGTGTTTGCAGAGCAGGAGGAATTACATGCAGATCCTGGCACGTATGCTCAAGTTGGTTAACTGGAGAATTTGCTAAGAATGGCAATGGGATATTTTAGTCACTCTCATATCTTTAAACACTTCACTTAGATTGTCCCTGTGTCTGGTCATTTGAACATACTTAATATGCTTCTATGTGACCCCAAAATACAATTGTTTTATTTCTTATTTTCTAATCTAAAGAGTGCTCATTGCAAAAGCCACCATGGATTCTTCATTTTTTCATGTTTTCAATGCACTTCAAAGTTTGGGTGCTAAATTCTGGAATATCTCCAGAATATTGCAATTTAAATATGGGAAACTAAAAGTGAACCAAGGTATTAATGAAGCTCCCCCTCATATATATTACTGAGGTCCCATTATCTGTTTACTCACTGTAAACAAGAAATTCATGTTAATCCAAGTTCTAAAGAGATATAATCAATAGGAGATATCTAGGTGCATGCTCTGACATCTGCAAACGGTAGCCCCAGGAACACAAATGGTGTAGTTTCAGTCAATCTACAGTTCCAAGAGGCAAGGGAGCCAAGAGTGTATATCCCAATCCTAGGGTTGAAAAAGGCTGTGCTTTCTGGTTCAAGCAGGTAGCCAAGAAGGGGATGAAGTTCTTCCTTGACTTTTTATATATATATATATATGCATGCCTTGAATGGACTGGATGATAACCCACTGGAGAGAGAAATCTACTTTTCTGAATAATTCAACCGTCAATCTCATTTGAAACCATCTTCACAGACACATGCAGAAATAATCTTTAATTTGGACAGGGCCTGGCTCAGTCAACACATAATTTAATATCCCAAGATAATCAGGCCCAACTGCTGGTTTTAATATAGCCTTCTTATAAGGTTGATTCCATGGTATCTGGAATCCTGGAATTCACTACCCCCAGAAGTGATCAGAGGGACTCACATAGACTACACTGTGCAAACAATATAACTTACTCTGAATGAACTTTCTTCTGGGTTTCTGACACTTTTGATATGTGCCAAGCAGAAGATGCCTATGTGGGCAGCCCTCCAGTAAGAACAGTAGGTATCAAGTCCCTGATGAGCTTCCAGGCCTCCTGTGCACTTCTACTGAGATAGGTCTCAGAAAGCCAGAGCCTCATTTTTCTCAGGCTTCACCCCAGGCCTGTGTCACTTTGTTGAATCTGTTTTTCATCTTTTTTGCCATAATAAATCTTAGCCATGGGTATGACCAAATGTGTAGTCTGGTGAGTCCTCCTGGAGAGCCATGAAAGCTCAACATACTAACAGGCTAAGTTTAATTAGTCAAGAGCAAAACTAACTTTCTCATTATATCAGACTGCGATCTCCCATGAAGCTCTCTTTAACATTATTTCGGTGTTGTATTTGATTCTGGGAGAGATGCATTTTTATCTTTAATACTTGCTTGTTAGTGAGCCAAAAGTATGTCTTGAAATCATGATTTCTGAATCTGTATGTGAAGGAACCAATCTACAGAGCCTCCCCTTCAATAGTTTTGGAAGACCAGGAATATTTTATATTTTCTCCATTGCTATATAGTCTTACCTCTTTAATCATATGATATATAACAAGGCATACAAAGTCAGTTTAAATGTAAATATTTTCTTCAGAATTTGGCCTACCTACTACTCTGTACTGCTATTCTTCTTATGTTGTTTTACCAGTTGGGATGTTTTGGGCTACAAGTGATAGATGACCTGAAGGGAGGTCAGTGTTTAAAACAATGAAGAATTTAATGTCACAGATCATAGGAAGCCCTGGGATTATGACTTCAGGATCAGTTAACTGATCAACATATACAACACCAGAAACTCAGATGTCAATGATATTTGTTTCACATCCTCAGATTTTAAGTGTCTTCGGTCTTGCCTTCTCTGGACTGAAAGATATTCCACAACTCCATGCAAAAGTTGCTCACAATTTCAAGCAAAATGCCAAAAGAACAGTTTCTCTGAGCACATCTTCTCTTATCAGGGAGAAAACATTTTCCTTACACAACATCCAGAATAAGTCCTCATATAATTTATTGGCTAGGGTGATAATCACATTGACAAACCTTGGCAAAACTATTCTCTGCCAAAATAAAGAGAATTATGATAATTGGATTTAGATTAAGAAAAATTACACATTGGGACTAGGAAGTGGCCATTCTCCATGAGCTCAGAGCAGTTGAGCATGAGAAAAAGGCTCAATCTCTGCCAGAAGGACAGAATGAGAATAATAGCTGCAGGACAGGCAATCAATTATGTCTACCACTGAGTTCAATCCAATCAGGCTCAATAATTGTAGCAGTTGTAAACACATCAGAAAACATGTGTGTATTTATGAATGCATATACTTTTCCAGCCTTAATAAGGTTAACATGGTTCACTTCACTTTTAATAGAAAGATATGCATTTTTTTTTTCTATTTAAAACCAGTTTGGATAGGGGTGTAGCTCAGTGATGGAACGTTTGTCTAGCATGTGAAAGGCCTTAAGTTCAATCCCTAGCACTGCAGAAAACAAAACAAAAACAAACAAGCAAACAAAAAACACATTAGCTCTTCTTAATCTAACATAAACCATCTTTAATACATACGAACTTTGCATTTAAAATGTAATGTAGGGGGGTTTCAAGATGGCGGACTACAGGGCGGCTGCATTTCATGTTGCTCCAGGACTCAAGATTCAAAAGAGGAGATAGTGAGTGACTTGGGACCAACTCAAAGCCGCCGGGTGAGTTTCTCCCACTGGGGAGGCATCCCGGATGGGGCGGTAGTACTTTGTGAAGTAGAGTGGCTCGGCGAGACGCCCCTCCCCCTGCTGGAGCAGTAAACACGGACAGCGGGGAACTTTGCAGAGGAGGCTGCGCAGCACAGCGCTTGGTTTTGGAGCAATCTGCCGGGGCTTTGGCGGCTGCCAGAGGAAGAACTGGGCAGCGAGCTATTTGGACTCAACAACCGCCTGAACAACGGGGGTGGGGGGGGCTGTCCTGAGGAGGTGGAGGTGCACAGTGAGTTGCTTGGTCTCCAAGCGCCCACACAGAACACCCAGTGGCTGCCTGGAGGAAGAGGCGAGCGGCGGGTCACTGGGGCTTGGAGCATATGTACGAGGCTCCAAGTGACTGCTCAGAGGAGGGGTCCCATTGCCAGGCGATTAGGTGCAAAGCACTGTCCGCTCCGGGGACCTAGGCACCTTTTGTTGAAAGAGCTACACAGAGACAAGCTGAGGGGCGAGGCGAAGATTCCAGGACTGCGGGCAGCTTTCTCTGAGGAGGGGCTACCTAAGGAGACTTGTCTGCGAAGGGCAGGGCTCCCAGGCCCAGGAGGTAGGTCCGGGCCCCTGGGAACGTTGCCTGGGAAGGCTGCCCTGCCCAGGCGGTAGTTGTGGACTGAGGGGAACCTCTAGGAGGGGAACTGACCAGAGAGACCTCCCCATCGGGTGAGTCTTCCCCGCCGGGTAAGGTTTTCCCACAAGGACGGTAAAACCAGAGACACAGGTCCAAACAGGCCTTGCCTCAGCCTGCAGCCTAGTTCCCCTTTGGATGACCATTGGTCAACAAGTAGAGGCATCTCTGCCTACTAGCAGGGAATATACCCCACCTGAAGACCACCACGCCTAGAGAGGCAGCTTCCTTGGGGAACACCGCAGTATCAACTTCCTCTAAGATTTCAGGCTACTGAAGGATAAGAGGGGATACACTAGCAATCTTCAGGGACATTATAAGTCAATAGAGGAAATCTGCAACATCTCAGCAGTCCACTGATACCTGAACGACATGAGAAAACAAGGGAAGAAAATGCCTCAAACAAATCTGGATGTTACATCAATAGAATCCAACGACAGCATGGCAGAAGAAATGACAGAAAGGGAGTTCAGAATGTACATAATTAAAATGATTAGGGAAACAAACGATGAGATGAAAGAGCAAATGCAGGCATTGCATGAACGCACCAATCGACAGTTAAAAGAGCAAATACAGGAAGCAAAAGACCATTTCAATAAAGAGTTACAGATATTGAAAAAAAAAAAACAAACAGACCCCTTGAAATGAAGGAAACAATAAACCAAATTAAGAACTCCATAGAAAGCACAACCAATAGGATAGAACACCTGGAAGACAGAACCTCAGATAATGAAGAAAAAATATTTAACCTCGAAAACGAAGTCGAACAAACAGAGAAGATGGTAAGAAATCATGAACAGAATCTCCAAGAACTATGGAATATCATGAAAAGGCCAAATTTGAGAATCATTGGGATTGAGGAAGGCTTAGAGAAACAAACCAAAGGAATGAACAACCTATTCAATGAGATAATTTCAGAAAATTTCCCAAATCTGAAGAATGAAATGGAAAATCAAGTTCAAGAGGCTTATAGGACTCCAAATACACAAAATTACAACAGACCCACACCAAGGCACATTATAATGAAAATACCTAACATACAAAATAAAGACAGAATCTTAAAGGCTGTGAGAGAAAAGAACCAAATTACATTCAGGGGGAAACCAATACGGATATCAGCAGATTTTTCAATCCAGACCTTAAAAGGTAGAAGGGCCTGGAATAACATTTTTCAAGCCCTAAAAGAAAATGGATGCCAACCAACAATCTTATACCCAGCAAAACTTACCTTCAGATTTGACGACGAAATAAAATCCTTCCATGATAAACAAAAGCTAAAAGAATTTACAAGAAGAAAGCCAGCATTACAGAACATTCTCAGCAAAATATTCCATGAAGAAGAGATGAAAAACAAAGAAGCAAATCAGCAAAGGGAGGAGATATCCTAAAGGAACTCTCAAATAAAGAGGAACCAAGTCGTGTCAAAAATAAGCAAATAAATGAATAAAATGAGTCAAATGACCGGGAATACAAATCATATCTCAATAATAAACCTGAATATTAATGGCCTGAATTCATCAATCAAAAGACATAGACTGGCAGATTGGATAAAAAAGAAAGATCCAACAATATGTTGCCTGCAAGAGACTCACCTCATAGAAAGAGATACCCAAAGACTAAGGTGAAAGGATGGGAAAAAACTTACCGGGCACATGGACCCAGCAAAAAAGCTGGGGTATCCATCCTCATTTCAAATAATGTGGACTTCAAGCCAAAGTTAATCAGAAGGGATAAAGAAGGACATTTCATAATGCTTAAGGGAACCATAAATCAGCAAGACATAACAATCATAAATATCTATGCCCCAAACAGTAGCTCACCCATGTATGTCAAACAAATCCTTCTCAATCTCAGAAACCAAATAGACCACAATACAATAATACTAGGTGATTTTAACACGCCTCTCTCACCACTGGACAGATCTTCCAAACAAAAATTGAACAAAGAAACCATAGATCTCAATAACACAATCAATAATTTAGACTTAACAGACATTTATAGAATATACCATCCAACGAAGAGTGAATACACTTTCTTCTCAGCAGCACATGGATCCTTCTCTAAAATAGACCGTATATTATGCCATAAAGCTAATGTTAGCAAAAACAAGAAGATAGAGACACTTCCTTGTACTTTATAAGATCATAATGGATTGAAATTAGAAATAAAGAAAGAGTAAAAAACAGAAATTACTCCAACACCTGGAGATTAAACAATATGCTATTATATGATGAATGGATAACGGAAGATATTAGGAAGGAAATTAAAAAATTCTTAGAGGTAAACGAGAACAAAGAAACAACATATCAAAATCTCTGGGACACTATGAAAGCGGTACTTAGAGGAAGATTTATTTCATGGAGCACATTCAATAAAAGAAGCAAAACTCAACAAATAAACGACCTAACACTACAGCTCAAAGCCCTAGAAAAAGAAGAACAGACCAACACCAAAAGTAGTAGAAGACAGGAAATAGTTAAACTCAGAGCTGAAATCAACGAAATTGAAACAAAAGAAACAATACAAAAAATTGACAAAATAAATCGTTGGTTCTTCGAAAAAATAAACAAAATTGATAAACCTTTAGCCACACTAACAAATTGAAGATGAGAGAAAACCCAAATCACCAAAATTCGGAATGAACAAGGAAATATCACAACAGACACGATTGAAATACAAAACATAATTAGAAGCTATTTTGAAAATGTATACTCCAACAAAATAGAAAATTTCAAAGATATCAACAAGTTTCTAGAGACGTATGAATTGCCTAAACTAAACGAGGAGGACATACACAATTTAAATAGACCAATTTCAAGTAATGAAATAGAAGAAGTCATCAAAAGCCTACCAACAAAGAAAAGTCCAGGACCTGATGGTTTCTCAGTCGAGTTCTACAAAACCTTTAAAGAAGAGCTCATTCCATACTTTTCAAAGTATTCCATGAAAAGGAAGAGGAGGGAACCCTCCCAAATTCATTCTACGAAGCCAATATCACCCTGATACCTAAACCAGACAGAGACACATCCAGGAAAGAAAATTTCAGACCAATATCCTTAATGAACATCGACGCAAAAATTCTCAACAAAATTTTAGCAAATCGCATACAAAAACATATTAAAAAGATAGTGCACCATGATCAAGTGGGTTTTATCCCAGGGATGGAAGGTTGGTTCAACATCAGGAAATCAATAAATGTAATTCACCATATCAACAGACTTAAAGTCAAAAATCACATGATTCTTTCAATAGATGCAGAAAAAGCATTTGATAAAATACAGAACCCCTACATGCTCAAAACACTAGAAAAAATAGGGATAGTGGGAACGTTCCTTAACATTGTAAAGGCCATCTATGCTAAGCCCATAGGCTAATATCATTCTTAATGGTGAAAAGCTGAAAGTATTCCCCCTAAAATCTGGAACAAGTCAGGGATACCCTCTCTCACCACTCCTATTCAATATCGTCCTTGAAACTCTAGCCAGAGCAATTAGACAGACCAAAGAAATTAAAGGGATACGAATTGGAAAAGAAGAACTCAAACTATCCCTATTTGCTGATGATATGATGATATACTTAGAGGAACCAGAAAATTCCACCAGAAAACTTTTAGATCTCATAAGTGAATTCAGTAAAGTAGTGGGATATAAGATCAATGCTCATAAATCTAATGCATTTTTATACATAAGTGATGAATCTTCAGAAAGAGAAGTTAGGAAAACTACCGCATTCACAATAGCCTCGAAAAAAATGAAATACTTGGGAATCAATCTCACAAAAGAGGTGAAAGACCTCTACAATGAGAACTACAGAACACTAAAGAAAGAAATTAAAGAACACCTTAGAAGATGGAAAGATCTTCCATGTTCCTGGATAGGCAGAATTAATATTGTCAAAATGACCATACTACCAAAAGGGCTATACAGATTCACTGCAATTCCAATTAAAATCCCAACGATGTACCTTACAGAAATAGAACAAGCAATCATGAAATTCATCTGGAAGAATAAGAAACACAGAATTGCTAAAGCAATCCTTCACAGGAAAAATGAAGCAGGGGGTATTGCAATACCAGAACTTCAACTGTACTACAAAGCAATAGTAACAAAAACGGCATGGTATTGGTACCAAAATAGACAGGTAGATCAATGGTACAGAATAGAGGACACGGACACAAACCCAAATAAATATAATTTTCTCATACTAGACAAAGGATCCAAAAATATGCAATGGAGAAAAGACAGCCTCTTCAACAAATGGTGCTGGGAAAATTGGAAATCCATATGCAACAGAATGAAACTAAACCCATATCTCTCACCATGCACGAAACTAAACTTAAAATGGATTAAGGACCTCAGAATCAGACCAGAGACCCTGCATCTTATAGAAGAAAAAGTAGGTCCAGATCTTCAACATGTCGGCTTAGGACCAGACTTCCTCAACAGGACACCCATAGGACAAGAAATAAAAGCAAGAATCAACAACTGGGATAGATTCAAACTAAATAGCTTTCTCTCAGCAAAGGAAACTATTAGCAATGCGAAGAAAGAGCCTACAGAGTGGGAGAGAATCTTTGCCAATCATACTTCAGATAGAGCACTAATCTCCAGAATCTATAAAGAACTCAAAAAACTCAACACCAAGACTACAAATAACCCAATCGACAAATGGTCTAAGGAAATGAACAGACACTTCACAGAAGAAGACCTACAAACAATCAACAAACATATGGAAAAATGTTCAACATCTCTAGTAATAAGAGAAATGCAAATCAAAACCACCCTAAGATTCCATCTCACCCCAATCACAATGGCGATTATCAAGAATACAAGCAACAACAGGTGTTGGCGAGGATGTGGGGAAAAAGGTACACTCAAACATTGCTGGTGGGGTTGCAAATTAGTGCAGCCACTTTGGAAGGCAGTATGGAGATTCCTTAGAAAGCTTGGAATGGAACTACCATTTGACCCAGCTATCCCACTCCTTGACCTATACCCAAAGGGCTTACAATCAGCATACTACAGAGATACAGCCACATATATGTTCATTGCTGCTCAATTCACCATAGCCAGATTGTGGAACCAACCTAGATGCCCTTCAGTTGATGAATGGATAAAGAAACTGTGGCATATATATACAATGGAATATTACCCAGCCATAAAGACTGATAAAATTATGGCATTTGCAGGCAAATGGACGAAATTGGAGAATATCATGCTACGTGAGATAAGCCAATCTCAAAAAAACAAAGGAAGAATGATCTCACTGATAAGTGGATGATGATACATAATGGGGCGTGGGAGGGGTTAGTTTTAGGGTTAGAGTGAGGGTTAGGGAGGGGGGCAAGAATGGGGGAAGGAAGGACTGTATAGAGGGAAAAGAGGGATGGGAGGGTTGGGGGGAAGGGGAAAAATAACAGAATGAATCAACCAATATCACCCTATGTAAATTTATGATTACACAAATGGTATGCCTCTACACCAGACAAACAGAGAAACAACAACATGTATCCCATTTGTTTACAAAAAAAAAATGTAATGTAATCTTTTGATTTTAAAGTTTAAAATGTAGTGTAATCTCTTAATTTTAGAATTTTAATTTGTAAATTATTTTTCATGTCTATTAGTAACTAAACTTATAACCCAGTAATTTATCCACATATTTACTTTGTTAAATCTTATAATATTTGCACATATTAACACAATCAAGAGAAAACCTGTGATTTATTGAGTCTATGCAATACCTAACTCTTGTTTTTTTATTTTAGTATGTAATATGCATGACTGGATACGGACAAATAGATTTCTATTTTAGAACATTTTTTGCATAAATAAGATTTCTAAATAGTTTATCTACAGATATGTATCACTGTTCTTTGCCCTTTCTACTTTTTTATAACTAAATATCATATATCCTTTTTCTTTTGGTGGTATTCTTATTCTGTGTAGCCCTTTTTAATGTTTCTGATTTATGTTTTTCCAAATAAATTTTATTAAGCCTTAATTTTTCTTGGAAAATAATGATTTTTAGATACATAGCTCATAAATTTTCAAATTTAAAGAATTGGGAGCACAGAATGATATGCAAACTAATTACCTTTGAATAAACACTACATCTAGGTTACTATGATTTTTTTTTCCTAAAGGTTCCATAGACACTCATTTGCGAGGACTCCAGTACTCCAAAACTGTACTAATCACTATTTGATATAAGCTAAAGAGCAGAAAATTTGGCACACAAAAAAGGAACCAAATTTGGAGACTTAATACTTTGCATGCAATTGACAATCCAGTTTGGACTAAATGATCATTGGGAACTTAATGATTGTCAAAATAAAGACAACTAAAATGATAAACAGCAATGTGTGTCACCACAGAGACAGGAGAATTTGTGAGGAAACCTTCCTTTGTGTTTAGATGCATCGGGTGTGCAGGAAGGAGCTGTTCACATAACCAACAGGCAAGGTGGTGCACAAATCATCTGCTGCCATGGTTCCTAATTCTATCCAATACTACATACTGTTTAAGTAAATTGAATTTAAGGAAAGTGAGCTTTCACTTCATTGTCTTGAATTCTTTTTGTTTTTGAGATGATACAACTTAAATGCAATTTCAAGTGCATTTGACTAATTGCTGAAAAATTCAGCATCCTGTGTATTGCTACTTGTTTCTTGGTTCTTAGAGCAGCCCTCTCTGCTCTTTAAGAAATTCTTATCTGGAACCACAGGATATTCTTATAGCTGCTTTTGCTGTTTCCTTTTAAAACTTTTTTTTTTTTTTTTTCAAGTATGCCATGAATTCTAAGAGGCCAGGGAACATATCTTGTTCTTTTCTTCTACTTCCCGAAGCATCTGTTCAGGATAGCTAAGAATTTAGAAAACTCTTGACCAAGCTCAAAACTACTATCTTTGGTGTCTTCATATTTTTGTATTCCGGCTCTCCTATTTATTATTCAGAACAAATCACTATTTACCTTTGTGCCTGCACTTTAACTATAGTGCAGACTGGTCTATATATACAGTTAGTTTTGTTTTGTTTTCTAATTTTATAAACAATATTTTTACTTGATTCCAGTTCACAAATTGTTTCCATGTAATAATTTCATGTCTCTAACCTTTTATCTGTAAATTTATGGATTAAGGTTTTCTCATATGATGCAGATCAATTCATTTCATTGTATGACTCAATCCACACTTTATCTATTATTTATTTTAAAATTACTTAATCTATTTTATGGATAAGACATGTTCATAATAAAAACATAAATTATCCAGATATTGTGGCGTGCGCCTGTTTTCCCTATTATTTGGGAATTGGGATAGGAGGATCACTTGAATCCTGCAGTTTGAAGCCAACAGATGAATAAATTTTAAAAATTAACTGTCTATAAAATTACCACATGACTGGAGTCTAAATTTTCAAAAAAAAAAAAAAAAACAGAATAAATCGAAAGAAAGTGGGACTAGTAAAACAACAAATAGTACCTCCAAGCATAATTAATTACTTTCAATTATTGTCATTCAAGTCTTATAAACCTTTACAACAAGAAGCTTGGATATAATGTCAATGGTGGATAGGTAGATGTAATTAATTTTGTTTTTAACTTAAAATAATAAAATTAATGGTTAAATATCTCCATTTTTTTTTCTTGGGTTAGATATAGGGCAAGTTTTTCCTTTTTTGCCAGAGTGAATATTCAGTTGAACAAATGTAACTTGTGGAGAAGCTCCTCCTTTCTCCACAGCATTACTTAGCCACTTGTCTATGAATCAGCTGGCTGTGTGTGTGTTCACTCAGCCAGTCTGCTCTTCGTGTGTAAATATTACAATTCTTAATTATTTTAGAAGAAATCCAGATGTGATTCATCAGGACAATAGAAGAATGACCTCAAAAGTGTTTTTGAGATCTTCATGGCTGCCCCACACACATCACAGTTCCAGACTCCAGGGGCTTGAAAACTGGGAGGTTTTGAAGGCAGAGTCCAGGACACCTGTGGGATCTCCTGATCCCAGCACAGGACCTCCACAATTCTGCTTCCTTCATGTGGGCAACATGCCTTGATTGTCACAGCTGTGGTTCAAGAGTGTCTTGCTCTGGAGAATACATGCAGTGAAACTTGGTGGTATATACATGGTGTCAACTGTGTAGGTATGCAGACTGGATAGGTGTGGTTTACACATGAACTTTGTATTTTACATGTAGTTATGTCATCCTTTTCGAGTTAGTTTTTTAAAGGAAATAAATTCAGTGATGGTTGTTGTTTTCTTCTTGTTATTTTTTTGCATGTACACATCCAGTTGTTCCAGCACCAATTTGTTAAAACTACAATTTTTAATCCATTGGATTAGGATTACCTTTGTTCCCTTGTCACATGTCTATTGACTATATTTATGTGAATCTATTTATATATATATATATACATATATATATATATATATATCATCAATATCACATTGTTTTGACTACTGTAACTTTGTAGTAAGACTTAAAATCAGAAAGTGACAGTTCTCTAATATTCTGTTCTTCTTCAGTTCTGTATTGGCTATACTGGGTCTTTTGTCTTACCAAATAAATTTTCTGATCAGTTTGTCAATATTCACAAAATAACTTGGGAGTTTGATTTGGATTTCATTAAATCTATAAAGTTGGAAAGAACTGACATCTTGACAATAATAAATTTTCCTGTCCATGAATGTGAAAGTGCTCTTCGTTTATTTAGTTCATTTTGATTTTTCACAAAACTTTTTCAGTTTTCCTCAAGTAGATCTTGTACAAATTTTATTAGATTTATTCTTAAGAATATCATTATTTTGTGCTAATGCAAATGGTATTATGTTTTTAATTTCAAATTTTGCTTGTTTATGGCTGTTATATAGAAGAGCAATTGACTTTTGCACATTATATTAAACTTGTAAACTGTAACCTTACTATAATTGCTTATTTGTTTCAGGGGATGTTTTGGTTGATTCATGTTTTATGAATAGACAATCATGCCCTCTGTGAACAAAAAAATTTTAATTCTTCCATCTCAAATTGAATACCTTCTTTTTTTCATATCCTATTGAACTAGGTAGAGCCCTCAGTATAAAGATAAAAAGGAGTTCCTTTTTCCTGAGTATAAGGGGAAGTGTGGAGTCCCTCAACATTGAGTATGATTTTAGTTGTAGGTTTTTCAAAGATGTTTTTATCAAGTTGAGCAAATGCCCTTCTATTTTTAATTTGCTGATAAAGCAGAGTATTTACTTTTAAAATGTAATAATGCTAAATAATGCTATACTTGCCTTTTTCTTATTTACAGAGAAAATGTTTCAATATTTTTCTTTAGAGAATAATGAAGCTGTAGGTTCTGTAACACATTCTCTTTATCATATTCAGAAGTCCCTTTTATGACTCTTTGACTTTTTACTCAAAGGAGTTGAAATTTGTGAGACAATTTTTCTTCATATACTGAATTAATCATAAGATTTTTGCTGTTGATTTTGTTAACTGTTAAATTGCATGAACTGCTTTTAGGATATTAAACAAGCTTTGCATTTCTGGAATAAATCCCATTTGGTCCTGATGTATTATCATGTTTATATATTGCTAGGTTTATTTTGAGGATATTTTACTGAGACATCTTTGCCTTTATGTTCATACATTTTGCATCAATGTTTCTTCACTATAATGTAATCGTTAGATTATGAAGTAAAAATATGTTGGCCTTATTACATGAGTTGCAAAACATTCATCTCCATTCTCTTTAAGACCGTGCAATACTTATGTAATTTTCTTTAAATTTTTTTTAGAAAACATTATTAATTAATTTAGAGAACATCTATAAGAAGGGATTGAATTTCAGATTTTTATTTATTTTTTTCCTTCATATCTTTGGTAAATTGAACTTTTGAACAAAATGATTTATTTCATCTTCTTTGTCAAATAGTGCCAGTTTATTTATAATATACACTTAACGTGTTGAATCTACAGTGACGCAGCATTTGTCATGCCTGATGCTGGTTTTACAGTGCGCTCCTTCTTGTGTTCTCACTGATCTCTTGGATGCTTGTACTTCGCTTAAAACCAAGCAAACAAACAAACAACAACAACAACAACAAAGGCAAAGAACTATTCCATGGTGCATCTTCTGATAGCTTAGTGTCTAAGTTTAGCAGCATTTTTGACACATTGTCTTGCACTTAATTTTTAGAATGTTTCTAACTTATTACTATTTTTTACATAAATATATTTTTAATTTGTTCTATTTAGTTATATGTGACAGTAGAATACATTTTGACACATTTTTATACATAAATGAAGCATAACTTCTCATTCTTCTGGTTGCACATGATATATAGTTGCAACAGTAGTGTAATCATATATGCATATAGGTTAATAATGTCTGATTCATTCTATTCTGAATCCTTCTTCCCAGCATTCTCCCTCCCTTCCCTTCACTCCCCTCTGTCTAATCCAATATACTTCTATTCTTCTCTACCTGCCATCCTTGTTGTGAATTAGCATTTGCATATCAGAGAAAACATTTGGCCTTTGGTTCTTTGGGATTGGCTTATCTCATTTGGCATAATATTCTCCAACTCCATCCATTTACCAGTAAATGACATAATTTCATTCTTCTTCAAGGCTGAGTAATATTTCATTGTGTATATATACCACATTTTCTTTATCCATTCATCTGTTGAAGGGCACATAGGTTGGTTCCATAGTTTAGCTATTGTGTTAATCCCTGAACATCTGATAAATTTAAACTGAGATCATATGACTTTTTTTTTTTTCCTTTTTAAGAGGGTGACAGTTTCTATCTTAATGGCTAAATAGTTATTTATTTTCAAATTCCAACTTGACCTAGATATATATCACCCTTGAATAAATAAAATTTGTTTTCGTTTCATGGAAAATATTCTACATTAATATTTAATTATATTTTACTTTCATTTTTGACATTCTTTATTCAGTCAACCATTTCCCTTAGTTTTATCATCATTATTGCTAAATTCTATCACTTTTTTTTCTCAGATTTTTTAATCTCTTGTCTTTGACAGAGTGAGCCTCATGGCATCTGGTAATTTAATGCAGATGTGTGCTCATTTAAAGCTATTGAAACTTTCACAAAGTATCAGATCTGAGCTCTTCTTTAGAACTGAAAACACCTCACACTCTTTTTATCCCCAAATCTACCAATTTCCTAAGAAATGTCTAGGGAATTAACATAGGCAGGTGACAGATTCTCACCATAATGAATATTCTGAGAGCTGAAGTCTCATCTTTTTTGGGATCTGGAAGTCAAGCAATTATAGAAAGAAAATATTTACTACATTGTGATTTTATAGCTGTTGTTTAGATTTATATATATTTAAATATATATAAAATCAGATACACATTTCTTTGTTTTTAATAGTGGGTACTGAACGCAGGTGTGCTTTATCATTTAGCTACATACCCAGTGCATTTAAAAAAACTCAAAAGAGTATCTTGCTAAGATGCTAAGGGTCTTACTAAGTTGCTGAGGCTGTGCTTAGATTTTTGATCATCCTGCTTCAGCCTACTGCATTGTTGGAATTACAAATGTGTGCTATCATGCCTGACTGCATAATTTTTCCTTCACAGAATATTGCCATATTTTCTCTGACTTTAGAAATAAAAGAATTACTAATGACCATTTTTCAAAAATTAGCAAAATGTTATTTAAAATTGTGCAGTATGTAAGATGTAATGTCATACCATCCATTATAATTTTTTGAGAGTATATTTGAGTCAACTAGAAATGAACATTCCAATAACCCCTTACATTGCATATTTTGTCAATTTTTCTCAGTGTCATGTGGGGTAAATATATATGGTGTAGAAATACTCATGAGACATTCCTTTGCTCTTGTGAACATGACTTGGGGTTTGGAATGTAGGGTAGGTAGATAGTATGTCTGCTACATTAAACATTTAACCTCTTATGATTATTAAATTAATCATTCAAATTACCTCTTTTTCTTATCTTCTTAAAATAAGCCAGGCAATAAAACTCAGGGCTAAGAAGCAAACATATTAAATTCCAAGAAGTGTAAATTACAGCATATAATTTGATCATTTAAATTTATCTTCAAAAGAATACCCAGATTATAATGTATAGCCTTAGAATCAGGAATAAGAAATAGGGTGAGAAATATTCATACTACTATTTACATTTTCCCTATAAACACGAACACATTAGCGTTTCCTTACATTTCTTTTCGATTTTGATGCCTGATGATGGGATGAATTGAAAGAAATTATTTAAATTGCTTAGCTAAGATACATTCCATCATAATTTTCACGCCTATCACTCTGCCAATGTTCAAATTGTAATCTCTTTCATCCTGTCCCATAATTGTACAAGTATCTACCTTTTCTGCTGCTCATTCTCTCAATCCTTATCAAGATCTCTTCTGGATCATTTGCCGTTCTGAAAAATACAAATTTTCTAACCTAAACAATCTTAGGCCAATGAATTCAGTTAATACTTTTTGACTATTTAATGTTAGTACCCAGAAAACTTCATACTTATTACTTAACCAATATGATTCTCTCTTGTAAAACTTTTACATGGTTTACATACCATGGGATACCTTCCTTTTAAGTCTAAATGCCTATCATTTCTTTTTTCCTAAATAGCCTCATTCGTTTGCAGTTTAATGTACAAATTTCTTTTTTCAGTTGTCAGCATATTTGGAAAAGGATATAAAAATTATTTTCTGTTTAATTTATGTATTCTTGAACATTCATAAAGGATTATTTTTTCTTACAGAGGTATATTGGCAATGTGGAATAGCACTATTGGTAATATTAGCCTGTATATTTAAATGAAAAATATATTACACAGGTCCTAAACACACAATACAAAATAGCTAGCATTATCTATCTATCTATCTATCTATCTATCTATCTATCATCTATCTATCTAGTTATTTATTTATTTTTGCACCGGGATTGAACTCAGGGGAGTTTCATCACTGAGTCACATACCCACAGTCCCCTTTTATTTCAAAGTTTTCTGGGACAAGTATCAACACCTTTTGTGTAAAGAATGTTTTCAGTGTCATTTTTAAAAAGTTCATACATTGGGGTTTAATGGAAAAATATAGTTTTGTTATCAGTAGGGGCTACAAAATCAACTTCAGCACTCAAAATTTCTAAATTATTTAATTTGGACTATTTTTCCATCATGAATTATTTAAAAATTGCATAAATTTCTAAAGAAGTAGCTAATTATTAACTATTATAAAACTAAGATTATTATGCTTGTACACTACTTCTTGAGGATACACAAAAAAAAGGATTTTGAAATTCTTAGAAAAAGAATGCTATAGAAACTCAAAGTAATACAATTCCATTATGAACCAAATGCCAACATCATTAATCACTGAAAATGAAATGATCATACTAACAATTGGAATATATTTTAGAGCCAAAGACCTTTTGTTATCCTAAGGTACACCAATTTGTAATTGCTAATGAATCTAATGTTCACAGAAAATTACTCATCTAAATATGAAAAGTAGCATACTAAACAGTAAAATATATAATTAGTGTATGAAAATCTGATTATAGCAAGTGAATTATTGTTTATTTAATTAATGATATTGAAGCCAGAATTAAGGACAGGTAGTTAGTGTAGCAATAGGAAATCGGGTCAATTCGAGGAAATGAAGCCATGAAGCCATCTGCCTTTGGAAATTGGAGACTGCCCCTGGGAGAATGGAATGTCAAGGATCTCCAGAGCCCATTGATTACCAAATTTACCTACCTTTATCAAGGACTGCAAGCAAGGAGCTGCTAATTAATGCCCCCTGGGCCCTTGCCTGCCTGAATCACCTTGGCCCTCCCCCTGCCCATGGCTTCTCACTTAATGCAAAACCAGGCCTAGTCAGTAGGCAGGAAGGAGAGAGAGATAAGGGGGGAGAAAACTGGAGAACAAAAGAGACTTTAACCTATAAAAGATGTAGGGTGCGCTCACTTCTTGGGACTTTAGAACATCAGCCACGGCCCCCTTCTTCCTCCTGGGAGAAGTCTGTATTATTACCTTTAAATAAAACCTGCTTAATATGCTTGCCTTGGCGTGCTTCTCTAGTGTTCAATCTTCAACATTAGAAGGAGCAGAACTCGTCACCGGTAAACAGCGGTATCAATATTTCTATTTATATTCTGTTAAGACATTCAAATGTAACATGCTATGCATAATACTATATTATCAATATTTCAATGTTTTATAATTTTATTAGTGATAAGAACATCTCATTTTAATTTGAAATACATTTTCAAATGACTTGTTGAAATGGTGCTGCAAAATGTATTTTACGTTTATTAGAAATATTAGAAAATTATTTTGAAATTGAAATTGAAGGGGGATGTGAACACAGAAGCAATAAAGAGCACCAGTAGCCCAAGAGGTCATCTGTTTTGATTTAACCAATCAGAGTCCTAGCTGATATTGATACCGTCGTTTACCGGTGACGAGTTCTGCTCCTTCTAATGTTGAAGATTGAACACTAGAGAAGCACGCCAAGGCAAGCATATTAAGCAGGTTTTATTTAAAGGTAATAATACAGACTTCTCCCAGGAGGAAGAAGGGGGCCGTGGCTGATGTTCTAAAGTCCCAAGAAGTGAGCGCACCCTACATCTTTTAGAGGTTAAAGTCTCTTTTGTTTTCCAGTTCTCTCCCCCCCCCCCCTTATCTCTCCTTCCTGCCTACTAACTAGGCCTGGTTTTGCATTAAGTGAGAAGCCATGGGCAGGGGGAGGGCCAAGGTGATTCAGGCACATAAGGGCCCAGGGGGCATTAATTAGCAGCTCCATGCTTGTAGTCCTTGATAGAGGCAGGTAAATTTGGAAATCAATGGGCTCTGGAGATCCTTGACATTCCATTCTTCCAGGAACAATCTCCAACTTCCAGAGGCAGATGGCTTCATGGCTTCATTTCCTCCATTTGATCCGATCCCCTATTTCTACACTAACTACCTGTCCTTAATTCTGGCTTCAATATCTTGTCTGTGCTGATGCTGTTCTGCAGCTTTAACAAGAATGACAAAAGACAAGGATGCTAGCTGGACTCAGGCAGCAAAAGTAACCTCCAAAGATCACATTTATATTTTTACAATGTCAGGCATGAGGTCATACAATGTCAGAGCGCAACAAACACAATTCTAGGAGAAAAAAAACAATAAGCATGTGTTAACCAGTTTTATGGTTTACATGCAACTTTGATCAATACCTAAATGATTATTGAAAGAATGAGGTGACACCAACTGTCCGTCCACCGGAGAAGTTCTGCTTTATTCAGAGAATGTGCACATTTTTATAGAGTGGAGAGAAGTCTCAAAGGCCAGGGTATGGGACGGGGTGGTAGGTGATTGGGCAAGCTTTGTCACTAGGGGATTGAGGCAGGGTGGAGGAGAGTGACTGGGTGTGGGGCTGTGCTGGTGGGAAACTGACACTCCGGAAGAGAAGCAGGATATGCGCCATATTGCCAAGGTGTGGTTCCAAAAGGGGGGGGGGGCTTTTGCAACTGCTTGTGGGGGGTTAGGCCTTATAATTATGGGGACATGGGGAAAATAATGCTCTTTAGAAACTGCCTGATTATCTAAAGAAAATATACTCCCTCATTGAAAATACTTGGCAACTTGTAATATACTGTTGGGTCATCTCCCCAGCTTAGTGATGCATATGGGATCTGTACAGATCAACACAGGTCAATTGTCACAGAGGCAAGTAAGACACACATTTGAAGTTTTATAAAATTTTTAAATAATTAAATGCCTTTCTTTACTGATAATATAACCCCTGCTTCAATTCCTCCTAGTATTTCTCACTATCTGTGACTTGCTGTTTCAAAAAAAATAAAAGTGAAAACTAAGTTTGGGGAAATACGTTCTCTTATGTGAGGAACCTTTCTTTTGCTAAAAAATAGCTTGGCTATCAAATAAAAAAAGAAAACATCAAACACTAAGAATTGAAGAACAAAGTTAGAGTTCCTTTCAATTGTGTACAAGGACTTCAGGGATCTGACCTCTACCTTTCCTCTCCTCTCTTTCAGCTGCTTTGACCTATTCTCCTTTATTCTCGTGACTCCCCAAGTGCTCTCCTCACTGTAGTTTGTCCCTGCACTCCGTAAGATCACATTTTACTAATAGTACCAATGCATTAATTGCAAGGCACCCTTTAACCTGGCTTTGTTTCTCAGTCCTCCTGCAATCAGCTGAGGTAGGCTTCAACATCACCATGAAGTTTTCCCTTCTCCTCCACTTCAGTCAGTTTAGAGTTCCTCAAGGGGGTTTATATTCAGGAAAATACATCACTGGACAACAGATGCAGCAAACAAAATATCATCCAGAGCTTTCATAAAAGGACAGATTTCCTGAGAAGGCACGAGGTCTAACTCTGTGACAAAGTCCTAATTGTGCAAAAACTTCAGTGTATCAGTCCAGCCAGGGAAGACTGGATCTAGCAGTGTTGCTCCCTGTCAGGCAACAAGGTCCGATGTACCTCCTCAGGGCCCACCTGAGGAGAATACAGGGGCTGAGCAGGATGATGAGTGTCGGCAGCAAAGGAAACACATCAGAGCGGGGAGGTCTGTCAGCACACGAGGCACAGCAGAAATCTCCTTTATTGAGGAAGTCACAGAGCTTTTATGTAGGGTAGAGGCTAGGCGGGAACCAATCAGCTTAAAGGTCAGCAAGGCATTGAGGGTTCACGCAGGTGAGAGTCCCATAGGACTATATGGCAAGCACGTGCTGATCACGTTTGCAGAACTGTTGTTAACCAATCCCTGATGGTGGTCCAATTTATTGTCATTAACTATTGAAACCACCTTTGAGGCCTGAATCTTGCTCACTCACCAGGGAGTAAGGAGTCAGCCTGAGTTAGTTAACGTGTCATTAGACCCAACATAGCAGGAGTAGCTAATCAAAATAAGAATGACATAAAAATCAAGATAATACAAACTATTTAGGGGCAATGCATTAAGGAAGTTCAGTGAATATAAGCAATACTGGTTATTCTTATGTGATAGAATTTTTGTATGTAATATGTAGGTGATAGCATGTATATATGATGGTCAGAGAACAGGGTCCCCTGATTCAAAGCTTCCATGTTTTATGTGTTTGATCTCATAGATTTCCATAATGATGTGAATTTATTTAACTCAAATACATTGATCAATATCTTTCCATCATTTTCTTTTCTTTAAGTATAACAGACTTGAAGGAATTATATTTTTGTTTATTTGGTTGGTTGTTCACTTTTCATTGCTTGTATGGTACTGATTTTTTGTTTGTATTTTTCAGTTACTCTTTTAAGGCTCACATAGGATTGAAGAATAGGTAGAAAGCTGAATTTATTTTCCTCACTTGTATATGTATATATTTTAAAAATGAGTTGGTTTTGCCTATGTTGCCTCCCTAAGTCTCTATTACCAGTGGAAATCAAATCAATGAACTCATTAAAACAGATAGTAAACATGGATCACCTTCAAATATATATCAATGCCTAACATCTAAAGGAAATTATGACTTAAGCTCATATTTTTGCAGAAGTTTCTCCCCCTGAAGTTAAAAGAAATTGTAAACTCTACTCCTACTTTCACCAGAAGATTGTATTCCCTTCCTTCCTCTCCCATCCTTGGCTTCTTAGCCAAGTTTATGTTAGTTGACATAGACTAATACCCAGAAGTGACACTAAGCAAAAGAAGATACTTTAAAATGATGGATATATTTGAAATTCCCTAGGGAAGGCTTAGCGTTCTAAAATCGGAAGAGCTGTTGGGAATAATGCCACTGCTCATTCAGCCTGGTTTTTGCTGTTTATCTGCACTACTTCCCTGCTTGTCTGCACAAGGTAAACAAGCTCGTGCATAGCCTTTAAATCATAAGCTCCTCAGCCCACAAATTCAAATTTATTTACTCAGCCACTATATATCTCCAAGTACCCATCTTGACTGTCTCAACTGCAAGTATGAACAGAAAAATATAAGCTAAAAAAATGAATCTATTTTCCCTAAATCAAGAGTTCAATTCTGAACTAATCATCTTTATTCAAGCAGAGGCTGGGAATTCAGGTACCTGGAGCGGGGGAAGACAGGGAGAGGTGGCTGTCCACAAGGTGAAAAGAGAAGTTCCAGGACAAAACATCCCTTCTGACACTAGATACTGACTTCCAGCACAGATATGTGGAAAAAAAATCTTTGTTCTTAGATTCCCTCTTTAATACCATATTACTATGAAAAATCAAAGCATTTAAAAAATGTATACATATAGGGACTAAGAATATATACATGCAGAAGTGTGTGTGTGTGTGTGTGTGTGTGTGTGTGTGTGCATACACGCGTGCGCGAGCTAATTGAAGGCAGTCTCAGAGAGGGTAAGTATGGCAGAGTAGCAAGTAAACTTTACCAATGGCTAGGTAAAGATGGCATATTAATCTAATGTTTTCTAGAAGATGTTGCCATTTCTCAATTTGTGATTTTTTTCTGCATTCTTCCTCCCCCACTTAATTTCTTAATAGAATATGCTGTTGATCTTTCTTAATCCTGAAATCTGTCCAGACCCTATCTTATATATTCTAGTTTCAAATGTACAATACTTTTAGCACCCTTACCTAATTATGTTGACCAAAGTTGAATATAATTTATTTAAATTACATTAATTTGCAGTTGGAGCAATGTTTTCCCCTCCTAAACTCCATAACTATGAAACAAAATATTTTCATAGCTCTTTTGAGTCCTGATCTCTGCTTGTCTTCCTATGTCTGGTCTCTCCTTGGCCTGAAAGAATCAACCATTAAAAACGCTACTTATTTTTCCCTTCAAAATGTATTTTCCCATTAAAGTTCTTACATTCAGTTTTTTTTTTTTTTTACAACATCATTATGTATATTCTGACAACAAGAAGATAAATAAAGAGTTAAGTATTGTTAAATAATATAACTTTAAAACATGTGAGTGGACATGTAATAAACATTTGCAGGGACTGATGAAAGTGGATTTGCAAGACCAATTACTGTTTATTATATTAATTAGGTAAGTATAAAAGAGTTCCAGGGTAACCATTAAAAAGTAATGTTTAGATCAATTTTACTGAGCAGCTAAAGTTTTAAAGGAAGAGTTTATGACTCACTAAGAGAAAATGAACAAAGATTTTTAAGAAACTGAAATGTAGCAACTGCATAGATATTGCTTTTCTCTATTGGATTCTATTGTAAGTGGGATTCCTGCAATGATAAAATATAATTAAATATTTCAGATAAACTTAAAATATAATTAAATATTTCAGATAAACTTAGAGTAAGAAGTGACTCTGCAGGTGCAATGGAGCATGCCTGTAATACCAGCTTTTGGGGAGCTTGAGGCATGAGGATCTCAAGTTTGAGGTCAGCTTAGGCAAATTAGCAAGACCCTGTCTCAAAATAAAATGAAAAAAGGACTGTGGATGTACAATGACAGAGTATTTCCCTGGCCATATTCAAGGCCTTGGGTCTGAACCTTGATAACACACACACACACACACACACACACACACACACACACACCTCTCAAGGAACATGGCATTAAGTTCAGAACTTGGGAAGAATGTGATGCAAGTCATAAACTCCCCAGAGCATCTGAAAAACTCTGACTATCCAGTGCTGTTATTTTTGTTGTTGTTGTTGGTGGTGGTGGTGGTGGTGGTGGTAGTGGTGGTGATTTTTTTTTTTTTTTTTGGTGGGTGTGGCTATTGGGCATTGAATCTTGAATCCAGGGGTGCTTTACTACTGAGCTACATCCCATGTTTTTCTCTTTCTTCTCCTTCCTCCTCCTCCTTCTCTTCCTCCTCCTCCTCATCAATCTCCCCCTCCTTCCACTCCTCCTCCTCCTCCTCCTCCTCCTCTTCTTCTCTTTCTTCTTCTTCTTCCTCCTCTTCTTCTTCTTTTTCTTCTTCTTCTTCTTCTTCTTCTTCTTCTTCTTCTTCTTCTTCTTCTTCTTCTTCTCTTTTCCTTTCCTCTCCTCCACCTCCTCCTTCTTCTTCCTTTCTTCTCCTTCTTCTTGTTCTTTAAATTTTGAGATAGGGCTTGTTAAATTCCTGAGCCTGGCCTCCAACTTGCCATCCTCCTACCTCGGCCTCCTGAATTACTGAGATTACAGGCACGTGCCACTGTTCCCAGCCATGCTAGTATTTGTAGGAGATTTTTGATGTGTTGTTATATTGCAGAAGTAAGTAAAAAAAAAAAATCATGGAATGGAGCAATGATTGGACTCTGTAGACCTGAGGAGTATAGAAAAGAAAATGTTCCCTTCCTTGCTTATTGTTAGGTTCACAGTTGAAGTCCCTGTAGCAAAAGAGAGATTGATAGGAAGACAACAGAAAATTTATTTAATGTAAGCTTTAAATTACACAGGAAACTGTCGGGGTACCGCGGACCCCACCCTAGTCTGGCACTGAGCCGGGGTGGCCCAGTTTGCAACATCGAGGACCTCAGTCTGGGGCCCCTGGTTTGCAACAAACAGCTAACACTGCTGACTCATGCTCGCTGCGTGCCTTCTTGTTGCCCTTATTGTATTACATTGTTATCATGCTCTCCCCACATGCTCAGTAACTCTGATTGGCTGCTGTATATGAGGTGATTCTTGTAACTGCCTAGAGACTGATCTCAGGCTGATTCTGATTGGCTTATGCTTGCTATATAACCCAGACACTTCCTCGAATAAAGAGCATTTTGTTTGTTGGGCATTGTTCGTCATTCATTGTTCGTCGTTCATTGGTCTTTGTCTTTTGGGCTTTTTTGTTCGTGTGAAAAGGAAGCGTACACGTTATCATTGCCTCCGCCGGCGGAGGGCAGTGATAAATGGTGCCGAAACCCGGGAAACTGAAAACTTTATAAAGAAAACAAGGTAAGATATTTTAAAATTTTTTAACAAGTTAAACCGGTTATAAAAAGGTCAAAAAATAAACAGGTGAAAGGCAGCCTTGAAAGGCAGCCTTGACGTTCGCGGTACGCGACTATCCAGAAGCAAAAGTAAACAGGTGAAAGGCAGCCTTGACGTTCGCGGTACGCGACTATCCGGACTAAGCGAAAGGCGGTCCACATTAAAGGTATTAAAGTGAAAGTAGCACGCGAAAGGCGGCTACACCCTGAAAAGGCGGTTCAAGGACTAGATAAGCACGTGGAACGCGGCTTACATTGTACAAGATGGGGTCTGAAATATCAAAAGTTTGTATGCAACAACCCTTACGGGAACTGCTTAAGGCCAATGGTACACCTTTAAAAATCAAAACTGCTAGAACATTCTTAGATACAATAGAGAATGTAGCTCCTTGGTTTTTAGATGAAGGATTATTAAATATTCCACAGTGGGAACATCTTGGAGAGGATCTTCATAGGGCAGATCGACAAGATCCACTGCCTGTTGGAACTATGGCTATATGGTCTTTAGTGAGAGGGTGTCTAGACACAAATAAGGACAAATTTGTTGAGCCCCTTACAGAGGGAAGTCAAGTTTTGGAGGAAATAAAAGCATTAGAAAGGGCGTCAATAAGATCAGAGACAGACAAGGAAAATGAAACTGGATGTGAGGATAGTTCAGATGAAGAGGAGGATTTACTGTGTAGACTAAAGAAGAGATGGGGCAAACACACACCATACATGGTGACCCTGCACTCTCAGCTCTTAGAACCAGCCCAACCATCAGTGGCATGTCCTAGTAAGGAGTATAATATAGTAGCCCCAGTCCCCACAAATATTGGGAGATAGTTGTTTCACAATTTTCTGCGTCCAAACCTGAATTGATTACTAACCAGGAACGGTCGTATCATTTTTCCAGGACTTTTGTTCTTTTTTAATTATGTTTTTTTGAGCTCATGATTTTTTTGATTCAATTAGAGTTTTTGAACATCTGTTACATTGCAATGGAGATTCACCTATAAAGTTTCAAGGCCTTTGATTTTGTGTTATATGTATGTTGTGCTGTCTGATGTCATGTTTTGTCTGTATCAAAACTGAGCGCTCCTAAAATTAAAATTTAAAAATGGATCCAGATACTTTTAATTCACGTGATTTAAAGGTTCAATTCAAATTGGGTAAACTAAGAAAAGTAAAATGTCTTAGAAAATAACTTGCAAGTCTCTAGGTGGTCAAGCTAATAAAATATTGATGTTAATAAAATGTCTAATATCAATTGTTTCTAGGACTTTTCTTCAACAGGAAAGAGACAACAAATACTGTTCAGGACACTTGTCTGATATCTTGGTTTTTGCAGAATAAGTGAATTAGAGTTAACATGTATGGTATTACTCAAATGTTTTTGTGGAGACATCTGATTAATTTACAAAGTTAAAATGCTAATTGTTAAATAACATCGAGTACTTTTAACTCTTTAAATTACATGGGGTAACATACTTAAACATTATTGGTGTTTTCATAGGTTGGTAAATAAAAAGGCTTACAATTACTTTGTATCCTCACTACTATAAAAACAAGGTTACTAAGAGTTATGTCCTAACAAGTGCAATTCTATAAACAAAGGGTCCCAAAAGTTTCAACTGTGTTTCAATTAGAGTACTATAAACAACAAAAGATTTAGTCTTATTAAAATAGAGTAATTTATCTGAATTCAGAAATTTCATAAGAGTTGTTTCAGAATGTGAACAAAAAGGGGTCAATAAATAGGAAAGAGAAAATAAAAGGTTCTAGGTATGGAAATATATTTAATAAAAGGGAAAAAGAAATGTTTCTGGGTAAGAAAGTGCTTGTGTGATGCTAAGAAAGTCTATGTAAGTAAAGGGCAAGTTTCAACAAGTTTGCATGTAACTAAGATGGTTATATGTATGTGAAACATTTAAAGCTATTTAAGGTTTTTCCTAAGGTGAATTACTAATGTTCTAATATAAACCAAAGTTTAATCTATATGGTAAAATGACATGGTAAAATAACAAGGATTTCTTGGAAACACTAATTTACTCTTAACTTTGTGTCTGTTAAGTTTTATTCTTTAGAACAATTAGTCTTAAAAAATAGGGGTTTATACAATTATGGTTAAGCAACTGTTAGAGTATTGTACTACATTATAGAGTCTAAATTTTTCTTTACTGGAGCCAAGGCTCGGTTTGTGTGTTTCCACAAGATAAAACATCGCCTATTTGGGTTCCTGAGCGATAAGCCTTGTTGGGTACCACAGTGGCCCCTCACTAAGGAAAAACTAGAGGCTGCTCATGAATTAGTACAGGAGCAACTTAATGCAGGTCACCTGCAACCCTCTACCTCTCCCTGGAATACTCCAATATTTGTCATTAAGAAAAAATCAGGAAAAAGGAGGTTATTACATGATCTTCGGGCCATTAATAATCAAATGTATCCTATGGGACCTATCCAATGTGGGTTACCATTAGTCTCAGCTTTACCTAAACACTGGCCCACCATTATATTAGACTTAAAGGACTGTTTTTTCTCCGTTCCCCTCCATAAAAAGGATTGTTGGAGATTTGCTTTCACTCTGCCTGCTATAAATCATTCCCAACCTGATCAAAGATATGAATGGATAGTGTTGCCTCAGGGCATGGCCAATAGCCCTACAATGTGTCAAATATATGTAGATAAAGCTCTCTCATTATTCAACCCCACTCTGCTCAAGTTACCGAATTGGCTGCAGTAACTATGGCTTTCAAATTATTAAATAATGTGCCTTTTAACCTATTAACAGACAGCTATTATATTGTCAACTCTTTATCTGTTTTGGAAACAGTACCTTATATCTCTCCACATTCTACTATTGCTCCTTATTTTTCTAGTCTACAAAAAATAATCCTTCAACGTTGTGAACCTTTCTATGTGGGACATATCAGGGCCCACACTAATTTGCCAGGACCTTTATCTAAAGGAAACACTATTGTAGATTTGGCTACTAGATCTTCCTTTGTGTTTTCTGTGGAAGAACAATCAAAACTTTTCCATGACAAATTTCATGTTAACTCTACTACCTTAGTAAGAAAATTTCAAATCCCAAAACACCTTGCTCGACAGATAGTCAAAAACTGTCAACACTGTGCACCCCTTATCCCGGTACAGTCAATTGGAATTAATCCCCGAGGTCTTTTGCCAAATCATATATGGCAAATGGATGTAACTCACATATTAGAATTTGGTAATCTCAGATATGTACATGTGTCTACTGATACCAATTCAGGAGTTATTATGGCTTCTGCATTATCTGGAGAAAAGGTTTCCAATGTCATTCAACATTGTTTACAAGCCTTTGCCTGTTGGGGCATTCCAAAAATCATTAAAACAGACAATGGACCTGCCTATACATCTAAAAGTTTCAAACAGTTTGCAAACACATTAAATATACAATTAATTACCGGAATTCCTTATAATCCACAAGGTCAAGGTATTGTAGAAAGAACCCACCTTACCCAAAAAAATTGTTTAATAAAACAAAAAGGGGGAATAGGGGTCTCCTTTAGATCCCCCAGAGATAAATTAAATCTAGCTCTTTTTATTCTAAATTTTTTAACTCTTGACAATGATGGGCGCTTAGCTGCCGACCGTCACACCTCGCCCAACCCCGCTCCACAGCATTGGGTGCGATGGAAGGACGTGTTAACTGGAGCATGGAAAGGTCCAGATCCCGTCTTACGTTGGGTCCGAGGATCTGTTTGTGTCTTTCCACAGTATCAACAAACTCCGGTCTGGATTCCCGAGAGACTGACCAGAACAATACAACATGAGAGTGACAACAATAAGGATACAACTGGACAGCCAGACTCGGAACTTAATGGGCTATAGTTAGAGCTTGGCCATATCCTCTGCCTTTAACTAATACCTCCTCTTTATATACTAACTTACAACCTTTCTTTGCTCTCTTAGGAGGACCAGAAATATTATGTTTCCACCTACGCCAGTTTTCTCCCCTTTTATGTTTCAGCTAACAAACAAAAAAGATGTTTCTCTCAATCTCTCTCAATGTTGGAATGCTTCTAGGTTCTCACAGGCAGTCTTAATGTGTGTTCCTACCTTCCTACCAGTCCCAGTCTTTGTTACAGGTACAGAGTACCATTATCAAGAAACAGGAGAGATTTTGGCATCATAACGGCCGTGATCGCCACGGTAGCAGTCACCGCACCAGCAGCATTGACGCAACCATACAGACCATACAGACAGCAACAACAATCACTTGGCCGAAAATACAGCTGCAGCCTTATAGACTAAAGAGACCCTAAACCAACATCTAACAGCAGGCATACTCCTTGTAGATCAGAGAGTGGACCTATTACAAGAACAAGTGGACATATTACAAGAACTTTTGGGACTGGGATGTGTTTACTCTTTAAGAACTGTCTGTGTTACTTCCATTGTATATGATAATTCCAGCACCATAGCTGGGTTATCTAGAAAATTGCCAGCCTACTTGATCGTCTCAATTTGATAATCTTACCTCATAGCTTAGGGCTGAAATTGTCAAAGTTAATTCTACTAGGGTACAAATTGCTTCTATGTCTGAGCCGGCTAAGTGGTTTTCTTCTGCTTTCAATTTTGTACAACAGTGGGCAAGCCTTGATACTTTGGGGTTTTTACTCCTCCTTGGTAGTTGTACAACTACGAGCCACCCAACAAAAAGACCGGATTATTTTTCATCTGGCCATGACCGCCCTAGAGGCTGGCAGTTCCCCTCAAGTTTGGCTTTCTATGCTGGACCGGTAGTCAATGACGGGTAATGAAGCAGGTGGCCATGTACCAACCTAAGACAGAAGCTGTAGCATGCTCTACAGTCTTTGATGACGGGTAAGGACATGAGCTGACCCCTCAACCTAAGACAGGCACGGTCTCAAGCCTTTTCTTTTAATAAAGGAAAGGGGGAGCTGTCAGGGTACCGCGGACCCCACCCTAGTCTGGCACTGAGCCGGGGTGGCCCAGTTTGCAACATCGAGGACCTCAGTCTAGGGCCCCTGGTTTGCAACAAACAGCTAACACTGCTGACTCATGCTCGCTGCGTGCCTTCTTGTTGCCCTTATTGTATTACATTGTTATCATGCTCTCCCCACATGCTCAGTAACTCTGATTGGCTGCTGTATATGAGGTGATTCTTGTAACTGCCTAGAGACTGATCTCAGGCTGATTCTGATTGGCTTATGCTTGCTATATAACCCAGACACTTCCTCGAATAAAGAGCATTTTGTTTGTTGGGCATTGTTCGTCATTCATTGTTCGTCGTTCATTGGTCTTTGTCTTTTGGGCTTTTTTGTTCGTGTGAAAAGGAAGCGTACACGTTATCATTGCCTCCGCCGGCGGAGGGCAGTGATAGGAAACTGTGGAAATAAGTACTCGAAGAGATAGGTAAACATGTACATTTTTATGCTTAGATTTGATAAGGAATAAATACTCATGGGAAATACGATTGGAAAACAAAAGGAAATGACCAAGGGTGATAAAATGGGGAAAGTTTAGCAAAGTCTGTTCAGATTCCACTGTCTGCTTTGTGTCTTCAAAGATAAAGATGCTCCTTTCCTGCAGGTATAGGGAAGGCAACAGTTGAATGAGGCAAGGGCCAGAGGAAAATGAAGGTGATGTTCCTGTCCTTCCTGTTTTCTCAAATGTCAAAATGCCTCATTTTACGGTGGCCAGCTCTGAACTCCATTAAAGGTGACAGATTCTATTACCTAAATTATATGACAATTATTAAACATATATTACTAAACTTATTATTAATTATCAAACTTTGTAACCACCATGGCATAACTTTATGTGTTTTGATATCTCTGAATCTAAGTAGATGTATAAACTATTTTGCCCAATAAAACATTTTTATGAACATATGAAATTTATGCAGAACTCTGTTTTTCCTGTTTTTGTTATAACAAATAATGATAAACTAAAGGGCTTGAACAACACACATTCATTCTTTTACAGTTCTGCAAGTCAACATTCTAATCAGGATTGCTAGGCTAAAGTCAAGGTGAGGGCAGGCTGCTTTCCTTATGGAGTCTCTGGGGAGAATCCCTTGTCTTGCCTTTCGAGGTTCTAGAGGCAACTAACGTTCCTTGGCTTGCAGTCTCCACCCATTCAGGAAACCCACAATGACCCTCTGATGCTCTTTCATATTGTCACTCCTTGATTCTGACTTCACTATTCTTTGCAGAATGCCTTGTGAATCTCACTGGGCTTCCAGAGTTAGTGTAGTAAAATCTTATCTTTAGTTCATCTGATTAGGTAAACTGGAACCTTTATTACTCCTTGCCACACAACAACTTCTTCCCAGACCCTAGGAATTAGGATATGGGATATCATTGGAGGACATTTTTCCCTATCACAGTAGCCTTGGCTATTGTTTATTTGACTAAAGGATTAGATCATTCCGCTCTTATTCTTGAAATTGATTGCACTTTTAAATGACAGATCTGCTCATTCCTCTCTAGCTCCACTGCTAAATCTCAGAATATTGACACCTGAATTTGGAAGAGTATCCTTCATTTTTCTCTTATAAATCTCCTCAGTGTGACCTATGTTCTGAAAGGAAACATAGCCAGGGATTCTGAGGTGATAAGCAAGAGAAAACACTTCCCAGGACTCTAGTTCCTGTCACAATATTGTTAATTACTTCATATAACCTGATAAGGTAGAGAAAAGATAAAGTGGATGTGAATCTGTATCACTACATTCCAATTAGACAAAGTAGCTAATATTTGAGTTTAATGAATGCAGATTGATCCCAAAGGCATTCCAGAAATTTCTCTATTCACAAGGAATAAGAAAGAGGAGACAAATAATAGCTCTCAAAGGAGATGGCAATAAGTTCCAGTATCTGATCCAAACCATGGATACTTGTCACTCAAGCTGTTAAAACAGCACTTACTGAACATAAGTGCATGATCTCATTCATGATAACCCTTGACTGAGCCACAACTAACTTGTTACACATTCAAGAAACACTTTCCATAGATATAGAGTAAAAGCCTGGACCCACCACTATACCTGGTTCAAATTGGGCAGAGTATCTAGAGGGAAGAGAGGGAGAGGGATCAGGAGCTGATGGCCATCACCACTGTTGATTATGCCCTCTGACTATTCTTCCTCTGTCATTTCCTCAGTTTCTGCTCTAGTCTAAGTGCATAGTTTATTTTCTCAAACCCCACTATAATCTGAAAGGTAAAACTGCAAGTCCATAAAGTTATTCATAAAATGGCACCAGCTCTACCGGAAGGATTCAGCCTCACACTGCATCTATCCCACATTATTCTCTTCTCTTCTGGCTCTTTGTAAATGTTGAGCATATTTTACGCTCTGCGTATTTGTGTCTTTGCACATGACCTTATCCAGGATGTCTATGTGTGTACACTTGCCCGTACTAAAGTTACTTTTGTATTAATCTAACTCCCACCTGTACTTCAAACCCTGTATCTATTACTGCCTCCTCCCAGAGACTTTCAATTTTGAGATTCCTTAAGTGCTTTCAATATGCTTCTTATATCTCCTTTTACTTTTTTGGAGGACAGAGCACATAAGCATCCTGTGATGAGTAGAAGCCACCCTTCAGGCAATAGCTATCTCCTTACCTGGGATAAGCCCCACCTAACCAATCCTGAGATAATAATGGACCAGAACACACCTGATCAAGATCACCTGCTTTGACAGCTATTAAAAACCTCCAGCCCTGCAAACCTTTCAACCCTTGCCCTCATTTCTCTTTGCATAAAATCTCAATGCCATTGTTAGCCCCTCAAAAACAGGGCTAAGTGGTCCACTTTATTCTATAAATACAGTCCTTGCTGCTCTGCCACTGCAACTTATTTTTAAAATGAACATGTTTCTTTCTCCTCCTTTCTCCTGGTTCATCCCTAATCTCTCCCCCTCCCTAATTTCTTCCCTATTTTAGGCAGATTTATCTGTCCTTGAGTACACACCCACCAAAGGAATGAAGTAATCCAGACTTTGGGGATGTTATCAGAAGATCTTAGAAATGACTCTCTCCCAAATTAACAAGTGAATTACAACTTCAACAGAGAACACGTGGAATGTAGTCTTTGAATCACCTCTTTAAAAGCCTCATTCCTGCTGACAGGCAGAATCAAAGCCTCTGGGACAGGAGTACCCTGTGTTTCTCCTTTGCTAGAAAAGCAATAAACTTTTTTCTTTTTTTTTTTTCCATTTTCTCAGAACTGTGTCCTCCTTACTGTATTGGCATCTGGGACAAGGACCAAGCTTTCGGTAACATAAAGGTATGTATTTCTTTGTCTTCCTGATGTAGCCACACTGATTAAAGTTCATTTCATGCTTTTCACCATTACCTTTTTTATTCTCTTCTTGGGGTAAGAGGCCAGAACTAATTCCTAGAGTCAGGACCCTGGCCTACGACTCTAGTAGTAGTACCATCCTGCAGGATCCAGGGACTTTCAGAGCTTCCAGATCTTTCCAGAGACCTGCTTTGATCCTAATTGAATAGACTTTAATAATTTTGTAGTATGCTATGTGATTAATATACCTTGTTTCTTGAGTAGATACCAAATGAAATTGATTCATATTATTCTCTCCCTCTTTAAGTGTAGTGAATGTAACAAAAAAATTCTCTTTGTATGGCAAAAAATTATGTCATTACAGATCAAGGGCCTGCTGTAAAACTCTCATGAGTTCTTGAGATGATGACAGAAGTATTTTACAAATGTCGTTCAGAGTAGCAAGCATGAGCTTATTAGAAGGGACAGGAAAAGGGAAATAGGACAGAGAGAGAGAGAGAGAAAGAGAGAGTAGGTTCTCTCAAAGAGAATGATAACATTTCACTCCTACCCTCCTGTTTTATTAGGAATCCCAGGGAAGTTTTGAGGTTCATCTCTTGATGAATCCCAGGTTCATCTCTTGATGTTCGACGGTCACCAGGCCAACATCAGCCTTCTAAGTCCCCACTGCACATGGTAAAAGTCCAAGGCAACTCTGAATCACTTTGCTGACTGGTTCTGATTGGAATTTTTTCTTACCAGTTTTATGGTTAGGGGAAATTATCCTTATCTTAATAGTTTTTGGTATCTGGTTGGTTTAAGGGTTACAAAATTCTGCTCCTGGAAAGCAGGGAGCTGAAACTTTAAAGCTCAGTTCTTGAGTTCTGATAAAAGAAAATTTAAAGTCAGACAACAAAAGCCATGCAAGAGAACTTTATTATAAATGATGATAGAGTGGAAATGAGGAGAAAATAAAATAAAAGCAAAGGAAGAATCAAACAGAGAGCACTCTCATTGGAGAGAGCGGCTGGTCTCCGAGCAGAGAAGGAAAAAGGAAACAGTGCTGTCTCCAAATTTATGCTGTTTTAAGGTTGTCTTGAGAATTGGGGTCCTCCTTCAGCAACCTTTACCAATCAGATGTTCAACTCCTCCTTCACGTTGGTGGGTGGAGTTTTTGACCCTAATTGGTTCTCTCTGGAACTGTCATGGTAGTCATCCTACTTAGGAGGGCTTCATCTATAAATCAACCCTATGTTCCTGCAGGTACTGTGATCAGAGACTAGTCAGAGGTTACATTACGGAGCCTGTGCCATTAAAAACCCCATCCCTGAGTTAGTAAGAGAAACTTGGCATCATAACTTCTAGTTTTATCTTGATCTTTGTGGGTCCTGTCAAGAGTTAGTCTCATAAATCCTTCTTTCTCGAGGTATCCTCCCCATTTTCTCTTCTACTTTTATTTGTTTATCATCAAGGATTGTGTACCAGTGTTTTCCCATAGGCTATCTGCTACAAATTATTTACACCTATGCTTTGGCAAAAAATTAAGAAACAAACAAAATAAAACAAAACAAAAAACCTTTAAGAGTAACTTAAATAAACCTGTGAACTTGCCATGCCTTGCAATGCTAATCACTAAGTGCTACCTAACATTCTTAGATCAAGGAAGAACCTCTCAGGACTTCATTTCTCCTGCAGATAACAGGTTGTTTGCTGGGGAATTTAACATATCCTATAGATTTAAACCAGGCACAGATGCAGGTAAATTTCTTTTAAAAGAAGCTTGTGGAGTTCAGCATAGTGGACCCAGTTTATAAAATGATTCCCTTAACCTCATGTTCCCACCACTTATGTCTGTCGTTGCATGTGTGATTCACAAAATCACACTTTGGTTATCTTTTATTGTTCACTGTACAGAATAGTGGGTAATTAAGGTTCTAGACGGACCTAACTGAATTCCTGCTGAATGCAGGCCAAAGTGATTGGACATCACCTGGGGAATGGTAGAGAATGAGATGCCCACTTGAATATGGATGTTGATCAAATAATAAGATGAGAGATTTTAGCTGGGTGAGGTGGCACATGCCTGTAATCCAGCTGCTCAGGAAGCTGAGGCAGAAGGATCAAGAGTTCAAAGCCAACCTCAGCAAAAGTAAGGTGCTAAGAAACTCAGTGAGACCCTGTCTATAAATAGAATACAAAATAGAGCTGGGGATGTGGCTCAGTGGTCGATTGCCTCTGATTCAATCCCTGGTATCCAAAAAAAAAAAGAAGAGTCTTTGCTAAACTAACTTAATAGTTTCGTTCCTAAAATTGGATTTTACATGGAATTGCTCAGTTGGGCCTAAGAGAAGGTCTAGGAGCCTGATAAATGCTTGAACAAGCCAAAAACTCTGTGTCATTTATTAACTTGAATGCAATTTCCACTTAAAGTACTTTCCAAAAAGGTCAAATTCTCATCAATTTTCTATAAGAAGGAGAGAGGAATGGAGCAAAGGATTTCTCAAGACCCTAAAAAGTCTTTTGATTCTATTTGCTATTAGCATTAAAATAAGTCAGAATGTAAATAGCTATTTCTTTTAGAATTTCCCTAACCACTTAGGTTTAAAAGGTTTTCTGGCCTAATATCTCTGTATTCATTGAGCATCATTCAAATTCTGACTGGGAGTTATATATTCATAACACTTGTAGGTCTTATCTCTGATCAGTACAATGAAACTAAGCTTTAGTCCTCATTTAACAAAATTCAATGCGAGCATATTCTTTGCAGTGCAGGATAATAGCTGATTTAAATTACAATAAGGCGGAAATAAAAGGAAGAAAACAAAAACAATCCATGAGGTTTGTAGACAACAAAAGCTTAAGTCAAAGATGACTGTATCATCAATCAAGGATCAATCCACCAGAATCAAAGGGCAACTTTCAATAGTAGTAAACATCAGAGTGAGTGCATTTAACACCCAATAAAAGCAAGTTGAATTTCAAAATTATAAAGTTGAAAGGACTATTTCAAGTTTCTTAAGTAATCACCACACTTGGTTGGTTAAAAACCTCAACTGCCAAACATTCCCCATCTCTGGAATACTTCAGCTCTGGCTTGTGAGTTCACAATAAATTTATTCCTCTGTATTTTGTGAGTTATCTGTGCATTGTAATAATGCACAGTCCTCCAAAAGTAGTTAAGTATAAAAACAATAATTATTTAAGATTTTATACAGTTTCAGTTGGGATAACTTACCCGAGTGAACCTGACAAGGGAGTCTATTCTTTTCTGCTATTTGCTAACTCACTTTAAAAAGTACACACGCACACTTTTCCATATGTATCAAATATATGTACATATATGTAAATAATCATACATATAAATGTTTATATATATGTATAGTATAATTTCCAATTTAAAAAACAGTAGTAAGGAGTTCACAAAAATTCACACACTTGCACACTTTTCCATATGTATCAAATATTTGTACATATATGTAAATAATCATATGTATAAATGTTTATATATATGTATAGTATAATTTCCATCTTAAAAAACAGCAGTAAGGCATTCACAAAAATTCCCCATATCACTCACTCAGTATCTCACTCAGTTTCAGTTTTACCTCAAATATCTTAGTTTGTGTTAATGTGTCAAAACTAAGAGACCCACAATCGTACATTATTACTAACTGAACCACAATCTAATCTAAAGATTGTAAATAAATTTGGATTTCTCCATTAATTTCTACTTTCTGTTCCAGAATCCAATCCAGGTCCCACGTCAGTGCTGTTGCAAATGACAAGATTTCCTTCTGTTTAAAGGTTGAAGAACATTCCATTCAATTCTATTCCATATATAGCACATTCTCTTTATCCATTCATCCTTTATTAGACATTTAGGTAATTTCTACATCTTGGAAATTTTATTTTGACTAATATAATGAAAATGGGAATGCAGAATTCTTTTTAATACCCTGATTTCCATTTTCCTTGGATATATATCTTAGTAGTGAGATTGTTAGAATGCTTCTTTTCAAAATTTAAGGATGCTCCATACATTTTTAAAAATTTTTTTTTAGTTTTAGAGACTGCATTTTGATTTGTTGTAACAAATGGGGTACATCTTTTCATTTCTATGGTTGTGCACAATGTAGATTCATACCATTTGTGTAGTCATACACGTACATAGGGTAATGATGTCTGTCTCATTCTACCATTTTTAATACCCCCACCCCCTCCTCCCTCTCATTTCCCTCTACAAAACTAAAGTTCCTCCATTCTTCTCTCACCCCCCACCCTACACCCACATTATATATCATCATCCACTTATCAGGGAAAACATTTAGCCTTTGGTTTCTTGGGGATTGGCTTATTTCACTTAGCATGATAGTCTCCAATTCCATCCATTTACCTGCAAATGCCATAGTATTATTCTTCTTTATGGTCGAATAATATTCCATTGTGTATATGTACCAGAGTTTCTTTATCCATTCATCTGTTGAAGGGCATCTAGGCTGGTTCCACAATCTAGTTATCGTGAAATCAGCTGCTATAAACATTGATGTGATTGTGTTACTGTAGTATGCTAATTTTAAGTCCTTTGGGTATAAACTGAGGAGTGGGATTACTGGGTCAAAAGGTAGGTCCATTCCAAAATTTCTGAGGTATCTCCACAATGCTTTCCAGAGTGGCTGCACCAATTTGCAACTCCACCAGCAATGTACAAATGTGCCTTTTTCCCCACATCCACACCAACATCTATTATTATTTGTGTTCTTGATAATAGATGGATCAAGGACTTAGGAATTAGACCAGAGACCCTGCACCAAATAGAAGACAAAGGAGGCTCAAATCCTCATCATATCTACTTAGGACCAGACTTCCTTAATAAGACTCCCAAAGCACAAGAAATGAAAGCAAGAATCAATAAATTGGATGGATTCAAACTAAAAAACTTTTTCTCAGAAAAGGAAACAATCAATAATTGTGAAAAGAGAGCCTAAACAGTGGGAGAAAATCTTTTCCACATGCACTTCAGATAGAGCACTAATCTCCAAAATTTGTAAGGAACTTACAAAACATTTTTTAAAAAACTTTTTGGACCTTTATTTAATTTATTTATTTATATGTGGTGCTAAGAATGGAACCCAGTGCCTCACACATGCCAGGCATATGCTGTACCATTGAGCCCCAATTCCAACCCAGAACTTAAAACATTTTATACCAAAAATACAAAAAACCTGATCAATAAATGGGTTAAGGAATTGGACAGATACTTTACAGAAAAAGATATACAGATGATTAATAAATATATGAAAAAGTGTTCAATATCTCTAGTAATCAGAGAAATGCAAATTAAAACAATTCTAAGATTTCATCTTACTCCAATTAGAATGATTGTTATCAAGAACACAAACAATAATAAATGTTGGCTCCATACTATTTACCATAGTGGCTAACTCAGTTATATTTCCACCAACAGCATACAAGCCTTCCCTTTTCTCCATATTCTCACCAACAGTTGTTATCTTCCATCATTTTGACAGTAGTCATTGTGTCAAGGGTAATGTGATACCTCATTTTAATTTTGATTCGCATTTCTCAGATGGTTGAAGATATTGATCATTTTCCCATGCAGCCAAGGGTCATTTTTATGTCTTCTTTTGAGCAATGTGTATTCAGATATATCTTTTGCCCAATTTTTAATCCAACTGGTGCTATTGGGTTCTGTTCCTTTTATATTTTGGACATTAATGCTTTCAGATATTTAGGTATTAAATATTTTCCAATTTGCTTTGTCAATTTCTTCTTTTTGCTGATCAACAGCTTTTTCGCTTGATGCAATCTCTTTTGTCTGTTTTTGCTTTCCTCACCCATGCTTTTGAGTTCAAATCCAAAAAATGATTGCTCATGTGAATGTTACAGAGCCTCACCCTTTGTTTTCTTCTTGTAGTTTCATGTATTACATTTGTCTTTAATCCACTTGGTACTGATTTTTCGTATGGTTTGAAGCAAGAATTTGATTTATTTTAGTTTTATTTGTTCTAATTAGTTATACATGACAACATTTTAACAGAATGCATTTTGACTCTTCATATACAAATGTAGCACAACTTTTCCTTTCTCGGCTAGTACATGATGTAGAGTCACACCATTCATGCAGTCATACATGTATATAGAGTAATAATTTCTGTCTCATTCCACCATCTTTCCCACCCCCATACCTCCTCCTCTCCCCTTACACCCCTCTGCCAAATCTAAAGTTAAGAATTCAATTTTTCAATTGATGAATGGATAAAGAAACTGTGGCATATATATACAATGGAATATTACTCCGCCATAAAGAATGATAAAATTATGGCATTTGCAGGCAAATGGATGAAATTGGAGAATATCATGCTAAATGAGATAAGCCAATCTCAAAAAACTAAAGGATGAATGATCTCACTGATAAGTGGATGACATATAATGGGGGGTGGAAGGGGTTAGCATTAGGGTTAGGGTTAGGTTTAGGGTTAGGGTTAAGGAAGGTGGTAAGAATGGAGGAAGAAAGGACTGTATAGAGGGAAAAGAGGGGTGGGAGGGGTGGGGGGGAAGGGAAAAAAATAACAGAATGAATCAAACAACATTACCCTATGTAAATTTATGATTACACAAATGGTACACCTTGACTCCATGTACAAACAGAAACAACATATATCCCATTTGTTTACAATAAAAAATAAATAAATAAATAAAATGCACACATTTTTCAGAAAAAAAATTCAATTTCATTATTTTGTATGTAACACTGGTAAACTTCACCTTTTGAATACAGCCCTCGCTGATCTAAGGCTTATTTATTTAAATTTATTTTTATTGTAAACAAATGGGATACATGTTGTTTCTGTTTGTACATGGAGTAACAGCATACCATTTGTGGAATCATACATTTACATAGGGTAATGATGTTCGATTCATTCTGTTATTTTCCCTCCACTCCCACCCCTCCCACCCCTCTTTTCCCTCTATACAGTCCCTCCTTCCTCCATTCTTGCCTCATTCCCATCCCCCATTATGTATCATCATCCACTTATCAGCGAGATCATTCGTCCTTTCTTTTTTGAGATTGGCTTATCTCACTTAGCATGATATTCTCCAGTTTCATCCATTTGCCTGCAAATGCCATAATTTTATTATTCTTTATAGCTGAGTAATATTCCATTGTATATATATACCACAGTTTCTTTATCCATTCATCAATTGAAGGACATCTAGGTTGGTTCCAGTCTGGCTATTGTGAATTGAGCAGCTATGAACATTGTTGTGGCTGTATATCTGTAGTATGCTGATTTTAAGTCCTTTGGGTATAGGCCAAGGAGTGGGATAGCTGGGTGAAATGGTGGGTCCATTCCAAGTTTTCTAAGGAATCTCCACACTGCTTTCCAGAGTGGCTGCACTAATTTGCAGCCCCACCAGCCATGTATGAGTGTACCTTTTTCCCCACATCCTCGCCAACACCTATTTTTGCTTGTATTCTTGATAATCGCCGTTCTAATTGGGGTGAGAGAGAATCTTAGTGTAGTTTTGATTTGCATTTCTCTTATTACTAAAGATGGTGAACACTTTTCCATATGTTTGTTGATTGCTTGTAGATCTTCTGTGAAGTGTCTGTTCATATCCTTAGCCCATTTGTTGATTGGGTTATTTGTATTCTTGGTGTAGAGTTTTTTGAGTTCTTTATAGATTCTAGAAATTAGTGCTCTAGCTGAAGTATGAGTGGCAAAGATATTCTCCCACTCTGTAGGCTCTCTCTTCACATTACTGACAATTTCCTTTGCTGAGAGAAAGCTTTTTAGTTTGAATCTATCCTAGTTATTGATTCTTGCTTTTATTTCTTGTGCTATGGGAGTCCTGTTAAGGAAGTCTGATCCTAAGCCAACAAGTTGAAGATTTGGACCTACTTTTTCTTCTATAAGATGCAGGTCTCTGGTCTGATTTCAAGGTCCTTGATCCATTGTGAGTTGATTTTTGTGCAGGGTGAGAGATAGGGGTTTAGTTTCATTCTGTTGCTTATGGATTTCCAGTTTTCCCAGCACCATTTGTTGAAGAGGCTATCTTTTCTCCACTGCATATTTTTGGCACCTTTGTCTAGTATGAGAAAATTGTATTTATTTGGGTTTGTGTCCATGTCCTCTATTCTGTACCATTGATCTCTAAGGCTTATTTTAAAGGGACATGTTTTTTTTTCCTCTTCTCCAGCTCCCTCTCCCTAACCTTGGATCAAGGAACAGGATTACCTTCTTTCTCTCATCCTAGGCCATGTTATCTTTGAGCACACACCCACCACAGGAACGAAGTCATTCAGACTTCAGGGATGATGCCAGAGGAATGGCTATCTCCCAAATTAACAAGTGAATCACAAATCCCCAACAGGGAACAGCCTGAATGATCACTTCTTTAAAAACCTCTGTTCTTCTGGAGAGGCAGAATCATAGACTCTAGGACTGGAGTCCCCTATGCTTCTCTATGGCTAGCAAAGAAATTAACCTTTCTGTTTTCCTTTTACTCAAAACCATGTCCTCCTCATTAAACTGGCATGGAGACAAAGACTGAGCTTTTGGTAACATGTATGTGTACATACAGTTTTACTGACAACATTTATTGAAGATACTAACCTGCCCCATTCTGTGTTCTTGGCACTTTGGTCAAAAATATATTGGCTGTAAGAATGTGGATTTATTTCTGATTTTGGATCCCACTTTCTCTTTTACATTTTCAATCAGTTTCTCTCATGCAGTTTGACAGTATTTTCTTAAAAAGAAAAAAAAAAAAAAACTACTCGAGGCTTATAAAAGAGAAATACATAAGTGAATTAGGTATAATCTGTAAAACATGAGCCAATGTATAATCAGTCCTCAGATTAAGTGATAGCAGTATTAATTAACATCACTGAAGCCAATTTATATATTTCTTAATCATTTTCCCCCATCTACATTGCCCCAAAAGTTAAATGTTAGTGTGCGAATGCTATGCCATTTTGCTTTTACATAGGATAATTGTAATACAAAACTGCTCCCTCACCCTTTGCATCACAACCTAGCTTGTCAGTCTGAAAGCTGCTCTCCCCACCCTTTCTGATGCAGCCATTTTCCCCGCCTCCCAACTACTTGTCAGTCTGTGAACATCCTAGCTAGCTATTGGTTCATCAGTCAGCTTGCAAGTATCCTTCTCCGTTATTGGTCCCCTGTTAGCCAGGCAGAATTCAACTGCTTAAGGGTAGCTACTCCGCCATCTTTTCTCATGCTTTCTCTCTCCTACTTGCTTTCTTTCTCCTTGCTTTCCACACTCTTTCTTGCGCACACCCTTTCTCTTTTTTCTTGTCTTTTCCTCTCATTTTCTCTCTTACCCTGCAGGGAGACACTCTGTTTGCTTAATAAACTCCTTTATGTGATTTCCTGTGTCCAGTGTGGTTTTTGTGGGTTTTCTTACAATAATAACGTGTTTGTGTGATTTACAATGTAATGTTAAATATACATTAAATTGTGACTTTTTGTCTTTTTATGATATATTACCATATTCTAATACATTTTTTACATAGGGGTTTTGCTTGGTTTTCTTTCACTAAATTTGTTGTCCCAAATGTAACTAGTTCTTTCTGTAAAACTACACAGGAATCTATTTATCTATTCCAAATATTTTATAATTATTTTTCTTTTTAAAAATTTATGTTATTTTTAGATATACTTGACAATAGCATGCATTTTGACATATTATACATACATGGAGTATAATTTATTCTAATTAGGATCCCATTCTTGTGGTAGTACAGGATGTGGAGTTTCACTGGTCATATATTCATATATGAACATATGAAGGTTATATCCAATTCATTCTACTGTCTTTCCTCTTCCCATCTCTCTGTCCTTCATTCCCCTTTGGCTAATCCACTGAACTTCTATACTTCCCTCCCCTCCTTATTGTGTGTCAGCATCCAAATATCAGAGAGAACATTTGGCCTTTATTTTTTGGGGAATTGGTTTATTTCACTTAGCATGATAGTCTCCTATTCCATCTATTTACTAGAAAACATTATAAAGTCATTCTACTTTATGGCTGAGTAATATGCCATTATATATTTATACTACATTTTCTTTATCCATTCATCTGCTGAAGTACTTCTAGAATGGTTCCATAGCTTAGCTATTGTGAATTGAGCTGCTACAAACATTGATGTGACTGCATTACTCTAGTATGCTGATGTTAAGTCCTATGGGCATATAGCAAGGAGTGGGATAACTGGGTGAAATGGTGGTTCCATTCCATATTTTCTTGAGGAATTTCCATACTGCTTTCCATAGTGGTTGCACCAATTTTCATTCCTACCAACAATGTATGAGTGAACCATTTCCCCCCACATCCTCACCAACATTCATTTCAATTGTATTCTTGACAACTGTCATTCTGATTGGAGTGAGATGAAATCTCAGTGCAGTTTTAATTTCCATTTCTCTAATGGCTAGAGCTGTTGAACATTTTTTTTTTTTCATATACTTGTTGGCTATTCATATTGTTTCTTCTGTGAAGTGCCTATTCAGTTCTTATGTCCATTTATTGATTGGGTTTTTTTGTTTGTTTTTTTTTTTTTTTTGGTGTTCAGTTTTTTTAACTCTTTTTATATCCCTGATATTAATGCTCCATCTGAGATACATGTGGCAAAGATTTTCTCCCATTCTGTAGGCTCTTGCTTCACATACTTGATTGTTTCCATTTTTGTGAAGAAGTTTTTAGTCTGACACCATCCCTTTCATTGATTCTTGATTTTATTCTTTTGCTATAGGATTCCTATTCAGGAAGTCAGTTCCTAAGCCAACATGATGGAGAGTTGGGCCTACATTTTATTTTAATAGGTTCAGAGTCTCTGGTTTAATGCCTAGTCCTTGATCTGCTCCAAGTTGAGTTTTGTGCAGGGTGAGAGTTCGGGATTAAATTTCATTAGACTAAATATGGATTTCCAGTTTTCCCAAAACTGTATGTGGAAGAGACTATCTTTTCTCTAATGTAGGTCCAGAATGATATAACTGTATTTATGTGGGTTTGTCTCTGTGTCTTCTATTCTGTCCCATTGGTCTTCCTGCCTGTTTTTGGTACCAATGCCATGCTGTTTTTCTTAGTATAGGCCTGTAGTATTATTAGGTATAAAGCAACCTTTCTCTCCCGCTACAGGAACTCAGCCTCCCAAACCCACCTGTCAATCTGCCGTTAAGCCCGCCTCTCCCGTTACAGGAATTTCCGGCTTACATCGCCGTAACCTTCCTACCTCCCACATTACGTTCCAATATGTCAATGGTCCATCAGTCAGTCTGTAATAATTCTCCTCTGCGATTGGTTCCTCCCAGCCCGCGAAATTCCAATATCTGACAAGGAACCCTGCGCCATCTTTCTTCTTTCCCTTTCCCCAGAGCGGACACGTTTTGTCCGCATAGAATAAAGTTCCTCATGTGGGACCTGTATCTGCGGAGCGTTTTTTCTGGGAATTATCGACGAACCAAAACTGCCCCTTACATCTAACCAACAAGTATAATTTAAGGGCTGGCAATGTGATGCCTCCTGATTAAGTTTTGTCACTAAGGATTGCTTTGGCTATTCTGGGTCTCTTGTTTTTCCAAATGAATTTTAAGACTTTTTCCCTCCATTTTTATGAAGAATGTCATTGGAATTTTAATAGGAATTGCATTAAACCTGTATAGTGCTTTTGGTAGTATGGTCATTTTGACTATATTAATTCTGCCTATCTGAGAACTTGGTAGATTTTTCTATCTTCTAAGGTCTTCATCAATTTCTTTCTTTAGTGTTCTATAGTTTTTGTTATAGTCATCTTTCATTATTTTATTATATTGATTCCCAAGTATTCTTTTTATTTTGAGGCTATCTCAAATGGGATAGTTTTCCTAATTTTTCTTTCAGCTGATTCAATATTGATGTACAATACACTTGAATTATCTGTGTTAGTTTTATATTCTGCTACTTGACTGAATTCATTTATGAGGTCTAGAAGCTTTCTGGTGGAGTTTTTGGGTCTTCTAAATATAGAACCATATCATGGGCAAATAGGGACAGTTTAAACTCTTCTTTTCCTATTTATAGTCCTTTAGATTTTTTTCTTATGTCTAATACTGATCCATGAAAAATAACTGCCTTCCAAAAATTCTAGGAATGGGAAAAATGAAACAGATAGGAATATGTTAAAGTGTCCATGAACCATTCAGGTCATAATTGAACAGGGAGAAGAAAAAATAAACGTAAAAGAAAATGAAAAAAAATACCTTGTTGAAAATTTAAAGAATTATTTCCTTTGGAGTTCAAAAGACTCTCAACTTCCCTTCTCAGGTGTGTTATCTCTGTTTGCTGGAGTGTGAAGAGAAATCCCGTAGGTGGTCTCCTGGGGACAGGGTTTAGGTTTAAGTAAGCTTCAGGTTCTTCGCTGAATGGCAATTAATCTTCGGATTTTAAATCAGCTCACCTCCTGGCTCAAGCACTTGCCAGACCATGCTGGGAGACTGTCCCCCAGGAAAAAGACCCTGAGTTTCATTCATGTCATGAGAAACCAATCCTTAGTCCCCTCAGTCACTTGTGAATTTTGCGTTTTCTGGACTCTCAGGTTCAGACTGTGAACTCAATCAACCTCCCAGCATCTTTCAAATTCTTGACTAGGCAAGTGCCTGTCTTTCAAGTGACTGGTCTGGAGGGTGAGGGAGGAAGTTGGGTGGGTTTTCACAACAAGTATTCTCCTGTATAGACCATTTCCATGTTTGATTTTCAGCTGGCCACTTAGACACACCCTATGCAGTGCCCTGTGGGTTTGCCAGACTTGTGACAACTGTGGTTGTCAGGATTCAGTTCTCCCAGCTGCCATTTCCCTGCACCGGAGATGCAAAATGGTTCTTTCCTCTGTTCTCCCTGGAAGTCCTTTGTTGGGGAGGGGGATGCAGCTTCTTTCCTGCACAAGGATATTGTGCAGGACACCTTTCAGCCTAGTTGGGCAGTGTCTTTGATCTCTGATCTCTCCATATCTAGACACCTCAGATCTCCTAAAAATATGAGTTCCTTGAAGCGATGTGTCCCTCCACTATTTTAGCACAAGGAGGATTGAACTGGCAGATGCCACCACTGACAGTGGCAGTCCTGGGGATTTCTTCTTCATTGTATCCAACTTCCTGAGTCCCTGATCTGTTTTGAATGTTCAGAGTTAATTCCCAGTGAAGTCCCCGCTTCTTACCTTGCTGAGACACTGTGTGTTTGGTTTCTTGGCTTCATGCCACAGAGCAATGGGGAAAACAATGTTCACTAATCTGCCATTTTTTTCTCTGTGCTGAATTTTAAAATTTTTTTAATGTTATTACAAACAATGAGAATTGCAAAGTATTAATGTATGTATTCAACTTTACTAGATACTTTCATTTTTTTCCATATATATATATGCACACACATATACACACACATATACACATATATATATACACACACAAACACATACACACACATATATGCATATATATAAAGCAAGCTGTATGTCTTGACTGTTATTGATTTTAGTAGTTATGAGAGGAATAAAAGAATCTGTGATTGCCTGAATTATGGCTATCAGGTGACCCACATGTACTTAGTGAACTGTCACTGCTGAAAGAGGTGTAGCCTATGAATTCATGGTTATTCAATAACTTCTGACATTTTAGAAAGACACAAACAAGTTTGGTCTATGTTATTGCTCACAACAATTATCATCCAACAGCATCCAAAAGACCTAGTGGAGGATTAAAGACCCAGGTTATGGTGAACCATTCATGAAAAATTTATTTTCTGAATCACCATTTGGAAGATCACATGTCCAATAAGAAGTTGTACTGAAACATAAGTGACAAATCAAACTTCATTTTGTTAAGACACTAAGGTCTGTTTATTACGGTAGTCAACACTTAATTCACATAGTTATTTTGTTTTTAGTTCTTATTCATGTATTCTAGATATGTGACTATTTTTACTTTGTGGGAAATAATTTTCCTCTGCTTTAGACTGTCTTTCATGCTCTTTGTAGTATCATGTTATAGTAGAAGGTCTTAATTTAAAGAGATTCATATTTGATAGTCTTTATGTTGTTCACTGTCGTACTTGCATCTTGGTCAGAAATCTATAGCGAATTTGATGTCATTTTCTTGTAACTGGTTCAAAGATGTACCTTTCATATTTGAGTCCTCAATCTACCTAGAATTGAATTTTGCATTTTGCATGAAAAAGGATTTAAGTTATTTATTTTCCCAAAGGGGAAAAAAAATCTGAGTACTATTAATTAAATAGTAATACTGAATCTAAAAATAGATGTATAGGAAGGACCTCTATTTTTCTTCATGGCTGTTTCATTTCCTAGGGTTTATTATAGTTTGACATTATAAATGATGTTTTTTTCTTAATTACATTATCTTTAGTCTGGATATGTAAAAATGCAACTACTTTTTAGTTTTTAGTATTTATCTCATTTTCAAAAAATTGATAAAATTCTCCTTTTAATTTTAAGAATCATTTGTGATTTTTTTTTTTATTTTGCATGTGAAAATCAATTGAATCATCTTGGAAAGGACATTTGTTGTTGCTCTGGGTAGGTTCTCTAGGATGATGTTAAAGAGGAGTCAAGTGTTGTACAGAGGCTTGTTGTATTTGGTATGTAACACTCTGAATTTGGGTAGGTACTCTATCTGTAAAGGAAATTCCTGTCTGTTTAATGTACTGCCATTTTACTTTGTTAGCCTTGTTTCCATCTATCATACAGTCATATAGTATATTTGTGTATGCATATATTAAATATGTACATAATATGTGTATGTATTATAAAATATATGAACTTTTAACTAGTTCATATGATGAATTACAGTAAATATTCTAATAATATACCAACTTTGATTCTAAATCAAATATACTGAGTTTGGTTTATCAATATTTTATTAATTTTTATATACATAATTTTTTCTATCTATTATAGATATATTTTTATCATCTAGTTTAGCAGTACTGAGTATTGAACTCAGGGCATTCTATCACTGAGCTACATTCCTGGTCCCATTTTTTTTATTTTGAGACAGGATTTCACGACATTGCTGAAGCTAACATTGAACTTGCATCCTCATGCCTCCGCTTCCGGATTAGCTCCAATTAGAGGTATATACTGCTCCCAGCTTTTATTAATATTTTTTAAATTATGGGAGCTTCATGATGTAGTCAATATATATTTTAGTTCTTTATATACTATTAATTATCACAGGTTTTGTTTGTCAATATTACATATATATGTGTGTATATATATTATATATATAAAAAACTATTAAGTTTTTAGTTTCCCTATTTAAAATTTATTTTAGCTCATTATCTCTTATCAATTTTTTCTTCTGTTAATCTTTTAAGTTTTCTGTTACAGAGACTTAGAACATTGATTTTGTTCTTTTTTGTTTTCAATACATTTTTAGATATATGAATTTCTATATCATTTTTGTTGACTATAATTTTGAAATATTTTAATCATTTAGTTCTCATTTTGTGTTTGAATTTTATTAGAATTTATCTTTTCTAAAACTAGAAATACATGTTTTATAATTAATATTTAATTTTAATCTTTTTGTCAATCCTAATTTCATCGTGATTAGTGAATATGGTGTAATTAGTACCAGTTTTTGAAATATCTTGAGATTTGCCTCATGGGAAATACATGACCAATTTTCATAATTATTTCATATTTATTTGAGGACTGTCAATAGTAAGGATTGGGTAAAGGATTAGTGATAATTTTATTAAGCTCAGACATTTTGAAATTTACATATCCTATTTTTACATTATGGGATCATTTATACAAAAATGTGACAATGAAGATAACTCAATGACTGCACTAATAAACATAACTACACTAATGAATGTTTTTCTCCCCAGATGGCATTAACTTATATTAAATATATTAAATATGCTGTGAAAATGCAGTGACATCATTAGTAAGATGTTATGGGAAGATATCAGCAAAGCACTTCATAGAATGCATTAATTATAACAATAGCAATGACTCCTAGTTTTATAAGTGATCACTTTCTACTATTGTCATTCCTGAAGGATTTGTGTTTTTCTTGCTTCCTGTAGGTATCACGATTTTTCCATATAATAGAAAACACATGAGGACACAGACGGAGACATTTTACTGCTAAATCAGCTAGGCATGGTACCACATTACAAGTTCAGTGTATACAAATACTCTGTAATCTTTCTTCTAATTGTGAATATTGAAATGCATATTTCCTGCCTGATAACACCATGCATCTAGTTATTGTACCTTAATAGGTCTGATTCAAACTTTATTTCCTAGATGAAATTTTGAGACTTTGTGTTATTGTTTTTGTTTTGTTTTGTTGGAAGAGATTAATGCCCTTGGCTAGTTTTTTTTTCCAACTCTGCCTTGATTCCAAGAGACTGCACTGTGACATAATGGATGCATATCAATAATTTAGTTATTTTATTTACAATGCTCATGATCTATAGGTTGCTTGTTTTCTGTTAGGGGATAGTGAATTAAAGTTTAAAGGTACTCCTGGACCTCTGGTTCTCACTACTAAATAACTGCCTCTCTCCATATTTAGAAGATAACAAGTTTGGCTCTGTGGAGAACAGAGAATTCCTCCAGGGTAGAGCTTAAAGGAGGCTGTCATTCATTCTCTGGTTTATGGAGAAGTGAGGCAATGAAAACATCCCAAGGAGACCAGGCCATAAAGGAACTCTGGTGATTGCCAGTGTTCTACCTGGGCTCTTCTCAGCATGAACCTTAACTCTCTCCACCAGCAGATCTAAGTTACAGATTAGATTCAACAGTGGAGTTGCCCAGAAATCTATGCCTATTAATGAACTATATCTCTTCGCCTCCTTCTGGCATTCTTTGGCAGGGCAGTCAGCACGTTTGTCTTTGTGTTCTAACACTGTGGCCAATATTTCCAGAAAGGGAGCAGAAATCAGTTTTTAGGCAGTTGTCAGGTCCAACAACATATGTGAAGTTTTCTATTTGATTTGGGAACATTATAGACCTTAGTGTAAAATCTCTCACCAAGGTGCCTTCTGAGTTCAAACATGGAAACTAATATAAAGCTGCTTGCCCACCCTTTATGCTGCAGCCATTTCTCCTCCTCCCATCTTACAACCTAGCTTGTCAGTCTGTGAACATCCTAACTAACTATTGGTCCATTAGTCAGCCTGCAAGTCTCCTTCTCAGTCATTGGTCCCTTGTTAGCCCAAGAAATTCCAATATTTAGGAGAAGTTCTTGCGCCATTTTCTCTCTCTCCTCGCTTTCATGCTCTCTCCTACTGGCTTTTACTCTCTCTTGCATGTGCGCTCTCTCTCTCTCTTTCTCTCTCTCTTTCTCTTTCTCTCTCTCTTTCTCTCTTTCTTTCTCCCTCCTTCTCTTTCCCTCTCATTTTCTCTCTTACCCTGCAGGGAGACACTACCTGTTTGCTTAATAAACTCTCTTATGTGAGTTCCCACGCTGGAGAGGTTTCTGGGTTATTACAGAAACTACAATGCAAATTGTTTATCTTTAGCTCTTTACCTGCTATGATTTCCCACCAATTTTTTTTTTTTAAACAGTGGAAGGGAAATTTAAATTTTTTTGTTTGAAGATTGCAAGATTGATTTTTCAGATATCTTTACATGGAAATGAATTTGCTGCTATATTTTAAAGAAGTAAAACATCTGGGAAGTAAACTTTATTGTTTAAACATATGGTGTTTCCTTAATGGAGAAAAACTATGTTGCCGAATGAAACAACAAAAAAATTATAATGTATTTAAAACAAGATAAAATATACAAAAACTGCATATATTAAATTCAAGTCAAACTGGAGACTTTTACTACTTTAAACAGTGAAACACAGCCATAGATTTATATTACTAAGAACTACATATTGGCATAAAATAGGAATATAGAATTGTAGTTTGCAACTGTGTTGTTATCATGGTTTGAAAAGTTACAAAAAGAAGTTGTGTGGTGTATGGTGACCATCTCCAATACATATTTACAGGAAATAGCAATTCCTTTTGCGTAGTCATTGGTATTCAATGGTGATGGGGCTTTCAGCAGGGCAGAGAGACTCAGGAAAGTATGACCTGATCACAAGTAAGTAGATAATAACAGACTAAGTGTTGCTCTTTGGGAAGTCAAGAATAAAGTGAATGAGAAATAAAACCAAAGGTTCACATGGGCACTAGGCGAACATGGGTCAGTCTTTTTAGACCCACAGATATCTCATGTGACAGCATGCACAGAGGATTGCCATGATTCTGGGAGAACATCTAAGAGCAGGAGGTGAAACTGGCATTTTGAGATGAACCTAGATTTCCTGCTTGGCCAATTTTCTTCTGGGTTCTTGTCTCACATATTTGAAGAATAAAATCCATAAGGCACGGAAAAAGTCAACTGAGCGACAGGAGTGAGAAGAGAGACATTCGCCATGTGGGAGGGGACTTGATAGCGTTAAAAACTATTTTGGGGTGCCAGCTTTGGGGTTTAGATAGTTCTGGGCAGAGGATAGAGCAAAATCCGTGCAAAACTGGCATTAAAAACAGCACAAACGCTATTGCCTTTGAGTTTTAATCCTTCCTATCAACTTCCGTTTGGATTCACCCCCACCTCCCATTTTCACACCTATGTTTTCCCAAGTCTGATACAAAGGAGGGGAGAAGGAGGAAAGGATCATGGTCTTTTGCATTTGAAATAGACCTTGATGGTGCTCATTAATATTTCTACCAATTAACCTCCAGTGTGGTTTCTGTGTTGAACAAGACCTCAGTTGGGGCCCTCTATTTCTGATTACTGACCACTGATTATTCTTATTCAACAGCATGCAGAGAGGGATTCTCATGATTTAGGGAGAACATCTGAGAGCAGGAAAATCAGGGTTTTCTCTTCCTAACTGCTCTCAGGACATAACCAGGACACAGACTTGGTGCTAAATGGGGGATAGAGAGTCATTCAATCATTCCCAGTTCAAGACAGGAATTTTTATGTTTCTTTTAAAGATAAACAATCATTTCTCTTTTAGCTAAATTTATGAACTATCAAGGTCACACACACACCTCTCAAATTATTGTTCAAAGGCCAGGGGTCCATTTTTTTGAGAATCACATCTTGCTTGCCACTTAGGGAAACATCTCCAACCAACATGTCTGGTATTTGATTTGGTAAGCTTCCAGGTTTATAGACAGATTATTATTATTATTTCCCTATTGGAAAGAACAGATGAGTTTTCATTTTCCAAGAATAAAGGCCAAGAATCTGTGTCCAACTTCAGGTAAATCCAAACAATGAGAGGGACACAAAATAATATGAATTAAAAAATAAAGGAACAGGAAGATGGGGTGATAGAAGAGAGTGTTTTGAGAAAACAATGGCAGGTGAAGCTGGGAGAGAAAAGTCTCTGAGCAATCAATGACCATCACAGACACTTGGGCATCTATTCTGAAGACAGGCAATTGCATATTCTTTGGATACTACTCTCAAATTTTAACCAGCAGTAAATGTCCTTGATGTATAGTTTTCTAATCACTTTAGGAAAGAATTTTATTGTAAATAAAATACTTAAAAATAGAATAGATTTTCTCATAAGGCTAGGGGAATAGTTGATGGTTAGTGCTCAAACATAAAACCACTATGAAATCTTCTGAGAATTTTGTAAGTCTCAGATTTTTTTTCTGCTGATTGATAGAAAACAAGTGTTCTCCAGAGAGCTTTGTTGGAAGTGTGAGAAGCGTGAAAATAATCAGAATACTAGGCACCAGGAATCAGAGGCATTAGCTGTGTGAGATCCATGAAGGGAGTTTCTGCAGCTGAAACAGTAACAGAGGGAACAAGGTGTCACTTCAAATTTCCCCGAGTTTTGACCTCAAAGAACTAACTGAGCAGACTGGGGAATGGGGCTGTAGATGACAGTGAAGCCATAATTAAGGACAGGCAGTTAGTGTAGGAATAGGGAAGCTGGTCAAATAGAGGAAACAAAGGCCATGAAAGTCGTCTGCCTCTGGAAGTTGGAGACTGCCCCTGGGAGAATGGAATGTCAAAGATCTCCGGAGCCCATTGATTACCAAATTTACCTGCCTTTATCAAGGACTGCAAACAAGGAGCTGCTAATTAATGCCCCCTGGGCCCTTACTTGTCTGAATCACCTTGGCCCTCCTCTTTATACAAAACCAGGCCTAGTCACAGTAGGCAGGAAGGAGAGATAAGGGGGGAGAGAACTGGAGAACAAAAGAGACCTTAACCTATGAAAGATGTAGGGTGCACTCAGTTCTTGGGACTTTAGAACATCAGCCATGGCCTCCTTCTCCCTCCTGGGAGAAGTCTGTATTATTATCTTTAAATAAAACCTGCTTAATATGCTTGCCTTGGCGTGCTTCTCTAGTGTTCAAACGTCAACATTAGAGGGAGCAGAACTTGTCACCGGTAAACGGTGGTATCAACAGCATAGTTTCCCAGAGCTACTGAGGCCTGAAAACATGTCCCACAGTGTCACAAGTGGCAGAGAGGTGAGTGACCAGAATTTGGTTCCAAAGAAATTGACTTCATTTGATACACTTGGGATAACACAAACCTTAATTTTTCTAATATCACACATCAATCAAATGGAATGGCAAATAAACACACCTCAATCAAATAGTCCAAAGTCCTCTCTGCCTTGTCGGTTCCAATGACCCTGAATGCGACGTTATCTTAGTCGGAGAGAAGACTATGGCTGGTCTCGGAACTCCCTCTGGCCGATGGTCTAGGAATCGAGGACGGCGGGCTCCGCGGGTCATAAAGCTGTCAGAGCAGCGGAGTCTCAGCAGTCTTGATTGATGGATGATCGATGGGGCTCGGGAGCCTGGCTGACGTGGATTCGTCAGGAGATATACCCTTTTTTTTTGGCTTGTTTCCAATTTTAGTCCAGATGGTGTCTTATCTCCTTGGTGCAGCGCTTTTGTGACCCTTATGTCTTTTTGGCTTGCCGTCCACTAGGGGCTTATCATTTATTCGTTAGACATCCAAGTCTGCTCCTTTCACCCTGCGAGGCAAATTTTATCTGCATACCCTTCCTCTGCAACTCTGTACCTCTCTAGGTGCCTGGAATGAGAACTAGCGAAAGGTGAGAGCTGTGGTCATACCACGAGAAAAGGAAAGGTGAATTACACACTGAGCTTACAGCTGCCAGAAGAAAGAGAAAAAAGAACCATATTCATAGGCTGGCAATTTCCCTGTTTATCATCTTTCTTTTGAAATAGATAGTGTAAGGAAAAAAAATGCAGCTCAGTTTGGGACCCGCGGCCATTCTAGCCGCTGCTGCGCACTCCCGCTGAACTGCCGCCGCTCGCTTGTCTCAGTTGCAGCTCACCAATAGCTCCCAGAAAAATGCACCACAGACACAGGCCTCACACAAGAGACTTTATTATGCAGACGACTGACACGTCCGCTCCAGGGTGAAAAGAAAGGAAAAAAAGAGAGGTGGTGTGTGCTCTTCTCCCAGATATTGGAATCTCCCGGGCTGGAAGGAACCAGTTGCAGAGGAGAATACTTGCAAGCTGACTGATGAACCAATAACTAGCTAGCATGTTAGGACTTAACATGGGAAGCAGGAAAATGGCGGCAGCGTAAGCCGGAAATTCCTGTAACGTAAGAGGAGGGCAGAGCGCAGATTGACAAGTGGTTGGTAGGCAGGGTATCGGCTTTATATTACAGATAGATGCCCAAAAAAAAAAACAAGCAATAAAGACACTTAAGACAGAGATTTCAGTCCACTCCTCCACATGTACTTGTGAAGCCAGAATTGGGGACAGTTAGTGTAGAAATAGGGGAGCTGGTCAAATCCAGGAAATGGAGACCATGAGAGCCATCTGCCTCTGGAAGTTGGAGACTGACCCTGGGAGAATGGAATGTTAAGGATCTCTGGGAGCCCATTGATTACCAAATATACCTGCCTTTATCAAGGACTGCAGAGAAGGAGCTGCTAATTAATGCCCCCTGGACCCTTACCTGGCTGAATCACTTTGGCCCTCTGCCCATCCACTTCTCACTTTATGCATCTCACCTGCAAAACCAGGGCTAGTCACACAGGCAGGAAGGAGAGATAAGGGGGAAGAGAACTGGAGAACAAAAGAGACCTTAACCTATAAAAGATGTAGGGTGCACTCACTTCTTGGGATTCTAGAACATCAGCCATGGCCCCCTTCTCCCTCCCAGGAGAAGTCTGCATTACTACCTTTAAATAAAACCTGCTTAATATGCTTGCCTTGGAGTGCTTCTCTAGTGTTCAAACTTTAACATTAGAGGAAGCAGAACTCATCACCGGTAAATGGCATATCACTTGTGCTCCTGTGGTAACCAATTCCATGTCCAATCTTCCTGTAGATGAATATTTGCTTATATCTTGAATGTTGTGTCTTTTTAAAATGGAACTAATCTTTATATATTTCATGTATATAAACGAATTAAGCATAATGTCTTAAAAAAAGATTATGGTACTCGTCTTCACAAATGATCTTGCCCTATGCGAAGTCATTATACTTCTGTGTCAAGGATCAGCACATAATTTTCTATATAGGCTAGGTAGTAATACTTAGACTTACAGAGTATGTAGTATGTATTACAACTTTTCAACTTTACCATTGAAGGCATGGATAGTATGTATACAAATGCTCAGAACTTTGTTCCAGTAAAACTTCACTCACAAAATTAGTTGGTGAGTCAGATTTGGCCCAAAGGCAATAATTAGTTGATCTTTGTTCTAGATAAAGACTTTTGGAGAGAGGAGTTTGAATGAAATTGAATAGAATCCAAATATTAATTTATAGATAACATTATAGTAATAAATCTTTCCACTTTTGAAGATAATATAACATTCCTTAGTCTTTTGAAAGAAGATAATGACAAAATTTTTAAGTGAACTCCATGAAGAACTCGACACTTGTTAAAATTATTCTAGGTGCCCTGTAGCTTTCTGTCATTTCTTCTCTAGGTAGATAATATCATCTATCAAATTAACTATATTTTAATTCTTTCATCCCCATATTTACAGAACATTGTTTAAATTGATCTTATTGCAGTGACCAGAATGGTCAGTTAGGTATTAAATAGCTATGTTAACTTTGAACTTGCTGGTCTGGTGGCTTCCTTTAATGTTTGAATATTAAACTTAATGTTTGCCATAGGCTTCAGGTAAGATCAATTTAACATGCTAAATTATCTTTTTAGTTTCATTATACGCATATCTAAGTCTGGAGTTGATGCTGAATTTTATCAAATATTTTTCAATATCTATGATGAAGATAATAACTTTGTTTCTCTTTTAATCTGCTAATTCAACTTCAATGCTGTAAAATTCAATTTACCAAAAACTATTATTCTGCTGGGTGCAGTGGTGTGTGCCTGTAATCCCAGCGACTTGGGAGGCTGAGGCAGGAGGATCACAAGTTCAAGCCAGACTCAGGAACTCAGTGAGGCCCTAAACAACTTGGCAAGACCCTGTCTCAAAATAAAAATTTTTAAAAAGGCCTGGGGATGTGGCTTAATGGTTAAGCATCCCTGGGTTCAATCCCTGGTTACCCCAACCCCCTGCAACAAAAAACCACATCATTCTCTTTCAACTGCTTATTAAACATTATTTTGGTTTTATTCATTTATATTAATCTGTAATTAGTCTATTCATTTCTTGAAGATGAATCTTTTGATTAAAAATGATACTTGGCTAGTCTCTTTGGGATATATAAAATCATTTCATTTCCTATTACACCTGGAATAGTACAATGAATCAATATAAATATTGTGTATTATCGATAATAACTTCTGACCACTGTAAACCAGACATAAGCATGCCTAAATATGACCAAACCATGGTTATAGCTCTCTGTAGCAAAAATGTAGAATAGAGCTATGGCCAAATCATTCATTTGTTCATTCAATTCAAGGTGAATGAAATAAACATTGAATGAGACAAAAAAAACGAATGCAATATATTACATAGTTACTAAATGCTAAAGAAAACAATAAAGGAGAAAACTGAAAATAGAGGTTGCCATTATATGTATGTTGGCCAGATGATGTCTCAAGAAGATTGGAACATACGTGTACAAGTTTGAAGAAGCTGAAAGAACAAACTACATAAGCATGAGTGGTAAACAATCATCAGAACAAACAAACAAAGATCCCTGGGACCGGAGAAAATCTGACAGATTTGAAGTACATAAAGAGATAACAACATCGGAAGAGAAGTAGAATATTAAGTCAGGGAAGCAAGTGTGGAAACCGAATAGCCAGAAATTAGTATCTCTACTTCCTGCTACTATATTAACGCAGTTACCTCTGTAGTCATATATTTTTACTTTCTTGCTGTGACTGGGTGTGAATTTTTCATGCTTCTCTCGAAGGCAACTCTTGTCTTTATATGCTAGTTCTCTTACTCAAGCCCATTACCCTAGTAATACTATCCTCCTTCTTGTACCTCAGTTCTGAATTTCCCCTTCGATGTTAATGTTCATCAGTTAACTCACTGTAATTTCTTCTATTTAAAACAACAACAACAACAACAACAACAAACCTCTGGATTTTCCACCCACCTCCAACTCCTTTTCCATCTGTTGAATCATGTTAGAGCACATCTGTAGGAAATACTGCCTGTTCTCACTGTGTCCAATGCACCATTTCCCATTTATTCTTCATCACATTACACTCACCATTGCACAAAGTTCACTCCTGTTAGACTCACCAGTTGTTCTCACATAGATCAATCCAATGTCTATTTTCTAATCCTCATCGTACTATTTGCCCATTACTGTTTTTTTAAAATGTTTTTTCATTTGACTTTCATGATAGGCGATCATGTTTTTTGAATTTTTTTCTGTTCTTATTTTACTGACTTCTCATTCCCAAATGCTTATCTTTTTCTATCTGATTGAACTTGAACTTCAAAATGTCACACAAATCAATTCTGGGAGTTGTTTTCTCTGTCTCACTCCCCTTGTCATCACCTCCACCATGTTAAATGACATAGATATCATAGGTGTTAAGTGACATTTGTTGATAATTGCTAAATTTTTATCCCAGCCTAGACCCCATCGAAGTTTTACAAGATGGAAACTTGACATCTTCATTTGAATGTCCAGTAGACATCACAAACTCCACAGGTTCATAGCCAAAATACCGGCTTCCCTGCCAGGAAGGGAAGGCAAAATAAACTTCATGTTCATTCTTGGTTATTCTTTTATCCTCCATGGCCAACCCACCATCAAATCCAACCAGTTGCACTTTCCACATATGCCTCCTCTCTCTGTTATTTTGCTTTTTCCTCCTCAACTTCATCACCTCGGTCCTGTTCCACGGTTACTTCCATCGCCTCACATCAGAGCAGCCAGAGTAAAGCTCCTGAAAACATAAGCCAAATGGAGCATTTCTTTGCTGGAAACTGTTCAACTGCATCAAACACACATAACCACCTCCCTCACCTCCATCAGGTCTCCAACGTACATTTACCTTTCTCAGTCAGGTCCTTCCTGACAACTTAATGATAGTAAGCAACTTGCACACCACTCACACCCCACTTCCACTTTGACATGTTGTATCTATCTAGTTACCTGATATTTTTTTCTTCTTATCACTAACCGGCAGTCTACATATTCTATTTATTTTCTTACTTATTGCCTGTCAACTCCAATTAGACGATAAGTCTTATGAGCAGAGAATTTTTTATTGTTTTCAGTGTAACCACCTCCCAACCATTAACTACCCCATCCTCTATTGCCAGCCACTGTTTTTCTCACTGCTATGCCTACAGATTGTGTTTGATTTTAAACTTTAAAGAAATTATAATTTATTAAATATACATTCTTTGGAGTCTGGCTTTGGTCATTGAAAATTATTTTGTGACATTCATCTGTGTTGCTGTATTGTAGTTGTTTATTTTTCAATGCTGTAGATCATTCCATTGTAAATATAGCATATCTTCCTTAACTTTTCTATTGTTTTTGGTTATGTCAATTTGTGCCTCCATGATTGCCATTGTTTGTTTTCTGTGTGTTTTTGTTACATGCACATTTCATTTCTGTAGAGTATATGCTGAAAAATATAATTCCTGGAATAAATTCAACATGGTTGCGATATGTTCTGGTTTTATGGTTTTTGTTTATGATGTCTGCATCTGTACTTGTAAAATATACTGGCCTAGAATTTTATTTATCCTAAACGCACTTGTCAAGGATAAGTATCATATGCATGCTGGCTTCATAAAATGAGTTAAGAAATATGGAGAAGTATTCCTATTTTTTTTTTCATTATCTGCAAAAGTTAATGTAATATTGACATTTTGTGGATTAAACAAAAATATTTAGTGGGTTTCTCCAGTGCCAATAAATCATCTCACAGTTATAATAAGTATGCAAGATAGATAAATTTGTCAGTCTTATGCATATTTTATATTTTTATGAAAAACTAATTGCTTTTTGTTAAGATCCAAGATCACTGCTGGACTATATGTACATGCAATAAACATTAGATGTGCTCTTGGAAACCATCTATGAAGCAATGAAGATAGTGCATTTGCCAAAAAAGGGACTGAGCCAGGATGCAGTTCCCACAAGGAGTTCTATACAGATCTCTGGACCAACATGGCAAGCAAAATTGTCTTAAATTCAGGACTGAGGTAAGGAACTGAGTGATTCACTTTACTCTCAAGATAAAACGTATCTTTGGAAGAAAGCTGACCCTGGGAAGAATTTGTAACCATTTTTAACATTGCTATTTTTAACCTTTTCTTTTTAATGAAGAGCTTGTCCCTTTTGTTCATCATTTAGGGCCATGTGTCTCTTCAAGAAAATCTCATGTAGAGGCACATGATCCTGAGGGTAAGTAGCTGGTGGCATATGCATATCTGTCCAGATAGAGCGTCTTATCTTAGTATCAACTACAATAAGTATTTTAATTTTCCGATCTGAAGAGGGTACAGGCAGTTGTCTGATTTAATAATTCAATATAAAAAGACACAGAACATTGACCTCTGTAATTTGTAATGCAAGAAGAGATGAAGGGCTAAGAGGAAAACAAGCATTTCCTACTTACTGGGATGAATATCCACAAAATTGTCTTAATTAATCTCTTCATTGGGAAAGAAAGTAGAATTAAACATTTTGGAAGTTTAATTCCAAAAAGTTTAATTCCATTGAAGGATTTGTGAAGGGAGATTCAATTTTGGATTTAGAAATAACATTCTGGTAAATGATGAGGGTGAGACATGACAAGGATATTGAATTGAAAAATGCCTTACTAATTCCAGAAACTAATTATGTTTGCCAAATTAAAGCCATGGCAGTGGAAATAAGGGGGGATAAAATAATTAAAGAATATTTAAGGTAAAACAAATATTGATAATTGGGTTTCTATGATATATTATCATGATGTCTTAAGATGTTCACAGCAGAAATTAATTAATATATCTTATTATTTACAATAGTATAGTTATTATCATCTTTGAGATAATGGAGAAAAGAAATTAAGTAAGTTCCAGTATTCTATGAGTCAGATGAGGAACATGATTGAGAAAAGCTTATATTATTTGAAGATCTGATTTTGGGGGATTTGATGGATAATAAAGAATTTACTAAGTCTGTGATGACAAATAAAATATGGATAAACGAAGTTAGCAAATTTTGTTTCTGCACAATTTTATGGATTTGGAAAGTAATAAAAATCTTAATATTGGATATTAAATTTCTATCTTATATGGTTGTTGATGTCCTGGGTCAGGAATGAGATCACAAATGGAAAGTGGGTATAGAAGAAATAAAAATCTATAATCCAAAGTTTAAAAAGTGACAAGAACAGAGTATTTGATGAAGGCCAAGAGATCTGACACTGACACATCAAATTCAAAGATAGTTTTTCAGAGTAGTAAATATTTGTAATCTGTATCACATAACAAATTATTACAGAAAAATATGAAGATATTAATTAGAAGACTACACCAATATAGAATTGCTTTATTCATACTGCTAGGATTAAACTTCATGGAAATAAAAGGTAAATTTTATATCATAGCTGACACTTCAGTTGCATGAAGGGAATGTCAAATAGAAACACTTTAAATTAAAAAAAGAAAGTATTTTGAACCCCCATTATAAAACTTAGGAAAGTTAAAACAGTACTCAGGGAACTTCCATATTTTCAGGACTATACACAAGTTTGTTCTCTCCATCAAGTTAATATATCATGGAAGTAAGTGTCACAACAAGAGCTCTCAGGTTTCATGCAGTGGCATTTTTCCAAAGGGAAGGATTGAATTCTCCCTGACTTGTATTCAAACTGCCCTTAAGAACTTGGATTGGCCTGTGCTGGATCATGTGCACACTCTCACACCATAGCTCATGGGATAAATGGGTGGAATTGGACAGGCAATCTGGTAATCTCTAATAACATACTCCACAGGATGTAGCTGCTGGTCCGCAACAGAATGGGCTTCTGTGTGTTGTAGCGAACGTCCTATCTCTAGATATAGGAAAGCAGAGATCATGTAGATGGATCACTGGTTGATTTACATGAAAATAAAGGGAAGAAATTAAGGATGTAAAGGCAGTGACTGCTGGCTGATCACATATGATATACCAGTTACTATGTTTTGCAGTTTCACATATATCCCTTGTCTTGTCCCCGGGATCACATTATCAATATGATCAATTCACATTTTGATAGGTATCCAAAACTTCAGGACACATCACTATTCCAGATGATTCCCAGGACTTCTTTGTTCTTCTCTTAGATCTACTTGACTAATTACACTTTTCAATCTTCTGATATCTTCTTCTCAACAGCTCTGTCCATGTCCGTCTCTTGGATTGAGGCCAAGCTAGAAGTGTAAAAAAGTTTATATATATATATATATATATATATATATATATATATATATATACACACACACACACACACACACACACATACATATATACATACATATATATAATTCTAATACATATAATATGTATAATAGAGATATTATATATGTATCACATTCCTCATAATGAAATACTAATAATAACACACCTGACAGTCATTTCCTTGTTTCTATTCCTCCTATACTCAAATCTCTGTTGATTTTATTTTTCAGCTGTTTATTTTGTGTGTAGTCATTTATATGTAAATAAATACATATGTGTATTTCCTTATCTTTCTCTAAGGTTTTTTTTATAAGTCTTCCACACAAAGATATACTCATAGGTTGATTATATCTTTTGTATTCATAGAGACAGAAAGTAGATTATGAGGTGTTGGGGAGGGGAAAAGGGTTGATATTACTCAATGTATACAGAGTTTGTATTTAAAAACACTAAAACATTTTGGATATGGTGGCAAAGGTTGAACAATAGGCGATGGTTGAACAATAGGTGATGGTTGAACAAACAATAGGACTTATAATTAATGCCACTTAATTGTACCCTTAAAAATGGCTAAAGCAGCAAGTTTTATCTTGTAGATATATTGCCATAATATATGAAATGAATAAAAAGTAAAAAAAAAATAGCAGCAGCATGTGACCCAGACTGGGACCTATGACGGTGTGGACAGATTGCCTAAGGACTGGTCTCCTGGCCCCTAAGAACCAGGCAGGCCAGGCTACCAGCACTCAGGGTAGGTCCTTCTCCATCCCCATCTAAGCTTTGCTCTTGCCCCAGCCTGCTTCTGTGAGGATACAGTACCTGTCTCCCTGCTGCATTCTTCAGGGACCACTTCCCACTCTGCTATAGGAAAAAAAAAAAAAAAAAGACATTTTGCTTTAGAAAGACAGCTCCTTCACCACTTACTAAGAAACTGGATAGCATTATTCTAAATATTTCATGTATTTTCTCTACCTACAGAAACTGAGACAGAAAAACTAAGTGACCTACTTAGGGTCTGGCCACAGTTAATGACAGACCTAGGACTGAAGTCTGTGTCTACTTCGAAGTCATAGGAAGATTTTCCAATAAAGTGGTTTTCTCCACATCAACATAGGATTCAGTATCTTTCAGAACAGCATAGTATAAATCATATTATTCATATTGAATTGTAATGTTGATAAGAAATATACTTACAGTGGGAATTCTGTGAATTGTGTGGAATTATCTTAGTATTCATAGAATCATGATAATTCATAAATTTTTAGAAGAACTGCTAAAAATGAATTTTGCAGAAAGCATACTGTTACTGTCTCCTTAAAAGTATTTTCACTGGGGAATTTACATTTTTCTTCATTGTGATAAATCAGTGAGTCTAGATATTATCAAAAACAAAATTCCACAAAGCAAAACCAAAAACATAAAATGAATTTAAAAGATATAAAAATGAATTTAAAAGATAAAATTAACTTTTAACCTTAAAAGACACTTGTCGTTTTAAAGAAAATATCTTAGGAAAACTGAATCACACACTTCAGGTTACCAATGCTATTTAAATGGAAATCACTCTAAGTAATATTAATGGTTACCATTTAGGGAAAATAAAGTTAGAGCAGTAGAATCACAAATAATAGCTCCTTTTAGAAACAGATGAAGATCTACAAACTCATTCCATTTCCAAATCAGAAAGCGGAGTGACTTGACTAGCAATTGATAGCACTCAATCTATTTCAAGTTACAGAGGAGAAGGGGACTAACCTATCATGAGATAATGGAGGCATAGACTGAAGTCCAGAAATTGTGAACTAATTCACTGAAAAAGCAAAGTAGTATGCTCATCCTTTCTAAAGGAATTTAGCCAGACAAATGAAGACAGGAACATATTTATTTTTTAATTATTCAGTACCAACTAATGACCTCCTATAATATTGCAGGCCTGGTACCAAGTCTTTTATATCCATAATTTTTAATATTCTCAACATTCTTCTAATGCTAGAGGGGAGACATGTAATATATACAAAAAAGAGAGAGCTTCAGAGAAATTAAGTGAAATGATATAGCATGGGAAAATTTACAAAATCATTTATCATATATACACATATATGCAAACAAACATTCAGGAAGTCAGGACTGAACATGCACAAGTACCAAAGTACTTGGAATCAGATAAATACAAATTATGGCATGACAACCTCCTGTATCCTTAGGCTGGTTAACTTAACATTCCTACATTTCTGAGCCTTCACTTCTTTTTCTGTGTATTGAGAATGAATATCGATATCACAGAGATGTCAAGGTTTTTGTGAGCACTCTGTGATCCGTGAATTCAGATGCAAACACAGCTTAAAGGTAATATTGCATAAATATTTTATCCAATATTTTTGGCATACTTCTTTTGGACTGCAACCTATCTCATGAAGTCAGGTGATGGAATTTTCCATTTGCTAGGTCATGTCAGGACTCAAAGAATTTCAGACTTTGGACCATTCCAGATTTCACATTAGGGATGCTCACATATTTCATTAAATAGACTCAACCTGGGGGTTCTAATACTTAGTGGTAGCAACTGTGGGACTGTATAACTTATTCTCATCAGGATCCTCCCCCTGTCTGCAACATACCCTGCTTTCATACTTTAAAAGAAGCTATTGATTTTGTCTTTTAAAACCTCTTAGGTAGTTTATATTTTCCCACTTGATGTTAGTTCCACTGGTTATGTGTTTCCTTACTACACTGTACTTGATTATTCATAATATCTATCATACGAAATTGCTCAGTGGTTCTCCCTCCATTCCCAGTGCCTTCTGCATCCCTGGTGAGGCTTAGCCATGGCACAGGCTTTTTCTCAATACTTGCTCTCTTTTCTTTTCTCATTCCAAAGTTCATACAATTTCCAAAGTATTCCTTTGGAAGATCACCTTCTTCAAGTGGAAAAGTCATAAATAGATAACTTAAAAGTTATCAACCAGAAAGTCACTGCTGATTATTTCAGAGGAAAGCAGATGGCTGCTAGAAAATAACACAGCGGCTTCTCCATGAAAAACAAACTTAATAAAAAAAAAAAATGGTTTTCACATTCCAACCCATAGTCCATTGGATGCCTCAAAGGCTTAGTTGCCAATGGCACTGGGTCATGGAATTGTTGACTTTGTTTAAAAATGTTATTATACAGTCAAGTTTATTCTGAGAAAAATCCCATGAATTCCATCTATCTTAGATTTTCCCTTTCTAACTAATTGTCTATTTGATTACTTTTATGTTTACCGAAAAAAATGAGTAGAGATTACAGAGTTCCTATTTGCCTCTTCTCCTTCCTGCCCTTGATTTCTCCTATAAATATTGTGCATTAGTGGGATACATTAATGACAGTTGATACTTTGGACTCTTTTACAACTAAGTTTTGACTTAGTAAGCTTGTGAGTAGCCTGTATGTGTTTGGTGGGGGTGTTTTTAAGTAGCAAATAGGTTAACCTTAAATCGTGCTTATGTGGAAATTCAAGTCTGGTTGTATACAAGCTATAGGAATTTATCAATCTCTAACCCTAAATTGATTATACTCCATTTAGTACACCAATACACTCCTTCTCCCCTCCTAGAATCTCTCTCATTTCCACCACCAATTATTCTAGATTGTTCAGTGACTACCTGGGAGTTTACCTTTTCCTACACTTTAGCACGTGGGCTACTAGATCCTTCATCCTAACTGAACCTCCCAGTCTCTTGCTACTTTCCTTCTTTCTACTTTTGCTACTTTCTACTTTCCTTAAAACTTTGACTAGCTTAGCTGCTAATAGTGATTATGAAGATTTTAAAGTGAACTTCAGCAGATTTAGAAAAAAAAGGTTATTTTGGGACAAAGCCCAATGGAAGAGCTGATATATATCCTTGCTCTCTTTTAAATCAAACCATATAATTGACTAGGTAACATGCCTATGTGCTAAACAAATTTTAGATTTGCATTTATATTAGAAAGCTAGAAAATATTGTCAAAACACTATGCCCTTTAAATGACAAAACCTAACTCCATCAGGTAAAACTTTTCAGAAAGATGCAAATACTAAGAAAGGACTTTCTTAGTATTGGGTTTTGTTCTCCCCCTCCTCTGGACAGTTTCACCAAGTAATGTCAAAACCTCATGTCTGCTGTTGGCTTGAGGCCAAGAGCACAACAGAGGACATAGTAGCACTTTACCTGGGGGGACAAATCATCTTAGAAAAATTCTGTTGCTTTCTTACTAACTGTTTTCACAGCTTTGTAGAATTTCCTGGCTTTAAAGCCCATTTTTTTTTTTTTTTTTTTTTTTTAACCAGAGGTGATGGTTTAAATTTGAGGTGACGCAGCTGAAGAAGATCTTAAAACTATTGCTCAGATAAAGCAGCAGTTGCTACTGGAACTGATGTCTTTAAAGTTGGAAGAGAAAGGCTCAAGGGCTTAACTGGACAGAGCAATGTTTACTAGAGCACGGAATTATTCTTTGGAACTGCACAATAACCAAAACCGAGACTCAGGACAAGCATAATCAAGATTCAGAAATCCAGGACTAATGAGATGGCAGTTTAAATTAGTTAAAAATCTGAATTACACTGGAGTGGAAAGAAATCCAATTTTAGTGTTCTTGAATTTTAAATAGATGCAACCTGTAAGACCATTCCATTTGCAAATGCATATCTGACGTTTTTTTTGTTTTGTTTTGTTTTTTCCTAGGAGAAGCATTTGAAAAACCTGATTTTACTGAGAGATATTAATTATATAAATAATAAATGGGGCATCCCAAGGAGTATGCAGTAATTTATCTGTCTTAAATTACTGATACTTAGATAGCTTGACACAATAATCACTGTGATAGGAAAGATGCTACAGTGCACACAATAAAAATGACATATAGGGTGCATACAGTACACGAAGGTGGTACATTGACTAATAGGATCCATCACAATTAAGTTACTAAAAACAGAAGACAAAATTTCAAGTTTTTAACAGAAACAAATATTTTATTTGGTTAGTACTCAAAATGAAAACATGGTTAAAATGCATACATCTATTGAAAATAGTAAAAATTGAGTTCTCTGTTTTTTTTTTTTTTTTTTCTCTCTCTCTAGGTGTGTTTCTGTGTGTGCCTGTAACATATTTGCATGTAAGTATATCTGTAGGTATCTATATACTGTGTATACACAGTATATACACATACATATATGCTTACATTTTATTTATTTACTATTTCTATGCAAACACACACACATATACATACATCTACAAAATTTTGGTTACAGGACTAGAGACACTAATATGACAGAATTGACAGTAATCAGGATTTGGAATGAGAACAATGAGATAGTTTAGTAGATGTATTATAAAAGTCCACATGTGCCATTTTACAATTTGGTTGTTCTTAAGATCTCAATTTTTCTTTCAGCCTCTTCTACTGTAATGGTTTCTGCTTTGAAGTGGATGACATTTGACCATAGAAACTGAGGAAATTTTCACAAATGAAAGAAGCTCCCACCAAAATTTTCATTAGTCCACTATGGTTGGCACCTTCATCTTTTCATCTGCATAGCATAGATGTCTCTGCAATATCAGTAATTTCTCACTCATATCTTGTTGGATCACACATTCACCATTCATATGCCCTCCTTTTATCCCACTGAATATAGCAATAAAACTAGGCAGAATTCATGGAGAAACTGTTGAGATCATGAAATGTAAATATTAGCAGAGAGATTGGGGAAAACACCAGGATTCAAGCCATAAGTGAACTATCAAGATAGCTACCATGGTTTCTTCCAGCACTCATTATTCTGAACTCAGGCTCACCTAAACCCAGACATGGGTATCAGAGCTTGCCATAGAAAGCAGATGGAGAAATTCCCTACTTCTCACCCTAGAGGTAGGAATGAGAATTCCTAATGCTCACTGAGAGCGAGGATTATCCTGCATTCTTCTTTTTCTTTTTTCCCCCAACTTCCTTTCTGATGCCCCAGCTACCAAGCAATATGATGCTGATAGTGACAAAAGCATCAAAACTCTACAGAGGGAATTCCCCACTCTGATCTGAGGAGTTGTGCAAAAATTGGTATGAGAAACTTACGGATTTACCTTTCTCTCTGTTACCACCTGTCATTGAACCCCTGATATGGGTGCAGCCATAGGTAAAGGACAATCAAAATCTTACTTGCTGGCATGATGAGAGGAAGAGAAGACTAAGAGAACAAGAAAGTAATGGGGAGATTGCAGAGAGAGTGCAGCTTGAGAAAGGGATCCCTAGACATTGGATTTGAACTACTACTGACTTCATCCCAAACTATGTATGCATGGATCAGATTCTTAGCAGCAGCAATAGAATTTGAGAACTAAACTATGGAGACCATTCACTGTACAAAGTACAAACTGATCACTAGTGGTGCAAAATTAGATCAGATGTGAATAATACTGCAAAGTCTTTGTAAACTGAACTGATAATGGAAAATTC